>NC_081825.1:88560000-89775833 GCF_030867095.1 Alligator mississippiensis
TATTCCAAAGGAAGCAATATCCATGCTTACAGCACATTATGAGGTTGACCACCTTCAGTTTCTCCACCGTGGTCTTCCACTGAGTCTAAAACAATTAGAGAAAGAATTAGAGGAGAAAAAAACAGAGAAAGAGAATGACTCTAGACAGGTGACTAGGGCTATCTTATGTATGCTATGCTATGAGATAGGATACCCAATGATTACTAAAGTATTTTAGACAAAATAAAATGTCATCAAGAGAGAAACTGAAAGTAATGACCTCAGAAAAGCCTATGGCCTAGTGGTAAAGGCCTCCCTTTGGAAGAAGAGGTAGCTGAACTTGGCTTTGTCACACCAGATCTAGTGCTCTTAACATGAGATTGCAGAATAAAAGAGGGGAAACCTTCTTGCTAGTATTGTAGATAGTGCCTGTTGTTAAAATGACAACTAAATAGGTCACATAACCAAAAACATGTGTAGGGAAGGTTTAGAAACAAACATATTAAACCTTCATTTTAGATTTTAAATATTTTTAGCTTCCCCCCCCCCCCCAAGTGCCTACTGAATCAAAAAATATTTAACCCATAGCCCTATTGCTAGGGCCCTACTGAAATCACCATAGAAGTGGGGTGCACTGTGGCTCCTTTAATCTTATAGGTTACCCTGCACACCTTCCTCTCCCTCCCCCACCAAAGCCCCCCCTTGTGGCTCGCTCCTGATTGGGGGAGGTGGGGGGGGTGAACTGTGGTATTAAATATGGCACTATTTTTGTCTCCTGCCCCAGCGGCCCCACTACTTGCAGCTGACTGGTGGAAAGGCAAACCACAGCCATATATAAAACCATGATTTTTGCTTCCCTGCAGTTCAGACATGAGCTGCAAGCAGGGTCCCTCCACCAATAATAGAGAGTTGGTATATGGGGAAACCTGCAAGATTAAAAGGAGCTGCAGTGCACCCCACTTCTGCCATGAATTCATTATGGGCCTTCCTATTGCAAATACTTTATTAATTCTCATTTGTCTGTATTAAAATATATGAAGTCTGTATAATGGTGCAATTAAATATTTGTAATATAAAACTATTATTTTCATTTCCTAGGGCATTCTGCAATGGACATGGAGTTACATCTTTATCTTTAAAAGTTCAGAGGATAATGCTTGGCTGGAAAACTGTGAAAGAAACTGTCAGGACCTTGAGATTCAAACTTCAGTCCATGGCTCCTACAGGCAGAGCACCAGGCTGCATTTCTACAAAGCAGCCACACAGCTCCACCAGTTGAGCCAGACTTAGCTCTCCCATGAGCTTCCTAACAGGGGATCAGGTGATGTGGGAGGGGGTCCAAGGGAGACCAGTGGGGTCATAAGCCCCTAATGGGAGGGCTGTAAAACCCTCCCACTTCCTGCAGAGGCTTGTCTCAGCAACAATACTCTTGGTGGCCCTGCTATGAACCTCTTTGCCTGACTCCTGTATTTTTACTCCTGTCTTTGACCTCCTAGCTTTAATCTCTCTCTACTATTTTGACCTTAATTCTGCTATTGAAGCCTTGGTTTGTGTCCTAATCTCTGAGTCCCTGCCTTGCTCTCATCGTTACCTGCCTACATCCTTGTTCTTGTCTCACTCCTGTCTTGATCCCTGTAACAGGTCACCCTCCCCAGCGCCATCTTTCGGATCACCTGTGCCTTATGTGGGGTGCCCTTGGAGTCCTCTTAGAACTCTGCTGTCCTGCCCTAATCTCACCTGCCACATCTTGATGGAAGTTATTATGCAAGCGGGAGACTGCCAATTATATTGGGGTCTCTCCTAGGATGGCCTGACCCCTTTTTCCTCTAGTTAGGTCTCTCCATCCAAACCCACCAAACAGGTTTGGACTCCGAGGCTCTAGCTCTTCCTTCCAGTGCCTAGAGGCTCTTCACCCCCTTTTCTGCTCCCTTTTGAAGCATGGCACTTCCTGGCCCAGAGGCATGGGTGCTGGCCCTGCAGCCAGGGGGTCACAAGTTTAAAACCAGGGCACCCCACCCATCCAAATAATAGAAAAATATATTTCTGCACCACCAGGGCTCCCTGGCCTTTTTAAGATAGTCCCAAAACTGCACCCTTAATGGCACGCAGGCTCTCCACAGCCCTGTCTCTCTCTGTGCCTCACTGGTGCTGGGGCTTTTCCCCCCGCAAAAAAGCTGTGCCCTCACTGGTGCTGGGGCCTGTTCTGCCAAAAGCTGTGCCCTCACTGGTGCTGGGGCTCCCAGTCTGGAGTGGGTCCCCAAAAATGAAGTCTCCTCCATCCCCTAATAGCCTCACCCAAACCTCCAGTCTTTCAATAATCCCCCCCCCCCAAAAAAAAATAACTGCACGTTCAACCAACACAGCGGGTCTACTTACATGAACTCTCTTTGAGTCTCAGCTCAGCACTGCCGGCTACAGTCCTGGTTGTGAATGCAGTCGTTATCTCGCAGGGGCTTCCATAGCTTCCCCCTTCCTGCCATGGACCACTCCCGAAACTTCTTCCTGAAGCTCTCAGGGGCACTGTTTCCCCTTCAGCTGCCATTCAACCCAGGGTTTTTATAGTCCTGCCTCTTCCGGTCAGCTGACTAGCCATCCCAGTTTAGCAGTTAACCCCTTCCTCACCAGCCCTCCATGCCAAGAAGGTTCTGGTCTTATAGGGGGGCACCTTCTTCCTCATGACAGGGTTAGGATTCCCTGTCACAGACCCTAAGTACCTTGCTCCTGCTTACACCATCCTGCATACTGCATTTCTTGACTTCTAACTTTTGGCCTGGTCTTGGCTATGACTTTGATCCCCCAGTGTGATGCATCAGACTCAGAATGACTTCCAGTATTTTTGACTCTTGGCTTCTGAACCCCAACTGCCCTCATTCAAGTCCTACCTGTTACAGAAATGTCCTTGTTTTTCAAAATGTATTTTTTAAATACAGAATCAGATGGGAAGTGAAGACAGCTACATAAATAGGAAAACAAATGGAAGATTAAGGGGACAGTAATAAGCATAAATTAAAATGATAAATTGTTAAAAATTGATAAAGGAAGTGTAAATGGGTTACTTAGTCTGCTGGCTTTTGCAGAAGAATTTGCTCCCTGAGGAGCCTCTCAGACAGGCTTCAAAGCAAAGTTCAGTCTTTAAATAAACAAAACAAAATTCCCATGTTCTCTCCTAGACACTATGAGGGGAACTCCTTTATGCTCTGCCCCAAGCACAGCAGCTGGCCTTTCCTTGCAGCAAGGTGTTTCATTCACAGCCTGCTTTCTCCTCTCCCTTGCTTTCTCTCCCAGTGGGTTACTCCTTCCTTGACCAAATGCCCCCGCAGCTGAGCTTTCTCAACAGGGCTGACTGTTCCTACATAATGGCACAGACTACCTTGTTAAAGAATATAAAAGGATACAAGGACAATTCTATGACCTGCAAAGTTCAGGTCAATTGGAAAGATATTTGTTTAAGCTTATTTGAAAGAAAAAGATTCTTAAAAATGGGATTGGTCTACTGCTTTCTGGGAATGATAAAATTGTCATGTTACTGTAGAAAAGGAAGAAATTCTCATTAAATATCTGTGTTCTGTATTTGGAGGAAGTCTTATGATACAGTCATATCACTTAATGATGCTGAAATCTTTTCCCTTCCAATTTTAACCAGGATCTAAAGAAACAGGACCTAGACAATTTCCATTAAAAAAAATTAAAAGATCTAGCTGATGATCTGCGTGGACTCTTAATGCATGATACAGTCAGACCTTATCTGTATACACGTGCACATAATACTGCACTAACATAGTTACATTGCTTCCAGTTGGGAGGCTAACAACCACAGAATAGGTGCAGCATGTCTCAGAAGGCACTAGCTTGAACTACATAGAGATATACACTAAATAATAATTTTAAGTAGCTCTCAGAATTTTGGAGAATTTCAATATACCCAGAAGAAAACTAATGCAGTGCCCGTATTTTAACAAGGGTAAAAATAAGTATCCAGGTAATCGTAGGCTTGTTGATATGAGATCAGTGCTAGACAAAGTAATGGAACTCACTTAATAAAGACTTAGAATCCCAGAAAAGCAGGGCCAAAAGGGACATCCAGAGGCCATCTAGTCCAACACCCTACCCAAGCCAGGACCATCCACATCATCCTGTACAAATTCCCATCCAACTTATTCCTGAAATAACACAATCAACCCTGCTGCCCTACTATAAGGTATATTATGTAAAGACTCCCAAAGCACTCTAACCTACAAGGGGATGAAGACTGTCAGGCTAGGGACAGACATTCAAAAGCCCAAGCCTGAATTGATTCAATCTTTGTAGGTTAGTCAATCTGGCTAGGTTAAACCAGTTTGTAACCATACAGACATCCCCAAAATGAACATGCATGCCTGTAGTGGCTCAGGCTAGAAGCTTCCCCTTCACAATGCTGAGCTGAGGTGGGGCATGGCCAGGCCTGGCAGGACACTCTCATTAAATCATTAGGGAATGGTTCATTCCCCCTGCCCCCCAAGCAGCCCAGCAGGCAGTTGATAACACAGTGTTTATCACTGCTACCTCAGTGTTTATCAGCCCATAAGAAAACAAAGCCTCTCTCCATTAGTTCAAGCTCTTATTAAACAGATTTTCAAAGGAAGGAACTGGTCTCCCACAGCATGGACCGTGACCAGCATGTGGTTTGCTAGCTAATGCTGAGGTGCCTGTGTAAGGCAGAGGGGAGGGGGGAATCCTTGCTTAGCAGGGAGTGGTGGGGGGAAGGGGAAAGTAGGGGGAAGCCAGGCGGACATCTGCAGTCTCTGCTGAAGCTCCAGCCAGGGAGCAGAGGGGAGGGGCTGGTTCTGCTGTGGAGCAGAGAGCCCAGCTCAGAGAGCATGCTGAGATGCTGGGGGGAGGAGGAGGTATCTTGTTGAACTTAAACCAGGAACAGGTCTGGGACAGACATTGTATAAACTGGTTTGACCCAAATCAGTTAAGTCTGATAGTACATTTAAACAGGTTTAGCTCAAGCCAGTTTCAGCCATTTTCAAACTGGTTTATGTGCACTGAACATCAGTTCTGTTACAGGTTTAACCCAGTTTTTGGTCACTTAAGCCAGTGTGTGTGTGTAATGGCTGTACTTAGCATCAGTGTCCTGCCACTTCAAGCTTTGTTAAATGCACCCAAGAAAGCCAAGGAAGAGGGATGTGCCCCTCCTTACAGAGGAAGGCAAAACAGTATATTCCAATCTGATGATGGGGTAAAATTGTTTCCTGATCCTAAATACAATGATTGCTCTGGTCCTGAGTGGAGGAACAAGACCTTCTAACCAGGAACTTCTGGGCTGTAGTCACAGCAGGAGCACGGGCACACCAAGTTGGCTGCAGCCAACACCCAGTGCTCCTGAAGAAGGCAAAAATAAAAACACCCCCCCCCCAAGCCAGAACACTTTAGCAACAAGAGGGAGGGAGAATTATTTCCTAGCCCCATGTGGCTGCCATTAAAGCCCAGAAGCATGGGGAGGGGAGAAGGGAAAATCAAACATCCTCTATTCTTCACTGCAGCCTGAGGACGCTATGCCTAACTCCACACACCATACCCTCTAACTAGTCAGATCTCTTCTTTCTATATCTTTTCCATAAGCTTCTTGTGCAAATCTTGCAGCCCCAGAAACTGGCACAAGAAGCAAGGGGACATTCCCACTTTTATATAGAAAATCATGACAGTTAAGGTCACAAGCCAATGTGCCAAGTGGAAGGAACAGGTAAAGGGTAAAGAAACATCATATATACGGTAACATACATTCAGCACCTTAATTTCCCCTGTCATATTTCCAGAGGTGTTCCCAAACAAGCATGGGTGACTGGTACCACCTTAGTCATGGGGGGCATGTGCCCCCCTAGCTACCAGTCAGTGACCAGGCAGTGGTCCCGCCGCAGCCAATCTTGCCAACTGAGGGGCAAATACTCACCAAAGACTCACCAACTGGGAAGCAGCCGCACTGCTCCCGGAAGTAGCCACAGTGCTCTCGGAATATGCCGTGGCACTACATCTGGTGCTCCCATTCCCTGGCTGGTACTCACGGGGGGGGGACACCAGAACTCCCACCTGTCCCCCCTCCCTGTCACCTACATGGGGAGCATAGCCAGTCAGGGGTGCACCAGCATTCTCAGCAGGTGCATGTGCATCCTCGCGCACCCCGTATGCATCGCTGCTGCAAACAAGTCTTTAGTCCCTAGAGTGCTCAAACAACAGCCTGCAGCTGCCCCCAAGTCTGAGTCTAGCTCTTTCAGTCCACGGTCTTGGCTGACCAAGCCAATGAGATCTCCCGCTCCTCTGTGTGTTCCTTTGAGTTGGCTTGACCAGGTTCCATATGCACACTGCTTTCTCTTCCCCTTAATTCAGACTCAAGCTTCCTATTCTTTTTTCCCTTTCCCCCCAGCCCTTGAGGTTTTCTAGGAGCTGTAGTCTAAATTAACAGTCAGAACCACGCTGCAGACTGCCCCCCTGATTCCTCCTGCTGCTATACACAGTATATTCACATTACATTATTTCAGTTGCTTTAATCTTTCATAACTAAGTGGTGGAGCTCTGCTTCTTTCTCCTACTCCTGCAAATGGTCCTCTCCAATATTCCCTTGGTTTGGGCTGCTGAACTCTGCTCATTATCTTCCAGTGATCTGTGTGTGTTTGTGTGTGTCGGGGGGGGGGGGGGGGGGCTGGCGAAGGGTTCTGAGCTTCCAATTTTGGCTTTCTACAGTACTCCAGATATAGCTACTCCTAGATCATCGCTCACCAATGCTTATCCGCCCTTGTCTTGAACACTTCCAATTAAGGAAGATACCCCAACTTCTCTAAGCAGTTAATTCCACTGCCTTATTGTTCTAAAAGTGGATTTTTTTCTAATATCCAATCTCAAACTACTTTGTTGTACCTTCAGGCCATTAGTATGTGTTCTGCACCCTGCAGCAACAGGAAAAAAAGGCATTCTTTCTTTTCTTTATGGCAGCCCTTCAGTTATTTGATGACTGCTATCATTTCTCCTTCTAATTGCCTTTTCCTCGTGCTGAACATACCTTTCAGTCTCTCTTTATAAGCCTTTCCTTCCAAACCCTTTTTCACTTTTGTCACCTGCCTTTCAACTGTCTGTAATTTGCACATATTCCTTTTTAAAATGAGGAGAACTGAACATCCCAATACTCTAAATGATGCCTAACCACATGACTAAGAGGCACTATCACCTCCTGTGTTTTGCATCTAAAACTTTTATTGATGTAGCCCAAAATCACATTTGCCTTTGGGCAACTGTCACACAGTAGATTCAAACTGAGTCTGTGATCAGCCATGACTTCTAGATCCTTCTCCATAGTGCTGACATCCAGCCACTTGTCACCCATTTTATATTTGTGTTTTTATTCCTTTCTCCAAGGTGTAGCACCTTGGACATGTTGGCATCCAACTTCCTGTTGGGTTTAGCCCAGCTTTCCAATCTATCAAGAACCTTCTGAACTGTCCTCCAGTGTGTTTGCAATACCTTCAAGTTTTGTGCTATCTGCAAACTTTCTCAACAAGCTCTCTTTTCCCAAATCTAAATCATTAATAAACATATTGAACAGCACAAGAAATAGGACAGACCCTGTGGGATGCCACTTGAAACTTCCTGTCATTCTGACATGGATCCATACATAATTAATTACCCTTTGCTTGTTGCAGTTGAGCCAGTTGGCTATCCACCTTGTAGTAGTTTTGTCTAGCTCAGGAGTAAGTAGCTGCTAGCATGTGTGCCAGAGCAGGGCATGCATGCCTCAGGGCAGATGACAGGGGAGCCATGAGGGGTCTGATCCTTGTTGTGGCAGTGCAGCCCCAGCCCTGTCCCCACCATCCGTCACAAGGCATGCATGAAGCCACCGCTGGCAACAAGCTAGGGCTCCACAGACCCTGGTGCAGCTGCTTGCAACCTCCCTGCCACTTGCTCCTGCCAACCTCCCTGCCCCTGCTGTCTTCCATGGAGCCTTAGCTGCTTATAGCAGGTGGTAGGGAGACTGAGCAACTGCTCTGGGGTCTGTGGAGCCCCAACCCGGCTCGTTGCCACCACCGGTACACATGCAACTTGAGGCGGACAGTGGGGAAGGGGCTGCACTGCCACAACAAAGATTGCTCCCCTACTGTCTGCCCTGGCATGCCAACATCTTACAAGTCAAGGCTGAGGGTGTATTTGGTGCTCTCCCAAAAAATGTTGCTAACCAGTAGCTCATGTTCTAGCTCATGATTTCCACTTTGGAAGTTATGTGGGACTTTGTCAAAAGCCTCACTGAAGTCCAGATACACTAGCCACTGTATTCCCTTCATCCACCCGGCTAATTATTTTGTCAAAAAAGATCAAACTTATTTACGGTAAATTGTTCTTACTAAATCTATGCTAACTGCTTGTGATCTACCTCCAGATGCTTGCAAATGCACTTCCTTGTGATATGCTCCTGTAACTTCCAGTCTGTAATTTCCTAGGTCCTCTTTTTTGCTTTTTTTTTAAAGGAAGATTATTTTGGCTGTTTTCCAGTCTTCTGATACTTTGTCTGTCTCCCACAACTTCATAACTATTATGTCAAGTGTCAAGGGCTCAAAGGTCTCTTCTGCCAATTCATTTAGTACCCCTGAAATGAAGTTTATCAGGCTGTGCTGACTAATTATTTCAGAATTTCAAAAATGTCTGACTGTCCCTTTCATTTTTTCATCCCTCATCCTGTCCCCTTCCTTATCCAAATAATCTTTATTGAGTTGTTTGGTTGCAGCTTAATTTTTTTGTGAAGACTGAGGCAAACTAGCTGCTGACTAACTCTGCCTTCTTTGCATCTTCCATTAAGAGGTTGTCCTGGCTATTTAACAGTAGGCCCACAGCTTCCTTGAATTTTCTTTTCTGGCCAACATAATTATAAAACTTCTATTTGATGAAGTTTTATAATTATGAAACTGGATGCTTATCTTGCTGGGATCCTATGACCCCAGCTGACGTCCTGCCCTTTGGGCGGGGGGCTGGACTCGATGATCTTCCGAGGTCCCTTCCAGCCCTAATGTCTATGAAATCTATGATATTTGCTGTCTTTAACTGCCCTCATGTGGTAAAACTCATTTTTTTACCTTTGCCTACCTGATTTTGTCCCTGCAAATTCTTATTTCTTAGTGTGGTTCCATGGTGACCTGTCCATCTTTCCATTTCCTGTGTGCTTTTGTTTTGCTTTTGAGCCATCCTAAATGCTCCTAGCATTATTGAGTTGAATGCCCTGGAAAAAAGAACGGTGGAATATTACAGTAATAATTCATTACTTGTGTCACAGCATTTAAATAAACTGATATTAGTTTTCATTATTTTGGAAAAAAAAATGAGTCATAGGGATGCATATCAATGCTTTTATACAAAAAAACGTAACTGATTGAGCTCTTAGCAAAGAAGTATCATCTTAAATACAAACACTGTGCAGCATTACCTAACATCAATATTAAAATTAGCCTTCCTCAAATGAGACTGTTTCAGTACATGCAGACACAAATTAAATGGGTCACCAAACTATTATGAAGCATTACTAAACAAATCTAGAATCATTCAGGAACATCAACATCATTTTCTTTTTCAAATGAATTTCGGCAGCTGCAGGCATGGGCAGAATAGCCATAAAGGGTAACTATCAATATTTTATAATTCAGGAAATGGTCACCTACACTTCTGTTACAAGCAATTACTTTTTGAGAATTTTGAGTCTGAATTTCCAGAGGAGGGTCTAATATTAGCAACAGATTTAGTTAAAATCATCCTGTCATCATCAATTCAGCCTCCCTGTTGTTTTGTTTCTCTCCAGTAAGGGAAGAAAATTCACTTACTGTGATCCTTTTTGGGTGAAAAAAAAATCTTAAAAGCAAGCCATCATGTAACTCCACAGGCCCATTTTAACAAGAACAACACCATTTATGAAAGAATGTCTTCCTGTCATTTCCTCAGTTGGCGGTAGGTGATCAAAACATTGCTCTGGAGATGCATGAGCAAGCCTGCTAGTTAATATTGGAGTTGAAATGACAAGTTGGAACTGGATTTTTCAAAGTCCTGCAATGACACTATGATTTTATGAAGACCTCTCTCCTCATTAACTTGTTTCTAATATGTCACTATTAGTGGCATGTTGGAAACAGAGAAGAGAGTAAAGGTAAAGAGCAGTAGCACTTCTACCATGCACAGCAAGCTCTGCATCACGCCTTGCATGCTTATCTCAAATTGCCCCCTCTCTTAGTACTGATTCCCCAGCTACAGTTACAAACTTTGCTGAATATGTGCTACACAGTTTCAAATGCTAAAATTCCTGCTTGCCAGTCAGGTACTTACCTCAGCTTCCCATAGGTACCTGTTATAAAACTGTCTCTACTCTTTGCAAGCACTTGCCTGGCTCATTCTCCCAAATGGTGTCCCCAAATCATTTAATTGTCTGACTGGGGCTGGGACTAACAATTAATCCAGTCTTCTGAATAGTGCTTATAAAAGTATACCTCAGTGTGTCAATACACTTAGTTAAACAAAACCTCAGCATTTTAAAATACCTAAATATTATGTGCTGTTAGGATACCTTATCCAATAATTACCAATACTCTTTTAGGTCTAATGCAAGATGTACACATACCAGAATCTTACAAGCCACCTCAATATAACTCCAAGAAGAACAACACAACATAATATTTAGTAATAGTGTGTGTGTGTATTACTATCCTTTACTTAATTTTCTGTAAAGAATGAACACAAATTAAATTAAAAAGTCACCGTCTCAACTAATGAAAGAAGCTTAACAGAGACTGAGGCCTCTGGCAGTTGTTACACTTAAGAGGCAATTAATCTGCTAGTAATGCTATAAATAGTAACCTGGCCACATGTTCAGGCAATTAATGAGATAAGACAATTGGAAACCACCCACAAAAAATATTCCACAAAATTTGTGGAATATTTTGGTGTCTGGTTTCCATTGCACCTTAAATTGAAAGTGTAGTAGGATAGCCACTGTGTACCCTACTGTTTTTAGACTGCCAAGTAGAGGGGAGCTCTCAGGTGCTAGGATCTTTAAAGACCATATATATAGCTCCACTATATATGTGATTTTCTGTCATACCCAAAACATAGATTTCTCCTGGAACTGGGAAGCCTTTCCCAGATGCCAAGGCCCCAGTATCTTAAGGCAACAGACATACATTACACATAAACTGATATAAGTAAAAACAGTTCAAATCTGTCACACGACAGAAGTTCAGTGCACATAAACCACTTTCAAAATGCCCAAAACTGGTTTAAGGTAAACCTGGATGGGTGCAGTGTCTGACTTAACTGATTTAAGTTAAATCAGTTTAAGAACTTCTGTCCCAGATCTCTTCCATATTCGAGTTAACTCACAGCCCTCCAGCATACCAGAATGCTTTGCACCTCCTCCCACAAATCCCACCTCTCAAACTGGGTGGGCTAGCCTTGGCACAAGCTATCTTCTCCAGCCAAGTAGGGGGGCGTGCTTTAGTTCCCCCCAGTTTCTGGCCTGGGACACTGCAGGAATGTGGCTGCATTTCTAGAATCAAAAGTAAATGTCTGTTCACTTGCTTATCAGTACAATTTATGCAGCTTAGACTATCTTGCAAAGACTGAATCAATTCAGCCTCAGGTTTTTTGACTGTCTATACTTAGCCTAAAAGATTGTGTGTACAGCTGGGCTGCCTGTGAGGTTTTCTGATACCCTGGTGCATAGGTCTCTGGGACCAGACAACAGTGTAGTCTCTGGGCTGTGAGCCACAGTCAGTAGTTTGTGGGTTCCAGCCCTGAAACCACACCAGAGTCTTGAACTGGCCCTGTTTTTGTCTGAGGGCTGAGATCAACAATTAACTAATTGTTGATCCCAGAAAAAAACAAACTGTAATAATAATGCTGGTTCAACATATCCTCTGCATAATAGCAATAGTTAGAAATAAATGGGAATTTAGAAAGAGGAAAACTGCATCCTGAAGGAATTTTCAAAAGCCATTTTGTGGACAACCTTTCCTAGTATCTGTGACTAAGAAACCTTTCTATAAATCTCTGAGGAGCTCAGCACAAAATAGAACAGCAGAGTAGGGCCTGGTACCTTCCTGGAGAAAGTGGGTAGGATGGTATGTGCACAAGTGTGCTTCTTTAAAACCCAGAGGTATGTGGAGGGGGGGGCAAGAATGCAGTGGTACAGTTGCACCCTTCCCTCTACCTTTGTCTCCTGATCCACCCAAAGTTTAAAATCAACTGCTAGGAAGCAGCAGCACCATTTCGACTCAGGCAGCAGTGAGGGAGTCATTTGACTTTGTGGCTACTTATCATCTATCTGATTGCTTCTGAGATTTTCATTCCATAGGTATTAACAACTCTTTTTCCTTTTTAATGGTATTAAGGTTCCCCATATTAAGTTATTCGTTCTTCTGAAAATCTGCTGTCTCTTAGTTCCTCCTGATAATGTTGCTCCTATTTTACTGTTTTTCAGTCTATTTTTAAATTTAACTAAAAACATTAACTGAGGTGTGGAAATAATTTTCAGTGAAGCATTGGATGCACTATCAAGACACTCAAGAAGGCTGGATATTTTTTTATGAATCTGAAAGAGACATAGATTTAATTTTGATGAATACAGGACTAAAGCAGCAACATTTTTTGATTATTTTGCCCAGTTTGTTTTGTGTTTTATACAAAATGTATGATATAGAAAATTAATGGAAATTCTAATAAAGTGATATTTATTTTTGCTTCAGTCATAAACTGAATAATATAGACCTAGTATATTAATAAAGCTTCTAATTTCTTTGTACCTGGAAAAATATATGTATTTTATTATATGCTATGATGCATCACATCATCTTCACACCCCCTTTCAAAATCTTAAATCTATCCATGGGTATTTGGTATTGGAAAAGGAATGACAAGCTCCAGCAGCCTTCCCTTTATGACTCATGTGTGTAAATGGATTCAGGAAAAAACAAACATCTATCATGTAATTAACGTTTAGGTAAGGTCAGGTGACTAGAAACAGGAAATATATGTCATTCTTTCATAAAATCATGACTGTTACTATAAGGTTCCTGCTCTGTCAGCTGGCTCGGCTCCATAAGGGTCAGTCAGACTCCTGCCCTGCAGCCCTTATAACAGGGGCCGGCAATTATTTTGGGTGGAGGACTGCTTACTAAGTTTTGGTAAGCCATCAAGGATGCATGATAAGTAGCTAGGGGCAGATAAATATTAATTTTCTAAACTTTTTAGGGGCCTCGCGGCCTGGATAGAATGGCCTGGCAGGCCACATCTGGCCCCTAGTCTGCATTTTGCCCACCCCTGCCTTATAACCAAGTCAGCTACACTTAACAGCTAATCAAGGCAAGCTGATCCTCAGCCCCTTACTTCTGAATGGTTCCAGGGCTGTTTTTAAGAACATTTTAGGAAGGAATAATATCATGCTGGCTGGAGGCTGACTGGCTGGGCAGCAGCTCTACAGAAAAGGACCTGAGGGTTACAGTGGACAATAAGCTGAATATGAGCCAGCAGTGTGCCCTTGTTGCCAGGAAGGCTAACAGCAAAAAGGAGTGTTGTCAGCAGATTGAGGGGAAGTGAATCTTCCTCCCTATTCAGCCCTGGTGAGGCCACATCTGGAGTACTGCATCCAGTTTTAGGTCTCCCACTACAGAAAGGATATAGACAAATTAGAGTTCAGCAGAGGGCAGCAAAAATGGCTTAGAGCCTGGATTTATGAGGACTTAAGAGGAGAGGCTGAGGGAACTGAGTTTATTTAGTCTGAGGAAGAGAAGGGTGAGGGAAGATTTGATAGCAGCCATCAACTACCTGAAGGGTAGTTCCAAGGAGGATGGAGGTAGACTGTTCTTAGTGGTGACAAATGGCAAAACTAGGAGCAACGGTCTCAAGTTGCAGCAAGAGAAGTTTAGGTGGGAGATTAAGAAAAACTTTTTCACTAGGAGGGTGGTGAAGCACTGGAACATGTTATCTAGAGTGGGGTATGTAATCTCCATCCTGAGAGATTTTTAAGGCCTGGCTTGACAAAGCCCTGGCTGGAATGATCTAATTGGTCCTGCTTTAAGCAGAGGGTTGGGCTAGATGCCCTCCTGAGATCCCTTCCAAGCCTAAGTTTCTATGATTCTATGATTTTTCCTTGAACTCTTCCAGCACTTGAACCTTTCTGCACAACTCTAATCCTTGTGTAGCTCCTAACTAGGTAACTTCTCTGTCTTCCTGAATCCCTTATCCTTCTGCCTCAACATTTTTGGACCTTCAGTGTGACCTCAGTTTGCTTCCTAACTGCTGGTTTCTGGTTATTCCTCCAGTTCAGTTTCAGACTCCGGGCTTTGCCCCCAACCCTTGGGGCTGGAATTTGGGTCACCTTTGGTTGCTCCTAATCCATGGTTCATCCCTGCAACCCTGCTGGTCCTCACTCCCAGATCCACCCACTAGACAGTTACAACTGAAGTGCTGGTAAAAAGAGGCTAAATTTTATAATGGCTACAGTTTTAAGCAAGTCATGTGATACCTTTCTTCCCTCAATCATAGGAGTTATAACATCTAGACAAGATCTCCTTTCTTTTTATATGCTTTTGGTATTGGGACTTTGTTAAGCCTATATTTGGCAAACACTGAGATCTATATCAGTATAACATATTATGTCATCATCGTGTCTCAGACCATTAAATGTCTCATTATATTGCTTATGAATATATACTGTCTTCTTCAGTAGACATGTACATTTACAGACTGCTTTTAAACCCTTACACACATTGTCTGATAAAGATTTCCAGCCTGCCTTTTTTCTTGGCAGTTAGCTTTTTGTAGGGAAAATGATTTCCCAAGTGGCATTCTTACGTGAATCAAAGTATACTTGCACTTGTTGAATCACTCTCTTGCAGATTACTGTCTCCTTCAAGTTCTCACTGGAAGAAATCATAGATATCAAAAGCCTCTGAAACCTTTTAAGACTGTGGAAACTTTACCTTTATAGTTTGTCTCCAATCTTACTTATTTCCAAGACAATAAAAATGGTGTGGGCTTCTCTTCCAATCCCCGGATAAGTTCCCTTTAGAAGTAAGGGATTTACCTCATTTTGGTAAACTAAATTTATCTTCTTTCCAACCCCACATAGTTGTGCACATCTATGATGCACGTACTTCCTTTCCAGCAACCAACCTTTCTTGTGGGCCACTTTGCATCTGCAAATAGACTGTGCTCCTGTGCTTGCAGCTCAGAGAATGAACTGGTCTATTATCATTTTGTATATTGGTAGAGGGGCTTGTGATGATTCATAGGAAAAACTGGCAGGAGATTTCAGAGTCCAGGATGGCAGTAGTTGAAAGAGAAGAGTGGATGTAGAAGGGCAAAGGCTAATGTGAAGATGTATATGGAATAAGAAATGAAGGGTATGTGAACATGTTCATAGTATTCGAATTGAAATCATACAGCTTACTTTAAACTGTTTCATCATAGATCTGGTCTGGTTTGTGCACAAGTCTGTCAGTGCTGGAAGCCATGTCGGGAATGTGATCTAAGTAAGGCAGGGTGAGGGGCGGTTGGGATTGGGAGGAGCTACTGGGTCTATGAAAAGGTTTGGTGGGTTGGGGCAGGGGATTGGTAGGTCTGTGGAAGAAGTTAGTGGGGATTGTCCACTTGGGGATAGAGGCTTTGTGGGTCTAAAAATAGCCTGGTTGGAGAGGGTAGAAAGTGGGCATCCCTAGGGCTGGGGTGAGCAGCTACACTTTCAAAAGTCTATGGACATTTATTAGATCAGGCTAACCTACCCCTGATCCAAGTTAATCCACTTCATCAGATGAACTATGTTAATCAGGCTGGCCATTTTTTGCTTAATCTAACTTCCCTACACATCTGTACAGATTGGCACTAAAATTAGGTCCAAATATTATATCCACATACGCACTAAGGCTAGGCACAGACATGACACATAAACCAGTTTAAGTGATCAGAAACTGGTTAAAATCTGTAACAAAACAGAATTTCAGTACGCATAAACCAGTTTCGAAAAGGCTGAAACTGGTTTGAGATGAACCTGGTTGAATGTAGTATCAGACTTAACTGATTTGGCTCAAACCAGTTTATGCAATGTCTATCCCAGACCCCTTGCTGGTTTAAGTTAAACCAGAGGCCACCAGCATCCCAACATGCTCTCTGGGCTGGGTGGGGCTCTCTGTTCCACAGCAGGACTGGCCCCTCCCCTCTGTTCTCTAGCCAGAGCAGGGGTGGAGTGTGGCCAGACACTGGCCTGCCATGGCCTCCAAGGCAAATTTCTCCCTCTGTCTCCTTCCCCCCCCCCCCCCCACCACTGCCAAACTCTGTGGACCACAGCTGGGGTTTGCCAGACCCAGCCGCACTTCCACGGCTTTCCTGCAGCCAGGCAGAGATGGAGTTAATTCCTCTCTCTCTCCAGCTTGCCTGCAGCCAGGGAGGGGTTTAATTCCACAGCATTCCAGAGTGGGGGAGAGAAGCAGGACCTGCACCTGTGAGCAGAGCTAAGACCTGCAAGACCACACTGAGAGGTGGGAAGTGTTGGAAAAGACCTGACAATCATCACATATTTTCTGGAGATGGAGTTAAGGGAAGTTGCAGACAGCTTCTGACTGGAAGTTGCAGACCCAAGAATGTAGAGAATTACTTTTACATTATAAAGTAGAACCTGTAAAACCTAAACAAAGCCTTTCTGAATGCCTGGCTATAGGGAGGTATCCAGGTCATAGCCATGTTGGTCTAGAGGAAAAATCCATCAGTGTTCATGGTAGAGGTGATATCTTTTATTAGACCAACAAGATTTTATATAGATTGCTAGATAAGATTGTATATTTAATTGCAAGCTTTTGGGCACAAACACTCTTCATCAGGCATTGGAGAAAAGATTGTAAAAGCTCTCCTAGGTAAAAATGAAAGTTCATATTTCATAGGATTTCACAGATTTCAAAGCTTATTTAGGCAGACAGTTCTTAGCTGATAAGGAGTCTCTCAGCTTTCTTGTGAGGCTCTGTTATGATGCAAATTACTTTGAACCAAGGCAGGAGCAGTATTTCAGGTTTCAGGTGGTCACAGTTGCTTCCTGCTTGGGAAATTATGAAGATTTCATTTTAAAAATTGGCTAAAATGTGATATCTTCCATTTCAAGCTTGCATTTAAAGACTTTTTTTTTTTTTGCAAAAAGATTTCTGGTCTAATAATAGATATCAATCTTTTCTCCAATGCTTGGTGAAGGGTGTTTGTGTCTGAAAGCTTGCAATTATATATATATATATATATGCAAATATCCTGTTGGTCTAATAAAAGATATCACCTCTACAGTGAGCCCTGATGTCCGTAAGGAGACACTCTGCCCTCAGGATTAGTAAGACATATGCAAGGCTTTCTCTTGTGTTCCTGCTTTACATTTTAAGTTAGACTAAGTTGTGTATGCTGTGTTTTACTGGGCTGTATCTTAGGCAAAGATTTTTGGTAGTTCCCTGTTGTATGCTTTGCAAATTGCTGTGTTCAGTACATGCTTGCTTGACTGAAAGGACTTTTTTCCCATCCCCAGTCCTCAGTCTGGCAGCAGCTCCCCTTCACCCACAGGCTGGTGGAGGGCATCCTGTGTGTACCTCTAGCCCTGGCTGGTGCCTGGCTATACTCTCTCTGCTCCAGCAGGGAGGGGTGAGTGCCTTGGAGGGCATCTCCCTTCTCTCTTCTTTGGCAGTGGCTGGCAGGCATGCTCTAGCACCCCCTGGCTTCTGGCTTGAGCTACTGCAGGCACCTGCCTTCAGGCTCAGGCTTTTTGAATGCCTGTCCCTAGCCTAAGAAAGGAAATTTAGAGTGAAAAGTTATAGTTGGACCTGTGGTTAATTTTATAATCAACAACATGTGTAGCAATGCCACATATTCTGTTAGTAGTAATCAAAATTCATGTGTTATGGTTGTTATAGGGTATAAAAACCTGTACACTGAGCTTAGGAGGGTTTGATGGTCTGGCCTGCAGCCAAGGCTGCAATGAACTCTACTGCATAACACTTGCGAAAAATATTAAGTCTGGGGAAAGATCCTTAGGTTAGGAAGAATAATGAGGAAAAAAAGAAGGAGCAAAAAGATTTTGAAGAGTCAGTAACCCTGGAAGAGGAAGTTGGTCTCTTTTGTCAAATAAACAGAATCCCAGGGGCTGAAAAGCTAATAATGTTCTAGGGTAGAAAGAGCCAGTGCTGGCTTTCTTTCAAGGGAAGGCAAGACTGAGATTTTGTTGTATTAGTGGGAAGCTTAAACACCATCTATATGTGAGGTTTTCCCCTCTGACTGAAGCCAACAAAATATTTGAAATAAAAGAATCTGTCTTGTCTGACCCAATAAAAAAATGAAGGTGTATGTGGATTTTTGGTTCCTAGACTTCATGGATTGGGTGCTGTTGGATCTGATGGACTAGTGGGCTGATCAGGTCTGACAAATCCCATGTTGCTAGTCAGCACTAATTGTAAACAATTTGTCTCCTATAGAAAACAGGCACATTTACATTGCTGTAGATGTAGGTAATAAACAGCTTACTAAATCGATAATAACTGAAAAGGAAAATCAATAAATCAGAATACAAAAACAGCACACTCTTAGGTTCTCTCATTTGGTATACGAATTACTTTAGAAATCCTGTGACATACATAGGAATCTGAAAAAGGCTTTTATTTGAAGAAGTATTTCTAAATCATGTAGGGTTTTTTTACAGTTGGTTCATTACCATGGTTAAACCTATTTCATTCTTTCTATGTTAATATTTTGTAAATACATGGTGGAAAGGACCCTATAAATATGGCAGCTTATGCAATGAGACTAATACTTCTTAAACAAATGGGTTTTCTATCACTGAGAAATAAACATATTTCATGTTTTACTTCCTGGGAGCTCTACAAAGTATAAGCAGAAGTATAGAACGTAAGCTGAAGATGACATAACTAGTCAGAAAAAGTATACTAGAGGGTGCAGAAACAGTTGTGCGTAATGAATGGATTCCTTCTGGGAAGCATTATTTATATTATGTATTGAATATAGTAGACAGGCATCTGTCTAGTTTTCCAAAAATATGTAAGAGGGATTTTTAGATGGCATCAGAGTTAAGAAAGTACATTCAGCACAAAGAGAAATTATGAGCATTTTAAGAAATACTGTGCTGCCACTATTTGCGTAAGTATGCTATTTAATTAGACTCTGGGTAGTAATGATAAGCAAACATCTAACAGATGTGTATGGTTCATGTAAAGTATAACCTAAACCGAGAACATCTGAAAGTCACACTATTTAAATACTAAACTAAATACTATACAGAAAGGGAACAGATGTTTCTTAAACTCTTTAAACTTCCCCTAGATGGCAGTACTAACTTTAAAACAAGAAAAGCATTAACCAGTCCATTTTATTATTATTATTTTAAAGAAATACAGAGAGCTGCATTTCAGATCAGTGTATTTAATTTGGAATCAATAATATCCATCCAACCACTACGTAAAATATATAGTGGGAAAAGTGTAACCATTTTTAATATTAAAAATCAAATTAAATTCATGTTTTAGAACCATTTCTGAGTAAACATCATTAAGAATGTATTTCCTTCCACATTCCTACCTTACACTGTCGCATCTTTAAAATGCTTTCTGGCTGTGTGCTGTGCATTAGTGAGGATGAAACATTACATAGTGCCCATTTAATAGTTCAGTATTATAAAAGATGGCACTGTGGAACAACTCAGCAGACTTTAAAACTGTTTTCAGAGAAATAATTTATGAAAGAGTTCTTTACAAGTACATATATTTACATATTTCCTAGCGTTTCAGAAATGCTATCTAACGGAGCTGAGGGAAGGGGGATGCTTTAATGGAAATTAGAATGGAGTGCATTATATTTATTTTACGTAGGGTTTAGGAAAGTGTTTAAGCAGGGCTTACATTAAGTGCATGCATAAATGCTTTATTGCATCAGGACTTTGTTTAGATATCCTACTTTTATGTCTTTCAATAAGGTGGTCCCAGTTACACTTAGCGATGGAAATCAATGGCAAAACATCCACTGCCTTTCAAAGAAGACACCACTGATGAAGCCTTAAACTTCCCCTTATTCTGCAAAAAAATCCTACCTTGAAGGGCTCCCTCCATTTAATAAATTAGCTTCTGGGTGTGGAAAAAGAAAACACTCCCTTCTGCAAGACAGGTAGAATTTTAGAAAATTTGGTAAGAATGGTAGACAGGCAGTCCTCGACTTGCAACGTGTCGAGTTACAACGTTTCATACTTACAATATTTATAAATTGACACCATTTCAACTTTATGACATCAGTTTCAACTTTACAATGCTTGATCTGATGCCAGGCTATGCCAGAGAACAAGTTTGCTGCATCACTCATCTCCCTGGAGAACATCTGTCCAAAATTCCTTGGACACTTTCTTTAAGATAGCAGACAAGACTCCAGAAAAACCTTCAGCCAAGACTCCTGAGAAGACTTCAGCCAAGAACCCTTCAAAAAGTCCAGCAAAGTCACCTCAAAGAATTCCTTCCAAATCAATATGATAGCTATTTACAATATAAATACATTAATGTAGCTATATTACTCACCAATAATTAATTGAGTACAAAATTCTGAGGTATTTTTGGTGAAAATAGGGGATCGGGCCTTGGTTCAGGAACCAAACCCCCATTTCTAACATTGTTTCTTGTGAGAAAATTGGTTCCGAGTTACAACGTTTCAATTTAAGACATGGTTTTCAGGAAGCGATTGTATCGTAAGTCTGAGGACTGCCTGTACTTAGGTTATTACTTTGAACACATGGAATATTTTATGCTAACAGCAGCTTTAGTCCTGAATTGTACTGTAGGGATGCCTTTTGAGAGAGAGCATATCAGACAGGATGTATAGATTTTTTGCCATTGTGACAGAGATTTTTTTTTTTTCCAAAAGGCACAGTTTAGCTTTAATTGGAAGACTTTAGCCCTATGCATGTTATTTATATTGTACCATCTAAATAGGAATAACAGAGATAGCATATACATATGTGATAGGTATAATTTTGTTTAACTGAGGAAAAGACTGAAAAAATTTCCTAAAGCTCGTAGATCACTACACTGCCATTTCCAGAACCAGTGAATTAAAAATGAAACTGTCAGAACCACCAACTGCAAACCATAAAGGTACGTACAAATGTTATATTTAGATCACCCTAATCAAAATTAGGGTGATCTAAATGCCCATTTGTAGGCCCAAAAATGGCATGCCTGATATAAGTACACCTCAGGAGGTGACATAACTTAGATCAAGAAAGGGTTAACCTAATCTACAAAGGGGTTAACCTGATCCAGTGGACACCTGTAGGCATCAGTAACATAGCCCTGGGGCTGGAGAAGTCCATCCATTTGTCCCAGCCCCAGGGCTGCACTGTTCTTGACCCTGACAGGGCTATATTTTAGCTCCCTGACTACCTCCCTGGACTGCAGCCCCTCCAAGACCTGCCCCCTCCCCCCTGGGACCCATTAGACACACTATGAACCTGTCAGCCCCTTCTCCCACCCCCAAATACTTACCTTAAACTGTCCAAGACGCTCAGGGCAGCAGAAGCTGTATGCACTGCTCCCAGTCTACTTGTAGGTAGTTTGATATAACCTGAGAAAATTGCAGATTTCTTGTAGAAAATTTGCAGCATGTGTGCAGATAAAGTGTCATGTTTCACAGAATATTCATGGAACTAGCATTGATCTTGGCAAATGGGTCCTGGTACTTCCATGAATATTCCATGAAACATGATACTTTACCTGTGCATGTGCCACAAGTGTGGCAGGCGTAAGCAGTGGGGGAAAATATTACTGGGGTGGCTGAGCCCTGCCTGACACCCACTCTTCCTTCCCATGGGGCTGTTGTGGAGCCAGTACATGGTGCTGCTGTAAGCAGCAGTGGAGGAGCGGCCTTCCACCACCTGTGGCAGACACACATACACTGCCCCACCACCCCGACAATCCCCAAGCCCTGGCCCTCCAAACCCCCTTTCCCCTCCTGCTCCCTATTACACTTATCTCCATTCTGCTGCTTGGCTGTGTCCTGGCCATGTCCAGCAGCCACTTGCAGGCTGGAATGATGTGAAAGCCCAGGTTTCCCCTTGCAGGTTGGAACACTATGCTTTTGCACATTTTTCTGACACAGGCTCACAACCCTTAAAAGCCATGGTGTGGAGCTAATTTCATGGTATCCATGCAGTCTGCAAAATCATGAATTTCTTGGGGCCCTAAATATAAGCTACCTAAACCTAGACCAGGTGCCTTGAACACTTGTATGTACCCACAGTAATCACAACTTTGATCAAAATACAGTTCCAGGTTATCTACCAGTTCAACAATGTAACAAACCTAGGCAAACTATTTGATTCGTAACCCAACTATCACATAAGACTATACACACTTTGATGCTTTGTGACAGATCTGCTGAAGGAGACGAGGAACAAACAGGAGGAACTCGCCCTCAGAATAGCCAGTTCAAACCCAGACATAGTGGAGCTTACAGCAATGTGGTGGGATTCATCCCACGACTGGGCAGTTAGCATTAGGGGCTATAGGCTCTACAGGCGGGATAAAGAAGGAAGGAAAGGAGGGGGTGTGGCGCTCTATGTCAAAGAGCAATACACATCTTCCGCCAGCAAAATGGGGTCAGAAGAGGGGCAAGCTGAAGTGCTCTGGATCAAGATACAAGGGGGTCGTGGGGAGAGGGATTTAACTACAGACCCCCCCCCAACTACAGACCCCCCAACCAAGGGAAGGAGCTGGACTGGGAATTTTCGGGCCAGCTTGCAGAGGCACTTAAGGCAAGGGATGTAGTTGTCATGGGTCATCTAAATTACCTTGACATCTGCTGGGAGGAGCAGTCAGCCAGGTCGGACCATTCCAGGAGGTTCCTGGCTGAGATACAGGACCTCCACTTAACCTAGGAGGTGCACAGTCGCACCAGAGGAAATGCCCTGTTGGACCTGGTCCTGGCCACAGGCGATGATCTGGTAAGGGTGCTCCAGGTCCTTGACCACCTGGGTGATAGTGATCATCGCTTGCTGGAATTCATCATCCAGTGCAGGGTGTCAAGGGCCTGCAGCAAGGTGGTAGCCCTAGACTTTGAGAGGGCCAACTTCAACGAGTTGAGGAGATTGGTGGGAGAGGAGCTGGGGTTCTTGAGGGCAGTGCCCAACTCAGTGCCCAAGATGAGTGGTCGTTCCTTAAGGAGACGATACTCGGGGCCCAAGGGGTGACAATCCCAACAAGAAGCAAGGAGGACAAGAGTGCCCAAAAGCCTCCCTGGCTCACCAAGGATGTCGAGGAATGCCAGGTTGCCAAAAAGGCAGCGTACACCCAGTGGAAGGGGTGCACTATCTCTGAAGAAGAGTATTCCTCCACTGCTCAGGCCTGTAGAGGGGCTGTTAGGAAAGCTAAGGCGGACATAGAGCTAGGACTAGCGTCCAAGATCAAAGATAATAAAAAGTCCTTTTTCAAATATATAGGGAGGATGAAGAGGGCACACCGGGAAATGTGGGGCCCCTGCAAGATGCCCTGGGCAATCTGGTGGTTGTGCCAGAGGAGAAGGCAGACATCTTTAACAAATTCTTCACCTCCGTTTTCTTGTGCAGGGACCAGGACTCCCCCACCGTGTTTCAAGATGGACTTGAGGGGAACGCCTCAAGACCTAAGGTTGAGGAGGACCGGGTTAGAGTGCTTCTGGAGGGGCTGGACGTGTTCAAGTCAGCAGGTCCAGATGCTCTCCACCCCAGGGTGTTGAGGGAGCTAGCAGGGGTTATTGCTGGGCCCTTGGCACAGCTTTACAAGCACTCATGGTGCTCAGGCCAGGTGCCAGATGATTGGAAGATAGCCAATGTGGTCCCCATCTTTAAGAAAGGGAGGAGGGAGGATCCGGGCAACTATAGGCCCGACAGTCTTACCTCAATCCTGGGGAAATTCTTTAAGAAGATCATCAAGGAGTACATCTGTGATGGGCCGGCATCGGGGATGATGCTCAGGGGCAACCAGCACTGTTTCATTAGGGGCAGGTCATGTCAGACCAACCTGATTGCCTTTTACGATCAGGTCACAAAAGCATTGGATGCAGGTGTCACCACGGATGTAGTCTTTCTGGACTTCAGCAAGGCCTTTGACACTGTCGACCACCCCATCCTCATCAAAAAACTAGGCGACTGTGGCATCGATGCCTACATGGTCAGATGGATTGCTAATTGGCTGAAGGGTTGTACTCAGAGGGTGGTGGTGGATGGGTCATATTTGACCTGGGGGGAAGTGGGCAGCAGAGTCCCCCAGGGCTCAGTCCTTGGGCCCACACTGTTCAATTTCTTTATCAGTGATTTGGATGACGGGGTGAAAAGCAACCTGTTCAAATTTGCTGATGATACCAAAATTTACGGTGAGGTGGGCACGCTAGTAGGGAGGGAAAGACTGCAGAAAGACCTGGATAGGTTGCAAGGGTGGGATGACAAAAACAGGATGTGTTTCAATATGGACAAGTGCAGGGTGCTGCACTTGGGCAGTAGTAACCAACAACACACTTATAAGATGGGAAACTCCCTTCTTGAGAGCACGGAGGCAGAAAGGGATCTTGGAGTCATCATTGACTCCAAGATGAACATGGGCTGACAATGCGAGGTCACGGTCGGCAGGGCTAACTGGACTCTATCATGCATGCACAGGTGCATCTCAAGTAGGTCCAAGGAGGTGATCCTCCCCCTCTACACGACACTGGTCAGGCCACAGCTGGAGTACTGTGTCCAGTTCTGGGCACCCCACTTCAACAGGGACATGGACAACATTGAGAGGGTCCAGAGGAGGGCCACACACATGATCTGGGGACTGCAGGGCAGACCCTACAACGAGAGGTTACGTGTGAAAGCTGAACCTGTTCAGCCTTCACAAGAGAAGGCTGAGGGGGGACCTTGTGATCATCTATAAACTTACTAGGGGGGACCAGAAGGGTTTGGGGGAGACCTTGTTTCCCCTAGCGCCCCCCAGGATAACAAGGAATAATGGCCACAAGTTGTTGGAGAGTAGGTTCAGATTAGACATCGTAGGAACTACTTCACAGTTAGGGCGGCTAGGATCTGGAACCAACTTCCAAGGGAAGTGGTGCTGGCTCCTACCCTGGGGGTCTTTATGAAGCGGTTCGATGCCTACCTGGCTGGGGTCACTTGAGCCCAGTTTCCCTCCTGCCCATGCAGGGGGTCAGACTTGAAGATCTACAAGGTCCCTTCTGACCCTACTTCTATGATTCTATGATTTTGTGTTGATAATGAATGTTAAAAATCTGAGCAATTTAACCAAAACCAGATTAAAAATCTTGGCCCCATCTAAAAATTCTTGTTGTCATGATATATATATAATTAATATGAATATTAAGCATTAAATCCTTCTCCCATTGACTTTAATAGAAGCTGTAACAGAACCTATTGTTGGAAATGGTAAGGGCTGTTTTAAACTAAGTTTTGCTTTTTCAGAAAAGAAATCTAGCAGTGCAAAGGAATCTACCAAGTTTACACAGATAACAAGGAATGTAGTGTGTAGGGGTGTGTGTGTTAGGGGTGTGTAAAGCAGACAGTATTCAATTCAGATTCAGCCCGATTTGGGGGACAGTGATTCAATTTGCTGATTCAGATCAGCGTCCTGATTCAATTCAGCCGAATCTGAAGATTCAATTCTGATTCGGCGAATCAGTGATTCGGCCATAGACACAACTTTATATGTTTTTCTACAAACCTTGGGGTACTGGGCATGGCTCATGAATACTGAGATGGTGGGGCGGCTGGAGCATCCCATGGGAGAGCGGGGATCTCCTGCATACTTGGCAGTGGACCTGGAACTGGCCTGGAAGTATTTCCGGTCCACTTCTGAGCGTATGGGGGACCCCCACCATGTCCTCCCTGGCTTGGCAATTGGCCTCAGGGGGACCCTGGGTGCCCCCCCAGACCTAGGAGACACCAGTCACTAAGCTGGGGGGGGGGGGGAAGGTGTCCCTGGCACGCTCCATGGCAGACCTGGAAGTGGATCAGAATACTTCTGGTCCACTTCCAGGTCCACTGCTGAACATGCGGGGGACCCTCACCATGCTCCCATGGGATACTCCATCCACCCCACCACCTCAGCATCATAAGCCATGCCTGATATCTTGAGGTATGTAGAAAAAAACACATAAAGCTGTGTCTATGGCTGAATCATTGAATCTCTCCAAATCGAATTGGAGGCTTTCGATTTGATTTGGAGAGATTAATGGGTCTCCTGATTCAATTCAGAGTTGGAGATCTGGTCACCAGATTGGGCTGAATCTTCTCCAGATTAAATCAGTAACCAAAGCTTCACACAGCCCTAGTGGTTGTGTGCATGTGCAACCTCTAAAAGGATACAGCTGGGCTGTAATTCTACTTTAATACAGAGCTAAGCAAAGCTTCTTCAGATTGTTTTTAGATCAGAACGCACTTGCATTCAAGAATATATTACATTCCAAAATCAGGATTTTTTAAGAAATGAGGACCACATTTTATTCTGTTTTGAGTTTCTTAAGAGTTTTGAATATTCTTTGCACTTTCACACTGTGTATGCGAAAAATACAGTTTTGGAAACTCCCAAACTTATCGAGTAAGGTGATTCTGGCCCATGCTTTAGGAACTCACCATAGAAGACTTAGCTGCAATTAAATTATAGATTTTATGAGGTACTTTGCTTACAACTTCTCCCTGTACCCCAAATTTCAGTCACTTAATTCTGTACACTTCTCGAGGGGAAGAGCTCTGCCTTACTCTGAAAGTAGCTCTGATTGTATTCACTACCACAGAAGGTAGGGACATTGGAGAGGGTATGCACTCAGAATAAGTTTACTCTATGGGTAGAGCTGACAATCTTATGACTGCTAATCTGAGCCCAATAACTAAGAAGTGCTAAAATCACCTTACTGGTGATTAAACTGTATAAGAGTTGGCAGTACTGGGTATCAAAATGTCCTGAAAAAAGAAGCTTGTGCAACTTGATTATGAGATGGACTTTTAACCTGTAAAATGTTTATGCTGCTTGCCTGAACACAATGTCTATATTGGTGGTTTTCTTGTGCTTAAAGAAAAAAAGTGTTGATGCAAGCAAGGTGGGCAATATAGTGGCCACCTTCTATTGCTGGTCTCTCTAATTTTGTTTCTTCTCTCTTGGTATGGAATATCAGGAATAAGGTTATCTGTAAAGGGGATGAATATGGCAGTTTGAAATACTCCCAAAGGTGACTATGTTCAGTGGATAATTTGGGAAAAGGAAGTCTTGCATAGGGACAAGGGATACCTGAAAACCTGTTTTTTTCAAACAAACAATGTAGCTTAGCCATTGGTTTTTGTGTGTCTACTTTGAAATCCTTTCGAATAGACCATTGTTTCATCATGACACTTTTAATGAAATTCAGTGGTGGAAATTATCTAATTCAGTGATTCTCAACCAGGGTGCTATGGGATTTTTTTTAAGGGTCATAGGGAGGGACACACACTATTAGCAGTCTTAAGTGTGCAAACACCTATACACAATTCACAAGATAAATATAAAGGTTTCAAAGAGGAATTCATTGTGGTACAACATTCTGACCTGCTGTGGTCTTCGAGTTGGTGTGCATCAAAAGACCTGCTCCATTTTTTCCTTTGTTAAAACATAAGTGCAAATTCAGAGCTGGCATTTTCTGAGGGATGCCTTCAATCTGTGCAGTGCCTCAAGTCTAACAAGGTTGAGAATTACTAATCTCGTTCCTCCTGACTGAATCATTGAGATTTAAATTCCATCTCAGATGTGGTAATTTTCATTTCAGTACTCTCATTCCCATCAGCCATCTTGCCCTTGGCCTATGTTCAGCATCATATCATCACTGAAAATTGAGGCAAAATATTCATTTAGTTTTTAGGTTATACAAATATAATTTGTAATCTCCTCAAGTGACTCCATTTCTTTCCTTATTATATTTCTCTTTATATGGTCAAAAGATTTTTTGCTATTTATTTAATTTCCTTTGGAAGGAAAGCAGCTTGATTTATTTTTTTTTCTTTTTTTGACAATTCTTATTTTATCTGTACACTTTATAAAAGGTAAAACAACTTTTTGTGGACTAATTATTTTCCCATTCTTTTGCATATTTGAAGGATCTCTCCTTATTTATACTATCCTTTTTGGGTAGTTATTTATTCAGAATCCATTCATTCATTAGGCTGCAAAAATCTTCCCTATGTTTCCCCCCTTATTTAGAATATATGTTCCCAGGTGTATTTGCAGCTTCACCTAAAAGTTCTAAGCTTCTTCCACAATTAAGGCCTTGAACTCTTCAGTACAGTTGACTTAACTATTAGTCTTAATTCTCAGTGTGCCCTTTTGAAAACTCAAATTGTTTTTTTTTAATTTCTATTTAATTTAAAATGAATTAATTCATGGTTGTTCAAGCTAATTGCCTATAACCATCTTTGCTTTAATTTCCTCCTTCATTACCAAAACCAAGACTAATATAGCATTCCCTGTTATTGGTTCAGTGACTATCTGGTGAAGAAATCTATCAACTGTCATTTCTACCACCATCTGGGCCCTATCATGATTAATATAATTTGTTCTCCAATCTATATGTGGTAAGTTAAAATCTCCTTAAATCACATAGTCTTTGTAGCAACATTTATTTTTTTCTGATAATGTTCAAGAAATTTCCAACCACATGCACATCTAATTTTAAGTTTCAAGCTGCAGAATTTGAACTGTGTCCTGTGAATGGTGTTGACATACCTTATTCAGGTAAAAGCACAATGGTTTGAATAACTTTATATTTAATATCTGGGGCCTGATTTTGCAACAGATACTTAACCCCAGACACTCATGTTCAACTACCACGTGTGATGTTCAGTTAGGATTGTAATGGCTAGATAGATATGTGTTTGTCCCATAGTAAATCACATAATAAATGACTGTGGTTTGGTTAAGTGTTTTAACTATGTAATCATGTTTTAAATGACGAATGTCCATTTAAAAACTAGTCAGGGGGGACCAGTAGGCATTGTGAGAGTCCCTGTTCCCCCGAGCACTACCAGGAGTGACAAGAAATAACTGTCACAAGCTGGCAAAGGGTAGATTCAGGTTAGACACCAGGAGGCGCTATTTCACTATCAGGGTGGCTAGGATCTGGAACCAACTTGCAAGAGAAGTCGTGCTGGCTCCTATGCTGGGAGTCTTTAAAAGGAGGCTGGATGAACACCTTGCCGGGGTCGTTTGACCCCAGTATTCTTTCCTGCCATGGCAGGGGGTTGGACTTGATGATCTCCTCAGGTCCCTTCCAATCCTACCAATTATGAAACTATGAAACTATGTCATTAAAGAGAACAAGATATCTCTCAGAAGTTAAATTTCCTCCTACTTGAGGTGCATATTGTGCAGTAAATTTTGAGCACTTCCAATCTGATTTCATTCCTTTGGAATGAAAATTCCTTAACATTTTTTTAATAAATATATAGAAAATTGTCTTTTCTATAAGTGCTATTCTTTAGAGTTGGCTAAGAAAAGTATTATTATTTTTCAATATTGCTTTAAGTGTTGGCCTGCTAGAGAACAGTACTCAGTGTAAAAAAATATCTAAAATAAAGCATCACATAATTTGAAAATGTTCATCCCCAGACCAAGATATTCAAAATAATTTATACCAATAAATATATTTGATTATTTCCACTTCAATTATTTTTCAACCTGGCAGTGCTGCAGCTGGAGAGAGATCTCAAATCAGTTTTTCCTAATGCAAGCTGAAGTCACACCCTCTAATTGCTATTTTGGGTTTTGATGAAATATTTGTATGGCACTTGAGCTGGCTAAACAAATATGATGATTATGTTGCCTCCTATGCAGTACCCTGGATAATATGATCTAAATTCCTAAAAAGAAAGTTAAGAATCCAGTGAACTATGCATGTTTTATTTATATTTTGTTTGTGTTTTCTGTTTCTCTTTTGTTCCATCATGGTCACTTAACATGGGCTTACAGGAATGCAGCCTTCTTCATGTGGGTACTTTCAACTTCTCAGTATCTTTGCAAACTTTTTCTTAAATAATGCATCTCTTCTTGAAAGGCTGAAATTCATTCTGAGACTTAGAAGCAGAACAAAAATCCATATAAGCTGGAGTTGGTATTACGTGACAGTAAAACTGTACTGGCTTTTGGAGCATGTCTCAAGGCTGGCCTACACAGAACACACATTAGAGTGTGAAGAACATTATTGGGTTTAGCTCAGGAGTTGAGCCTGGTAGTCTACCCTCCTATAAATACCATGTCTCCAACATACTGCATGTGGTTCAGAAAATAATACAGCCTTAATTCTTCCATTGATGAGTTAATACTAACAGGATTCACATGGATTTACTTAGTGGCTTAGACTGTATGAACTTCATGCACAAGAAAAAATAATTATTAAGACCATTTGAGTTATTTGTGATAGTAAGACAAGAATGGAAAGACTGATAGAGAAATTAGGTAATTCATAAAAAAGCAGACTGCCTTCCTTTATTGTTTCAAAACAATTTTCCAAATAATGTTATCATCTTTTAAAGTATCTACTATTTATTATTTAAGAGATATAAGAAGAGAGAGAGATGTTTTCGGATAAAATTAACAAAAGACAGATAGTTGATGCCTTAGAAGGGAATCAGAAGCCCATTTCTAGATAGCAAGATTTGCAGGGTAGAATATTTCAGACTAATGCTAAAGAAGTGAGAAACTATGTTTATATGTACCTTGCACTTAAGATACTGCATTCAAAAACTGTGAGTTTAAAACATTGTGGGATCTTTTCATTTTTGAGCCATGCCGGCTCATGTTTGTAGGCTTTTCTGTGAAAACACAAGAGTTAGAAACTTACAGCAAGTACGGGTGTATGAAATGGGCCATATTTGATTTGGAGTCAGATTCAGCCTGACTTGGGGGAGAGTGATTTGATTTGTTGATTTGGATCACTGTTCCAATTTGATTCGGCCAAATCTGAATCTGAAGATTCAGTGCTGATTTGCAGAATCAGTGATTCGGCCATAGACACAGCTTTAAATGTTTTTTCTATATACTTCAAGGTACGAAGTGTGGCAGAAGGCCACCTCTGTTTCTCCTCAAAAACTCTGCTCTGTAACAGTTTGGTTAAGATGGGCCCTGCAGAGGGTACACACCTTACCCTATCTCTTTAGGTAACCTGAGCTGGATACATTTCTGAGGGAGGGGGGAAACCTGCTCCCTCTGCCTACGTGACTGGCATCACATACCTGAGTGAGGGGCTTGCTCCCTGGGGAGCTAGAGACTGCCAGTCTGCCCAGCAACTAGTGATGCAGTTCAAATTGATTGGCTGACAGCCAACAGGTGCCGGCTTCCATTGGACCAGGTAAATGAGGTCACAAGGGCTATATAAGTTAAGGACTGCCCAGGAGGAGGGGACAGCAGCCATAAGGGAGACTCAGAGACAGAGAAGAGCTGAACCATCTGAAATTTGCTGTCTCTCTCAAAACTCATGATCAAGGAACTGCCTGCCTCCAGAGGGAATCTCCACCTGCCTCTGGATGATACTTGTGAGTAAGCTACCTGAGATCTAACTACATATATAGCTTGCAGTAACTCAGATGCACGATCAAAAGCTACCCAGCCATGCCAGTTTGCTTTATGGGATTTCTCTGATATTGCTCTACCTAGATGTGTGACCAAAGGCTACTCCAGCCACCCTGTTGCTCTATGGGATTTCTCTGATACTACCAACTCTGTACCCTAGTCCAACCCTGCCCCTTGTAACCAATAAAGTTCTCCTTTGTACCTTGCATGGGAGACTTATTGGGTGTGGGTCTAGATTATGCCTTGGGGTCCCCTTGGTTCTGCGGACTAAGGGAGACCACTACTTGTGCTTCCGACTGAGGGAAGAACCCCCAAGTGCTTGAAGTGAGTCAAGTACCCCCGAGGGCTACTAGGCCTGCATTTCCCAGGGTGCACAGAGCCAGAATAAAGCCCAGCCCTGGGTGTTGGCAGTTTTTACCCCAGGCTAGTGGGTGTGCTCCAGGAAGGGGGTCGGCCAGATGTGAGGCACCCCCAGGGAGGCACTTGGAGCCTGGAAGGTGATCAGGCACAGTGAGGTGGGTGGCTCAATGCAGGAGCACCCCCTATTGGCCCACCATGCCAGGCATGGCTCATGAATGCTGAGATGGTGGGGCGAATGGAGCATCCCACAGGAATGTGGGGGAGCCCCCCACGTGCTCAGGGATAGACCCAGAAGTTGGAAAGAATGCCGCCAAGCATGTGGGGACCCCCTCCACACACACACACAACCTTCCTGGCTCGGCGATTGGTCATAGGGGGACTCCAGGTGCCCCCCCAGACCCAGGAGGCACCGGTCACTGAGCTGAGAGGTGGAGGGGGTCCCGCTGGTGGACCTGGAAGTGGACTGGAAGTGCTTCTGGTTCACTGCTGGGTCCACCATCGAGCATGCTGGGGACCTCCCCATGCTTCCGTGGGATGCTCCATCCAACCCACTATCTCAGCATTCACAAACTGCCTGGCACCTTGAGGTATTAAAAAAAAACATTTAAAGCCATGTCTATGTCCAAATCACTGAATCTCTCCAGTTTGATTCAGAAGGTTCTGATTTGATTCAGAGAGATTAAAGGGTCTCCTGATTCTATTTGGATTTGGAGATTCAGCCGTCGAATCAGGCTGAATCTCCATCAGGTTGAATCAGTGACTAAATCTTTGCACAGCCCTAACAGCAAGGAAGAGACAGAATCCTAGTAATTTTGGGTAGCAGGAAATAGTATAGGATGGTGCATTCTACTAATAAGTCTGATTTTATATATATCCATGTAAATCTGAAATAATGCCGCTAAATTAAATTAAACTGTTTTGTATTTAAACTGGAGAGGAGCTCAGAATTTGCACCATAGAATGGAATTGTGTGGGTATTTTTGTTTTTTTGTTTTTAGTGTTTTAAAAATGATATGCTATTACCATGGTTTGTTGTTGAAAAATTATTAATTGAGACAGAAAATCATGATATTTGATTATAGGCCATGACATTTAAAACCAGTTTTGTTATGTATTTGACTTCTGATATTCAAATCTTTCAGATACACCCAAATTGCATTTTCAGGCTTTATTCTGCAATTGTGACATCTATTTTTTATTTTTAGTGAAAGCTGAGGTTCCCAGAAATCCAAGCTTGAAAGAATAAAACATTGTAAAAACATAATAACTGACAATGTTCATAGTATCTGATTTGGAATATTTAGGCATGGTAAGTCTCACAAAGTTCCTGGTGCCGCAGGTTTTATAATACTCACAGAACTGGTTTGTATTTATCAAACACTGTAGCCTATTAAACATATTATCTTTGATTTTGGGTTGACCAAGTAAAATGGATACTAAATTTACATCTCCAATAGTTTTACTAAAGTCAGTGAGGTGGCTCTGGTTTTCCAGAGCTTTAGCTGGGTAAGGGACAGAAACCAAGAACTGGCAACAGGCTCACTCTTCTTTCTACACTACTTTTCCTGATTTGCAGTGACTCACAGGGATTATGTATTATGTATGGACATGCAGGGGGAATAATCTTAGCCATAAAAAAAATCTCCCAACATTTCAAAACAAATATTGTCTCAGCTACATCTAAATCATGGGATCCTCTCTCCACATCCTGGAAAGAACAGAAAGGAAAGTATTTTTCTTGGGGGCTTTACAAAATAAGTTGCTATAATATCTAGCATGGTAAAAACTGTGTTATGTACTACACTTGCAGAGAACTGTAAAGGTAATTTGGTGGTTGTAGTTATATGAATTCTGTTTATGAAAATATAACACAGGCATTGGGTAGGACTCCAAGCAGTATAATGTATTCACAGTCCCACCTTGTTTTAATCCAGGTATATCTATTTTGCAGCCTGAATAGAGTGCAAATCTTTGTGCATTCCAGGTGCATGTGGACAAGTGAAAATACATCCTGAACTCAGATATTAATTGGTGGTATCTTGCACCTGTTAGTGCACCTGTAAGAGCCAATATAGGTTGCAAAGTAGTGAAGAATAAGATGCCCATGAAATCTCTATCCTCATACATTTTTCAGTCTTGGGAGGCATTGGAAAGCAGCCCTGATTTGGTAGTCTTGAAAGAATTAAGATGACATTTTTTACATTCTGTAGGAGAAGGAGCTCTGGTATGGAGGATTTACAGATATTTGCAAATTGGAATTACCTTTTACAGACCCTAGGAAGTCCACAGCTTCAAGAAACCTTGCTGCAAGGTGGCTACTATAATTAGTGGACATTCTCATTATGCTAACAGAGCTTAACAAAGTGGTCCAGTTTCCTTAACATAGACATAGTTATTAATGTGCTCATCTGAATATATCTTATTTCCATGTAGGAAAGTGAATATATTATAATAACATAAGACTCCTTTATACTGGTATAATTCTGGGCACTCTAGGGTTTGTACAAGTACTTTGGTAAAAACATTACCTTGCAATGTATATAGTTTTACCAGGTATATGTAGGTCAGATTTCAGTGGAGGTAAACCTATGGGACATTTTTCCTTCAATGCCTCTTGAGGTCTGCAGAAATAATAATCCTTTTCAACAGATATGAGAATTTTTCTCGAACTAAGGGAATTCTCTCTCAAGACTTTCAAGGCTTCAAATAATCAGCCACATCACTTTTCAGGAATTCTGGAAATAAGGTAACTGTTAAAAAACTCCTGTATTTCAGTTCCCAGTCAAGGTAGCCAAATTACCCAAATTTCGCCCCTGAACAATGTCTGACAAAATCACAAACTCACACTTCTTTTATTCGTTCATAGAAAACTTTTTTTTTCATTTTATCAGGGACTGTAAAGTCTAGAATACCTGAAGCATAAGAGTATAAGAGACTTGTTACAGCTGTGCGCCATACAAATATTGAGTGTGAGTGCTAGCTTGAGTTTGGAGTAGCCCCACTGCAGGCCAGCATGGGCCTGGAGGACTGAAAGGTAAAAAATCTCCTTTTCCCATTCTGAGCTTTCCTGCCCCAGGGCTCTCCTGGTGCTCTCCTGCCTCACAAGGTTCCCTCCTACCCTTCCCCTCTCGCCTGCTTACCTGTGGCTACCTGCACTGAATGTCCCAGGACAGCAGGCAGGGAAAGATTAACCTGCCTGCCCAGCCCCTACTGCTGCTACTGTCTGGGCTGAGCCTGCTCCAAAGAGCAGCAGAGGCAGCTGCTGGACAGGTAGATTAACCCTTCCCTGCCTGCTCCACTGGGACAGACCATGGAGGACTTCCAATCCAGACTAGTGGGGGGAGGAGGGTGGGTGGGATGTTTACATTAATGTGCAGCATGGATCAGAGATAATCCTGTCCTGTAATGGTATGACTTTCAGCTGCCTAAAGGGTACTTAAAACTAGTTTCAGGTGTTAATGTATGGATAATCCAGGGTTTAAGAGCTCTAGGAGCCACCCAAAGTTACTATGCAACAAGGTCCTAAGGGTGTGATACTTTAACACCACCTTTTAAAGTCTTGCAATTGCACCCCTTCTCGAACAAAAATAAAATAAATAAAAAGCCCAAAGAGATGTTTGATCAAACTAAGAATACATCAGTCTGACATTTTCTTCAAGGGTCCAATCTTGTAAAGTATTCCAGCATGCTCTGCATCTCACAGACAATGTTCTTTATCTTGAAAAGGTGACCCCTAAGATTTTCTGTGGCAGATAATTAGGCAAGTGTTACTAGAAATAGAGCTAGTGCCTCACCATACACAAACTTCATACATGAAGATAAATGGATTTAGAGCACTCGAATGAATATAGCAAATTTTAGCATGGTGAGAAAGTAGTGCTGGCAGGATTAGGAACACATTTATAGGAAATACTGTTGTTCAGGGGTGCACATTTTTTATGTTCTATAGTGCAAAGGAAGAAAAGTGATAGGCTGATATGTCTGTAGGGGGAAGAGTTAAGGTAGTCTACTTTGCTTGAGATACATATTTCCTGGGTTGCTAACTTTTTTATTGCTAACATTTTTTTCCACTGGTAGCAGGAATTCAAACAGCCTTCAACCTTAATTTCAGCAAAATAAAGTCTTTTGTGTGAGGGAAATATTGTTTCCATATTATTTTCTTTGAAAATCTATATTGCCTTCTCTGTTCCTTTTTCCAGTCCCACTGTATTTATTTATTTTTCACTCTGCATGATGTGTGATCCATTTATACTATATTTTTTTCATTAGATTTCTTTCATTTCTTATTGAAACAATTTCTGAAGCACGTTTCCAGAACCAAACTGAAACTTTTACAACATCTTCCCTCATTCACCTTAAGGACCTTCAGAAATTTAGGACCTGGGTTGTTAAGGTGTCACCAAAATGCCAAAGTGGCCTCTTCTCTATGCTCAACCTCCAGGCCAGATCTGCCTCTAGTGCCTTGTCATCTGCCCCTTGGGGTTTCCTATGGGTCTACGGGTCTATGGGAAGCCCTGCAGGCTGTGGCCCTGTGCAGTAGCTCTGGCATGAAGTGTGGTGTGGGGCCTGATCCCAGTACATGGAGACCCTGGTGAGCCTGGTGGAAATAGTGTGGAATCCTAATCCTGGCACATAGGGCTGGGCAGAGGTGGTAGAGGACCAAAGCCTGCTATCACTGATCCCAGCATATGGACCTCAATCCTGACACGTGAGTCTTGAAGAGGGAAGCAGTCATGTGGGTCTAATCTGCCTGATGGTCTGGCCCTGTACCACTCATTTGGTCCATGGGCCAAAAGGTTGAGAACCATTGGTCTAGCTTTATAAACTGGCTTACAGGAAACATGAACTGATTAAAAAAAGCACTAACATTGCTGTTAAGTATGCAAAGGTCATTAAGTATTCTGGTTTTTCTGTATGATGGCCATTCAACTCACCTGCCATTATTTTTTTATCCTATATTTCTTATTTACAGAAGTCGTTTCCTACCTGTCTGATTATTCTCTGCACAGGTTTGCTAAGATTGACTATGATTAATCATTTACTAGAAGGATTATTGGGTAAGAGGGTATCTCAGGCCAAATAAAGCATTTTTGAAAAGACAATTACTATAATAAAGTCTTTCTTCCTTTTTTAAAAACAAAATTCTAGAAAAAAGCATGATTCTTTGCTTTGGCTCTTTTGATTTGATTTATTTTAAAGCAATCAGCTAAAACATGCTTCTTTAAATGGATAACATACATGTGTATTGTTCCTTGTAAAGTTACCTTAATTATTTGTTAGTTTCCACAGATCTTCCAGTATTCCATTAAACACAGATATTTTCAATTGTTGGATTTTTCTAATTGTGACAGAAAAAGAAACAAATTTATAAGCCTAACCTGGGTGTCTGATGGAAAGCATGAAGAAAAAGCCAAAGTTGGGCTCACGTGTTACAATTCCTTCACTTGTAAAATTGCTAACGATAGTGATATTTGTGCTATTAAAAAGGAAACACATTTCATAAGTGTGACAAATCATCTTTATTCATCTAAGAACATCTTTGTTTCAGCACTATTTCAAAGCCACTTATTCAGAATGAAATTCTGATGAAGAAAATGCTCTTATGGAAAATACAGATGACTGTGATATTTCTATAGTTCATCATCTAGGCCATCATAATTGGCATCACACCACCTCTGTGTGCTGTCATATTTGAAACATGAACAATTCACCCATAAAGATTTCCATTATCAAATCACAGGGAAACACAAACCAGATTATACCACCATGACAGAAAAACATTTTAATCAAAATTCATTCCGAAATTAGTGCTTTCACTCTGAAAATATCTGGGCAGCTCTGGACCTTCTGAAATTTAATACTATCGAAAATATCAGGATTTGAGTATTCCTCCTAACATAGATCTGTGATGATCTTAAATTCCCTTGAGGTATTATTTTTCCTGTGTTGAAATTCACAACAGATCTTGAGCTTTGTGAATCTTGGTCAAGCAGTAGCTTAGAAAGCTGAAAAGTAAGTTGCACAATTCATCAGTAATATGTTCTGTAGGAAAAAGCAGGCAATGTTTCTCACTACTCAATAACTTTCTTCCCTATCATCTACACAAAGTACTTCTAACAATATCCCATGTAAATAGCACTGCTGTCTAAAATCTTTTAAAAGTCTCCTGGAAGTTCTCAAGGCAAAAAGACATTCTTTTCTTCACCAGAACTGAGAACAGGGTGCATTTTTGTTAAGAATGAGAGAGATGAGAGGTAGAAAGATGAGGGGAGCATTTGTTCTGAGAATTTCCTAATGTTTGTTTCATGCATCATATCGATCTTTGTAGTTGCTTGCCTTTAAGGGGGAAGAAAAAGCTATACAAAAATATATGGTCATGTTAAAACCGAACCATAATGAAATGGATCCAAAATATGACTGAAAGCAGGATTCTTTATTGCGTAAGTCTTTATTGCTAACATTTTTTTTTTAGCAGTACTATCACCATGGACAAGCTCTTAATGAACGCTTACATTAAAAGGCTTCTACATGCTCCTCTTCTGAATAGCCTTAGTTTCTTGACCTTCAGGAAGTACTGCAGGGTGAGTCTATTTCCTTAGGTCATTGCACAAAGTGGAATTTTTAATAGATTATATCTGCATTGGGAAAGGACATTTTGTGGGTTTTAGCCATTTGAATTCTGCTGGTTGTTGGAGGGTAATAAGCTGTTTTAATTTTCCTGTATTTATATATTGAAAATCATTTATGTCAAGAGTGCCTACAATATCGGTTAGGGGCCAATGTTTTCTTGTATAGGTGCCTCCATACAAGTGGGAACATGTGTTTCCTTGGGGCAACTAGTATATATGTGCCACTGATAGTTATCCCTGGGGAACACCCCTGCATGTGCACTCTGGTGCATGGTCAGTTATCCCAAGTAGGGCATGGGAGGCTACAGCTAGCACCTTGGTTGGCCCCAGCAACCTTACCTGGAGGCCATCTGGGTGCTCCAGCAGTGGTGATCCACCAGCATGTAATTTGACTGGAAGCCAGGGTGTGGTTCTGGCTGCCAGCCAGGCTTTGGTTTTGGGCAGTGCAATCTGCCACCATGTGCTCTGTCCCGCTTTTATTCTGACATAATTTTTTTTAGTACCAGGATCCCCTGCATGTGTGGCAAGCATGTTGTGCAGCACTGAAGATGGTTCTGTGGCGCAGCAAACCCCATGTGCGTGCTCATGGATGCGCCCTTTGGCTACATCCAGATGAGTGTGACTATGCAGTATGTGGCACCGCAGACACATCTGTAGCACCACATACTGTATATTCAGTTCTCCGCACTAAAAGGGAGCAGCATGGGTGGAGGGGAGGGTTGACCTCTAGATATCCAGGGGTCAAAAAAAATCCACGGGAAAAAAACAAACAGAGCAGCACATGTGGGGGCAGTGTGCACCACTCAAAACTGGAGCGGAGCCAATGCTGCCCCCAGCCTCACCTACCCCACCTGGGGTAACTTGCCACTCACCAGAGCGTGCATGGCACAAGTGTTCCCTGGGGACAAATAGTGGCAGCACAAGGTGTACCACCGCTAGTTATCCCTGGGAAACCAAATGTCCATGTACGTGTGTATGTGGCCTCTGTGTCTAAATAAATACTATTTCAAATTGATGGAGGATTTGATGCAGCAGTTCTACTTGAGTTCATAATTGGGAATTTTTTGGGTTGCTCTGAATTTGCTTGGCATCTTTGCTGTTTCAGTGTGGGATTAAGACTAGTGAACTCTCAGCAAGTCTATTGATATTTTTTCAGTGGTGAGATATATGGGATTGCTTATATTGCTTCATTCCTGCACATATGTTATGCCAGTGTGAAAGGAGCAGTGACTTGCTTATGCCTGTATCAGACTAGTATAAAAAAAATATTGAATTCATACTCACTTGGAATAAAGCTGAAGTTGCTTGGCTTAGAGGAGAAAAGAGAGAAGATTTTGATAGTTAAATTCTTGGACTGTGTGCATCCTGTACTGCTGCTATTTATCAAAGTCCCCAAAAGAAAAATATGCCCTTAGGATATCTAGCCCATACATATTTCATTGTAGGTGGCCTCAAATACTGTGTTCTCTATTTTTGTCTAGATGAACTTCTGCATGTTTTTTAGGGCTGTACAGCAAAGTAATATTTGCTAGGTTTTCATTATGACAGTAATTGCATTAACTTTTTATGCTTTTTAATTGTTTAATTTTGTAATTGGAAATTAGTTCTTATCTCCTTTGGCATCAGAAAGGGACCTGAGGGAGCATGAAACACCTGAATAATACTTAGAATATGACAGTCCTTTACTGCATCTGTGTTTTGCTGCTGCTTTAAAGTACAGCAGAAAGTTAGCTATACTATCTGCCTTATCAAATAAATATCTACAAGGCTTCTAGATATGAGCCTCACTGGGGTACACTTTTATCTCTGTGCCAGAGGATTTCTTCTTTTTAAGAGGCTTGTCATTCCAGTGTGCATTCTTATCCATTTGTTTGCTCTGCAATCTTGCTTGTGATGCCAAGCAAACAACTTTTTCTTATTTTACTCTCTGCATTTTAGCATCTGCTGTGTCTTCATGGTATGTGACTGTTTCTGCTTCCTATGTCTGGATGGCACAGATAAATGCCAAACTCTTTCAGCTGAAATGGAAGTGATATTTCTTGTAATCAGGTTCAGCTTTCCCAATGCTTCTAAACTACCTTGATTTGGGATAGCTTATAGCTGATGGTTTGTAAGCTGGAACTATTAGGCTTACTTATTAGTCACTTAAGGGTTTACTATTAGTAAACCCTTACGTGACTTCTGACTCCTTCTTGCCTTATCATAGTAAGGTTTGCCTTCTATCCATTTGTGCTTGTGATTGTGTGTTCTGGGCAGAATAATGCTTGTGAGTTGATGACACCTTGCCTATTCCTGACCTTCAAGAAGAAAAGCCAGGATCTCCTCTCCAACTATTGTGGTTCTTCCAGCACTAGCAAGAGTTTTAAAAAGGCAGTTAATTTATGTGGGAAACCTTGCTAACGTACTATGAATCCTTCCAGCCTTGCCTTGAGGAACACAAATACAAGCCAGACAGCTAGACCATTTCTCTGGGTGGCCAGTCTTCTCAAAATGGACAGACTACACTTGATCCAGATGCTGATGATACTGACTCTTATACTTGAATTTTTATCACTAGATATCAAAGTTCACAAACAGAAAAACCAAGAGCCCTGCCAGACATTGAGGTTAAAGCATGCCCTAGGTTAAGGTATGATAAGATCTGATGCACACAATGGCAGGAGACACAACTGTGGAATCCAACATCAGATCCAATGATGTTTTATTGCTGGTGTAGGGGGAGCCTGGGATGCTGATCCCAGGCTCCCTCTGTGCTAGCAAGTAGCAAGCTCCCATGGCTAGAAATCCTGCAGTTAAAGGGCTCACAGCCGGTGGAGTGCCCCATGTGCTGCCATGACTGCAAGGCAGCTGACAGGGCTTGCTCTCGGGACTGGATTAACCATTTAGTGAGCCCTAAGCAAACAAACTTGTGGGCCCTGGGCCAGTCGAAACCCCCCTCCCCATGCCGGCACTACCACCTGTGGGGAGCAGGGCTCAAAGCCACCACTAAGAAGCAGCCACAGTGGTGGCAAGGCCAAGGGAAGGGAAGGGGCCATTCATGCCACCACTGCAGAGGGAAGGATCAGGGCCCACCACAGCTCAGGGCCCTAGGCATGTGCCTAGTTTGCCAATACATTAATCCTTCCCTGCTCTCAGTCAAGGCAGCACACAATGTTTCCCCATGGCTGGGTACCCTGTCATTTGATGGGGCTCCCAGCCACAGGGAAGCATCTGTTCACATGTTCAATTAATGATGTGATAGGAACGAGCCACAAAGTTATTCTGCATTTTTCTGGAATAATGTTGTACATTATTCCTCATTTTAACACACCATTAAATGATTGGACATCTGACTGTAACCGGTTAATCATGCTTTAAGTATATGTAGATGGGGCCCAAGGCATAGAAAAACAAAAGTGACTTAACCAAACTCAGAAATGATGGTAGTTTGATCTTATCTCTTGTGGTAAGACTGGCTTCTTTTCTTTGGTACATTACCTTCTGAAGTCCATCTAGGCAATGAAAATGCTCTCTGACTTGAGATTGAGGTTGCTACTCTGCTTTGTATAAAGATTAGTACTCTGCTTGGGCTCAAAGCTGGTATTCAGTTCAGTCTCTGTGGCTATGAACAATGATGTGGACTTTCTTGTCTCAGAGTTGGTGTGCACTAAAAAAGCCTCCTCATTTTCTCTCTCAGGTAAGTATAGTCTTCTGACACTTTATATCTCTTCACAAAGTTTGTAAAGAACAGATTAACTTGTTCAGAGTGATCTTTTTGTTTTCTTCAATGTACTGACTTCTATTGGCACACTACTTTGTACCTTAAAGTGCATGAATTATGAACATATTTAATAAACAGAGGTTATGTATGGAATACAGTGTACAAGTGTTTTTAAATTATGCATAAATGTTACCTGCATGACACTTGAATGCAAGACATTGTGGACTAATATTTGTACCATCTATGCATGACACATTGGCAAACATGCTGTAAATTCAAACCCTTGAAATTTTACAAATATTAATGATTTTTTAAATATTTTTTCTTTGTTCCATATTGGATGAAAACTAAATAGGAATTGAATTATAGTCTTCATACTTCTGCTTGGAAATATATTAACCCTTACAAAAGCAACCACAGGGTTAACCATGTACTCATAATTTCCATATTGTTTTTATTTCCCTTTGAAAATGATTTATCTTCTGTTACATGGAAAGGCTTTTAAAGTGTCTACTGCATTTATAAAAAAAAAACAAAAAACAACTTGCCTTCAAAGTTGTCATTAATAAAGCAGTTGCCACTGCTGTATACACATTACCTTATGAGCCACTTGACCCGAACTACAATACAGCACAACATAGAGTATTTTCTGAACAAACGTCCGCAGAATATTAAAAGAAATGAAAGAGAAGGAAAGAAAACCAAAATGTATCAGTGGATAATCAAGAGGCAATATGTTTTCCTAGTTATTCTTGGTATCATTACAAGGTATCTCTGCACTTTTTGTCTTTTTAATTTCTCAACACCAAACCCTCAATAGGGTTCCCTACTTTACCCTACCCCATTCCCATAGTATGGCAGTTTTCCCCTTGTAATGTGGTGTTTCTTCTTGACTAAGGGTCTGTGTCCCTCTTTGTCCTTGACCCATTTCTCTATGGCAGAAGTTCTATCTTTTAGAAAACCCAATTCCAGATGGATTCAGCCTCCTATGGCACATCCTCATGAGCGGGAACATGCATTTCCCCAGGAACAACTAGCAGTGGCATGTATTTGTCCCTGTGTGTCCCTGAATGCATGCTCGGATACGTGGCAAATTGCCCCAGGTTGGGTAGGGGAGACTGAGGCCAGTATCTGGGTTGGCCCCAGAAGCCTTACCTGGGGTCCTGGGGAGCCTACTGGGGCTGCAACAGCAGTGATCTGGGTGTGCAGCAGCCAGAGCATGACTATGGCAGGTCAGGCTCTAGTTGGGCGGCACACGTATGCCACCCCGTTTTTTTCTAGCATGATTTTTTTTTGACACTGGGATCTCCAGTGTCAAAAAAAATCACCATGCAGCAAATTATGAACACAATGAATGCATGCATATGTGGCAAGTGTGGCTTGCCATGCCACAGACAGGTTTGTGGTGCCGCAAACGGTGTGCACACCCATTTCTACATGCCCCTTGAGAGAGAAATCCACATCCTTATTGTTTGCCCATAAATGTGTCCTATTATGTTGTGGCTTAATTATTCCTTTAGAGTATTTAGAACAATGATTCTCAAACTGGGTACCATTGCACCCTGGGGTGCCTTAAGATCCTTTCAAGGGTGCCATGGAGTACCATGCAATATTAGCACTGTTAGGGGTGCAAACATGATTCACAAGATAAACCTAAACATTCCAAATAGGAATCCATGGTGTTCAAATAGTCTGACCCATTGTAATCTTTCCAGGTTCTTTTGCAACAGAAGAATTGCTCTATTACTTTTCTGTAGTAAAAAAAAATGAGATTAAATGTAGAGCTGAAATTTTCCAAGATGCGCATTGAATCTAAAAAAATTGAAAACTACTGACTTAGAATATAGACAAGCTTCCCATACTATAGAAATGTAGCTAAAATGATAACTCATATTTATATCCAGTATACTGGCCATCACTTTTCTAGGACTCAGTCATGGTAATGTGATATAGAGTATCTCTCCCATGAAGCTGATGCAGAAAAAGTAAGGTTCAGGTGCTTTTGCTGTGGGAGACCATGAAATCTGTAGGCTTTCTGGTATACCTAGGAACCTATCAGGTAATGAAGAATGGGGCAGGATGAGCCTTTGGGTTTTTCCATTTCATCTATAAAGATGATTTCTCTAGTGATCTGAGCAACAGAGAGAAAGTAAGCTTTAATTAAACTGGACTGAAAACAGAACTCAGCTTTCAGTATTTCAGATCACCAGAGACTTCAGGTCTGGATATCTTTATGGATGAACAGGGAAAAACAAAAGGCTTTTTTTTACTTAACTTGCATTATTATGTGAGTGTAAGCATGAGCACACTTAGGTCCAGAGTGCTTTGGGTAATACAGTTTTTTATAATATCTAGGAAAGGGAAAAATTAAGCTTGTTTCTAAATAAAAAGTTTTCAAATATTCACTTATCTGGTTATACAAAGGTATTTTGTTTCAAACCATGTTGATACAGTTTCAGTATTACTTCATTATTTTCCCCTTTTTTTCTTTTCCATTTTTTTCTTGAAGCCTTTGCTTGAATGCCAGGCAGCTGCCTCCCTGCCCCATGGAGGTCCCAATTTCTACAGGGCAGAGAGATCTATCCCGGCAGATGGACAGCTGCCTCTCTGCCCTGTGGAGATCAGGACAGGTCCTGATCTCTGTGTGGCTGGTAAACAGCTGCCTAGCAGCTGGGACTGCTTTCCCAGCCACGTGGAGTTTGGGAGGGGTCCCAATTTCCACATGACCAGCAAGCAGCATCCTGCTGAGCCAGTACAGCTCTCTCCACCCCTTGTGGCTTCCTGCTCCCTAGACTGACCAGGAGAACTTTGTTCCCAGTCAGTCGCTGAATATTTGCTTCAGTGTGTTACTTTAATGTGTCGATTTCTAGGACCTGTATCTACAGGTACTACAAAATGGCACGTTAAACTAGTCGACTGTGAAGTAATTGCTGAGTACGTGTACATGGTGATGCTTTACTATGCATTAGATTAGTCTAATGCACAGTAAAGCATCTCATGTAGATGCACCCAATTAGTCCAGTAGTCATGTCCTAGTCCTATGCTGTTTTCAAAATGGGTAAGGCACATAGTCTTCAGACACAAGCAGTTCATGCAAACTGAACAGGGTTCATTCTTTATGTTGATAAAAAAAAAAAATTGTTTTCCCAATAGCCATCAATATCCATATATTAAAAGTTCCTAGGACTATAGAAGGCTGTCATATCTGTATATACTTTAACTTTTATCCACAAGTGATCCAAGACCTTATGTGCTAAAATAAAAAAGTCTATGTTTCATGGGCTCTTCCTAAAATGTGTTGTTAACTTGAGCAAAAACATTTGATAGTAGGTTCTAGAGTTTTTGTGTATGATTTATTTTTACATGAGACCACCTCTCCTCCTTTCTCTAATTTTTTTTCTGTTCCAGGAAATTCCTATTCTAGAAACGATAACTTCTGGGAATTTACCTAATGAAATCATCTACCACCTTCTCGTTTTCAGTGATGAACTTCCAAATTGTTAGTGAGGGAGATGCTACTATTTTTTGGATTTGAGCAAAGTTACTGTATTCTAAGTGTCATTTACACTTATTTATCCAGAGTTAGTGGCACTAATTTGGGAACATGTCTATATAAGAAATTAAAAAACCATGTTGAGTATACCTCTTTAATGAGTTGCATGGATCTAAATTTGAAAAATGAAATATCTTTTGAAGTTAATATTGCTCTTCAACTTTACAGTCATGTTGCTCAGAGGACAATTTCTGAACAAAGCATGAAGTTGTTCATCTCCAGGATTTTATCAAGCCTGATGTCTAGTCTGTAGAACCAACTGATGAAAAACTTCTAGGAGTGCATTTCTGTACTATTTTAGATGGACACTTGTGAAAAGCTTTTCTGGATTTTAACACTGAAGTTATGGCTTTACATTTTCCCTCATTTAAGAAAGACTTCTCAAACATAGGTGTGCTGTGAGTGCCACTAGCTACTATCCAATACCAGGTATATTTTTATTGCTCTATGGTTGTTCCATCAAATTTCTCCAGAGACAATACATTTCCAAAGTGGGACTCAGTAAGTGTACCTAGCCCTGCAATTAATGTGATGCAATAAATTCTGGAGCCATTTGATCCAAAGAAAACCCTTTTCAGGCACTGCATCTACATATAAGCTCAGGACAACAGCAATTTGAGCGAAGGTAGAGCAGGTCCCCAGCTGGCTGGGCTGAATGGGTGCAACTTATGCCCGTGGTCAGCATGAACACGTGCATTTCAGTGCAGTAAAATACTCTGCTGTAAAACAGTATTGTCCCCAAGAATTAATTAATTTATTGCACCCTAATACTGGTGTGCATGTAAATGATGATGCTTTACTGTGGAGTTAATTAGTTTACTCAGCAGTAAAGCACACATGTAGATGCACCCACTAAACACAAAGATTACATTTTCCCTCTAATATCTCAGTTCTCATTGCTCCACAAACGATCCCCCTCAAGAGCATTTTTTGCATGGCAGGATTTATTTTTCCCCTTAAATTATGGGGGAAGTTCTCATCTTTTATCTTTAAGTTCTTGGAATGGCCATTTCCTTGTTTCTATGTATCTGAAGGCAGCAGAACTAGTCCTTTAATGCCAATGCCTGACAGGAAGATGCCCAAAGCCCAGAATCCATTAGGATCTCTGTAGTATTAAGGCAGTGGGAATCATGTGCAGATTCATTCTGTGTGTTTGTTTTGGTCAAATTCAAATTGCTGGGGATAGAAACTCATCTTTGCCCATCCAAAGTGTTTATCTAGTGTTTTACTACTTATAGTTGAATAACAGAAATTTCTACTATGGGAATATGGGGCAGGGTATCATGAATTATGTCTTTGGTTAGAGAAGCAGAACTCTTCACTACTCGACAGATCCTGTAGACTTGTTTGTTTGCGTGTTTGTTTATTACTTAAACCCAGGATTATGAAAAAAAGCTTGTATAAGGTTTTTTTTTTGTGTGATGTCTTTCTCTGAGTGAGAGAAAATTGGAGTTAAGGAGCCCTTTATTAGCAGCCTGGGAACAATCCAAACTCAGAAAAGATATTTGAGGTAAGGTTTACCTTTTCCCATTAATAATAAAATCTTCTCACAGGAATTAGATTATTTTGGACATTAGCCCAGACTATGTTCTAAATTGTAAGTGTGGTGGAGACTGCCTATTCACATATTTAAATCTATGTTAATTTCTGCTAATACCTAATAGAGTTGGTAAATGGCCAGGTAAGCTGGTGTAGTCAGGAGATATTTCTAAGTAGGTTGTATTCTGTTGTGATTGTTAGGTTTATTTTAAACAATGGCAATAACTGCTGAATGTTTCAAAGTACCTAATCCAGACCCTAATGCTTTAAATCATTAATAAGAAGAGTTTATTCATAAGCACTGTCTGTCTTCATTCCATGGGGAAAAGAGGCTGTTTTGTCATTGAAAACATGCCTAGCTCTTCTTTCTCTTCAGTAAAAATCTGCATAGCATTAGTAAAATGAAAATGCTTTTGTCCTGTTTTGATTGTCCATTCAGTGCTCACAGGAAATGCTCGCAGCTACATTTGTCAAAATACATATGTGCCATCAGGAAAAAAATCACTATCTAACCTCTTAGATCCCTACTGCCTTCCTTTTTTTCCTGTCACAGGAAAAAAATTCCCCTTTGCTTGTTGAGTTATAGATAGAAATCCTTCAAGCAACATCTGGGCTTGAAGAATTCTTTAGTTACAAAAAAATGCTGTGAGAAAGGTTCTTCAGATTTCAGAGACTCATGATATTCAAAACAATTGGAGAAAGGCAGAAGGCAAGACAGATGCACCTTATAGACTAACTGAATCAGGGATGCACAAGCTTTTGTGAACAAGAACTTACTTTATCAGAGGCTATGCATCTCTGATCCGGTTAGTTTATAAGGTGCAGCTCTACCCTGCCAACTATGTGACTTCAGACTAATATGGCTAGTTCACTCTCTCTGCTCATCAGTTGCTAAAGATCAAGGAGTAGAGAAGACAACAGTATCTTAGCTATTTATTCAGTATAGGTTTCTGGTGCCTTGGGCAAGGGACAGAAGTTACACATAAACCAGTATAAGTGGTTCAAATCTGTAACACAACACAAGTTCAGTGCACATAAACTGCTTTCAAAATGACTGAAAGCAGTTTAAGATAAACCTGGATGGATGTAGTAACATACCTAACAGATTTAGGTTAAAATGGTTTATTGAACTTCTGTCCCACATACCCTCATGATTCAAGTTAACTCACAGTCCCCCAGAATCCCATGATACTTTGTACCTCCCCTGCAAAACCCACCTCACACGGTGGACATGCTAGCCTTGGTCCACATTGTCTGCTCCAGCTGAGCAGGAAGGTGTGCTCTAGCTCCCCCCAGCTTCTGGCTTGGGTCAGTGTAGGCATGGGGCTGCCATTACAGAATCAAAAGTTAATGTCTGTTCACTTGCTTAACGGTTCAATCTACACAGCTTAAATTAACCTGTGAAGATTGGATCAATTCATCCTCAAGCTTTTTGACTGTCTGTACTTAGCATTGGAGACTCCCATCTCCCCAGGGAATTGGTGTACTTGTGGTAGGTGACCTGTGCAATAATACATCTGCCCTGTCCTTACCACTATGCAAGAAAGCCAACCTGCATGTTAGTAATGTCATATAGTTCTATAAGCATAACATGGATTGTTCTACATTTGCATGTTCTATAATCCCCAAAACACATCTGCCTTTGCATGTTAATTTCTCCCTTTTAGAAATATTTCCAGTTGTCTCAGTCTGTCTGACCCAATTCTACAGAGCAACATGCATATCTTCTCATTCCTGTGTGCATATCTTCTGATTCTAATTCCTGTGTATTTCTCAGCAAGACCACTTCAATCTTAGGAGGATCAAAGCTTCTTTCCCCCGAATTCTATAAGTAATGCAAATTTTGCAAGCCCTCTTTCAGACCAGTAATTGCCTCCTTTATAACTGATAGGTATGTTCCATGTGTTATACACTTCTCCTTAAATTTACAAAATGCCCTCAATCCTATTAATCTGTTATCCTTAAATTATGCCTGTGTTTTTAATTTTGGAAGCAGAGTAGTATTCTCTTAGAAATTATCCTGGAAGACTGGTGAGTCCTGTGTTGCACTGAAACATCACACAATGATACAGTAAACATTTTGCTGCTGGTTTGTTAACATCATCAGAGTATTTTATAAGGCAATACGAGTCTGTGTGTTAATAACATGTACTTTTCTGTTATTTCTATTACATGACAGCTTCTGGAGACTACTCTTTTCTAATGCTTCTCTGACCTAGAAGACTCCCCATCTGTGAAAGAAAATATTTCCAAAAAAGATAAGGATGGAGAAATGGCTTAGAAAAAAACTCTGATATTTGGACAGACAAATTCTCCTGAATTTTGCTGGAAGACAGCTGGGAAATATTGTTCCCAGAAATGTAAATGATAGATTCCCTTGCAAGGCATTTGCTTATCAACGATAACATTTTGTTGTCTTTTTCCTTCAAGTGACTTAGCATCTATCTATGAGCACTCATAAAGTGTCTGGATTGAGAGAGTGCTGTCATTAAAAAAAAAAAAAAAGTTGGTGGAACGTCCACTTGTTGTGAATCTGGCAGAAGAAAAAGCAATGCAGTCATCAGAACTCCAGTATAAATGGCTCAGCAGTTGGGTGATGATTGTAACCATATCCATTTCAAGTATGTTCCTAAGCCCTTTAGAAAGAATTGTCTACCTTGGCAGTCATTGGTTTTACACTTTAAAAATATCTGTATTTTATTCACTCACTGTGACACTCCTAAGGGAATAAATTATTTCTCATTTCTTTAGTTACTGGGGGAAAATGAGAATAAAGAATGGTATTAAATCCACAGAGAGAATGTGTATTTCAAATTTCTGAAGTGAATTGTTTCATTCTCACTTTTACTATATTCATCACCATGGCATCTAAGAAATCGCATCCTGGTGAACTTTAAAAATAAAGAAATGTAGTCAATCTCTGTCTGTTTTGTTCTATATGATGAATCCAAACTTATTCTCTGGGTAGCTAGTTGATACACTTCTTAACTTGCTTATGCAAGTGTTTTCTTAATCCATAATAGCCCAGCTTCATATAATAGGAATGTTTAATTCTCCTATAGTGCTTTTTATCTGTACGTCTCTGAAACTGCATCTGCCCTGATAGTTAAGGCCAAACTTCTTGTTGCCATCAAGTCCAAATCCTATCACCATCTACACTGAAAACGCCTATATTAACCATTGTGAAGAGTCCAATGTCACCCTAGAAGTACTGTTGGATTTAATGGTCTGAGATCAAGTCTGGGTTCTCTTCCCCACTGTTTAAGATGTGTGAAACATAACCAGGTGCTGCAGGCCACAAGTGCTAGAAGTTTGCCAGGTGCAATCCCAAAGCTTTCTCTTCCTGACTTCCAGCTCTTCTGCATCCCGCTTCCTTTGTCTACTGTCAAATGTAGGAAAGACAAGTAATTGCAGAGGTTTGGGTTGTAGCCGTGTTGGTCTAAGGACATAGGCAGACAAGGTTCCTTGGGTGAATTTGATATCTTTTATTAGACCAACCCAAATGGTTGGAGAATAGTTATTAAGCAAGCTTTTGGGTTCAAAAACCCTTCGTCAGGCTAAGGAAGCTTCAGCAGCTGGTGTGTGCTCTGCCTGGATGGAATGACAAGTAATTGCAGATACATTCCTATAAAGCCTCTACTCAAGGAATGAGAAGAACATGGAAAGTGCTATGTGGGCCATAATGTAAGATATGGTTAGGAGGATGTGACTGTAGGCAATTACCAGGGTCAACTCTCAGCATTAGTACAGATGTACCCTAGGTGCTTTACATAGGAGAATTTCATCAACCTTGTGCTGTAGTCAGCAAATGTGCTCTGAATTTGTCCTGTTGTACCTCAGATCAGAACTTCCATGACAAAACCATCCTCTTTTTATGCTGATCAAGATAGTTTCTGCTATTAACCAAGGCTTGTTACTGTTTACATGGCCAAGAGGAAGGGGGGAGGGAATCCATGCCCATGTACTTAGGGCCTCCATGAATACTAGGGCATTCTCCTGAACTGAAAAGGGTGTCTTTGTTTGAACTGGGACTTTCATATGGATGTATGAATACCATCACCTTTTCTATAGACTGTATTGCAGTATTGTATTGTATTTAGGAACAGAGTCCCTCTTTCTATACAGAGGATATGAAATTTCTATTAGTTTAAACTTTGTATAATTGTTTTTACTTTCTGGTTTTCTCATTTCAGAATGCACTGAATTTGGAAACTGATGAAGCTGAGGAGTTTGGCAGACTTCAAGTATAAATTATAATACTTTTGGATGGTTACAATCCATCAGATTATATAAAGAATGGATATGTAGTATCCAGCAGATAAGTCAGTGTACTAGAACCCAGGAATCTTGTGTCCTATTCCCAGCTCTATCGCTACTCTCTGATCTATTAGCAAGGCATCTCACCTATCTGTGCCAGTATTGCCCTTCCCAGAACTGAAGGGAAATTAGGTTTTTTTTTCTATTTAGTTTATAATCACTTTAGTAGAGAGACTGTAAATAAATGATTGTGTATATGTGGTGACATAATTGGATATAGATTTGGTAGACACTAATGTAAAACTAAGAATTAATAATAATTTTGGCCGATAGTCTAGGAGCCAGGAGCTTAATCTGGCTCAATGTGACAAATTAACACAATCTGGATATTTTTCTCTTGCTAAAAGCCTAGGAAAACAGACAAATATTACTCTCTTTACCAGCATGTTGAGATACCTAAGTCCAGTTCTTTATTGTGTTCCACTTGGTTGCAAGATGGCCTAAACAATATTCTTTTGGAAGTAAGTCCAAGTCAGAATGGATTAGATCCGCACAAGTCAAATTGATGTTCGGTTCCTAGGCAGAAAATAGATGATTTGAGTAGAAAAGCCTTCAGGAAATTGACTCTGTTTTAAAAGTCTGTCAATACCTTTAAAACAGTTTAGCATTTTAGCTTACATGTTCCTAACTGCAGCTTTTCATGTTTTTGAAATAGCCAGAACCAGACACGTTTTCTAATTATAAACTAAAAAGTGTTAGGGACAACACTGACCACACTTTGAAAATGTCAAGAGATAGGTATCATATTTTGTGAGAGAATGGAGGTAAAATGTGAATTGGAAGTGTCTACCAAGGAAACCTCCTAGGGCTTTTTTATAGCTACATTTCCAACAGCCCAGCTTTTCCAGGTACACTGCAGGCTTTAAAAAATCTCATTTTAATTTGAACAGAGTTTGTTTGCATTGTTTGTTACTCTTCATGCCCATTACCGTAACCAAATTTATGCATGGTGTTGATGTCCCAGAGGGATAGGTTAACAGAAAGGCTTTGAATTTCTTGTTGACTGAAGATTAAACAGCAAATGGATAAGAACCTGGAGTTCTCTGTCAGCTGCCTCTGAGAAGCATGTGACTTCAGGATTATCCTAAAGGCAATGATGGGTCTGTCCAAATTGCTGCACCAGCTGGAGAGTATTTAAACATTAATCTCTGACCAAACAACCCTACCAGCAAGAATCCTTTTTAATTATGTTATTACAGAATAGGGAAAATACTCTTGGGACCAAAGTACTTATGTTTATCATGCCTGTTGTGACACTGAGTGGATGGTTGTATGATGCTAGAGGGATAGCTGTACAGTAGGTGAGTTTGAAACTAAAGGGATGTAAAAGCTGTTTTAGCCATGGGGTTTTATTTACTGGCCTTATGCAGTAGTGCAAGTTGGAACTGCACAGACCTTTTGCTTATTACAGCAGAGATGGGATGCCAACTAGATAGTTACTACAATAATGATTCAGATTATCGATGATACATTAAAACTTCTGCCCATCTTTGCTGAATAAGAAACAGGGAATTACTTGATGAAAGTCTGGAGTTCAAACATTTCTAATTCACAGAGTTCAGTAAATAAAAATCTGACTTGAAAATGATTTTAGTTCTAGTGATGACCAAAAATCCAAAGGGAATTAACCTCTCAGTTCCCACCCTAAGGTGTCCTTTGACCTGTAAATGAACAGCATCTGAAGATTAGGGAGTAACCTTTAGGTGGTTAAACTACACGAGTTAATATTTGTACAAGTGAAAATCATCTTTCTACTGGCTAGATAATGCCTAATGTGAGTAGGTGTTTTTCAATACACCCATATAGCTCTGTTACTATGCCTCATTTCTAATCCGCATTGCTCTTGACTTTTTTCCGTTTCTGATCCTCAGTTCATCTTTCTTATTGCATTCCAACCTTGGTCTTTGAACAGCCCTGATACTGTACTTCAACTCTAATTTATAATAGCTTTTTATGGCATTATTGTCCCTACCACACATACAAATACACTATTCTGACACTATACTGTGCTGCAGTAGCTGTGCTCTTCTACACAATACTCAATAACCACACAAGCCCGTGTAACTTTTTAAGCCTGGTTTATAGCACTCCCATTATTGCAGTCTTGCCCTTTAACAACTCAATTACTGCACCTCATTCCCAGTCTCTACCCCATCATTCCTTTCAATAATATTAAAAGACATTTCTGCCTTGGAATTAAAATTCTTTGCTTCTATGATCCTGTAGAAACTGGTGCATTTTGTCATAATCAAATGAGTCTTTCGGTATCTTGCTATACATCTGCATTCAGGTTAATCAGGTTAATTTCTCAAGCTTCAGCCTTAAAATGTCAGTGCTGTTCATGTAGTCGATTCTTTTGCTTGCTTGTTGCAAAAATAGATCTATTGGAAAGGGGGAGAGATGAAGGGTGATTCTACAAGCATGTTAAAGGAAATCTTGTTCTCCAGATAGCATATTGATTTCCTATTGATATTGAGTTTCTCCAGTGCTTTCCATGTCCCATGATTCTACTTTCTTTTTCTACAAGATATTCATTCATATCCATACCAAAAACTTTTTCTGATTCTGACACCCTAAAAATAGACTGTCCCATATATGAGTAATGTATTTAAATCCTATGCAGTTCTATGCTTCTACTTTATTTATCTTTAAACTGTAATCACGTAACTGTTTTAACAGCTCATATCTTCCAACTCTGGGGTTAATAACCATGGAGCCAAAGGATCAGGCCTGTGGAACTGGGGGACATTGATGTTTTGGTGGAAGGGGATTCACCTATGCTATGGCTCAGTGGTGGGGAGAAGAGCCACAGTGTCAAAAGCCTGGTGACAGCCTACCTCAGACTTGGGCTTGCTGCTTGGGCATTCTGGCTTGCTGCTAGAAAATGGTGCCAACTGCTGCTCTACCCAGTGAATGCTGAAAGATTGAGGTAGGCCTGAATACTAGGCTTGACTCCATCTTTTTGGTCTGGTTATCCTAGAGTTCACTCTGAATGTATTTGACAAACAGCAAGTAAGCTGCTCATATGATCTTGGAACAGTTTGCTATGTATGGGTCATATAACTGCAGCGCATCTGTGAAGTTGAGCAGAGGACTATATATTTTTTCCTTCTGATACTTCTGCACTATTCCATGAAATCAAACTTCAAATAATACCAGTTAAGGAGCAATTGATTCTAGAAAGCTACTCTAGAACTCAGCAATTACTCTCCCCAAACAGTATGATACTCAGCATCTGTAGATTTTGATCAAAGAAGCCAACGTTTTTAATAACGTAGTAGGTGAGACATTGGAAAGATCTGCCATGTAATGTCAGGGGCAGATAGAACCAATATTTATAATAACTGATTTCCATTTCTCTAGGCCTGTGTCTTGCCAATGGATTGGCTTGCTTTGCTTTGCTTTCTTAATCATGGTTTGTATTTCTGGTCATGAACAGACATTACACTTCTGTCAGGAGAAAAACTTTGCTTTTGTCACAAAAAGAGAGTATACAGCCATTCAAGGGATATTTTATGTAAGAGAACTGACTCTTCCACAATAGATTAAATTTGATACCTATGTGGAGATCTCTCTCCTTCCAAAATTCCTTGAATAGCTGTACATTTCTCTCTGGTGTTGAGGACACCTGATAACCCACAGTCCTATGGTCTCTGTCTTTTTCTCCAAAGGAGAGGGAGGACGGGAGAGCACTGGCTCCCTGATAGCTCACCCAGGGATAACCTTCCAGGGAGCCCTGGCGTAAACCCTCCTCCAGCCCCTTCACCAATCAGTGGTCAGCTGACTGGCAGAAGGAAGGTCATTTTCCTGCAGTAAGCCTTCCTGGAGTGGGTTCCTGCTTTGGGAGAATGCCCTCCACCCTCACCATCATCTGACTGGCCAGATTGGGAGTTATTCTCCTGCAGCAGAAATCCTCCCAGAACCCCTGGAAGACTGCTGTTGGGGAGAAGGGTGCCTGGCCACCCATCCCTTCTGTACTGCTTTGGCCAACCTAGAGAAGTGTGGGAACAGTCAGATTATTGTGCCATGGTGACAAGGCTCCAGAGCCTTGACGCTACCAAAGAATGTTCCTGCCATCCGCTGACCGGGTCCATATGGAGCACTACAGATGCAGGGTATTGTGGTGCAGCAGCAAGGCTCCTGGAGCTTTGCCCTCCCAAACTCCTCTGGGTCAGCCAGAGGAATGCATGGAAGCAAACCTATTCTTCTGTGGTTGGAACTGGGAGGGTTCCCACTATAGGAGGATGCACATCCTGTCCCACTGGTCAACTGATTGGTGGGATGGGGGCATTCTCCCAAGGCCAGAACCCTCCCTAGCTGTCTGTGGTAGCTGCCAACTGCCAGTTGAAAGCCTGACCCCTTCTCCATACAGGGGAGAGGACAGGATGTCAAATAATGGGGTCCCCTAAGGGCAGGGGTGGCCTAAGGAACAGCCCTCTAAATGCTCCATGGCTGAAGAGCTTGCCTTTGTAGCTGTTCAGTCAGGGGCCTGCAATACAAGTCCGCTCCAGCTCCTGGCCTATTTTTCAAATGGTAAGAATTTTTCTGAATTTTAGATATATTTTTACCACTGGAAATGAACGTCTGTATGTGGCCTCTGATTATGTATTGTAATTTGAAACATGACTATACTTCAGCCACTGTAGTGTAGGCTTTCTCTGAGCTAACTTTAAACTCAGGTTGCAGCAAGTCTAGCTGGCAGGGTGGACTGCAAAACCTCTGAGAAGGGAGGTACATTAGCCCATGCTGATGTCTCTGCTGTCATGACTAGACTGTTTCTGCTACCTGAGGTAGCTAATTTAATTAGCTTAGGTCTATCTATAGTATTGTGGATTCAGTGTAGACATAACCTGAGATATTTCCTAAATCCAGGTTTTCTCATATTAGTACTGTCTGTTTTATGGTTGCTGCTAATAGTAGCTAATGCTCATTCAAGCCATGGAAGCTGAAAGGGTACACCTGAGAGTGGGAACAAGGTCAAGAATTTAATGAGAAAAAGGTTCCTATATTTTATACTGCTGTCACCTTCATAGAGGAAAAAGATTGATAAGTTCTGGAATCCATGTTTGCACAGAAGGAAGGTAATTTAGAAATTCCCTCTGCTTGAATGAGTCCAAGAGCTAGTTATTTTCCCATTTCTTCCCCCCCCCCCCTTCCTTTAAGGCTCATAATTTCATTAGCCAGGAATCTGTATCTTCTGATCTAAATGAGCTGTATATGGTGTTCCATGCTTGCAAACCCTTTAAGGAAACCTTCTATATGTGCTATTAATCAGTTTATGGATTACAGCTGCATCGTGGACTCTGATAGTTCTGTCCATTATTGTTCTAATTTTCTGGAAAATCACTGATGACCAAATTCCTGCATGGTGGAGAGAGCTGCTGTACTAGGCATCTCCACTTTATCCTGTCAGGGTTTTTCTTCAGCCTTTAGACAGTGAATTAGTCTGTCTGAGTAGCAGTTGTTGGGAAGGCTGGATATGGTGAATGTTTTCCCTTTTAAAGAGTTTGATAGGAATAAGTGCTCAAGGAAAATTTTACTTTTGTTCCTATATGGCATGGTCTCTGCTTTAACTTAGGATTTATTACTTGCAGTGGGCTACTTTTTTAGAATGTTTCATCTTTTAGTATTCAAGGAATAATGGACTTGAGTATTTTTCTATAAGATGTAACTCTTTTTTAAAAATCTGCTTTAGTTTCTCAGAAATGGCAACAAATGTAACACAGGCTATTGTACTCACCTTTAAGTGCCACACAGCAGGGTAAGTGACTTGCTTTCTCCCCTAAGGCTCAGGAGTAGCTTTAGCAGAACTCATAGAAAAAGGTTATCTTTTGTGGCATAGCTGTTATTTTTTTCCTGCAGAGTCATGATTTCTTATAGCGATCCTTACGCAAAATCCTCACTCCAAGTGTCTGAAGTTCGGCTTGATAGAATGCGAGGGAAGGAGGGGAAAGTGAGTTTATGCCAGTCTTCTGATTCCTGGGAATTGCCTGTGGGCAATTGCTTATATAAGTTGGAAGTTGCTTTAATTTATAGATACCAATAACTCCCAGGTAGTCATTGGGCCACCAAGAGATCACCATTGCATGTTCCAGTCATCCTCCCTCCCACCAGGACAATCCTTAGTTTTGAGGCTTGAATGTTTGTATTTTTACAAATGAAAGCATTGGTTTTAGAAACGGAACTGAAAGAATCTTAGCTGACCTTCCAGCACACTATATTGTGACAATTTTTGTATTTATACGTGAGTATAGCTGTAGTGCAGCAATTATCACTGAACTTTATCTCCCTGTGTGTTTTATTATACCTAATCAAGAAGCCATGAACCTGTGCTTTCAGGACACATAGATCTGATCCTGCTTAGAAGCTGGCATTCTTGTTTCAAAGCTGTCATCTTGCACTCAAGAATCTACCTTTATTTATAAAAAAGAAATGTAAGGTGAAATGTTCAAAGCATTGAGAGCCTCCATTGAATTTTTTACCCTCGGTCTTTATTTCTTAAAGTACAAAGGTAAGAGAACTGAACATAAACTGGTGCAGGGATGCACACATAAGGCTGCAGTCAGCTGGAGACAGTAGATCTAAGAGATATAACTTGTCCCTGGACATCTTAGGATAGTATTAATATTAAAAACTGAAACACAGTAATTTAGCTGTCTGGACTTTTTTATATATATAAAACTTCAAGCAAAAGCATATAAAAACCTGCAGAATCTACTAGCTATCAAAACCCTTACCAGGTCATGCCAGTATAGCCTAACAGGTCATTCCAACTCTAATGATTATAATAAAAAATCAAGTAGCCCCAAAAGAGTTCAATTGAGGGCCAAGGCTCTGCTGAGATGTTTCTGTGAGTGACATCTCATCTTGACACCTCTAACAAGTAGAGTTTGACTTCTCAGTCAAATTTAGAGTCATTGCTTACAGGCAATGCCTCAACTTGATTCTCATCTTTATGAATATACTGCATATAAAGACTTGGTTTGGTAACTCCATGTACCTGCCTAAGGTTGCTTTCAAAAGACAAAGGTTTAAATGAAACTTTGTTGAATGGTTTTATGTTATCTTCTGTTATTGCTTTTTTCCCCATTTACATTTGAGTAATTCTTTTCCCTCTAAAATGTGATCATTATTTTTATTAGTATCCCATTCTACAGGTGGAGGTGAAGGACATTCTTCCTTCTTGTCCTTACAAGAAATGCCCTTCTTGTAAGGGCATTTACATTTATTTCTTAAAGATGTGTCGCATTTGTGACTGCCTGCAGAGTTGAGCATCAAGACAATTTTGGTGGGGCCTTGTGGAACAAATACTAGGACACTATTAAAAAAGAACATATGAATGAGAAGACTGCATTTGGGTTCATAATAAATTCATTCATTAGAAAAGAAGACAAAGTTGATGAAGTGGAATTGTGTATGTGTACATGGGGAAATCAATTAAAAGCCACAGTCAGGATTTTGTGAGATCTTGACTGGAGCAGGCTCAATTATTAATATTTTTTTTTCTTTAAGCCGTCTGCCTGACTTCATAATAATGGAGTAAATTTAGAGTTTCATAATGAGCAGACAATACCTTGTCTATCATATATATTTCTCAAAAAATCTTCCAAGAACTGGTAACTTTCCTTATCATTCTTTTTCAAAACTCATGAATTCTGTGTGAGCAAATACTTTGTGTCTAAGGAACTAGAAGAAATACTGTGTGATCTGGCTGATGGAATCTATCCTTTGTGATCATGAGGATTGTCAGGATTCATTTAGACTAAGCTTTTAAGGTCTAGTTGCAACTTAGATGCTTGCTGACCCAGTTTAGCCAGAGGGAGGTGGGGAAGGGAGGAGAAGGGGGTAGTAAGAGAAGGTAAAAATCACTGTTCTACTGCTCTACTCTGAGGACTGGTGATGTTTCCCAGAGGGTGAGATTTGGGGTGCCTACAGATGTTCAGACTTTGCCTCTTGGGCCGGTCGGGATTGGAAATCAAGCCTGCCTGTACCAGCCCTAATCAGCAGGCGAGGGTGCTTCAGCAGCCTCTCCCCAGTCCCCTCCCCCCACAACCCCAGGGTTGTCAGCAGAGAGGGGGAGGGAGATGGGGAAGTGAGCAGCATGGAGCTGCTGGTCTATTTGATTAAAAGGCCCATGGGCTTAGCCCACTGAAAACTTGTGGACCACCACTGCTGGGCAGCTAGGGACTTTAAAATCAAAAGATTATGGGGGACAACAAATGAGAAAACAAGGTGTGCACGTGCAGGGTCAAAGGGCCAAAACACGTGATCCCTGGGGGGACACCAAACAGAGCACTCCGGACAGTGCCCACTGGCTTTCGAACTCAGATAGAATGCAGGCAACTACTGCCCAGCGATGCTCTACTCGGAAACACGCGCAAAGGACACCGAGGAAAAACATCCCTAGGTCTCCGGGAGCCTTCTGGGTCAGAGCCTGCTTCCTGGATAGCCAGATATTCAGCTTGGCCAGAGCCAGGAGGAGGTTGGCCAGGAGGTCCCGGGCCTTGGTGGGGTGACGGATGGGGAGAGCGTAAACAAAAAGGTGCGGGGAAAAAGTGCAGCCAGAACTTGAGGAGCAAGTTCTGGAGGAGGAGGTACAGGGGCTGCAGCCTGCCACACACAAGAAACATATGCACCAGGGTTTCCCTTTGGTGACAAAAGTAGCATAGAGCTGCTGGCTAGGCTTTGCCCAGCCTGAGCCAGAGGGGTGGGAAGTAGAACAGAGTCCCCCTTGACTCATGCCACCCCCCAGCCACCCCATGCACCCCAGCTGGGTTATTTAGGGGGTGTGAGGTAAGGGGACTCTGTTCTGCCCCCTTCCTCCAGCTCAGGTTAGGCAAAGCAGCCAGCAGCTACTGCTGCTGCCATTCTCAAGATGCCCATCCTGAACTAGAGGAGGGGAGAGCAGTTGAACAGAGCCCCCTTGCCTCATGGGCCCAGCCCAGCTCCTCTCAGTACCCCAGCAGGTACTCAAGCTTGTGGGAAGAGCATGAGGCAAGGGGGCTCCATTCCACCCCTCCTCCAGCTCAGGCCAGGCAAGCCAGCAGCTCCATGCTGCTCACTTCCCCTCCCTCCCTGCTGATGGCTCTGCCTCTGCATGAAAAATTTACCATCAAGGGAATACAAGTTCTCTAACTTGCTCTACAGGAAAGTGCCTTAATCTAAGATCTGGTCGGCTATTTTAAAAGCACTCTGCAACTGTGCATGTGTGTTACAACATGACTGTAGAGCACTTTCTGGGGCCCATATGCACGAAAAATGTCACTTCTGTCTGTGCCCTTAGAGGCTAGGTACAGACCATCAAAAATCCTGAGGCTGAATCAATTCAGTCTTTGCAGGTTAGTCTAAACTGCACAGATTGAACCAAATAGCAAATGAACACATGTTTACTTTCAATTTAGGAAATTTAGCCACATGCCCGCAGTGGCTCAAGCTAGAAGCTGGGAGGGGTGTGAGGGGGGTGCTAGAGCATGCCTGCTAGCCACTGCCAAAGGGAAGGCAAGAAAGGAAAGCCTTCCAAGGCTCTCACCCTTTCACCAGGAGGGGGAATGGCCAGGCACCAGCTTGGGGCTAGCACACTGGAGGTTTAAATCCCCTCCCTGGCACTCCAGCTTGGATCTGCGGGGGTGGGGAGCAGTGCCTGCCAGGCTTCTGCCCCTCACCAGCTTGAGGGAGGGGGGCAGCCGCTGCCAGACTAAGGATGGGGTGGGGAAAAAAGGTATTGGCATTGAATTCATAAAAGCTTGAACAAGAATAGTCCTTTCTCTGAAGCAAACATGTATTGAACACAACATTTTGCAACCTCAAGCACACGACAGAACAACCAAAACCTTTGCCTAAGCTAAGATGCAGGCCAGTAGAACACAGTGAGAGCACACACCGCTTAGTCTAACTTAAAATGGAAAGTAATAAGCCAAAACAACAAGAGAAAGCCTTGCATAAATCTTAAGCAATTCTGAGGGCTGAGTGTCTCTTGCAGCTGGGTATTCAGAAAGAACTTGCTTTAGGTATTCCAGTCTCCCACCTTTTACAGGTTTTGCTTTATAATGTAAATATAATTCTCTGCTTTCTTTGGTCACACCAGCTCAAGCAGTCTGGGACCCTCTCCTTTTCCCTTAGCTCTGTCTCCAGCACATACATGTGATGACTGTGCCAGGTCTTTGCCAACACCTCCCACTGCTCAGTCTGGTCCTGCAGGGCGTGGGCCTGTTCATAGGTGGCAGGGGGCAAGCTGGGTTCCCCAGCCTCTTCTCCCTCCCCCATGGCCTGGGGGAGCTGGAGGGAATCACACCCCCTCCCCATATCAACAGCTTACTTTAATCTCTGCCAGAGGTGGGAGGGGGTGGAGTCTTCTCTGTAAGAAGAGTCCTATCTTGTCCCTTCCTCCAATTAGTCTCTGGATAGGAAAACACTTTCTGCTATGTAGGTGGGTCGATAATTGAGAAACAATCAAAGTTGTTAGCCCCATACTGCAGTCTTGATGGCTCTTGGATTAACATTTTAACAAGGTGTTAGTTACCTTGCTGTGCAGTGGTTTGACATGCAGTTGTTAAAGAACTGGCAGGGGGGAAATAAACCCCCTCCCTACCTCCTTCACCATGGTGGCCAGTGTCCGGCCATGGCCCCGCCCCTGTCACTGGGGCAGTGATGGGGGTGGGAAGCCCTGACAGGGGCTGTTGTGCTTCAGTCAGGGAAGACCCAGGCAGGGGTCCTGGGGGGCAGAGGGAAGGGATGGGGGAAGGAGGGGGAAATAATCCCCTTCCCTGCCCCCTTCACTTTAGGGGGCCATGCCAAGCTGGCATCTGGCTACACCTCCGGCCCTGCTCTAACTAAAGAGTAGAGGGGCAGGGCCAACCCTGCTCTGGAACAGACAGCACAGCCCAGCCCAGGGCTGCAAAGCATGCTGGGATGCTGGGGGCTCCGATTTAACTTAAACCAGGAAGGGGTCTGGGATAGAAGTTCCATAAAGTGGTTTGAGCCAAGTCACTTAAGTCTGATACTACATTCAACCAGGTTTATCTTAAACCAGTTTTGGCCATTTTGAAACTGGTTCATGTGCACTGAACTTATGTTCTGTTACAGGTTTAAACCAGTTTCTGATCATTTAAACTGGTTTATGTGTAATTTCTGTCCCTAGCCAGAGTGTCAATGGGGTGAAAGGGATCAATATTTAAAACTGAACCACTATAGACCACAGTATTTAGGCAGCACCATAAAAGGAATCATGTAAATTTTAAACCCAGGTTTAGGGCAAGTTTGAGGCTGAAGGACTAATGGTTTAGTTTGCTACAGTTTAAACCAGCCTTGACAGAATCCCACAATGCCATCAAGCATTGTTTGTACATTATAATTGAAGTTAACAATAAAAACCATAGTGACTACATTATCAATGTAATATTACCAGGTATAAAAGTGGCTGATATCAAAGATAATTTTTTTCCATTCAATTCAAGCAGAGCAATGTAAGAACCATATTCTGAGTAGCTGTGGTATTTGCTTTTCTTTTGCAAAACAGAATAAGAAATGCTCTTCTCATATTCTGTCTTTTTTCTGGCATCTTATCATTTTATTCTTTCCATTGAAGTTTAACCATCTTTGATTTTAAATAGTTCAACAACCCTAAATATTAAAAACTAAAATAGAATTAAAAGAAGAATTGTTTTTTGTATTTACTGCCCTATAAATTGAAGAAGAATTGCCTGAAGGTGAAGCACAGGGGCATAGTATTATTACACTGGATGCTGAAGAATCTCTTGCAGTTTTCACGTATCAAGAACACAGAGCAATAAAATGTATATAATCCTTAAAAGAGAAAATCAAGCAATGGATACATTATATATAAATTACTTTGTTAGGCTTAATTTAGCTATCAGATTCAAACAAGGATGCAAACAGACATAACAATTGAACCTTTCCAAGAATGTGTTTGTTTAGGAATGGGTTCACAATTTCCTCAAGATTGCCAGAGCTCTGTGACACCTGCTTGTTGTTTCCAGGAGAAACAACATTGTGAGTGCTCTGCATCACTTACAGGCTAGGGACGGACATTACGCACAAACTGGTTTAAGTGATCAGAAGCTGGTTTAAACCTGTAACAGAATAGACATTCAGTGTACACAAACCTGTTTGAAAATGTCTGAAATCAGTTGGAGATAAACTTGGTTGAATGTGGTATCAGACTTAAGTGACTTGGCTCAAACCAGTTTATGCAGTGTCTGTCCCATACCCCTTGATGGTTTAAGTTAAACCAGACTCCCCCAGCATCCTGGCATGTTCTCTGGGCTGGGTGGAGCTTTGTTCCAGTGAGCTGGGCTGGCCCCTCCCCTACGCTCTCTAGCCACAGCAGGGGCAGGGTGTGGCCAGACGCTGGCCTGCCATGGCCCCTGAGACAAATTCCTCCATCCATCCTTGCTCCCCTCCCCCACCCTGCTCTCCACTGACAAACCCTGTGGACGACAGCTGGGGTTTGCCAGCCCCAGCCACATCTCCATGGCTTGCCTGCAGCTAGGCAGGGATGGAGTTAATTCCTTCCTCTGGTCCCACTCTCCCTCAGAAGCCTCTGGGATCTGGCTGCAGTCTCTGCAGCTTGCCTGCAGCTGGGCAGGGAGGGGATTCATTCCGCAGCATGTCCTGAAGTAGTGGGGAGAGAGGCAAGCTAGTCCCTTGTGTGCAGATCCAAGCCCTGTACCTGTGAACCCAGAGCTAAGACCTGCCAGACCAGACTGAGAGATGGAAAGTGTTGGCAAAGACCTGACAGTCATCAAACATGATGGAAATGTAGTTAAGGGAAGTTGCAGACAGCTTCACCAAAGAATGCAGAGAGGTATATTTACATTATAAAGTAGAATGCATAAAAGGTAGGAATACCTAAAGAAAGCCTTTCTGAATGCCTGGCTGTAAGAAGACACTCTGCTCTCAGGATTAATGGATTAATAAAACTAATTCTTGACTTTCTGGTTGATATTTTAAGTTAGACTAAGTTGTGTATGCTGTGTTTTACTAGACTGTATTTTAGCTAGGCAAAGATTTTTGGTAGTTTCCTGTTGCATGCTTTGCAAATGGCTGTGTTCAGTACATGCTTGCTTCAGAGAAAGGACTTTTTCCCCATCCCCACTCCTCAGTCTGGCAGCAGCTGCTCCTCCCTGTCCCCCACCCCCGGATGGTGGCTTGCATCCTGTATGTTGTGCTAGCCCTGACTGGTACCTGGTCATGCCCCTTCTGCTCCAGCAGGGAGGGGTCAAAGCCTTGGACGGTGTCTCTCTTCCCTCCCCTTTGGCAGTGGTTCGCAGGCATGCTCTAGTGCCCCCCAGCTTCTGGCTTGAGTCACTGCAGGCATGTGGCTGCATTTCCTAATTTAACAGAGAATGTCTGTCCAGTTATTAATCAGTTTAAGATGCGCAGCTTAAACTAACCTGTAAAGAGGGAATCAATTCAGGGTCATGCTGGTGTCACAATGTCTGTAGATTTTCAACCTCTGCCCTGAAAGGCATTTAATCAAGTTCACCTTCCTTTTGTGAATCCTGTAGCTACTTGTTCCTAGGCTCATTGCTTTTGGGAAGTGGGGCAGAGAAGGAGTGGAGGGGTTGCCAGGTGCTGGTGAGGGTTGACTGGCCCCCTGCTTGTGGTGCCCTGGGTCCATAGCAGGGAGATGACATTGACTAGGTCAGTTTCCTGGGCAGGGTTTGGAAAATTTGCAGAGTTCTTAGAGGGAGCAGTGTTGGAACATTCCCTGAAAAGCATAAGAGGGGCTCACACAGTCCCTCACCAACACCTGGCTACCCCTCACTCCCAATATCCCGTGCCTCAAATGAGCCTGGGACCTGCAGCATCAGTCTGTGTGGGGAAGGGAAATTAACAAAATGCATTCCAGTTCAGGTCTTGCAAAATTAAGAAAGTGACGTTCTTTTCAGCCCCATGAGCATCACAAGAAGAAGATCACATAGCACTTCTCCACCTTCCCCTCCCCCAGCATCTGGCAATCCCTTTACTCTCACTCCTCTCCCAAATTAACCTGGGCCCCAGTTGCTGCAGGGTAGGTAGCAGGAAGGTGAAATGGTTGATATACTGCAGAATTCTTGGGAAGGTCCTGGAGCAGCCATACCCCTGAGAACCACAAGTGTGGGTCACACAGCCACTCCCAGCACTTGCATACCCACTTTTTGCCCCAAAGAAATCTTGAATCCTTAACCAGGGTCCCTAGCATGTAAATTAAACTGCCACAGAGGCTTTCTGCTTCCCTACCCCTACCAACTGTGGTCTCTGTAGGCAATAGAACTTTTGGCAGATCCATGCTGGATCCCAGAGCCACCACACTACCGTATATGGAGTTGGTGGGTGGGGTGAGGAGTGGTGCAGTTTGGGATGCCTGGAGGAATGAGCAGATGTTAGGTGTGGACTGTGTTGTGTCCACACATAACATTGTACTGGCTCACAGAGAACTGGCTCAAAATAGTACTTGATTTTCCTGGCATGCTTTTGAAACAAGGGAGTTTAAACCATTCTTAAGTGATAGCCACAGCTAAATGTTTGGTGTGTGGATGAAGGTAAAACTTATAATATTGTAAATATATTTTAAACCCCATAATGGGACAATGGTTAATATAGAATATGTTTTCAGTGTTATAGTAAAATTGTAAAATAAAACAGGGAGGATTAAATGCTTTGAATTTAATGAATTAGTAATTTGAGAAAAAAGTTAATTTCTAGATTTTTAATGGACCAAAACAGAGAGCAGGTTATTATCTGGAAAGATATGCAATTGAATAAACAGTTGTTCTCTGCAGAATGCCTGTCAGTGTTTATTTCTGTTATTTCAGCAGAAAAATTACCTTTGTTCCTGATTATCTAACTGGAACTTTGTTTTAGTGGTCTGTGTACTTGGAGAGCCATATATCATCAGAATTTACCTTTATGCCCCTATCTGCCTTAATGTGCATATTCAAACTTGGATAGATCACTTAACTTTTTTAGGCATAGGTAGAAATTTATGAATCTCTGGTACTTTCTGGCACAATTGTTGCAATGCATAAAGTTTCTATGCTCCTTTTTCTATGCCACCAACATAAGCCACTTAATTCTGTGCTGGCCTGCTTATCAAATCTAGCATGTCAAATCTGCTTATCAAATCCAACCATCCTTCTATCTAGGTACCCAGAGCATTTGCAATTTAGTGCATCTTAAAGACAAGATACATACATATATGATTATTTCAGCTATGGTACAAATTTACATCTTCAAATGATTGTGTGATACACACATTTTCAATGTGTAGGTCTTCTATTTTAAAATAAGTACAACTCTTTTTTTCTGATGAATGCTTTTTAGTGATAATATATGCAGTGAATTTTTTCTTGATAGACATAGCCATATCACAGATTAGAATTAGTCTCAGTTGAGAAACCAAAGAATAAAGATTGAATTATGCTTTCATCTCTATAGTTCCTCCAACTGAAGGCTGAAACAATTTTCAAGGTTTGGGAAAACTTCCCAGCTACTTACAATCATGTATTTGTTCTGAAAATATCTAATTCCATAGCCATTATCATGTTCATTTGAGTGGCACGTATTGAAGTCATAAGGAAGTACTACTCAGAATTAGTCTGGGAGGAAAAACCCAACATTAAATAAATGGACTTATTCACTAGTGCTGTCTATCTGCTACCTTGTGCAGCATTAAATATATAGTTTTAAAGTGTAAGAAAAAAGGTATCTGATACATGGAAACATGGTAGCAGCATAGGATTCTACTATTTATACATAGAAAATGTATAGCTGAGGGTGAAGGAGCCTTTGTGGTCCTACTTACTCTTTATTGAGGCAAACTAGCACTTGGATGTTCTGCAAGTGACATGAATTTTAAACGAATCATCTTAAAACTGCTAAACTACAAAAAGTATGCTCTGGAACTGCAAATTAAAAAGGACTTGCTAACCTGCTATATACTATTAAACTCTCCTTTAGCAATTGTGTAATGATAAAGTGCAGAGTTCATCAAGGGGAAGAAAGTGCTCAGAATGAGCAACAGAGCAAGTATTCAATGATATTTATGAACAGTGATAAAAAGTTCAAAGAGAGGGAATTCTTAAGAGACTGATCTTTTTTTTCCCCTGACCCAAGTCACATGATATAGCTTGGAATTACAGAAAGTTACTGGACCTGTCACTGATTCTAGTAGGTGCTATTACAAGGTCCATAAAATGCCATATAGAAAAGATGGGTTAATTCAGTAGTCAGAGTGATAGAATAACTACTTGATGTTTGGAAGAATCACAGAGAAAGGAGATAAGCTATCTAGCTTGCCTGGGAGAAACAACACTGTCCTGTTGGTTTGCAAAGTCAGTATACTTTGTCATACTGACCTGCAGGAGTTTACTAGAGTGTCGAGATCTCATACCTAAGGCAGGATTAGTTTTCGTGATATCATATTTTTAGTCCAAACTTTTTAAAGCATAGAATATAACTGGCATTTTATTTCATTAACTCACTTACTTGGGAGATTGGTTGTAAGCCCAAAATATGACAGAGTTCTTTAGGTAACATTTGCTACAAATTTTGCACATTCAGCCTCACCTCAAAAGTATTATAGAAAAATGTAGTACCTGTAATAATAGTAATTTACTTGCAGCTTTTGTTAAAACAATAAAATTAAATTAAAAATAGCATTTTGTATGTATATGCTATAATGATAAAATGTATACACTTTTATAATGCATATGATGATTGCATATTCTATTAGTTTAAACAAAACTAAATACAACATAGAACATGATGATCCAAAAAGGTCAAATGCACCTGTGGACAATGAAGTAAAACAGGGGAATTTCACTTTGGCCCTTATTTTGTGTATGCTATGCAAATACACCTAGGGAGTATAGGTCAGGCTGTGAGTTGTTAGAGAAAAAACAAAATTATTTTTCATTATTATCAAAATGATAAAAAATTCAGCTAATGGAGATATCCATTTTGCTGTAACTTAATTAAAGAATGAACTGGACCACAAATAGCGATTTAAAAATCGATTTAATTCTTTCCACAAGAACAAATTCTGTCAGATCCAAAACCACCTGCCCATGGCAACTGCAGTTCTCATTAGAGTGAATCACAGGGTAATAATGGCCTCTCATTGTTTGTAGTTTCATATTTCAGATAAGTAGGGGTTTTTTTAATTCAAAGGAGTGTTTTATTAATCTTAAAAAAAAGTTCAAGAGAAAAATCCCACTGCCTCCACATCTGTCTCTATGCTGGAATATATTAATTCCTAAATTTACGTTGTGTTTCAAATATAGGAGAAATATAGGGTCAGTGACTCTCAATACATTTCCCAGGTCATTTAAGGGGTCATTTGGAAGAGAAAAGGCTTCTAAAATGCACTTTGGGTATCTCATAGGTGTAAAAGCTCTAATTTTCATCCAGTAATTTAGAATTGTAAGTTGCTCACGGTCCTGTTTCAGATCAAGTAAGCCCCACTCTGATGGTGGAACTAGGTAGAGATAAAAGCCTCCTTAAAGAGATTTTTTCTATATTGAGTGAACCAAAGGCACTCCATAGTCCTTACGGTAAAATAGACTCTACCTTAGTTCTTTAGACCTTTTTCAGTGCTGTCAGTACTGCCCTTCTTCCTATCTTATGTAAAAGAATAAAACTGCACCCAAAATGTATTTCGTTCTAATGCTTACATTTTCAATATACATATTCCAATTTAGAATTTAATTAAAATCTATTCCAAGGTACTTAAATGAAGACACCACATCTAATTTATTTTTCTGTAATGCAAACCAGCCAACCAACCAAACAAAAAAAAAGTTTTCTTCTTTAATTCCCAAAAACCCCATTAACTTGGGTTTAGCAGTGTTGAACTATTTGAGCACTATACTGCTGAAGAATATTTAGTAACCCTTCAAGGCTTATGGGATCTATGGGACTGTGACGCTAGTAAATGTGGAATCATTCAATATCATGTGAAATAATTCAGTATTATGGGTGCATGGACCTGATTCCCTGTTAGAATAGGTTTTAAATCACTTGAGAATAGATTAAGTAGCAGAGTGAAAAACACTCTTGTTGTACCCCTCCCAATTTTAGATGCTGTATTTAAATAGTACATAACAATGAATTGTATGAGAGTTTTATTCATTGATGTTATTGACAGTTTATTCCACAATTTTCATGTCCAGAAAAGAGCCACTCATAGGATTAGAGGCCTGAAGAGCAAGCCATAGGAGGAAAGGCTGACAGATATGGGACTGTTCAGCTTAGAAAAGAGAAGACTTTGCAGGGGAGGGATTTGGTGGTAGCTTACAAATATATCAGGGGAAAGCATCAGGGGCTAGGCAAACAACTGTTCATCAAAGTGCCCCAGAGGAAAACCAGGAATAATGGTCATAAACTCCTAGAAGGAGGTTTTAGACTGGATATAAGAAAAGAAGTCTTTATGGCTTGTGTGCCCAGACTCTGGAATAGATGCCCAAGGTGGTGGGGGTGAAGGTACCACCCTGGAGATCTTCAAAAGGAGACTAGATGCACATTTTGATGGGGTTACTTGACCCCAGCAGTCTTTCCTGCCTCGAGCAGGGGGGCTGGGCCCTTTGATCTCATGAGGTCCCTTCCAGCTCTAAACTTCTGTGAATGTCTATGGAGTCAAAAGATCCCTATAGGTCTGTGAAGCCTGTCATGACCCAAAGGGTATGATTTTGTGTGTGCTTCGGCACTGCAGAATTATTTCCCGCCACGAGGAGCTTTCTTTGCATGGTGCAATTCTCAGTTGCATAGAGACAACCCCGGTGCAAAGGAGTTCCCACCACCCGTATGTAAATTTGTTTCCCACTATTGGCTGTTTCTAAATTACTCCCACGTGGCGGCTAGCGATTGGCTTGCTAGCTGTATAAGAGGCTTGAGCGGTTTCCGACCAAGTTGGAGGAGAAGGAGGACTTCACATCTCATGAAGAACTCTAAACATGCTGTGGAGCTTAACGAACCCAGCGTGTGCCTTAAGAAGGATATAGGGGCCTGATCAACCTCTAGCCTCTCCCCGTCGCTGCCTGATCCCTCGATGTACGCTTCCCTGCGCGCTCGTGGAGAGTCACCTTTTGGACTCTCATTGTGGTATCCAGAGCTCTTCTCGGGTTATTTCGTCCGGTTGATTCAATGGGCTTGCGGTTCTAGAGCTCTCAGCCGGCCTTGGACAAGAGTTCGCGGTTAGAACTCTTGTCCGCTCTTCTTCTTTTCTATCTGTAACTGCAACGCAAGCAAGTTTTCCTGCCTGCACCGCGACCATCTACGGTGTAAGTAAAATAATCTTTAATCAACCTCTACGTGTCCGTGCCTAATTCTAGTCCGCCGTGCTGAGTTCCCTGACCCACGTGCCAGGGCTGCTGGCCACAGCCTGCCGTGCGCCCCCGAAAGCCTTGGACCGCTCCCGGCCTGCACAAAGCCTAATATAAATTATTTTGTTTTTTTTACATATGTATATGTTAAATAATGAAACATTAATCAATAGCGCATACAAGAATCACCTTCTCTGTGTTGGCACTGGATTCACAACCCAGCCCTTTGTTCCTTTGTTTCGGGAGAGCACATCCCTCAGATCAACCACAAACCTTGCTGGTAGATAATAGGCGAGTTTATTGATATACTGTGATAGGAAATAAAAGCAATGCAAGCAAAGCAAGTACAGCAGACATTACCCAAATTCCCCAGTCCCAGAATATACACAAGGCAAGTGGTCTGTCCAGCCAATACATAAATGCCACCTTGAGGTCCTTTGCTTGAGTGTCCAGTGTCAGCAGCCTTGGAGGTCCGGGACTGGTACCCTATTTCCCTGTTGTGCAAAACTGTTTCCCTCCCCTCTGTTTTGAAAACTCTTCCTTTAGTATTCTTTTTTCTCCTGGTGACTTCTGATAACTCTCAATTCATGGCTGTTGCTGGTTGGTCACACAACAACATGTCCTGTGTTGTCAGCCAAAACCCTATTTTCACAAACCTATCACATGCCCACCTCCTAATTTGGGGCTTTACTGGTATCCTCCTAATTTGGTCCATCTCCCCAAAAGCAGAAAACTTAAGACTTTTTTCAACCAGGCACTACTGCCCTGGAGCCAGGCCTATCTCTATAATGAAAATAAAGTATGGATGTTTTCAGTTACCCAGGATGTGTGGCCTTGCTGTTTTCCTGCTTGGGTTAGACACCCTATGTGCTTCTGAAGCCTGGGAAACCTGTATGACTTTGAGACCCAAACTCTTCAGAAATCAATTAACCCTTGCTGCTATAATCATTATTCTAATGTGTGTGTGTATCTAGATAGATAGATAGATAGATAGATAGATAGATAGATAGATAGATAGATAGATAGATAGATAGATAGATACCTATAAGCCAATTCCCAAAAAGTAAACCTTTAAATACCATTTCCAAGCCAACTGACACTGACCAGTACTCCTCCTAAAATGTTATTTTCAGAAATCCACATCTGAAGAAGAAAAGGTAAATGTTTCCAAAATATTTTGCCTAGAAGTACATAAGAAAAATAGGATGAAACGCTACAGGATTTCTCTTATGACCATTTCTAAAAATTGGGACTATTATATTTTTATTCTAGTACTTTAGATAAATGATTGCTATTTTATTAAAGAAAAAACATAATTAAATGGGACCCCTGACATAATTTTGTAAAAAAATTATACTGGAAAAAAGCTGAATTTTTAGCTTGCATGTTTTTTGTTTTATATTAGAGTAATGACTGGAATTTAGGGGACTAAATAATGAATTACCAACCAGTGATAACATAACTGTGGAATTCCTCTGAACCCTAGGCTGGTCAGGATGATGTAGCCTGTAGATTCTGTTTTTTGCCTTCTTTATTCTTCATTGACTTCCTTTAGGAATGGTACCACCAGAGGAATATACTTTCTTTAGGGTTTACCACTACCTACCTGGTCTCAAGCACTATCCCCGAGGGAGCCTCTCCAGAGGTTTGCTAAGCAGCTCAGGGGATCACATGTCTTGCATCCTAAATATGGCCCAATTTATGTTGAAAGGAAGTAACTTCAATAGTAGGTCAGGCTAGCATGTCTCTAAATCTCTCCCTTTTTACCAACAGTTCTGATGCCAGTACATAGCAACAGCTGTTTACTCTAAAACTATGAAGGACATGCTGTCAATAAATTGACTTTGTGGCTAAAGGGTAGCTATTATGGTATCATAGGATGAAAAGAAAAGTAGGGCAAAAAGTAGGACTGGAAGGGACCTAACAAGGCCATCTAGCCCAGCTCCATACTCAAGACAGGATGGTCCTTTAGGCTAGACATAAGGAGAAACTTCTTTACTGTCTGAACCCCCAAGGACTGGAATTGACTTCCCCCAGAGGTTTCCAGCCCTATGTCTATGAAATCTATTAAATCAATGCAATCTATAAACCATCCCAGTCTATGCAGAAAGTTCCTCCAAATCTCCAACCTACATTCCTCTGCTGCAGTGGGCTTGAATCTATTACTGTTAGTCCTTTCCCCTGTGACCACAGAGAAAAGCCCATCTCCATCCTCTTTATAATCACTCTACAGGTATTTGAAGACTGTTATCAAATCTCTCCTCGGTATTCTCTTCTCCAGACTAAACAAGCATAGTGCTTAAAGCCATTCCTCATAAATCTTTCTTCCCAGACCTCTAATAATTTTTGTCACTCTTGTGCTGGACTCATTCCAATCTGTCTTTCTTGAGGTGTAGGGCCAAAACTGAACATGGGACTCCAGGGGAGGCCTCCAGGTGAGTGCGGAACAGAGTGGCAGAATCCGCTACTTTGATTTGCAATTGGAACCCCTGTTGATACAACACGGTATCAGCTGTTGGCATTTTTTGCAACGAGAGCACATTGCTGGCTCATGCCACTTATAGGTCCTCTTATAACAAAGGTCTATCTTAAATTGTATGTCTTCCTAAACCTTTTTGGCATAATCAGTTACTTAATCCCTGTTACTCCATTCATATCACTCACACTTATACAAAAATTCTCAATTTCAAATTCTCAAGACTTTCAAACCTTCAACACTTGTACCATTGAATACAAGTGTCCTGCCATTAAACATTTGGTGAGATTGCAAATAAATAAAATAATAATAATAATAATAACAACAGCAATATTTGTGCCAATAGCTCCTTTTATTTGCAATACTGTATGAGTAAAAGTTTTATGCTAATTTATTAGCCATTATGTACAACAATAGTAGTGTACATATCTTCTCATTATACTTAGTTGAAGGACAGCAATAACATTCGTGTCTACTGAAGACAGATGGTAAAATAATTACATGCTGAAATCATTAAGGTTTACTGGAGAGCTACAATATCAATAGTTGTGAAAGCTGCTGTCATGGCCTGCCTTACCTTTTGTCTAAGTCTCTGCTTTGAAAATGACAGACTCTGTGTCTGTCATTGCTTAAATAGTAGATGTCCTAGAGCTTATTGTTGCTTGAAAAGGGACTTAGTCAATAAGAGTCTTATTAATATAATTAGTTGTCATAAAGATGTATGCCTAGAAGTACACTAATTGGATCTGTGAAATATGATGTTTGTGTGGGTTTATTTATTTGGTCCTGTTTGTTCTGTTTTGTTAATTCTTCTGATTTTTACAGGTAGGCTGAGAGAACATATGTACTGTCCCCAGTACTTCTGTAGAGCGATGAAACTCCCACCTCCATTGCCCCTGAAGTACTGTAAGTTAAGAATTCAGTTTAAATGGAAAAATTTCACTTAGGAAGATGTTGTTCTTGGTTTTGTGCATTGTGTAAATTTGGATTCTGGAATTTTACAAAATTGTGTGAAGAGGTGAGAGAAGCCTCTTATGAGACCCCAGCAAGAACAGGAGGAGACCTACCCTCATCACCAAAGCTGGCAGTAAAGACAGGTGCACAGCAACTGCAGGAGCCCTGATTTACCAACTACTGTTCCTTCTGGGTTGGTCTTCCCTACAGCTGCAATAGTACTTCCGGCCCACCAACTTCACCAGAAGAGGATGAAGATGAGCAGAGGAAGGCAGTGCACCAAGTAGTACATTGGGACTCCAGAAGCAGTGCCCTGGGAGATGGGAATGGCCTGATCCTCACCCCTGGAGCTCAGAGTAGGTCCGATAACTGTCTTTGGCAGGGTAGACAGCTATATCCTTGAATCATACCTGAGACAGCCACAAGCCTAAGAGAAGAAGCACACTGGCTGATTCTCCTGAGAGTCAATGGATGCCTTACCAGCTAGGTGGTGCGTGGATGGGGTGTAAGGAGAGGTAGAAGCCTCAAGGAAAACCCGGACCAAAAATACCCAGGTTGCCCACTCAGCAGATTAACCACCTTCCGACTGAAAAATATTCAACATAAAGACATGGCAGGTGAGAATCAAGCAAGCACAGTCTTGTCAGGCACAGGGCTGCTGGGAACCTCAGCCCTATCCTGTGTTTAGGTGGCAGTTTGTATAAAGGACTTTTAAAAACATCAATACTGGATTTTTCCATTCTTATGAAGTAAGAAATTAGAGAAAATGATTTTAAATTTCTAAGACTGCTAGCGGTGCAATAAGTACAATGTAGCATTTGGTATTTAATAATCTTATGAGAAAAACAGTAGTGGAAATCCTTCTTTTTTCATATATATGAGAAAACAGTTATTTCTGTGGGAGGAAGTTGGCCCAGAACCTTCAAGTTACTATGATGCCTAGGACCAATTAACATACTTGAGAGTTATGTACCTAGAAGTTTTAGAAAATCACACTGTCTCTTTGGATCTTAGGATGCCTAAATACCTCTTAAAATGCAAAGTAATCAGATTTTCATATCACAGTTATCTTTTATTCCATCACTTCTTCAATTTGTTATATTCATTGCAATTTGACTCAGCTTATAGTGTCAAATACTGAAACAAATTCCACCTGGATGACAAAGCACTAGTCACAAATAGTGCATATAGGTGTGCTGTGGGGTTTCTCCAATGTGCTGTAATTACAATGCATCAGAGCATACTCGATTAATTGTGGTAATTACCCCACTCCAGCCACTTCACTTCAAAGTCATGGTGAGGGTGCTTTAATTAAAGCTTATCAAACAAGTTTTAGTTAAAGTGCCCCCACCACCATTTTGAAGTGTGGGAGTGTTAATACACAAGATACCGTGGTACTCCCAGAGCTGCTCTGATTAAAGTGTCCCCTCCACTCCTGAAGCATGTGTAAAAGTGCCCAAAGAGATTAAGCATAATGAAGCTTCAGCTCAGATCTAATATTAGATCTGCATATATACTAGTTAAGCACTGAAATGCTTACCTTATAGATGCTAGGGTCTCAATGAAATCCTCAGCCCAAAGTTATAAATGATGAAGTTACAAGTTGTACTTATACCATGCTAAGAGCACTTAAAATGGAACCATCCACATGTTAAGCTTGTTAACTCATGCTAAGTGCCCTCTGAGCATCTCAAAGTTTTGCCACTTCAGGTGAGGGTTAACTCTGAGCCATGCTGCCTAGCTTGTGTTGAGAAGACTGAACTTAACCTCACAGAGATAAAATGAGCAATCTGCAGGCCTCCAGCATCCCAGGATTCTCTGCTTCCAACCTTCCTGTCCTGTCCCAGAGAGCCATAGAGCCCAGGTGTCCTGGCTCCTAGCCAGCTCTCTAGCAGCAAGTCAGAACTGTTCAGGTAAGAAACAGTATTAACCCTTAATATGCTATTGCTCACAGAACATTCTAACTTTATTACTCCTTAATATTACATAGATTTAATATAGCCTAAGGGTAACATGTAACTTCATCCTTAGACACTGAGGCTTCTCCTACCTCAGAATGGCAACTCAAGAAAACTGCACAAGGAGTGGGTGGCTGCCTACAGCTAACCAAAATGAAGTAGGAAACACTGAGAAACATAAAAAATCCAAGCTTTCTTCAGATGTGAGGTATCTGCCAATAGTCTTGACTTAAGTTTCTCTATCCATTCAGGATCCAATGCCCAAGATCTTCCATTGAGGACAGGTACCTATAAGTATTCTTTCAAAGAAGTGATCAGAGCTTTTACAATGCCTCTTTTTAAATTAAAATAGCATAGTGGTTAGAGCACTTGTTCAGAAAATGAGACACACGTGCTCAAAATCTTCCTTTGCCTGATGGAGGTTCGATCCCATAACTCACATGTCCCAGGAGACCTCCCAACCTTAAACAGTAGGATATACGTCAGGGGTGGGCAAATATTTCAGCTGGAGGGCTACTTAATGTGTTTTGGTGAGCTGTCGAGGGCTGTGAACACACACAATCTTTTAGAAGATATCATTTTAACAAATTAATAAATTTGATTAAAAACAAATCATATACTAAAAATCAAACATCTACTATAACATATTTTAATTTTATTTAAAAAAATATTTTTTTGTCCTGGTTTATGCTTTTTTTGAGTAGTGTATATAGAGGTGATTGCATAGTAGCTAAAATAAAGTCTAGCTTTTGTATATTGTGTAGGGATGTGTGGGGAGGGCTGTGGGGGTGGTGTGTGGGTGGGTTGTAGGGTGTCTGTAGGGGGGATGTAGAGTGTGAGTGTGGGGTGGTTTGCACATGTGTGGGGGGTACCTGTATACTGGGCCTCAGGAACTGGCAAGGGGTGGGGGGAGGCATAGGCAATGCATGCCTCCTAAGGCTGGGGGTCACGGTGACTGCCCACAGGTGGTGACATGAGCGTCGGCAGCAAGGACGGTCTGAGCAGGGACCATCTTCAGGTGACTGCAATGGTGTCAGCAGTGGGGGTGTCCCCCCATGGCCGATCACTGACCATGGTGAGGAGGGGGGGCCTGCGCAGCTAGATGCTGAGCTCGGAGCTGCTCGTGGCACACCCAGAAGTGGCAGCAGCACTTCTTCAGGGAGGGAGGTAATAGTGCTCTGCTTTACCTCCCCTGCCCATCACCTAAGCTGAGAGCGCTTGCTATCAGGGGGGACACCAATGCTCTCAGGTGGTACTCGTGCACCGCCTACACATTGCCACTGGGGGAAGGCAGGGGGCATATGCATCAAAGCTTGCTTGGGCAATGCTGGTGCAGGTGTGTTCCTCTCTCCTCCATCAACTGGCCTGTGGCTGCCCCTAAAGTGCTTCACCTGGGAACAAGCCCCACCCACTCCTGTCTGGGGTAGCCTGCTGGATGGTTCTGGCCAGCATGCACAGTTTCCTGGTGGGGCTTCTCCCAGTGTGGCTGCAGATGCCTGGGTCCTGCTTAGCTTGCCCTGGCTCCAGTGGCTCCTCCAATTCTTTCTCCTGACCCTGCTTCATTGCTCCAGGTGAAGGGAAGCTGCAGCTGGATGACTCCTGCCCCAGTTTGCAGGGCTCTAGCTCCTGGCCATCTTCCATCAACTCAGCCAGCTGCAGGTGGTTGTTCATCATGCCAAGTGGGTAGAGTGGGTTGAAGGCAGCTGGAGATGGAGCCCCGCACACTGGGGCAGGAGTCTGCAGCTTCCCCCTCCCCACCTAGAACATCCCAACAAGGGTAGGAGGCAGAGGAGGAGCCTCATGACATCCATGATATTCCTGGTTTCTTAAGTGCCACCAAAGCCATTTATTGTCCAAGCATTCAGGGACCAATGCCCTGGAGATCTAAGGATGGAGGAGGACCTGATCAAGGAAAGGAGAGCCATCACTACCCATTGGAAGAATCATTTTGAAGACCTTCTCAATCGAGACTGCTGTTGATGAGAGTGTTCTCAACTCCATCCCACAACACCTAGTCAGAGATGATCTCAGAATCCCTCCAACCCTTGATGAGGTGAAGAAAGCCACCAAACAGATGAAAAATGACAAAGCATGTGGTGTGGATGGAATCCCCATAGAAATCTTCAAGCAGGGAGAAAAGGAGCTCACATTACAGCTCCATGCCCTCATCTTAAGGATTTGGAATGATAAGGAAATTCCAGATGACCTCAAGAATGCCATGATTGTGATTCTTGAGTCTTCAAGAAAGAAGACAAGTCCAAGTTTGAAAACTACAGAGGGATCACCTTGCTGTCTATCACAGAAAAGATCATTGTGAGAACCCTCCTGAACCATCTCCTTCCACTTGTTGATGAGCTCCTTCCAGAATCTTAGTGTGGGTTTAGGGCATCAAGAGGTACAACTGACCTGATCTTCACAGCTCACCAGCTGCAAGAGAAATGCCAGGAATAACATAAGCTTCTTTACATGGCCTCCTTTGACCTCACAAAGTTTTCAACTCTGACAGCTGAGAACTGTTTTGGAGGATCCTTCTTAAAGTACAGATGCCCACTGAAATGTATCATGATTCTCTGCTTGCTCCATTATGGTATGCAAGAAGTGGTTCTCAGTAACAGATCTATCACAGATCCTTTTGAAGTTAAAATGGAAGTTAAGCAAGTCTGCATCATTGTTCCAACACTCTTCTCAGTATTCCTTGCCGTGATTCTACATCTGACCACCAACAAGCTTCCAGCCAGAGTAGAGCTAAACTACTGAATGGATGGTAAGATCCTAAACTAAGCTCATGTTTTATAAAAAAAAAAATGATCCTCACCTTGCCATATGGAGCTGAGACATGGACAACATACAGGAGACATCTAAAGTTGTTGGAGAAGTACCATCAATGCTGCCTACAGAATATTCTCTGAATCCAGTGGAAAGATGCATGAACCAATGTTAGTGTTATCCTGCAAGCATGAGTATTGAGGTGATGATCATCCAACATCAACTTAGCTGGGCTGGCCATGTCATCTGGACATCTGACTCCAGATTCCCAAAGCAAGTTTTATTCTCTCAGCTTGGCCAAGGCATACACTCAAGAGGAGGGCAGAGAAAGCGCTTCAAGGATGTCCTCAAGACCAACTTAAAAAAATGCAACATTGATGTCAACTCTTGGGAGACTATCACCTAGGATTGCCCCAAATGGAGGAAGAGTCTGCTGCAGGGATTTCAGTATTTTGAAACCTCGTGGCAAAAACAGAAGGTGGAAAAGTGGGAATGGCAGAAACAGCATGTTGTTGACCTAATCAAGAATCTACTGCCACCCATCCCACATGGAAATGCATGTCCAAGTAGAGTCTGTCAATCCCAGATAGGCCTCATCAGCCATCTTTGGACATGCAGATAAGACAATCATGGCAGACAATCAACCCTGATTGCAAGGGTTTGCTGAAGAACAAGAAGATACTAATCGGGCCATAAACAGGAACTGTCCAGACTGGAGCAGTCCCTGGCACACCCAGGAATACAACTACAAACTCTTGAAGAATTTTCAGTTCAAACATTGGACACCTAATGAGTTTTAGTATTTCCTGACTTCTGTGTTAGCTGAGCAGCATTTTTTGGATTTCACTTTTAGCCTCATGTATTTTCTAAAGCCTGCTTAAGTCCTGTTAGGCACACTTTCTACATCTTCTTGGTGTGAATCGGGATAGTTTCAGTGAGTTCTAAAGTGTTACGTCAATTTATACCAGTTAAAATTCTGGCTCACTATTTTTGATAGCTTCCTTGAATAAAATAGTGCATATAAAATATTATAAAGGCTAGACATATTTGAATAAAATACTAGATATAAGACTACAAAAAAGGTCTGAAGATGTCATCCTTTAATTAACCTTTCCAATGGTTAATAATTTAGATGTTATGAACAGCAGCCCAGCAACAAATATGTGAGAGCTATTCAAATAGGAAGCAGCTGAAAGCAGAGAGGCTTGCATCTGTGGAAGAAATATACCTGTTTACTGTGCCAATTTAAACCTGTGGCAGCAGCAGTTCTTCCATCAGGCAGCACTGCAGTATTTTGCAGACAATGATTAAACTGGCAGTTAAGCCTCCTCTACTTACAATCAGAAATGGCATTTTTCTTTATTTTTGTTTCCCTTCTGTAATCAAGGAGCAATGCTCATAGACATGACAAAGCAATGTCAGCGTGCTTTTATTGCATGACTGCTTTTACTTCCAAGAGTGTGTAGAGTTGCTAAAAATGTCACACTTTCACATTCAGCACATGTACTTTCAATACAACTTTGATCCACCTTTAATTTTTATTGCTTTTGAAAGTTGTCATATTGACAACCCTGGAAGCTTGATGTATTCTGTGTAGTCATAAAACACAGAAAACAGGTGATTGTACTGCTGATTTCTTATGTCTCTCAAATGTGGTGGTGTAACTAGGGCAGGGTGACTAGGTGCCAAATTGGATGGGGGGAGAAGGCAGAAAAAATGTTAGCCATGCTATCGTACCACTCATGGTAGTGGCAACCAGAAGTTGCTGCTATCCCTGCGTGTGGCAGCTGCTGTGGGCACCTCACCACTTCCTTACTTCTCTGCTCCATTGCTTTTTTTGACAGATAGCAAGCAAGCCAGCCAGAAGGAAAGAACCATTTCTTTATCCTGCCTGAAGGAGGAAAAAATCATCATGTTATAAAATTTAGTTTTATAAATATAGTTTTAAAAGTCTTGAATTATGCCATACATTCTCCATAAAAAAGCAACCTTGGTGTCTTTCTTAACTTCAGAAGTTCATAATGTTAGAAGGAAATGTTAACCCTGATGAGAACTGATTTACTGTCAGGATACACTTATTCTCAGTTAACAAAAATGAAGATGAAATCTGAACAACAGTTATGTCAAATGCAAAAAATGTACTTATCTGATATATCATCATGGAATCTCTTTTTGAAAAGATGAACTGAATAGAAAGTGTGACATTAAACAAGCAACTGTTAACTATCTTCATTACATTTATGCTATAAGCATTTTTTGGAAAGGACATTCACGATATACAACAGATATTAAAAAATATGAAAGTTTATTGGGTTTCTGTTCAAATTGATAATCTTAGTAGGTATTTTACAATAGCAGAGCATGTGAATAAAACTATACAACCTCAATTTGTACTAAAGAGATCTGCCTGGCAATACACATAGCTGTTATCAGAATACAATGCAAGTTTTGTAACAACGACTTTAAAACTGGCATGTTACTTTGTGTGATTCAGGTGTTTTGAGTACTCCAGATGAGATAAATTAATGTGGCCACCTTGTGAAAATCAGGCCATTTTATGCTTTCATGAGCCTGGGACACAAAATCACTACTTTTATTAATAGCCCAATTTAGCTTTTCATCCAAGTTTTTTACTAACTGTACCAATTTGAAATACCCCTGTAAATTTATTTCCTGACTGAATGCCCTTCTGATCTGTGCTTTAGAGAAGAATGTTTTGCTCTATTGATGACAATTATATAGATATCTCCTAATTATCAGTCATGGCTGAGGTGTGCTGGCATACTTGCTGTAGGAGAAAAATATTAGAGTACCACATAACAGGGTACATGATGATTAATATTAATTCCTTGGTGTAGCAGGACCAGGCCCCAGGCCTGGGAGGGTGATACCCCCAGGTGGCTGTGCAGTAGGGCTGTGCAAAGTTTTGCCACCAGTTTTGTTTCAATACTGTTTCAACTTGTTTTGAGGTTGAAACAGCAAAATCAAAATGAAACAGTTATCGTCAAAACAGCCTCAAAGCAAAACAAGGTAAGTTGAAATGTTTTGCTGTTTCGCCCATAGGCTATAACGGGGAAGGTTGAAACATCCTATAACTTTGTCAGTTCTGGATTTTGATGAAACTTGCAGGAATGGTAGCCCCTTCTGAGGGCATGAAGCCTGCCAGGTTTCAAGGAGATAGGTGCAGGGGGTTAGGGGTAACTGCACCCCAAGGTCTTGAAAGCAAAACTCATGTCACGTGTATGTGATAAGCCACAAGAAGGTCAAAACTGCAAGCATGATAGCCCCTGCTGAGGCCACTAAGCTTGCTAAGATTCAAGGTGATAGGTGCAGGGGGTTTGGGGAAACCTAGGGCTTGAAACAGGTGGCTTCAGTAAATTGTGACTAGCTGCACCACAGTATTGTGGCACAGATGATTGAGCTCCATGGATGTCTATAGATGGCCCCAGTTGTCATGCCCTGCTGTGTTGGGAAGCAAGAGAATTCCCTGTGGGGGACTTCCCCACAAGCATATCTTAAACAGGTTCCTGCCTACTTACAGACATAAGCATAGGAGATTCCTTCTGGAGGGGTTTTCCCTGCATGCTAGCTGCAAGCACGGAGTGGGGAACTCCCACCCAATCTTCTTGTTTGCAGATGAACATGGGGAAATCCCTCTGCAATGGATTTCCCTGTGTCTGCAAACACAGGGGGAGGGGGGTGGAACTTCCACAGTCTGCAAGCACAGAGGGAGCCAATCCTGCCCAGAAATTCTTGTGGTGCACAGTACCAGGCCCTTCAAGCCCACAGAGTCCCTCTACTGGGGAGGCTGGTGAATGCAGGCAGCTTCATGCTGCCCTAAACTCTTCTACCATAAGGAAATAGAAGTGGGCCGCAATTAAGTGGCCCAATTTAATGCTACATTCTGTCGCAGCCATAAATTTGAGCATTTGTGGCATGACAAGGTATAGACGTCGTCTTGCTTTCCCTTTGTGCCACTGTGGTTCATGGCAGCACAAAGTTGATGTCTGTTCTACCCTAGGCATAGCTGTTTGAAGGAGTAATCTCAATTTTTTAAAGAAATTTAACAAAATCAATGTGGGGTATTGTAGGATTAAAGAAAATGGAGTGCTAGGAGGTATCAGAAGTAGAATAGAATATGCCAAAGATCAAAGGTGTGTACAGAAGTTGCTTTTTCCCCTCCATTTAAAGTGTTTTATTGCCATGACTGAACAGAAGTGCATGGCCTTACAGCACTTTAAAAATGGGTACTGAGCTTTAAATTAACACTTGTTAAATGAGATAATAAATTTGAAGCATCATATTTTACAACACATTAGCAATCTACAGTGTTTTAAATAACTTCTGTATGCTGGCCAAATTTCTGACTAGTGGAGAAGCCCCAGAAGGCTGCAGAGCACCCCCTAACTCGTAGCCTGGAAAGTACAGGGAGGTTCAGAGCCCCCACCGCCAAACACTGTACTTCTGGCATGTTTAACAGTGCTGTAATTTTATAGTGCTATAAAAAGTACTCTAAATTACAGTGCTGTAAAACATGCACAGAGTACTTCTCTACACATCCGAAGGTCACTAGAGAAATGGAGAGGACATCACAACTTGCATATTGGTCACAGTTTGAAACTGAAGAAGAAAGGGGAAAATTAATATAAAAAGGATCCAATAGCAGAACTGTCCAGAGATGTGGTTAATGACCTCTCCAACTGACATTATTTTACCAGCTCTACTGCATGGAAAGAAACAGGGAAAAGGAGTTTCAGGCCTACAGAGGATTGTATTTTCCACATCATATCATGCAGTTTTCAGTACCACCTGTGCTAAATAGGTTTGTGTTTATTTTGGAAAATGCCATTGATAAAAATTCATACATCTAACTGAGGAAAGAGCCATGAAGCAGGCTGCAATATTTAATCTGAGGATATTTCTACACTGTAGTGCAGCATAGAGAAGCTCAAGTTAGCTGAAAATGAGTTAATCAGACACCAGAAGCAATCTAGCCATGGTAGCACTGAGCTTTGCATGTGCTTCATTACACTGTTGAGGAAAGCATTAAATGCCAGCTCAGGTATGTTAACAATAAATTGTCATTGTTCAACATAAACATATTCTTGGAGGGATATCCATGCAAGGTCACTCTAACATACTCTGTATATACTGGCATCTTAAAGTCCAACCCATGGTGCTAGGCTGTTACTCAGTAGGCGCATCTACCCATGCAATGAATGCACACACAATAATGCATGTTATTCCAGAGAGTTTTGCTCCCAAGCATGCTGTTTGAACATGTGCTCAGGAGAAAAAAAGTCTGGAGTACATTGTTCTGGAGTTTATTCTTGAGCAGCATGCAGCATCGAGTAGGAGCAGCCCAGGCTGGCAGAGGACCCAGTGAGTCAGCCTGCCAACTCAGGGCTGCTCCGGCTGGCCTCCATGTGCAGTAGGGGGCCTAGCTCAGGCATGAGGGTACTTCAGCACAGGTGCTCCACCCTCATGCCCCAGCCAGCCCCCTTGCTTCTCCAACCCGGCCCAACATGTTGTGGAGGGGCTAGCTGGGGCAAGAGGGTGTTTCAGTGCAGAGCTAACCAGCAGGCAGCCCCTACGCTGAAGTACCCTCATGGTCCAGCCAGCCCTGTTACCATCTATACACAAGCTACAGTAAATGAAACAATGCCACCACAGGGTACTATTGTGTTTAGTATGACTACCCCATGTCAGAGTTTATTAGTCTACTGTGACCTAATAAGGTTGCATGTGTAGATGGTGATGTTTTACTGCGGGGCTAATTAGTCAGCTCTACAGCAAAATGTTTTGTGAGAAATAATCCTTACCCCAAAGCACTTATAAATCAATAAATAAAACAAAGAAAGCTAACAACATGGAGAGGTAGACAGAATAGCCCAAGGTTATACAGCAGGCTAACTGTTGAACTAGAAATCAAATCGAGGAATCATGATTTCTAGCCACTACATTTTTCTACTGTGCCTCCCTGTATTTATTTTAAATATGCTGACCCCCTTGTACTTAAAACGCTATTTAACTTTTAGTGCTGTATGTATTGACACAGTTGCCTTTGTACTTCCAAAGTTGTTGACATTTGTGCATTGATATTTATAAAAATAACTGTCAGGTAGTGGCTTGTCTGATTGAGTATATTAGCAGGTTCTTATTCTGCACAATGCACAATTTTATGTCATGAAAATTGTTTCTAGTACTTACAGTTCTGAAACTACCTGCTTATGAATGATGCTGCACTGAATTAGACAGTTCTGAATATGTTAAGTGCCTCATTCCCCAAATAAATCCAATAGGACATTAAAGTGTGAAAACTGATAATGAGGCTTTCATGGCAAGATTTTTAAATAATTTAAGACACAACAGTGTATCTAATTTGATAACACTATTATTTCTATGGTGAGTTTAACTGCAGACTGCCTGTATAAATTAAAATAAAAGAGAGAGAGATGGTCCTCCAACTTATCTGCATTTTCCTGTCAGTGAAAAATATTTAATGTAAAGCTAATTTAACAGCTGAAAAATTAAGCAAGACTTTTATACTTTTTGATGTCATGGGACTTTTGTTTTTTTCTGACAATCTCATGATATTTTGTAGCCTGACTTATTATTCAGTCATCAGATCACAACATTTCATTGTGTTAAAAGTTCCATAACTTTAAAAAAAACAAAACAAAAAAAATGTGTGTTTTATTTTTGCTTTTCATTTTTTGCAAGTGCAGAGTATTTCCAGGTTATATTTTCAAACTTTTTTCTACAACAAGGGATAAAGATTTACTTTTGAAAAGAAAGCTGAAGTTCTTATACAATCAAATGAACCCAAAAGATGGGGCTTAAAATGAAACAGCAAAAGGCATGAGACTTGCAATAATGTCATGCAAGCTAGTATTTCTACTTACGCATGACTTTAGTAAGAACCTTTCAATTGATTTCATTTACTTTTGGATTAGGTCCAAAGGGGCACATTTTTAATGGTGTTTCAGTACCACTAAGCAGCTAGTAATTATTTTCAAAAGCATCTAGGTGTATAACCCCCATTAATTATGATAGGAGTTAGTGCTCAGATGCTTTCAAAAATCCTATTAACTATCTGCATTGTTGGGTTTCTAAGTACTTTAAATTCTATCCATCTTTACCATTAATAATATATCCTAACCTCTGTTTTTATATATCCTTATCTGTGGGATGCTGTTGTTGATTGAGAGGAAAATTTCCCTAACTTTGTAGCCCTTTCCAAAAACCATAATTAAAAGCATAATTTGGTCCTTTGCACAAAACATATTTTAAAATAAATGCTTCAGTAAACAAATTGTACCTATAATAATTAAAGGAACATGTAAAAGCTATTTAAACATCACAGAAGCATAAAAAAAAATAAGGCTAGCTTTGAGTCTCTTATACGGCAATCAAATGCACTGCCAACAAGCCACAGGTGTACACTACATAAATAAGAAAAAATATAAAGTGTGATGGATGTGATTATTATTCATCTCAAACATCCTTTTTCCCTGACTAGTCTAATTAGGTAGTTTCCAGCTGCTCAACATTTGCTGCTGAGATACGCCATTGGAGAATCTCATCCAAAACAAAACAATGCCATTCTGAAAGCAGCTTCCTTTTCAAGTGGAATTTGAAACACTAAGAAAGACAGTTAAGTGTATCCAGACAGATCAAAAAACCCCCCAAAAAACCAACCCCACTACTGAAAAATTTAAAGTTTAAAATTGATAATGTAGAAGAGTGCAAAAATAAAAGGTGGGATATAAGTGCTCCTGCAAGGTTGTTCTTCTTTTAAAAGTTCACATGAATTAAATTTGTGTATTTGGATTTCTAGAATGATAATAAGAAGTACTAGGACTCTTATTTCATGCCTATGGGACTGACCTCTTCTCTGGTTTGTTTGAGTGCAGCCCTTCAAATCTAAGTTTTCAGGCATTTCTCTCTCATAAATTTGAATCCCGTGGTTTTCCCATGCTTCAGGTGGGTCCCAAGCTACTGTACCCCATATTATCAGCCATAATTACTCAAGCAGTGGGTTCAGTGTGCGTTGATCTTCCCATTGGAAGCTTTTCACCAATAGTGGACAATTAATAGACACATGAGCCAACATCTCCCTATTTCTATGTTGGGAGTACTTATGCATCCAGAGGAAAACGGGAGGGGGAGGAAGAAGGTGGGTGTAACAGAAGTGCTCGTATGGGACCTAACTTCTTCTCAGGGCTGTCTGTCTGTTCCCCCTCAATAGCTCTTCAGTTGTAGGTCAATTTATTGTTATTAAATGGATTTAAAGCATTTCAGAGCTGAAGTGAAAACCAGAGGGACCTGCAAGATCATTAAGTCCGGTCCCCTGCCATGGGGAGGAAGTTATTGGGCTCAAACGAGCTCAACAAGGTGCTTATCCAGTCTCATCTTGAACACCTTGAAGGATGGCTACTGCACCACCTCTGCTGGGAGTGTGTTCCAGACTCTGGTAACCCTTATGGGAAAAAAAGTTTTTCTTGTGTCCAGCATAAATTTTCCCTCTATTAGCCTGTATCCATTGGTCCTCATCCTCCCTTGATGTGCCTTCCTGAAGAGATGCACCCCTAAATCTTGATGCTCATCCCTAATGTACTCGTAGGCAGCTATCAAGTCACCTCTCAGTCTTCTCTTACCCCGACTGAACAGGCCCAGTTCCTGGAGTCTCTCCTCATAAGGCCTAACCTCAGGCCCCTAATCATATCTTCTTTGTACCCTTATCTACATCCATCCTGAAGTGTGGTGCCCAGAACTGCACAGTACTTCAGCTGTGGCTTTACCAATGCCAGATAGATAGGGAGAAGCACCTCTCTGGATCTATTGGTAACATATCGGCTGATGCATGCCAGAGTTCTATTTGCCTTGCTGGCAACCTCATCGTGTGTTGACTCATTCATCTTCCAGTCAATTGTGACCCCCAGGTCCCTCTAGTGCTTGTCTACAAGGGAAGATAATAAAGATAAATACTTGAGCAACAGACTACTATTATATAGGTCTTGGTATTGTTTCTACACCTGTCACTAAGATCAGTTGAAAGCATTTTTTTATCATGAGAGAATGTTGCAGCCCCTTTAGGTCTTTACCTCCAGGAACTGCATCTTCACAAGACAATGTGTTCTTTAAAACAGAGAGTCTAAAACTGGTATGGTAAGCTTGGGTGGGGGGGGGAGGGTTGAGCAAACCTCCACTAATTGTTGTGCTTAGGTCTTCTGAGACCCCCAAATGCATTAAGGGATTTATTTTCTTGAGTCATTGTTATTTGCTCCTCTGTTATCTTCCCAAGGTATTTAACTAAACCAAATATAGCTATGCAGTGAATATCCTATTTAAAACAATGGTTCTCAACCAAAGAGCCATGGCACCCTAGGGTACCTTGAAATACTTCCAAGGGTACTGCACGAAGCCACACAGTCTTATCACTGCCAGGTATGCAAACATAATTCACAAGATAAACCCAGAGATTTCAAATAGGAATCCAGAGTATTCAAAATCGTCTGACCTGAAGTGGTCTTGATGAATTCTTGACAATACAAGAATTATGCTATTGCTTTTCTGTAGTCAAAACTGAATAAAATGAAAAGCTGACATTTTTCTGAGGGGTGCTTGAGTCTAAAAAGGACTCTTTGTTCAGTCTACCAATGGGTGTTTTAAGTCTAAAAAGGTTGAGAACCACCAATTAAAAAAAAATTACAGAACAACCTCTTGTCCTTCACAGCACCTTTCTCAAGCTGGCAAAAATCAATAAATGGTAAGGATGGTAAATCCAAAAAAGATGACAAAGCCGATAGGGAAATACAGAACGCCCGGGCGAGGGACTAACAATAAAAGGATGGGGGTGAGGTTGGGAACGCACCTAGGTTACATGCGATACAAAGTTAGCCAACTAAGCCCGGGGGTAAGGGGAGAGGGGAGTGGGGAGGGGGAGGGAGGGGGGGTTTCGCGACGCTGAGAGAGAAAGAGGATAGAAACACACATACCCGTGACAATGGTCCGCGACGGTGGGAGAAGTGGTCCGAAGATGAAGCGTCTCAGTCTAGATACGAATACACTTGATCTAAGCCCACACAAGGCCAAGAAGCAGGAGGCTTGTGGCAGCTTGACCTATAAAAGCCAACAGAAATCAGACTCCATACAACTCCCCTCTGACAAATAAATTAGGGTTGTTTTAAGACCAAGAGCCTACAGAATGTTCCAAAATGACAGCCTCTGAAAAGAATGTTCTTATACCAACTATTACTTTTTAAACAGTGATCCAGACTGAGGGCCAGATTCCCAAAAGCTGCATCCAGGTGTTAATTTGCATCACTCCAGCCTACAGAAAAGTTCTGAAGCCAGAGGGCCCTAGAGGGCTGCTCCCTGGGCCACCCCCACTCTCAGGAGAGCCTGTTATTTGACAATCTGTCCTATCCCCTTTCTGGGCCAAGCTGTCAAGAGGCAATATGTGTGGCCGAGATGGGCTGCACACAGGGTGATTTAAAGCCAGAGGTGCAGGAAGCATGCAGAGGACAGCTTCCATGACCCTAGGCTCTAGTTCACCAGCTTTTAAATCTCCATGTCTGCCACCCAGTTGAGCAACACACCTGACATTTAAAGCCTGTAGGAACATGAACTGGAGCAGTGTAATAGGTGCTGGATGTGCCTGTTACATTAAGAAGGGAAAATTCTCTAAAAGGAGCTAAGTTAGCAGGCATGGGAGCACCTGATCAGAAAGGGGTAGGGCTTAACCAGAGATAAACCCAGGGCCAGAGCTGGGGCAGACGGTCCGACCCTGGATGCTGACATGAAAGGAACTCCTGAACAAGCATCAGGAGACTCTGCACTCCCAGGGGTTAAGAGAAGGGTGCCTTAGAGCTGACCTGAGGTGGGGTTTGGTTGTTTAGGGATTGAGACAAGGTGTGGTGGTGGTCTCAACAGACCCAGGAGCAGAGATAGGAGCCAGCATGGACTGAGGCCTGGGTGCAGGACCAGAGGCCTGGGAGCAGGGCCAGCACTTGGGAATAGAGTAGAGACAGGACCAGAGAAAGTGTAGTGCCGGGGGGGGGGGGGGGGGGAGACAAGTAGGATCTGGTGCCCAGAAGGGAGTAGGCCCAGGAGCAGTGACAGAGCTCAGGAATAGAGTGGAGATAAGACCAGAGGAGGTCTGGTGCCTGGGGGTAAGGGGAACCAGGAGGGTCCAGTGCCCAGGAGGGACTAGATACCTGGGAGCAGCCTGAATGGGTAAAGTACCCAGGTGTGGGCAGTTGGAGACAGTGGCCTGAGCTCAGGAAGGGGCTGGGAGGTTTGGCACAGGGATTCAGAGTACCAACAGTGATGGAGATTGGGTCCCAGTATAGGCCTAAGAGTGGTTCTGCTTGATAACATCTGTGAGGGATGAGTGAAATTAAGGGGCACTTGGAGCCATGTTATAAGCCTTTAAGGTACTGAGTAGTGACACCTAAACAGCAGCATGAGATCAGGACAGGGGCAGTCTCCCTTTCCAAGGATCTATAACAACAAGGCGTGGCAGAAGAGGTAAAGGAGAGCCAGCCTGAGAAGCGAGGGCAGAGCAGAGGCCAAGCAACCACCAGGGGGCATTACAGTCACCCCTGGGCCCAGGGCTTATTACAAGCAGATATCAGTTCCCCAGCCTGTAGGGCTTTATACCCCTGTCATCTAGGTGGGCATTTAAAGCCCAGAGGCCAGGAACTGAGACTGAGCACAGTATTCCTTAGCCTGATTCCAAGTACCCAGGCTCTGCAATTCCTGGGCAAACCCCCTCAAGCCCACCTCTTCTCTAAACCAGGAACTACCTGGTTTAAGGAAGGGGAGGGAGAAGCAGCTGCTGCTCCCCTTCCTTTTCAGAGTAGACTGGGAGTGGAATGTACAAGCAAGAGAAAGTCTCTTGCGAAAAGAGTTCTTCCAGGCTAGGACCTGGCAAACCTTCTGCCAGGGAATGTGCATTTTTTTCCCCCAGGAGAATCAGTGGCTACTAATTTGCTTCTAATTGCTGCTGTGAGAATGATCATTCTTCTGGTAGAAATGTAATGCTTGTACATGGCCAGAATAGATGATTTCTGAAAGCATAGAGGACAGAATTCTACCTCCTTTTGTGTGTCTGCATGGAGGTGGTCAAAGCTGAGCCACTGTCCCTTGCATTTAATAGTCCTTGGATGAAGGAGATTGAAGAGAGGAAGCTTCTACTCCACTGGGAACAAGACTAGGGGCTAGAACATGGGGCTTGCTACTTTCAGTTCAGCCAGTCATGCTGAGCCACATACCCCTTCCAGTTTTTCTCATCCTCTATGCATTTACCTCTCTTGGCTGCCCAGAAGCCAGCTTCTAAAGGAGCTCTAGAAAAGAGAGTGGATAGTACCTAACCTGTGGCATGAGGTCTGTGACAAGAAATCAGAGATGCAAGTTTAAATCTTCTCAGGATGAAATGGGCTTTCAACCCTCATGTTTTGCTTCCTGGACAAGTGCCCTAACCAGTCGGGTCTAAAACCTTCCTCCTCTGGAGTATAGCACCTGTTAGTCATGCAGCCATTTTTGGCTGGCTATATTTTCAGCACTTAGATGCAGGTATGCATCCAAATTGAATGCACATATATGGCTGTGTAAGTTCCCAGACAGTGCGTAGCCTGCAGAGTATGCTTATGTTTCCACACTGCAGGGGAAGTTGAATCACAGCCTGCATGCAAATGCTGAAAATGCCACTATTATAGCTAGAAAACTACCATTTAGACATACAAAGGGGAAACAGAACAGAAATCCTGCCCTTATAGTCTTATTTTGGTAGTGAGAGAGGACACCCTTAGAATAATCCTTCCATGTACATCTGACAGAAGAGGTGGTAGGAAGGTCAGGCAATATGATTATAAAGCAGGGAAATAGAGCAGGAAGATTTAACAGCACAGATGAAACAAGAGTATAGATCTTTAAAAAGCTCCATTAATAAATAAACAGCTCTTAAATAACCTACAACCTAAAAAAACAAAAATAGGATCCTCAGAGTTTCTGTATCTTCTCTGAATTGTTATGGCTTATGTGACCTTTTACCACATGAGATAACACTTAATGGCACATTGACAACACATGAATCATTCTCAAACATTCTAGCTATAGATTTCAGCATAGACGTTAGCATGATCATTTATTATAATTCAGAAGTACCTCTTGTTTTTCCATTGGTCAGCTCATTTTATGTAAGTTAATTAGTTGCTGTTGTGACTAATTAGAGCATTAAAAGCATATGGGTTCTAATAATGCAGGTGTTTAGATGGAAGGTGTTTATAGTGTTTATTTACCTTGTCTCATGTTTGGTTCAACACAATTATCTTGGGGAAGAATGGATATAACTAGATGGCTTTGTTGCTTTATTTTATTTTAATTTTTTTGGGCTGTACCAGGGGAAAAGAAGAACTTCTTATAAGAAAACTATCACACTTTTCTGCCCCAGGTACCCTTGGATCTTTTACTACTTCCCTACATTAAAATGTCTTGAATGTTTGGGACTTTAAAGTAGTTAATTCTTCTTTCTTATGACCTGCAAGCAGAAATGCCATAATAATGATAGCTCTTACTAACCTTGCTGAGGAGAGGTACATATCACTGGCAGCCAGTTAGACTTTCTCAAGTGCTGATGACCTCTGAATATATTTGAATGAGTTGTACATGTTGGGATACACAACGAATACTCAGAAGGCAGATGGGGCTGGGGGAAAAAAAAATCCAGTAACACTTTATTGATTGCATGAGCACTCAGACAAGTCTAAATAATTCCAGGACTATGGTAAATATTATATATTACTCAAGTTTGGATGGTTAAAATATGTATGAGCATGTACCTGGCCACATGTAGCCAGAAACACAGCCAGGCATCATGGAGAACAGCTCCGTGCAGGCAAGTCTAATGGGGGGAAGGGGCATGGGGGAGGGAAGGGGCATGGAGACCCAGATCAAGGCCCCCATGGTGAGGGAGGGAATTGGGGCAAGAGCTGGGGCTGGGGGACCCAGGGCCAGGGGGAGGAGCAATACGGAACTACAGGTGGCTCATCCATGGTGGGTGGAGAAGGCTGCTCCCCACCACTGCATGCACCCCCCAGGGGAGGCATGGGGGGCATGTGTCCCCCATATTTGTGTGTGGGGCATATGCAGGCTGCCCACTGTGGGTTTGGGGCTCTGTACTCTGCTGCCTTTACCCTGGGAGCCCTGCACTGGGCACGCATCCCATGCCTGCCTGGTGGCAGTGGGGGTGGTGAATTGTGCCTCCCACTGTCAGGCAATCAGGAGGTGCAGGGCCCCTGGGGCATAGGCAACTGAACGGAGAGTCTTGAGCCTGCAGGAGGCAGCCTACATCCACCCTCACCCCACTTGGCTCCACTCCAGCTGTGGTGGAGAGAAGGGGGGATGGGGAGCAGGAAGGAGAGGTGGACATGTGCCACCCCATACCCAGCCCAGCCAGGCCCCCAGGCCTCCCAGGGCACAGAGACCCTCTCCGCCAAACTTGGCTGTGGCAGCACCAGGAGGGGAAGGGGCCCTTCCCCCATTGAAATCCAGTTCCCATGGTGAAGAGGAGCTCCAATTTTCTTTTTGCCCAATAAACTTTAAACCATCACTGGTTTTAGAAAGCTTGTGGGGTAAGATGCAGGAATTGAAGGTCACTTTGCTAGTATTTTATTAAGACACTAATACAAGTGTTAACTTTTCATACTCAGTGCTAATCAGGCCCTGGGGTCCATATTGAAGTGTCATCACACAGAAGAAGACTGGTGCTTAGGAAACGAGGATATATTCTAGATAAAATTTGACTGAAGTGTACATATTGAAAGGGAGATGAAAGGAGGATTGGAAAAGAGAAAGGAAAATAGGTAACACTAAGACCTAGAGAAGATCAAAGAATGTGAATTGTAAAGCACCTAAAGTGAAATCTCCACAAAGGGATAATAGCTGGAACTTGATATGTTTAGCTTAACCAAAGGAAGGTTAAGGGGTAACTTGATCACAGTCTATAAGTGTCTACACGATGAGCAAAAAAATGATAATGGGCTCTTCAATTTAGCAGAGAAAGGAATAACAAGCTTCAGTTAGAGTACATATAAAGTGCAATTTTTTACCAGTGCTAATAGTTAACCATTAGAATAGTATACTAAGGTCTGATTTGGATTTTCCAGCAGTTGCATTTTTAAAGGGAGACTGAATGGTCTATACTGCTAGGTATATACTGTAAGGTATTTTTAATTCAGATGCCTAGTGAAGCAAGGAAATCTTATGGCCTATGCTATGTAAGAGGTCATACTAAATGGTCACAAAGGCCCTTTCTTGCCTCATAATCTAATAAACTATATGGCCCACAGTGAGATAGCATATCTTTTTAGGATAATGTCCTATATTGGCAGGATTGGGTACTGCACCTATGCACAATACATTCCAAAGACCAGCTCCAAAATAAAACAGAATACGGGAATAGTATTATTCAAATATAGAAAATCTGAAGTTTAGGCAATGTTACAATGTACTATCATGATATTTATGTATAAGGAGTATTTTTTCCATGTACAGTTCTGCTTGCTCATCCATTTCGTTTCATTTTCTTATTTTCCAGTTTCAACAGTAGTCATCTATTTAACAGTAAGTAACCACAAAGCTTAATCTTGTGTTGTGTTTAATGGAGATGATAAAATACAGAATGATGAGTAGTATTTAAATAAAGCCTGAGTAGAGATGTTCAGTTCAGAATTTAAACTGCCACTGAACTGGAAAAACGGCTTTGAGGATGGAAGCTGGACGGATTAAATGAGATGTTAATCTGGCTAGTTACAGAAGGTCAAAAAACACCAAAGCATCTCATTTTTTTTTCCTATTCTCAAAAATGACATTAGTTAATACTTGTTGCCAAATGCATGGACAGATGAAAACAGATTCTGAAGATTACTTGACCCTGTCTTGATAAGCAGAAAAAGGGTTAGCTCAATTTGACTTAACATTATTGAAAAGCCCTGTTAAGATACAGGCTAAGATATGTGGCATATTTGTTGGCTCATTTGCAAGGCCTATATAGACAAAGTTTGATGGCTCTCGTTCTATGTTTTTCAGTATGTGATAATCTGTCAGTGAATTTATTCTTGGCAGATTAGGACAGGAAGCAGATCAAGGGAAGTAATTCTTTCCTTCTATTCAGCAGTGGTGACAAATTGGAAAGAGTCCAGCGGAGGGAAGTGAAAATGGTTCATGGGCTGGGGCACATGACTTTTGGGCTTATTTAGTTGGGAGCCAGCCACAAAGTGTAGCTTATTCCTCATTTTATCATGCCATAAATTGATTAAATGTGTGGATCAGTCACAACCTAATTAATCATGTCTTTAGTATGATGTGTGGCAGGAGCCTAGTTTGTCTTCTTCCCTAAAAGTCATGCCAAACAAGGGGAAGGTTTTTGGAGTTGGCTATTCCTTGATATGAGGATGACAGTGTTCTGGTAGATAGATAGGGAAGTCATTGCTGAGGCAGAGAAAAGGCCAGTCCAGATCTGCATGTTTGACTGCACACATGGCATACCATTCCAGAAGGAAAGAGTGGATCCTGGTGATTTCAGGGTGAAGCCCTTTCCTTTTTGCCTCTGTCACCTTTTCACCTCCATAGGCCATGTCCACATGAGTAGAGACATGTATTTGCAGCAGCACAAACAGTAGCAGCGCAAGTTTGTGCTGCCACTTTGTGCTGCAGTGCATGCCCATGCTCATGCAGTTTTCAGTGAGACACATTGCCCCCATGCTGAGGCACCCTGTGCACTAGCCAGCCAGGGAGTGGCACACAGAGACAGGGGAGTAGCCAGCCCAGGGCTTCCTGCTCCACCATCTCCGTGTAGTGTAGACCCCCTACGCTGAGGCACCCTGTACCCCATCTAGCTGCTTTCTGGATGGTTGGGGTACAGTGTGCCTCAAGATGAGGGAGCAGGCAGCCCAGGGCAGGCAGTTAGGGAGTGGCTAGTTGGGGCAGAGGCTGCCTCAGTGCCAAGACTTTGCAGTGCACAAAGATGGGGGAACAGGAAGCCCTGGACTGCCTGTTCCACCGTCTCCACATTTGTCCCAGCACACTGCACTTCGGCAAGCTTTGTGCCACTTTTTTAAGGGTTTGCTGAGTTTTGGTTTTTTTTCTACAGGGAAATCCTGACAGCAAATTTTGCCCCAGTGCTAAAAATAGTTGTGTGGGATACCATTCAATGTGCAATATGTGCGGTTTGTGGTGCAGCAAAGAGTTTTGTGGCATCACTAAATGTGTGTGCCTGCATGTCTGAATCTGGCCATAGAGAGGTGAGTTTGCTTGAAATGATCTATTTCTTCTTGTATTTCACGGCACCATTGGGGATGATTCAGTGTTCGAGTCTCCCAGATTGGCCTTCAAGATGTCCCTGAATCTCTTCTTTTGCCTACACCTAGAGTAGTGACCATTGGTGAGCTGGAAGTGTAGGACCTGTTTTAGAAGCCATTTGTCAGAAATGCTTATGGTATGTCCTGTCCAATGTAACTGGAGATGTATAAGCATTAGGGCCATGTGAAATTTCACTACCCGTTTTGTTTCGACACTGTTTTGACCCGTTTTGACCTCGAGAAATTGAAATCAAAACAAAACAGGGAGCCTCAAAACCGCATTGAAACAAAATAGGGGAGGTCAAAATGTTTCGAAAAGGTTGAAACATTTTGAGTTTCGACCGTGAAGCTGGGGCTTGCCTTCAATGCCTTGCCTGCAGGGAAAGAGAAAGTAAAGTAAGGAGAGAGAGGGGGAGGAGGGGGGAAAGTGTGGGGGACGGAGTGCTCTTATTATTGACTGTCTAGCTGGCCAGTGACTGTCACCCTTCTCTGAGGTCCCTGCCAATCCCAGTGCTCTGGGGGAGGGATGAAAAAACTGCATAAAAGCCACCATTTTTGGAACTGCCCTGCTTTCTGCCTTCGGTGACTTACTGAGCTGTGTGTTCTAGCAGCTCACCATCAGACCACTACAGATAGCAGCACTGATTTTCTAAGGGATTTCCTGCTTGCTACCCTAGCAAGAGGGATTTCAGAATACCTTTTTCTTGTAGGTGCTTTTATTTTATTATTATATTCATTGATTTATTCTTTTGAATTTTATACTTATTCTATACTTGCATAGGGTTGCTATAGAATTTACTATATATATTTGTTTTTATATGTTCATTCTTTGACCACATCAACACTATTGAATTTATATACACAGACAAATATACTTCTATCGCATTCATAAATCTCCTCACTGCACCAGGCCTACAGTTTTGAGTTTATATAGGAACACAAATACATTTATATATTTCTTCAAAAGGAAGACATGAAAAACCTCATGAAGCGTGGTGGAAAGGCAGGTGACCACACTGGCCAGCCTTCAGGGAGGGGTGGAAGAGGGGGTAGAGGAAAAGCTATAAGTTCTACCCCCACCAAACTGAGATGCAGCCTCTTTCCTTCAGCTACAAGGGATGAGGCTGCTACAAGCAGCAAGGAGAGAGGATCAGTGCCACTGCCACAGCCTGTGCCCAAGACTGCATCCCCTCCGTGTGCACCAGCCATAACCTGCCCCCCCACCCCCCATGACGAGAATCACAACCACCAGCACCAGCACAGAAGCCTACTCCACCCCTGTGTCACTTCCCATGCTGAGCCTTCCAGTACCTGAAGAAGAGCTGGTGCTGGATCTGGATCTCAGTGCCCTAGCAAGGGAAATTCTGGGGAAGGAGGGGGAATCAGCTGAGTTTATGCTTGACACTCCTCAAGTTTCCCTTTGAGCCAGGTCTCCTTCTCCAGAAGACACTTCGGAGGAGGTTGATGTAGAGGTGGAGGCAAGTGGCTCAGCTGAGTCTGCTATTCCTCTTGCTGTGCCTCTGCCTGCTGAGGAAGAAGAAAGTGCACCACAGATGCACCCACATCCCAGAAGTGAGAAGGTAGTGTGGTCTTTGATCATTTTGAGCTGGCACATGATCCCACATATGCTATCTGCCTGCACTGCCAAGCCAAAACCAGCTGGGGCAAGGGAACAAAACATAAGTACCACGGGGATGCTGAAGCATCTCTGCAGGCACCGCCCCATTGCCCTTGCTCCTCCTCAGCCTGGCACCAGTGGAAATGTACCCAAAGGGAAGTACCCCACTTGCTCCAAAGCCCCCATTCCCCCAAAGCAAAGGCAAACCACCCTGGAACAGTGGGGGAAAGGCAAACAGAAAGGGCAGGGGGGCCGTGTTCCAAAGGCAAGCAAGCTCACCCAGAGCATTGGGGAGATGCTTGCTGTCGATGGGCAGCCATTCTCCCTAGCTGAGCGGCCAGGGTTCAGGCAGGTCATGATGCTCATGGTCCCACCATACCAAGTGTCTGCATGCACCACCCTCAGTCAGATGGTGATGCCATCCCTGTATGAGGCATGCATGGAGTAGTTGAGGGAGGAGCTGCACAAGGCAGGTCTGCAGGCAGCCTTATACTTCACCTCAGACATCTGGAGCAGCCAGGGTGGAGATCATGCCTACCTCTCCCTCACAGGGCCCTGGTGTGACCAGTCAGGCCATTGGTGGGCTCTCCTTCAAACCAAAGTAATGGATGAGTCCCACAGAGCGACAGAGATCAGGGGGCCATGAACTGCTTGGTGCAGGGGTGGCTCGCTGGGCAAGGTGAGGTCACCCACAGGTTAATGGTCACTGACAATGGGGCCAATATGGTCAAGGCAGTCCATGATGCCAACTTTGTTGGCATCCACTGTGTGGCAAACAAGTTGCACCTTATTGTCAGGGATGCCTTGGAGGGGGACAGGGCTGCCAGTGATGGTGCTGCCACTACCAGCAAGCTAATTTCAAAATGCATGAAGGTGGCAGGCTACTTCCACCAGAGCATCAAGGAGGGCAAGATGCTGTGAGATAAGCAAAAAGAGCTGAACTTCCCACAGCAGAAAAGCATGCAGGATGTAGAGACTCATTGGAACTCCACATACCTGATGCTTGAGAAGCTGGTGGAGCAACAGAAGGCCATCCATGAGATGGCTTTGCTTGGGGAGATTGGGATCAGTGGCCCCCTGAACCAAAGCTGAGTGGAATACCATCTCCAACATCTTGGTGGTCCTCAAGCCCTTCCTCAAGGCCACCGAGAGCCTCAGTGCTGCTGATGCTCTCTTCATCCAGGTGATCCCCATAGTGAGGGAACTTCAGAGCCAAATGGAGAGCTTCCAGGGGATCAATGTTCCTGGCAGGGGCATAGAGTCATAGGTTCATAGATTGTAGTGTCAGAAGGGACCACAAAGGATCATTTTGTCCGACCCCCTGCCCCTGGCAGGAAAAAGGACCGAGATCAGATGACCCCAGCCAGGTGTCTATCAAGTCTCCTCTTGAAGACCTCCAAGTTATTTCGATAGTACTACCTTTCTTGGAAGCCTATTCCAGATTCTGGTTTCCCTTACTATAAAAAATGTCTTCCGAATGTCTAACCTAAATCTACTCTCCACTAGTTTGCACCCATTATTCCTAGTTACTCCCTGGGGTACTCTGGTAAATAGCACATCACCAATTCCCTGTTGTTCTCCCTTGATAAACTTATAGGTGGCTACAAGGTCTCCCCTCAGCCATCTCTTGTGGAGGCTGAAGAGATCCAGATCTCTCAACATCCCCTCGTAGGGTCTTTCATGGAGGCCACTAATCATGTGAGTGGCCCTCCTCTGAGCCCTCTCCAGATAGATTCTCCATGCACCCAAAACTGGACACAGGACTCCAACTGCAGCCCGACCAATGCTGCATAGAGGGGGAGCATCACCTCCCTTGATCTGCTTGTCATGCATCTGCTAATACACGACAAGGTGCGATTGGCCTTATTGATGGCCTCGTTACACTCCCAGCTCATGTACATTTTGGAGTCAACTATGACTCCAAGATTTCTCTCAGCCTCTGAACTGCTGAGGATGTCATCCCCCAACCGATAGGTGTGCTGGAGATTCCTCCTTCCTAGGTGGAGTACCTTCCGTTTATCTTTGTTGAATTGCATCCTATTTCATTCTGCCTATTGATCCAACCTGTCCAGGTCGGCCTGTATCTGCTCCCTGCCCCCAGTGTGTTAACTTTGTCCCATAACTTAGTATCATCTGTGAAATTGGAGAGGGTGCTCTCCACACCCCTGTCCAAATCACTGATGAAGATATTAAATAACACCAGTCTAAGGACCGAACCCTGTGGGACCCCACTGCCCACCTCCTTCCAGGGCTAGAATGAACTATCCACCACCACCCTCTGGGTGCAGTCCCTAAGCCAGTTGGCCACCCACCTGACTAAGTAGGCATCCACTCCATAGCCTGCGAGCTTCCCGATGAGAATAGGATGTGAAACTGTTTCAAAGGCCTTCCTAAAATCCAGGTAGATGACAGTGGGCAAGCCACTGTCACCAGACATGCAGGCACTGGTGAGGCAGCTGAAGGAGGGCATCAGGAAATGGCTTGATCCCTTGTGGTCCAGAATAGTCCATGTGTTGGCTGCCATGTGTGACCCAAGGGTGAAGGGCACTGTATGCAGCAGCCAAATGCTGAATCAGTGCACGGAGGTGCTGGTAAAGAAAGTCAGGGAGGAAGAATGGTGGAGGTGGGGGGACGTGGAACAGAGGGATGCACTGTCTCATTCTAGCATGCTATCCACAAGCCAGTCTTGTCCTCCACTAAAGGCACTACCAATATGGTCTAAGGGCATGGCTTCTATGGTGGGGTCCAGAGCCACCAGATCCCAGCATCAGGCAGGTAGTGCTCACGCCTTGGTGGCTGCCTATATTGCCCAGGACATGGAGCTGCTGCTGTGTGGCCTCTTGGCCTACTGGGCAAGTCACAGACAGGTTGGTCCTGTCCACCAACCAGTGTTCTGAGTGAGAAGGTGTTCAGCATTGCTGGGGATTTGGTAGCACCCCACCACACCTGCTTGGATGCTGGTTTGGTGGAGCAAATGCTTCACTGGTGAAAAGTGGGTAGGAGGTACCATAACCTCCAGGTAATGCATGCATGCACACAGTCCTGACTGGGAAAAGCCCAGAGCTGTCACGTCTTTGACAGGCCTGATAATGGCTAGTTGCAGTGCAGTTGTGAGGCTCCTGGTGTGCGCAGCTTAGCTGCCCGGGATGCCAGCTTTCAGGTTGAAAAATCCTTTGTCAGGCTGATGAAGTACCTTCAGTTGGTGTGTCTCCTGGTTCTGGATGGAAGGAATAGTAAAGAAGCCAGAGGCCAGCCTGGCATGCAATGGTCTCAGTAATCAGGTAATACCCCACGAAACAGCTATCATAGAATCACTGCCTCCATGCAAGTCCATGAGTAAGGGCTTCTGTAATCACTAGCACCTGCTCTCATCACCACTTGTCCATTACTGCAGGACTCGCTGTTAATGAAAGACACCTGCATGTGTTTTTGTTTAAAGTGAAGATGCCATTGAGCATCGGCATCAGCAACTGTACAATACTTTGTGGGAAACAGACCTTAATCCAATGGCAATAAAACCTAGATGACTGGAGCCAAGGGGAAGGTATGTTTCACACCTATCTTTGAATCACTCTCATTTTACCTGGATATTACTAAGATCTATAGCTAAATTCAGAATTATATTATAGCAATAGGCCTCTCCTTGAGTTCTTGGCATGCTCCTGTGTTTATACCCTACCTATAACTACATGGGATAGGATGTTCTGAATTTTATTTCACTTATTAAAATGAAAGCATTTATATAAAAGCTGTACTGCTGGTATTATTATTTACAAGTTACAAAACCATCTTCCTTCACCAATATCCTTCCTTGAAGCTTCCCCTTATTTTCAATGAAGTTATTGTGCTAAATGTACTGCAGGGATCTAATTTCTTTTGTATCTCATAGTATTTCCTTAATTTCTTTTTACTACTTAATATCTTGTCCTAAATTAGTATAATCTATGACAAACAAGGACCTCTTTCTTTTGATAGATCATTCTTAGTCTGCATTAATTTTCCTTATCCTAGATGATTGTGGTTTGGTTTAGTTTTCCTAAGTATATTTGCATGCCTGACCAATTCATGAATTAGATGTTTATATATTGTTAATTATATCACAAACTACCTCATTAAGGACTGTGAATATTAAGTGAGATATTTTCTATGCAGTACATGAGCTTTACAGATACCCAGAACTTTTGTTCATTAACTATGAAGAACAAGTTCATTATTGTAACAATATGACAAATGTAGCTGAACTTTTCTACAGAGTGCCCAACCATTTCATTGATCATGAATAATTGAATGATCTTTTCATTTAATTTCATAGACTCTTACTGAGTGAGTATTAACCCTAATCTGTGAAATCTATAGAAGAACAGAAGCATCAGCCCTAATACAAGGACTGTCATAAAATGAATGTGTGTGTGCATGTATTATACACACACACACGCACACATATACAGAGAGAGAGATCTATATGATATGCAAATAGTTTATTTGAAATAGAATTTGTGTTTAACAAGTACAATACAATTCCAATAAGCTCCTTTCTTTCATGGTTGTCCACTGAACAATTTTAAAGGAGTTTTTGAATTCATTACTGGGACCATTAGGCATCTTTTATTAAACAATCTTTTCTTTCAAAATGTGTTCCCCCACTGCAAGGGTCAGAGGGGTCATGAAGTTTCTTTATACTTTTGCACACCTCTAACTTCTGATAATACAGATGAGATAAGTAGTCATACAGAGTTTTGTCACAACCCAATGATTTTAGTGCCTCAGCACGATGGAATTTTCCCGCCACATGAGTCTCTGTGCACAGCAAAAGTTTTCTGCTGCAACAGAAAACCCCCGGTGCAAGAGAGTTCCTGCCATTCGCAAGCAAATTTGTGTCCCACTATTGGCCAGTTCTAAATTATTCCTACGTAGCGGCTAGCGATTGGCTTGTTAGCCGTATAAAATTCTGTCCAACTTCCGCCCAAGTCGGAGAACTTTGAGCACGCTGCAGAGTGCCTTTGAAGATTCCTGACTTGCGGCTGAGCTGATCGATAGCCTGATCACCTATCGATTCTTCTCCCCATCGCCGAGCGCAATCCTTTGATGTACCCTTTTTCCTGCCAGCCTGTTTCGTGTACGGATTCGCTGGCCTGAGCCTTGACAGCTGGAGCAACTCATGTAGTTGTTTAAGCGACTGGACCACCTGCGTCGTGACTACTAGCGGCGTAAGTAAAGCTTTTTGCAACCAATACGCTTTGTCTGCCTCTCCATTCACCAGCCCGCCCAACGTCCGAGTAATTTCTAAATCACCTCAAATCGGCTCCGGCCGTCTGAGACAAGTTTCACTGCCAGAATTTTCTAAAAGCCCTATATGAGAAATGAATTTTTGCATCAAAGTACAAAGTGTTACTCCTTTCATCTTATCTTCCTATAGATAGTTTTCCTGAATAATGATAGTGATCCATATGTTTATTCAGGTATTCTGTCTTAATAGATTTCTAACCCCAGGACTGAAATCTTTCTCTGTGCACTGAAGGTAGCAACAAACAGCTCATTTTGTATAATACATATTTTCCTTTTTTTAATATTTGATCTTTCACTGAACCTACAGCTAAGTTTTTTATTGCCCACATTTCATGCAAAATTTTAAAATACCATCAAACCAATAAAATATAGCCCATGAATAGAACTGACTTTAATTTTTGTCAGATTTAGGAAACTAAGTTAAGCAGCAAAGCAACTGTAATTAATGTATGTATTCTCCATTTTGGCTGGCAGTTGCTTTGGCTACATATCACTGGCTTTTCTGGCCAATTGGGGCACGTCCAGATGAGCATGCATGTGCCTTTTGCCTCGTCTCAGACCTCTTTGAGATGGTTCAAGAGGAACGTGCAGGAACAAAAAAATATTCCTCACTCTGCAAGTTTGCAGCGCAGGGACAAAATTAGACCTCTGGATATCCAGGGGTCTAAAAAAACTGCTCTGCAGAAGAGCGGAGTGAGGTATGGTCCCAGACGATGCCTGGAGCCAGCACAGGAGTCAGTCCTCCAGAAGAGATGCTCTGGTTTTGGGCAGAGCATCTCTTTGGTGCTCCTGCTGCCCCTGGCACTGTCCAAGGTAAGTTAGGGAATGCGGAATGAAGATGGGGGTTATGGGTGTGGGTGGGTGTGGGTGCTGGCAGGGAGATGTGGGGGAAGTTTGGGGAGTGGCGTGGAGGCATGTCCCCAGAGCTGCAGGGGGTGAGTGGCCGGAGCAGCCTTGGAGGGACCTGGCCCAGACCAATGCAGCTTGCTAGTCCAGCTTTGCACTGGAGTGGGTTGCACGGCTCCAGGAGGTGCATGCAGGAGCTGCGCCTCCCAGAGCCATGTGAACTGCTCCGGTGCAAAGCTGGATTAGCAAGTCGCATGGGGCTGGGCCAGGTCCTGCCACACGCCACCTCCCTGCAGGCACAGTGGGGGAGAGGTGTGACTCTGTGCAGCATGCAGGGACCATGTGCTGAGCCCAGCCAGGTCCTGCAAGCCCTGGCCGGGCCACCTGGCCGGCCCAGTCCCACAGTGGCAGGACCTGGTGTGGCACGCAGGGAATGCGTGCCAAGCCCAGCTGGGTCCTGCTGTGGCCCTGGGGCTGCTCATGCCACTCGGCTGGGCCAGTCCTGTTATATGCACTGTGGGACTGGCCCAGATGGGTGGCATGAGCAGCCCCAGGGCCAGCAGGACATGGCTGGGCTCAGTGCATGGTCCCTGAGAGCTGGGAGCTGGCAGCAGCCAGCTCAGAGCACCCCACTTCCACTGTTGCTGTTAAAGGTAAGTTATGGGCCCTGGGCAGGGGGGCTATGGCCTTCCAGGGTGCTTGGGACCCTGGGTGGGGGGGGGCTGTGTTCCTCCAGGGCAGAGCTGGGACCCTGGGCAGGGCTGTGGCCCTCCAGGGTGCCTGTGACCTTGGGCAGGGGGCGTTGTGGCTCTCTGGGGGGAGCTGGGGCCCTGGGCAGGGGGGGCATTCTATGTCCTGTGTCAGGGGGCTGTACCCTGTGGGGGCTGTGGGACCTACCCCTCCTGAGCAGCCCCACCACAAGGTCCCCCACACCCACAGTCCCCCCAGCAATTGCCCCACACCTACCCACACACCAACCCACATCCCTCAACACACCCACCCACCTTCCACCACATCCCTTCCCACCCCCTTCCTTCAAACACCACATCCCCCCATCACACACCCATCATGTGCGAGGAAAACCAAAAGTACACATCAACACATATAGGTATTTAGAATTTATTTTATCATAATGATACAGACACTGGTAGGCTTCCAAATTGCTTTAACATTGTAAATATACCAATAGCATTGCCCAACTGATTACTGTCTCTCTGTCTCTCTCTCTATAGATGCGTGTGTAAAGTGGTCTTTTGTTTTAATTGTGGAAGAATGTGGATTTTGGCATATTTTTAAAAATGGATTTGGGATCCTGCTGTAGCAATCCAGCTGGCACAAGAGGTAGTGTTCCCAGGTACCAATTGGCTGGGTCCTACAAGCTCCTGAGAGTAAGTAGCCCTGAATTGCTTGCCAGGGCAGCTTTTTGTATGGATAGGGCCAGGACAGGGCAGCTTTTTGTATGGATGGGGCCAGGACAAGGCAGCTTTTTATACTGCTGGGGACAGCACAGGTGATGGCCCTGGGCTTTAGCTCCCCCTGGCTACAGATCCGGGAGGAGCCAGACAGGGTTATTTTGCCCAAGTGGCACAATTTACTCGGCAACAAAGTGCATGTCTCAGCACATGCACTGAGGCAAAAAGTCCCAGCTCAAATTTGCACCACTTCTATTGGAGCTGCTGCAAGTGCATGTGCTTGCATGTGTGAGCGTGCACATGGAGTCCTGACTCTGTGGTCAGTCATCTATATCACACCTAGAGTTTTCAACATGTGAGGCAGAGTTCAGTAATCACTGAAAGGACTACTTAACCTCTGTTAACCTGACAATGTATTAAGTCTGATCTTTTATCTGAGACTGCAGTGAGTAGCCTAATGTGTTCAGAGATTTATTTCCACAATCTACTTTTGGTTTTGGAAGAACTATATTTGGTCAATACTCAGAATAAACTTTTGACACTTGGTGATGGACACATGAGCATGTGGACACACGGGAGCATAATGTGGATTATCAATTGTGATGGGAAAATGTATGATGTAATGGCAATGATGTGTTTAGTTGACTGTCAGATGAGTCACAGCAGCCACAGAACAGTCTTTTGCTAGAAGTAATGCAAATACATACATACGTACATACATACATACATACATACATATATATGCCCCTTGCTTGTGTGCCTGTGTGAGTGTGTGTGTACGTATATATATATATATATAAAATAAACATTTTTGCGCTCTCTCTCGCTCTCAATCTATCTATATAAAAGACTTATTTTCATATTTTCAGCTAAGGACAAAACTAGAAGCAATTACTTCAATCTTCAGCAAGGGAAACTAGGTTGGAGATTAGAAGGAACTTTCTAGTTATGGGCCTTGTTACACCTTACACTGTGTGTCACAAATTTTGATCGGTGTTAGTGACACCTTACACTGCAAGTCACAAATTTTGATCAGTGTTAGTGCTAGCTCAAGTTTGGAACAGTCACACTGAAGACTAGCGCGGGCCTGGAGGACTGAAAGATAAGAATCCCCCCCTTCCCATTCTGGGATTCCCCCCTGGGGCTCTCCCCCTGCCCATAGGACATTACTTGTAGCTGCCTGCAGTGTCTGTCCCAGGGATGCAGGCAGGGCGGGGTTAACCTGCTTGTCCAGCTGCTGCCATGGCCGGACAGGTAGTTTAACTCTTCCCTGACTGCTCCTTGGAACAGACAATGCAGGCAGCTACAAGGAAGTGGGAAGTAGGCAGTAAGCAGGTATCTGGGGTTCAGGGCTGGGGGTGGGGGACGGAATCTGTGGCAGGGGGGAGGGGAGAGAGTGGGAAGCTTACACTAAGGTGTAGCCTAGCTTCACCTTAGTATAACATAATTTGGGTAGCACAGATCAGAGATAATCCTGCCCTGGAGTGGCATAACTTTGAGCAGTATAACAAGTGTTTAAAACTAGTTTCAGGTCTTAATGTGGGGACAATCCAGGGGTTAAGATCTCCAAGAGCTGTCAAATTACTGTGTAACAAGGCCCAAGAAGGTAGCTGAGCACTGGAACAGCCTACCTACAGAAAATGTAACTTCCATCCTTGGAAGGTTTCAAGAGCAAATTAGACAAGTACTTGGATGTTTTTAGTCAGGGATGATCTGGTTTTGCCTTGAGCAGGGGGTTGAACTAAACAACCTTCCAGGGTCCCTTCCATCCCTACCATCCTATGAGTCCTATGTTTATTTTTTCCCTAAGGATAAAGCTTGCTTTCTATTTACTTTTTCAAGTTTGAAAAATAGACTTTACTGAAAGATATGTAACCAAGTGCAGTATTAGAAAATCATTAAAATACTGGTTAGTGAACTTGAAATTAAAGTGCTAAAGATCAAATACGGCAAAATATACAATTAAATAATTATAATGCAAATAAATATTTATATTTTTAGTAAAACTAAAAGAGATACTTAAATGCCTGAATATTTTTTACCCTGTGGATAGGGATCTCTGTAAATCTCCTTTAAAGTTTTTCATTTTGCCGCTTGTGCCCTCCCCCGCCCTCCCCAACTCCTGATTGGTGGAGGGGCTCTGCCAGCTGGTCCATTTGCTGCTGATCACTAGGGAAGTGAAAACTGGTATATTCAAAACTGTGGTTTTCACTTCCCCTGCAATCAGCAGCAAATGGCCTGGCCAGTGTGGCCCCTCTGCCAGTCGGGCAGGAGGGCAAGTGGTAAAAAGAAAAACATTAAAGGAGACACTGGGGGGTGGGGGTGCCACTTCTGGTGCAATTTAGAGATCCCTACCTATGGAATTTATTGTTTTTAGCATTCGATACTCAGTTTAGAGTTGCATGCATCAATTATTTGTCACTGTAGTGTCTTGTTGAAATAAATGCTGCCATATGCACACATAGGGCATGTCCACACATACAGATCCGTGAGCTTGCAGCAGCAGCACAAATAGGAGCGGCACAAATTTAAGCCGTGGATTTTCACCACAGCACATGTTCCAGTTACCAGTTACCAGAGCATCTCTATAGAGGACCCCAGCCTGCCCTGCTTTTTTCCCAGTATGGGGAATGCTTTTTTGTTCCCAGCATGCCTCTTGCCATGTCTCAAACTGCTTTGAGATGCAAAAAGAGGCATGTGCAGGCTCATCTAGATGCACCCATTGGGTTGAAAGTCTCAAAAAGGTCCAGTAGCCTGCACCATTCTCTAACTGTCTGTGCATTTTGCCATACTGCTGTGGTCTCAGGTAACATAATATGGCATCCGTGAAGAACATTATTTCATAAAACCAAATTGTTTTACTTCCTGCCTAGATAAATGCAACTTTTAAGACCATGAAAAAGAAATTAAGTCTATACAAAGACTCCAGATATCTTCAAAAACAGTAATAATTCCAAAGGAAATGAGAATTTTAAAGAAATAGTGTAAATTATCTATCACATTATACAAGTGTTCCTGTTCTGTATTGAGTAGTGTTTGATAGGTGAAAGAACATATTACTGTGTTTACCTAAATCTGAGACACCCCTGAATTTAAGACAATCCCCCAATACTTATATTCTATGCATGGAATATTTTTATAAATTTGTTATATTTTTCCAATGTATAGGATCTAACTATTCAAGGGTTATCTTTAATTCATCCCCCCTGCTGCACGGGGCCAGGCATTGGGAGGAGCAGATGGTGTGAGGAGGTCAAACATTTTGCCTCCTGCCTGTACCTGGTCCTGCCACCCCTGGTCCCTCTCCTGACCCTCCCCCCAGTCTCTGCTTACCCCTTCCTGCTCTCCCCTCCCACCAGCCTCAGCTTCCCATCTCCCCCCATGCCCCTTATCCTTGCTCCATGCTAACAGGATCCATCCCCATTGTAGCCTGAGGCACCAAGCCTAGCCCCAGCCTACCCCTGTAACAGCCTGTTATAAGGCCAAGCCGGGGCCATGCTCAGTGCTCCAGTCTGGTGTATGGATGGAGCCTGCCGATGCACAGCAAGGGTAAGGGGGAGAGCAAGCAAGGAAGCAGAAGCTGCATGGGGGAGAGATGACGGGGTGAAGAGGCAGTGGGTGGATGGAGGGGTGGGATGTGCAGGCAGCCAGCAGCTTCAGGTACAGTGGTAAGGGCTGGAAAATGAGGCACAACGGCCTTTCCCCTGCACCCTCCTACTTGTATCTAAAAGAAGATGCTTTTTTCTTCATGAAAAATCCTCATAATAAAATTGAGTAAATATGGTATGTAGCCCTTTCTTCTGCATGTTTCACTAGCTGATTCCCCACACATTATCATCCTGCTTCTCCTTTTGATGCTCAGGAGGGAAGAGGGGAATATCATCCTGTCTAAACAGGGTTATAAATGAAATTAGAACAAAAATTATAGTTCAAAATTCTGGCTCCCAATCCAGAAGGCTCTACACAACTGTGGTAGCAGTGCCAGTCTTCAGAAACTCTTCTAACCAGGTCCCTGTGGCTTCTTCCTGTGTAGTGAAATTACCAGATGGCATAGAGTTGATGTTATAAGGGAGTAGTGGAGGGGAAAAATAGCATAACCAACCTGTTTTACTGCTGCTGGAACAGTTCTGTAAAATCAAGGGTGGCTGGCTGAGTATGAGAGCAGAGCACCTTCTGCCAGCTCTAATTTGCTCTGGGTGTGTTTTGATTCCTGGCTGGTTCCAGGGGCAGCCCAAAATTTACCTGAAAGTCACCTTTGTTTCTCCTCCTCACCCTGTGCCAAGAAAACGCAGCCCGAATAATAGATTATGTACTTTTGCAAATGCATGTTAAAAATGTCAGGGCCATTTTTGTCAGTAGTATGGATACATTGTGTGTGCTCATGTGTGTAATATATATATATATATATATATATATATTTTACTGGGAGAAAACAGGAATATGCTTTGCTTCCTACTTTTTCAATAGCCTTATATTTCATGGGATCAGGTATTTTCTATCCACACAAGAAAACCCCTAAAATTAAACTTTTTTTTTGACAAAATGAAAGTATTCGAGGCATTGAGTTTAAAATCACAAAAGGCATTATGATACCGTGTGTACAATCTCTTTATAAATATTAATCTAAATTCATAAAAATGCAGTAAGTTTTCCATTTCCCTAAGGTACTATCTTTCACTCCACACTAATTTTAATCTTCAGCTAGAACAATGCCAGAAGTACGATTATGATTCTTACTACATTTAATCAGCTGTTCTCACTCTGCATGAGTTCTAAAATTGGTATGATAATAGTGAGAAAAGCTGTTTACTTTGTCAAGTTTAAGTATGTATTAGAAGAACCCCCCCCCCCCCTGAATACAGCAGGTGATATAACAAGACAAACAAAAAACAATTTTGAAGGTAAAGTAAACTCCTTGTCCTTTTGAACTAGATTAATGCTTGCCTAATGCATGTTGTGTACAGATTCACTATTTCTATTGATATGATTCTGACAATATGCCGTATGTTTGTATTTGCTGAAGTGTTTTTATGCATAACTGTATATTTATAACTGTGAAGATCTGTGAACTTTTCACTGGCTGTAGCCCAGAGCATAGAAAAGGCTTCTGCATTGCACTGGTTGTACACTATCTTTTTCACTCCTCCCTTCTTGTTGAACAGATCTAAGTCACAGAAAGATGAATATCAGTGGAGACGCTTGGGTTCAGTAACTTATTATCTCTGCTTTAAGCTAAAATAACAGTGAAGAAATTTTCATTGGTCTACCAGGCATATATGCTTCACTTGGAAAAAAATGAATACTGTATATGATATCTGTTACCTTCAAGGAAGAGACCTTCTCTATTTAATTGATAGCCTTATACCATTACTTCCCCCTTTTGAGAATGTCAAGGAACTCGTATGGCATATTCAGTTAAGCTCATTTGACAATGACAATGACTTTGACAGAAGTGAGGATTTGCTATAAGAATAAAGATAAAATTTAACTTAGGCTCTGAAAAATGTATTTATATGAAGCTAAGGATATTGGATGAGGATCTGTTCTCTGTAACATGAATGTGCCTCTAAAATAATTTCACTGACTTTAGAGGAGTTATGTTAGCACAACTAAACAGAATTTGGACCAATAGTTTTACATTTCTGGTGACATATCAATCAGATCTAGTTTTATAATACAGTAGTTAACATCTGAAAGTAAATTGGTTTATAGTTTGCCAGTTTGATTTCAGGTTAATGCGATATTTAAAAAGAAATATGATAAAATAAGATCATCATTAAGAAAACTGCAGATCTATCAGCTAGTGGGAAAACTGACTTTTCTTTAAGTGGTTTGTAATATAACTGCCAAAATTATCAGAGAAAAAGGAAAGCGGTTATATTGTGCCAGTCCATGATTAAGAAGTGCTTCCTAAAACATGGAACTTAACTTGACATTTAAAGAGCATAAAAAATGATTAATGCAACTAGACAGAATAATCAGACTATCAATGGAATGAGACACAGGCCACAATCACCAGAAATACAGACCTTATTTGGAAGATTCAGAATGAGAGAGAGAGTTGAGCCAGCTGAATGATACACAGGAGATTGCAATTTCAACAGCAATTTACCGGAAAGTTAAAAATAAAGAGCCTTCCTTTCTGAAAAAATATAGATGTGGTTTTGCTGAAGAAATTGCAGTTTTATTAGGATTATGGGATTTATTCCTAATTTGGAAGAAATTGTTGAGACTGAACTGTAAGTTGTCCCAAGGGCAGTTAAGCCCTTTGACTTTTTTCCCCCATCCTGTCCCCAACCCCCTCTCTTTTTGGAGAGGATATGATATGGTGGGGGCTTTTTTCCATATTAAAGTTACATTTTTCTCTCTACTAGAAATGTTTCTTTCCATAGAAAAGAGATTTTAGCAGATCATGAGAACACAGATTGTACATCTTATTGAGGGGAAAAAGGACAAGCCAAATAGTTTCATCGTGGGGGAGACAATAACAAAATGCTGATTTTTGTATTCTTAAAGTATCAATGGATTTATGTCTTGTGAAACAATATTTCAGTAACCAATTAGACTAATAAAAGTTTTTCTTCATTAAAGTGCAGAGCAAGATCACTGGGAATACCTTTTGTTACTATGCTATTTTCTGATGCTGTGAAGGGACAATATAATGGAGCTTTTTTTTCTACAAAGTTCAGCTGCAGGAGCAATAGGGCAATTTCCAATGAATTTCATGATTATATCCATAAAGGGAAACAAACTCAATAATGATAAAAATTGAATGCAGGGCAGAAGTAAAGGCAACTCAGCCAGCAAGCCTTTTACCAGCCTAACATTTTCTGAGCTCACAAATAAAAGCAGCTAAAAGGAGAGCAATCCAAACAAGAAGCAAGATGCTATATAAGAAATTAATAACTGATCCAATTGCTACTGCTTGAATGATATTTCACATAGCCTGACATATGTCACCAAATATTGATGTGCAAGCTCACGGAAGTATGGAAAAAGACAAAGTGCCACAACAGGAAGCACCATTGGAATAAGGAAAGGAAAGCACCATCAATAGATATTTAGATCCAACATTTAGATTTAACAGTACATTAAAATAAATTGATCTTGAATTAGAATCTTAAAAATGATTTTTCTTCAGGCTTACCTAAAAAAGGTGATTGATATCTTGAAAACCATTGAACTACAAAACATGTTCCTAGTGTTTAACTAGGAGTTTCATTGTGTACGCATGATTAACAGAACATATACAAATTTTGATTTAATGGGCAAGTTTAACATTCTGTACAGCATAGGACTGTATTTATATTGCAGTTAACCTGTATTTCACCATTAAATGTGGTTTAAACCAGATATCAATCACTTTATGACTATTTAGGGCCCATTGTCAAAGTTGATGGGTTTGTAATATTGGGGTCTTACTATTTTAATGTAGCTATTTCTGTAATACATCTTTGTATCACAAACCAAACTTAATTAGGATCTCCAACCTGTAGGGCTATGTGAAACTTCAGTAGCCAATTCAATTTGGAGGAGAATTGGCCTGATTCAGGGACTGAATCTCCAAATCCAAATCGAATTAGGAGACCAATTAAAAGCTCAAAATCAATTTCAAGCATCCAAATCAATTCAGAAAAGCTTCAGACAAGATTTGGCCACTTCAGAGATTCGGCCATAGACTAAACAGGCATCTGACACAGCTGCTTCCATGTGGTAAGTCTGTTGCAGTTGGGGGAGAAGGGAGAGAAGGGGCATGGGGAAGAGAAGGATTAGGGCTGGGACTGGGACAAGCTGCCCAGCCAGGGCGGGGGAGGCACATCACCTGGGGGGTGGGATGGGGGAACATGGGATGCGGGGTGTGGGTATGGCAGTGCTGGGAGTGGGGGCCATGCCCTGCTAGGGTGGGGACTACCTGCCCAGCTAGGGTGGGGATGGGGGTGGGATGCACGCATGGATCACTCTAAGCAGAAGGGGCAAGTGGCAGCAGGGCATAGCCTCCACTCCCAGTGCTGCCATGCCCACATCCTGCATCCCTCTGCCCCAGCTGGCAAGCAGTGGCAGTGCCTGCCCCCACCTGTACTGGCTAGCAAGCAGCAGCAAGGCAGAGTTCCCACTCCCAGTGCTGATGTGGGCACAGCAGTGCTGGGAGCAGGGGTCATGCCCTGTTGCCACCCGGAGCGAGCTGTGCCTGCATCATGCCCCCCACCCCTGAACTGGCTGTGAGGGATGAGGCTGAGCAGTGGAGCCATAGGGGCTTCTCCTGTGGCTCTCCCCACCGGGGCAGAGGCAGCTGCAGCCAGAGGAGCTGTGGGAGAAGCCCCCATGGCTGCCCTGCCTGGCCTTATCTCCCACCTAGCCCTAGCCTAGTCCCAGCACCTTAAAAAAAATAAGCGCCCCCCTTTCCAGCATCCCCTACTCCCTGAGAGCCCCCTCCTTGCCCTCTCCCAGCCCCAGCAGTCTGGGAATAAAAAAAAAAAAGCCTCACACTCACTGGCTGTAGCAGGGGCTCTGGGGACATGTGGCAGATCCTGCCTGCACAGCCCCTGCTCCCTAATCCTCCCCCCTTCCAAGCCCCACCCCTGATTGATTCCCTGCCCAGCCCTAGCATCCTGGCACTTAAAAAAAAATAAAAGCCCTGCACTCACCAGCTCTGACAGCAGCAATCGGGGCCCCTAGGGGCTTGTGGCAGAGCCCCCCCCCCCCCCAGTGCAGCACAGGATAACTGGGGTACAGCACAGTTTGGCAGGACATCGTGCACTGTCTGGGAGCTAGGGCAGCTCCAGCAGTCAGCTGGAGCTTGGCACCTCTCAGCCCCAGTGGTCCCAGTCAAAAAAATAGTCAAAAACTAAAAGAAAATGAGACCACTTGTAAATCTTGATCTTCACTAAGAAAATGTAAAGCCCTGTTAATAAGCCACTTCATGATCAAGTCTACAGTGCACACTTTATCTTAGAGCCACCATGGGTACCAAAAACAATCTAGCATTGGTAGTATGGAACTTTACATAGACTAATTTACACAGTTTATTACCACCATGTAGATACCTAATTAAAAATAGAGGTGTGAGCCCCTTATATTTACAAAACAAGTTACACAGATAAGGTATATGTACAGAAAGGGATACAAATAACTAATAACAAATGCTGAGTTAGCAATGCTAGATTACAGCTGGAGTCACAAGACTAAGTGTCCAAAGATTGCAATAGCCACCTGAACTAGCTCAAGACAGATACGGGCAGATAAAATAGATAGCCTGGTGGTTAAAGCTTCCCTATTTTATTAGGGAACAATACACAAAGAGGAACTTTGGACTACAGGTTAACCTATGGTGACCCCCAGCCAGGACAGCACCTATGCAACAGTGGAACAAAGTCTATATGCATACATAATGATATGATAACAATAGTTACCACTAATTATAATAGGCAAAACAGCAACAAGGTGTAGCAATGATATCTAGCAAAGGAAATGGTGACTGGCTGTGACATAAGCATGACAAAGGGAAGAAATTAGAATATGGGGCGGGGTATACAGTTTATCAGCTGCTTCCTGCTGAGCTCTGGGCACCCACCCCTCCTGCCCAGGTCAAGACAGCTGTCCTGGGTATTGAAGGTGGATCTCCTGTACTCTCATTCAAGTGATCATTTCCTTGCATAAATCCACCTCTGCATTCTGCACAGTCTTCTTTGAAGGTGTGGGATGGATCAGCATCCCCAACAGTATATGTAAGTTAATACTTCAGATTTTTCATTTAGTCTACCTTAATGTACCCCACATAGCACTTGTAATATTTACAGTAAGTTCCATACTACCATTTAATTTTAGTTCCCTAAGGTTCCTAGTGCTGTTGAACATAGAAACTTTTTAAAACATGCATTATTTTTCAAGTACTAGGAGTGCTCCTATTGCTACATACATATCTTATAATTTTGGTTCTTGGTTAAGTGTTCTCAAGAGCATATAATAGTGCTCAAAGGCAGAACTAAGACAAAAAATGTTTCTCCCATTCAAATATACACATGCTTTCCATTATTTATTGATGTATTTTAACCAAACTATTATCCTATCTTAGATCAAGTATATGTATGTGTTCTTGCCTTTCTTGATAGGTCAAGAATGTCACCTTTTATTCTGTTAGGGTGAAAGAACTGATGAATAAACCTGAATGCTGTAGCTATGCAACCATCAGGATGTGGGAGGTGACATTCTGATCTTCAAGCAATATGGAAAAGTGTCCATTAATATTTCATAAGTTGCTTGGTGGTATAGTTCTGGATAAATATTTTTATATATTTTTTACATTAATATTTTTCCAGGGCACGCAACAGAAGGACTTTGATTAGCTTGTCTAAATAGAATGATTCATAAGCAATTTAAGAAGGTTCATTTAAACATTCTTGTTTTTTACATAAAGACATTCTAAATGCACACTAAATATATAGTGCAATTTACTGGAGGGTTTTTTTCTCTCTCTCCTAGGAAATTATCAACAGTGATATTTGCAAGTGCAATACCAAATTATTTTTTATTTACACTATAGTATAATAGTCCCATCAAGCATGCAAATGAAAGATCAGAAGCATAATAAATAACAATACTTAAAATATATTTTCATTTGAAGCTCTTTAGCAATAACCATCATGCCATTAATATTAAGGATTTCCTGTCCACTTCCAAGCATTTTTATAACTATACCATCTTACATTGTCAACAATTTAGCATGTAATGGGGATAAGATAAATGAATATGAAATGTGCTGAGTTTCTAAAGCAGATAGGGAAATATTCAACTTGCAGTGATTCAGTAAGCCAGTACATGAAAATGCTTCATAGATGCATCTTGCACACATTCAGTATTGACCGAGTGAGGAAAATTTGGAGTAGAGAGGGTTTCAAAATTGGGCTAGGCTTACGGAAATTTGCTAGCAGAAGCTGTGTGCTCCAAGTTTTCTCGTGCCTAGTACATAGAAAGATTAAAACAGGGAGGGACCATTTCTTTGTCCACTTGTAAGCCAAGTAGAATGTAATGTTGGACAGGTCTCTGGTCCCATATAGTAACCAGGAGGCAGGACCTATCTGCAGCATCACATTTTGCTTGTCTTAGCTTATTTGTCAGCTCTACTATGTTGTCATAACTCCATTGCCATCCTTGATATTTCTTTCCTAGTAACATTCAGAGTAAATTAGTTTACTTCAGTGGAGCTATGACTGTCTACACTAGCTAAAGGTAGGTTCCCTGGTTATTTGAAGAGTAAATCAGTCCATCACTGTAAGGCTTGCCTTAATCAAATCATAGTTTGACATCCCATCCTTGGAAGTAATTTAAAAATAAATGAGGAAGTTGTATTTAATTGGGTAAAGGTCCACATAAGAAAAGACATAGGTTCTTCTAAAGAGGAAGCATGTATATGGGCATGGGGGAAATTTGCCTAACCTAGAGAAGCAGATGTTGCATCTTAGGTTGCTTACACAAGTTAATTTTTTTGTGTGATTGGGCCCCTGGAAGTGTTCTACAGCCATGACTCAACACAGTGTTTCTTTAGTGCCATTAATTTTAATGCAGCTGCAAAGTACTTTTAAAATGACTGATCACTTGAAAACTTAACCCTTGTCAAATGAGGTATCAGATGAAGGTGTTTTAAAGCAGGGTGCCATAGGGAACTTGTGTTAAGGGTTAATTTTTGTGCTTTGTAGGGATGGGCTGGTGCTTGCATCAGTGAGCAGCAGTGAAGCCTTGCCTCCAGAATTGTCAGCGGTGGAGGAAAAGGGAGAGGAAAGGAGAAAGGGAGGGAGCAGCAAGCAGATGCTTTCTGGGATTGACCTGACTAGAGCTAGGGGAGGAGGGCATGGTGGAATGGACATCATTGCCTTATGGGCCACCCCCCTCACCAGCTATCACAGCTGGGATATTGAAGGAATCTGGGCCAGGCCCATGAGCTAAGGGGGCTCGGTTTCACCCCACCAGCCCGCTACAGCTCTGACTAGGTCAGGCTGGCGGCAGCTGCTGCTGCTGTCAAGAGGCCCAGGGCAGGGAGGGTAGGAGGAGAAAGGGAGCCCTCCTTGGTTTGTGGGCCTGGCCCCAGAGCTGGGGGCAGGGCTGGGGAGAAGGATAGTTCAGCAGCCTCTTCAGGTGCCAGGGCCAGTGCAGGCAGGCTTGAGGCCTGCCAACCCAAAAGGCACTTTGTGTGAAGTGCCATGAGTTATGGGGGCCCTAAATGTCTATATGCACCACTAGTTGCAGCCTGAGTGCTTGGCCATGCATGTACTACAGTGTAGTGCAGAGGCACCCAATATAGTTCCAAATGAGCCAGTTCTGGTCTTAGAAGCAGTTTAGCTGCAGTAGTCTAGCCCTTGCCTGGGCTAATATATCCTGTTTCTCAGCATGGAACTCCATTTTGCTATAGCTAGATAGCTTCTATGACCCAAGATTTAAAAGTATCTCAGGTGTCTCTACTCTGCACAGAAGTCTGCAAGTTAGTTTTCAGAAGTCCTTAATATGGGCATCTTCAATATGACTATATTTCAAATCTACCAGTCAGCCCAAATAATGTCACTAGGCCATAATTCTATAGGTAATATTTCGTAGAACAGTTTCCTGTTTCCTGAGTCCAAAGTGCAAATCTACATTAAGTGCTCGTATTTAGGAGTTTTGAAAAAAATGACAAGATTATACAAAATGTTGACCTCCCTCCATATTTTACTACTTCTATCCGAAAATTAAATTTTGAAAGAAACAAACTGAAAGACAGGTGCATGTAAAACATGTAAAAGCTTATAATGTGATCTGTATATTTTAAAGTATATATTTGCTTTCATACAGTAGAAACATTTTAAAATGGGTCTGTAGTTTGGCTAAAATATGATTTCCTACTTAAAAGAAAAAGTTTCATTTTGCCTAATAAGAATTTTAGATTTCACTAGGAATTTGTTCTTCCTTTCTCTTTTATTGAATGAATGCTTCCTTTAAGTATGTAAATAGTAGCACTATTTAAGAGTCAGGGAAAAGCATGAGTCAGTGTGGAGGCATAGAGCCATCAAGATGAGACTGGCCCCTAGTGAACACCAGGTTTAAAGTCGAGCTACCGATGTGTTCAGTTCTGATCCAGAAAGCACTTAAACACATTTGTCTTAAAGCTTATGAGAAATCCAGTTCTTATTAAACAAAGCACAAAGGTCTATGTTTAAATCCTATTCACTACAATCATACTTAAATATATGCTTAGTGTTAAGCACATGCATAAGAAGTTGAACCAGGGCATAAATACCCTTCTTGTTCTACAGGTAACAACCTACATAGATTCATAGGGGTGGAAAAGACCTCAAATGTCCTTTAGCCCAATCCACTATACAAATAGAGTCGTTGATGTTCCTGAATCACCCAAGAGATAAAACCTCTACCACTTGTCTACTTTCTTCAACCTTCCTGTGACAGGACCCATTTCCCAGGGGTGCTCTGACACCACCTGGTGAGCACACGTCTCCTGTTCACTCTGACACTTCTCTGTTATTTTACCTCATTTTAGATTCAAGTATGGCCCACAGCAGGTGGTAGATTGCCTCTGGCTTTAGCCCCTGGCCTTGGGCTGAAGCCAGAGCTGAGCCACTGCCTGCACCAGTCTGGAATAGCTTGTTTGACAGGGGGAGGTGGCATGCAGCTGGGGAGAGCTTGGGCTGGGGGGCAAGGGAGCCTGCAGTTTGCTCCCCCAACCTCTGCTGCCTCTGCCTGTGCCTGTGCCTCTCCCTACCTCCTACCCCCTGTCCTCCCACCAGGTGTCACTTCTCCCTTTACTTCCTGCTCAGGGCCTGGTCCCTCCAACCCAAACACTGTGGGGCTAGGAGCTGCCACTGCTTCTCCTTGCCTGGGTGAGGCTGAGCTGGGGCCATACTGCTGCTGAGTTCCCTAGTATGGATAAGAGCTGCAGCAGAAAGCTAGAGGGGGAAAAGGGCAGTGGTCTGGCCTCTTGGCCTCCACCACTTTCCCCACCAAAGCAGTGGAGAAGATTAATTTAATCTTCAATGATTTGGGTTCTGTACATGGAAATGTATAACAAACTTATACATTTCCATGTACAGAATCTAATGGGGGGGGGGGGGGCGTCTTCTTACATTGGAAATAGTCTCGGATTTGAGTAAATACAGTATTTTATCAACACTCCATACCGTGTTTTGCACCATATACAAATATGATCATATTACTTTCTATCCCAATATCCATAGCATTAAGAAAAATTAAAAAGCACTGGGCTGATAACAAAATTATGCAACCTGGTGAAACCCTTTCCATGGCCATCTAATGGTTATTCTATTTTGCCTATATTTTTTCACCTCAGCTGTGAAAAGGAAATGTGGTACTGTGTACTAAAATCTTGGTATGTTGTGTCCACCACATTTTCCATGTCTATGAAACCAGTTACCCTCCTGAAAAGGGAAATCAAGTTGATTCCAGCATTATTTGTTCTGAAAAATCCCATGTTTGATGCTAGATGTTAGGGTGACAATATTTGGATCTCGGGGAGCACTGTATTTGCAGCTGAAAAAAGGCTTGTATCTGTGTGTCAGCAAAAGCTGCTGGTCACGAGGCAGAATGACATATTAAAAGTAACTTTGAAAATGCTTAGGCAAGCAGTTTCTTAACAATGGAGTAGTGTGTAGAGTATATATGATTCACTGCATAAGGGGAACAAGATGTGGCTCACCAGCTATTGTCAGGTGATAAAGCAGAAGTATGGCCTTGGAGATGGTGCTGAAATCAGCAAAGAACCAGAAAGAACAAGCGACAAACCACAATTGATTGGGAGAAAACAGGGTCAAAGTCTTAGTCATGCACGCTTAGCACAGAGGCATGTAAATGAATGAAATGCATAGGTAATCCCATGCTAATGAAGCAAACAGTAAACAGAGGCAGAGCTTGAGATGGGAGGAGAAATGCGTGGAACCGATGGAGGGTCATAGGCAAGGTAAATGTTAATGAATGTGAACCAAGGTGTATAAATGTGGAAAGAACTATTGTTTGGGGCAGGTCCCGTGCTTCACGGGCTCTGTGTCTGTGAGGGACCTTTGTCCAAAGCTGTCTCCATTCTGAATAAAGCTGTTGTGAGCAATGTACACTGGTGTTTGCTTCCTGCTTGCTCTGGCTAATGAGAACAGGAACCATGAGTGATTGGATTGTCGCCTCCCTAGTCTTTGGGAGACAATGATCCAATCACTCATGAATCCTGTTACTCAGTAGTTATTCCCCCATGGAGTTGAGGTCTAACACTAGTGGCCACCTCTAGATCCTTGGAATATTTTCAAATTGACTGCTTTATAATTTGCTTTAGTAATTTTCCAGCCATTGAAATTAGACTGACAGGTCTGTAATTTCTTTGGATTTCCCTTTTATTTTTATTTGGGGCGGGGGGGAGGGAGGAGAGAAGGAGGAGGAAGAAGATGCATTTTCTTCTGCTTTGTAATAGTTTGATATTGTGCTTTCTTGGTCTCTTTTCCTTTAGTTTCTCTCTCCATGAAGCCTGACTTAATATTTCTTGGAGCTTGTTGAAATTTGTCTTTTTGGAGTCCACTGTTCTTGCTTTATTTTCATGATCTCCTTCTCTGGAATTATAAATTATATGAAGCCAAGGTCCCTTCCTCCCAAATTTCTGATCACTTTCATCTTCTCAAATTTCTGTATGCAACTATAACCAATATATTTTAAAATCTTCCAGAACTAAGTTCTGCATAGCAGCTTTCTACATATACAATGCAGAAAATGGATAAATACAGCTAGGATTATATTCTTTGAAAATTCAGAGAGTATGACAAATAGGAATGCCATTTAAGTTTATAGTTTAACATGAGAAAGGCATCTGTCCACTCAGCACATGATGAATCTGCCCTATTTCTTCATATATTACATTAAACTTATAAAAGCTGATAGTATTTACATTTTCCCATAAAAAAGTGTGCTGCATGTGAAATTCTATGATGACGACATGAACAAGGGAAATCATTTTAGTGAAAACTGCAAAGTATTAGGTTACAGTTCAATTTATTAAAGTAATTAGTGAATCAATACAAATAGTATTTACTCAATTTTGTACATCTTTTGCTTTAAATTATATTATGATAGTCTTGAAAAAAACTGTACTTGTGTCATGCTGTGAACATAAATCACTACAAGTCTTGTTTTTTACACATAATTGCTGTTCAAAGATAATTTATCACTCTTCCAACACTGCTGAAAAATGAAAAAAAACATGTTAACTCTCTTGTTTCCTACTCAGAACCCAGCATAAAAAAATGGGGGAAAATAATGATGAGTCCAGCATACCACTAAAACCTTTATGTCTCCAATCCCCTAAGGACATACTGTAAAACAAGCAAAGTCTCCCAGAAATAGCTCAAATGATAGTTCTATGCAATTAATTCATTAAAAAATAGAAGCTTCTGCAGATCAAAGAAAAAAGGGAATCTTCAAAAACTCTTGCCATGCTTAAATTGTGATGTTAAATTTAGCTTTGATGGAAGAAATTTATAATACTCCCCATCAGAAGAATGAGTAGTTCCTTGTGCAATTATTAGTGTAGGGTTCATTTCCCATTCTGCCCGGAAGCAGCATTTAGTAATGAAAGGAATTGTTTTGGGGTAACTGACAACAACATTTGTTTGTTACACTTTATTTTTCTACATTATATTAACCTATTGTACACTTTTTAGAGACAGCTATAATTATGAATATTTAAATAACAGATAAATTGATCAAAGGCAATTTTATTTGTCAAATGTAGTCTCTTATTTCCTGTTTATGTATTATTCACAAGGAGATAAAATAAAAGTCAAGATTTTTCCCCCAGTATTCAGAATCTATTGCTGTATGTGAACATGTATAATTCTATGGTATGCTTACCAACTGTTCTGCAAGAATATTCAGAAATTCAGTATTTGCAAATTAAAAATCAAATCAAAGCATTTATTATATGATTCACTTCCATTATCAAGTGATTGCAAATGGGGCTGAGAGTAAACTTTAACATCAAATTTTCAGTGCAAATAGTTGGCATTACAATTTTTAAATCAGCTCTCCAGCAAAATTCACTTAAATTTCAGTTTCAGCTCCCATTTCTATCAATAAAATTATCTTCTAGAATAGTCCATGAAGAACACATAAACATTCCTTAAAACCAACCAAATAATTAAAAAAAAATTAAAAAGTGAAGATAAATGAACATAAATGAGGCTAATTTGCTTCTAAAATATTCATACATTATTATATGCATGATTCATTTAGCTGTATCTTTTTCTTTAAGATACAGGATTTTTTTTAATATAATGAATTAGTGAACTGTATTCTTTGGACTGGTAGAAATTTCTAAGTTAAGAGGTCTCCGTATATTTTTACTTCAAAAATAACATTTGTAAATTGAGAAGGATATACTTTGGCTCAGATCCTATTTCATCTCTAGGGACCTAGACACATGAAACTGCCCAGAGACCCAGTGTCCACAGATAGGTTACTGGATACTCTCATCCCTGCTTGGCCCATAATGTCTTGGAAAGTGGGAGGTGCACGTTCAAAATCTGTCAGGCTGAGAAAGTCTAGAAGCAAAGTCTTCTACCTCCTGGGCCATATAACTACAAAGCTACTGGGCAAAAGGTGAGTGAGTCTTTCTTCCCTGCTACTTGAATTCAGTGCTGTTGTTAGTACTTATTCAGGTCTCTGCTGGGTGAGCTGAATCCAAACATGATGCCTATAAAGGGAACAGGAACATTGTGCAAATCCCACAAGAAGTATAATTTTAGGGAAAGTAGCTGCTAGGTCCTTATACATTTAGTAGGTGGAATAGGATGTGGATCTTATGTTCTAGACTCGGTAGAACTATTGTGTTACTCTTTAATTATGGCCCAGCTTTTTGACACTATCTCCAAACCAAATGAACAGTCATTGTTAATTTATGACAGGACAAATCTGAACAACATTGTTGATTGTCATATATCCATTTGGCTTGCAGAGATTTACATCTCATTTTAATTGTGTGAAAGAAGAATGAATTTAGCCCAGTTAATGCAAGAATTGACAATAAGTAGAATATGTATGTTTCTAATCAAAATAGATCATTAGACTTATAGTTTATTGCACCAAAAGGCCCTTTTTATTTTAAACTGTTCTTCCAGGTCTGCTTGCAACTGACTTACCTAGGGGGAGTAAAGGTTTTGGGAAATAACCTTCACACATATACTCAAACAATATTAAACTCTAGACAACTCAGTCACACATTTCAGTGTTATAGTCTACCTCAGGGTGCTCAACTTCTGGCCCATGGAGCTGCCCACAGGTTGGTAAATGTGGGAGTGGGGTAGCCATGGTCATAAATATAGCCACCCTCCCCTCTCCCTCCAAAATTCCTAAGCCCCAGGCCCAGCGCCACCAATTCCCTTCCCCTGAAGTGGGGCTGGATCACACCCCACTTTGCCCCTGCCACAGGGCCAGTCTGCAACCTCCCATTTCACCCCCATAGGGGCAGGCCATACCCGCCTTCCCCTTCCCATGGGCCTGGGTTTGGGTTGGATTGCTCCCCACCCCACTCTGCACAACTAGATAGTGTCTACCCTTGGTGCCAATTCAGGATCACAAAACAGATTCAGCCCATAGATGGACTGGGCACTGCCCATCTGGCCTACTGGGGAAAAAGCTTGAGCACCACTGGTCTACCTTATGACTGTTGGGCAATACTTCTCTTTCCAAGGGAATACCTAGTTAGTTTGTTTACTTTCATAAATGCAAAAAAAAAATTTAAAAAATCCCAAAACCTGACACTGATGATAGCATTAGAATTTGCAAATTGTAGCTTGCTTAGAGAGAAGTCGACCTGAAAATTGATTACACTGAATCACAACTCCATTATCTTCATTCAGATTAGTTTGGATTTTTAATAATTCTCTTTTTCTAAACCTCTGAATAATACCTTTTTGGCTTTCATTTGTCTTGTTTATCAGTCTATTTAGATATTATGGTTTGAAAAGTGCAGGAGCTAAAATAATCTTGCTCCATGTTTATCCTTAAATAAATTACTTGTATGATGATTATTAATAAATTAAACATCTTGATATATTTATGATGGTGATGCAACATATTCACAAATAAATGTTTTAACTATTGGAGGTATAATTAGGATAAGGAAATGCATCCACACCCACAGCCTAGTCAAGGGTAGCAGAAGGTATGGTGAGACCAGTCTGGTTCCATACTGAATAGATGTGACCAAGATGTCTTACAACATTCATAGAACCACAGCCACAAGTACCCAGGTCTTAAGGAAATTCCTGCCTCCTTCTGCATGAAAAGATGTTGAAAGTCATAATGCAGTTGCTCAATATCAGGATCAGGGGAAGACAGAAATAAAGAGAATCAGGGAAAAAAAGTGGAATTTGACTTCATTAGCACTTAACTGGTGACAAGGTAAAGCACTGTTCCTCTTTGTGGAATCATCAAGTAAATCTGATGATTCCACAATGAAGAGCCTAGACTAAAATATCTGAGATTGCAAAACAATATAGTACACTGCCTCTAAGTGTTAGAACAAAAGATGTGGAGGTCTTAATAAATGTCAAACAATTCCGACTAATTTTAGTTTATATGGAAATAACTAGCATAGGTAAAAGTCAGAAAATTAAGAACAGAAATGAGTGAAAAAGGATTCATTCAGAGATGGGATGAGTGAAAAATCAGCATTCTTCTTCTGTGGGAAATATCCATTAATTTGGCTTTTTTCCCCAATTGTAAACCCCTGGACTTAAAAAGCCCTTTTTCTTTCGGGAAAGAAAAATGATAAAAATTGAAATTGAGAAAACAAACCCCAATCTGTAGCAGGTCCCAGATCTGCCATCTCAGCACCTGGTGCTCCCTGTGGTCTGACCTGCCTATCAGCTCTTTCCCAGCCCTACCACACCTCCAGTCTCTTGCCTGCCATGCAGTGGCAGATTTATGGTTAGTGAGGTCTTGTGATCCAAGCAGGGTGTGGCCCCACCTCCTGCCCCACAGCACATCCACAAGGGAATTAGTGTGGCACAGCAGCCATGGGGGAGGGGAGGTGGCCAGAATTTCCAGCCAGAATGGCTGAAGAAGCCCACAACCCACTGGGCAGGAAGGAGGGCCACAGACAAAATGTGGGAGGCTCTCCAGCAGTGGCAGTGGGTCCCCCCTGTCACTGGGGGTTCTGTGCCACTGCATGGTTTGTTTCATGGTAAATCCACCACTGCTGCCATGACTTTGATTTTATCTTTTGTATTGTTGGAGAGGTGGTCTCTTGTACTGGGGATGTTCCCTTGACAATTGGCTCTGCCTTTGTAGCTAGGTCTTCCTCACCTGGGGTCTATGCTGTCTCTGCTCAAGTACTTCATCTTCAACAGAGTGCTCCCTCAGGCTTCCAGGTACTTGTTAGGGCAGGGGAGGGCAATTATTTCAGGTGGAGGGCCACTTAAGTTTTGGTGAGTTTGCGAGGGCTGCAAGGATAGCCCTGCCCCTTGATAGGTGCCCTACTCCCTGGTTGCCATCTTGGGACCAGAAGTCCTGCCCCCTAACTCCTGACCTTTGCACCAGAAGTCCCTCTCTTTGCCCCCCAAAGCTACTCCTTTTGGGAAGGGGGTTTGTTATCTTGGAACTGGAAAAAAACACCAAATTGTATACTAAAAATCAAACACTGACAATAATATATTTTGATTTTATTTAAAAATACATTTTTGTTCTGATTTGTGTGTGTTTATGTGGTGCATATAGAGGTGATTGCATAATAGCTCAAAATGAGGTTGTACTCTTTTGTACTGTAGGGGGGTATGGAGGGGTAGATATGGGGTTTGTGTGCTCATAGATAGGGAACTACCCAACTTGAGGAGGTGGTCAGCTAATTTCTCTTGGATATTGCAGGGCCAGCCACCATTTTCCTGGGCTGATCATGGCAGGCCCCCTCCCCCTGTCTCTGGCTGGCTGAGAATCCCTGGTGGCTTCACCCCTCATCACTGATTAGCTGTCAGGGCTGTCTGTCATACAGTCCCACCCCTCACTTCTGATTGGTGGAGAGGGGTAGGGACTCATTACATAAAACCCTCTAAGCCAATCAGCAGTGACAGGTAGAAGTGGCAGTCATCTTGGGCTCCCCTTTGTACCAGACGCCCCACTTTTGTTGCCCATCTCTGGACCTTCTCTAACTTCTCCACATCCTTTTTAAAATGTGGTGCCCAAAACTGCACACAGAACTCAAAGTAAGGTCTAACAATTGCCAAGTAGAGAGAGACTATCACCTCCTGTGTCTTGCAGCTATTGCTTCCAGTGATGTCATTCTCCCATTGCACTTGGCTTCATCATTCTCCCATTGTACTCGGCCTTGGTGAGGCCACAGCTGGAGTACTGAATCCAGTTTTGGGCTCCAAAATTCAAAAAGGATGTGGAGAAGCTTAAGAGAGTGCACAGGAAAGCCACGCACATGATCAGAGGGCAGGGAAACAGACCTTATGATGAGAGGTTGAGAGCTATGGAACTCTTCAGCCTGTAAAAGTGCAGGTTCAGGGGTGATCTGGTGGCCACCTATAAGTTTATCAGGGGTGCTCACCAGCATCTGGGGGAACATCTGTTCACCAGAGCGCCCCAAGGGATGACAAGGTTGAAACTCCTTGATGACTGTTTCAGGCTGGACATAAGGAAAAGCTTCTTTACTGTCCGAGCCCCCAAGGTTTGAAATAGACTGCCGCCAGAGGGGGTTCAAGCACCTACTTTGAACACCTTCAAGAGACATTTGGATGTTTATTTTGCTGGGATCCTATGACCCCTGCTGACTTTCTGCCCCTGGGGCAGGGGGCTGGACTCGATGATCTTCCAAGGTCCCTTCCAGCCCTAATGTCTATGAATCTATGAAACTATGAATCCTTAAACTGCATTTGCCTTTTGTGCATCTATATCACTTTGCAGACTCATATTGTGTCTGTGATCTACTAAGATGGCTAGATCGTACTCCATGGTGCTACCACTCAGCCAGGTGTCATCCATTTTGGATTTTTATTTTTGATTAGTCTTCTTGAGGTGTAGCACCTTGCATTTATCAGCAGTGAACTTCAGCCTCTTGCTCTAGCTTGAATTCCCAATATGTTGAGAACTTTCTATATTATGCTACAATCCTGCAGTTTTCACAATCATTCCCAGTTTCATATCATCTGCAAACATGTTCAAAAAGCTTGCTATACCAGCGGCCAGATCGTTAATAAACACTAACATTATTCCACTTGAAACCTACTTCCATTTTGACATGGATCCATTTATAATTACCCTTTGCTTGTGATTATTGAGCCAGTTGTCTATCAACCTTATAGTAGTTTTGTACAGCCCATATTTTTCCAAGTTGTTCATGAGAAAGTCATGATGGACCTTCTCAAAAAGCTTGCTGAAGTCCAGAGTATTCCCTTCATCTACCCAAGCAGTTACTTCATCAAAAAAGGAGATCAAGTTTGGTGAACATGATTTTTTTCTTATGAAGTCCTACTGGCTGTTTGTGATCAGCTTTTGTCTCTCCAGATGCTGCAAATGGACTTTTTTAGGTTATGCTTCAGTAACTTCCCAAGTATGACAGTGAGGCTAACTGGTCTATAACTGCCTGAGTCCTTGCAGGACATTATTTTGGCCCTCTTCCAGCCCACTGGTACCACACTATCTCCCATGACTTCATGAATATCATTGCCAATTGCTCCAAGATCGGTTGCAGACCTATCAAAAGCTCTGGCTGTCTCCTTTTTTTTGTTATTTCATTCCTCAGCTTCTCACCTTCCTTATCCAAATAGTCCTTCCTAGGTGTCTGGCTGCAGCTCAGTTTTTTGATGACTGAGGCAAACCAACTGTTGACTAGCTGCACCTTTTTTGCATCTTCTGTTAAGAGTTCTCCCTGGCTAGTTGACAGTGAAACCATAGCTTCCTTGGTCTTTCTTTTTGTGCCAAAATACTTATAGTACCTCTTCTTGTTGTCTTTAACAGCTCATTCTTTATCTTTGCCTTTGATTTTTTTCCCTCCAAGTTCTTGCTATATTCTGTAAGGTTCTTTAGTGATCTGCCTATTTGCTTGTATACTTTCCTTTTGCATTTGAGACATCCTGGAAGATTCTTGTGCAGTTGTATTTGTCTCTTGGAATTTTTCTCATGATTCTATTGTGTTGGAACAGTTTCTTGTTGGCATTCCAATGCCCTTTAGAAACTCCCAGGCATCTTGAGTGCCTTTATCCCTCAGTCTATCTTTCTGTGGCACCTTGTCAATTAAACTTCTTGAATAGAGTGAAATTTGCCTTTTTGAATTAAGCATCCTAATGTTGCTGACCTCATGCTTTCCCCATCTCAGGAATTCTATTGTACTGTGAGTGTTTCATTCTGAGATGCCCATCCCAAGATACAACCAGAAATCCTCTATCCTCATCCTTTTGGAACAGAAAATTGTCCTCCACACAAGTTAGGAAATGTTTCAACATTTATTTTTCCCTTGTATTTCTGCATTTATCATGAATTGTTTTTTTAATTATCACAAGTAGTTCATTATGTCTTGTAAAAGGAGCAGCTAGTTGAGTATAATTTTTCATCCCAAATCATTTTTTCTTTAAAAAAAATATTTTCTGAAAAATGTTTGGCAAGGATTTTTGTTTGTTTTTGGTTTTACTGAATTCATAGGGTTGAAACAAAGAAAGAAAACCCAAAGTTTGAAAAAAATTAATTTTATAATTAAACTTCTGTAGGTTTTTGGATGCATAAAACAATTTCTTTTAATTCTTTTATGCCAATAATTTCCCTCAACTGACAAATCTACTTTCAACCTATATTTTTCCTTGAACACAGAAAAATCAGTTATTTGTATACTGGAATTGTAAATCTAATTTCAATATCAGATCAGGTAATGAAATATATATGTAAAGAATAATATATTTTTTAAAACCCTCTAAGCATCTAAAAGAACAGTGGATCCATGGAGGAAACCTGTTTATATAGACCTAATCTTGGAAGACATGGATGAGGTTTGTTTTTGTAACAAAATTGCGGATTTAGTCATTTACAAGAACACAGCAGGTGTGATACATTAGGATTTTGTTAAAGCATGTGATACACTGTCTCTTGAAATCTTATTAGCAAAATTAATTCCACTTGGCTTGGATATGAACACTGTCATATACACTGAAAATTGGCTGGACAACTACAAATAAAGGATGATTAGAGCTGAGAGTGAATTAATTAGGTGCCCAAGGAATACAGAGATTGAGAGCTGAAATTGTGGCTTATTGTCGTAGGTATATAGTTGAAAAATACTAGTAAACATTTTTTTTTACTAAAATAAATGTTCCTTTTCTGTTAATAATGTGAATTTATTACAATGATTTTATATTTTTCAGCCATGTTATGTCCTATAAAATAGGAAAGTGAGATACTACTAAGACTTAATGATGCTGTGCTAATTATGTTGTTATAAGTTGTACATAAGGGAATGATAGCTGTTGACTTTTCTCTTTATAAGATAGCATTAGATAACTGGAAGTAAGAAATGTATGAAGTTAGAAATAGAGTGCTTGATCAAATTTTACAATGGCTTGCTGAGATTTAAATTGGTGTGAGAATAAAAAGACAAGAAATTTGTCACTGACTAGGAGGTATGCACTGAAAAAAAAAGAGGAGCAATGTTGCCTTTTATTTGAGCTTCTCTTAAGGAAAAAGAGTAAATTTTAATGTTATCTAAACATTGCCAGGTAATCTATCACCTCCAAATAAGAAAGAAATTGTGATTGTTGAGTGCATTTTATTAAGAAGGGAACAATAGCAAAAATTAAATTTGCCATTGGATTGGAAATTAAAGAATAATCAAATAATAATTAAACCAATTTTGAAATATATCTTACAAATAATAGATGATAAAGAGAAATGGTAGAGTTATTTTTTTTAAATTCTTTCCATCACTTTTCCATGGACTTATGCATTTTATTTAATTAATTATATACTGTGAGGGAATGAAGGACCAGCTCAAACAGGCAGGGGAAGTGGTGGGCCAAGAGATTCCCTTACCTGCAAGTGTAGATCCATCGTACCCGGAAGCTACAGCGGAGCAACATTTTTCTATCAGTTACTCCCTTCAGATTGGAGGAGGGAGCCCAGCACTGGTGTTGAAAACCCCAATCATAAGTGCTCAGGGAAAGAGGGAGAGTCTGGAAGCCAGAGGGCTCAGGGAGACAGCCAGGACCAAAAGCAGCTTGCCTGGCAAAACCTACTGACCCAGCAAAGGCAGGAGAACTGGAGGAGATGGCAATCTTGGCAGACAGCCATCAAAGGGAAGCTACTAGCCACTGAGGAGGCTGGTCAGAACAGCCAGATCAGGACTGGCACTCTGCAAGCCAGTCCGACCCTCCAGCCCAAGGCCTGCATGAGAAGCCTGGACCTGCCCCCTCCATAACCAGAGAGGAGATTTGGGAGAGAGAAAGGACAATAGAGCCACAAACCACCTACCACTTTCTGAGTGAGTGAAGCTGTCTCTTTTTCTTGTTTTAGTGTAAAATCTTTCTACAATTTGTTCCCTTGGATGCTCAGTTGGGACCGCACTGTTTGAAGGGCCTGGCAGTGTGCGCATACATTGAGAGTGTCAAGTGACTGTGCTTTGGGCTTCTATTGGCCCCAGTGTTCACAATATAGGAAATCCCAGCTGGCTTCTGGAGTCTGTGTTCAGGAATCATGTAAGAGGCAAGGATAAACTTTATGGGCACATCTACACATGCAAGCACATGCGCTTGCAGCAGTTCAAATAGAAGCGGAGCAAATGTGAGATAGGGCTTTAGGCTTCAGCGCATGTACTCGGACATGCACTTTGTTGTGGAGCAAATTGTGCCACTTGGGGCAAAATAACCCTGCCTGGCTCCTCCCAGATCTGCAGCAAGGGGGAGCTAGAGCTTGGGGCCAGCACCTGTGCTGTCCCCAGCAGTATAAAAACCTGCCCTGTCCTGGCCTCAGCAGTATAAAAAGCTGCCCTGGCAAGTAGCTCAGGGCTACTCACTCTCAGGAGCTTCTGGGGCCCAGCCAATTGGTACATGGGGACACTACCCCTTGTGCCAGCTGGACTGCTGAAGCAGCCCTGAGAGTTTCCTGCACCCTCTACCCACTACAGCAGTCTGACAGTGGGGGCTGCTGCCTGGCTGTGACCTGCTGTCCACCTGCCAGACCCAGATGGGGACTGCACAGCCAGTAGAGGCATCTGCCCCTCTGTGCCAGCTGCCAGTGGACTGTGGTTGCAGGGTTGGTCTGTGCGGCACTACTGCCATTTGTGCCCCCTGCCTGGCCATCTGGGCAGCTATCACCCGGAAGATGTTCCAGGTGTGGTGGCCTGCTTTGAACAGTCAAAGGATGTCCTCCTGGCCCCATTTGGTCAGGAAGTCAGCCACAGCCAGCTGCATCCAAGGTGCCAGCTCAGGGCAGGCAGGGTCCTGCTGCTGGCCTCTCTAGCAGGAATTCTGGTGTTCCCTATTGGAAAACTGAAAAATCCCTGATAAAAAAAATCCCAAAGTCACTCTCTAAAATACCCCCAAATCCATGTTCCTCCACAAGTAAAACGAAACACCACTATAAAAAGAGAAAGAGAGGCAGTGATCAGTTGGACAATGTTTTATTGATATATCTACAGTGTTAAAGCAAGTCTCTTATCATAATAATAAAGTGAACTCTAAATACATCTTTCATGCATTCATGAATACATATTTTGCTGCCCTCCCACAGGGTGATGGCCCCCACACAAGGGGTTGGTCCACCAAACAAGGGCTTCGGCCCCCCAACAGGGGATTCAGCCCCTACACAATGGGTTCAGCCCCCCAACAAGGGGTCTGTTCCCCACACAAAGGGTTCAGCCCCTCAAAAGGGGTTCAGACCCCCAACAGGGGGTTCGGCACAGGGGGGTTCATCCCCGACACTAAGAGTACGGCCTCCCAACGGAGGCCAAATGGCCCCCGCAGGGACTACCACCCCCTCTGCAAGGCCCACATGCCCCACCCCAGCCCCCTGATTGCTGCCTTACCTGACCCCATCTCCCACCACCTGCTGTAGCCCCCCAATGGCTATCCCACCCAGCCCCAACCCCCCACTCCTCCAGACCCCCTGAATGGCTTCCCCATCCAGCCCCATTCCCCGACTTGCACCCCCAGGCCCCCAAGACTACAACTCACAACCCCAGGCACCATCACTTTAAAAAAACCCTTAGAAAAAGAACAGAAAAAATGGGAAAAAAAGCCTCTGCTTACCTGAGAAGCAGGGATTGGGGGGGGGGAGCTCTGGGGCCTCCTGGCAGATCCCCCTGGGCAGCACAGGACACTGGAGGGGCAGGAGGGCCCAGGCTGGGACCACTGGGGCTGTCAGCCTGCCTCGCACTGTGTGGGCAGGGCCCCAGTCAGCCAGATGGTAGCTTTAACTGCCAGTAAGTGCCAGGGTTTGGGGTTTTTTTAAGTATGGGGTGGGGGGCAGGGATGGGGGGGTATGGGGGCATGGGACCAGCTAGGGCATGGGTCGGGGGCCTCAGGGGGGCTGGTGGGGGAAGGGGCCAGCCGCAGCAGGAGTCAGGGGCTTCAGAGGGCTGGCAGGGAGAGGGGCCAGCTGTGGCAGGGGTCGGGGGTCTCAGGAGGGCTGGCGGGGGGAGGGGCCAGCCCCGGCAGGGGTTGGGGGCTCAGGGGGGCTGGTGGGGGGAGGGGTGTCACAGGTCAGCTGGGCACTGTGAGTGTATCGATTTAGGTGCAGGCTGACTGAGTGCTTCAACTGTATCAGCTACTGGGCTGTTTGGTTCGGGATTGAGGAGGTAAAGTTGGGTGTGAAGCAATGAAAAGTTTCACTTGTAATAGTAAAAATGAATTTTACTCATAACAACAAAATATATAGTTTGCACGTATAACAGTTAGTAAAAAGGTTAAGCTAATAAACAGACAACATAACAATAAAAGTTAAAAATTGGCAGTGATAATAAAAACAAACAGACAAATCAACAAAGAGTTCCCACTTGGTTAGCAACTTATTGATAGTCCCTTGGTGTCAGGTACATGTCAAGTTGATTCAGCAAGGTCAGGCATCCCCGATCTACACTGTTGGAGGAAATACCGGGGAAGCTCCCTCAGTCAGCATCTGGTCCTCACTCACGCTGGGAGTAAGGGATCCGGGGGCATGAGACAGCAGTGACCATTCTGTTCCATCTTTCCTGCTGGTCACTTAATGTGTGTGTATTTTTTGTGTCCTGTTCTATGATAATCTGTTGGCTTTAGAGCCACTCACAATCTTACCCTATAGCTGTTACCCTATGAGGTTAAAAGGTGTTAGAAATCATTATAATAGGTTACTGCCCAAGCTTGGGTTTACCCAATAAGCAAATCACACCACATCACTTTGGGGTCTGAGATTAGCATGTTTTCTGCCCAAATCCATCCTACTTACAATTTTTTAAAGATGTGTTAGTTATACCTTGTGGTTACATTTGTTAATCTTTTTGACCTTTAAGCAAAAATTTATGAAATCAGCTAAGTCTGCAGTTATTCTTTAGTTCTGCTTTTTAAAACTTATGTCCATCTTATGATCATTGTGAACAGTTATATATATATATCATTATGGGTATACGTCAGACAATCAGGATGCATTTGCAAGAAGTAGTTTCATAATGTGCCTTTATCAGATACTCTCAAAAAGCAGATTTCTTTTTTGCTCTAAGTTGCTCATTAACCCTTTTGGTTCTGGCCATTATAGAGCGGCCAGCCATGGCAGAGGTCAGGGGACCTGGGAGGGCTGACAGGGGGGCTGGTGGGGGAGGGATGTGGGGAAAAAATTCATCTGAAGTATGGGGAGAAAATTAGAACCCTGGATATCCAGGAGTCTAAAAGACTTGAAATTTAAAAAAGCAGAGCAGGGCACGGCCCTGGACCATGTCCTGAGGCAACCCACACCTCCAGGCCCCTTGACCCCTGCCCTGGCTGGCCCCTCCCCCTGCCAGGCCCCCTGAGGCCCCTGACCCCTCCCGCAGCTGGCCCCTCCCCCCACCAGTCCCCCTGAGACCTATGACCCCAGCCCTGGCTGGCCCCTCCCCCTGCCAGCCCCCCTGAGGCCCCTGACCCATGCCCTGGTGGACCCCATCCCCCCAAGCCCCCCAGATCCCTGGTCCCCCACCCCATACTTAAAAGAAAAAAACACAAAAAAACTGCACTTACCATCAACTAGAGCTGCCATCTGGCTGACTGGGACCCTGCCCACACACTGTGGGCAGAGTGACAGCCCCAGCAGCCCCGGCCTGGGCCCACCTGCCCCTCTGATGTGCTGTGCTGCCTGGGGGGGCTCTGCCAGGAGGCCCCAGACCTTCCCCAAACCTGCTTCTAAGGTAAGCAGAGGATTTTTCCCCCAGTTTTTTTCTGTTCTTTTTCTGAAGTTTTTTTTAAAGTGATGGTCCCTGGGGTTGTGTGGGTAGCCTTGGAGGCCTGAGGGTGTAATTTGTGGGGTGAGTGGGGCAGCCATTGGGGAGTCTGGAGGGAATGGGGGGTGGGGCTGAGTGGGGCAGGCATTGCGGGGGTTGCAGCAGCTGGTGGGGGATGGGGCCAGGTAGGGCAGCAATTGGGGGGCTGGGGTGGGGCATGTGGGCTTTGTGGGGGGGGTGGTAGCCCCTGTGGAGTCCATTTAATTTGGGGGGCCTAAACTTTGTGTAGGGGATGAACCCCCTGTTGGGCGGCCGTAGCCCTTGTGTGTGGGCTGAACCCTCTGTTGGGGTCTGAACCCCTTGTGTGGGAGCCGAATCCCCTCGTGGGGCTGAACCTCTTGTGTGGGGGCCATCACCCTGTGGGAGGACAACAAAATATGTATTCATGAATGCATGAAAGATGTATTTAGAGTTCACTTTATTATTATGATAAGAGACTTGCTTTAACACTGTAGATATATCAATAAAACATTGTCCAACTGATCACTGCCTCTTTCTCTTTTTATAGTGGTGTTTCGTTTTACTTGTGGAGGAACATGGATTTGGGGGTATTTTAGAGAGTGACTTTGGGATTTTTTTTATCAGGGATTTTTCAGTTTTCCAATAGGGAACACCAGAATTCCTGCTAGAGAGGCCAGCGGCAGGACCCTGCCTGCCCTGAGCTGGCACCTTGGATGCAGCTGGCTGTGGCTGACCTCCTGACCAAATGGGGCCAGGAGGACATCCTTTGACTGTTCAAAGCAGGCCACCACACCTGGAACATCTTCCGGGTGATAGCTGCCCAGATGGCCAGGCAGGGGGCACAAATGGCAGTAGTGCCGCACAGAGGCCAACCCTGCAACCACAGTCCACTGGCAGCTGGCACAGAGGGGCAGATGCCTCTACTGGCTGTGCAGTCCCCATCTGGGTCTGGCAGGTGGACAGCAGGTCACAGCCAGGCAGCAGCCCCCACTGTCAGACTGCTGTAGTGGGTAGAGGGTGCAGGAAACTCTCAGGGCTGCTTCAGCAGTCCAGCTGGCACAAGGAGTAGTGTCCCCAGGTACCAATTGGCTGGGCCCCAGAAGCTCCTGAGAGTGAGTAGCCCTGAGCTACTTGCCAGGGCAGCTTTTTATACTGCTGAGGACAGGACAGGGCAGGTTTTTATACTGCTGGGGACAGCACAGGTGCTAGCCCCGGGTTCTAGCTCCCCCTTGCTGCAGATCTGGGAGGAGCCAGGCAGGGTTATTTTGCCCCAAGTGGCACAATTTGCTCCACAACAAAGTGCATGTCCGAGCATGTGCACTGAGGCAAAAACATCCAGCTCAAATTTGCTCCGCTTCTATTTGAGCTGCTGCAAGCGCATGTGCTGGGCCATAGTTTGTTGAGTTTTTTTTTCTTCTAAGTAATTATGTCTAGACAGCTTCCCTACTTGGCTGGTGATTAGCTCCAGAGAATACTGGACTTTGACTGTAACCAGTAATAGTAAAAAAATAGAGCAACATGCACTATGAGGAGAAGAAGACATTGTTTTTTGTTGTTGTTGTTTTTGTTGTATATTGTGATGCCCATTAGGGAAAGAACTTTATTCATTGACCAAGACCATGACTTTATCACAGTGGAATGGGTAGGGGATGTAGGGGAAGGAGGAGTCCCCAGAAGATCAGTTTGAGAATTTTGGAACTGAAAATACTTGCACACTCTTCCTTCTGTTTAATTAGTGTATCATCAAGTTGTGGTGGCCAAGAGCTTAAGAGTTTAGTGCAACCACAGGTACAGACATCCTGACGGCCATTACTGACTATCTGGCCAATAGACTACATTAGAGACACGGACTCTGAACCCTATCAGGTAAAGCCCTGATGCCCTGACGTGTACGTCTATGATAAATGGTCAGCAAATATTTATTTTCCACTGGTTAACTATATTAAAATAAAATTTTAATATAGTTCACACACACCGCTCTATACATCTTTATTTGTATATCTATCTATATCTATATCCATATCTAGGGGCTTGTTAGCACTCCTCTAGATCTAGATCTTAGATATAGATATAGATAGATGTATAATAGGTGGTTTTAAGTTGGATGGGTTTTGATACATTTAATCTTCTATATACATGTAAATTGGCAAGGATTTTTGTGGGTGTGATCTTTTACTGGACCAAGTACATGGCTAGGATAAAGCTTTTGAATATGCAGCATTCAAAGGACTAGATGAAGAATGGATTCCATTTAGAAGCTTGTCTAACTTTTTCCTAGCCATGCAGTTGGTCCAGGAGAAGATCTCACCCACAGAAATCCTTGCCATGTGTGTGTTTGTGTGTGGAATATATGCTTTCATTTCCCATGCTATATTTACATAACTTGTGTGCACAGATATTATATGCCATTTATAAGAGACAGTTTATATTTTTAAATGTGAAATCTAACTAAAACAGAAAATGGATGCCACATCCTTCCTTGACCATTTCTTTATTTTAATAAATGAAAAGATATACATCTATATTAAAATTTAGTAATTCCCATCAGTTCTCAGAACAAGGAAAAGTTTCTCTGTGAACTGGTGAGAACCATTAGTTCCCCTGCACAGAGCTGTAACTAAGGGTTTCATAACCCTCAAACTAAAGTCAAGGGAAGAATCAAGTATTAAGTGACTAATTCAAGGGGGGGTATAGCTCAGTGGTAGAGCATTTGAATGCAGATTAAGAGGTCTCTGGTTCAATTCCCGCTACCCCCTTGCTTTTTCCAATGTGCAGCAAGGGGAGCAGGAGTGCTACGAAGCCCCTATGGCATGGCTTGGCAAAGGCATCCAGGGATGCCTGAGGACAAAAAAGGAGGCCTACAAACAGTGGGACCAAGGTGATACACCTCCATTGCTTGGGACTGCAGAGAGGCTGTTTAGGAAGGCTGAGGCAGAGATGGAGCTAGGGTTATCAACCAGAATTAAGGATAATAAAAAATCTTTTTTTGAATACATAGGAAGTAAGAAGAAGGCACTGGGTAATGTGGGGCCCCTCCAGGATAGGCTTGGCAATCTGGTGATTGCAGCAAATGAAAAAGCTGACCTCTTTAATGAATTCTTTGCCTCCATATTCCTGAACAGGGACCGGGACATTTCCCCCACTAGAATTGCAGACAGACCCAGGGGAGGCACCACCGTGCCTAGGGTCAGGAATGACCTAGTTAAGGAACTTTTGGAGGGGCTGAATCAGTAGGTCAGGATGCTCTTCACCCGAGGGTGCTGAGGGAATTGGCGGGTGTCATAGCAGGGCTCCTGGCACAGCTCTATGAGTGCTCATGGGGCACTGGCCAGGTCCCAAAGGACTGGAAGAGGGCCAATGTGGTCCCCATTTAGAAGAAGGGGAGAAAGGAGTTCCCTGGCAATTATAGGGCAGTCAGTCTTACCTCAGTCCCTGGGAAGATCTTTGAGAAAATTATCAAGGAGCACATTTGCAGGGGCCCAGCAAGGGAGGTAATGCTCAGAGGCAACCAACATGGGTTCATTGAGGGCAGGTCCTGCCTGACTAAACTGGTTTCTTTTTATGATCAGGTCACAAAGTCCCTGGACAAGGGTGTCGGGGTGGATGTTGTCTTCCTGGACTTTAAGAAGGCCTTTAACATGGTTTCCCACCACATTGTCTTAAAAAAACTTGGTGACTGAGGCATTGATGCCTACACAGTCAGATGGGTTCCATTGGCTAGAAGGTTGCACCCAGAGAGTGGTGGTGGACAAGTCATTTTTGTCCTGGAAGGATGTGGGCAGTGGAGTCCCCCAGGGCTCAGTCCTGGGGCCTGTAATGTTCAACATCTTTAGCAGTGATCTGGATGCGGGTGTGGAATGCACACTGTCCAAATTAGCTGACAACACCAAATTGTGGGGCAAGGTGGGCATGCTGGAGGGGAGGGACAGAATCCAGCTAGATCTAGACAAATTACAGAGGTGGTTGGATGAGAATAGGATGGAATTCAACGCAGACAAGTGCAAGGTGCTGCATCTAGGGAAAAGGAACCAGCAACACACCTATAGGCTGGGGAATACCCTTCTTGTCAACATGGTGGAAGAAAGGGATCTTGGAGTCATTGTTGACTCCAGGATGAAAATGAGCCACCAATGTGACGAAGCAGTCAGTAAGGCTAACCGCACCTTGTCATGCATTTACAGATGCATCACAAGCAGGTCCAGGGAGGTGATCCTTCCTGTCTATGTGACACTGGTCAGGCCACAGTTGGAGTAGTGCATCCAGTTCTGGGCGCCTCACTTCAAGAAGAATTTGGCTAGCACTGAGAGTGTCAAGAAGAGGGCCACTTGCATAGATTCATAGATGTTAGGGTCAGAAGGGACCTCAATAGATCATTGAGTCCGACCCCCTGCATAGGCAGGAAAGAGTGCTGGGTCTAGATGACCCCAGCTAGATGCATATCCAACCTCCTCTTGAAGACCCCCAGGGTAGGGGAGAGCACCACCTCCCTTGGGAGCCCGTTCCAGACCTTGGCCACTCGAACTGTGAAGAAGTTCTTCCTAATGTCCAGTGTAAATCTGCTCTCTGCTAGCTTGTGGCCATTATTTCTTGTAACCCCCAGGGGCGCCTTGGTGAATAAAACCTCACCAATTCCCTTCTGTGCCCCCATGATGAACTTATAGGCAGCCACAAGGTCGCCTCTCAACCTTCTCTTGAGGAGGCTGAAGAGGTCCAGGTGCCCTAGTCTCTCCTCATAGGGCTTGGCCTGCAAGCCCTTAACCATACAAGTGGCCCTTCTCTGGACCCTCTCCAGGTTATCCGCATCCCTCTTGAAGTGCGATGCCCAGAATTGCATGCAGTACTCCAACTGCGTTCGGACCAGTGCCCGATAGAGAGAAAGTATCACCTCTCTGGATCTATTCGTCATGCGTCTGCTGATGCATGATAAAGTGCCATTGGCTTTTCTGATGGCTTCGTCACACTGCTGACTCATGTTCATTTTGGAGTCCACTAGGACTCCAAGATCCCTTTCCACCTCTGTGCCACCCAGCAGGTCATTCCCTAGGCTGTAGGTGTGCTGGACATTTTTCCTCCCTAGGTGCAGCACTTTGCATTTCTCCTTGTTGAATTGCATTCTGTTGTTTTCTGCCCACTTGTCCAACCTGTCCAGGTCTGCTTGCAGCTGTTCCCTGCCCTCCGGCGTGTCCACTTCTCCCCATAGCTTTGTGTCATCCGCAAACTTGGACAGAGTACACTTCACTCCCTCGTCCAAGTCGCTGATGAAGACATTAAAGAGTATCGGTCCAAGGACCGAGCCCTGCGGGACCCCGCTGCCCACACCCTTCCAGGTCGAAACCGACCCATCCACCACGACTCTCTGGGTGCAACCCTCTAGCCAATTCGCCACCCACTGGACTGTGTAGTCATCCATGTCACAGCCTCTTAACTTGTTCACCAGTTTGGGGTGGGATACCGTATTGAAGGCCTTCCTGAAGTCTAAGTATACGACATCCACCCCTCCTCCTGTGTCCAGGCATTTTGTAACCTGGTCATAAAAAGAGACTAGATTAGTCAGGTACGATCTGCCTGCTACGAACCTGTGCTGGTTTCCCCTCAGCATAATTTGTCCTGCCGGGCTCTCGCGTATGTGAGCCTTGATAATTTTTTCAAAGACTTTGCCAAAGATGGAGGTGAGACTGACTGGCCTATATTTGCCCGGGTCCTCCTTCCTCCTCTTCTTGAAAATGGGGACCACACTGGTCAAGGGGCAGTAGGACAGGCCCTACTAAGAGAGGCTAAAGGGCCTGAACCTATTCAGCCTCCACAAGAGAAGGCTGAGAGGGGATCTGGTGGTGTTTTACAAACTCAAAAAGAGGGGGGACCATCAGGAATTGGGGGCTCTGTTCCCCCGGGCATCACCTAGTGTTACTAAGAATAACGGCCACAAATTGTTAGCGAGAAGGTTCAAGCTGGACATCAGGAGACATTATTATACAGTTAGGGCTGTCAGGCTCTGGAATGCTCTCCCAAGTGAGGTGGTACTCTCTCTTACCTTGGGGATCTTCAAGAGGAGGCTGGATGGATATTTGGCTGGGGTGATATGAACCTGGCACCCATTCCTGTCCGGGGCAGGGGGTTGGACCTGATGATCTGTTTAGGTCCCTTCCGACCCTAAGTACTATGATACTAACATAATAAATAAACCTACATAATGAAGTATGATTTTTTACCATTCATTGTGACAACTGTTATTCATTGTGAATTATTTTTAAAGGAACTGTGCTCCCACATAATTCATTGATTTGAGCATGATTTCTGGATGCTCTAGAGTATTGATAATCAGGTCATCTATTCTGTACCTTTTGCTCAGATTATTGACATTCTCAGTTGCAAGATTTAAAGTTATTTTTTAATGTTTTTAATTATGAGATATAAATTATTATAAGCATGCACCTGCACAAAGGGGCCCTTTCTACCAGGATGTGATTTTTCAATTTCATGCAATATCATGCAATCAAATACTGATAACAGAACAAAAGAAACTTTGTATCTTTGATTAGTTTGTTTGTATAGTATCTTGTACTATTGTATACTTTTTATTTATAATTTATACTTTTTTAATTTATATTTTTATACTATCTTACTATACTAGTAAGATACTGGACACTGGTCAGGCCACAGCTGGAATACTGTGTCCAGTTCTGGGTTCCCCACTTCAAGAGGGATGTGGACAACATTGAGAGGGTCCAGAGGAGGGCCACCTGCATGATCCGGGGACAGCAGGGCAGACCCTACAATGAGAGGCTACGGGACCTGAACCTGTTCAGCCTTCACAAGAGCAGGCTGAGGGGGGACCTTGTGACTGTCTATAAACTCACTAGGGGGGACCAGAAGGGTTTGGGGGAGACCTTGTTTCCCCCAGCGCCCCCCGGGATAACAAGAAATAACGGCCACAAGTTGTTGGAGAGTAGGTTCAGATTAGACATCCGTAGGAACTACTTCACAGTTAGGGCGGCTAGGATCTGGAACCAACTTCCAAGGGAAGTGGTGCTGGCTCCTACCCTGGGGGTCTTTAAGAAGTGGCTTGATGCCTACATGGCTGGGGTCACTTGAGCCCAGTTTTTCTCCTGCCCAGGCAGGGGTCGGACTTGAAGATCTACAAGGTCCCTTCCAACCCTACTTCTATGATTCTATGATACTAAGTTTAGCCGTAGTATCCTATGTCCAACTTTTCCTTAAGCCAGTTGCTTATGTCAAGACCAAATAGACCAATTAGGCCCCATGTATCTCAAAGTTATACCTCCAAGACTTGAGTTCTAGGTCTTCTTATATAATATTACTGAATCTTATGGTTACCCCATGGGTTGCACTTTTGAATTATACACTGAAATTAATTTAATGTATTTTTCATTAAACAACACTTTAAAATTAGTTATTTGGACAGAACTTTTAGTTTGATCGTTCCTAATTTATGTGTGTGTTCTATATATGTTAGCAAGTTATTCACAGTTTCATATAATCCAACAGATGCTATTGTTAAATCAGTATTTATGAAACACAAAGGCAAAAACTCTCACTAATTTTAGTAAAACCAGGATTTGGATCTTAGGCATTATAATTCATTTGAATCATTCTCATGGCAATATTTTAATGAGCATGGTTAGTAAAATCCATCTTGTTTTAATAAGACTCAATAATAGAAATGGTATCAATTTAAGCTGTTCTCACTACAGACTTGAGAAGAATCATACATTTTGTCCTTTTTCAGGTCTAAATGTATATTTACTGTCATAGTCAGGCTTCCTATCTAGACTTTTCTGTCAGTGTTTATTGTTCTTGAGCTAAGAAGGAAAATAGGATGATACTAAATAAATAAGTGGTATGCAAGTACTCAGGAAAATTTCTGAGCATATATACTTTTGGCCAGAAGTAGTGCCTAAATCTCAGGCTGTGTCTTTGTGCAACACCAGCAGGTGCAAAGAGACCCTTACACGTCGTACCTGGTAACAGAAGAGTCATGCTATTATTTATGGATCCTTTGGTGGCATAAAGTAATAAGTGGCTAGGCTAGTCCACTCCCTGTGATCTAGAGAAACATGATTGTACTAAAGTCACCTTTAAATCCTGCAGGTAGAACAAGTCACAAGTCTTCAGGATCAATCAGGACTGCAGGAGCCAGGGTGAAAGCAGAATGGAACATACGTGGTTTAAAACCATTCTTTAACATGTCCCTCCTGAATTGCATTGATTGTTCCACAACTATGACTAGTTCAAAATATTGTTTTTACATAGTCTACACATTTTTAAATTAATTTAACATTGGCATTATACTCAAGGTGCCAAATTCAGCCCTAGTACTGTTGGTTTCATCCTGATAGATTAAAAAAATGCCCACAACAGTTTCATGGATTTGGGATTTGAGAAATGGCATCTATAATTTATTGATGAAGTGTCATTTACCATTATTGCAGAAATTTGTATTAACATGTAATACCAGACAACTTAATGATATGTCTCTTGATTCTAGTAAATAATCATGAATTTTTAAAATTAAATAGTGACATTCTGGGCTTTGCTGGTTGCCCACTTTATGCTTTTTCTTTTCTTTTCTTTTTCCAGTCCATTCATTTATTTTATGCCAAGGCCTTCCCTTGCTCCAGGATCTCAAGTACTTTTTCATCATGCTTATTCATGCTGCTATTGTCATCTGTTTATGCAATTCATACTCCATGTTCAGCATTTCTAATCCTTACTATCCAAAACCGTGCAGGCCCCATACCAAAAAAGGTGATTTAAAAATATATTTTAAAGCCAAATACATATTGAATTCATTTTCTTTATCTTATTTATCTCTCTTTTTTGATATTTACAATTCATAATTTCCAGCTCTGTAAGGTTTTCTGATTGTTTGTTTATGTTTATTTGTTTGGTCCATCTCTGGTAGCTGAAACTTTAAAAAAATTGTAATATTGGAAGACCAATAGTAAAATCATAAAAGGTGAAAACACTGCAGACTATAGGCACCTTTTCTTTTCTCACTGTGTTTCAAATGGTGATTCAGAGGCTGGAAGCCATCCTCAGCTCCTGCCACATATAGAGCAATAATAAAATTAGCTGTGTGTGAATCAAACTGTGACTTTCTGAGCAGTTCCCTACTGATACTGGATTGTTGTTGCAATTGCAAGGAAACACAGTGTACTGTTTCTCATAGTAGAGGAGAGATGGGACTCTGTTGTAATGAATATTTATTATGGCAAATGTCAGCGGGTGCTACCAAAGTGGTGGTGATACAGCAGAGAAATTGCTGAGCTAACCTTGTAACAGCTAGCTTGGTTATGGAATCAGCACAGAGCTTGAGCCAGGGTAATTTACTTTACCCAGACTCCTGGAAGGGTATGTTAGCCTGCATCAAGCTCCATGTTGCCTACAGTATTAAAATTGGGGCTAACTAATTTAAATGATTCTGTGCACATAATCTTTCAAATTTTTTTTCTTAGCATGTTCAATCTGAGATACTTGCACTGTTGTTAGTTTACAGTCATTTTTGCAAGGGGTTCTTTAGGCATCCAGTTTGGGATCCTTTGCATTATATTTACAATGATTCATAATTATAAGGACTATTTTTTTGGTCTTGCTTTCAGTATCATATAATCTAGAACAGTTTAAACCTGTCCTTCTGAATCTAATCCCACTTCAAGTTCATAAACTATCTGAAGATAGAGATGCTAAGTGTCTAAATCTTATGATTGATTTTTCTATTTTATATTACAGTGCTTCAAGCATTTTAAGGAATAAGTAATAGTATAAATAAGCTGTTTCCTTGTAAAAGTCAGGGTATAATTTTTCACCTCTAATTGGAAAAAGGAAAGGTTGTTAAAACATTAACACTGTGCCATTTTCTGTGTTACTTCTCAGCATCTGTCACAAGTTTATTTTAGTTTGTCATCTTTAGTTAGGAACCCTTCTTTTACTTCTGTGACATTTTTTTTCTAAAAGACTCAGAACTATTCATAAATATCTTTCATTGGCAATTTTTAGTAATATAGTAAACAAACATTTTATTAAAATATAGTGAATATTTACAGTGTATCTCAATGAAATCCTATTATCCCCTCCTTGAATAGTACTCTTTATTACAAAAAAATACACAATATTACAAATCCGGTAAAAGTAGAAATTCTGTAAATGTTTACTGGTATGTAAACATTTTTCAATCCATGTGATTTACAAAAGAAGATCAGGACACTTTACATTATTAAAATAACATATTTTATATTGGAAATTCAGGTCTCATCTAACCTGGAAGATAGGTTGTTGTTAAACTAGTGAATTATGACATTGCTAAAAGATAATATATGGGAATATGAGCAACTGAGATGGGAAGATGCTTGTATTCAAACTACCTTACAATATTTTTGGTTCAATTCCTTATGAATATGTAAGGGAAAAAAAGATGTCCTTGTTTTAAGGATTTGGTAACCTGACCTTTTTAATTAAGGCAGGGGTGGGCAAAATACAGCCTGTAGGCCAGATCCAGCCTGCCAGGCCATTCTATCTGGCCTATGGGGCCCATAAAAATTTTAGAAAATGTATATTTATCTCCTCCTGGCTACCTGTCAAAGATGACAAGAGCCAGGGACACTAGGACCCAGGGGAAGCCAGCAAGACTTACCAGCAAGGCCAGTCTGGCTCTGCACCACTCCCAGCCCTGCCTGCTGCAGCTTTCACTGCTTCCCTGCACACTGCTGGTTTCTCCAGCACCACATGGTCTCCAGTTACATCACCAAAGCAAGGGGTCATGTGGGCATGCTGGGACCAGGACCAGAAGGGTGCACGTGTGTGTCTGTGTGCACATGCATCCCTGCAATGAGGGAGAGAGCGAGAGAGTGAGTATGAGGGAGAGACTGTGTTTGTGTGTGGGAGAAAGAGGGAGAGACTGTGTGTGTGTGTGTGTGCGCGCGCATGCGCACATGACCCTGCAATGAGGGAGGAGACAGAGAAAGCAATGAGGAAGAGACTGTGTGTGTGTGTGGGGGGGGAGGGGGATGAGGCAGAGGCTCTGTGTGCATGTGTGTCCCTGCAATGAGGGATGGGGAGAGAGAGACAGAGAGAGCAATGGGGGAGAGACTGTGTGTGTGTGTGTTCATAGGGAAAGTCCCAGACACACACCCCAACATACATGCAGACCCTCACACCCATACCTCCTCACACACTCCATCCTCCCTCCCCCCACACAGTCCCCTACAAACCCCATACCCACACATGCTCCATCACCCCCAATACCCACACACTCATAGTCCCCCACAAACTTATACCCACCCCCCATGCTGCCTAACTTCTCCACAGGCATAAGACTTCACTTTAAACTATTGTGCAATCACCTCTATATACACTACACAAACACATGTCGTAGCAGAAGCACTGGCAAGACTGTTTGAGCCCTTGTGGTGCTCAGGACAGGTCCCAGATGACTGGAAAAGGACCAATGTCATCCCTATTTTCAAGAAATGGAGGAAGGAGGATCTGGGTAACTATAGGTTGGTTGGTCTCACCTCTATCCTTGGAGAAACCTTTGAAAAAAATTATTAAGGAACACATTTTTGGGAGTCCAGCAGGAAAAATCATGCTGAAGGGCAACCAACATGGATTCATAGCAGTTAGTTCCTACCTGACTAACCTTATTTCTTTTTACAACCAGCTCACAAAATGCTTAGATGCAGGAGTCGAGGCAGATGTTATTTCCTTGGATTTTAAAAGGGCCTTTGATACAGTGTCTCATCCTACTCTTATAAATAAAGTAAGCAGCTGTGACATAGATGATTACATGGTCAGGTGGGTGGTGAATTGGCTTAAGGTATGCACCCGGAGAGTGGTGGTGGACAGGTCAGTATTGACCTGGAATGATGTGGGCAGCGGGGTCCCTCAAGGTTCGATCCTTGGACCACTGCTGTTCAGTATCTTCATCAGTGACTTGGATGAGGGCGTGGAGAGCATTCTGTCCAAATTTGCAGACAACACCAAATTATGGGGCAAATTAAACACACGGGTGAGCAGGGAAAGGATTCAGGCAGATTTGGACAGGGTGGAAAAGTGAACAGAACAGGATGCAGTTTAACAAAAATAAGTGTAAAGTGCTACACCTAGAGATAAAGAATCACCAACACACATACAGATTGGGAGATGACCTTCTGAGTAGCACAGCAGTAGAAAGAGATCTCAGAGTTATAGCAGACTCCAAGATGAACATATGCTGACAATGTGATGAAGTGATAAGTAAAGCTAACTACCCTCTATCATGCATTATCAGATGCATCACAAACAGGTCTAAGGAGGTGATACTTCCCCTCTATGTGGCATTGGTAAGGCCTCAGCTGAAGCACTGCGTCCAGTTTTGGATGCCACACTTCAAGAAGGATGTGGGTAAACTTGAGAGGGTACAGAGGAGGGCTACTCATATGGTTAGGGGCTTGCAGGTAAGGCCCTATGAGAATAGATTGAGGGACTTGGATATCTTCAGCCACCACAGAGAAGGCTGAGAGGTGATCTTGTGGCCATCTACAAATTCATTGGGGGAGGGCAACAAGGAATAAGAGATACTCTGGGGTAACTAGAAATAACGGCCGGAAATTGACAGACAGCAGATTTACATTGGACATCAGGAAGAACTTCTTCATGGTAGGGATTACCAAAATCTGGAATGGGTTTCCAAGGGAGGTGGTGCTCTCCCCTACCCTGGAGGTCTTTAAGAGACTGGACAAGCACCTGGCTGGGGCCATCTGACCCCAGTGCCCTTTCCTGTCCACAGCAGGGGGTCAGACTCAGTGATCTACTGAGGTCCCTTCTGACCATAAAAATCTATGAAATCTATGTAAATCAGGACAAACTTTTTTTTTTTTAATCAAATTAATGTTGTAGATGTTCAATTTTTAAAATATAATTTGATATTTTTCTGGTTCTGAGATGGCAAAACCCCTTGCTGAAAGGAGTATTTCTGGGGACAAGGGAAGGGACTTCTGGTGGCAAAGTTCAGGGATTAGGAGGTGGGACTTCTGGTCACAAGATGGCAACCAGGGGGCAGGGCACCTGTCAAAGGGAACGGTTACCTGTGCAGCCCTCAACAGCTTGCCAAAAGTCAGTAAGTGGCCCTCCACCCAAAATAATTGCCTACCCCTGAATTAAGGCATGTGAGCCCATAAAAAAAAGCTGTGTGTCCTATAGATGGACTTTCACTGAGATTAAGCAAGACTCAATTTGCCATTCTCCTATGCCTAAGGTAAGCACAACAAGCAGAGGGTTTTTTTAACAGAGGAAAATCATTCAGCTGTCTCCTGGTCACCCTAAAATTTAAAGAATAACACATCCCTATTTATAGAAGAATCTTTCCCAAGTGACTACTGAAGTGTAACTATTTGGTATATTTTTATAATATATATAATCTACATATTTTGTATGAGGAATGAAGTTGGAAATGGATAAAGAATCTATTAAGTTGTCTAGCTCACTGATATGCAGCTGATTGATTCTTCTTTAGTATTCTTAGTATTTGGTTTGGTGTAGTTTAAATGTAACCTTCACTTCCATTAGGAATCTGTTCATGGTTTTGTGGGAAGGCTGGTCCATCAACATTTATAGCTGAAACACAGCTATGAAAATTGCTTCCAGTAAAGAAAGAACTGTGGTAGTTTTATCAGTCCTTTGTACAAAAGTTGACCTGTAGCAGGACTTTTGTTTCTGTTTAGGATGGGAGTGGGAGATGTGGGATGAGAAATATGTGATATTGAAAAGAATAAACCTGAAAATAAGCCTTTAACTAAAACTTGAACAAGAGGTATGATTGGTTTGGGGCAGTGGGAGAGAAGGACTACAGAAGCAGGTGAGGAAATAAAGGTATGTGGGAAAAGAAGAGAAGAAGAGTCAAGATAGCTCACTGTGTTGTCAATAATGGGAGGTATGGAAAGGCTGTGAAATTAAAAAAAATATTATTTTATATCCTATTTTTGCCTGCAATATCCCAAGGAGGATTAGGATCTCAACATGTTTGGTCCTATACCAATAGAGAAAAAATATAATGAGCAACTTACCACCATGCTGGGGAGCACTACTATGAAAACACTTGCTTCTATCATGAATTTGCCAAGTGATAAAAATAAATGTAATGCAGCTGTCAATACATAGGATCTCAGCCTCTGTCTATAGTTCTACAGTTTAAACACCTATTTCTAATTTTCTGTTTCTGTGATATAAATTTTGTATGTTTTGATTTGATTTTAGTTTTGAAATACACTATGGAGCATAGGGGGCAGCAGTCAAGAAAGAGCAGCAAGGGGGAGAGAAGGTGATGGAATTAAGGGAAAATTAAAAGGCAGAGAAATTTTCCGTTGCCTTCTAGGAAAAAAAACCCTAAAATTTAAAGTCAGGGAGGCTAAGCAGGTTAGGCTAAAAACATTAGTTTGTAGAAAAATATTGCAATACAACAAATATGCCCATTGGGAACCACATAGAAATCAAAGGCTTCATCAAAGTATAATGTCCACTGAAGTATAGATTATATTTCAAATGTTTAATCTGAGAGTAACTACTAGTTCAAGCATGAATAGAATCCAGTATTGTCAATAAAAGCTGGCATTTTTCCCGTGCAACTAAAGGAGCGGTCATATTATTGGTTTCAGTAGAATCTCAGCAAAATTTACTGACCAAAAGTGAATGTTAAAGGTGGATTTAGCAAGGACTGGGGCAGATGCATACTGTCAAGATTATAAAAAAAATGTTGTTTTCATATGTTTATTTTTTCTAAACATAGAAATTAAATCACTCATAGCTGTTGGGTGGTCACATATCACCTTCAGCTAATGAAAATGACTGCATCTTCAAATCAGCAAGTGTATTAAGAAAATGAAATTGGTTAAAACTTACATGTGAAACTATAAAACTTCAGTTCCAGCATATAATAGCTATTTATCATTTTCTGACAATAGGCTATATATGTCTCTACCAGTTAAAACTCTTACAGAAATGTCATAATTTGCCATTATCAATTCTCAGATTTGTCTTTTATCTAAAACACCACCAATTAGACATTTAGGCTAGGTACAGACATTACACTTTTACCAGACAGCAGCTAGAGAGCCCTGCTCCCTCATTTTGCTGCCCCTATCTAGCATGGACAGGGTTACATTCCCCTTTCCTCCATTTCACTTTGTCAAAGGGACATCCTGAAGCTGCTGCCAGGGCAGATGTTACTGGCAATGAAATTTGATGCTGACTGCAGTAAGGTGCATGAGAGGATGATTGCTCCATTAACCCTACAGGTACATGTGATCATGAACAAGCAAAGCAATTACATTCTTTCAGTCAATGAAAAAAATCTTTGTTTCTTTATTTTGCCTCCTGAGAACAAGGTGCAAGTCTTATTCAAAGGTGTGCAGATACAGAACAGCTATATTATAAAGCCATATACATGTGTGTAATATGTGTGTGTAATACTCTGTTGGCTTCCCTCTGCTGGCTTCCTGCTGGGTGCTCCCTTGCTTTACTCACCCTTACTAGTGACAGATAGCAACACCAGTCAAAAAAAGAAAAAAAAAAAAAAAGGAAAGGAGTAAAAATCAAAAGCGGCTGTGCCCCTGAAAACTCATGGAGCCACTTGCAGTAGCTGCACCCTTACTTTCCCTTGCTCTGCCATCAGCTGGCTTTCATCTCTGCTGCTTTAGTCCCTCCCTGGTTGTCTTCTGGCAGTCCCCTGGCTCTATTGGTGGTCATAGAACATTCAAGGCTCTATTGATGGTCATCTAATCACCCTGTCCAGTCCACATACCTGCTTACTCCAGAGTTAGCTGCATTCCTAGAAAACCACCAGCATCTCTCCATGCTACTGACTGCAGCCCTCTCCTGACTGCCCCTCTCCAGGGCCATAAATACTCCTCCTCTTACTCTGTCTGCCAGTCTGCAGGGAGCGTGCACTGAAGAAGTGAATTGGCCCACTCAAGGGTCTGGCTGAGCTTTTCTTGGCACCTGCAGTAAGTATTTCCCACTTGAGTTGTTCAGGTCTTTTGTCCTGCCCTGGTCTCTTCCCCTTACAGAAGCCTCTGAGGAAACTATTACTAAACTGGGGAGTTTCTGAGGCTTCCAGCAGATGGAGAAGCAGATGTACCTGAATTGGATATCTCAGTTTGGAATCCTCTGTCATTCTCTTTTTTACGAAAAAAAAATTGTGGGAAAGATTGATTTCATAAGCCATTTGTAGACAATACTTTTTAGCGGATTTAAAGCAAGTTAAATGCCTTTTGTGCATTTGGCAGCATATGGCCCATTAATTCCAGCCACTGTAGCACATTCAGTGGTGTAACGCACCTTAAATAACTTCGGGATGCAGCATATGACTTTGGGGCACTGCAAAGCAAAGCACCTCCAAGGAGTTTTAGTTTCCTACCCTACAGCTGCAAAGGGAAGCACCAGGCTCCCTACGGCTCAGGAACTGTGCAGGCAGACCATGGAAGCAGCCTGGCAGCAGCCCAGGAAGGCAGACTGTACAGAAAGAAAGAAAAAAAAGCGGTGAGCCTGATCTTTTTTTTTTCCCCTAGAGCCTGCCTGTCTGAGCTGCGAGGGGGGGCCGAGTGCTGTGGTGTGGTGACTGCTGTGCCCCTTGGGACTGCCTGAGTTGGGTGCCTGAGGGTGGGTGCCACCTGTGGGGGACTGCTCTGCCTGCTAGCAGCTCGCTCTCCCCTCCCTGCTGCTGGACAGGCAGGTAAGGATCGGGCTCCGATACAAGTGTACACAACACGGGGGTTTACTTCGCTGTAAATTAAAGTGGTGTTTTCAGAAAACTACCGTTTCAATTTAGGGAGAATATTAAACTCCTGTGTCATCTACAAATGCCCACTAATGCTGGGTTTATGTCCCCTGATGTGGTAAGGTATATTTTGACACTGTTCCCCTTCCCAAACTAGGTCCCAGGAACGATAAAATACTCCTCTAAGTTCTGTCTCCTCTAGCCCTCGCAGTGTGTTGCCAGCCGTCCTGCATCCTACAGCCCATCCTATAGGGGATAAGAGGAGGGGAAGGGGAATGAAATAAGGGAGGAAAAAAAGCATAAAGAAGAGTGACTGGTAGAAAGGAAGAGAAGATATCAGTCCTAGTTGGAATTTAAATGCAAGAAGAGAGCACAATAAATTGATAAGAGAACTGAAAACTCTGCAAGAGCAGAAGAGATGAAAGCAAATGAAGAAAAGTGAAGCAAATAAAGGAAATGAAATAAAAGTAGAACATAGAGGGACAGAACACACTCTGCAGGGCTGACTCTGATCTTTCTAATGATAATTATACATTAGTATAGTTCCAGTGAAGGCACTAACATAATTGGGGGTTGGTTGGTGTAACCAGGTTGGACACTGGCTACAAACAGCAGCCTAGTGGAAAAGCGAGAATGGTTGCTCCCCTCCCCAAGACAGTCTGCACCCCATCAGCAGCAGCAGCAGCAGCAGATGGTTACATGTATGAATAGAGCTTGTATTTTGAAAAAGGGGGTGCAGATGGTGAGGTGTATCACCATATATGCACTGCCCCTTCCCTGCTAACCCCATCTCCAGGATTGTTTACCAATGATGCAAAACCTGTTAGTTACTACTCTGACTGCAGGGTCTGAGAAAGCATACTTAGTTAAAAGGTTGTACTGTTTGGATATTTCATTGCAATATTGTAGTATCAACATTTCCTTTTTTTCCATAACTGTGAAAACCTGACCATAGATGGGAGACCAATATTCAAAGAAAATCAGTTCATAACAGTATATAATTGTCCTGGGTTTACGTGTTCTCTATCCTCTAGAGAAATTACATGAAAATAATTCAGGATTCATTTTAAATTATCCAAAATGTTTAATTTTCATTTTTATTCCAAACTGATGGAAGGCTTAAAAAATAAAGAGACTAACTCATAACACATATTACAGTGGAGATTCTTTAGAAGCACAAATAATAGGAGACAAATAAAAGCAGACAGCTTAAAAATCCAAGCTTTTAGGGGCTTAATCCACTCTGCCCGGTCCCCCCGCAACAAAACATTATAGTGAATGAAAACATGAGCCTCTTAATACATTTTAATTGGTTGAGCAAAGTATGAATCAAACAAAGAAAGGACTAGGAAAAGCCAATCTGAGCATTCATTACCAGCAATTAAAATGTTGTAGGCTTTATGTAAAAGCCAATTTTTAAAAGTTGAAAATCAACAAGTGAGTTAATACCAACATTTTATTAAGTATAGATATTGTATGCAAGTTGTTTCAAAAAATTATATTTCAAGGGAAAATATAACAGGAAAAGCCAGACTGAAATGTGTTAGAATAAGTTCTTATAAGGTATTCTTGAGTTGTGGTATATCTCTTTGCTCAAAGACAGGAAATATTTTCAGTCTGAATGCTGTTATTTCAGAGTAACGTGAGAAAAAATAATAAGAAAGAATGCATAAAATACTGGCTCTCCTGAAGTCAATAGAAAAATATCCACCTACTTCAATTAAACCAAAATATTGTTCATAACAAAATAAAAATTCAAGGGCTAGTTCTTATGCTTTAAGCCAAAGGTCAATGTCTCTCTAATAGAGCTCAAGAAAAAACATTGCTTATAACCTTGTACTTCATAATTTTTTTTGCATGAGCTTTCTTGCATCTACTTGTGAAGATACTGTCAGAGAAATGACACTGAACCTGAGAGACCACAAGACAAACCTGGTATAATAATTCTTATCTCTGTATGTTATCAAAGTTTGCATGTGTGAAAATATAAAATTAAGTTGCTTGGGGTCATTTAAACAATGGAAAATTAATATCAAATTATTCTATGTATAGGCTGATCTGTTCTTCTATAGAATTAAAATGTTCCATTTCTTTTCTCAAATTAGTTCCCATGATAACTGCACTAGAAATGAGGATGATACAAAAATATCCCTCTTAAATCAACTTGACATTAGTGAAAGTTCATATTTCATTATAAAAAGCATTGATAATCAAAGCCTATTATTCAAGCTGCTTTTGACTGAAACCTGGGCTCACCACCAATGAGATACTTGGGAAGAAACTAATACTGGAAAGATAAAGACATGTCTAGGGAAGTCATAAGTTAGTTAGTTCAGTCTTCCTATTAACTAGATACATTGCTTTTATTACAGGGGTTTGCAGTGGTGTCCCACTTTGAGAAATATATATTTTTTTCCAATCCGTTTACTTACCAGTGTTGCTACCAAAGGAACTAATTTGAGGAAAGAAACAGATTGCTTCCACTTAATACAGTTGTCCTTAGCCATAATGTCACATTACTTACATGGTGGTGCATACTGCCTCAACCCTACAACTATTTACTTAAAAAAGCAAACAAATAAATCAAAAGCTCCTGCATATCTTGGAACATTTTACATTAAACAGAATATATCTTCCCAACCACTATGACAAGGTATATGAGTTATGGAACATTATGGAGCATATTTTCCTGTAAATAGATGTAGAGAATATTAACATTAATGGAGCTTGGATATCTGCAGCAGATATGTAGTGTGTGTGGGTGCCTGTATACATGTGGAGAGGCTGCTCCAATGCACTGCAATTACAGTGTGTCGGAGGAGACTCGGTTTATCAAGTGTGCTGGAGTGTGCTAATTAGTGCGCTTCAGCCAGTCTCTGTGTCTTATGTATCAGCATCCCTGTGCTTCAACATGGCAGTAGGAGCTTATTCAATAAGCTTTAGTTAAAGTGCCCCTGCCACCATTTTGATGTGTGGGGATACTGATACATGAGAGGCTGCCAGCAGTTGGCTATTGGAGCCACTCTAATTAAAGACCCTCCTCACCCCTGAAGCACAAGTAAAAACACCCTGCACATTTATATTGTTCTGTGATAACTGCTAGACAGTATTTTCTTTCTTTAGACTTTGCATATAAAATGTTATACTAGTGTCAGTATATAAAACTTTATGCTGCCATCCTGTATATTATTACAAAATGCTAGTTGGATAATATTTGGGATGAACTGAATTAGAAGGGGAAATATGTAGATTAGAACAGTCGGAATTCAGAAATTAAAGGTTTATTTTGTAGTTTAAGTTTCGGGCTTTTAATACTATTCATATTAATCTGGGCCTACCACTATTTCAAGTGCTTTTCCCACCTCCTAAATTGTATACTGCGTCTGTCCCAGGCAGGGTTGACAGACTCATAATAGGGTGGTGAAGTCACGCATTTTGATTGCACAGATACAAGAAAACATATGAAATAAAATATGGATTCCTGTATGGGGATGCATTGTGACAGTCAGAGAAACAGCCAATGGACTAATATGCCCCACGCCAGGGCTCACTGACAGGTCCATGCTGGGCTTTTCAGTCTGTCATACTAAGAGTGAAAGTGATCCCTGCCACAACTCTGAATGTGGGAGAAAGGCTATACTTGCAACATCCCCCAAACTGCCTATGTTTACCTTTATTTAACCCCAGCTGCCTATGTTTACCTTTGCTTTTCAGATCTCTCTCTGTGAAGGCTAATGCACTAGAGCTACAATAAGATCCATTTCTCTGCACCAGGGAAAGAGACAACCAATAGAAGAGAATTAACTGGCAGAGCTCCTTTTCGATTTGTCAGGTTTCCTGGGCCCACCTTCAGCCTCAAGCCAAATAATACTCCAGTCAGTGTTAATTCATAATCAGCCAGGCTAGTACAGGGGCGGGCAAAATACGGCCGGTGGACTGGATCCAGCCCACCAAGGGCCTGCAGCAGGTCCCTCAGCCCCGCTTGGCCCAAGGATGGGGGGCAGGTCAGGCCATGGGGCATATGACCAGTCCCACCACCCTGGGCACGCAGCAGGGTTGGGATAGTGCGGCAGCCAGACTCCACTGACCAGCAGCCCCACTGGTGGTGGCTTCTTCCAGCTGCTGCTGCCAGGGTCACTGCTACCACCAGCCCTGTTCCCACTGCCCAGGTACTTCAGGGGTGCTAGATAGAGCAGGTGAGCAAGATCTCCATGGAGACTAGCCTTGGACCCTCACAGGTAGGGTGTGCTCAGCTGGTTGGATGGGATGGGACTGTGGGTTGGTAATGAGTGTCATCTGAGACTAGGATGGGTGGGCAGGGAGCAGCATGCAGGAGCTGGACAGGCAGGCAGGGCCAGAGCCAGGATCATGGGGTGGTGACAGCACAGGGCCAAGGCAGAGCCATGATATGCTCCCTATATGATGGATTGTGACCAGCCTGATCCAGAAGGAGGGGTGGAGCACAAGCCCATGACCCAGTCCCTGCTGCTTCTGTCCCAGCACAGGCACACATGGGCAGTCCCAGTACAGTGTGGCTGAGGAGGGATGTGACCCAGCAATACAGAGTACCACAATCCAGTCATACTCCATTGGAGATGAAATGAACTGCTGAATTGTACCACTCCTCGGCCATGTTCATAGATTCATAGATTCATAGATGTTAGGGTTGGAAGGGACCTCAATAGATCATCAATTCCGACCCCCTGCATAAGCAGGAAAGAGTGCTGGGTCTAGATGACCCCAGCTAGATGCTCATCTAACCTCCTCTTGAAGACCCCCAGGGTAGGGGAGAGCACCACCTCCCTTGGGAGCCCGTTCCACACCTTGGCCACTCAAACTGTGAAGAAGTTCTTCCTAATGTCCAATCTAAATCTGCTCTCTGCTAGCTTGTGGCCATTATTTCTTGCAACCCCCGGGGGAGGCCTTGGTGAATAAATACTCACCAATTCCCTTCTGTGCCCCCGTGATGAACTTATAGGCAGCCACAAGGTCGCCTCTCAACCTTCTCTTGCGGAGGCTGAAAAGATCCAGTTTCTCTAGTCTCTCCTCATAGGGCTTGGTCTGTAGGCCCTTAACCATATGATTGGCCCTTCTCTGGACCCTCTCCAGGTTATCCGCATCCCTCTTGAATTGCGGCGCCCAGAATTGCACACAGTACTCCAACTGCAGTCTGCCCAGCGCCCGATAGAGGGGAAGTATCACCTCCTTGGACCTATTTGTCATGCATCTGCTGATGCACAATAAAGTGCCATTGGCTTTTTTGATGGCTTCGTCACACTGCCGACTCATGTTCATCTTGGAGTCCACTAGGACTCCGAAATCCCTTTCCACTTCCGTGCCACCCAGCAAGTCATTCCCTAGGCTGTAGGTGTGCTGGACATTTTTCCTCCCTAGGTGCAGCACTTTGCATTTCTCCTTGTTGAACTGCATTCTGTGTCCACATCTCCCCATAGCTTTGTGTCATCTGCAAACTTGGACAGAGTGCATTTCACTCCCTCGTCCAAGTCACTGATGAAGACATTAAAGAGTATCGGTCCAAGGACTGAACCCTGCGGGACCCCACTGCCCACACCCTTCCAGGTCAAAACCGACCCATCCACCACGACTCTCTGGGTGCAACCCTCCAGCCAATTTGCCACCCACCGGACTGTATAGTCATCCAAGTCACAGCCTCTTAACTTGTTCATCAGTATGGGGTGGGATACCGTATTGAAGGCCTTCCTGAAGTCTAAGTATACGACATCCACCCCTCCTCCTGTGTCCAGGCGTTTCGTAACCTGGTCATAAAAAGAAACTAGACTGGTCAGGCATGATCTGCCTGCCACGAACCCGTGCTGATTTCCCCTCAGCATAATTTGTCCTGCCCGGCTCTCACAAATGTGAGCCTTGATAATTTTTTCAAAGACTTTGCCAAGGATGGAGGTGAGACTGACTGGCCTATAGTTGTCCGGGTCCTCCTTCCTCCCCTTTTTGAAAATGGGGACCACGTTGGACCTTTTCCAGTCCTCCAGGACTTGGCCCATGCGCCACGAGCTTTCAAACATTCCCGCCAGTGGCTGTGCAATGATGTCGGCCAGTGCCTTCAGCACCCTCGGATGGAGCTCATCCGGGCCTGCCGACTGAAAGGCATCCAGTTCTTCCAAATGACTCTGCACCATTTCAGGGTCTACACATGGAAGTCTGGCGCCTTGCTGCTGCCTCTCTACAACCCCAGTGAGAGACTTGTCGTGCCCCTCACTTAGGAACACTGAGGCAAAGAACTCGTTGAGGAGTTCAGCCTTGTCCCCCCTGTCTGTCACCAATTGTTTCTGCCCATTTAGCAGGGGTCCTATTCCTCCCTGGGCCTTCCTTTTACTCCCTATATATCTAAAAAACAATTTCTTGTTGTCTTTTACTTGGGTTGCCATCCTCAGCTCCATGGTAGCTTTGGCCCATCTAACTGCCTCCCTGCAAGCACGAGCAGAGGAGGTATATTCATCTTTGGTGATCTCTCCCTGTTTCCACTTTTTATGTGCTCCCCTTTTGTCCCTTAGGCTGCCCTGGATTTCTCTGGTCAGCCAGGGAAGCCTCCTGGCCCCTTTCCCTCTTTTGCCTCCCTCGGGGATTGTCTTGCTTTGTGCCCGAAGGATCATTACCTTAAGGCACAGCCACCCTTCTTGGGCTTCCATCTCTTCAAATCTCCTAGTCTGCAGTGCGTCCTTGACTAATCGCCTGAGTTCATTGAAATCAGCTTTCCTAAAGTCTAGCACTTTCACCCTACTAGTTACCTTACCCACTCGATGTCTTATGGTGAATTCTATTATTAGGTGATCACTGTCCCTCAGATGGCTACCGATCTGGAGGTCCGCTACCATGTCATCTCCCGTTGCCAATACCAGATCCAGTATGGCATTCCCCCTAGTGGGACTGTGTACCTCCTGTGTCAGGTGGAGGTCCTGTACACAGGTTAGAAACCTGCATGAGTGGTGGGACTTTGCTGTCTGTGACTCCCAGCAGATGTCCGGGTAGTTTAGGTCCCCCATGACTACTGCCTCTTTAGCTTTTATGGTCTCTGAGAGTTGCCTCAGGAGCCCCGAATCTCTTTCTTCCCCTTGATGTGGGGGTCTGTAGCAGACCCCTACCACCAAATCCCTTTGTCCTTGCCCCCCATGTAGCCTAACCCACAATCCTTCTACTTCCTCATCCTTGGATTCCGTCTTGATGAGGGTTGATGCATATTGCTCACTGACATAGAGCGCAACCCCTCCCCCTTTCTTCCCCATCTTGTCCTTTCTGTACAATCTATAACCCTCAATATGTACCGCCCAGTCATGGGAAGAATCCCATCAGGTTTCCGTTAGCCCCACTAAGTCATAGGTGTTTAGTGCAAGCAGGAGCGCTAGTTCATCCTGCTTGTTTCCCATGCTCCTAGCATTAGTATATAGGCACTTGAGCTCTGCGACTGGTGCCTTTGCTGCCCCCCCCACTCCGAGTCCCAAGGGGCCCTTTGATTCTTACCTGTGCCGTAGTGCTGGCCTCCCCATGGCTTTCAGGTTCCCAATGCTCTCTTTCTTCAGGCTGGGCTGTCCTTGTGGGTGCCACATGGTTTGGTGGTCCACAGTTTCCCCCGCCCTCATCTTCCCCTCCCCCTGACGAGCCTAGTTTAAAGCCCGCCGGAGGAGATCTGCCAACCTAGAAGAAAACACACGCTTACCTTTGGGGGACAGGTGAAGCCCATCCCAGCTGAGCATGTCCCTCATACAGGCAGCCCCAATGTTGTATTGGAGCTGCCTGTATGTGCCTGTGCTGGGATGAAAGAAGTGGGAGTCAGGTCACAGGCATGTGCTCTGTCCCCTTCCTAGGCTGGACTAGTCATGATCATGTAGGGAGTGGATTGTAGCTCTGCCCTGGGCCCCAGTCCCGCACTATCACCATCCTGTGATCCCAATGCCAGGCAGACCCACCTGCCCACTCCTGGATGCCACTCCCCACCCACCCACCTATGGTGCTATCCCATCTGTCTGGCTAAGTGCACTTAAAGAGTTTTGGTGAACTGGTGTGGACAGATGAAGGTGGGGAAGGTGCTAACCCAGCATGGTAGGGGAAAGGTAGCACTGACCCAGCTTGCAACAGCTCACCAAAACTCCCTATGTGGCCCTTTAGCCCAAATAATTGCCCACCCCTGGGCTGGAAAAACAAGGACCAATGGTCATAAACTCCAAGACTGCTTTAGCCTGGACATAAGAAAAAATGTCTTTACTGTCTGAGCCCCCAAGACCTGGAATGGACTCCCTCCAGAAGTGGTGCAGGCACATACTCTGGACTCATTCAAGAAACTTTTGGATGCTTATCTTGCTGGGTTCCTTTGACCCTAGCTGACTTCCTGCCCCTGAGGTAGGGGGCTGGACTTCATGGTCTTTGAGGTTCCTTCCAGCCCTAATGTCTATGAAATCTATGAAATAATGTACCTTATGACATAAGCAGTCTTCTATTAGTGGTCAGCCATTGTGCTTGCCTGTTTCTTATATTACTTCTAGATACTTCTCATAATTGGACTTCTAATAACAATTTCTCCTGTCAGGAGAAATATTGGAAAGTCCTAAAATGGATTGTTATTCATGTCATGTGCAGTCACTGGACTGAACTTAAGGACCTATACCCTAATCACCCTCTCTCCTTTTATGTCTTTTCAAGCCCACATTCCACACACTACTCACCTGGGTTTGTTGAGTGCAAGTATAGAGGTGTGATGTTCTGAGCATGGTCACATTCCTTTGGCCTATGTGATTGATCAGCCTATGTGCAGAGTTCTGAGAGCTGGCATATTGATTCCTGAAATTTCTTCTTTCAGCAGCGTATAGGATCAAATAATAACTGGATGTCTTTCTGGATAAAAATGATCAGGGAAATCTGCTGAGAAGACTCCCATTAATTTCTATGGGAACAATGATTGGGTCTATGTGATAAATATTTCTATAAAGAAGCTCAAGCAACTTTACTGTAACTTTATGCTCCCTTTATTTCTTGGCACATGAATTTTATGTGCGCACTGAAGATTGATTTTTTTTAGGCCCATATGATGCAATCTGATGCTTTCACTTTCTTCCTAACACATTCTTTAATTTCTCTAGATTAGCAGCAACTGAGTTTCTTTTTAAAAAAAATCACAGTCCTTTACAGGCAAGCAAATTACATCATTTGCTTTTGATCTCAACAATAGAACTTCTTAAGATAATGTGAAGACTTTCTCATTGTAATAAATGGCAGCTTCAACTATTCTAGCCTATTGTATTTTCCAGTGAGTGCAAGTAATTGACAGGCTGTTCTAATTAAATCTTAATTATTTTGTGCCTATATTATCCTTTTTTAAATACTCTAAATGATTATGACTATCTTACAATATTTAATAGGTCAATACCACAATTTCCAATTTATTTTTTGAACCAAAGTATATCGTTTATCATGAAGCAGGCTCCATATCACTATCTCTATCTTCATGAATCCTCTAATCCTAGCTAAAAAAAAGAAGAAAAGAAAGAAAAAAATCTGCATAAATTGTACTGAGTGGAGGAAAATGTATCTTCAGTGTAAACCCACTGAAGTCAATGAAGTTGTATCAGAAATTCATTGGATTTAAATGGAAAATTAGAAATGGAGCATATAATATAATGTTATTATGAAATAATGTTTACATTTTAACCACAGCTTCATGTAAAATCTAAAAAAGGCTGTAAAGCGTTTGATATTTTGGATGCATTCCCAGAGCACAGTTACAACCTGATACCCCCACGAAACTCCCTTTCTTCTGGACTGGGATACTGTCAGCATCCCTTCCTGTTTCAGTTTACTTTATCTATTATTTTCACAGGTTTTATAAAGTTAGAGCTCATGCAGTGTGGCTCTCTGTTAAGAAGTGACTTGATCACTAACACAAACCCATCAATAAAAACTTATTTTCCTTAGGTTTGTTATTGGCCCAAAAAAACCCCAAAATTTCAATGAATGAAGACAAAGGACCACAGAAATCATGAAAAGAATGATATCCTACCCAAATAGAAATTCAGTCATTGAAGAAGTGATACTATAAAATTATAGTAATAAATCCAATATAATAGAAGAAAATACCATATACAATGGGGCAAATTCATGAATGCCTGAATTAAATCCCTTACATATCTAATCCAGCCATTATTAATGTTATTAGAAAGACTGTTGTTGACTTCACAGAGAGATGAATTAGATATTTTAAGCAGGAAATCATTATCCAGTCATCTATAACCAGGAGTTCAGATGGATCTTTAGTTTATGGTAAAAAAAAAAAAAAAAGTTGCAGAAAGATTCCAACATAATTCTACACTGGAGTGGATGAAGTTGCCCAGCTATAGGCCCAGAATCATGGCTAGTGTCTGTTTGCCTGCCACAAAGCAGTGAGACATGGTAATAACATCTACAGTATTCAGGTACCCCAGTATAAGTGGTTTGCTGCCTGTCCCAGATGCTGGTATAATTTATATTGGTCTACAAAACCAATGTAAATTACATTGGTGGAAGGGTGTAAACTTTGCGTTGGTTTTTTTTAAGTCTGAGCCCTCAGGCTGTCAACATACATAGTGCCAAATCTTGTTGTCATGCCAAAGTTTTTGGTTTTTTTTTAATAGTCTTTTAACATTTGGTTTTATTTTAGGAATATATTTTATGTTTATTATTGTGCATATAGAAAATTATTGCTGTACTCAAAACATATTACTACAACTATAAAAATACAATTTGAAGGTTATCAGACAGGGATTGGCTTATGAAAAAGGAAAAAGAAAAACTATGCATCATTGTGTCACAACCCAAGGGTGTGATTTTGTGTGTGCGCACTTCGGCACTGCTAAATTATTTCCCGCCATGAGGAGCTTTCTTTGCAGGGTGCTTTTCTCAGTTGCAAAGAGAAAACCTCGGTGCAAAGGAGTTCCCGCCACCCGCATGCAAATTTGTGTCCCACTATTGGCCAGTTCTAAATTATTCCCACGTAGCGGCTAGTGATTGGCTTGCTAGCCGTATAAGAGGCTTGAGTGGTTTCCGCCCAAGTTGGAGGACTCCACAACCATCTCATGGAGGAGGAGTACTTCACGTCTCGTGAAGAACTCTAAGCACTGCGGAGCCTAACGGACCCAGTGTGCACCTTAAGAAGGCTATAGGGGTCTGATCAACCTCTGGCCTCTCCCCGTCGCCGCCTAATCCCTCGACGAACCCCTTCCCTGCGCGCCTATTCCACGGAGCCTAGCAAACTTCGTGAGTGTGTGTATCCAGAGCTCTTCTCCGAGTTGTTTTCTTCAGTTGACACGACGGGCTCACGGTTTTAGAGCCTTCAGCCGGATTGGGCTAGAATTCGCGAGTTTAGAACTCTTGTCCGCTCTTCTTTCCTATCTGTAACTGCAACACAAGCAAGTTTCTCCTGTCTGCACCGCGACCATCTACGGTGTAAGTAAAATAATCTTTAATCAACCGCTACGCATCCGTGCCTAATTCTAGTCCGCCGGCCTGCATTCCCTGACCCACGTGCCAGGGCTGCTGGCCACAGCCCGCCGCGCGCCCCTGAGGGCCTCGGACCGCTCCCGGCCCGCACACATTGAAGACAGAAAAGGAGAATTATCTTTCATTTTTCATTAATGCTAAATAAAAATGGAATAATTATATTTAAATGGACACCAAAGAATTTGGAGGCAACTGCCAATGGCAGCTACTAAGAAAAAGTGCTTATGAAGCATGAAATCTGTGTTATCTACATACATGGCTACAGCCTACAGGCAATCCATCTGTTGATGAAAACTGACAAACATTCCTTTGTACCACAAATCTGTGAAGATCTATGAGTGCTTTGGTCTGGAAGAGAGTTTAATAGAGCATTTTAGGTTTATTTTCTGCACCTATCTGTGTTGGTTTTAAACCAGGCTAAATATGCATATACAAATAATCTGGGATTATAAAAAAATTCCCAAATTTGTTCTCCTGGTACAGAAACTTTTCCAGAGCCATATATAGAGACATTTGATTGAATGCTGAAGCCCTGAAAAGTGGAGATCATGCAGTACTGACACTGTTAAACTGGGAGGGTAGGGAGGAAGGACCCTGTACACACTTCTTAGCATGCCCTGCAGGCTCTCTTAGTCTGCCTGGTGACAGATCGCAGCAATGCATAGGGCTTCCCTGGCTCAGGTTGCCCATGGTCTGTCTGTATTTCCCTGTAGCAAAATATGAGGATTGTGAATGGGGTGTATTCTGCTCCCTACTGGAGCAGCACAGTCCAGTGAGTTACACAGTATCTCCCAGGGGGGGAGAAGGGGGACAGGTTGAAATGGGTAGAATGCTTGAAGTACTATGATCTTTTCTGAGAGAGGTTGTCCAGCATGTACAGAAATTTGTTCTCCCTAGAGATACTCTCCTGGGTGTGATTTAATCATGGTTGTTCCCAAGTTATTTTTCTCATGGAACAACAATTTTTATTCTGAGAGAGAAAAAGTTTGAACAACTGTATACTCATAATTTTTCTTGGGAGGGCAGCAACTCTCCTAGGAGAAATGGAATGTCTTTACTTCGCACCCCAGCAATCCTTATCTATATGTGGAAGTGTTTATTTCAAAGGCTATTATTGAAGTTTGTCTTAATTCATTTTTGTCAGATTAAGCCAAAGTAAACAAGATTACCCTGAATCTTACCTTCACACATGAGTGTCTACTCATGCACAGAAAACACAAAGGAGAAAAAACTATTTTATCCTGTAGTTTTAAAATAGTCAATAAATATCTTCCTGCTTTACAAAGCTGTTTCATTTTCTAAGATAAAAGTTTGTAGATTTTTAGTCATTCGTCTTCATTTTTTTCTTTTTAGTTTGAATGAAATTCCTAGTCTGTAAATTGTAACTTAAATTTATAGAAACCTACCAATATCAAACAGAATGTGTATAGTAAGAACAGTGTGTGTTTCCCTAATAAAATTTAGAGGATCTAAAGGAATATAAGAAAAACAAAAAATGAGAATCAAAAGGTTATGGTAAATGGGATGGGGAGCGGACGATCACTTGGGGAGCTGAGAGAATATGAAGTATGCAGTAGGGGAGAGATGACTACAACTCAAGGAAGAGACCTAAGTGAAACTCAGTATTCAGTTTACATTAGGTCTACAAAACTGATTAGAGACTTAAAATGGACAAACTCCAAATGATCACTGAAGTTGCAATTAACATTCCTGCTATAAAGCAGGAAGCTATTTATTTGGCTATTGATTGTAATACCCTGGTAAATATCAACTAGATAATTAACAGTAGGCAAGGCACTACAGGACTGTCCACATTTTAGCAGCGGGACCAGAAGTACCATCTAAGTGAAGAATCCTCTATGAATGAACTGGCAGAATTGGGGAAAGGTATGAGGAAAAAAAATGCAAGCAATGCTATCTCAAAGACTACTATATAAGAAAAGCAAATAAAGTGACTTCTGATCTCCAAACTAGTCCTTTTCAAAGAACTGGTATTCTGTTTCTGTTATTAAATAGAACTATGAAGACGGAATCATTATCCAGAGATATACAAAAGTAACTGTGCGGCATAACAGTGATCTTAAAACAATCTTAGCTGGAGGGAAACTTTAAGGATTCTAGAATGCTAATTAGTCATGCAAGGATGTTAATCAAATGTTTTTGATTACAACTGAGTAGCAAAAGTGTGAAAGAGAAAACTGCATGATTTTCATTTTAGATACTTCTAAAATATGCTTGGAAGAGATTTGTTTGGTAATGCATTGTCCTCCTTGAACCGTCCTCAGTCACATTCCTTCTCAAAAATTGCTTCTCCTATGATGCTTCTGAGAAACTGGATGTGAAAGTGGTTAGTTAGATGATTCATAGATGTTGACTCTAGATTTAGGACCCAGAGGCCTTGTTCTAGTGGGTAGGAGGGGGACCCACACTCAGATTTCCATTCAATAATAGGCAAATTAATTGATACAGAGTGATAACAGAAAAAAAAATACAAACAATCAAGCAATTCTATATATATCTACCAAATACTAGGGCTATCATCAGAGTCAAAGTACATCTAGTCAGGATGCAGTCTTCACTCTGAGGCTCTCTCTCTTAGGTGTCAGATGTCATCAGTCTACAGGTGGGATGCCAAGGCCCATTCCCCCCCACTCCAATGGGGTGTATGAGATGGGCTGGTCATGTTCCCTCCAAGGTGGACTTGGGTACCCTTCCTGGGGAACGAGGATGGGGACCCCTCTCGAGAAGTAGGAGGAAGGGAGGGACGGGACACAAGGAGAGACAAAGCAGGGAGGGACCCTTCATTTCTCTCAAGTCTCTGCTTTTGTATTCTCCTTCCCCCTGATGACTCCTGATGACTCTTGATCCATGGCTATCTCTGGTTCGTCTCTCTGTGTTGTTGTCATAGTCCATGTAACTTATCACATGCACACCTACTAATTTGCTCTTTCTGGGTCTTCTAATTTGGTCTGTTCCCCCAAAACTGGGGCTCAACCCCACATTTCCCCTCCCATCCCCCTCCTTCCCCACACTCTGAGGCCTTGCAGTTGGTGTCACTTTATTTTGTGTTATGAGTAGCATGGTATATACTCCCTTCGTACCCAGGCTGTTTTTCCAAACTGTGTGTTCTTGTTGTCCTTGTTGTTTTAGACAACTGGTGTTAGTTAACTGGTGTTAGACAACCTGTTTACCTCCAGCAAGCTCTTTAGAAGTCAATTAACCCCTGCTGCCCATCCTGAACCATTACAATGCATATATCTATACCTATAGGCCAATTCCCAAAAAACAAACCTTTAAATATCATTTCTAAACCAACAGTAGAGACTTCTGATAGCTAAATCAGGTATTTGTTATTTTCCATAATTTGTTAAAAATGAACTTATTCTAAACTATCTAGTTAAATGCATATGTAACTACAGCTTCCCTGTTAATCCCTTTCAGTTGTCTGTGCATCTGCTTATGGCATCCTGCAATTAACTAGTGTGCAAGCTTCTGAAGGTTAGGCCTTCTCTGTCCTACATTATGTAAAAACATTTACAAAGATAGACTCACTGTACTGCTTGACGGGTGGGTAAAAAGACTTCATTTAAATGTGATGACTGGTTGCAATATTGAAACCTACATGCAGATTTAAGAAGTCTAGGATGGCATTTGTGTATAAGTATGTAGAGTAATGCAGGATAGTTATTCTGTGTCTAATTACTGTGCTTAAAAGAAAATCACAGAAACCCAAGTAAGGATATTTTAAGGTAAGTAACAGCAATTGAACACAAAAAATCCTTGAAATAAAATAAAAATTAAAACTTTAAATGCACAGGGGAGACAATCTTCATGTATAATAACCAGATATTTGACTTGTGAATTACTAGCAGTTTTATCCTAAATTAGATTCAAGGGGAAAAGTATGTATATGCTAGAGTGCAGATGGTGCAGTTTGACTTCACTGACATTAATGAGAGTTTTGCCACTGAATTCAAGAGAAGCAAAATTTTATCCCATGTGTATATTGCTAGATTTTACTGGGACATATTCCAGGAATATATCCTGAGATAGTACCTCCTAGAATATAGGTACATGAAGTAGAATAGTGGTTTCACCTGGAGTAACATGCAACCCTTTCATGGGTGTCACAAAATGGTCATTACCACCACCACTATGGCCAGATAAAAGTGCCCCATATGCCTTGGGCAGAGACAGTCTGGGAAGGGCTGCAGCACAAATGTACACTCTTGCTACACTAGGGTTATCTAATAAGCCTAAAGCAGTCAGGAGAGCCTGCTTGTGACACAGCCCTTCCCAATTAACCTCTGCCTCTCCTCTCTACTCATCCTGGAAAGAGAAACACATTAGACAGTTCCACCTGCCCTGCTTGCCTCTGTGTTCAAGAGATGCCATGCAGTCATGTCAGCAAGGGCTGTGGCAAGAGCAAGCTCTCCTGCCTGCTTTAGGCAGCAGTGATGGAAGGACCCTTGTTGAGAACCACTTAGATAATCTGAAGTAGTGCAAGAGCTCCTCTCAACCGGGGGGTCCCTCCAGATTCAAAACAGTTGTGGAGGGGCACCCTGATTCTAAGAAGTTTAAGAACCACTGGTGTAGGAAATAATCAAAATTGCAGTGATGCCATGAGAGCTGAGAAGAAGGCATAGCCAGAGAACCCATTGACCGCAGTCAGCATAGTGTCTGTGGGAGTCCCAATAGAAATTAAAAGTAGTTGCCTCTGTGTAAAAGCTTGGAGGGATGGTGGCATTACAACAAAGCAGACCTTTTTTCTGTGGGGCTTCTGTTTCTAGTACTAGGGTTTAGGTCAGACAGAGTTAATATACACTCTGAACAATTCAAACTAAATCTGTTACCTCCAGTATAAATAGAATCAGATATTTAATATTGTCAGCACAGCATTAAACTGAACACCAACTTTAACGGAAAGGAAGAACTAGGACATATTGACACTGCATTTCTCTTTTCACTTTACTGTGGAATATTGAGTGTAGATTATCGAATAAGATTAGGAGACAAGCTTTTGCAGATTCTGTTTCTTTCTGAGACCACAGCTGGGAAAGGATGGACTTTCTACTGAAGGGGAGAGGGGCTGGCAATATGCACATCTATAAAATGACTTAAATGCTGAAATAGGACTTAAGTAGACTTTAGTCATCAAGGTTCAAAATTGTGATCCAAAAACCTCCGTTCAATGGGCACTTAAACCTAGAGATGCCTAACCTTGATATAGGGCCTCCCTTTAGGACCTGAAAACTCCCTAGATGCTTACAGTTCTGTGTTGTACTTGGAAAACTGAACATTTACCTCCTTTCTAAGCCCCATGGGGATCTAGAAACTAGGTGGAACAACTCCTGAATCCCCTAAAAACCTAGCCTAACAGTACTACAATATATAATCATAACTTACTTATTTTTTTAAAAATGGGGTGCAGTAGGAGATGGTATTGACTCAGGTGTTTGCCTTTATGGTGGTTAGAGAATTTGATCAAGAAGAGGGAGACCTTCTCTCTATGCTCTCCTTAGTATGAGAGATTTCAAATTAATCTCCCATGGGAGCCTTACCACCCACTTTGAGCACTAAGTTAGGTGGACAAGGTTCTTTGAGTAGATGTGGTATCTTTTCTTAGACCACCTGAGTAGTTGGAAAAAAGTTCTTGGCAAGCATTCGGGCGCAGTCACCCTTCTTCAGGCATAGGGAATCTCTGCTGTTTTTCTTGGAGTCTCACAACAGCAGATACTCCCTATGCCTGAAGAAGGGTGACTGTTCCTAAAAGCTTGCCAAGAACTTTTTTCCAACTACTCAGTTGGTCTAATAAAAGATAACACAATCTACTCGAAGAACCCTGCCTGCCTATGTCCTTAGACCAGCACAGCCAGAGCTAAAAACTCACCAAGTTAGATGAAAACATTCTTTACTACTCCCATTGAAAGTAGACTATTGTGAAGGAAAAGAATGAAAAAAATTAAGAGACCAAGAGGAGACCAAGCAAGAAGCATGCTTCTATAGCTTATTGGCTAGAATACTCAACTGGGAGAAGCGATTCTTGGTCCCTGTTCCCAGGCATGTTTATGTATTTTCCATAAACAGTTAGGAGTATCTCTCCACTTCTAGCTGATGTCCACAATTGCCAGACTACAGAATCATGCTCCCTTTTCAAACATATGAATGTTGCACTCCTCTGTGCAACATGGCCTGGCTCTAAGTAGAGAGGTGAAGAGTATCCCCAAAGCAGGTAAGTACGTAGCCTGGTAGTTACAGCATCCTCCTGAAAGATGAGTCCCAAAAAGTTGAGGAAGTAATTGAACTCATTGTCCATATGCTGGACAAGTGGTATAACCACTACAATGTCACATGAATGCAGGCATTGCCTCCTTCTCTGGCTACTGTATTTTAAAAACCAAGAGCCCTGCTCAATTCTTTAAAAGAACACTAGTACACTCCTCCTTGTGGGAGGAGATTCTGGTCTTCATCTCTGAAGTGGTTTAATGTACCTGGTTTCAGGTCCTAGAGAGGGGTAGGAGTTCAAACCCTATATGCTGAACATTTCCAATTACCTAGCTCCAGTTTATTTAGTCTGTCTCCCTAAAATTCAGGTGTTCCAATGTCCAATTTATAATTATTTATGAAATATGGCTCTTTGCCTGGAATTCACTAAAAAAAAAAAAATCCATGTTAATTTTAACAATAGAAATATTTATTTGATGTCTGATGAGGCTGACAAAATCCATCATGCTTAGGCCAAATGATGCAAACACTTCTCAGGCAAAACCTCAAGAGAAGTTGTGCAGGCTGCAATAAATTGAATGTGAATTTATAACCTGCATAAAGACCACTGGACTTAGACTTATCATTTGAAGAGGTGAAAGCTGGAAAGTTGTGAAGTCTGTAATGTTATTGGGGAAAGTTTTAATTGCTTTTTAAATAAAAGAGGACTAATAAATGAAGACAATGATTTATCAACAATTTATTTTTTTAATACTTTGAGAATATGTTGCCTTGAATTTTAGTGAGTTCATTAAAATTTTAATTATTTAATGATTACTGCCAAGAGACTATCAAAGTTAATAGTGTTTTTTACAGCATTGTTTGTTGTAACATTGCTGGTGGATAAATTGAATAAAACATGACTTCCTTAATTCTTTATATAAGCAGAGTACAAAAAAAATCTGAGAAAATGAATAATGCATTTTTTAAGAACCATGTGTTGTAGTTGATAATTTGCTATAAGTAATTTCCAACCTAATTTTATAAAAAGTAAACAACTCTGGCCCAGTAGTGTACTTGTGAAGAATGATTACGTTCAAAATGTCCACATATCTCAGGAGAATATTTTCTCTTTTAACAATCCAGATATTAATTGCTCAATATTGTGCTACAATTCCAGGAAGGATACCCTGTATACTCATCATATTTTGAGTTGCATGAAGCTGGAAGGAAAAGAAGCATGTAATACAATATAGATAATATTTCATATTCTTTAGATTGCTTGAATAGTTTGCTTTAATAGCACACATTGTATTTAAACATTTAATTTATAGATCACTAAGTATGACTGTTCTTAATGCAACATACCACATTTGTACTATCTAGTTTCAGTTGTGATATATTTGCAATGATAGAGGCAAACTCAAGACTGAAAACAAGCAAACAAGCTTCTCCAAACAGCTTCTAGTAGGGGCATGAAACGTGGAAAGTTATAACGAATGCCAGCCACCCAAATTCAGAAAGATGATGTGTGACAAGCTGCAATAAAACATAAACACTGAGAAGTTTCTAATTCATTTGCATTTAACTAATCAAGACAAAAAATGCTGGCATAGCCAAACTAGTGTAATTTTAAAAACTTATTAGCTTTTAAATCTTGCAAGGAAGCAACTGCAGACATTTCCTCAGGCCTCTATTTGCCTGGGTGCCATCAATGATTGAAGGTTTCTTTCCTGCCCTGGTGGCAGGGCTGCCCCCCACATTGAAGTCAACCGATGGGGAGGGCACTCAAATGTTTTTCCTCACCTGTAGGAAAAAAAGTCTCCATTACTGAAATCTGTATGGCCCTTGCCTAAAATTAGGCAGCTAAGTATTTAGATTCTTGAGCAAGTTACCTGTTACTCTTCTTGATATAACTGCGGTAAGTGGGAATGTATAATTATGGATGTCTATCTAAGTAGTTGGGATCCTTACAAACAATATCTCTATTTTGAAAATGTCGTCCCCACCCTGGGCTCAGAAATGCTTCACAATGGAGGTAAATAGTGCTGCTAGATGTCAGATTTATCCATTTACTCATGACTATTGCAGTATGTAAGAGTCAGGCTTGGTCTCTCTTAAAATATCTACATATTAGAAAAAATAATAGCCCATGTAAAGGACTGTACTAGATAGTATATAAAAAGCTGTTCCTATTAGCTGTAGAAAATAAAGTACATTTAAGTATTCTTGTTTAACTATTGTTGATTGTCATGGGATGGGCTCCCCAGGGATGGCCATGATACCCCTAGGACTCCTTGACCACGCCAATCCTGCCCAACGGGCACCCTCTCTCACCTGTCATGTCTTGCTGTAACTGTAATAGATAGGGAAGCTGCCCTCAAATTTGTATCTTGGACACGGTCCTGATGGACCCCACTGAACCCTGTGGGTTCTTGGACCCCTTTTGGGTCCCGCTCCAAAATGGATGCCTCAGCCTTATCGGACAGATGCGTGGCTCCAAACCGTCCCTTTACCACACCCCAAGCCTCGCAGATGGCATTCACACATTGTCCCTGCAAGGCCTTAGTTTAGCTTGACCTCCGGTCATCGCTGAGCTCTCCGCAGCCCTGCGTCTCTCTCTGCGCTCCGTGACGCTGTGCTCTCCGTAGCCCTGTGTCTCTCTCTGCACCCCCTGGTGCTAGGGTCTTCTCACCCCCTTTGTCACTTCACCCCTGGTGCTGGGGTCCACTCACCCCCTGTCACAGTGCCCACACTGACACTGGGGCCTGTTCACCCCCAAATACTGTGCCCACACTGGCACTGAGGTCTGCTCACCCCCTGAATACTGCACCCACTCTGGCGCTGGGGTCACCACACCATAGTGGGCCCCCAATGAGGCCTTCTCCTTCCCCAATAGCCTCAGCCCAATCCACCGGTGCTACAAACAGAAATCAAAATATGAGCCTCTGGGATATAACATAATGCAAGCCACTCAAGGTGTGCTCTGTGCCTCCTCCCTAGTATTAAATGCCTTGCAGGCCAGGGTCCCTAGTGAGCTCCTGGAGCCTCTTAATCCAGGCAGCCAAACATCTCCACTTAGCTTCCTCTAAGAAACCTCCTTCCCCCTTGGCTGCTGACAGAGAACTGCCCTCTAATCCCAGCCCTGGGGTTTATGTGCCCAAGGCCCTACCTCTTCTGGTCAGCTGACCGCCTGCAGGTGTGGGCTAATTCCCTCATTCCTGCTGCCATGGCAAGTGGCATCTGTGGGGTTCCTGCCTGACTGCTAGGGCTCTCTCCCCAAGCAGTTTCTGCCCCTAAAGGAGCAGGCACCCGAGTGCCCTGCGACTTTGATACAGAAAGCAAGGATAACTTGCATGGGAATGATGTTTTATATAGAGCAGTGATTCTCAACCAGAGTAAATATCATTCTCAACCCTAAAATGCAAGGTTATTTTAAGGTGGCCACAGCATGTCAGACACTATTAGAACTGTTAGGTGTGTAAGCACCTACACATAATTCTCAAAATAATCCCAGAGATTTAAAAGATGATACATAGTATCAAGAACATTTTGATCTGTGGTGTAGTCTTCATAAATTCTTTACAACAAATAATTGCTCAATATTTTTTTTTCCACAGTCAGAAACAGAGTGAAAGCTAAGAGCTGACATTTTCCAAGGGGTGCCTTGAATTTAAAAAGGTTAAGAACCACTGATATAGAGCAAAGATATGGAGCCATGTTTGTCCTGAGCTGACTAGTTCCTTTCGTTTTAGCACACAGCAACATGAAGTACAATATTGTTTTTCTGTTTATATGAAATTCAGAATGCATGCATCATTAATATTATAAAATGCAAAGCACTGTAATGAAAAGTTGAATTTCTTATAGTAACTTTGTTACCATTGTTATAGATAAAGTTAATGACAAATATTTTGAAGATTTTTTTTCCACAAAAATACAAAACAATTTCAGGGTGACAATATCATAAGAGAAATTCAAGGTGTCTTACAACAAAATCAAAAAGAAAATCAATATGGCTTAACCATAAGCTAAATTGAAATAGAAACCTTTGCCCTTTCCCTTAAACTCTCTTAGAGAAGGCCCTTCATTGAAAGTGCTACATTATAGCAAGACCATAGTGTGAAAAAGGACCAGTCATAGGCAGAGCAAGCTTTAGTTGCTAGAAGAGGGATCTAACCAGAAAAATGTGAAGACTTAAACAGAATAAACAAGTTAATGCCAAACAGGATTTTATATAGTGCTCGAAAGACCACATGTTAAGATTAATTTGCTGACATGAAAGGATCCAAAGTGACCCCAGAACAAGAGTAATATCATTAGAAAATTCAACTTCTGCACAAAGCCTTACTGCTGTATAATAGAAACACTGGGGTCTATCTGTGTAGCAAAAGCAGGAAGGAGAGCAGAAAGAATTCCACTAATCAAATCAACATGTAATAAAATAATGAAAGAGTCTGTATGTCAACACAGAATGTGAATGAGTTATCCATGCTGTATTTTTTCAACCCCAGCTGCACAGTGTGAGCACTGCAAGCTTTCCACTCTTCATGGCTTCAATATTTAAATGTCTGTACATACAGATCTGGGTAAGCTTTTCTACCAGGAGAACAAAAATGGGAGAATTCTCCCAAATTATTTGAATGTGTGTACACAAAATCAGCAGCTAGATCTAAATTATTAAACTACAAGATTAGGAAGCTCATCTTTGTTGTCCAGTGTCTGATATCAATCATTTGCAATTCAGTCGGAATTTTATTAAGGTAAAGCAGGGTGGCCATCTAAGAATTAATTGAAGTCAGACAAATTTACAAGAAATACCTGTGTACCATGCCTTCTTAATGCACTGGACTATGAGTCAATATATCTGGAATCTGTTCCCAGCACTGTTACAAACTTACTCAATGACTTTGGCAAAGTATCTTAATTGATCAGTTTGTGTTTCAGTTTCTTTATTGGAGAAAAGTTGATAATAACTAGGGCTTCTCAGAAAATAGTTTTGCTTTATGAGAACCCTGAGGTTCAAGATGTTATGGTGACCTTTTCATATTTTTTATGACCAATGGGGCAGACAGAGATTGATCATAACAGTCAGTTGCCTAGTGGCTAGATCATTCACTTTGCACATGGGCTACCTAGGTTCTATTACTGCCCTACATGATTTGGAGTAAAAATTTTAAATGGGATCTTCCAGATTGGCAGGTAACTTTTGTTGTTTCTCAAGTCCCCTTAACCAATAGAGTGCTCTAACAATGAGTCAGCCTTTCTCTTGTTTACTCACTCTAGTTGGAGCTCTCCTACTTTGCATAAACATTTGTTTCTTAGCCTAGAAACAGAATCAAATAGTATTTAGACATTAATGTGAGTTTATTATTTGTAATGAAAAAAAAATCAAAATATGTAAATGAAAGTTGGTGATGCAATTTAGGGTTAATCTCTTTACTGTTTAAATTTAGGGTTAGTGCTCATGGGAAGACAATTTAAGATGATATTATCTATGGTACTAATATAACTTAAACCTAGATGGCCCAGCCTGAAGAAATTTAAGAAATGAGGCACTGAACTAAAACTTCAGCAAGAAAAAAACCAAATGAACTGCAATACTAGAAATGGAGTTAAATTACTACCAAAACTGCTGCCAGAAGACAAAGACTGGCTTCAAAGCTCCCAAATATTTGGACTTGTTCAAAATATGGAAAACTCTCCTAGATTCCACTTAGCAGAGACTCCAGAAGGCCTTCTTCAAAAGGTTAATCTTAAATATTTTCCACCATATCACAAGAGAGGATCAGACACTGGCATGTGCAGTGTGAACCTAGATTTATTCTGTGAACATGAAAATTAATCTGATCCTCAAGAAAGTCTCAGTGGGCATGTCTACCTCAGATGCATTACTGCAAAGTAGCATAGTTTACTGTTCAGTAAACATGTGTCCACATGTGCACATGCTTATGTGCTGTAAACCTTGCTAATCATGAGTAAATTTGCTACCTGCAAATGCAAGCAGCAAATTTACTCACCAGTAGTTACTGCATAGTAGTGCTCATGTAAATACCTTGGGGTGAGAGATTACTCCCTGCTGGCCACCAAGGGGCAGGAGATTGCTCCCTGCCCCTGGGAGCTGCCTGCTACTGAAGCAGGCTCTACCACCAGAGCCAAGTGAGGACTATGTCCCCCGGCCCCAGCAGCAGGGAGCTTCAAGCCCCTCGCACTCCAAGATCATGATCAGAGAGTGGGGGGCTGGGAGATCCTTATCTCCCAGTGACAGCTCTGTGATCATGGGGCCAGTGCTGAGAGATAAGGATTTCCCAGCACCAGCCCCATGGTCACGGAGCTGGCGCTGGGAGTTCCCTGGTAACAGGGGGCTGCAGATTCTGTTCCCCACCCAAATCCGTGATTGTGGAGCAGGGTGAGGAACAGGCTGGGGACCCTCTGCCCAGCTGGGGGCTTGCTGCTAGTTGCCCCACCAGCAGATCAGGGCAGGGGGCTAGGACTTACCCCTCCCCTGCAGCTCTTTCCAAGTCCCCTACCCCAATCAGGAAACTGGGATTGGGAGCTTCCTACTGCTGGGACAGGGGACATTGTCCTCCCCTGCAGCAGCAGACAGCGCTCCAGGGGCAGGGAGCAATGTCTCAGCTCTGGCCAGCAGACAGTTGTCTCCTGGCCTGGTGCTCCCTGCCAGCCCTTGGTCCAGCACCCAGAGGAAACCTTGAGCCTTGGTGGTGAGAGAGGCCCATTGCCAGACCACAGGATGTGAAAGAAGTTTGCTGCTAAGAGCAGCAAATCTGCTCCCATGTTCCTGCATAGATGTCTGCCTGGGAGCATTTACTCGCAAGTAAACTGATCTCAGATCACCTGTATATGTGCCCATTAAAAAAGGAAGCTTTACAGAAGTTACAGTATGGTCAGGAATCCTGAGCAGACTTTCACACAGACTTGACCTTTGATACATCTACTACCTGCAGAGTCAGACTACCCTGCTAGTTCCCAGACCTTGGTTTTACGTGCCCCAGAGCTCCACTCCTTCCTGTTATCTGGCTCTCCAGCCCACACAGGGGTTTCCACTCTACTTGATAATCAGTTTGGCTCAGCTGTCACTATTTGTCTAACAAGCTTTGGCTTGTTATTGCTCTACACCCTCCTAGGGACTGTTTTCTTTTTGGGGTTGGTTGCTGTTATTGCTAGACCTTCCTGGCTACAAAAGTCCTGTTCCCCCTTAGATTGCAGCTAACAGGGTTACTATTTCCTGTTACAAAGATATTGTCTAATTTAGGGAAACATAGTGTGATCCAAAAATCTTCATATCCAGTTTTGTAAAATAGAAAACAGAAGGAAACCTACTGGATGAAATCAGCAGGATAAATCAATTATAACTCAGATCAGTGGGAATTAGATTTAATTCCCTCTCATGGTAAACATGGAAAGAATCAATATAATTTGAATAGTATTTTATAATGGCTGAGAATCTTGCAATAGGGTAATGAAATTAGATTTTTTTTTAAAGCTGAGCAATAACAGAACTGTTAAAATTAGATCCTGAAACTAAACCAGAGATAAAAAGATAAACTTTCAAAATTAACTTCTATTAAATGAGAGAGAGATGGGATTAGGCAGGACCCCCTGAATACCCATGTAAAGCTAAAAATCCAAAAAGTTCAACATTAAGAAATTGGGGTAAATATGTTTGTAATAGGAAATCTTTGTAGAAGCCAGTTATTCAGTGCGGGAGGATCCCACTAATAGGTTTCAGGTAAGATTAGCAAAATGTTAAGAGTTTATTTTTAGCACAGACTGGCTTCCTGCAAAAAGGAAGCAGGCAAGAGATCTGCTGGTAGGGCAACTAGAACAGCTCTTACAGCCAGACCAACTAGGGCAGATGAACCTCCGCAAAGAATAAAATAATATACTGCTATATCCAGCCTCAGTTAGTAGTTTGCTAAGTTCCATAGGGCTTTTGTCCTTGAAAGTAATACCACTGATTAAATAGAGTAAAAGAAGAATGAGTACAGTATTAAATCAAAGTAAATATTAGATCTGATCAAATTCTTTGTTGTGGATTATGTTACAAATTTAGCCTTTTTTTCGCAATGAAAATCATTTGTACATTAATCTAAATGTTTGAGAATGTACTGATTATTTGTAGGTACTCACCAAATAGCTTGTCCCAACAAAATAATTGTTGTTAGTGGTGTGATTGGTTACCTACATCTAATATTGCATCTACTCTCAAGTTGGAATCTGAAAGGTTTAAACAAGTGAATGACAGACAAGTAAAAGGTAAGATTTTAGCATGACTTTTTTGGATAATGGTTATTACTTATGTACTCATACCTATTAATTTTTCAGGATTTATAAACATCTTTACAGCTACTGAACAGTTGTCTAAATATTAATGCATGATAAATATTATGGCCCCATAATATAACTGGATTTCAGCAATCTCAGTGTTTTCATTAATGAGAATAGTCTTGGCAAAGTATATGGGGACTGGCATTTGAAGATGAGTTAAAGAGTTATAGTTTAACTCATGGTTGCAATTGGGACAATGAAAGGAACATGATGGGTTTGACTTCTAATATCCTTCAACTAAAACAACTTTGATATTTAAGTCTATACATAATTTTCACAATACATATCAAATAACAGTACCGTTATGGTGATGTTGCTGTAATGGTCCAGGAAACATGCTAGAGGCAAGAATTCTTGTGGGTGATATCTTTTTTGGACCAACTGCATGGTTGGGATAGACATAGGAAAGCCTTTGGGTATCACAGTACCCTTCCTCAATGAATGAGGTATGATTTATTTGCCACAGAACTAGCATTTAATGAAGTGATTGCTCAACTGGTAAATCAATCAGAAGCTTTATCTTCAAGTTCACTTGAAAACATAATGGAAATAAAGGGATGGAAACACCAGTGAAAAGTGAAGGCTGTGGCAATATTTTAAAAGGGTGTATCATGGGGTTTTTAGATTGATATTGATCCTGGAAAGGCTGATACAGAACATAATCAGTAAAGAATTATAAGATGATAATATAATTATACTGATAAAATTGTTTTGTATGGAAGGAAAATTACATTCAACAAACAATATCTTTTTTTATTGTAATTTCAAGTTTGTGATAAATTTACTTACTATATGGCCAGTATATTCCTAGTTCAACTAGATTTACAAGATGTATGGATTGATTAAAAAATCTGATATTTTTGAGGAAAACTGTTCCAAAGAAGATGAAATCTTGCATTTTTACTTTTTCATTTTTAAATGCATTATTTTATTATTTTATGTACTATAATTTATAGTACTATAATATAGATGGCAGAGCAAAAAGTCCTTTTAAATATAAAATGGAAGGGGTCCACTCTGAAATACTTCAACCTTATCAAATGGTGTATTTAGATTTTTGGTGGAAAAAAAATCATTAAAATTTGCATACTATGTGGAACACCTCACTTTTCTCAATGCACTGGAAAGTGTGTGGCTGTCAAATGTATGACTAGCTCTTATGCTTAGCCTTGGTAAGGTATTTGACTTAGCCCCCAGTGGCAATTCTGATTATAAAAAAAAAAAAAAAAGTATATAAAATCAACGGAGCCCTATCAGAAGGTTGCTGGTTCTTTTAAGTAAAGTAGTTCTAGCTCCCACAAGATGGAGAATATGTATGCCAGCAGGGTAGAGTGGCATCTGTGACCTATAAATGAAGATAGAATGGGCTGCTTGCTTTTTAGAAGTTCCCTGGACCAATCTACATGCCATCCACATGAAATGGGTTTGAAAAAGACAAGTGTAATCTTGCAATATATCATGTGAGACATTCTCAGCTATGGCTATGATGTAATCTTACAATATATCATATGAGACATTCTCAGATATGGGATGTTTCATCCTTAGGGAAAATGAACTCAATTGCAACAAGTGCTGTAAGATTATTATGGGGATAGCAAACTTATGAGGGGAGTAAAAAAATACTTTGGTTTAGTTAGCTTATTAAAAGGAAAGCTGAGAGCAGACTTACTGGCTAGAAATACAAAGTGGGGTAAACACCAGGGAGGCAATAGAACTATTTAAGAAGGTAAAGGAAAATGTTGGCCCAAGAACTTCTAAGTTCAGCATGAACTTTGACGGTTTCTAACTGTTGATGTTTTGGGACAGCCTTCCAAAGGGGCAGGGGGTGATTTACTTCACATGGTTCTATTGAAAAGCAAAAGACTGGACTTTGTGAATCAGTTCTGTGATCCATATATTGGGTTTAGTAATGAATACCATGTTACTCAAAGAATGAACTCTAGGAACTGCAATGGATAAGCAAACTATAAACATGTTGTATCTGGTGAGAATTGATTTGCACCTCATGGATTCAGAAAGGAATCCTGTTAACTTCAGTTATACAAATTATTGTTCAGTCTTGTGTTAGTCACATAAACCAAACTGTATTCCTAGTATGCTAGGAAGTGTGTGCAGTAGGGCTGCTTTATTTTCCAACAATTGGTCCTAGTCAAAATATGATTTCTGACTAAGTGGAAGAGACTCTTTTGCGGGAAAAAATGTGTGTTCCTCCATAATAAATGTGCCTATGAGGTCTGGAGATCCTTGGCTTTAGTTTAATTAGGACCAATTAATTGTTAAAATGATAATGAAACAAGGGATTTAACTAGCAACTGAGCAGTAGGATTATTTCTAACATAGAATGGCTAGGTAGTAAAAAGAAGTAGAGCTGAGTGGACTGGCATCATTATAGGGTTTAACTGACCATTATGCATTCTGTCTTTGGACAGTCAGTCCATGATATTGTTCTGGAATGAATTGTTGACTGGGTTCAAGAAGATACATGTATCTAAATTACCCCAGCTAAGCTGATTCCTTAGCTTCCTTTAATACAGTATTCTTTTTCAGTTAAATATGTTAATTCTTCACTCCTTATGCTGTTTCTTACTTTACTCAGGCAAATAGTCCCACTTACTGCAGGCTTAGGCACTTATTTACATGTTCCAATATTGCTTTTAATATCTGCATACCAGACGTAGTAAATGAGTTGTATTAATGTAATTTTAAGATTGATTTTTTCTGTGCCTCTTAACACTTCCTTTTCTTAGCTTGCTGAGTACATGCTTAAATATATTCACAGCATATAGCACAAGGTACTAGATTCTACTTTCACCTAGACTGATATGAGAAAATTCACTGACTAGAACACTTCAACACATTTTTTAAATAAAGTTTCATTGTAGCAATTGTTTATCTAGAGTTCAAAAATATACAGTTTGATAATATTTACTTAACCCAGTGAAAGGAGCTCGCTGGAGTTTGGTTTCAAGTGATCACTGCTGGGATAGGATTTCGGTTCCATCAGCTAGCAATGATTGGGATGGGGTAGAGTTGTGGGATGAGGGGAGCCAACCTGTTATACAACACTTCTTTCTCCACAAGTTCGTGGAATTAGCAGTTTCATTGAACCTGCTATGACTTACAGCTTGTCTATTTATCAAACTATTAGAAATCATAGAAATGATAGAAAAGGGGTGTTAGAAGGGACCTCCAGCGGTTAATCAATCCAACCTCCTGCCTGAGGTAGGATCATCCCTATCCAAACCATCCTATACAAATTCATTGTCTAACCTGTTAGTAAAACTACATAGTCAACCCTGACACAAACACAAAACATAACACCCTAACCTGCCACAGGTAAAACAAAGGGATCACAGCAGTCATCCTGCTGCTGGAAAGGTTGTTAAAACACACTCAAGTACCAATGAAGTGGGTCATGCCCCCTGCTACATAGGAAGGCAAAACACCCACAGACCATGTGAATCTGGCCATGGCATAAAATTCTTTCCTTACCCTTGCAGACATGGTGATTGGTCCGATCCTGAGCATAGGGGCAAGATCCTATGGCCAGAAATCTCCAGGTTCCAGTCACAGCAGAAGCACTGGCACACCCCAGTCAAAGTCCCGAGCCTTCACTGCAGTCAACACCCAATGCTTCTGAGGAAGGCAATAAATAAATAAATAAATAAGCCAAAAAACAAGCAAATAAAAAAAAAAAAATCCTAATGCATGTAGTAACACAAGGGGGGAAAAAACCTTGTTCTCATGTGGCAGTGTGGCAGCCAACAAAGCCAAGAAGCATAGGAAATAACCTTACCAGAACATAGGCATAACCACTCCAAAATCATCCCCAACCAATGAATATCCAAGTACTTCTTTACACCTCCAGTGATGAAAATGTCACAACTTTCCTAGATAGTCAGTTCCACTGTCTTACTGTTCTAATAGTGAAGAATCTTTTCCTGATATCCAATCTAAACCTGCTTTGTTGCAGCTTCTTCTTTATGGCAGCTCTTTAGATATTTGAGGACTGCTATCATGTCCCCTCTTAAGCACCTTTTTCACAAGGTGAACATGCCTACCTCCTTCAGCCTCTCCATGTATGACTTGCCTCACAAGCCCTTTATCATTTTTGTCACCCATCTCTGGACCCTATTTAACTTCTGCACTACCTTTTTAAAATGTGGAATGCAAAACTGTATACAATACCCTAGGTGAAGCTTACCCAGTGCCAAGAAGAAAGGCACTATCATCTCCTATGTCTTGCACCTAACACTTTTATTGATTTATCCCAAAACTGCACTTTCCCTATGTGTATCTACATCACAATGCAGGCTTATATTAAGTCATGATCTGCCAAGACTCCCAGATCCCTCTCCCTAGTGCTGCCATCCAGTTAAGTATCACCAATTTGATTAGTCTTCCTGAAGCCTACCTTAATTTTGTCAATAATAATGCTCCAGCCCAGGTTTGCAATCTGTCAGGATGCTTCTGAATTCTCCTTCTGTCCTCCAGTGTGTTCTCAGTCCTTCCCAGTTTTGTTCTGTCTGCATATTCTAACATCCAGATAATTAATAAACATGTCAAACAGTACCGGGCCCAGCACAGATCCCTATGGCACTCCACTTGAAAGCTCCTGCCATTCTATAATTATCCTTTGTTTGCATGTAAGATGCCTGTCCATCTTACAGTAGTTTTGTCCAACTGACATTTCTCCAATTTATTTACGAGATGCTCATGTGGTATCTTGTCAAAAGCCTGGGTGAAGTCCAGATGCACTATATCCACAGCCTTCCCTTTATCCACCCATGTAGTTATTTTGTCAAAAATGAAGATCATATTTGATTGGCATCATTTATTTTTAGTTAATCCATGCTGGCTGCTTGTGGCCAGCTTTTCCTCCTCCAGATCCTTGCAAATGGATTTCCTTAGGATATGCTCCAGTAACTTTCCAGGTATTGAGGTGAGGTTAACCAGTCTGTAGTTCCCTGGGTCCTTGTTTTTTACCTTTTTTTAAAGAGGGACACAATGTTGACCCTTTTCCAGTCCTCTGGTACCTCACTTGTCTCTCACAACTTCACAAATATTATTTGCAAATATTCAGAGATCTTTTCCTCTAGTTTTTTTTTTTTTTTTTTTTGGTACCCTGAGACAAGGTTCATCATGGCCTGCTGACTTGAATTCATTTAGACTCATCCAAAAGTTTCTGACTTTCTCTTTTGCTCTTTCCTGGTACGCTTCCTTGGTGACCTGCACACGTGTTTACTGTCTGTTTGCTTTCCTTTTGCATTTAAAGCATCCTAGAAGCTCTTTGTGTAGCCACATTGGTTTCTTACCATGCTTTTTGTGCTTCCATCATGTTGGAACAGAATCTTTTTAGGTTTCCAGTACTGTGCCTGCCCTTTAGAAACTTCTTGTCCTCTTGGGCACCTTTATCTTTCAGTATGTTTTCCCAGGGCACCATGCCTATTAACTCCTTCGGTCTGTTGAAGTCTGCCTTTTTGAAAATCTAGCTTCTGAGTTTGGCTGACCTCTTCTTTCCCCATTGCAGTATCTTGGATTGTATCATATTGTGATTGCTTCCTCCCAAGCTTCCCATCACCTTCACATCCTCCACCCATTCTTCCTTATTAATCAGGACAAAATCCAAGATAGATGATCCCCTTCTTATAGCCTCAATTTTTTGGAACTCTTTGTGGCAGCAGAAGGGCTTCTCTGCTGAGTTAGCTATGTCATTCCCCAAATGACAGAAGCTAAAGTAGCAGAAACCCTCTTCTCAAAATAGTTGTGTACCAATTGCTTGGCAGCATAGTTAAGTCAGCTGAAGGATGGAATCTTGGCATACTCCCTAGCTTGCATTACTGTGCTGGCAAATCTTTTATAGTATAGATCAGTATACAAGCTGGATAAACCCTGAGAAGCAATGGAGGATACAAGGATGAACCTTAAAACCACTAAATTCCCTGTGCAGCCACATAAGACCATATTTGAATCTAGCCACATGTATAAAGCAAGAATCAAATAAGGGTGTATAATTTCATTCTGTTTATCTGAGCAAGAAACATTCCTTTTCCCTAAAAATCCCTGTATCGCTTAAAATGTATGACACAGTTGCTTAATAGCAAAGTTTTACCTGTGGGCAAACTTAGTTAAATTTTGTACTATGAATGCCCCACCAATAGAACTAGCAGAATTGGTGGGTTGGTACTTAACACTAGTGCAGTTTATTGTCTTGGTTATTATTTTGTTCTGTATTTTTTCATGAGATAGTATAACAGAACTGGGCAATTACTCCCAATGAAGAACTCATTAATTTTGCCCTTTTTTACATTTGCCAAATTTTCTTTTCAGTGATTCTCAAATATATTCATTATTCAAACTTAGGTGTGAATTTCTTCAGTGAATAAATCCTGGTCTTCAGATAATTGTTAACAGCTGATTGCACATATAAAAAAGGCAAACTGTTAATCAGTTAAGCCACATGGTGTTACTTCTGACATGGAATTGCAAATTATGACAACTGCACTCTAATAGAAGTAGTCAAATAGTGAAAATCAACCTTCTACCATTCTGCAATATAAAGTTAAGGTTTTGGGGGTTGCTAACTCATGTTTTTATGTCTTCAACTCTTGTGTTTGTGTGTTTATCTTGTAATTTCTTCAATTTATGAAAGTTGATGTTTGGGATAACTACAAACTTAGCTATAATGTATTTTACCTCAAATTACTGAAAAGTACTATCATTTGCAATTCCTTTCTGAACAAAGCTTTTGTCTAAAAATATAGAAAGTACTAATATAGAATGACATGCAGTGAGTATATATTGGCATGCATCACTGCAGAAAAAGGTCAAAAAGCTTATGCTTAAACTGCAGAAGAGTAAACTATGTTGACTGCTGCATTGCAATGCCTTTATACATTCTTGTTCAGTTTTCATGTAAAAATGTGTTATTTATTTCTTTTTAAAGAGTACACATTCTATTCTAAAATTCTCTCTTCTATTCTAGATCCTGTTTATGTTCTCTAATAATATAAGAACAAGTGACATCCAATGAAACTGAAAGACAGCAAATTTTGTTCTTTATTTACACCATGCACATAAACCTACCTGCTACAAAACATAAGAGAGAGAGATTGGGGGTCAAATAAATATTGGTAATATATTTAGTATAGAATGTGTAAGGGAAATAATGTGCTTCAGGGAATACGGTAAACTGACTACTAACTGCCTGCAGCAGTGGTTTGGGAGTAACCTCTCCTATTAGTGGGCAGCTTATGTAATAAATGAGTAGAGATATATGCACAGGTTCTGTGGCCCTGTTCTAGTCAGCTGGAGATTCCCAGACTCTTAGGAGAAGACAGAATTGTTCATTTTTTATTTTAACTTTTTGCATGGCTTTATTCAAAATAAGCAAAATAAGAATATTTGTGTTGAAGCAGACACATCATTATTAGGTGCCACTAGTTATAGCTTCAGTAGAAAAAAACTTCAGGGATTAAATTGGTCTGCAAAAGCAGTGCTGGTTATAGCTCCAGACCAGGCGTGAGAGCAATCTCATCCCAAGAAAAATGGAGACTTGAGGTCTGAGAAGATTTATAGTCAAAGAGACTGCAAATCATTCTCAGGGCTGATCTGGAGGTATGGATGGCCTGGTAACTGTGAAATAATCTCATCATGCCTCATTCTTCTCCACCCTATCCACTCTTTCCTGCTTTCTTCTATTTTGAGACCTGCCCTAACAAGTCCTAATACTCACTTTTTCAGAATCTGTTTCCATGTGGGTGAAATACTATAGCCAGCCTGACTCATAGCAGATCCAGGTTTGTCCCTGAATCAGGTAATACCTGCTCTCCCCTGCACCCTCTCCTGCATCAGAAACATAAGTAGAGAAGGAATAGAAAGGGGATGGGAAGTGTGGAAGGGAAGCATAAGGGGAGGGAAAGTATGGAGCAGAAGCACTATGTGAACAACTCTATTCTATTCTAAGTGAACCCCACTCCAGCAATCTTAGCTTCCTTTACTCCATCACTGATTCCATCCTCAAACCCTCCTCTTTTCCTCATCTCCAGTTCTCTTTCTCCGCACAAAATTTCACCAAACCCTTCCTTGAGAAAACTGACAAAACTTGTAGTCATCTCATGCTTTTTGTCTCCCTTTTTCCTGTCATCTTCATAGATTTCATAGACATTAGGGCTGGAAGGGCCCTCGGAAGATCATCAAGTCAGTCAGCTAGGGCCAAAGGATCACAGCAAGATCAGCATCCAAACATTTCTTAAAAGAGTCCAGAGTAGGTGCTTGCTTCCTCCACTCCTGGAGGGAGTCTATTCAAGGCCTTGGGGGCTTGAACAGTAAAGAAGTTTTTCCTTATGTCCAGCCTAAAATGGTATTGCAGGAGTTTGTGACCGTGGGACCTTGTCATCCCTTGGGCAACTCTGGTGAACAGCCATTCCCCCAGGCCCTGATGTACACCCCTTATATACTTATAGGCTGCCACCAGGTCACCCCTGAGCCTGCGCTTTTCCAGGTGGAAGAGTCCCATGGCTCTCAGCCTCTCATCATGAGGCCTGTTCTCTTGCCCTCTGATTATGCCTGTGGCTCTCCTCTGGACTCTCTCAAGCTTCTTGACATACTTCTTGAATTGTGGATCCCAGAATTGGATGCAGTACTCCAGGTGCGGCCTCACCAAGGCCGAGTACAGCAGAAGGATGACATCCTGAGATTTACTTGAAGCATCTATGGATGCAAGCCAGAATTTTGTTCACTTTACCAGCTGTGACATTGCATTGTGGCTCATGCTCATCTGTTGGTCAGTCATGACCCCCAAGTCCCTTTCAGCTATGGTGCTAGCAAGCGTAAGCTTTTAAGCGTGCTGCGGGTATTTTTTCTCAAGATGGAGTACCTTGCATTTTTCCATATTGAATGACAGCAGGTTTATATCCACCCACTTACTAAGCCTCTCCAGGTCAGCCTGGATCACCAGCTTATCCTCGGGTGTGGAAGCTCTACCCCAAAGTTTAGTGCCATCAGCGAACTTGGCCAGTCCACTTCTGACACCAATGTCCACGTCGTTAATAAAGACATTAAAGAGAACAGGTCCAAGGACACCACTGGTCACGGAGCACCTTGATGATTCACTTCCGTCGACTACCTCTCTCCTGGTGATGAAGCAGCAGGGGCTAGCGTACATGCAGACAAGCCGCGCTGTACCCCATGCCACCTGGCGCTCTGCTTGTTTGCACTCACCTTAGCTCCTACTGCAGCAGTCCCAGGAGCAGCTGACACTAGCTGCCTGACCATGGCTTGGTGCATCCCAGGAGCTGGGGTGAGTGGGACAGGTGGAGCCCAGGCACAGGGGGACAGGTGAAGCACAGTGCAGCCCAGCAGCTGCAGGCAGCTTCCGTCGGCCACTCCTGGGGCTGGTTGCAGCTGGGGTAAGTGGGGCCCTGGCTTCATGGCCCTTTCTCGTCCCCCCACAGACTTACCTGCTTGGATGGGGAAGTGGGGGGGCGCTTATGCCAATTACATAAGAGTTAATTTACCTCGCATATAACAAATTATGGGTCTGAAAATGCTCATCACATAAGAGCAAATTCACATACACAGAACCCGCATAAATCAAGAGAAACCTGTATTCCACTAATCAATCTATTCCTTCTTCTATCATTTTTCTGTATGCTAGCTGCTCCTAGTAAGGTAGCTCTTATTTCACAGCCCTGTACACTATATTTATTATGGCTTAAATCATTGACTCAGGTGAACATTAACTCAGGTGTGGAAATAACTTTCAGGGATGTAGCAGATGCACTCTCAAGATGCTCAGGAAGTCCTGATTTTGTTTTATGAATCTTAAAGAGATGGACATTTAATTCTGGGTGCAGACAAAAGTGACAATTTTTGCCTGATCTGGCCACAGAAAGTGGTCTATAGCCATGACCAAGCACAAGTGTATGGTTGCAGACCACTACAAAAATGGCCAATGGGGTGAAAATCTGAACCTTCATTGCATGAGGGTTGAGATGAAGACATTTCAAAACAGAGCATCTTCTGTAACTTCTGTTTGGGCTGCCTCCCAGCCTCGAGTTGTTTTCAGAATGGGAGGGGGGAAAGGAAGCTGAGGGAGTTTGGTCTGAGGTTTTTTTGCCTGTGCTGGAAGGTAGCAAAGCATTCTCTGTTATAGCAGGGAGCTTCACTCTGCACCCTCTAATGACTACAGGACTAAAGAAACAATATATTTTGAGTGGCTTTTTTGCCCAGTTTTTTGGGTTTTTTAGTATATATTGTATGATCTAGTAAATTCATGCACATTCCAATGAAGTAATACTTATTTTTGCTTCACTCTAAAACTGAGTAATATAGATCTCAGCCCCTAGCTTCTAGTTTCTTTTTACGTGGAAAAAAAAAAGGTGTTGTGTTATATACAAAGATGGACCACACCATCTACAGTGCTGTTGCAAAGATCATCGCTGCCCCTCTTTCTGCATATCTCCTGTGGCTCCTCCTTCCTTATCACCACAATTATAAGCTACTTGCATTCCTTTTAAAGCCCATTTCAGTCCTGCCTATTATCCCATCTTCACTAATACAATGTCAGTTCCTGCCTTCAACTGACCACTGATTCCAGCCTCTGTCTTGTCTTTTTTTTCTTTAATAAGTAGCTTCTTGCTTTCTACTACTGCAGTCTTTCATTCCTATAAGAAGTTTCCAAAAAATATCTGCAGAGCTACTTGCTTATCCCTCATTAAAAGTGTCCTGTGCCGTGATTCCTCCAACAACTTGACAAAGGGATTTCTATTTCTTTCTGTCAAAAGCTGAAATGTGCAGTGAATAAGGCAGGTTATTGCACAAAGAGAGGAAGCTCTTGTAGTCCAGGAAATTTAATGTTTTTATCTGAAGAACTGGATTCTATTCCTGCCTCTACCACAGACTTCTGTGGTATTAGTGCCCTGAACCCTGTTATGTTTTGGAGGTTTATAGCATGTCATGAATGTTTTCTTGTTTTTACTGTACTGATATTATATGTGTGTATGGTCTCATTGAATAGCCAGTATTATCCAGCATCCACTTACTGAATAGATGTATGGTTTATACATCTGTATGGTGTATATCTTTATGCTTTTGGATACAGTTTAGTTAAAGAAAGGGAGTGAGTAGCTGAATCTTTCTTTCTATTGTGGCTCTTGGGCAACAAAAAGAATTGTTACTCCCAGACACAGGCAGAATGTATTGGACCCCAAGGTATTGTTTGCTTGTAATAGGGAAATCAAATCAACTCCTCTATAGTAAAGGCATGTGGGAAGAATTGCCCACCCAGACGAAGAAATGCCAGGTGCTTCAGGCAGATGAATACTTTATCAAGAGTTCTGGTGACTTGGGAATGCTGGTAGGGGGATTAGTTGGAAGGAGTTAGACAGTCAGCTTTTGGCTGGGAAGGATCACAGAGACCCCCGGGGTCAGGGCTGAAAGAAATCAGCAGAAAACATGACTTCTGGTGTTGCTGGCAAGACTCAGGAAGGCTCAAATATAGCAGATGAGAGGGAAAGGAACTCTTCTTGTTCTGTTTTTCTGTCTCCAAATCTGTAGTTAGTTTTGCCTGTATCATACTTTCACCTTATGTAATAAATCTTGTTGTTGTTTGACTCGTTACTGATTGCCTGCGGAAAGAATAACCCTGTCCAAAGAGTGGGGGACCTAAAAATTTCTTCCATAACCTCAAGAGGTGGCCACTTAGGGCTGGCAGAGATTCTCTCACTGCACGGTCCAGAGTGGGGGCAATGGAGCTTGGGTGGGGAGCTACCCTAGGGCAGCCTCAGTCTGTTCCTTGGGGCAAGTAGCAGCACAGCCTAGGGACCCTCACAGTTAGTTTTTTGACAGTTAGTGAAGCCAGACTTTTCACAGGGGGTCCAAAATTGTGTTTTGCTAATTTTCTAGATATCCAATAGAAGTCATCTGGGACTAGATTTGCAAAAGCGCTGAACATTCTTGAAAATTAATTGAAGCCATGTTTGAATGTTAAAAACAGACTGCAGGTCTGGCCACCCTAAATTAGTGGGCATTTCTGACTTAATTTCTCTGTGCCTTAGTTCCATGTCTGCAAAATAATAACAATAATTACCAAGTGATATCTCAGAGATGCTATAGAGTTAAATGCATTTGTACCTGTGAAGAACAATATAAAAACCCATGAATGAATTGATAATTTTGTATTTACATGGTGTGGGTGAAAGAAACTGAAAGAATAATACATACTGTAAAGTCCCATTTCCTGCACCAATATCCATTCATTAAATAAGCAAGGGTCCTGTGGAAAAATAATATGCGATCATGTAATTAAAACTATTATAATGCATACAAACAAGTGGAGCAAATTAAGATTGCATGGGCCATCTGGCATTTTCTTTCTTGAGTGCTTGGCTTTGCAACTCAACATTCTTTTAGCATTTTTTTTTTTTTTGGATATAATTTATATAAATGGCACTTGATCTGCCTTAAGCATATATCTGTAAAAGTGGCACTCAATATGCCTTAAGCTACATACTTTGTCATGCAGAACCATGAATACTGAAGCTTATGATTTAAAAGGAGGATGGTGTAAACTTCCTGATGACACACAAACAAATGACTTTGCAGAGAGACAGATGCTAATGTGCAAGTATTTTGAGTCTGTTCCAAAATGTTGGTAGTAAAATAAATAAATAAATAAATAAATGCTCCAAAAGTATGTACTGAATGTTAGTGAGTGAATTCAATATGTATCTGCACTCCAAAAATAAAATATATGCCACACAGTTGACATGGTTTACAAGGATTATGAATAGTTTTACAGTGCCAATAGTACTTGAAGTCAATCAGTCAAACTGGAGGAGGAGATATTTTCAGGTGTCATGAGTATTAAAAGGAATGCACAGGTGCATGTAGCTCAGTGAGGTTATTTTTTGTAAGCCTACTTCCCTTTATTACTATTACTGCAGTATAAGGTTGGCTGTCATCCATATATCCATTTTAAAACCTGTATATTGATCTAGAAGGAAGGAATGACTTGTAGTTACAGAACTGGTAGTCAGAATATCTGTGTTTCTAGAGATGCCAAAGATTTCCTGGAACATTTTGAGTCAATAACTTGATCTTTCTAGTCTAGACTCCAGTTCCATGTATGCAAAAATAGTGGTAATAATACTTCTCCACCTCCTTAAAAATGTTGTGGACATAAATCCCAAAGAACTGGGAAGGTATACGTGGGAAACACATATTTATCATAAATAGATTTGATACTCATGGATTTTACGTATTAATTTACCAGTTGCAATAAAAATGCTAAGATTTATCCATGTATTATTTTAACTATTTCACTGAAAAGAATGATTTTGATTTGATTGTAATCCCATAAAAGTGGGTAGTTTTTAAATTATTATTACTAAGAACTCTCCAAAAAAATTATAAAGACCTCAGTGAGTTTGTTTCTTCACTGATGAATTAAATGAAAGGTTACATTAAATGGTAAGGTTCTTTTTAGGATGTTTTATACGGGATGATGATTTAACTGAATGTTTCAAGAGGTTATAATGCATCTCTGTTTTGAGAACTTTTAATGGTGTTTTTTGAAGAAAACCTGACTCTGTTTCTGACAAATCTGATGAATTTGTAAAGAACACAAAACAGTACTGATAAAACAGAATTTTGCACCTAATTGGATAGTATGTCATATCATTTAATTAAGAATTCCTGTCTTAAAATTAGTTTAATTCTGGAACAAAATTAGTTGAAGGCTGGAAGAGATGTGTTATAAAGCTGTACAAGCATTGGAAAAGCTACCCTTTTAGCTTACTAACAAGTGTCATGCCCCATTGTTCATCCTTCTCTGTAAAAAATCAAAGGATTTTTTTAGTACGTATATTATACATTAGATTGTGTTTTAAATTAAAATTTACAATAACATTGAGGTTAAAATTTAAAATAACATTGAGGACTAATGGGAAATGTTCATAAAAACTTTTGTAATGATATTTGATAATCTTTATTCTCCTCATTTTTGAAGGCATCTCTAACCTTTAAATTATGGGCTTTGTTAAACCTTATGCTGCAAGCTGCACAAATGTTAATCGATTTATTGTTGTTTGGCTCAGTGGAGAACTCGCACCTTAAGGTGAAAAACCATGTCTGACTGTCCTTGACCTGCACAGCTGTGACTTGCCACTACAGACTTGGTGAGCAGGGCTCCCCCTCCCCCCGCTCAGACCATCTCACTGTCTGCTCTGGACTCCGGAGCTTGCTGTGCCTGATGTGCCCGGGGATGAGGTGCTGTGCCTGGCCCTGCTTTCCCTGATTGAGGTCAGGATGCTGGAACACTTTAACTTGAGTGGAATAGCTGTGGAGAGTGGCCACACTTTAATGGAATGGGAGAGGTACTCCTACCCTGGAGTGATGTAATTTAAAACCAAATAATGAGTGCCTTAAGCCACTTAACTCCTGGATTGGCTGCATGTTAACACCTTTTAAGAGCTATACAAACCTCCTAAAATTACCAGATAACAAGGCCCTATGTTACCTTGAGCTACTTTACCTATATGATGACTAAGAACATATGTGGTTACAGCATGTAACTAATACAATGTAAACAGATTAGTCTGCATTGGGGCATGAGTGAGAGGTATGGGGAAGCATGTGCATATCAGTATTTATACAGAGGGTTAGGGAGGAAGATGAGAAGAGGAATCATTCAAACTAGAAGCTTGGAGCCTTATTTTGTCCCACAAATAACTATTGTTATCTTGTATCCCAAAGGGGAGAGAAACACAGGATCCAGCCCCTTCTTTTTGCATGACATATTACTCTATCCAAGGGGTCAGCAACCCCTGGCACACGTGCCGAGCATGGCAAGCAAGGCCATTTTGCTTGGTATGCCACGGCCAGCCCCAGCTCCAGGAAGCTGCTGCCAGCGACACAGCCCGGGTTGCTCCAAGCAGGGCTTGCAGTGCCCCAGCTGCCTGCTGGGAGTAGCCCGGGATCCCGGCTGGTAGCAGCTCCCCAGAGCCAGGGCAGCTGCAGCCGGGAGGCTCCAAACAGCTGTGCCGGGCTCCAGCACCAGCCCCACACTGGCGCAAACAGGCGCCTCGGAGCAGGTGGTGGGGGCGGGGCCTGAGGCGGCGGGGCCTGAGGCAGCGCAGCCCCATTCTTTTACCCGCTCCTGGCATGGAGGTGATGAGCCTGGCGCAGCTGTTTGTAGCCTCCCAGCTGCAGCCACCCTGGCTCTGGGGAGCTGCTGCCAGCTGGGATCCCAGGCTACTCCCAGCAAGCAGTGGCAAGCCCTGCTGGGAGCAGCCTGGGCTCCAGCAGCTACCCACAGCCAGGGTAGCTGCTGGCAGCCACAGAGCACCGGGCTGGGGGGCAGGGGCTTTGGGTGGGGGGGCAAGGGGCAACAGGGCTGGGGGACAGGGGTTTTGGGTGGGGGGCAAGTGGCAGTAGGGCTGGGGGGCAGAGGCTTTGGGTAGGGGACAAGGGGTACAAGTAGGGTATCCTGCCATGTACCCCTTGTCCTCATTTTGTTTTTCTGCCATGCCGGCACTCCAGCACCTTCCGAGGTAGGCATTATGGTGTTTTTCAGCACTTTGGCCAAAAAACGTTGCCTGCCCCTGCTCTATCCATTTGCAATCTCAAATTCTATCCAGCATTAGAGCTAAGTCATACCATCTCCTCTAAGAGAGAGGGAGAGGGATAGCCAGGAATACAAGAAGTGGTTTAGAAAGCTTCAACAAAGAAGGTAAAGGAGAAGGAAGTAGTTTAGAAAGTGTGTGTGTGGGGGGGGGGGAGATTTTCTTTTAATTTTGTAGAAGTACCTTCAGTGATGAATTTTTCCATTTCTATTTATATCACAGACAAATATCTATCCCCTTTAAAACCATTGATGACTGACATAGTTCACAATCAAAATTCTATTACTCATTACATGCCCAAATGGCAGCTTTCCAGCTGTGAAAATGATATTTTTGGCACCTAGGCACAGTTTGAAATGCTATTACCCATGCAGTGTCCACATGGCTACTAAACAGGCTCAGTGGGCAATAGTGCTCAGGTGTATAACTATATATATCCATACCTGAGCATAAGTCTTGAAAAAAAAACAGAAGGAGAAAGACTCTTCCATGTTTAAGTCCCATTTTGTGAATCGTTAGGGCATGTACCTATAAAGCAGGTTCAGCTTCTATTTAACCAGAAGGATTTTGAACTTGTATCCTTCTGACTTCCTAGCTCAGTACACTAGCCCTACTATCTAAGCCCTTCTCCAGCCCTCCTTCTGGAGTTGAGCTACAGTACTACACTCACTGCACTCTATACATTTTATCTAATGTTTACATTTAATAAACATTAGCTAAAATGTATAGAGTGCAGTGGGGAAGTTTCTATCTCAGCTTAGGGGAGTATTTATCTTACTGAGCCACACACCTTCTAGTATGTTTGCTTTCTTCTGGTCTCACATATCTCCCCTTCTTGTATCTGTACACAGAGCCAGCATCTAACCATGTTCTAAAGAAAGAACTGGGTGATGCTGGGAAATCAGATGGACATAGGTTCACACTCTTCAGAGTGGGGTGAGGGGAAAGGTAGGGAGGAGGGATATAGAGCAAGAAATCTGGTTTCCTGCTTTCTGGGAAAGTACCATAACCCTTCCAGTACAGGGGCTGAAGTATGGAAGTTTTCCCCCTGTTTCCTATTGGTTACTTCAGAAATTAAAAATAAATTAGTTAATGGTTACCTTTTATTTGGATTAGTTTAATACGTGTTCACTTGTTATAAAGTAACTTGATATAGATGTTTTTACAGAAGAACAGGTGAAACAAGCTCATTATGTGAATTGCCCTTTGAAAGGTCTTAAGCTTTGACAAAAAAAAAAAACAACAACAGCCTAAAACCCTGCCACTCATTCCAGGCATCTGTGATAACTGACAGAATGTATGTAAGGGAGCAAGAGGATGGTCACATAACTGTTTTTATATAGGGAAGAGATCTTGCAGGGAAAGAAAAATAAAGGTAAACCAACATTTACCAACCCCCCCCCCCCACCCCCCAAAAGAGAAGAGGGAATAAAAGGGCATTGATGGAACAGAGAAGAGATACTGAGCAAAGTAGCAAAATAAATGGGGGGTGTGGGGGAAGAAGATGCATAGAATAGCAGCAATAATTATGATGGGAACATGTCTAAGCCAGAAACTAAAGTTGCTTTTTAAATATGTGTAACACCCACACACACTTGGGGTTGTGTATGGTGAAAAGTGTGCTTTTGGTTGTTGTAAATGGGGGCGGGGGGTGGTTCTGGGATTGAAAAAGAAGCAGCTTTCCTCCTCCTCATTGCATCCAGACCATTGTCTTAAGTTTCCTTTAAGTACCTGTAAAACCAGTTTATTGACTCTGGAGCAAATGCAGGAGCACTGACCACCTTTGAACTGATTGGTCTCCATTAGCAGTGTTCAAATGATGCTCTTACTTGATAGGGACCCTGTAATTGTCAGAAAAGTTGTTTAAGGCTCAGGCCACCTGGCCTGGGGTCTCTTTTCTCCTGGGGCTGAGAGAGCTGCATTGCTGAATCAGGAGCCAGAAAACCTGTTTCCCATGGGGGGGTCTCCCCCTGCCCCCCCTTCACTGAAGAGGCAAACAAAAGTTATGTGATGGGAAGGCCTCAGGTACAGGGAGAGAGAGTGTGTCTCAGGGCTTGAGACCCCTGTTCTCTCCCTCTTCTTTCCCCTTTTGTTTTCTGGGTTTTGAGTGAGATGACACAATGTGCACGGGGTGGGGGGGCTTTCAAATCCCTGCAGCAAACCCAACTAGCGAGGTTTGGAGCCTGGCAGTTTTGCTGGTGTGCTCTGGGACAGGGCTAAGAGCCTGGCATGTTTTAGTTGCTGTTGCAACTTCTTTTGGTTCCAGCCTAAATGTGTGGCTAAACCTCAGCTGCATGTCTTGCTGGCAGTTTTGACCATGCAAGCCTTGAGTGGGATGTATTAATCTCTGAAGCAGACTAAGCAGGAACTGGGTCCTGGCAGTTACTAGCCTCCTGTGTTGGCAATTGTAGTGTCTCAGCATTGTAGTATAGCTGAGACTACATAGTCCAGGCTGCACTCATAGACCTGGGCCCTTTTTTGCTATTTCACAGCTATTGCATTTCAGCCCACCTGTGTGTGACTGAACCCCAGTCATATGTTTGGCTTCAAATTTGGGCCAGGGTTAAGCCTGGCAGGGTTTAAGCTAGGGTGAGACCGGGTCCTACTTGTTGTTTATCCAGGCCTCAGTGAAGTATAGGCCTGGCCAGCTATTGCAGCTCAGTTCAGGCCTAGCGAGATAGGCTTGTGCTTCCTTTTGTCCCTATTGCAGTTTATGCCCCAACCAAGCAGTGTGGGTGGGCACTAGTTGTAGTTCAGGCCCAAGCCAAAATAGGCCTGGCCCCTTTTTGTTGTTTAATAGCTGTTAGGTCTCAGCATAACAGTGTAGCTGCAGCCAAACAGGCCTGGCGCTCTTTCGTTGTATGTACAGGCCTTGGTGCAGGACAGACCTGAGTCCCCCTTTTATTGTTTTACAGCTGTTATGTCTCAGCATAACTGTGTTACTGAGCCCTGCTGTATGTCTGCTGTCTTGCACATGTTGTTGCTTTTGTAGCCCTTTGTCCTGACCAAGCAGCAAGGTTGGCGCTGTGTGCAATTCAGGCTCTTTTGCTGTTTGGCTGGCTTTTCTTTGGTTTCTCTTGCAGTTTCCTGCACCTTTAGGGTACAATGTGATGATGAAAGCTACAGTTAACCTCTCAAAGCCACCACATGGAAGTGGAAATCAGTGCTACAGCTTCACAGTGGAAAACAAGGGGCCCCTTGCAACATAGAAGGACTAATGCTTCCTGAGGTGCAGTGAACCCATGAAGCAGCTCATAGGTTCACTGTGGTGCAGGCCCCCCTCTCCAGCCTATCGCTGAAGGGCAGGTATAGCTGTGCAGGCCCCCAGAACTACCTGCTGGGGAACCCCCAAGTCCCAAACCGCCTGGGTATGGGTGAAACCTCCCTAAGAAGGAGCCACCTATAGACCTTATTTTGTAGTTTATAGTGTTTTAAAATTATAGTTAGTGTTTTCTTTTTTATTATTATTCTTTGTAATAAATTTGCGTTTTGTGTTTACACTGCTTGTGAGGAAACGGTTGTTGGTCTTATTGGACACCTCAGTGACTCGTTTAGTGTTTCCCAGGTAGTCTGGGTGGGGGCTCGAACCAAGGTAAAATATATTTAGCACCCCAGAATAGAACAGGTGCTCTGCAGAAAGATTACATATGTGTTTTTTAATTTGCATTTTTGGTATGCCTGCATCTTATGTGTGAAAGAAGTTTTAACCACTATGTTTAAAACCTGCACATGCAGTGCACCCTGTTATCCTATCAAACAAGGGCTTGGTAGATGCAACCTATTGTCCACTGTCTGATGGGGCAGGGAAGCAAGATGGAATATAGCAAGTGTCTGGCCTTTTATAGCATACATACAGACTATAATATATATATGTAGTCTCAATTTATTTGAAGAAAGTTTATTTTTATGCTTTTCCCATATGGAAGCTTTCCTTTCTGATCCCTTTTTCTCTCCCAAAAGAAAGAGTACCTTCTGGGTGCATCTACACACGTAATTAATGCAGAGCGATAAACTCTGGTGTTTCTTGTGACAGAGTTTATTGTTCCTGGCATGCTGTTTGCATGTGCACTCAAGACCATAGCACAATGAGCTGGGTTGGAGCAGCTCCAGCTGGCAGGGAGTTGAGAGGGGCAGCCTACCAGCCTCAGGCTGTTCCACCCCAGCTCACTGTGGTGAGAAGAGGCTGGCTGGGGCATGAGGGTGCTTCAGTGTGGGGTTAGCTGGCAGACAGCTTCTACATTGAAGTACCCAAAAGGGTACTTCAATGTAGAAGTAGTAGAAGATAAAGCCAGTTTGTCAGTATCTACATATCTACATAACCATATCTTTAATGGGTTACTTCTTGTTTAGGTAGCAAAGGCAATCCTTAAGTGAATGTAATCTTTTTAATGTGACTTCAGGTGCTGTCATGTAAACACTATTTGTTTATAAATATGTAAAATCCTAAAATTAGTTCTATTCATTGATCTGATCTTGCTTAAATAAGCATGATTAGGTTAATTAGTTAATTGATGGCAACAAAATAGTGAATGTTTCAGTTTGCAGCCTCCTAGTACTTTGTATATTTCTCATTTTTAAAATTGCTTTTCTTAAATAGCTCAATCAATAAATGTAACAGCCTTCCATCCAGGCCATCCTCAGTAATATGCATTTTATTATTTTGAAAATAACTTATTCTAAGGGCCCTGTGTGGAAGAAAGCAAACTTTTTTTTCATGTGCAATACTAAGATTCTCCAATAGATGCCCTAAGAGATCTCTTCTAAACCTAACCACTCAATACTGAAATTGAATAGTCTCAGTTCTGTTTTTTATACCTATAAACATTTTTCCTCCCCCACATATTGAGCGGCATTATGTTTTCAGGTTTCAAAGATATATTGAATAATAAAGTTTAGGGCCAGGATTAGTGCAAAAGCTGTGTGTTTAGAAATCAAATGCTTAGTATCACTTTTTAAGATGAAATGTTAATAGTAATTTTCAATTAATTTTAAGTGTAGTTTATTATTATTTTTAATCAGTTGTTGTTTTATTAACACGAATACTGATAAAGGGATATGTAATGCTATCTTCTTTGAATCACTATTATTTTAAAGGTACTACATACTGACAAAACCAACATTTATTTTACTAGAAATAACAGGTAGACTTACAAGTCTAATGTCATTTCAAGTTTTTGTTTATATATGTTGGCTATTTGGCTATATAAATATACATTGTTCTAGCATCATTATAAAATCTGTTACTTATGCTGCTTTTACACCCTTCCATAAATGCATCTTTTAAGTCGAGTTTTCATCTCTCTCTCTCTCTCTGTTTTCAAGGCTTGTTGGGAATTGGCCTTGATATAGGCCAAGACATTAGGGTCCTGGACTACTATAATTCATTATGTCATATGGGGATTCTCCCATGCCAGATGACTGATATAACCTCTCTCCAGGCTGCAATCTCTTCTATGCCATTGCCTGCCATTCTGCTGTTCAGGATCTCAGGTAAAATAGCCAGAACAAAGTAAATGCAAAATCTCATTGAATTGTACTTACTCTGCAAATATATCTATGGTTTATTATTTAGGCAACAAGCTTTTATAAATTCAAATTATTTAAATCATTAGACCATACAGAAAGCAAATATGTCCATAAGAAGATATGAAGCAAATTCAGGCTTCTGAACTTCATGCTGTGATATAGCTCTATTTTGGATGGTAATGCATTCTTGTTCATGTTAGCTGACTGAAAATTCTCCTATTCTTGTTTGCTTTGAGCTAAATAATGTACCGCACTAGCATGAGCTGCTTCAGAGGGGCAGCTGCTTTTCTTCCAGTGAAGAAAGGAATAAGCTATCTTTGAGAAATGACAGTGAAAAGAGAGGAGAAAAATAACCTTTTAAGGTGATGGTTGGGGCCATATATTCTGAAAGAATATTTATTTAGAGCCAAAATCTATCAGGTTGTTTAAACTGATTGGAGATCAGTCTGCAGGTAATGAGTGGGCAGATATATGGGGGTGTTCAGATTGCACTGACTAGATTTAAGGAATGTTTGTAATTTTGTCAAGGAAGTGTGAATTCATTTTTTTTTTTTTTCAGATTCGTATACTACAAAGAAAGCAGCACATAACTTGGCTAGAACATTATTCATTAAAAGTCAGTATTGTAGTCATTTAAGGACTCATCCAAATGCAGAAATTGATTTTAATGAGCTGTGGATAAGGCCCTCACTTTTGGCCAAGAAAAGTAATGTGATGTGTAACTCTGATCTGAACGGAGTCATGGAGGTCCTTGGAAGTCACTGGACACACTTTTTTAAAATAAAATAAATCTTATGTACTTCTGGGTGACAGAATCTGTCCCTCTAAAAAATTTATTTGTAGCAGTGTGCTAAGATATTGCAGTAACCTGAATGCTGAAATATATACAGAGAAATGACTAAAGTGGACATGAAAATACTAACGATGTAAAAGAGACTTTGGGAAGGAGGAGAAAGGAAATAGCTGTCTATTGAGTATACTTAATCTTTCATATTCTAATTATGCATTCATTTTTCACTCAACTGTTCCATTGATGCTGATGTAAAAGATTCAGGAGAAGGCCCTTAAACACTTGCAGAAGAAAAGTGGACCTAAATCAGTCAGGCTAAAAATGTATCAGTTGTTCACCACAGTATGAGTATGATATAGGCTTGTATGTGATAAACAAGGGAAATGTGTTAGACAGATGCTCTCTGGGTATTTGAACACTTTGATCATATTATCTTGTATTGTCTTCCTTCTATGTATTGAATCTCTGATCTCTTGTCTATCTTGTATGTATTGCTGTACTCAAAACAGTTTAAAAATCACCATCATAAACAAAAAGTTAAAAAGAAAAAGGTAAATACTCTTGCTTTTTTTTTTTTTTAAGGTAGTCATAACAAAGTAGTAAAAAACCCCTAATATCTTGACATTTGCTGCAATTTATCACAACCTCTTCTAACTGAAGCAAGCTTTCTATAACAATACAATAAAAAATAAAAATGCCAAATGTTTTGAATATAACAATTTAAGGTTGGAAAATGAAAACCAGCCAACCAGACAGTTAACATTTGTGCACTTGGACTATTAAATCTAATAAATAATAATGGCTGTTGTAGCACATAGTGTATTACTTTGCATCTGGCAAGATGCTATGGAATAAAATCCAAATTAAACAGTCCTGGAAAAAAAGAAATATGCAATTAACTACCAGCTTTTTCTGCTATCTAAGACCTAATTGCTAAATACAGTTGTACATTCTCCATAAAGTTTTCATGTCTGTAACAGCAAGGTACAAGTAATCAACTGAATGCTTGTACAGTAATACAACCATGACTTAGTGGACTTAAGCATTCAAATGGTAAGCAGTGAGGATACGGTCTACTGCTTCCTAAAATAATTAAGAAAGTATTAATTAATTTACCCACATAAACACTTCTTCCTAAGCCCTACTTTTCCAGAAGGCACAAAATGGAGAACACTACTGTATCAAGTTAACATTGTCTGTTCAACAGGAAACCAGAATCTTAAGTTGCTAATTAAAAATATGCTTATTTTGAAAACAAGTATTGATACATGATGCAAGAGGGTAGTGGTAGGGAGGAGAACCAGAACAAAGTTATAGCTATTATAACTATATCAAAATATTCATAATTAAATAGGATCTTGTATGAGCAGATGTTGCAGGAGGTATCCCAAAAGCAGAGGAACATGATTGAATACAAGTCAAGTAAAATGCAGAATTGACCTTTAGTAATTCATGTGTGTTCTTGCATGCATGTTCCAAACTATGTTTTAGTAGACATGAGATTTATAGAAGACTTCCTTCCTTTCTCACGTCCTTATGACAAGGCACTTAGCAAAATTTGCAGTTTCTTTGGAATCTGACATGGCTGCACTGTGAACACTTCTGTGATGGCCTCAAAGATTTACTGCTGATTCCGTTAGTGGTTCAGGATTTAAACAAACAAAAAATGCTGCATCACTGCTGCTGTCATTTCTATTACTTAGTAGATTTTATGCCTTCCTATTATGGTTATCAATGCAATGTGACTTTCAAATGCACTCTGCTGGGTACTTATTTTGCTGTTGTGTATATGAGTTCATACACGAGTGCAATGTTTGATGCCTTTGGAACAAAACTATGTTTTTGCACTAGATTTTGATCTCTAGCAGTGAAGCACTCGGTACAGTTGCCTTGGAAGGAGGCAGTGTTGGCTGACCACTTCAGTGCCATTCTGCTTTGTGTTGGAAGAAACAGCACTGAAGTGTTTCAATGATCAGCTATTTGCCAGACATGCCTTTATGGTGTATCCATGGATAGATGGGGAAGAATAAGCTTTTTGGCCTTCTGGAGTTTCTCCATAGGAACCTGGAATCCTCTGGAAGTCAGTAAAACTTTGTTTGGTGACATCTTTGTACTAAAAGTAGCTCTATTAAAGGTTATGGATTTGCCCCTTTGGATGAACTAAGTATAAAACCAATAGGACTAACAACATGAACAAAGTTACTTTTGGAGGATCATAGCTTAATTCTTTACTAAACTTAGCCCAGAACCATAGATACAGCTGAGTCTGTCTTACCTTGGCCATGGATGATGTAAAGACAGTTATAATACTTTAGATTGGAACATGCAGTAGGCCCAAAGGCAAAATATAACTTGTGTTTTCAACGTCATTAGGTATCTACTGTCTGTTACCTGTTCTACCACCATAAATTAAGAAATAATAATATTTTATTAAAATTATATTAAATATATAATATGTATGTATGTATATATGTATACATATAATTAAAATTATATCTCTAATTAAAACCTATTCCAAATAAACTTCTGCCATTGTATTCATTTTTTGCTTGAATTCATAGGTAGGGGAATGAAAATCCTACTATTTTTTAGGCATGCTCCTGCTCTCAATTTCTGTTCTTTCGAGGACAGTCAACGTTCTTTTCCAAGCGCTACGTATCATAATGATGACACCCTTCCTACTCAGGTATATGTGTGTGCATGCATTTCTCCATTTATGTGCAAGTCTGTAACATTTAGGTGTGCTGTGAAGAGCCTGCCCTCAGAACTGGGCCATTAAAACTTGATATAGATGACTGGGGAGCACCTTTGCAGAGGCTGAGCACTGCCTCCACATCCCTGAGCTTTCAGCTGGCTAACTCATCAGATAGATGCAGTAGATGCCACATAACTTTCCCCTTGCTTTTCCCAATGCAACCACAACCATTCTCAGCCCAAGTGCCATTTGGAGGGGAATGGGGGGTAACGGCTTCTATTCCATCCAGGAGAACACAGAACAACAGCAGACTCTCCCTGTGTGTGAAGAAGGGAGTTTGTGCCCGAAAGCTTGCAAAGAACAATTTTTCCAACTAGCTAGTTGGTCTAATAAAAGAGATCACATTTACCTAAAGAACCTTGGGGTGCAGGGGGAGGGGAGTAATTGCACTTCTTCCTGCTCCTTCCCCTAATGTTTTTTGGCCCCTGTGCTGCTGTGAAAGGTTGTGGAAAGGCTCCAATGCTGGGACTAGCACCACTTCTTGCTGTTATGGATTTGAATGATATTTTTAGGTTTTGAAGATGAAGCTTTGCTAGGGAGCATCTAGCTGGGCCTGGGCCTGCTTTGAGCAGGGGGTTGGACTAGATGACCTCCTGAGGTCCCTTCTAATCCTCATTGTATAGGCCAGTGGTTCTCAACCTTTTTTTGTTCCAGGTCCCTTTTTTAAATGGCCAGCCCCAACCCAGTGCCAGGATCCCAGTCAGCATCCCTGAAAGAAACGCAAAACTCTAGAACTCTTGATCTAGAGATGATTGCTTTGATTAGACCAAGTAAGAAATCACAAAAAATATATATTTTTCTGCAATAATAATAATGATGATAATAATTTTTAGTGATTTCTTAGTTGGTCTAATCAAAGGTATCATCTCTGAACTAAGAGTTCTAGAGTTTTGCATGGTATCTAGGTTGTAGCCATATTGGTCTAGAGGCAACAAGGAATGGGAACTTGTGGTAGAGGTGATTGCCTTTTATTAGGCCAAGTCAATTTTTGCAACAACAACAACAAAAAAACCCTTTTAACTGAGAGTTTTGTATGTCTTTTTGTCTCAGACCAACACAGCTACCTAATGCATACCTGAAAGAAACACAAAACTCTAGAACTCCTGGTTACAAGAAGATGCCTTTGATTAGACCAACTAAGAAATCACCAAAAAAAAAAAAAAAAATATTTTCTGCAAAATATCTATCTATCTATCTATCTATCTATCTATCTATCTATCGCAAAATATAGATATCTATATAGATATAGTGATTTCTTAGTTGATCTAATCCAGGGGTTGGCAATGTTTTTGGACAGAGTGCTGAAAATGCCCACAAACTTCACTTGCAAGATGTTAGCATGCCAAGGGTGGACAGCGGGGAGCTGCAGGGGGCCTGATCCTTGTTGCGGCAGTGAAGCCCCCTGCCCCTTCCCTGCCGTCCTCCCCGAGGCGTGTGCACTAAGCAAAATGCCTTCATGTGCTGCACTCTAGGGATGGCTAACCCGTAGTCTAATCAAAGGTATCTTCTCCAAACCAAGAGTTGTAGAGTTTTGTGTGGTATCCAGATTGTTGCTGTATTGGTCTAGAGCAGGGGTCGGCAGCGTTTTTGGGCAGAGTGCCAAACACACCTACAACTTCAATTTGTAAGATGTTGGCATGCCAGGGGTGGATGGCAGGGGAGCCACGCAGGGCCCGATGCTTATTGTGGCCATGTAGCCCCGGCCCCTTCCTCGCCAAGAGGCACCCGTGCCAAGCAAAAGTCTTTGAGCGCCACACTCCGGGTTGCCTACCCCTGGTCTAGAGGTGAAAAAGAATCTGAACCTGTGGTAGAGGTGACACCTTTGATGAGACCAACCAGATTTTTGCCAAAAAAAATAATAAAATAAAATAAAGGCTCTAATTGGGAATGTTGCGTTCCTTTTTGTCTCAGAGCAACAGGGCTACCTCATACATCCCGGCACTCCCGCATCCTCCGGCAGGCGCGCCACATGAGGGAGGCTGGACTTGCTTCCCAGCCCCCTGAAGGGCAGGAGGGGGGCTTCGGGACTCAGCTGTCCCCGAGCAGAGGGCGGGCTCCGGCGGGCCCTCCCGGCTCCTGTGCAAACGGGGACGAGCCGGGGCTGACGTGAGGGCCGGGGCCGGGGAGGCGGGACCCGGCGGGGCTGAGTGGCAGCGCCGGGGAGCGAGGAGGCGGGAGAAGCGCGCTGCTCAGTGCCGGGGACGGTGGAGGGGAGCGGAGCTGGTGCTGTCCACGCCGCCGCTGGTGCTGAACCCGGGAGGCGCCGGCCCCGCACGTGGGACTTGTGGAGGGCAGTGCGGGGAGAGGGGGAAGCTCCGGAGTTGCCCCCAAACTGCTCGGCTCCCTCGGCTCTCACCGGCGCGGCTGCGGATCGTCTTTGCCGGCACACAACTAGCGCTCCCTGCACCTGCCTTGAGCCACGGACGGCGCGGGTCGCTCCTCGGGGACTTACACTGGGTTTTTCTCGTGTCTGGGGGAGCCTCGGATCAGGTAAGGGAGACACTCTCCTTTGCCTTCCTGGAGGGAGACCAGGCGAGAAGTTGTCAGACCTCAGGGCAGTGCCAACAAAAAATAAAAGAGAGAGAGACAAACACTTGGGGAAGAGCCGAGCCGATCTCAGGCTCACAGTGGGCTCCGGCGGCCAGGGGCGGATGCAGAAGAAGTTGGGAGGGGGCTGCTTTTGGTTGCAAAGTTGCCACAGTTGTGCTGCTTGGATTGGATGCGGGGGGGGGGGGGGGGAACAGGTTTTGTTTTGTTTTTTTTTAAGCCGTCCTTTGTTCTTCATGCATGTATTCAGTTATGTATTACATATGTATTAATGCAGTTATTTATTTGTTTTTGATATGCATGGATGCATGCAGTGATTTATGCTAAGAGCCCGCATGCAAGAAGCCAGCGCTGTTTTAAGGGAGGGGAAGGGGGGAGGGCAATAGGGAAGCTGCCCTCTGTTTTGCTAGGAGTGAAGGGGGGTGGACGAGTATGCCAGGTCAGGCTGGGAAGTCGTGGGTAAAGTAGGAATTAGTGAGGATTTGCTCAAGGAAGGCGGGTGTTGCCACACAGCAGTGTGCTCAGCATGTGGGAAGTGTGTTTTGTTTGGTGGGGGGCAGATCAAGAATGATGCCTTGGGGTAGACCTTGATGATGATGATGATGATGATAAGGTAAACTCAGTCTCTTCCAGGGGTGTCATCTTTTGCCCTTTCCAAGGGTGTGTGTGTGGAAAGGAGGGAGGGAGAAAGTTGTGGGTTGTTTGTTCTAGTACTGACTGCTGAATGTCAGGCCTTCCTTCAGGCTAGAAGTACATGTAAATGTGGAACTCTGATTTAATAATACAGTATTATGTTGTATTATAGGACCGCTGCTGTTGGTAATTGAATGGAACTGGGAAGCGTGGGCAGATGAAATGTCTCGCTATTTCAGCAGTATTTAACCTTTTGTGTGCTTAGCGGAGTGCTCTGCTCCACTTAGGGGGCTGCTACTGAAGATGTCTCTCTCCTGTGAGTTGGCAAAGCTCTGCATGTGCTGGGAGAGAAGTAGGGACCTTTTTGTGTAGGAAAGGAAGGCTGATTCTAAAATGAATAGACTAGCTGCTTGCAGCCAGAGCCAGAGAGATGATTGAATGGATTAGGCAGGCAATTAGGGCTCCCACACTGTATTTTGTGACCTTACTTATTACTTCATTACTCTAACAAAGGCGATTCTTTTCCTTAGATTCAAGACCTAAAACACAATTGTTGCATAACACATTTCTAATGTACAAGTGAAAGTACTGTTAGTTCATAAGCAGTTCATAACTTTTATGCTACTGAAATGAAGCAGGTCAAGAAGATTACATTCCATGTTACTACAGCAATGACTTCTTCTCTCCCTGCATTATACTGTTTGTTTCAAATGTGATCTTATTCCTGAATATATATCTACAAGAAGATAAATAAGGATAGTTGTCAGCAATGCAGAAATAATGATTATAAAGTTAAAAGCTACTAAATGCAGGAAAAATACATAGTTGTAAATGCTAAGTCATTTAATTACATGTAATTAGAATTGAACCTTGTCTTTTAGCAGTCCATCTATACTTATTTATATTTCCCCCCACTCACAATAATTAGGAGTGACTCTCCCTCCCCACTTCCCACGCCAAGGAGGAAAAAAGTTTCTGTAGAATTCACATATACTGTTATCCTTCATTAGCCTACATCTTGCTTGTGTGATTTGTTTAGTAATATTTTCAAAATGGTCATACATTAAAACTTCCACTTGATTGGGGGGGGGGGGAGGAGTGGGGAGCAAGTGATATTTCTGCAAACTTGCTTTGAGAGATAGAAATGCTATATCACAAACCTTTATTTTTGAAATATGGACCATTCAGTTAAACTAAAGATGTGTATGAAGAAAACATGACAACATTTTATAATGCTGATATGTATGCATGCATGAAGGGCCTGAGCCTGCAAATCCTTGCTTTCTTGAGTAGTTCTTACACACACATAGTCTGGTTAATCTCAGTGAGACTGCATGCATGAAGATAGTTTGAAGGATTGAGCCTACTGAGATTATTCCTCTTACTAAACTTAATGACATGATAACTATTACATTATACATAGTGTACTTTTAAGTATATGTACTGTTTTATCTTGATCACTGTAAATGTTTATATACATTATTGGTAAACATTATTGCTGTCTTCTAGAAATATCAAGCATTGATATAAAATAGATTTTGCCAATTCTGTAGAACTTTTCCAATGAGTAAAATGGGATTTCTCCCTTCACACAAAAATTGACATTCTTTTTAACCCCTAGCTTGAGAGTAATTCAGACATTGTAGCCCATGAGCATTTCTTTTCTTCAGGTGGTATGATTAGAAAGTTTCTGTCTTCAGGAACAGTTCTGCATTTTGTTTTGGTGTTCTATTTCCCTCTTTCTTTTTTCAACAGAACTGAAGGATGTGGCATATTAATACAAAGTTCTAAAGACTTTAGTAAGAGTATTTTACAGGTGCCAAAATTATTCAAGGTTAATTCAGTGGTATGTTTAAATATGGAAGTAATGCAAAAAGTACCCAACTTTCACACACCACTGTTGCCATTAGGTTATTACTCAGGCAAAATATCCTGTTTAGTAAAGGCTCCATTTTGGGCCTCTTCCATGCTGATGAAATAGATCTATTTCATAGATATATGAAATCTATGAAATGTATTCACATACTTGTAAATGTATGTACAATGATTACCTTAGTGTCTCAGATAGTCTTTCAGTAGTTCTTAACATAAATTTGCTTGTGTAGCTTTTTTGCGGAGTTAAACGATGACTTGTAAAAGTTATTGATTGGATTGAAAGTGAGAGTTCTCCATAATACTGTCTTGGGAAAAAATGCTCTGGTTTGATATAATTATGAACTGTTTTTTTGCACAGTTCTGTGTGCTTGTCCACCCCTTTTCAGTGTTTCTTTAACTACCTGAGGCTTAAAAAACACAGTATAATAAAACATAAAGCACACATCTTTATACAGAATAAACAGTATACATAATACTGTACACACACACACACCCCTATAATACACACATTCTTCCTCTACCTTCTCGAGCATCTAGAACACGAAAAGAAAAGTAATGCTATTACAGAAATCACTGTCACCATTTCCAGGAAAGCCTCTTTACTTAAAGAAACAAATTCAGATACGGAGCCTAACAGTGCACAACTGTATCTGCTTACATCACTTCTGAATTTGAGTTTTTTGAATTCAGAGCTTTCAAAGCTGGTTCGAAAAAGAATGCTTGCAGACCTGACAACAAAATAGTTTTGGGACTAAAAAAAATATTCTTTCCAGATATTGCAGAGACCTCAGATTATTTCATTATGTTGAACTTCTCATATATTTAATTACCAGGCAAGGGGAAGTTATGAATCAAGTACTTGCCTTAACTCTTTCTTTTTTCTGCATCCTTTTTATTGCATTTTAAATTAAGAAAATATTTTATGTATGTAATTATTATATCTTGTTTCAGGATGTTATGTCTTTATAAACCAAAGTGAAGGGCTTAGTGGATTCATCTGAGTTTCAGCCTGAAGAACACTTTTTATAGTTCAGACACTGTTGATGTCTGACAGTAAACTAAAAGTCAGTGACTTTGCTTTTATCATGTTATACATATTAATACAATATGGTTTGTTTCACTTTTGATAAGCAGAAAAGACAATGATCTCTCTATGTGTTTTAGAGAAAGGACAACTTGCAAATTTATTAAACACATGCTTCTGTGTGCTAAAGACTCAGTTTTCAGGTGACACGAACAACCATGCTGAACATTTTATATCAGGGAATTGTGGATACTCACTATCTCAGAGAACAATACTGTATAAGAATTGGATCCCCCTGGTGATACCTCAAGATCATTAAGGTCAAAGGTTCCTACCATTTTCTCAGTCCCAAGGAATTATGTTATTTGCTTCCAACTTATAGGAAGAAGCAAGACCTCTTACATTATCTCTGTGTATTTCTTCATAAACCAAACTTTACTCTTCATTTTTCTATGACTCATTTTTTTTCACATTCTGTATCAAACTTTTTGGTTAATGATGTCCTCCCAGGTTCCTCCTGCTGGAAGGCAGTTATTGGGGTTTATTAATTAATTAATTAATTTATTGTATTTTCTTTTCTTTTCTTTTTTTACAAATGTGCATAACAGCAACCCCCCCCCCACATTAGCTATAAAAATGCACAGAATAATGTAACAGACAGGTTATAATTAATTCTGGCCTGGCTTTGCCTGAACAATAAGGGGTGTGAATAGAGATTGGGAAAATTCTTCACTGTCAGGGTGGCAGAGAAGCTGAAAAAACTCATTGCCAGTGTCTTCCATGGCTTCCATTCCCCGTTTATTAATGTGAATGGTTTACTAGGCTGAGTACATTGTTTTAAACTAGCCAACCCTGTTGTGGCCCATTCCCACATAAATAGATATGCAAGTAGGAATTATATTTTATATTTGTTATTCTATTGTTTTCCATTTTACTTGTTAGCCAGCAATTTTCACAGATATTTTGTTTTACTGGTCCAAAAATATACCATGATAGAAGCATGGCTATTCAATTTAATGGATTACCTTTATTCTTTGTATTAGGTGAAATTAATGACATTATGGAAGAAGAAAGTGTTTTAAAGGAAGGAGAGTTAAAAAAGGGAAGAGAAAGAGTTAAATGTGTGGAGCAGTTGGCAAGGCTGTCACTGATTGCTTGAAGTGGGTTGAAGTTCACAGTTTATTTGCATTTGAATTAATTGAGATTGGTGTCCAACAGAGCTTTTCAGAACAGCTTTCAGAAAGACTTCTTGTATAATAAAGTACTTGATAAGTACTTCAGTATACTTGAGGGAAGATGGTGAAGGGTATTTTCATGGCTTTATTTTCTGTGATAGTGTTTTTTATTTAAATTTGTTCTTAAAGCATTACTGTATTTAAAAAATATTTCTAGCATTAAGTGTGTATTCCTATTTATTAAGAAATGCCTTTTTCAAATGAGTATACAAAAGAGTATATCTATAGGCAGGTTTCTAATACAATATTTAGGATTAAAAATGAGCTTATTTACAGAGGTAGTAGACACTTACACCGATGATTAAAATGCATTTTTACAATAGCCAGATGCAATATAATCTATGTCTACCAAATTCTGTGTTTAATAAATTACAGGAATGTCTCAATTATTATGTATCACTTTTGTTCCAATAGAAACCACAAAAACTCTGAGGGGGTATCCTGTTCTTTCCTGGTCCTCTAAGTGGCCATTTTTTGGTATTTTTGTTCCTGGATTCATAGCCTTGTGCCCATGGATGACTAGGTTCACCTACAGACTGGAGACAGGAAGGGATAACATCTTCCCCTCTCCCCCCCGCCAAATAACTGAGTGCTAGGGCACTCACCTGGAAAGGCTGATGTTCTAAGTTCTGGGCCTCATTCACTCAGAGGGGGTTTGAACCTGGATTTCTGTCATTACTTTACAAAGGACTCAACCACTACAGGTCAGCCATTATCAAATACTTTCATTGGAGCTCCTTTTGAAACCTCCACCATGTTAGGTGAGTACCCCAGCCTGACCTGTGCTTAGAGTGGTGTTCTAGGACATGAATATGGTTTGCTTCATTCATCATAGGCAGAAGACAAATGAACTCTGTGTTTTAGACAAAAGACAAGTTGTAAATTTGTTTGCACATTTTCCTATTTATCAAAGACCAAGTTTTCAGATGAAATTAGCCTGAAATTAGCCCCTGTGGACTAAGAAAATGGCAGGCACCTTTAACTTTAATTAGGGTTACCATATTTCCAGTTTCAAAAAAGAGGAAGTGTGTGGGGTGGGTGGTGGGGAGGAGCAATGTGATTGGGGGGCAGTGATAGGCCTATGCACTGCCCCTGCCCCTGCTTCTCACTCCCAAGCAACAGTTCCCCAGCCAGCCAGAGTCCCTCACTCGTGACCCATGCCCCTCCAGCCCTGCCGATGCCCTTTACTCGCAACCTGCAGCCTCTTGTCCCCCAGCCCTGATGCCCATGCAACTCCCCACTGCTCTCAGAGAACCCCCCACTTCTTCTCCCCGCTGGAGGGGCAGGCAGGCAGCCCTGGCACCAGCAGGCACCCATTCCCATCTTATGCATGCGTGCATACATACACATACGCATGTGCGTGCACACACATGCACACACACACACTTTGCAAGCCCTGGCTTTACCTGCATGCAGTTGCCAGGGCTTGCAAGTAGATGAATGTGATGCCCCTCTCCTGCCCCCACAGCCCCAAGCAGATCTTTGCTGGGGCAAGCCAGGAAGTGCTGGGAAAAACTTCATGCTGAGCAGAGGCAGAGCAAAATCTCGGACATGTGCTGGTATTTTAAAAAACTGCCTGGTCGGAGACGGGAGGACCCAAAAAGAGGACATGTCTGAGAAAACCAAGATGTATAGTAACCCTACTTTAGTAGTCTTTTGAAGTCGCATAGAGGGGTACAATTTTCTACAGTACTTTTCTTTCTCAAACTCTCTCTGGCTGAAGGGGGCCCAGAACCCAGAATCCTAACCACTGAGCTAATTCAAGCAAAAGTGATCAGTATACACAGCCCTTTTCTATTCCTGAATCAAAGTATATAAGTCATGGGCTCTGGACAACCTCTGCTCAGTGTGTAACCTAAGTCAAAAGCAAACAACATATTTGCATCTAGAAAGAAAAAACTAAAAACAAAACCAAAACTCTTAACAATATTAGAATGTCATTATTCAAGTCAACTGTTCCCCCTTACCTTGAGTATCATTTTCAGTTATATGGTCTTAACTTAGAAAAGATTTAGAAGAGATGTTGTTGGTTCAGAGAAGGAGAACAAAAATATGGAGTATGTGTAGAGAATTCTGCAATGAGGTAGTGTGAAGTGATTCAAGTGATATCTTCCGGAAAAGAGGCAAATAGGCAGGGAGAAAATAAAAAAAAATACAAATAGTGATATAGAGAAGGTCATTAAAGTGTATTACAATTTTCCCTTTTCTTAGAATATAAAACCAAAGGGATGCTGAGTTCATCTGAGTGGTAACAAAGGTAATATTAATAAAATGGAAATACCAACACACACTCTTTGAAATTAGGATTAAAAAATACAGATAGTATAAACATTCACTATTAGATCCAATATAAGATTTAAAAAATGCTAGGAAGGATATAAGCATTGATCTTCAAGGTACACACAACCACTAGTTTAAATTCTCTTGTGAATTAGTTTAGGAAAGAATTCTCCTTGTGAATTAGTTTTGCAGCAGTTTTCCACTACAGGATTTCTAGATATTTTAAGTAAGGAAAAAGAAATCCTGTAAAAAAGCTACAGTACAGTATGGACCTCTGGTCTGAGCTAATGAAACAATTCCTACTTTGTTAATAGTTGCTTGTAGGTATCTGTTCTCCATATGAATATTTACATGAGACTGTAACAAATGCAAATATGATTTCATTACAAAAACTATCATGGCACTATTTATTTCTTTAAATAGAGGACTCTTAAAAATAAAAATTCAAACACTCTTATAGATTTAGTCCTTCTTCTGGAGTAGACAAGTCAGATTCTTCTGGTACCACCAGTTCCATATGTACTGGCCTTACAGCAAAAGTTTTTGAATATTCATTAAATATATAACCACAAATACTGTCATTTTTCTTTCTTAGAGCATAGAAGGTAAACTCCAGTGGTGTTACTGGGGGGTGGGGGGGGGGGTGCAAATGTGTACGTGCACAAGAGAATAAACACTTTTATAGGTTTATTAACTTTGACAATTCAAGAGTTTAATTTCTTATGTGGTGGGCAGGGGTTTATATAACTAAATCCTGTACATGCCAGTGCAAGAAGAAATCATTAAGAGTCATTATAAGAGTGCCTGCAATTTGCTTTTTGGGACTAGACATTTCTTCTTAACTGATTATTTTTAATGCCTTTTCCACTAAAGCATTCCAGAGTAGGTGTTTTATCTCTCCCTTTGTGTCCATTTTCTCAGCAATGACTAATTTTTTTTTCTTCATTTCAAAGTCCATTTAAATGAGCAAAAAGCCTCATTGATCTATGTGCACTCTGATTCACAAGCTAAGCAATCATTCAGTTTTTTATAAAAAGTAGATGCATTGTCCTCCCTGGAAGTTAGCAGGCTAAGTTTTTCATGGGTAAAGGCAGGCTTTCTCAGTGCTGTCTTCAACTGTTCTCCAGTCCTGAGCAGAATTCGGACAGTAGGTCCAAGACTGACAGTCTCTAAGCATTCACTCACTATAATCCACAGTGTTCATGAGAGTAAACAGAATGTCCCATCTATTAGAATGGTGTAGCTTCTTCTTCATAGTCTGTCTTTGCCATCCTAAGATGACTGTTTTGTGGTTCTGGCCATGGTATTACTTTTTTCACTTTGCTTCTTATCTTAGTAGAGTGGTCCTATCTGACAGTCAGTCAGTGTGTGTGTAATTGCCAAGCCATTCAATAGCATCCTCAGTGGCTATGTGTAGTTCCTGTAGTCCACCACTGAACTTAGTGGAGGGGGACTAAGTGAGACTAATGTTAATCATCCAGTCACTCAGCTGAAAGGTATCCACTGCTAGTCATTAGGAATACAATGCATAGCATTATATCTGAACTCCTTGTCCTCTCCTGAGTTGGAGCAGCTGACTCAGGGCTTTAAAGAAGACATGTCCATCCGGTTAGAAACTGACATCAGCAAAATAAAGCACCCGCCACTCACTTTCAAATGTTTGTCACCTTTAACATGCAGACGGATATAGCATTTGAAATGTTTCCAAGTGAAATGCACATAGTAATGCTTCAAAAAGGAAATGCTTCAGGGGTCATAGGTGTATCCCTTGTGCTATGTCCTGGTTGAAAGATTTCAAATGCTCCAGCATCCACTAGTGCCAGTGAGGGGAGTGTGCAGGGAAGGGGAGATCAGAAAGAAGAGGTGAGCAGGGGTGGAGGAGTACCCAGATCTTTCAACCCCACACTGAAACCTCTGCCCTTTGATGGGGGTCCTGGGAGTCAGAAGAGATTTGGCAGAGGAGTACAGGGGATAATTCTAGATCCAGTCCTGGCTCCAGATTCAACCCCAGCATGCATCTCAGTCTTGCTCCTGTGTATTGTCTCTGTGTAAATGTGACCAAAAGTGAAACTGTCCAAAACAGTACCTCAGGTACCATTTTTGGAGTGTTTCAGCCACTTTCCAAACATTTCAGAGGGTTTGTATCTTTGCACAACTGGCCCTTCAGAGTTTCAAAAGCGTTCCAAATGTTTTCAGTGTTATATCTGTCCATATCCTTAGTTTAGTGGTAAAAGCATCTGCCCAGAAAATTAACATGTGTGTTCTAGGCCATCCTCACTCTGAGGGAATTCAAGGTCATTTCTTATTTCCCAGGAGAGAGGTCTTACTATTAGGCAGGCTGTATCAGCACCTCCAATCTTTTTGTTTGAGCTGGATTATTTGACAGCCAAAAGTGCAAGATTCACGGGCCAAGGAGAACAAGTAAGAGGGGACTGTTATGATGAGAACATACATATATGATGGCAGGAGTTGTAGTTACATGTCCCTGCTGTTAGGTAGTCATCAATTAAAAAAATACAGAATTATTGCCAAGAAATAATTGTGGAAGCAGGGTTCAGAACTATATGTACATATATAAATCCAGAGGACATTTTTCCACCAGGTTATGATTTAAATGTCGGTTTTATTTTGCATTTAGCAGACTGACCTTTTAAGAAAAGTGAACCTCAGCTGCTGCAATGGACATTGAAAATGTAAGTCCTAAAAAGGTCCATTCTCCAGTGCACTTGCTCAGCTTCAACTGTCTGCTTGTTGAATTAAAATTCAGAATGTCCAGTAACTCAATCAGCAGTCTGTTGGTTACAGTTAAGAAAGGGGGATCTTCTTATTTCAGTTGTTATAGTTTTACAGTGAGTAGGTTTTTTTTCACAACTAGTAAGTTTTACAGAAAGTAGTTTGCATATTAATACATGGGATAAATGAGTTATTTGTTCAGGACACAAGAAAATGAACAATATTATTCCTGAGATTTAATTCTGGTGCTAGGTAAACACAATCCCCAAACTTGCAACCGTCTCTCAAATGACTTTCAGACAGTGTCACTCACCTATATTCCATTTTTGTCTAGTCTCATATTGGAATTATTTTGTTCTTTGATACATGGGAAATTGGCACAAAAAATATTTGAACAACTTACATTTTCATGTTCTTGTTGCTTTTCCCAGTGAACACAGGGAGAACCTTAGGGCTTTCATCTGAAGCATTAACACAGTGCTTTAGGCTCTAGAAATTAAAAAAAAAAATAGTATGCCCAAAGACCAAGAATCTAATATATGTATGTCCTTTGCATCTTTTCATTGTGATAGTCTCATTCACCTACTGCTCCAGGCTCTGAGATAGAAAATGTTCTCTCATAGAATGAAAATTTAAAAGGGGTAAAGTGTGCATCTGTCATTATACATTTTTGCATATAGCTCATAAAATAAAACCAATAAAGCAGCAGTAAAGATGTGTTTTATACACACAACAGCTTGGGGACTGAATATTAACCTTAACACCATGCCCTCATACTATCCCAATATCCACCGTGCCCGTGAACATTGTAGTAAGCATCTTTAAATATTCCTTATTATTAGCTACATAGTTATTGAAGTTTCTAATGCAATCCTGAATTTGAGTGTGAACATTTATTTTGTTTGGGTTCAGTTATGATACTTATCACTATGGTAACTTCCAATAATGTACAGAAGCAATGTACCTAATACCAAGGGTGTTCTTCATTCCCATCTCTGAAGAATCTGGAGATACAGCAATCCTGTATTTGAATAATAAAATTGATATTTTTTAACAAAATTAGTATGCATTTGTAAATGGTGAAAGAAATTTGAAATATTTGAGAGCACAGCTCTCAATGCAATTTAAATATGAATGGGGAAAATTGAGTTTGGATTTATACTTTTTTTAATTAAGTAAAGAAAAATAGTTTTATTATTGGGAATTTAGTTTCTAAATCTGCACATTCCTTATGCTTTATGATGATACTGCAATCTAAGTATTCAAAACTTCTCTGAAAACGATCAGATCAATGCCAAATCCATCTGAAATTCTAGTTGCATTAAAATTCTATTGTGATTCTAGTCTAGTCTCATTAACATGTAGATAAACTCTCTGTAATAGGATCCCATCTCTGAAGACAATCATTCCACCTGATGGCCACACTAATCTTGCCCCAACCCACTGTGGTCTCTCAGACTATTGCCCTATCTTTGCCTGCCTTCCTGCCTTGCCTTTTTGATGATATGGTAAATGTGGGAGGCTGTACTGGAGCTCAGTATGTATATCCCTGACTTCTCTTCCTCCTTCCAGTCACCTGACTCCTTTACCTGTGCAATAAGGCCCAGGTGCTGCTAATTGTCTCTCTGCAGGCTTATTGCTTTGCATCCTGGCTTCCTGCAGACTTCCCTCTCTAGTCCCCTGCAGGCAATTAGCTCTGCTACTTTGCTGTCTCTGTCAAGTTCTGCTGCCTGCCTCCCTGCAAGTAGGCTTCCGACTCTGGAGTTTGCCTCACTAAGAGCTGCCCTGTACCATCTTGCAGCCAAGCCATCTACTCTGTCAACTACTCTCTTGCAGCCTGTTCAGCTCTGCTGCTTAGCTCCATGCTCATTTGCCCAATTATCACCAGACTGGGGCTTTGCAGCTTGTCTCCTGCAGCCCTGTTCTTGCTTCATAGTAACAGGGGTAGGAGTCCTCCTCTTACACCCCTAAATAACATTTTTCTCTCTCTTCCCACCTATCAGGTAACTCAATATGTTTTTGTTGTCTTCAGGACAGGGAGAAATCAGAAGCTAGACTATAATCTTCTGGCATCTGCTTGTCTTCACCAATATTCCATAACACCGATGAGCTCAAGGCTTTCTAACTGGTGGCCCATAGACAGCATGTGGCCCATGAGGGGTAAATTTGTGGTCTCTGGGCTCCCACCCAGCTGCTGCTGCTCCTCCCACATAGCTCCAGCTGCAGCAGTAGTCAGGGACTCTAGGCTCTTCTTCCGTATGGCTATCTGGCTCTTGTCCTTGGCCCAGGGGGCAGGGCAATGTAGATGAGCCTTTAATGCTGGGAGATCCTGCAGTCAGGGTGTCTGAGTAGTGGTGGAGCTTTTTGTTGGGAAGCTAAGGGTGAGTTGGGGCATGTGTTGCAGTGGTGGTAAGGGAGGTGCAGGGAGTAGCAGCAGGAGGGCATGAGAAACAGGAGCAGGGGGTATGCAGTACACTAGAGGTGTTCAGTTTCATGGGGATAAGCTAGGGAACACAGTGCAGCAGGGAGAGGGGTGGTGGAAGGTGCCTGGATGCAAGTTGCAGCACTGGGATGGTGTTGGGTGCAAGGGCGGGGGGCACCCAGGCATGTGATGAAGTGGGGTGGTGGCCCTGTGGGGGCCATGGCTCCCTACTCTTGTGGCCTGAGGGGCATGCAGTCCCTGGCCACTTAGAAATTAGACAGTCCAAGATAAGAACTTTCATAGTATTTGGGTCTTTGAAGAGGCCACCATTAAGGATCACTATCCTATAAACTAATAGGAGTTTGTGGAAACAGGCAGTAGCATAAGGATGGGTGGGCAAGCAAGACATGAACCCTGGGCATTGCCTAAGAGAAGCAAGATGACAGGGTGGTCCTGGGGTGCCTTGCCCTTCCATGTCCCACTGCATGTGCACTTTCCAGCTCTAGCCCCTGCCACAATTGGCAGGTACACACAAGTGTGTGTCAGTGAATGTAGGGCACTTCTGAGAAATGTAGTTCTGTACATTGGCAATGGAGTTTGCTGCTTCTCACAGGAGATGTTAACCTGTTGTTTTGTTGCCAAAATGGGGAAGTTGTTTTGCCTTCCTGACATGGGTGCCTCTGGTAAAAACATGAGGTGACATCCTCCTTGGCAGTAGCAAACTTGAGCACTGCACCTGCATATTGCATGCTGGAGCCTCCAGAGTCAGAAGGAAGAGTAGGAGGGAATCCTGGCCAAGTGCTCTGGGAGAACGATAAACAGCATTTGAAAAGAGAGACTGCAGTCTATCATGTCAATGCATTGTTACGGAGAGCTAATTTCTCAAGAGGGGTATCTTGTCATATTTTGTGAAATCTTTTATAGAGCCAACTGCATAGAAGGGAAAGTTGTTGGATAAGCTTTCAGGCATCAAGTTACCCTTATTCAAGTGTTTTACAGGTATCTGGTGCCTAAGCACTTGTCCAATAGCTCCCCCAAATATTTTGTTGGACCGATTATATACATCACACAAAGATATCACAAAATGATATCACAAGACATCATTGCCTCTTATACATTTCTTGGACCATCATGGCAACAACAGCAACTTCAACCCTAATTTCTCAAGGTATTTGTTTACCTTGCATGTATACTGAGCCTATATTCTAACAATACTTACGATTTTTTAATCACTTTTGACTAGTTTATATGGGATCAGCCCCTTCATAATCTTGTAGTACTGTACCTGAACTTTCTGTCATGGCTGGATATAGTATTTGCCCCAAGCCTAACCTTCTTCTCTTCTTGCACTTACCGTGTCCACCAGCTTCTCTGCTGTTATTTCCCCACCATTTTCTATTGTATCTTTTTTACTTCTTGCTAGTTATTTGTCTCAACTCCTCTTTTTTGTTAAGTTTTAGAATATTCTGACATGCCTAAGTAGCAGTATATCTTGTCTATTTATTTGTTTTTATCTTATAAATTGTACTCTATGGAATTTGTAGGTTCACAGAGAGTTTTCGGTTTTATAACCAAAGAAGTTTAAAAACAGAACTAAATTGTGAAAAAGCACATTCAAGAAAATTCAGCATGCCCCAGAAGAATATCAGCCCCCTTCCAACAGACTGCTACTGAAAAAGACTGAATAAATAGGCAAAGTGCAGTGGCAGCTAACAAACTTAAAATACATGAGATCAATGAGAGAAGTTAACTCTAGAAGCTGCAATTCCCAGTTAAAAATGCTTTCCTGTTGGCCAAAGTATTCTAATCTGGAAACTGTTAACAAAAAAAAAAAGAATAATAATCATTTGAAAGATGCTTATCTGAACAAATTTATTTGAAAAACTTGACATATAAGGCCTGGAAAATGGCTCTTTTTATCACTGTATATATATTGCTGTATATTTTATCTTTGTGTTACCAAATGCAAATCATTTGCATTTATTTGAGAAACTAATGCTTTTAAAGTTAAATTCAGGAACATAAAACCTTTAGTTTATGATGGATGTATTTTTACTGTTACTGAGGAAGAAATCATTCTTTTTCCCTGTATTGAAGTATACAGAGTATTTGAACTCTCCTAGTCAGAGAAACTTTCTTGATTGTTTAGTAGTGGTCCTTCAATTTTATAGAGCAAATTCTAATCTAATGCTAAAGAAAGAGGACACAGCTCTAGATTCTGAAAGTAAAGTAATATAGTGGAAGAGGTGACCATTCCTACATATTTTTAATGAAAAGAAACCTCATATTTAGTATATTAGTACCCTATAGACATACCAGTCCTTCAATCACAGCTTGTAAGCAAGTGTACAGATCGCAGAGCTCCTCCAATTTCTAAACTAAATGAATCTTTTGACATTCTGACCACATAGCTAGCTCTAGAGGAAAGCCTGAAATAATACAATGAGCCTGTTTCTCTTTTAGTCTGGTTTTAATCTGACGTAGTTTCACTGATGCTAGGGTCACTGAAAAAGAGAGGGGAATTGAGCCCAGAATCTTTCAACTGTACATTAGAAGGACACTGTAGCAGAAATCAAGTCATCTTTTGAAATCTGCTACTTCCTCCTTTTTCCTAATACTATATTTCCTGCAAGTAACTAAAAACTAGCATTACCACATCAGAAATAATGACCAGCTATAACAGCGAAAGAACATTAATGGTGATTGATCTGTAGTACTAACAAGGACTTCTACCTTATTAGACATATGTTAAAGCAGTTACCAGTAATGGCAAACATAGTTTGTCTGAAACTAAACAAAATCTCCAAAATGGGAATAATGTATGCATTTAGAAGGGTTGCTACAACTTCAGTGCAAACCTAATGATCTGCTATTAAACTGCTGTCCTCCAGAATGTGCACAACTCATACAGAACCCCACCCCCTCCAATAATGAAGGATGATTTCTTCAAAGCAGTTGAATTTAGAATGGGTAGGCTTCCTACACTTTATTCTACAACAACTGGAGCCTACCTTATTGACAACTTTTGCAAATATGCAATCAATAGGAAAATATCTTTTTACATATGTTTTACACATCCTTTATTATTTGTATAATAAATTATTCAAATATGATTTAACATAGACCTCTAAGCAACAGGAGAACAGCTATATAATAGATATGGGTTGGAAAAGAAATTGTTAAGCCATAGAGAGGTAAGTGGGACAGTCCTACTTCAAAAGGGAGGTTGGGCAAGTATAAATAGAGAAATAGAATCAGTGGCTAGTGAACAAAAAACCTGCTTCTAATTCTTACTACAGGAAAAGTGTACATTCAAGATTTTCACATTGTTTATAATGAAGAAGTGCATATGCTACTTGCTGTATGCAAAATTTGAAAGAAAAAAGAAGTTGCATTTCTTGATTAAATGTTTTAAGATTTTATAAAAATGCCATTTTATATTGGAGTTCCTATTTAAGCTATGTATGGATAAATGTAAGGACCTTAAACATAGTTGCCAACTTTCAAAACAGAGTTAAACCATAAGAATTTAAATGTAATTTAAAGTCAATTAAGTAGCAACCCAGGTGTTATTTTTATGCTGGTTCTATGCTTAAAGATTTTCAGAGACAGTGCTATGGAGCTCAAACACAGAATGAAGCTGTACAAATCTCTGTATACCACTCCTGAAAAGTACTGAATGGTGACTTTGAGCTGATATGGAGTTTTGAGTCTGTAGCTCTGTTTCTGCATTGTACTAGTTAGTTCTAATTCTTATAAAAATGAAATATATGCTGAAAACTATTACTTTTGTATCTCATTATGGTGGTCACAAGGGTGGCTTAATGATTTTCTGATAATTGGGCCACAAATACTAATGGAATAAAAAGGCTGGCTAAATAACATGAAAGACCTGATTATCTGAAACTAACACCAAACATGATCAATAGCTAGGAGACACAGAATATACAAAAGCTACAAAAGTTGATACAATAACTGCCTGATACTGTTAGGAACAGTTCCTAAGCAATCATTAAAAGAGATACAAAAGTAATTTCACACTTCCAATGAAAGCATGATCCAACAATCTGAAAACATGAAAAAACAGCTAACAAATCTTGTGAAATTAATGTCACATAGCAATTATGTCTAGGGACAAATCTCTTAAACAAAAGAGTGAAGAAATCTGTCATAAAATTGGTAAAGCCAAAGAAGAGCTAAATTGGTCTCTGTCTCTGTTTCTCTCTCTTTTGTTCAAAAGAAATGTTGCCTTTCTTACATAATTACATAATGAGCTGGAATTCTGGAAAGAGAAGTGGCCTCAATCACAACCCATGGTTCTTTCTTCAGGAATTCAGAGAAGTCCTAGTATGGGGGGAAAGCCACAATTCTCTTTTATGAAATCAAAAGTCTAGTTTAGAACCATAGTAATCTGAGACAGGTGCCTATGTAGACAATGTAGTTAATTGATTGATTCAGAAACCAGTCAGCTCTGCAGTAAGATCATCTTTTGAAGCTTATTATGCTCATTTTGAAATAATGGAGCAAATGAACCACCAGACCAAAGAACCAAAAGTTATATTTTTTGCTCCCAGTCTGACTGGTCATGACCTTACTGTACTAAAATATTTATCAGAGAAAAGACTGGGAACAGTTGCAAGCTACATTAACCCATATTTTTTTGACTGGATAACAAAAAGAACTGTCCAGAATCATTGAAAAACTGCATTAGCCTTGCTGACATCAAGGGAATTTATTGGATAATGAGATGAGGTTACAAGCACATAATTATCCAAATGTTACAAGACGTTTTTATCTAAAATCAGTTTAAATATACTTTTGAATTCTTTCAGAATCTGAAGGGAAAGCAAAAATGCGTTAAAATAGTAAGACTTTTAAAATATGCAGTGAAACTAAAAACCTACCATTCTTTCATGGAATAAAAAATACATGATACAAGAGTGAATGCCTCTTGATAATAGTACAGAGAATTAATGACAACATTCTAAAAAAACCCAGGTTTCTCTAAAACGTTCACATAAGCCATTTACTGTAAGTATTTGGTACGGCAAAAGATAAACAGAATAACATATTTCCAATATTTACATCCATCTGAGCTGTCTTGTATGCTGACTTTGCCCAAGAGTCTGTATAACTTTTGATATTTCTGTGTTGGAGCCCAGGAAAGTAGGGAGGGGGAAGGAGGGAGGGGCAGTTCTGCTGGAAAGCAAATAGTGCTTCAGCTATTGTTTATTCCCAAGGTATTATCCTTGAAATTCACATTACCGTAAGGAGGGACTGAAAGGGGTTTATTGCTACTTTTGTACAAACTATGAGTTCTTCCATATTAGAGTCATCCTCAGAAATAGGGCAACCATATTATTTTTAAGGAAATCCAGGACACTACCCCCAACCCCATCATGCTGATCCACCTCCCCACTGGTCAGCAGCAGGGGCAGGGTTCAGGGACTGCCTGTGGGAGAATGGGGTGAGTGAGGCCTGGAAAGCGAGCGGCTGAGGCACTGATGGGCAAGAGATCAGGAGCTGGAGGCTGTTGCTGAGCAGGGAGAAAGTTGCCTTATTCCATAGCAAGTGTGTGTGTGCATGTGTGTGTGTGTATATGTGTGTGTGTGTGTGTGTGTGTGTGTTCAGCTGCTCCAGATCCAGGCTGTTGTATTGGCATGTACATGTGCCCCACCTTGTGTCAGCAAGAGGCTGAACCTGGGCAACTTCCTCTTGACTCCATCAGACCCCTCTGTGCCCCCTGCCTGCCCCCCCCCCGCCACACTCTACCCAATTTGGTTCCTCCTACTTTGGCTTCCTTCCCCATGCTTCTCTGCTAACACTGCCCCGCCACTCACTCCTCATCCTCCTTCCTCCCTCCCTCCTCCTATCACTCCTCCCACCATTTCCCTGGCCCCCAGAACTTCCCCCCTCACTGCCTCTGTGACCCTCCATTCACTCCTCTTTCTGTTGCCCCTCTCTTCCCATCTCCAGCTTGTCCTCCCCTCCCAACATATGCACACACGCGCGCGCACACGCACGCACACACACACACACACACACACACACACACACACACACATTTGGTGGTAGCGAGTAGAGCCCAGAGCTGCCCCTCTCCAAACATGAGTCCCTAGCAGCCTGGTGTGTTGGAGGGTGGGAGGGACCACTGCTCCCTTCAGATCAGGGGTCTGAGCTGCCCCACTCTCAAGACCCCCTCCCCCTATTTTGGGAATAGTGGGCATATCTACACGTGTTATTCATTTGACTGAATAAGCTCTGGTGCATTTTGCACTGGAGTGTATTGTTCCCAGGCCCCGCATGTATATGCGTGTTCAGGGCTGCAACATGTTGGGCTGGGCCTGAGCAGCCCTGGATGGCAGGGGGCCTAAGGGATGAGGCTGCCAGGCTGGGGCTGCTCTGACCAGCTCAACATGCTGCGGAGGGCCTGGCTGGGGTAAAAGCATGTTTTAGTGTGGGACTAGCCAGCAGGCAGCTGTCACACTGAAACACCATTGTATCCCAGCCAGCTCTATCAGCATCTAAATGTGCACTGCGGTGGAATAAATAATGCCGCTGAAGGATAGCACTTGTGTTGACAAGTACTATACTAGGGGGCTTTAATTAGGTTACTGTTGGCTAATAGGGCTGCACGTGTAGATGCTGAGACTTTACTGCAAAGCTAATTAGACAATTGAAGTAAATGTCTTGCGTAGACAAACCCAGTATGTGGCTATTTCAACAGTATTCCTATTCTTTGTTTATAAAATATTGTATTTCCCATGTGTTTTTTTTGAAAGAAGAATAAAAATAACTTTCACTGTGAAATAAATTACTAGAGGTAATTTTGATTTTCAAGATATAGTTCTTGCCATCAGAAAAATGGTAGGTGGTCTTACTAATAATTAAGCTTAGAATAAAAAAAATAGGGCTGGAAGAAACCTTGGGAGTTCTAGTCCAACTCCCAGCTCAAGGTAGGATCATCCCTGTCTAAAAAAACCCAGGCTAATATTTGTCTAAACTGTAATTAAATTTCGTCTGATGGAGATTCCACAGCCTCTCAGTTAACAGGTGCCAATGCTTATTTACCCTCATAGTGAGAAATTTCCCTTGCTGCAATTTAAGACTTTTACTACTTTTCCTGTCTGTTGCAGCCACAGAGAATAGTCCATCACAATCATCTTTACAATTATCCTTCAAGTGTTTGAAAACTATTAAATAATCCTATAAAAATCACCCTCAGTCTTCTCATCTCCAGACTAAATATTCCCAGTTCTTCCATTTTATTCCTTTTCTAAGTCATGTTTCTTAGATCTCTATTAATTTTTGTTGCTCTCCATAGGATTTTTTCCAATTTGTCTGTATCATTTTTCAAGGGTAGTCCCTGGAGTTAATATTTGGAGGTAGACTATAGCAGCAAGGCTTAGGAAATAGCTGTTTATACCTTTAAAGAATGGGGTGGGGAGGGAGGAATATCCAGAAGGGTCCATTTGAATCTCATTTCATGAATGTATGTCACTCACTCTTTACTGGCTGTGAATCTGGGGATCTCTTGAATAAAATGAAATGAGTTTGACCATTTTATCATAATAATAAAACTAGCCAGTTATTTAGTTCCTGATCATAATGTATGGGAGTCAAAGTAGACAGTTGTAGAGACAAAAATTCTTATATCAGAAATGGCTTTACAAAAAAGAAAAGAAAAGAGAGATTGTGCTAATGCAAAAAACTACAAATATGGAATGTACTCCTACCTTAGACTTCTATCACTCTATCTGTTATATTACCTATTAAATTCTGTGTATTAGAACTTAAATGTCATGCGCAATTCCTATAACTACAGTTAAAATCTTGTATTGAATGTGATCATCCATGTGTTATAATGCTTGCTCTTTTTCTTTAAACTTTTGGGAAGATATACATTTTATTTTATCTTTACTCGATGGTCCAAGTGAAGCAGTCAGGCTAGCAGGCATCATAGATCCAGTTCTAACTGGGGTCAAAGAAGTCTTTCCAAACTTTTTTCCACTGCATTCCCAAAGAATAAAGCCCTGCTGCCAGGTTCTGGGAGCTTTCTAAATTGACAGATCTAAGAAAACTCTTGAATACATTACATTACCCTAGCAACCCGATCCTCTTTCATGACTGACAGAACAAGTGCAATTTTCTGCACTTATTTCTGACTGAGCAACATTCAGGCTCATCAGGAAAGTTGACCTTTGTGGTTTTACAGTAAAACTAAAAGCCAACTTTCTCAAGAGCTGAAAGAGGAAAAACCAAAGCAATCAAAATAAGAAAAAAATCTATAAATTTACAGTTAGTTTAATGATCGGACACTCTCCCTATTGTTATAAGGTTATTTTTATTTCATATAGCATTCTTTTAAAAATGGAGAACATTTTATTTAATTTTTAAATTAGTTATTGGATAAAGAAATAAATAATATACATTTAATTATTATTGCAACTTGTTTTGGTTCTTTTTCATTCCCTATTTTCACAGTTCTAGAAATAAAGTGAAATCCTGGGCCTAGTGAAATAAATTAGAGTTTTGTTATTGATTTTTTTTTTTTTTTTTTTTCAGTGAGGCCAAGATTCCTCCTATAGTCAGAATTACACAGTATCACTGGGGAAGAACAGAATTGGGCTCAGTCATACACGTCACTGAATGTTGTTAATGCCTATGCCATTAACATGCATCAAAGTTTTTATTGCTATACTTCTGCTGACCATCCATCAGATTATTGTTGGAGAATCTCTCTGTGCTTTAGGCTGCTGTTGTTTGATCAGATTTTAGGATATGCCCCTCATTCTAGGATCTCTAGGTAAAATTGTGGCAAACAGATCAATTGTCTGGCATCCATGTCACCCCATACCCAATTGTTTCCCTCCATGATTAGCTCCAATTACTCATAAACCTACCAATGATTAGAAATAACTTATCGCAGAATTTCACTGATTGTTTGAGGCTTCTGGTTTACAATTCAACTGTTATGGTAGCTTTAAGCACACACATGGCTAGAAATAGGCTTTGCATGGAGCTTCTAAATATATAGTAGTGTTTACTTAAAGAGTAAAGTACAAGCCCTAGCAGGTATTAAGGAAAGCAACACATTTTCTGCTTCCTAGCTTTAGTTCACCTTTCCTGCGGTAGTCCATTCATGTCAGTTTGTGTTTAGAAAGCCAGGCCAATCATAATTTGTTTTCTCTACCATGGAGCCTTTCAGTCCAACTATCCTTTCCCATATTTGGTGTTTTTTAATATTCCCCCTACTCCCAAGCCCATACAAAAACTTAATCAACCACTTTCCCTCTTATCCAGAGTGTTCTCTCTTTCTTTCCGAGGTATCCTGCCTAATTGGCTTCCTTTTTATTCTTGACATCCTTGTTTAGACTTTAGTAACTTTTCACTGCTCATCCCTTTCCTTAAGTTGAATAATTTTGAATAATCAGTTCTTGAATTCTTATGACCCACCTGGCCTCTGAGGGACATGACCCATCTCTGTCAAAAGCATAAAGCAACTTTCATACTACCAACTATATACCGTGTTTATAATCTAGGAATCCTACAAACAGAAGCACTCAGCACTTGATTATAGAAATGTGTCCTAATCCAAAATTCATTGAAGTAAATGGAAGTCTTTCTATTGATTTCAAAGGCCTAGTATTTGCATGTGTGTCTAACACCTACATGAGAAGGACATTTTCAAATTTCCTTTGAATGGCTAAAAGGTAAAATAGAGATGGTAAAATAGTGCATAGTCTCTCATCCTTCAGCCTACAAGGTTAACAGATTGAGCAAACATATTTTGATTATAATGGACATTTTGCCTGCTACAGAACTATGCATTACTCAGAATAACACTAATAGTAAATTAAGAAAATATATGAGCATTTTTGTTCTTTCTTATCATTATTAATTACATTAAAACTTAGTATTTTACTTAACCAAAAAAAAGTCCCTTTCAAAACTGGCTTGTTGTTTATGTTAGGATTCTGTTGAAAACATACATTAAAAAGTCTTCCCAGTGTTCATAAAGATTATAGAAGGTGCTGTGGCTCTAAGTATTATACTAGATGGTGCTGTGTGGAAAAAAATAGACTAATTTTAACTTGTGTTTTAGACTGACAGCATTCTTGATTTCATAATAGAAAGCAGCTGTAATTCCCACAAGCTCAGGAGCTGACACAATGATGTACATCTACGAGATTGAGGAAGCAGCAGTAACGAGCCTAGTTAACAAGAGAAGAAAGGGACTGCCTAGCTGACTATAGAAGTTCCTCATACTAGCACTGATCTCAAATATCAGTTCTGGTAAACACAGCAGCTCCATGGGACTAAGCTATGAAGCTTTTCGGAAAAATGAGATCAACAGGCGCAATTCAGTTCTATTAAAAAGGCTCCTCTGAGCCTGTGAAGGATAATACCTTTATCGTGTTTCTTTCTCTACAGCATTTGAGAGAGACTGAGATTCCAGTTTCTAGAATATAATCAGAAAGGGTTAAGTTTGCAGTGTCTTGATTCTTTATATTTCTTTTAAATGTGTCACAGATATGAAGAAAGATGGTTTTATTCTGGCTTTTAAAAAATAAATGTTATGTTTATTACAAAAACATTGTTAATATTATATTGGAGTACACAGTTCACAGCAAATAATTTACTCAATTATCAATTTACTCAAGGTTTTTCTTCTTCCCCTCAATTTTTTTTTTCCCAATAGTAATGCGAAGTAGTATGCTACTGTGGCAAGAATCCCAATGACACTATTTGGGGGTTCTCACAGAAAGGTGCAACCTAACAGGCATAAAGGAATTTCCTTAAATGTACTTACATAATGATTTTTTAAATCTCTAATCCATAAAGTGAAGGCATACACATTCAATTTATTTGTCTATATTAGGAGTTGTATTTGGTTAGGTATGATTTAGTTGCATGCAGTAGTGTTACTAAGGGGGAGGGGGCAGTATGGTGCTATCCCCAGGTGCAGAATTAGTGGGGTGCCACATCAGACTGGGGAGGTCATGATGTGCCAGCAGTGGCACAGATACAGGAAGGATAAGACTGCAGTGCTCAGTATTGTCCCTTCCCCCACACCCTGCCTCTCTTCTCCCCTGGCCCAGAGCATCAAAATCCTTAGTTACATTTCTGAACGCCTGCCATTGTTTCTACTCTTTGACAGAATAAAACTGAAAAGGACATACTGAAGAAGCTATTTGGAATCAGAATCTTTCAGGCAGATGGAGTAGTTTCAGGAGATTTAGAAAATATAACAGGATTAAGGAAACTTAGACTATTATAAATCTTTTCCTTTCAAAGATTCATCTCTAGGAAATTGGCTACTCCAAGATTTATTGGCTCAGTTCAAAGTTTAAATATAAATTTCTCTTATCATATTTATGCACAGCAATTACATGTGCATATAGATTCCCAGTTGTGAAGACTATGGTTAATACCCTTGGTTGGCTCATTCAGTTTCCTTTGTGTCTGTGTTCTGGCATGAAGTCAGAACCCCTGGCTTTGTCAAACAGTATTCCATTCTATGTCACTTTTAGTGTGCATACTCCAGCATTTGAGTTTAAAATTAGCTATCTGCAAACATTTATACAAAGAACATTTTATCACTAGAATGTTTAGGGGAAGCAAGCACAAAAAGAGCATGTTCCTGATTGAAACAAAATCATTTTAAATTTGAGGGAATATTTGTGGAAAATATTTTGTAACATCCACCCAGCATTAATTAACATAATTTTGAAATGCCGTTGTAATATGTTGCATCATTCATTTAAAAAAAAAAATCATTGGAATTGTTTTGTTAGAACAGGCTACAGGATCAATTGCCCGGTGCTTTTAGACTCCTTTGCACTGATACAGAGCAGGTTTAAACCTCGTGGATCGTGTTGCAGAATTCCTCTAATGGCATAGACCTCCATACTACTCCTGACCAACCATTCATGCTGGCAGTGTGAGAGGGAGTGCAGCCAGAGAACAAATACCATGACCTAGATGTTCCATACATCCTAATGCTGCCTGACTAGCACAGCCCTTGGGTCTGAGGTACACAACATAAATTAAAATAGTCTTCCGACCTGCTCTCTGTAGAGCCCAGGGATTTAAGAAGCTCGGAACCGACTTACAGCCACCTCTAAACCTCTCTTGATCTGTATTGAGTGCTTCCCCTTGGAAATATGAAAAAATACATAAAATCCACCAGGTGAACTTAAGTGTTCGGTACTCACTCCAACTGAGGATAAATATGATTGTTTTTCTTGTATACTGTACATGACACTTGGCTAGATATCCTGCTACTCTAAATGATTGCTCAAAACAAAATAATCTTGTTTGCAGGTGCTATGAAAATGTCAGTGTGTCTAGAAAAAAAGCGTATTCATGAAATAGTAGTGGTATGTTCTTCAATGACAGAAATTTATTTACATCAAAATATACAACAGTGTTCAAAGTCATAGGCAGTGAAGCATGGTTTATATTTATTACTGTGGCTACATTATAAATCTATTAACACAGAAAATGATGATGGAACCTATAGCCTGTGCCTGATGCATAGAAATTAGATAGTTAATTATATTCTCACTTTATCAGATTAGATATATGTGCAAGACAAAGACTGTTAAGTCCTGAAAGTGTACCTAACTATTTCTTGATATTTAAAAAATGACCTTCTGGTTAAAATCAACTTAATATCTAATGAGTCCTCTGTTCTGAGGAGAGTATCTTGACTTAACAGAAGAAGAATTCTATGATCTAACTAGTATTTAAAATTTCATTTTTACATTTTATAAATGCATTAAGTTGATTAAAATCCATTTCTTTGGACACAATGGTTAAATTTTTGAATGAATTCTATCAATGTCCTTAGTGACAAATATCTTGGCTGGTTGCCCTCAAGTCGTTCAGCATAATAAGATAATATGTGAAGAATTTCCTGAAGCAATTTCTTTGAAAGTGGGAAAACTTTGTAATTTAAGGCATAAATGCATTCGTTTTTAAGCAGGGCAGTCTCCCCTTTAGATGTAAATTCTTTCTCATCATTTAAACTGCTTTAAAGGACAATGAACATTCATTAACTTAAATCTTTGGTTTTTATCATTGTACATAGAGAGCTTCAACCTTTTTAATGGCATTAAGTGATAAGGGTTATGTAAAGTATCTGAATTTTATCTATGTGATATACTTATGAAGAAAACAATGTTGGGAGCTTTAAAATATTGTTTAGCATATGTTTGCTAAAAACCTGTAAATGAAACATCATTCAATCTAAGAATTACAAAGTGGAATCAAACATGGGCAACCAAGAATCTGTTGGAAAAGAATAGAAACTAAAAATAAATTAATAAGTAAATAAAAAGATAGTTATCATGAATGGCCCTCTCTGTAACAATGTAATTATGGTCAATTTGATCCTTTTTTTTAATGCTGACCAAAGAAGTTTGAATAGATTAGGAGCAAGACATGTTATGATAAATTATTCCAGTAGGGGAATACTAGCTCTGGATTATTATTGCTACTGAAATAAAGATAAACCTGAATTGAATAGGCATGTCTTATTATAATGTTTGTATGTAAAATGTTCAAGGAATTAAAATGCTTGACTAGTAGAGAGACTACAAACATGTAGCCTGTATTTAGGGTGCTCACTGGAGTGGTGGAGATTTTGGTTTAAATCTGCTCTTTGCATGATTCAGGAAGGGATTTGGATTTTGGTCTCCCACCTCCTAAGAAAATGTTCTAACCACCAGGTTATTTTGAGATGGGTTTCCCCTCAGTCCTTCCTTATGGAATTCTTCCACTTGATATAAAATACTTAAGTAGTCATTGATATGAGATATGTTTACATGGTGTAATTCAGCTCTGTGCAGAGGTACCTGAGCTAGCGTGCAGACTGGAAGCACTGTAACTGCATTACCTAAAAACCTTCTCAAGGGAGCTAATCAGTCCAGATGGAGTGCCATGCCACCACAACTATACTATTCCTGGTACCCAAACTAATTTGAATCTCTCTCCTTGGTACTGCAATGTTGTGTCTAAACATACCTACAAAAAGTAGGAGAGGACTGACTTGCCAGGTTAAATATTAGGATACTCATTTGGGAGGTGCTACAGCTAAGTTCCAGTATCTGTGCCACTTAATGTTTAATTATTCAAATAAAGTAGAAGAGTATCAACAAGAGAAAATGCTTGTCTCCTCCCATTCCAGGATAAAATGTAGCAGGATGGCAAGGAAGTTGAAGAGAGGTCTGGAGTTGCAAGGAAGATGGGAGTTCAGATCCATTTTAGAAGAGGGGAGAGATGGATTTGTGCTCCCCATATTATGGGTAAACATCTTAATCACTGAGTTATTAGATGAAAGGAGACCTCCTCTTCTGCAAGTGTTGTGAATCTCATCTTTCTTTTTTTTTTTTACAAGTTACAGTACTGAGAAAAAAATGAATGGACTGTTTTGATTAAAATGAAACAATTTTTCTTTCAAGATTTTTTGTTTGTTTGTTTGCTTATTTGTTTTGGAGAGGAAAAAAAGAAATGAAACACAATAAAATGGTTAATCCACACCATTTTTTCCCCTGAAACCTCATTTATTTACACAGAACTATACATGATTTTTTTTCTCATGCATAGAATCCTATTGTGTTATCTTAACCGTATAGCCACAATATATATTATTCATAGATATCATAAATATCTTTGACTAAAGGGGGAGGAGGTACATTTGGCCTAAATTATTAAAGTAGTTAAGAACATACAACTCCTCGTGGCTTAAATAGAAGTTGAAAGTTCTCAGAACCTTTTACAATTTATCCTTTGTTTAGAGACAGACCCAAAATTTGTAGCTTATATTTATTTGGATAAGATATACATATGAATTTTGATTGGGAGGGTCTTATATAAACTGAACAGCCAAACCAGCACCGGAATAATTTCAGAATAAATCTGAATACATTTCAAGGGTACAAAATAATAGTATTACTTGATAATGCTAATTAGGAAGCCTCTATCTTTCAGATGCAGGAATTGGGAACAGGGTCTAATGACTAATGTTCTTACACTTTTTAATATAAACTCAGGTGTTGGCAGTTCCATTTTTAAAATGTTATTACTATTATTAAATAAGGAGCAGTTTGACTAATTAAATTATTTGCAGCATTCCCCACTTTACAAACAATCATAGGATTTCAAGACTAGAAAGATGTGTTCCATCATGGTCTCCTGGGCAGATTGAAGATTTGACCTGCATTATAATTATGTATAATGTATGCAGTTACGACATTTACTTATCAAGAACGTATGTAATCATATCTCAATTAGAATTCAATCTGTAAGTTGGAAGGTCTATAACCTTCCAACTTCAATGTATAAAGACACACACAGAGGCTACATATAATACACATATACATACATATACACAAGCATATACATATATAGATGCATATGTATTTCTCTAGAGATATAGAGATATAGCGTGAGTGGGTTGTATATGTGTGTGTATATGTATGGGGATATGTATATAATATGTGTACGTGTATATACCCAGGGATGTATTTGGTAACTGTGTTGGTCTGAGACAAAAAGAAATGCAAAACTCTCTAGAACTCTTGGTTCAGAGATGATACCTTCTTATTAGACCAACTAAGAAATTGCAGCCCCCACCACTCCCCACCCCCCCCCAAAAAAACCCAAAATAAAAAAAAACACCAAAAACACCATTTTCTGCAAGCTTTCAGGCACACACCCTTCTTCAGGCTCAGGGAAAATTAAAGATGGTAAAAAGACCCAATAGGTAGAAAATAAATTTTGCTTTTGCACAGAGGAAGCTGAAGGTGGAAGTCTGTTCCTGTGGGCCCATGATGATGTCTTTGTGAGTTGCTCTTTGATGTGCAGATAAGGCAGCTTCCATCCCTGGTGGTGTCAGATAGCAGAAAGGCATAGAAGTGTTTCTTGTTGTTTAGCAATGAAGTTTAAATCCAAAATCAGCTAAAATTTGGCATCTTCCATGTTTCAAGGATGTATTTGATAGCCATGTTCATCTGAGACAAAAAGAAATGCAAACCTCTTGGTTCAGAGATGATACTTTTTATTAGACAAAGAAATTGAAAAAAAAATCTTTTTCTGCATGCTTCAGGGTACATATACCCTTCCGCAGGCTCAGGAAAAATTAAAGATGGTAAAGTCACCGTAGGTAGAAAATAAACTTCATTTTTGCACAGAGGAAGATGAAGGTGGAAGTCTGTTCCCCTGGGTCCATACAAGTGTGTGTACACACACACACACACACACACACACACACATATTCATATACACATAATAACAAGTAGATCCAGGACAGTGGCAACATAGTTGTTGCCACCCCATTCAGCCATGGCACATGCCTAATGAAGATTGTTCTTGCTACACGTGCTACACAGCTAGAGGGGGATGTAGCTGCAACCTCTTACTGTGATCTTGGATGTTACTGATCTTTCAGAGCTCACCAGAATGTCAACATAACTTCTCATTTGCTGTGAGCTCTATAAGCTTACTGGCATGGGGTTTGCCCAGAGTCCCTGCTTTTAGCTTCAAAGCCTGTGCTGTCTGCTCTTCCCTTTCCTTCTCCCTTCTGTCTTTACCACCAAATTTAGCAACAGAAGAAAGGACGGGTTGAGTGGTGATACTGCTCAATTCTTGGTTTAATGAAATCAGGGGCTAAGCTTTGCTGCTAATACCACTCATTCCCCTTTTTCCCAACAGAAATTCTGCTGACATGTTAGTAAGCTCTAAGAGCTCATTGTGCATGCATGCACAGCCAAATAGAAGGTGCAACCATGCCACCACCCCACTGTGGATTCACCCTTGATTTTTTTTGATTTTTTTTTTTTATATCTGGTTGTTAGGGCTGTATGAAACAGCACCATTTCATTTCAGCTTCTGTTTTGCTGTTTTGAAGGGACGCTGTTTCATTTTGCTGTTTTGAAGCACTGTTCCATTTCGTTTTGTCAAAACTATTTCGCTGTTTTGATGCTGTTTCAGTGTTTCTCCCATAGGCTATAATGGGGAATCACGAAAATGCCTGTAATTTTGTCGCTTCATGTCTGATTCAGACGAAACTTGCAGGGATGGTAGAGCCTTCTGAGGTAATGAAGCCTGCCAACGGGTTTTGTGAAATTGCACCTCTAACTGTTGAAAGCAAAACTAGTTTCACTTGTCAGCAGCAGCAGTATGCTGTCATCCCACACACACATCTGGGGCTGTGCCCCCCAGGAGGAGTCTGGCATAGCCCCACAACCCTCCCGGGGGTTGCAGGCCCCCAGATCTGTGTGTGGGATGACAGCAGGTTGCCTCTGGTAGCTGGGGCCAGTGTCAGCACTAGGTTCTTCCCGGCGCTCAGTGCGGGCTACACCAGGCAGACTTGGGTGCTGGCACTGGCCCCAGCCAGAAGCATGCTGTCATCTACATGCTTTGTAGCCAGTGAGTGCAGAGCTTTAAAAAAAAAAAAAGCCCCTCAGTCACCGGCTCTGTCAGCGGTGATTGGGGCCTCTGGGCACTTGTGGCAGAGCTGCAGTGCAGGGCAGAGGGGATTCCCCCCTGTGTGGGAGCTGCCCTGTGGTGTGGGTGCAGCATGGCTCGGCAGGGCTCAGCACACTGCCCTGGAGCTGGGGTGGATCCACCTGTCAGCTGGAGGTCCTGGTTTGATTCCCCAGCTCTCTGATCATACCCCAGCTCTTCCAGGAACAGGGGAATTGAACTGGGAGAATGTTCAGGAGCCTGAACAACTCCTGGACAACAAGTTCCTGAAGATTCCCCCAGCTTTTCCCTGGGGGGGCATAGGCCCCCAGATCTGTGTGCTGTGTTTCAGCAGGTGGGTTTCAGCAGTCTTCTGCAGCCTGATGAAACCCTGCACACAGATCGGGGGCCTGCACCCCACAGGAAGAACTGGGGAAATGATCAGAGAGCTGGGGAATTAAACCAGGAGTTAGAATTCGATATCAGAGCAGTCATTTCCCCCTCTTTCCCCTCCCTCTCCTTAGTTTCTGTTTAGCTGTGAGCAAGCCTGGCTTTGAAACCTGAAATGTTTTGAAACTTTCTAAATGTTTCAAGTGCCCTCATTTCATTTTGAAGCTGTTTCAATACCTTTCATTTCATTTTGATTTTGCTGTTTCGAGCTTGAAACACATCGAAAGAGCTTTGAAATAAAACACCCCTTCAAATGTTGCACAGCCCTAATGGTTGTGTGCACACAAATGCACACATACTCAAGCTACCCATCTATATCTCTCTCTCTATAGAAATAGCTATAATATGTACGTATATGTGCATATGTTTGTGGGATGTATATAAGTATAGGTATGTAACCTGTGTGTGTGTGTGTGTGTGTGCGTGCGTGCATACGGTAAGGCTGGAGTGCTGCTGTAGCTGTGATGATCCAGGAAATGTATGAGGCGCAAAGTATTGTGGGGGGGGGGTTATGTTGGATAAGCTTTTGGGCATAGAGTACCCTTCTTCAGATTTTCTAAAGATGATATATATAAAGATAAAAAATAACAGTTCAGTGATTAAATCATTTCAGGAATGAAAAATATGAGTTGTTGAACTAAAGTTTGCATAGCAACTTGTAGTCTTTTCCAAAAGTATGAATTATAATGATGACAATATTGAAGTGAGATGAGTTAATATCTCTTGTCCCATCTTGAAATAGTAATGGTAACCACATTATATATTGTAGGCTTTAGGCATATCAGTGCAATACATGGGGTAATAAATGGATTCTGAAAAGGTTTTGGAAAGGATGGTGTTAAAATACTGTCTGTTACAAACTCTCTGTAGCAGCAATACATCACTGAAAAACCTGTGAAAGGTTTCATATAATTGAAGTCACATGACAATCTGAACTCTCTGCTTTCAGGATACAAGCATCTTCATCACCCCCTACTGTGGGCTGAGCATTAATGACAAAATTTAGCCTTAAGCAATGGGGAAGAACACAGATTAAAATGTAAAGGTGCTCAATTTTTTTATACTTAAAAGGCATAAAAAATTTAAAGGAGAAATCCCTTTCCCTACTTACAGTAAAGAAAGAAAAGAGGAAAGTACGAAGGTACTTCATGCTTGCCAAATCCATAACAAAACTACATTTGTTGAATGCTCGTATTTTTTAAAACATGTGTTTCAGTTATATTAATTTTAAACTCTTTGTTTTCAATGTGACATTTTCTTTGCAGCATAGTTTAGCCAATAACTTATAATTGGACCCATCATTTATTTTCTATCAACTAGTGTATCACCATGTCTTCTTATTAACATGTTACTGATCTCACATACTGCATACTTAGTAAAAACGTGCCATTACTACTATTAAGAGCCATGAAAATGGTGGGAAATAGTAGCCCTAAATTGAGTAGTTCCCATACATTCCTACATTAATATAATCTATAAAAAAAGCTCTGTGCCATTTTGTGATCAGGCTTTCTGTTTAGATTTTAAACCTACAGGGTGTATCTACATGTTCAATTAATGCAAAGCAATAAACCCCAGAGCAGTTTGAGCTGAAGTAAACTACTCCCATGTGCAGCATTTACATGTGCACCTGGGACAGCAGCAATTTGAGTCAGGGCAGAGAAGGCCTGCGTTGGCAGGAAACACGGGGGATGAGCCCCAGGCTCTGTGTGGTGTCCTTGGGTGTCAAAGGGGCTGGCTGGGGGATGAGGATGCTGAAAATATGGAACCATGTGGCTAGGTGATAGGCAGGAGTCTGGTCCCCAGCTGGCTGGGCTGACTGGGTATAATTTATGGCTACGTCAGCATCTACAAGTGTGTGTAATCACAGTAAATTACCCTGGCATAAAATAATACTGTCCCTGACAGTACTATCTTACAGTGATGTAAATTAGTTTACTGCGGTCTAATATAATTGCATGTGTAAACAGTAATGCTTTACTCTGCAGTTAATTAGTCTACTCCACAGTAAAGTGCACATGTAGATGCGGCCACATAAAAATAAAATATGCTAGTAATTATATAATTAAGATTATGGTAATTCCTGCATGAATGTAAACTATATGATATAAACTGGTATCAAAATACACAGAATGAAAAGATTAGAATCAATCAATCAGACAGTCAGTCAATAAGATTTATGGCCCAATTCTACCACTCTTGATTGAGTTTCATTGCAAGTGTGTTCCGTTTAAGTACAAAGCCTCAGGACTGAAAAATGGCTTACCAGGAGTTGGCACTTATCTGCAATTAATGTAAATTATGCTCATCAAGTACAAGGTGTTGCCTGTAGTATATTAGCACCCCAAAAGCTGACTGAATTGCATCATTTTCAAGGCTTCAAATGATCAGTTTCAGGACTACTATTTGAAGCCCTGAAAATGGTGTGAAATAACAACCCTAAAACTGACATGGATCCCATCCATTTTTAGGATTTTATTAATAAGCTTTTGCAGTTGTTTCCCCTTCAGTGTTTCTAAAAAGGCAACTGTGGAACTGAAAGATGATATACTCATAAGCACTTTATGCACTTGAAACATACACAGAGAACCAAAGTTTGTTTTAATGTTAGTAGGGGGCAAACAATTGGGACTCATCTTGTATTATGCAATAAAATGAATTATGCACCTATCGGTATCCATGCAAATAAGTGAAAGATATAAGCTCTGCAAATATGAAATGATAAAGGTCATGATATAATTTGTTACAGTTGGATCATATCATATCCTCTAAGCCAATACATACCATTTTCTATTATGCTGTTTTGAGCAATATTTTTTCCAATAGCCTACAACATCCAAACAAACTTATGAGTTTGTGCATAGCAGTGCCCAGTGGGCCAATCAGGGCTCTATTATGTTAGCCATTATTTGCAGGCATAGTCTTGACTCTTGCTGTCCACTTAAACACAACAGCATAGTCTGGATTGTGGATTACATTTTTTATTTCCTTTATTTAATTTAGGGCAGTTTGCCCTAATTTCAAACAAAATTCTTTATATTAATAATAGTAAAATGCAAATGATATAACTCATAAAACTTATGTGATAGTAACCAGGCATTGTTTTAAGAGAGAGCAGTTTGCTCTATAATAGCTCTTTAAGGAAAAAATAATCACTGGGGGGAATCAAATTATGCAATATAGTCAAGAAAAAGTTCGTGTGACTTTGACAAAAATGATTTTTTTCTGGAGTAGCAAATAAGATCTGCAGACATCATACCTCTGGGATCTTAGGCAGAGCTTGTCCTAAAAGCTACATTTCTTCTTTAATTTACATTTTAAGTACTCATCAAGGTAAGAAGCAATGAAGTCAGAAGACTGAGCATGTAATAATTTTCTCTTCTCTTGGACAAGTACAAAGAACAAAACTCTTCAAGGTCACATCATTTTTTAAACTGTAAGGCTGCTATTCTTTTACATCACACAGGGCTAAAATTTATGCAGTTTGAAGGAAGAGTGGTGAAATGTGACTGCCCTGTCTATCTTATGTGAAATTACTATTCTATAACCTAGATTTTCATTGTACTATGAGACATTCCTCTAGTGCAAACAGTTGCAAAAGTCCAAAAGCCTGTGGCTAGTTTCAGCATTCATAACCTTTAACTTTCAAGGTTATTGTCAGCTACAGTTTAACAAACAATTTTTTGAATATATGAAATACAAAAAACTTTTCTTCAGTATTAGAAATCAGGTTTGCTTCTTTCGCCATGTTTAATTTTGCAAACCATTTTTATTCAGACCCTGAAAAAATACAATTTCTCATGAATATTTGAATTTCAAAATCTTGAAGTAATATTTTTCAGTATTCTAATTCAATGCTGTTAGAGTCCATTTTAACCCTGCATTATCAAAGATTTATTAGTTTCTCTTCCATTTATCAATAATGTCTTGAACAAGATCTTTCCTGTTATAATTATGTCCATTATGTGACTTTGCCTTATCTCTTGAGTACCCATACATGGAGCACATACAGGCACAGACTTGTACATGTCTTATGGCAGTTAATTTTGTGAAGGTCAGGTATTTGAGAAAGTATAATCTCCAAATAGATCGTGTTGTTGTAGACCAGAAATGGGGACTGCTGCAACAATGAAAGAAGTAATTGTATATATCTGGATACTTAATGCATTTGCATCAGTGTAAATTTATATTACTTTGTATAACCTGTAAATTACACAGGGATCCAGAGTGGACAGATGACCAGTAGGGCTGTGTGAAGCTTTGCTAATAGATTCAATTCAGAGGAGATTCAGCCCAATTTGGTGGCTAACTCTCCAAATCTGAATCAAACTGGGAGAACCATTAATCTCTCCGAACCAAATCAGGCGGGGGGCTATGGGGAGCAGCCCAGGGAGCAGCTGGCTTCTCTCAGGGCTGCCGGAGCATACATAGACTTTTATAAATGGCAGAACCCAATCTAAGGTAGACCTGGATCAGTGTGACATCACACTTACTAGATTTAAATGAGACCAGTCTATTGAACTTCTGTAGCAAATCCCCCACTGTCTCGAGTTAGATCTCTGTCCACTGGCATCCCAGGCTACTTTTTGGTTCTCCACTCACTTCCCATTTCAGGGAGGTGTGCTGGAACTTGGCTTGCATTTGGCCATTCCAGCCAAATGCCCAGTGGATCCACTCCTGAGCTGTCACAGAGCTGAGTCAGTACAGACCTTCCCCCCAGACCAGCATCCTAGCTAGCTGTGAGCCACAAGCAGGCAGGAGGGAAGGAGGAGGGGAGTGGGGGCTTCTCTTGCATGGACCCAGCTCAGGTTCTCCCAGACTCGAGACAGCACAGAATCAGCAGGCAGTGGCACCAGATGCCCAGCATGATTCCTGCAATCGAGATTCCTGCAGTTATGCCAGGTGCCTGCTGCTACTGCCTGTCATTCACTGGATTTCTGAGAGGCCCAATCCTTCCTTCTGCAGAGCATCCCTTTCCCTGATGCATGGTGCATGACTGCCGAGCGCCTGCTGCTGCCTCCTGCCATTCTCCAGAGCTCCAAGGGGACCATTTCTTTCTTCTACAGAGCAGCTGGGATTGGGGGGGCATGCAGGCTGCCTGCATTAGCCAAAGCCAGTTGGTTGGGGGTGCTCCTTCATACCTCCCAGCATGCTGGAGATTGCCAAGGGCAGCCAAGTGTAGTCCAGTGGCCAGGCAATCCCTGATTGGATGATGGGGACATGCCCCCAACCCCCTGCTATCACCACAGACCCTCCCCAGCACCCAGCTGTAGGCTTCCAGGAGAACCCCAGAGCAGATCACTATGGCACACCTGGCAGTCCAGGCAGTGGGTGGGGGGGGGATGGGGGACATGCCATGGAGACTTGCTTTGTGGCTGCCCTAGAAGCCTAGGGCTAGGTGCGGGGGGGGAGGTCCATGGTTACAACAGGGGCTTGGGAGCATGTACCCAGAAGTCAATCAGAGGTTGCCTGGCCACTGGGCTATACTTGGATGCCCTTGGCAGTCTCTGGCATGCTGGGAGACAAGCAGGAGTGCCCCTAACCTTATGGCTTTGGCCAGTGCAGGCAGCCTGCATACCCTCCCCACCAAAAGGTGAATGTTTGTTCTGTTCACTCCTGAACTGACCTAGGACACCTAGAGTAAAGTGCATAACTTAGATCACTTTCACTTCAGGCTTTTTGAATGTCTATACCTGGCCTCAGTGTAAATATATCACGTATCCAAGACCTATGAGAGGCAAACTTGCTTTCAGTAACAGGGACACTAAGGATAAGATTCAATACAGCCTCTGCATTGGGAAACCTGGAAGGAACAAGAGATTTTGCAGGGAGGAAACTTTTAAACTGAGATTCATGGGATATGCCTCTATTAAAAGGGAACTGAAACTGCAAAGGGATTGGCAGAGAGAGTTAAGATGAAAATTGTAAGTGATTCCTACAGAATGGGGCAGTTTGTACTTTGTGAAAGGTAGCTACTTCATTATTTAGTATTTCAGGACTGGACTCGAATTAATGAAGGACATGGGCCCACCTAGCTGAAATGATCTTCTAAAAATTATACTACATGATGCTTGCATTCAGGTGAGTGCAAGAGAAACAGTTGTATGTAGAATAATATAGTAAAAAATTGTAGTTGGAATAGCAGTATTACCAGGAGCCTTCCTACAAACTGATGTAGGAAACAACTGTTCCCCAACCTGTTTATATTTTATGCTCAACTGAGTTTTCTTAAAATGACTAAAAAGGAAATGAAACCAAACTTTAGTAGTGTAAATTCAGTAATGTCCCTGGACTCTTAGGGCATTTTTACACATGCTCTGGGGGCAAGTGGGTGAGGGGCTGGTGCTTTAATAAAAGCACCCAGAGCATTTTGTGTATCAGTGTCCCTGCACTTCAAAATAGTGGCAGAGGCACTTTATCTAAAGCTCATCAAACGAGCTTTAGTTAAAGCGCTCCCACCATCATTTTGAAGTGTGGGGATGCTAATACATGAGATGTGGAGGCTGGCTAGCACGCAGTAATTACCACGCTACAGCAGACTTGATTAATCAAGTCTTCTCCAACGTGCCGTAATTATAGCATCTCAGAGCAGCCTCCCAGCTTGTGTACGGGCACCCTTAGGGCTGTATTCATTTCACCTTTAGACACACAAATGGACTTAGGTGCCTGAGCGTGATCCTATTCCATTCTGCTCAAGTCCCTGAAATACTGCAAATACAAAAGTTGAAGGGGTGGTGGGGAGGGGGCTTCCACTTCCTCACTGCTTTTTTGTGATTCAGTCTTAAGGGTCAGATTATGGTATGTTACAAAAGCATTAATGCATTTTCAAGGATTTGAACAGAATAGAATCACATGTAGACACCTAAATCCACTTAGGGCATGTCTGCATGAGGGATTTGCTGCAAAGTTGGCTAATTAGCTCAACAGTAAACAGCATGGCATCTACACGTGCAGGGCTATTAGGCTGCAGTAAACCAATAAACTCTGTAGCAGGATGGTACTGGTAAATACAAGTACCATTCTGCTGCAGAGCTTTTTATTTTGCAGCAGCACATGCGTAGATGCTGACACAGCTGGCTGGGCCATTAGGGTGCTTCAGTGCAGGGGCTGCCTGCCGGCTAGCCCTCCATTGGAACACCCTCATGCCTCAGCTAGTCCTTCCACAGCACATTGAGTCAGGTCGGAGCAGCCCTGGGCCAGCAGGCTCACCCACTTTGGGCCACCTGCCAGCCCGGGCTGCTTCATTCCAGCTTAATGTGCTGCGGTCCCAGGTGCTCATTCAAACAGTAGGCCTGGGAGCAATAAATTTTGGTGCAACATACACCAGAGTTTATTACTTCATATTAGTAGCACGTATATATGTGTCCTTAGACATCCTATAGGTAGAATAGAATCCGTTCCTTAGGGCACTCTTCTGACTGTTCATAGATGCACATCCATACCTTTATTTTCACTATTGGGTAATAAGGAAGAAAGTAAATACACACTTATGATTAAGCTTGCTCACAAGCTACTTGCCTCTATCTCATGTTTCAAGATAGAATAATACTGAATATGTAGAATGGTTTGCACATATCTCAAACTTCATCTCTTTATTGTGTTGTCTGTTTACATTTACATGATGGATTCAATGTATATACTGCATCTCTGGCAAAATGCTCTCTTACAGGTCCCATAAGAGTCTCATTGATTAAAATCTTATGTTATATCTTACAAATACCCGTAGTACAAGTCTGATGTAGTGCCATCGTGTATCTAGTATTTATGAAGTTATGAATGCCTTACTAATTTACTTGACTTTTTCCTCCCTATATACCCATAATTCATATTTTAATTTCTATGAGAAATATGCATTTGTAGGGTGAGAAACAGAAAAGCATAATACATTGTGGATAGGACCAATTATATTTTGTCTTCATGATATAAAATCAAATTTTATATTTTAGAAAAATGAATGAATTATCCACAGACTTTTAGGAAATCTCTAGACTTCTGTAGAAGCTGAATAGGCACAAGATGTTTGCTGATAAAACCTAGTATATGGCTTTTATGCTCTACATAATGTGGGTTCCTAATATCACTGGGAGTTACTTGAGGCTCAGCAGGAGACATGCACCAGTTTCATTAACAGAGAGCTTAATCACTTAAAATTCATAGAGGATTTTAGTGAGTAAGGAGAGATAAACCTAAGCATCTGAGGTGCTTAGATTATACAGTGATGTTGGCCACATAAGTGCCTAAAAAGTGTTTTCTGGAAACCTTATGTGAATTGCCTCACCAGCTGTATTCCTTTTTCTCTATCTATTATTTTAAGTACCAGTGAACGAGTCATTTATTGATTACTGTAGCTCAAACCATCTGAATCTACATTCATGAAATCTGCTCTAGTTGCACATAATGCCAAATGAGTTAGAAATGAGCCAAACTCACAAAAAGCTGGCATTCCACCAAGCATACATATACTCATGTTCACAACCATCAACAAATAATTAGAAAAATCAGACATACTGGTGAACATTAAACATGTGCCTTAAGAAAAGGTTTTTTGTTTTCTCAAAAGTAACTGAGACATAAACACTCTGATTTCTTATTAATGTCTGGGAGCCTCTTTTATTAGTCATATTTTTTAAAGTCTGGTATTTTAGGGCCTTTCAAAATTAGAAATGTTTGCTGTGTATCCCATTACAAAGTTGAAAATCTCTTTTCAATAACTAAAATCTCCTGTCTTAGCTCTAATGGGCCATACATGTAAGATGTTCATCAGTCAGTGGCATGGGACTTAATAATATAGGTCTAGCCAGTGCGGTTTTGTTAGAGAAAATCCAGAATGGGGTAAGGAACAGGGTGCGGAAAATGTGGCAAGCTGATCAAAACTATATATAATTCTTAAGCTACTCAGAGACTTAGAATGCTGCATGTGAGATTGCAAAAGTACATGATATATGTAGTTTATGACATGGATAGTAATGTACTGTGCATACTGCATAATTTTTAACTTTTAAATTTAGCAATCTGGTTGGTAACCTTAAGGACAAATTCTCTCAGCCTGAAATGAGAGTAATAGGGCACGTCTACACATGTGCTTTACTGCTAAGTTGACTAATTAGCTTCATGGTAAAGTGCCACAATCTATACATGTGCCCTTATTAGGGTGCCGTAAATTAATTAACTCTGCCATAGGATAGTACTGCCTGGGACAAGTACTATCCTATGTCGGGGTACTTATGTGCACCAAAATGCATGTGTAGACTGTGACTGGGGCTGCCTGGGGCACAAGGGTGCTACAGTGTGGGGACTGCTTGCTGGTTAGTCCCATAGTGTAGCACCCTTGTTGCCCTAGCCAGTCCCTCTTGTCACCTGACACCACCACCCGACACCACCGAAAGCTGACTCTCAGGCTCCTTGCTCTCAGTCATCATCTTCACATGTGCCTGGGACCTCCCCAGTTTGATTTGCTGCAGTCCCAGTTTGATTTGCTATCTGGGAGCAGTTGAATCCAGCACGAATTGCACTGGAGTTTAATCAGGCACGCTAATTTCATGTGTAGATGCACCCGTCATGTGTTATGAGCAGATCCTTCTGCCAATCCCAGATAAGTGGTTGTAACAACAGCCGGAGTTGCTCTGGATCTGAACAGAAGGATTCTGTCCCTTTCATCTCCCTACACAGCCTACAAACAATGTCCTGTTACCTGAGCTGCGTGAGGAGAATATCAGGATTTTTTAAATGTCACTTTCAGATTTCTCTCTATCATAATCAAGTTACAGAGAGTTGGTTTGAATCAGGATTTTTTAGAGTTTGCCCAAAGCAGTCCATAAATGGCCGGTTACTAATTCAAATAAGAATGGCTCCTCACATGTTTCTTCATTTTGGGTTAAAGACAGTACTTCAAAATATTATTAAATAAATAATCTCTCTGTTAAGAGAGCTGTTTTAAAGCTTCTTCTCTTAAGTTAGCTCTTTTTATATGATCAACTCTAAAAATAGCTGTAAATGAGAAATATAAAGTTAAAAAATGTAAAATTTTAATTATTTTACTTTATTAGCTATAATGCATTTTTTTAAACATAAGTCATGAAAGACCATCTTATGACCTGTTAAATCCACCTCACTGAATTTCATTGGCATTAGGTTTGGTTAGGAGAAGGGGCAGGGTTGGGAGGTTTTTTTAAACTACTGGGAATTTTGTGTTTGAATCAGTCCTTTAGCAGTCACTGTTACTTAGATAGCATGAGTTTCCAAAACTCTTGAGTGTTTTCTAAACACAGGTAAAATACCTTTTTCAGCTGCAGAATCTAACCCAGACTGACAGTAGCAGTGTACTGTGGGCCATTTGTAAAACATGTGATCTCATCAGTAGGCTTTCATTATTTTCAAAAGATCTTCATGATGTAACTTTCCAGGTTTTGTTTTTTTTTTTAAATGTTATTTATCATGTACATAGTATCACAAATGTGTGGAGCACCTTACTGACTATCTATAGACAATTGATATGTAATAAAGTCTTTCAAGTTGAAATCCTTCCCCTACATACTAGGTTCAACAGAACTTGGTAAAGGAGAGTTCCTCACAGTAGGCCTGTGCGAAGCAGCTAGTATTCTCTTTGGATTCAGCTTCGGCCGATTTGGGGACAGCGATTCAATTTGGTGATTCAAATCACTATTCCGAATTGATTTGTCTGAATCTGACTCAGAGATTTGGCTGCTCCTGAATTGGCCGAATCTCTGAATTGAATAGGCCCCATTTCCCACCCGCTGTCCCAGCCCTGTCAATGGCTGACCCACCTGGCCCCAGCGTCCCGGCACTTTAAAGAATAAAAAGAGAATGAAAAAAAAAGCCCTGTACTCACTGGCTCCTTCCGGGAAGGGGGACATTCCTTGATGCCTCCCACTGCCCCATGCTGTGTGGAGGAGCTCTGCCATGAGCCCCCAGAGGCCCCAGTGGCCACTGTAGCAGCCAGTGAGTGCAGGGATTTTTTTTCCTAAAGTACCAGGGCGCTGGGGCCAGGCAGGGCAGCCATTGACGTGGCTGGGAGAGTGAGCGGGAATTGGGGGTGCTCAGGGGGGCTGGGGGAGCAGGGAGGGGACGGGGCCTGGTGGGCGTCTCCCCATGGTCCCCTTCCCCCTCTGCCAGCACCCCCCTGACCCCTACTTACCGGCATGGAGTCTGGGTCCAGCTTCCTGTGGTGGTGAGTGGGGACTGCCTGAATCTCTAAATCACCAAATCGCTTCCAAATCTTTTCTAAATCTATTTGGAGGTTTCAGATCGATTCAGACCTTTTTATTGGTCTCCTGATTTGATTCAGATTTGGAGATTCACCTGCCAAATTGGGCCGAATCTCCTCTAAATTGAATCAGCAACCGAAACGTCACACAGCCCTACCTCAGATGCTGAGACCAGATAAACCGTTCCCAATCAAGTCATAGTTTATAAATGTTATAAATTATTGAATTTCTGAACCTGTAGTGATTCTCAACATTCCTGCTCTTTCATTCTTTGCAGAGTAGAGAGTAATGGCTGTTAAGTCATGTACTGATAAATGTTCTAGCCCATCCCCTCATGCAGCCCCTGTTTCTTCCCTGTCCATATCAAGTCCAATTAAATGGAAATGTTTATTGTTTTTTCTACATTAATAGTTAAACTCTTTATACAAGATTCTGATCCCACTTTTTTATACTCTGCATACACACTCAATAAAAGGTAGTCCCTGCCTCAAAGCATTTACAATCTAAATAGATAAGACAGAAAAAGGATGCCCCCAAGAAATTATGAACCTGATTCTTGAGATGCGAAATTGAGACGTGCACAATTTTCTGGGCAGAACCAGGAATGAGTCTCTTAAGCCCTAGCCTACCATCTGTGTGAACATCTTTCCTCTTAGTAGGAGATAAGGAACCCCTGAAATTGTTCCAGAAATTATGTGTCACTCTATAAATGTGCAGAGTAACAGCAGTGGATCTGCAGGCACAATCTTGAGCATGATATCTCAGAAAAGAAGCTGATCAATAACTTAGAATAATTTTTCTAGCATTTTTCCTGTTTTAGTTTATGGATCACTCTGAGTTTGTCTGAGCTGAATGTATTGAGACAAACTGTAAGTTTACAGATGCTACATTATTATTCACAAATGTAACTAAGATCTGAATTTGTTACTGGGTTCTTCAAAGTGCAGTCCTTCAAATTGTGGCACAAAACATAGATTCAAATGTCTACATGTAGTTTGTGTGCCACTCCCCATAATTTTGGGTGATGGCTAGCAAACACCTATTCACAGGATATTTATTTATTTCAAGGTATAATTTTCATAGATAATATATTGTGAATACATTTCAAAGCAAACAAAATAAATCCACTGAGCAAATCTTTAATGAGGAAATAGAAAATTTCTTAAGCCTAATAGATACCCTGTAAACATAGTTTCCAGGTTCCAGTCTGGGGCTCTGGGCTTCATGGTGGTCTTGTTTTATTATTCTGCCTCTGACAGACTTAACTGATGGGGAACACATTATCTGAGACTTCTTTAGGTAACCTATGGGCTGTGGAATAATAGTCTTAAACCATGCTTCTTCCCACTCAATAGTCATGCCACATTAAATTGGGGTGTAAATATAACGATAAGACTATAGTATCCTGTGTTCTAGCTATTTTGACTTGCTCTGCAGGTAATAAAAGTTTAGGGAGTCCACTAGAACAATACTGTTTTATGCCAGTGTTCAAACTACTCCCTACGAAACTTTGGAACCTTCATTCTATTATCATAGAATCATAGAAAATTAGGGTTGGAAGGGGTGTCAGGAGGTCACCTACTCCAATCCCTTGTTCAGAGCAGGACCATCCACAATTAGATCCTCCCAGCCAAGGCTTTTTCTAGCTGGGTCTTAAAAACCTCCAAGACTGGAGAGTTCACAACCTCTCTGGGTATCCTACTCCAGTGTTTTGCTACCCTCCAGTGTTTTATTCTGGCCTTGGGTAGTACTCATGAAAATAATCTACAACTCTGTTTTGGAGTGTTTGAAACAAAAATAATAATAATAAAAAAAGGTTTGTTTTTTTTTTCTACCTCATATAACTTATCCTGATTTTTACAGTAGTTATATTATGTACTAGAGAAGGACTCTGAGAGTTTAATTAACAAACTAGGAATACTTATGCAGTGCAGGCATCATCTGTCAACTCATAGAATATAGGAAACAGCATACATAAGTGTACAATGCTTTGTATACTACTTGGATTAATTTACCTACTAGGATAAGTAGAACAGTGAATATATACTGTATTTACCCAAATCCAAGATGACCCCTTCCCATTCAATATGAAGAAAAAAAAGCCTCATCCTAGACTTGAGTATGAGCCCAAAGCAGACAGATGCTTTGGCTCAGGCTCAGATTCTGGGACAGAGTTGTTACTACTGCTGCTGTCGGGCCAGTTTGGCTTAGCTCATGCAGTAAGGGAGTTGTGGGGGTATGGATGAGGGGGTATGGTTGAGACCATGTAGTGTGTGTTGGGGGGAGGGCTTAGGAGAGACCCTCATTGCAAAGTGTCACCTGTACATCCACTGCCCTGTGTCCCCTTCCATGCCATATGAGCCACCCTGGTGTGGCCAGGCAGGAGTGGTGGTGACACCTCTGGCTCTCAGCAGTAGGGTAGAGCACAGGGGAGACTGCTGCTCCAACTCTGGCTCTGGCCCCAACCCAGGCCTGGGGCTGGAGCTGTGCCTGGAGTCAGAGTGAAGGTGCTGTATAGGGTATGGAGCAGTAGCAAGGAGCAGGAGGTCGTGGGAGAAGAGGAGAAAGCAAGGGAAGGGATTCTGGCTCCCTGCCTTATCCCCAACTGTTTTCCCTATCACAGCAGTAAAAGGGACAAATTTAAGGGACCCTCCAATAATTAGATTCTACACATGAAAAATTATAACAAATGTATAATTTTCCATGTATAGAATCAAATTATTAGGGCATCATTTTAAGTTTGAAGTCATCTTGGATTCAGATAAATGTGGATATTTGAGAGAGAACATCCTAATACCTCTTGGTATGGGGACAATGTATTTTTGCATACTGATTATGAACAAAAAAATTGGTCTGTTATAAATGTTCACCTTTTTGTTCTTTTCAGTTTTAAGAAAATAATGTGGGATTTTTTCTTTGGTAATTTTTTATGGATTTCCCTTTTCAAGTTTGCTTGTTTTCCTTCTGTCAGGCTGTAATACAAGTGCTGTATTCTGATTAGAAAGGATTTAATCCAGTAAAATACCATTCCAAACACTAGCCTTTTTTTTTTTTTTAAATGGGCCATCAGTTGAATAATGATAACTGGTTTTGACACATGAAATTTAAGTATTTTGAGCTTTTAATGTATTACTTGTGACAAAATGATGAATTGCAATCTGTCATTGATCCTTTACCATTTTTATTTTGACAGGAGGAGACCAGTAAGGATGTATATGTGGTGGACAGCTTTTCTATTTCTTGGATGCATTTTGTTGGGAGCAGAAGGGTGGCCAGCCAAGGACTTCAAGCCTTATCAGCCTCTAGTAAGATTACGCCACAAGGTACAAATAATTTTCTGGCGCTTATTGCTTTTGTACTCCACAGCTAAGGAATAATTTCCTCATTAACTTCCACGTGCTTACATTAATTAGAGTAACATTTGGAAATAAGCTTATTCAGTAATAATATCTTCCAAATGTTGGTCTGATTCAAGTATAAGCTGGACCTTTTATATAAAAATCAAACTATGAAAAGCAGTATTAAATACTGATTCTCTTACCAGAAGTTGACTGTCTCTAGAAAATGTGATTCTCTGTTGGCATTGAACCATCATAGCAATTTGAAGTCCACCTTACCCAGCTGCCAGTTTAGGAGGAATAGCAAAGGAAAAAGGGACATAGTTATGGCGTCTTTGTACCTAGCTGCTATAAACACCCTTGGGGGCTGCTTGTTGTTGCTGCAAAGTAAAACAGCTCGTAAAATGCTCCAGCATATGCTGTTCTAACATGCAGCATTATCCTGGTATCTTTAACCCTTTTGGGGCCTCCAAGGTGGTTTAAAGTTATACTTGCCCTTTACTTCTGGTTACAGGTCCAGTGTACATCAGTGGAAAGTCAGGGCCATTATCTGTGTTAAACAGCTATGCATTTTGAACATGTGAATAATTTATCATTGGGTAAAAAGAGTAGGGATTAATCATATGTCAGCTGCTCCACAGCAGCTGCTCACATGCACACTTCCTGCAAGGTAAGTGAAAAGTAAACATAAGTAACTTGTTTCTCTTTCATTAAAGCTTAAGCTACTGCACTTCATCTTCCACTTACTGCAAACAAAAAGCATATACTCCCCTAACTCTCCCCCCAGAAATGCATCAGTTATTCCATGGTAGAACTCTGTTCCATTTTACCTATGGTAAATTATTCATCTGTGCATTCCTCAGTCTCTGGAGGTTAAACTTGTAAGTGACATTATTGGGGGTGAGGTTGAGTAAGGACTGAATGAATTGGCCTAATAATCTACTCTGTGTAAAACATATTTCTCTCACAGGAAAGATTAATATATAAAATGTAATTTCAATAGAATACAGTACCAAATGCTCTCATACTGTAATGAACACAGTAGATCCTAATTATGCAAACACTTGCATATGTGCTTAACTTTAAGCATTTAAGTATTTCTACTGATTACCTGCCATGACCAAGGCTTTAAATTCATTAATTCATTTTTATATGCATACTATCAACATAGCATACCTTGCTGTTATAGCAGAGAAAAATGAAAAGCAAGAAAAAATAGACTAAAACTCAGAGGAAATTCACAGAGAGAGGCAGAGATGGAGGGTCACCATGAAAAGACCAAGGAAAAACTCCTTAGATTGTCTACCTTCATTTCCAAGAGGAGCGGAGAAAAATGCCAAAATGGGGATAAAAAGAGGAGGTGAGAAACAATGAACAACTAATTTTGGACTTATGGGTGCAGGAGTCCACCCAGGGACATGAAAGTCACCCACAAATGTCCCTGTGAGCACGCATAGTCCCAGGGAGAATGAGTGGGCTGCAGAGGATGGGCAAGCTGCTTGCAGTTGACAGATACCTTTGGCTGATGATGATGGTGGGGGGGAGCGAAGGCATGCTTGCCTGTGCCCGGCAGCTAATCAGGTGTGGCCTGGCTGTGCTCGGCTGCACTTGCCAATCTCTGGCAGCCCAGAGAGCTCAACAGGAGCCATGCAAGAGTGCTTCCAACCTGCTGCTCTCGGCCAGTGCAAGCAGCCTGCATGCCCCACCCACCAAAGGGCGAACATGTGTTCTGTTCGCTACCAAATTAACCTATGCTGCTTACAGAAACACACATATAGTCAATCAATTCTGCCTCAGGCTTTTTTAAAATCTGTACTTAGCCAAAGTGTTTACTTATGGTTCATCATAGGTGCAAAGGTATCAACACAAAATGAGAACACAGGTGAATGATGCTAGAAGTCCAGTAAGCAAATAAAGGATGGCTGAATTCTTAATTCTAACCAGATAGGACATTTATTACAGTAAAACTTAGCTTCTCAGAGCTGGTAAAAAGAATTTGTGTGTGATATTTGAGGGTGCTGACAGATGTGAAAATAAACCCCAAAACACCACACTTTACAGGAAGATGAACTGTGTTAGTTTGTCCCAGCTCTGCAGCATCTTTTATCTAATAGCTGATTCAATCATCTATTAGAGAAAAACACCAAAAAGCTCTGGTGGAGTGCCCAATCTATACAGAAGTTGGGCAAGCTAGGTCAAACTAATGCAATGCCTCTTTTGGGCATACTCTGCGCTTGATGCGGTTGCACATCAAGCTTAAAGTAAAGCACCATTTATTTGGGATGGGTGGGTTTGCCCTCTGTAAACAGCCTGAACTTCTGCTATCCACAGAAACTTACAATGTTCGACTCCTTATGGGCAGTTTATCCAAAGGCACTGGCTCTGGTTCTGGTGCTCTTTACTCCAGTGTAATATGACTGACTTCAGTCAAGTTACTCTTGTTTGGCATTATTAAAAGGGAAACAACATCAGGCCTTGAAAGGAATGTTAAAAAGGAAGATGTTTTATTTTACAGCAGAACTATACTGTATATCTTTGCTTCTTTGACAAAAAAGGATAAAATTAAAGTATAAAAAGAAAAAAGTGAGTGATTAAAATTAAGAGGCTAAATGGAAAAAGAGGAGAAAGAGACTAAGAAAGAGAAAATGTATTTTGACTTTTAGCCAAGAAAATATTGTTTATTTTCTGAAAAAAATTATTCTAGATGATAAAATGATCTAGCATAGTGAGCTTCTTAATAATATAGATATATATAAATATACGAGAAATTTAATTTAGGGCAGTTCCACATCCAGATGGTTTAAGTCAACTCAGGCACAGACGCATGGTCCAAGAGTGTGTGTTTATGTATAGCTAATATATAATTATCTGTATATAATTATGTGATAGGTACTATAACAATCTATTTGAGAGTTTCTACTTCTTTCAGGCGTTTTGTATCTGCAGTGTTTAGATTGTTTATTTATGTAAATAACAACAATCACAAATACAACAAAGTATGCTGGCTACTGAACGAATAACGTGTGCATTGTTTCTGGAGACATAGGATGTAACCAAATGAGGATTAATTGTTTCTATAGTACTGGAAAGCTTAACCAATGACTACAATCCAACCAGAAGACTTCAACTGGGAGATGACAAGGGAAAAAATGGACCATTGTTTCTAACTTAACTTGGAATAATGATTGATTGTCAGCTTGATTAAGTAGTTGCCATTTACAATAGTAGTCTTTCATATTCACAAAGCAAGTTTTGTACAGCTGTTACAAGATGATATAGGGAAACCTAATTAGGTTAATATATAGCTATTAATATACGTGTGTGTATATTTGCAATATATGGGGTCAAAATCTAATACTGAAAGTTCTGTATAGATGAACCTTAGAGCAGATTTTAGCTAAAATCTATTTTGCTGTGAAAGGAGATTATTGAGAATTAAAATGTCACAATGATACACACACATACAAAATAGCTGCCAAGAATATTACCAGGAAAAGATATAGTTGCCAGTGAAGGCAGCAACATCCATGCTCAAGATAATGAAAAAGGGAAAAGAATCTTTAATCCACTAGTTTAATGGGCTTAATAGTGAAGTGTATATAAACTAAATAGATAAGTTCTTCAAATCTCACTAGTTAATGCTGAGGATATGAATTCCCTAGAAATACTGTGGACATTTAGCTAGCTGAAACCACCTTATTTAAGAAAACATACATGTACATCTTTGTTCCCTTCAGAGTCCAGGTTCACCATAAAGGCACTATGCACAGTAGGAGAAGAGGAAACAGAATCATCATTTTTTTTTTTTTACTGTAAAGACATTTCAGAAAGAAAGTAGGACCATGACAGGCTTCCAGAAACACCACATGGCTTCATACAGCTGTACTTCCACTTGTTTCTTTTTTCCTGGTCCAAGGGACTCCTTCCCTCTTTCTCTTAATAAGAAAATGGAGCAGTGACCCTAACTTTTGGTTAGGAGACTCAGAAGTGTTTGATTACTTTGATTGCTGTGGTAGGTAGAAGGGAAAGACAAGGCAGAATAAAAATCCTGTGTATAGAGTAAACCTTATACTGTGTATCTAGCAGACCATTCTATTACTGTTCTTTTCCTTCAGCAGTCAATAGCCTCCATTCTCCTACCTTCAGTTTGCCTGGGTCTGCATATTATTTGCAATAGGTAATGCGTGAGAAAAGGTAGATTGACAAATATATTTGATATGTCAGTCTGATTCAGACTGATTAGAGCACGGGTGTTCCAATTCTTATGCCATGACAAATCCTTCCTGAATGGAAGGATGGGAAGTCTGCAGTGGGAATTGTCAACCCTGCTGTGTGAAATGATAGGTGCAGGATTTTCCTAAGGAAATTGCTGAAGAGGCGGATCCAGAGGGGGTACAGTGGCATGACTGGACCTTGCCATGGAAACTTCTGGGGAACTTTCAGTTAGGTACAAACAGTCAAAAAGCCTGAGGCTGAACTGATTCGGTCTTTGCAGGTTAATCTAAGCTGCAGAGCATGAACCGAAGAGCAAATGGACAGACATTCACTTTTGATGCAGGAAATGCAACCACAAGGCTGCAGTGACTCAAGCCAGAAGCTTTGGGGTGCTAGAGCATGCCTGTCAGCCACTGCCAAAGGGGAAGGAAGAGAAGGAAGAGAGACTTTTTCCCCCTCCCTGCTGGAGCAGAGGGGACATGGCCAGGCAACAGCCTGGAGCTAGCACACTGGGGTGAGGGTTTAAATCACCTCTCTGGCCCACATGGAACTCCAGCTTGGGACTGCAGTGGGCTGGGGGGGGCAGTGCCTGCCAGGCTTCTGCCTCCCCCCTCCCGCACTCAAGGGAGGGGGAACAGCTGCTGCTAGACTGAGGAGGGGGATGGGGTGGGGAAAAAGGTAGTGGCATTGAATTCATAAAAGCTTGAACAAGAATAATCCTTTCTCTGAAGTGAGCATGTATTGAACACAGAACTTTGCAACCTCAAGCCTATGACAAAACAATCAAAACCTTCATCTAAGCTAAGATACAACCCAGTAAAATACAGTGAGACATGGGTGACTGGTGCTGCCTTAGTCAGGAGGAGCACATTCCTCCCCTGTGACTGATTCTGATGACCAGGGGAGGCCCCTCTGCGGCCAATCACTGCAGCTGCTTTCAGGAGCAGCTGCGGCCACTTCTGGGAGCGGCTGCAGTGATTGGTTGGCACTCCCAACAGCCCCCCTGCCCATTGCCTAAGCAGTGAGCACAGCCAGTCAGGGGTTGCACCAGCACTCTCAGGGGGTGCACATGCACCCCCATGCACTCTCCACATATCACCACTGCAGTGAGTACACACACAACTTAGTCTAACATAATTGGTATGTAATAAACCAAAAAGATAAGTCTCTGCTTAGGTATTCCAGTCTCCCCCTTGTTACAGCTTCTGCTTTATAATGTAAATGTAGTTCACTGCTTTCTTTGGTTACACCAACCCAGGCAGTCTAGGATCCTCTTCTGTTCCCTTAGCTCTGTCTCCAGCACATACATGTGATGATTGTGCCAGGTTTTTGTCAACACCTCCCACTGCTCAGTCTGGTCCTGCAGGGCTTGGCTCTGTGCTTACAGGTGGCAAGGGACAAACCCAGTTCCCCAGCCTCTTCCCCCTCCCCCATGGCCTGAGGGAGCTAAGAGGAATCACTTCACACCCCCCCCCCCGCCTCACATGCCCTCCCCTTACCAGCTGCTTACTTTAATCTCTGCCAGAAGTGGGATGGAGTGGAGTCTTCTCCTTTTGAAGGGTCCTATCTTGACCCTTCCTCCACTAAGTCTCTGCATAGGAAAACACTTTCTGCTAGGTAGATGGGTCAATAATTGAGAAACAATCAAAGTTGTTAGCCCCATACTGCAGTCTTGATGTCTCTTGATGGCTCTTCGATTAACATTTTTAACAAGGTCTTAGTTACCTTTGCTGTGCAGGCAATGATTTGAAATGCAGTTGTTAAAGATGCAGCTGAAATAAACTATTTCCCTGCCCCCTTCGCCATGCCAGTTTAAGCCTGTTTCTGATCACTTAAACCAGTTTATATGTTAACTTCTGTCCCTAGCCTTCTGGAGTCCTGAAAGCACGTAAGAATCCTCCTCCCACCTTCCCCTATGTGCTCAAAGGTATGTGCCATCCTCAGCCAGAAGCTGCTGCTTTCCCTGCTGTCTTTAGGGTAGGTGAAGGTTCAAAGTTGCTCCTACCTGCTTCAGCCAGGCTAGGTTGGGGGTGGGCTCATCTATGTTCTCCCTCCCCACGCCTGCTTTCAGGGAACTGTGCAGGGTGAAGAAACCCACCATGCCACCCATTGCCACTGCTACCACAGTTGCGATGCTCAGCAGAGCCCAAGTCCCACACATCCTGGCTGAAACAGGCAAGAACAGTTTTGATGCTTCCCGCACTGCTGGGACAGCAGAAGAAGCTGCAAAATCAGGTAGGGGAGGGATGGAAGGAGAAAGAAAGAGACATGCCTTTGAGCATGGAGGGGAAGGAGCTGTTAAAGTCCCCAGAGGCTCCCATGGTGCAATCTGACCTCACCAAGGGGCGCAGTGTAGGAAGGAGACTGGGAATGAGGGGTGAAGCCACACCTGCAATGTGGGTGGCTCTCCCCTCACCCCTTTTTCCCAAATCCTGGATGTAGACCCAAGCTGCTGACCTCTCTTTACTCAAGGAACTATGGAAATTTTGGCAAACTCTGTTCCAGTATTGAATTTACTATTCTTTGGTTAAGACTGTGTGGTAAGCCGTCTTTCAGTGCCTGCACGCGTCAGTTCTGGTGTTGGGTTGCAATGATCCCTTGGCCAGCCTGATTGTATGGGTGGTCACCGGTGTGAAGCATCATTATCTATGCCTAAATTACATTCCATGAGAACTGTGGAATTCTTTTCTGGTAAAGTTTTCCAGTTCTGTTTATACTGTATCAGATATCAAATTTTGGTGGATCCACAAATCAGAAATTATTTCACCTGAGGAAGTATAATCCTATTCATTTTATTACTTGAAAATGCTAAGTGTTTCAGAAGTTGTATTTTCAATATCTAGCATCTAAAGTGGCAAGTTGGCTTCCCAGTGTTGTGTCCCCTTCTGGCTTCTGAAATCTATCTAATGGAATATAATTCAGTTATTTGCAGTTTTTCCTCACCATGCATATCATTTTACAAGAGTTCAGGCCTTTCTGTAATATCATATAAATTAAGGTCAAATATTTGAACATATGAATGATACCTGAACGAATATAACACAGGGCAGCTGGGAAATTACCAGATATCAAGCAACTGTTCTTGGTGATTATCTCCTTTTCATTCAGAAACAGCCTATTTTTTGTATCCTTTTATAAACTTACAAGCATTGCTACATACCAAAGCATTTGTGTTATTCAAGGAGGATATTTCTAAGTATGTTTTTCCATAGTTAACTTCAGAACAATGGAAATAAACATTTCTATCTTAATTATGCAATACTATGCGGTGCTATTAGCATGTCCTCAGCAGTTCTGTTCAAAAGAACATTGTTAAAATTCTGTCAAGCAGAAAAAAGAAAAATGAACAAAATTCATGTCCTCACTGAGGTTATGAATATACAGGAGCTGTTGTTGGTGTAGGAGGAATTTCATTGATGTAGATTACAGCAAAATATTTTTGAAACGGCTCACTGTTGGCCTACTTCTGCTCCCACTCCCTGGTCTGCTACCCCCCCCCCCCACAGGCTGCCTTTAGTAAAAATAGAGTAAGGCCAGTACTTAGCACTTCTGAAAATTCCTCTTCAGGTTGCCTTTTATGATCAAGATTGACACATAATTTCATCCACTTATGCAAGAGGACATTGGTCTGTGTTTGAATGATATTTGACTTACATGTTTTGCACGTTATTCCTGGTTCTTCATTAGTCAAAACACTAAAAAATGTTTGTAAAGGCTTTTCCATTTGGGAAATATCTTGCATTGCTGGTGAGCTGTTGTAGATAATTTATTAATACTAAGTCTCCCATCTGAAATCATTTGAAAGTACTTCTAGCATCCTAATGAATTTTCTGCTGATGACATGGATAGTTGTGGCAGTGAAGCCAATGTGTAAGCATTTCTTCACTTGACAGGCATATGATATGAGGTTTCAAGGTGTAGGTGTAAAAAGAATAAATACAACTAAATTAAATGGTGAAAAGTGGCTTCTGCTACCTTGCCAGAGGCTAAGAAATATAGAATGATCTCTATATATCTACATGTATATATTATTGCTGGTTATCCAAGATGTAGCAGATATATAGCAGATAAAAGAACAAGGAGCAATGCTCTCAAATTGTAGCAAGGGAATTTTAAGTTAGATATTATGAAGAACTTTCTCACTAGGAGGGAAGTAAAAACACTGGAACAGGTTACCCAGAGAGGTGGTAGAATCTCCATCCTTGGAGGGTTGAAGTAGATGACCTCCTGAGGTCCCTTTGCCCCTAATTTTCTATCATTGTATAGGTGCAGACAAAACTGCAGGTCCCACATCTAGCTCATGGTGCTTCACTGAAAGCACCACAAGTTAGTCCAATCCACCTGACCCAACTGACATTAGCTGTTGGATCAGGATGGTGTGGGATCAGGCTCTATTTTGGAGCTGATCGAAGGAGAGAGGCTGTGCCTCTGCAGCCTCTTTCCCCAGCTCCCCCACTCCTCCCCCCACTGCCATTCTGTCTTAGGATGGGAGAGGGAGAAGGCAGGGGAGAGAGGTCCATTCTAGGGTTTCCTTAGCTGTGCTAAAGTATGGGGGGGAGTGGATTGCACTGGGTAACCCCCAGAACAAGATCCATCTGCTCCCTTCCCCATCTACTATTCTGAAAATGGCACTGGGAGCAGGGCTGTTTGCATCAGCCAAGTCCTGCTCCCAACATGCACAGACGGAAGTTAATGAAGGTGCTCTGCTCTGGAGCTCCTTCATCTGAACTCTCATGTAATGAAGTTTCGGATTGTTATAGGATGGGGCCCTTTTGAATTAGTCTACAGCCATGCACTTGTGTTTGGTCATGGCTGTAAAGTGCATTTAGGGACCAGAATGGGTGAAAATTGCCACCTATACCTGTGCCTTTTGTATATATAAACCTCTCCCTTCTATGCTGTAAAATGTATTTAACAAGCTAATCCTTGAAAATTATGTGAAATTGTTCAAACATGATGCATCACTGGCCTTGTTTAGTGAGTATTATATTTAGTTTTTGATTCCTGTAAGAGAGAAGACAGCTAGAAAAAATAGCTGAGTTATCTACCATCACTGAAATAGCTTTTTGTTTAAGATCCTATGTCTATTCTCAGATAAATGGGACAGCTAGTGGATTCCTGTTTTACAGAGGTGCTCCTGGAGAAGTTTACCATAACTAAAGTTTTATAACTATTTCTGCAGGTCACACTATTTCCTTTTTGTCATCATATGAAAAATCTACTTTATTAGAAAAATTAAACAAAATAAGAAAATATAAACTTTTGTAAACAGAAAGGAAGACATACAAATTAGCAGAATACTCTGGGAATATAGCTATATTGATAAAATACACTTTTCATAAAAAAATATGGAAGGTATTATCTATGGTAATGTATGTCAGGAAATGTGAGCCTTCATAAGAATGTTACATATTCCAACATGGACCATGTTATACAAGTTTCTAAGGTTACATTTTCACTTGGGGCATTATATTCAGAAAAAAAAAAATGCATCAAAATGCTGCTCTAAGATTCAGAGATAAGTCAAGCAGAAAAAGCCTAAACTATCAAGTCTCCAAACAACTCCAAACAAGTTAGACATATGCAATTATATCCAGAAGTTCTGCTTGCCTATAAGCCCTGAGAATCCTTATAATTTTATCCCCTTAAATCCTCCATCGTAGAAAAAATTGCTTTTTGTTGAAGCAGGATGCAGCTGTGAATCCTAGTGTTTGTCTATAACGTATCAGTGCTGCTTTCAGTATGAAAATAACATGAGACTTCTTTATCCAGTAGGCCCTTATGCTCTGCATCTATGGTCCTTTTAATATTTACAAACCCAGAGACTGGGATGCAAATTCCAAGGTTTCCCTTAAGCTTATGTGCTAACTTCTTTTCTTTTCTTTTCTTTTCTTTTCTTTTCTTTTCTTTTCTTTTCTTTAGTCCTATCATCTTATAAAACTAAACATGTTATTCTCTTTCACACAGATATGAATAAAATTTTACTTTTGAATCTGATGTTAACTCTTTCCTGTGGCCATTAGGGTACTGACAGATGTGACATTTGTTGTGCAATCAGCCCCTCGAAAATGCTCCACAGCCCTGCCATGACACACATTCAATGAGGCATCAGCTGAAGGTGCTCCAAAGCAGAGTGCCTTAGGTAACTTCTATTAATCTGTGTGTGTGATCGGGGCTAGGCTGATGCAGCTCAGCCCCACACCCAGAGCTGGCTGCAGGAAGAGAAACAAGATAAGTGGGTGGAGGGGGGAGCTGCGGGCTGGGATTTGACCAGAATGAACTGGAGAGGCTGCGGGTAGATTGCAGCTCCTCTGCTTCATACAGCTAGCAGAAAGAGGCTGTGGGCATGCTTCTACTCTTGGTCAGTTCTGAAGTGGAGCTTGATTTCCCCTCTCCCTCCTCCAATCCAACAGTGAACATCTGTTGTCTTGAGGCGGTGGGGTGGGTGGGGCATTGCTCTAACTCATGGAGCTATCTGTGAAGGGCCGTGTTAGAGTGGGGAGCTGCATGTCTGTCAGTGCCTTTTACTTTTATAATGACAGTTTTTTTAAGCGGATCTTTGAAAACTCTTCGCGCTCTGGTGTAGTGCCCGAAGACTGGAAGAAGGCCAATGTGGTGCCTATCTTCAAGAAAGGGAGGAAAGGGGATCCGGCTAACTATAAGCCCATCAGCCTGACTTCTATCCCGGGGAAGATCTTAGAAAAGTTTATTAAAGAGGCCATCCTTAATGGGCTGGCCGACGCCAACATCTTAAGGGATAGCCAGCACGGGTTTGTCGCGGGTAGGTCTTGCTTGACCAATCTCATTTCCTTCTACGACCAGGTAACCTATCACCTGGACAAGGGAGAAGAGATTGATGTCATATATCTTGACTTCAAAAAAGCCTTCGATCTGGTTTCCCATGATCACCTCTTGGTGAAACTGCCAAATTGTCGCCTTGGGTCCACCATGATCCACTGGCTGGAAAATTGGCTCCGTGGTTGGACCCAGAGGGTAGTAATTGATGGAAGTCACTCATCGTGGTGTCCTGTGACCAGTGGGGTCCCCCAAGGCTTTGTCCTTGGACCCATATTGTTCAACATCTTCATTAATGATGTGGACACTGGAGTCAGAAGCGGACTGGCCAAGTTCGCCGATGACACCAAACTTTGGGGCAAAGCATCCACACCAGAAGACAGGCTGGTGACCCAGGCTGACCTGGACAGACTCAGCAAGTGGGTGGATGAGAATCTGATGGTGTTTAATGCTGATAAATGCAAGGTTCTCCACCTTGGGAAGAAAAACCCGCAGCATCCTTATAGGCTCGGCAGTGCTACGCTGGCTAGCACTATGGAAGAAAGAGACTTTGGGGTCATCATTGACCACAAGATGAACATAAGCCTGCAATTCAATGCTGCGGCTAGTAAAGCGACCAAAACTCTGGCTTGCATCCATAGATGCTTCTCAAGCAAGTCCCGGGACGTCATTCTCCCCTTGTATTCGGTCTTGGTGAGGCCGCAGCTAGAGTACTGCGTCCAGTTTTGGGCTCCACAATTCAAAAAGGATGTGGAGAAGCTTGAGAGAGTCCAGAGAAGAGCCACGTGCATGATCAGAGGTCAGGGAAGCAGACCCTACGCTGACAGGCTGAGAGCCATGGGGCTCTTTAGCCTGGAAAAGCGCAGGCTCAGGGGTGATCTGATGGCCACCTATAAGTTTATCAGGGGTGACCACCAGTATCTAGGGGAACGTTTGTTCACCAGAGTGCCCCAAGGGATGACGACTAGGCTGAACAGTCATAAACTACTACAAGACCGTTTCAGGCTGGACATAAGGAAGAATTTCTTTACTGTCTGAGCCCCCAAGGTCTGGAACAGCCTGCCACTGGAGGTGGTTCAAGCTCCTACATTGAACACCTTCAAGAGCAAACTGGATGCTTATCTTGCTGGGATCCTATGACCCCGGCTGACTTCCTGCCCTTTAGGCAGGGGCCTGGACTCGATCTTCCAAGGTCCCTTCCAGCCCTAATGTCTATGAAATCTATGAAATTACCATATTGTAGTTGATACTTGTTGAAAATACCAATCACAGAAAAACTGCTTGTCTGGAGAAGTGTAAGGAGAGTAAACCTATAAAGATTCCGTTACAGAGTTCCTTTCCCATTGCCTCTTTTGCTACCTAACCTTACTTTATAGAAGTAAGTTATATTTTTGAATACAAACTTTCCGTTCTCCAAGAGTCTAGGGCTACTGATGCAAAGGATCTGTACTTTCATTATAGTTCCCAGTGTTACCCAATGCCAGCTCACTGGCAGCATCTGACTATCTTTCTGGCAGCATCTATCTTGGACAGCTTTCATGAGGGCAATGAAAATGGTTAGGGGGCTGGAGCACATGATTTATGAGAAGCTGAAAGAACTGGGTTTATTGGACTTTTACACACATACATTTTCATCCCATAATGTGCCAGATCCAGTGGGTTGGAGCAGACTCAGTTAATCAAGTCAGCTCCGCATGTGAGCTGACATGCACTGCACTGCATTGCATGCAGTTGTATAAGCGGTGAAATGCATGTTAGTGCACAGAAAATGGCAGTGGTGCGCTTTTGAACTAAAACACCTTTAAGGTGTATTAGATCAAAAGTGCACCGCCACCATTTTCTCAGTGCTGATGTATAAGCAGCGAAATGCACAACTTTTAAAAGTGCCCGGCGCTGTGGCGCAAGCATGTGTATAAATTCCCATTAAATCTGCAGAAGAGAAGCCTTGAGGCAGGATTAGATAGCAATCTTTTACTACCTGAAGGGTGGTTCCAAAGATGATGGAGTTAAACTGTTTTCAGTGCTGACAGCTGACAGAACAGGGAGCAATGGTCTCAAGTTGCATCGAGGAAGGTTTAGGTTGGGTATTAGGAAAAACTTTCTCACTAAGAGGGTGGTGAAGGACTAGAACAAGTTGCCTAGGGAGGTGGTAGACTCTCCATCCTTGGAGGTTTTTAAGACCTGGCTCAACAAAACTCTGCCTGGAACCATCTAGTTGGGGATGGTCCTGCTTTGAGCAGGGGCTTGGACTAAAAGACCTCCTAAGGTCCCTTTAAACCCTAATTTTCTATGATTCCATATTTCTTGGATTCTATCTGACCTTTTTCAAGTAATTTGATGGCACCAGGGATGAAGTAAATACATCTTTCAGCATCATCCCCAGTCACTGACTCTCATGTCCTTTTGTGTGAATATGTCAACCCTGTAGAGGTAGCTATTCCTGCTAAGAGCAGTTAGATAGACACTTAGCTGGGATGGTTGTCAGGTATAAGCCTGCCTTGAGCATGAAGTAGGTGACCATGTTAGACCTCTTCTAGCCCTAATTTTCAATGATCCTATGACCCAATCGAGGGATGATGACCTCTGTATGTATGATCCATCACTTAATTAGCATTCTTTCCTAATATCACAAGTTATATCATGGCAATAAGAATAAAATAGAAGTCAAACATTCTTAGGTGCTCATGTTTTTGTCACAAGTTAATTTAATAATCTGGCCTTCTCTGATTGCTGTATCAGAGGAGTTCCTTGTTAGATGGGAGTGGGTTCTGTGGGAGCAATTTATGATATGAACAAGATGAGTAATTTCTTTTGTTTTCTATTTTTTAGCCATGAATAAAACACAATTTGTTTTGAAGTACACTATTCTTTGCTTAAAATAAGTAAATAGCTGCACTAGAATAGATTTATGGAAAAACAGGATTTTTTTTCTTGGATTTCTACTCAAAAAATAGACCTCAGATCATGACAAATACCTATTTTTGAAGTAGCTGGCACCATATAAGTAAGCAAGATCCTGCTTCTTCCTCTTTACTTTACCTGTCTCAAGCTACCTGCCAACTTTTCCATACCTGTTCCCTAACTACTCTCATCTCTTTTTTTTCACTCAAGACTTGTGAATTAGTCCAGCACTGCATTAAGGGTACACACAGACACTCAAAAGCTTTACTTTAAGCCTCATGATCATAGACTGGGGTCAGCTTTTGCATATATTTGCCAGTGCTGGGAAGTGTGCCAGAAACCTAATCTAAGTAACTTGGCAAATGAAAATAGGATGGGATTCAATACTGACAAATGCAGGGTGCTGCACTTGGGCAGTAGGAACCAGCAGCATACCTATAGGCTGGGGAACTCCCTTCTTGAAAGCACGGTGGTAGAAAGAGATCTTGGAGTCATTATTGATGAACATGGGCCGACAATGCAAGAACACGGTCGGTAGGGCTGTACCTTGTCCTGCATCCACAGATGCATCACAAGCAGGGCCAAGGAGGTGATCCTCCCCCTCTATGTGACACTGGTCACGCTGCAGCTGGAGTACTGTGTCCAGTTCTGGGTGCCACACTTCAGGAGGGATGTGGACAGCATTGAGAGGGTCCAAAGGGGGGCCACTCGCATGATCCAGGGACAGCAGGGCAGACCTGGATCATCCTTCACAAGAGAAGGCTGAGGGGGAACCTGGTGGCCATCTATAAACTTACTAGGGGGGACCAGTGGGGTTTGGGAGAGACCTTGTTTCCCCCGAGCGCCTCCCAGTGTAACAAGGAATAACAGCCATAAGTTGTTAGAGAGTAGGTTCAGACTAGACTTTAGAAGGCACTACTTCACAGTCAGGGCGGCTAGGAACTGGAACCAACTTCTAAGGGAAGTAGTGATGGCTCCTACCCTTGGGGTCTTTAAGAGGAGGCTTGACATTTACCTGTCTGGGGTCATTTGAGCCCAGTTTTCTCTCCTGCCCAGGGCGCGGGGTAGGACTAGAAGATCTACAAGGTCCCTTCTGACCCTACATATATGAATCTAAAAAAGTTGCTTTAAAAAGTTTATTTTTATTTCTCCATAATGTGTTACAGAGACAAAACAGTGTCTCAAGAGGATTCCATATTCCATTTAATAGCTGCATTAGCTTGACAATCATTTTTTCTCTTTGTTTCCACTTTGTCTCCCTCTTTTTTTTTTAATCATTTAGACAATATAAATAACTTTTTCATTTCAATTGTAGCTCAGTGACTTTTTTTTTCTGTTGATTATCTTGCCTTTTAATCACAGATTATATATTTGCCAATTTATTTTCCTTTATTTATAGATAAGAATTGTTATAAATCTTTTATCAGGTATCAAAATTTGTCCCCATATTGAATCATGCCACTGGGACACTCCTATTGATTTTTGTCATGGGGAGCTAGATTTCAGTGTTACTCAATGTAGGACTTTAAAAGCATTTTTGTCTTAGGAAATTCTTGCAAATTACAACAGTATGTTTGCTATATGTTAAGGAAGTCACTAATACAACCGAAAATATGGTAGCAAATTACTTTATATATTTATTGGAACTATTTTCCAGTCTTCAGAAATGCTTTATTCATAGATTTTAAGGCCCACAGGGGCCAGTATGAGAACCTAGCCTTATCTGAATAACAGTTTCACCAGTAATTCTTTCCCCAAACACATGGCCAGTAGTTAAGATAATGCATATTCTTACAGGTCCAGCTTTAGCTATGACTTAACCTTCTTTCCTCACCAGGTAGCAGAATTTACCACAGTCACAAAGGATAAAAAAAGATAGTTCAAAGGCCTGAGGCTGAATCGTTTCAATCTTCACAGGTTTTTCTAAGCTGCGTAGATTGAACTGATAATGAAGTGAATTGACATTCATTTTTTAATTCAGTAAGGCAGTCAGAAGTCTACAGTGGCCCAGACCAAAAGCTGAGGGGTGCAAGAGCATGCCTGCTGGCCACTGCCAAGGGCAACCAAATGCAGCTGAAAGTGGTCCATCCCTGATTGGCTGCCTAGCACATACTCCCAGCCCCTGGTGTCCCCCCACAGCAGGAAAACAGCCCCTCCAGGCCAGGACCCAGCCAGCACTGGGCATTGGCCCACAAGGGGGGGGGGGTATCCCTGTACCTTGGCAGGGGTTTCTCCACCCCAGGCAGGGTCCCCAAGACCTGCCAGAGGGGGAATTCTTCCCTCCCACCCCTCAGTATAGTCTGGCATTGTCTGGCACTAGCTCAGCCCCAGGCAGGCTAGTGCCAGGGACTGTTTCCTCCTTCTCTCCACACCTGTGGAGGTGGGGCTAAGCCATCACTGGCCCATGTGGGAAGGTGAGAGGGGAAAATTCTCCCTTTGCATTGGTTGCAGGGCTTGGGGGAGCCGGCCTGGGGTAGGGGAACCCCCTGCTGAGGCACCAGCTGGGCCCTGGGCCCGAGGACCATTCCCCGCTGCACCTGTGGGGGTGGGGTTAAGCCATCACTGGACCATGTGGAAGGGTGGGAGGGGGGAATTCCCACTGTGCACCAGTGGCAGGATAAGGAACCCTGGGGTGGGGGAACCCCACCTGAGGCATGGGGTCTGAGCTGGCTCCAGACTGGAGGTGCTGCTCCCTCCCTCCAATCTGTGCCTCAGTCTCATGCAGGCCCAGGCAGGGGGTGGGGACTCTTGTACACCAGGGATTGGGGCCAGGGCTGGGGAGGGGGGCTCTGTTCCCTGCCTCCCATTCCCCACCCTGCTGAGCTGACAGATATAGGCAGGACCAGGGTTGCAGAACATAGACTTTGATGCCTCAAATCTGTGACAGTCCAGGTGTGAAGCCAGCCCTGCTCAGCTGAAGCAGACAGCATGAATCAAGGCTACCTTGCCTACCCTGTGAGTGGGTGCTGCAGGGGAGATGCAGTGCCTAACTGCGAGTTAACTTGAGTCAGGAGGGGATCTGGGACAGAAGTTTGATAGATTGTTTTAACCTAGATCAGTTAAGTTTGATACTACATTCATCCAGATCTATCTTAAACCAGTTTCAGTCATTTTGAAACCTGGTTATGTTCACTAAACTTCTGTTCTGTTACAGGTTTTAATCGGTTTCCAATCATGCTGATTTATGTGTAATGTTTGTCCCTAGCCAATCAGGCTCGTTATGTGGCTAAATCAAGCTAGGACTGGAAATAGGGAAAGGTACAGAGAGCTGATACGAGGTTGGTCTTTCTATTTCTTTGTCATCTTCTTTCTCTCCAGCTCAGAAGTTAAGCGGGTTTACATATTGATCTCACTCTCACCAAAGCAGGGAGAAACGTAACTAGAGTTATACAGACCCTAGAAGATAGACTTGAGCCCACTGAGCAAGGGCTGGACTTAAAGATCTAAATAGTTGTATTAGATTGAAGACCCTACAATGAGGAATCCTACTTCAAGTATTCTAGTTCAGGAATAACTAGGAACCAGAGAGGAGATCATGTACCCATAAGGCCTTGCCATGGCATAAGAGAGTAATCTAGGATGGGACCCTGTTACACAATTCTTTTAGAAAAATGACTGGTCTTGATTTAAAGTATTTATCCTATGAAAACTTTAACACCATCCTTAGTGAACTGTTAAAATAGACTCATATCTTCACTGTTAGTTCCACTGATTTTGCCTAGCCTCCATTCTAGCCATTCTGCTTTGTTATGCCTTTTTCTGATATCCTCTACAATTGGAGACCTCCTTATGAAGATACCTTTACAGGGTGGTCAAGTCACCTGTATAACCTTTTTAATGAGTTTAGAAAAAAATAATTGGGCAGAGTATTCCACTAGTCTTGTGAATACTGTATGTATTATCACCTTACTACTTCTACTTAAATTGCCCTACTTATGCATATAAGGATTGTCTTAGACCTTTTAGTAATAATATCACTTTAAGAGCCCATGTTCACTGGTTATCTACCATAACCTTCCCCCCTGCCCTTTGTAGTGATATTGTTTTCCAAAATACAGTCCCTCCAAGCGTGGCCTACATGCTTTACACCTTGTTGTATAGTTTTGCTTTGTTCTGTTTCAGAACATTTGATTGCACTTAGTTTAGCAAAAATTCCAAATGACTGTATAACTCACTTATTCTTGTAATATTTCACTTATTCTGAAAATTATCTATTTAAAAATATTATATTTTAAATCATCAATAGAGATATTAAATTATAGTGGGACAACAACAATTCCAGTACAGACCCATTAGAAATATTTATATACAGTGATGATTGCCCTGTAATGTATATATTTTGAAATATGTGGTTTAATGTGTTTAAGCGTTACATGATTTGTATGAACATATTGTGCAAGTCTGAGTGTTCTCTGTCAACATAGTTAATTTTCTGAACCAAAAGTATGATCACCTCAAAAGTGATTTCAGGTTCTCTGAAAATACCTGTTTTTTCTTAATTGAGAAGTTTTCTCTGCATTCTTTGGACATTAGTCTTTTTTCTAATATCTTGTTTTTATTTTCTTGATGTCAGTTTAGTAAAATTTTGAAAATGTATGTAGATAATATAAAACAAGTTGCTACATCTGTGGAAAACATTACATCTTAAAGAAAACAAGCTTTCAGATCTTAGCTAATTTTACACCCATGCTTTTTAGTTGCTTCAAATTGTATTTGAACAAGTTTTCCCCTTATTATTCTTAAAAATGTCAAATGTTCTGTTAGCAATTGTGAGCCTTTATGTTAAACCTTATGTTTCAGTATTTGCATATACTAGGAACTGCTTCACTCATTTAAATTAATGTCTTCAGTTCAACCCAGTTATAGGTACCCCACTCCAGAAATCATAGAATAGAAAATTAGGGTTGGAAGGGACCTCAGAAGGTCATCTAGTTCAACCTCCTGCTTAAGGCAGGACCATCCCTAAATGTATCACCCCAGCCAAGGCTTTGTCTAGCTGGGTCTTAAAAACCTCCAAGGATGGAGATTCCACAACCTCACTGGGTTGCAGTGCTTTACCCAGGAGAGAAGTTTTTTTTTCCCCCCAGTATCTGACCTAAACTTCCCTTGCTGCAATTTGAGACTGTTGTTCTTTGTTCTGTTATCTGCCACCACTAAGAACAGTCTAGCTCCATCCTCTTTGGAACTACCCTTCAGTTAGTTGAAGGCTGCTATTAATGCCTCCTCAGTCTTCTCTTCTTAACACTAAATAAGCCCAGTTCCCTCAGTCTCTCATCAGAAGTCATAAGCCCCAGCCCCCTAACTCATTGCCCTCTGTTGGGCTCTCTTCAATTTGTCTACACCCTTTCTGTAGTGGGGGGGCCCAAAACTGGACACAGTACTCCAGATGTGACCTCACTAGTGCCAAATAGAGGGGAACAATCGCTTCCCTTGATTTGCTGGCAGTGCTCCTCTAATATTAAAGACACATTAGTATTCCAAAGTTCCAGTAGTTTAGACACAGAACAAAATAAAAAAGTGTACCTTTGAATAAGATTCTTATTCATGCAAATTCTTAATCTGTATAATGTTCAATACTTTGTTCATCATAATAGCCATTCCTATTATACCGTAAAATAAATCATTGCTTGTTGCTGATTTGAATCTTTAAAATTTTTTTGTCATTGCCTTAGTCATTTAATTGTTTATCATTTTCTTTGGAAAATATAGATGCTATGCATTTCATATCTGCATCTCAGTTTTTCCCATGTAGTTAGACATCACTTTGAGCACAAAGCTCCTCCATCCTTCTTTATGCTATTTTGCTCATTGCAAAGTTTTTATTTCATAGATTTCATAGACATTAGGGCTGGAAGGGACCTCGGAAGATCATCGAGTCCAGCCCCCCACCCAAAGGGCAGGACGTCAGCTGGGGTCATAGGATCCCAGCAAGATAAGCATCCAGTTTCATCTTGAAGGTGTTCAATGAAGGCGCTTGAACAACCTCCGGCGGCAGGCTGTTCCAGACCTTGGGGGCTCGGACAGTAAAGAAATTCTTCCTTATGTCCAGCCTGAAACGATCTTGTAGTAGTTTGTGACCATTCGTCCTCGTCATCCCTTGGGGCGCTCTGGTGAACAAACATTCCCCTAGATGCTGGTGATCACCCCTGATAAACTTGTAGGTGGCCATCAGATCACCCCTGAGCCTGCGCTTTTCCAGGCTAAAGAGCCCCAGGGCTCTCAGCCTGTCAGCGTAGGGTCTGCTTCCCTGACCTCTGATCATGCGCGTGGCTCTTCTCTGGACTCTCTCAAGCTTCTCCACATCCTTTTTGAATTGTGGAGCCCAAAACTGGACGCAGTACTCCAGCTGCGGCCTCACTAAGGCCGAGTACAGGGGGAGAATGACGTCCCGGGATTTGCTTGAGAAGCATCTATGGATGCAAGCCAGCGTTTTGGTCGCTTTACTAGCCGCAGCATTGAATTGCAGGCTCATGTTCATCTTGTGGTCAATGATGACCCCCAAGTCTCTTTCTTCCATAGTGCTAGCCAACATAGCACTGCCGAGCCTATAAGGATGCTGCGGGTTTTTTTTCCCAAGGTGGAGAACCTTGCATTTATCGCCGTTGAACACCATCAGATTCTCATCCGCCCACTTGCTGAGCCTGTCCAGGTCAGCCTGGATCACCCGCCTGTCTTCTGGCGTGGATGCTTTGCCCCAAAGTTTGGTGTCATCGGCGAACTTGGCCAGTCCGCTTCTGACTCCAGTGTCCACATCGTTAATGAAGATGTTGAACAGTATGGGTCCAAGGACAGAAACCTGGGGGACCCCACTGGTCACAGGACACCACGATGAGTGACTTCCATCAATTACTACCCTCTGGGTCCGACCCCGGAGCCAATTTTCCAGCCAGTGGATCGTGGGGGACCCAAGGCGACAATTGGCCAGTTTCTCCAAGAGACGATCATGGGACACCAGATCGAAGGCTTTTTTGAAGTCAAGATATATGACATCAATCTCATCTCCCTTGTCCAGGTGATAGGTCACCTGGTCGTAGAAGGAAATGAGATTGGTCAAGCAAGACCTACCCGCAACAAACCCGTGCTGGCTATCCCTTAAGATGTTGGCGTCGGCCAGTCCATTAAGGGTGGCCTCCTTAGTAAACTTTTCTAAGATCTTCCCCGGGATAGAAGTCAGGCTGATGGGCTTATAGTTAGCCGGATCCCCTTTCCTCCCTTTCTTGAAGATAGGCACCACGTTGGCCTTCTTCCAGTCTTCGGGCACTACACCAGAGCGCCAAGAGTTTTCAAAGATCCGCGCTAGAGGCTGGGCTATGATGCTCGCCAGCTCCTTGAGTACCCTGGGGTGAAGATTGTCAGGGCTGGCTGACTTGAAGGTATCCAGCTTCTCAAGATGTTCCTTCACAAAGTCAGCATTAATGGAGGGCAGGGGATCACCCTCACCCGGACTTCCCGGCCCTGTAGCAGGCACAGGCGTCCCATGGGGCTGATGAAAGACCGACGCAAAGTACCTATTTAATAGGCTGGCTTTTTCCTGGGCGTCAGTTGTCAGTTGCCCCATCTGGTTCAGCAGGGGTCCAACGTTGCTCCTGCTTTTCCTCCGGCTCCCCACATATCTGAAAAAGGACTTTTTATTGTCCTTGATGCTCAAAGCTAGCTGGAGTTCAGTTGCAGCCTTGGCTTTCCTGGTCTGCTCCCTACAGGACCGGACCAGTGCAGAATAATCCTCCTTGGAGGTGACTCCCATCCTCCATCCTTTGTAGGCCTTTCTTTTTAGCCTCAGGAGGTCTGCTAGGTCCCTGGAGAGCCAGGGGGGCTGCTGTGCCCTCTTGCTGCCTTTCCTCCGAGATGGAATAGACTTAGTTTGTGCATTGAGGATCGCTCCCTTGAGGAGCAACCACTCTTCTTGAACTCCCCTCTTCCTGCTGTCACAGTCCCTTAGGGCCTCACTGACAAGCCTCCTGAGCTTGTCAAAGTCGGCTTTCCTGAAGTCAAGGACTTGCGTGTTGCTGACCGACTTGCCAGCTTTTCGGCAGATGGTGAAGGTGATCAGCTCGTGGTCGCTGTCACCCAGCTTCCCATCGATCACTAGGTCGCCGACTAGGTCCTCCCCAGTAGCCAGCACCAGGTCGAGCAGCGCTTTGCCTCTCGTTGGCCCATAGACTTCTTGAGTCAGGTAGAGGTCATCCACGCACGAGAGGAAGCTCTGCGACCGCTCAGATTTTGCTGAGCGATCCTCCCACGAGATGTCTGGGTAATTGAAGTCACCCATGACAACCATGGTCCTGGAGCAAGCTGCCTCAGCCAGTTCCTGGGCAAACTCCTGGTCTAGCTCAGGACTTTGGGTGGGAGGTCTGTAATAGACTCCCACCATTGTGTCCCCTGTGCTGTGTTCCCCACGGATTTTAACCCAGAGGGTCTCCAGCCGTCCACCCTGGTCGCCAATATCGGCTTGCAGGGACGCGTAGCTTTCCTTAACATAGAGAGCTACACCCCCGCCCCTTTTCTCTACACGATCCCTCCTGTACAGGGTATAGCCATCTATCCCCGTGGTCCAGTCATGGGTGGAGTCCCACCAGGTCTCTGTGATCCCTATGACATCGTAATTGTTTGCACTGAGCAGGAGGATGAGCTCCTCCTGCTTATTCCCCAAGCTCCTGGCATTTGTGTACAGGCAGGCAAGCGCCCCCTGGGGGGCTCCTTCCTTGCCCACAGATTTTACCAGGACTGGGGCTGGGGCGGGCTCCCTTGAGTGCCATGATCTGCTGGCTTTGCAAGGATTGTTCAGCGGGCCAGCAGTGGCGGTAGTCCCCCCGTCCCCCAGTGGGCTTAGTTTAAAGCCCGGTGGAGTAGGTCAGCCAGTCTGGCTGAGAAGAGCCTCCTCCCTAGGGGAGAGAGGTGGAGACCATCTCTTCCCAGCAGCTTGCTGCTTCTCTCGCCAAAGAGCGGGCTGTGGTCATGAAAGCCAAAGCCTTCCTGACGACACCAGCGCCGCAGTCTTTGGTTGACCACATAGATCCTCCTGTCCCTTCTCAGCCCATAGCCTGAGACTGGGAGGATCGACGAGAACACCACCTGTGCCCCCAGACCCTTAAGCCCCGCTCCCAAATCCCTGTAGCGCCTCATGACCTGGCTGGGAGTGCTCCGAGCCGTGTCATTGGTGCCCACATGAATAAGGAGCATGGGATAGCGGTCTGTGGGTTTGAGGAGCTTGGGGATCCTCTCTGCAATGTCCCGGATGCGGGCCCCTGGGATGTTCTTAAATTCATAAGCTCTCCCTCTCTGCAAAGTGTTTTACAGACAGACTTGTTTTGCTTGTCCATTTTTTTGTGTGTGTGTTCAAAAAACATACTATACTTTATCTCCTTTAGAGTCTTTCACAAGTCTTTCTTCATCCTACCTGGTGGTGAGTCATGACCTCCATTTCTGTCAAGGGGTGAGGGGAGGGGGAGTTGTGATTGTTACTCTCGGAATGAGTCCCTTTACTTCAAGCCTCTTGTTTTTCACCATAGGTCCTTCCACAGAGCCAGTTTGATGCCTTTCTCATAAGAAGCTTTCTTGAAAAGTCCTGAAACTTTTATAACCAGAAAATGTGTGCAATGAAGTAGGTCAGTTCATTTCAAAACAAAATGTCACTGACTTGTCAACAGGAACCCTACAGCTAGAGACATAAGATGAAATAACAAGGAAGGCCTACATCCTTTATGTAAAAAAAGTTTTAGTTTTTTCATGCTTAGTTAAGCACATCCTATTTAATTGAATCTGCCTTCCACTTTGGGCTGGGAGATGGAGCTTGTATATACAATGATGGTGATGATTATGATGATGAAATATTTTCTATTCTAACAGGAATTAATATGTTAAATAACTACTAAAAATAGATTCCATTAAATTAATGGGGTTTGGATAACTTCCAGATTTTTAAAAGAGCTAAGCAAGGAGTTATTTGGACTACAGTTTTAAATTTTTAATAATAAGTCATTTTCCACACCTAAGAAGTTCCAGAGGACATGAGGAAAGATAAGCCAGTAGTTCAAAAAGGCAATTGGGATTACCTGGCAGTCTCAATTTGATCCCAGGAAAAATAATGAACCCATTATTTTAATTTATATAATTTCTTATGATTCATTCATCACCGGATTATCTGGGTGCTTTGCACAAGTTTATGAAAAATGTGAGTAATATTTGTTCTCACATCTAGTGTCCATGGGGAGAAGAATTTGCAGTGACACATCTTGTTTAGTAGCATGTTATTTCTTTAATTAGGTATGGATTTTTGTGGAGGAAAGGGAGATAGATAGATAGTTTTTTGGATATTTTAAAATATACCTATTGTGTGTATTACAAAAGGCAAGTCTAAGACATGCACATTGAACTTAATGAGGTTTGCGCTGGTACTTAATTCTTGGTTGACCTCAATGTAGTCAGTCTCTTGGAATTGTTACTGAAAAGATCAGCAGAGCTTTAGACCACAGTCTTCACCCTGGAGTTTTAAGTGGTCTTTTAGATCAGTTGTTCTCAATGTTTTTTGTACCAGGACCCATTTATAAACATTGATGGCCAATCCCAACCCAGTGCCCCTCACTCCTGATCCATTGCCCCCAAGCTCCAGCACCCTAGTGTGTGGGGTGGGTATGTGGGGGCTCCAAGCTGCCCCTTACTGACTGGAACTCTAACAACCTGCAAGGGAAAAGCCATGGTTTCCCATGTTTTTCTCTGTTAGAGGAGAATCTATTTTTTAAATTTGTTTGTGATCTTTTCATATATTCATGCTACCTGCTTTTGGATCGCAACCCACGGGTTGGGAAATGCTGTTTTAGATGCCTTGTGTCCCTTAGTGCCTTGAAGATAAGGACTGACAACTTGATCTTGATTCTATGTGAAGGGAGAAGACAGAATGGAGAAAAATACTGTTGCATTCATTGTAGCTGGTGTTGCTGAAAAGTGCTGCAGGATTCCTTACCAGTTGGAGAGTTCTATGCATTGATAGCTTTATTCCCAGGTGTGTTGTAATCCATCTGAGAGTTGACAAAGGCATGAATAGATGAAGGCAGATCATCATGTACCAGAATGAAGTTCAGTCTTCTAGCCACCCACAGTTGATAGAAAATATTACCCATGGATGTCCTCATATAGTAGCTTGAAGGGACATATGATTTCTCTCAAACTGATCAGTTGTAGATATGTAGACAGTTGTTGGATTGTATAAATAAGTGATTTAAATATTAAAGAAAACCAAAACATTCTGATAGGAATGGAAAAAGAAGGGAGAAGTTTTCAATCCTTCCTGTCAGAACAATCACAGTTTGGATGTAACTGAATGGGGGATAGAAATGTGGTAATAGAAGGTACTTAAATCTAGCAAATAAAGGTAGCAAGATCCTGTATAGTATGGTGAGATTAAAGGCAATCTTAAATCACATCTTACTATATAAGCATATGTATGCATCTATCACAAAAGTCAGATAATAAAAATCCACCATTATCAATCAAATCCCTCCTTTTTAATGTATAGATTGCCTTGGTGTGTGCCAGGTTTTCACTGTATTAATCTAAGTATTCTTAAATATAAATTGGTGAAGAAATTAAGTAATTTCCTCATCGCTATCTGGGACCTCCAACTTACTTATTGCATACTTCTTTTTTCTCTCAAAAGCATAAACTTCGAGTACTTTGGTTTTTTATATTGTTGCTATGGGTTGTGTGGTAAGCTAAACTATCTTGCTCGGTGGGTTCCTCAGCCAGCGCTAGCTTTTAGTTTAAGTGAGTTCCAGGAATATTAACTTTAGAAAATAACCTATTTGATTTTGATTCCACTGCTCCCAAAACATGTGGTATTTAACACTTCATTTTAGCAAGGTGCACTAAATATAACCAGTAGAGCTGGTCATAAAGACTTCGGGGAAAAAAGTTTTACCCATGCTGCTACTAGTATCTTTGTGGGAGAAGAGAAAAATATTTTAATTTCCAACCAGCTTTTGCCACTGTGGATTGCGGGGCTCTACATCTGTCCTAGAAGCTCATAGAAATATAATCTTCTAGCTATTTTGGAGATTTAAAAAGAAAAATCTTTCACCAATGGATTCTTTCTTTGGCTTTTAGTTTTCCTGCTGACTATTTTGAATCAGATAGTCAGCAGTTTGAAAATAAGTTTCTAATGGTTTGAATTCAAAGGCCTTATCCACATTGTCTTTCTCTTCACTGAATAATCACCTATTGTTTGGCATGGAAAAAAATTGTTAAAAGTATATTTTGTTGTAACTTCTGGACTTGGAATTACTACCAGGGTCTTTCAGAAGTCTGACTGTTGAACAGTCAGCAGTAGAATTTTCAGTTTAAGGGGTGCAAGCACATTTCCCCAACAACCCAGAAAATAGTAAGAATACCAACACTGAAGAATTCTCAGAAGCATTCATTTTCTAATAATTTTAGCTGTAGAATGCAACACCTTTATCACTTATTCTCAATGATCTTTTAAATTTTTAATTTTGTATTTCCATTTTACCTGACAAACAAACTGATTTTTACTAACTTTTAGGTTTGTAAGAGTCCGAAAGATTGTGTTTAAAAAAAATGAACAAAAATATTCTTTGTACATGGCATGTGATACTTCTGATTGCCATTCCCAGCTTCCAGTACTTTTACCAAAGCCTTCTAGCACCATTTATCAGGATATAGATGAATAGAAAAAAATTAGTTATTTTACAAAAGGTGAGAACTTACATTGTATCAACTGCTGTACAGTAGTTGTGTTATTCTTCAGTAAATGGGGACATCTTAGATTTATTTCACTGGGGGCTTATCTGCCATGGTTTCATTTTTGCTTATTGGGTAGTATGAGACGGTATGTGGATCATTACTACAGAGTAGTTAATGCACTGTGTAAATTCCTGTCATGTCATTATACTTTGTGCTGGTAGTGTGCCACACATCTTCCATAAAATCGCCTAGTGCCACTCACCTTTTATAGGAAGTGGAGGCCTGGGTTTTAGGTTCTCCTTAGCCAGATTAACCCTGACATGTTCCACAGTTACAGGAGAGTATGCTAACCACAAGACTATAGAATAATCTTGTTGGGGGACTGCCCTCCCAACCAATCCTCTCTTCTTTCCTACGAAGTTGAGCAACTCTCCAATCAAGAATTCAAGGGTGCTTGCAGGTTTGCAGGGAGGCTGTTCCAACATGCTGCAATTACAGTGCATCAGTGTGCGCTAATTAACACGCCTCCAGCAGCCTCTGTGTCTCGTGTCAGCATCTCTGCACTTCAAAATGGTGGTGGGGGCACTTTAACTAAAGCTCATTGAATGAACTTTAGTTTAAGTGCTCCTGCAGCTATTTTGACATGCAAGGATGCTGATCCACAAGACATTGCAGGCACTTTAATTAGAGTATGTCTTGGAGCTGCTCTAATTAAAGCCCCCTCCCCACCCCTGGAGCATGAGTAAAAATGCCCCAAGAGTCCTGAAATCAGAAGAACAGATTTAGGGGGACCATACGCTGCAGCCCAGTGATGAATTCTTGTCCCAGTTCCCAGGACTGTTCTTATAATTTATATTAAATAGAAATAAATAAACCTGGAGCTGTGATCACTGGTTGGAAATCTTACAATCCAATTGAGTCCATAATAACTAGGCTACAAAATTAGACTTCTAATGCTTTTGTGCCCTCTTTCTCTCTCTCCTTCTTTGGCATTTGGCTTTTTATTCTTGGCTTTAAGAACCCCAGCTTCTTCAACAAAAGGGTGGAGAGTGTCTTCTCCCATGCTGTTCTATAGGCTGTTAATTTGAAAACTCTCTTGGGAATTATGTGATATAAGGATGTATGGACACCCAGCAGGACTAAAAATGATACCTGTCAAAGGACAGATGAGCTCCTTGCGAGCCAACCTGGAGCATACCTGGAGAGGAGATGGGCACAGCCAGGTCACTGTACCCAAAGAATCACCAAAGATGCAAAGCAAATCAAATAAACTAGATGGATTGTTACATCATTTAAGATGCCCCAGCAGTTGCAGTGACCTTAGGACTGACTTGACTTGACTACACATTACATGCATCATGCAATTACTGGGCTAATTATGCAATTAATTTAAATGGCTACACATAGAAAAGGTCCAACCAACTACAAGGTTATGACTGGAAAATGTGCAATAACTTTATAGCTGGTTTCTATCCAGGTTTAATTTGCATGTGTAGCAGGGTCTGCTCCTGTGGCTGGGAGCCCTCTCAGCTGATGGTGCTCTTAGCCACAGAGGTTCACCATGTGCAGCCAGGGCTGGGAGTCCCATAGCTGAGGGGACTGTCAGCCCCAGCAGCGTCCCATGGCTGCTGGGAGGGAGACACCTGCAGCTTATGGGACCTTCCCTCCTCCCCCACAACAGCACCTCACAGCTATGCACACTGGGTCCCAGCAGTGCCTCACAGCTGCCAGAACCCAGAGCTCAGAGCTGTGGGACCCTTGATTCTGGCAACCATGGGGAGCTACCATGACAGTGAGTCAGCTGGGACTCACAGTTGCAGGAGCTTGTTATTTTCTGGTGCAGGGAAAGCCCAGGATGGTGATCCCAGGCTCCCCTTGTATCATAAGGCATGATAGGATCTGATGCTGGATCCCACAATCGTGCCTCCTACCATGCATGTATGGCATGGAAGGAGGTGCAATTGTATGAACTGCATCAGATCCTATCATGTCTTTACCTGTATGTTTAGAAGGGCTCTCAGATTCAGATCTGGCCACATTTGCCCATGGTGTCATAACCTCACTTTAAGGCATGTTCTGTATACCACCTTTTTTGTTCCTTTCTTCTCTTTCTAATTTTTCAAAATCCTTTTCTAAATTATGCAAACCAGCGGAGTACACAGCATTCCAGTATCTGTCTTACTGATGCCATATACATGTGTGAAACTCACTCTATATCTGTGCTAACACACTATTGTTTATGAATCCGAGAATTTCATTAGGCATTTTTTTACTATACCCTCACATGTTGTAGTTGTCCAGTATGACTCCTAAGTCCTTTCAAGGATACATTCCCAGATTTGGTTGGAATGGTTTGTACTTCATCTTTCTCAACATATGATCTTGAATGTAACGGTATTAAAATTCATTTTCTTTGAATTAAATTAGCTTACTAAGTAATGCAATATCACAGATACTGCACTCAGTGAGAGTAGGATTGATCAGGAGTCAATGTCTCAATTCGGCAAAGTATTTAACCACAGGCTTAAGTGTACTAAAATTAGAGGGTCTTAAGCATGCTCAGGATAGGCCTATATCCTAATTGCACTGCCTTTTGTCATTGTCTTTAGGATTTCGATCTAACTTTTTGAGGAAATGCAAACACTTAAAGATTATGGGATTACATTTTCTGTGGTACTTGAAGTTCAACATTAATGGATTTAAAGCCAAAATGTTAAAAATAAACACATTGCTTTCATACTGATCATGGCAATTCAAAATAAATGGAATATTTGAAGACTGTTTTCCCACTTCTAAGGGCATCTTTAAACATTCTCTGGGGATGGGTGGGACTTTAATTAGAGTGTCTCTTGGGAGCTGGTCTAATTAGAGTGCCTGCAGCATCTCATGTATTCAGCGTCCTGTGCTTTAAAATGGCACCAGGGGTGCTTTAACTAAATCTCATCCAACGAGCTTTAGTTAAAGTGCCCCTGTCACTGTTTTGAAGCATGGGGATGCTGAATACATGAGATGCTGAGGCTGCTGGAGCATGCTAATTACCATGTTCCAGCAAACTCAGCTAATCAAGTCTGCTCTGATGCGCTGTAATTACAGAGCTTGCATCACACATGGGTGGAGAGTGTCAGAGCATGCATCACATGTGTCTATAGGCACCCTAGGCATCCATAAAACCTTTAGCTTAATAGTCTACTGCAGTCAATACTAAATACTTCCTGAGGGATAAATTGCCAGGAGGAATACATGGAGTGTGTGACCACCCCTTTCCCTTCACTATGGAGCTAAGAGTACCACATGTGAGTACAATAACTTTCTCATTTGGGAAACTTGGGACTACTGTTGAGCTAAATTTATGCATGCAATATCATGCAGAGCTGGTACCAAACCACTGGTTTAATGTATTTTAAAAACCAACATTGCTTTTGTCAAGTTATCAATTACTATAGTATGATTTTTTTTTTTTTTAAATTGTGAAAGTGAATAAAGAAGCTGATCACCGAAGTTGTCTAGCAGGACCGAAAAAAAAAGTGAATGCACTGAAAAGTGTACACAAGGTTCAATTTGCAGCAGGTGAGAGAACTGCAGGACAAGTTTCTAATGTGTAAAAAAAAAAATAATTCCCAAGGAACAAAGTAAGGAGCAGAAAAAGAGGAGCTGAAAGTTAATGATATAAGATGTCATCATGGAAAAAATAAGATTCTGACAGGATTTCAGAATGAATACAGGAAGGTCATTACAGGAAAGTTGTCTGTGCTCTGAAAAAATAAGTGCACATAGTTTAAGGTATGATGTATTCAGAAAAAGATGCTTAAAAAAATCATACCTGTTAAAAATACAGATGTCATATAAACAAACCAAACTGTGATGCCTAATATATATATAGACATATAATTGAGCATAAGCTTCTTATTGAATTATTATTACAGTTCTAAAAAAAATAACTTCCTGAATTCAACAAAATTTATAAAACAAAATAATTAAAAGCTATAAAGTTAGGAGTAGGGGACTCTACACCAATTATCAATATATCTATAGTATATCTATAGTGTGTGTGTGTGTGTGTGTGTGTGTATGTGTGTGTAGTATCTACAGCATATATTATTCCCTTACTCTATATGGCTAAGTACAGACAGTCAAAAAGCCTGAGGCTGAATCGATTCAGTCTTTGCAGGTTAGTCTAAACTGCAGAGATTAAACTAAAAAACAAATGGACATACATTTATTTTCATTCAGAAAATGCAGCCACATGCCTGCAGTGCCTCAGGCCAGAAGCCAGAGGACACTAGAGCATATCTCTGGTTTGTAGCCAGCAAGGGCTGTATGTTTCCTGCTTCTTCCTGCTGTTCCCAAGGTCTCTGGGATTTGCAGGCCAGAATCATAGCAGCAGAACTGTGCAGAGTTGCTCATCACTTTCTCTTCCTAATTCCAGATGCCTCTGGGATTTGTAGTCTACAGTCACAGCCAGCAGTAAATTTAGCAGGGCAGGGCAGCTTTACTCAGGGGAAGCAGGTTTAACTAAGGGAAGAGGGGTTTAATGCCCCTCCCTGGTCCCAGCCCTCAGCTGGGGTTTGCCTAGGGGTTTCATAAACCGGTTTGACCCAAATTAGTTAAGTCTGATACTACATTCAACCATGCTTATCTTAAACCAGTTTCGGTCATTATGGGCGTGTCCACACATGCAAGCACATGCATTTGCAGCAGCTCAAATAGAAGCGGTACAAATTTGAGCTGGGGCTTTTTGCCTCAGTGCACGTGCTTGGACATGCACTTTGTTGTGGAGCAAATTGTGCTACTTGGGGTGAAATAACTCTGCCTGGCTCCTCCCAGATCTGCAGCCAGGGGGAGCTAGAGCCTGGGACCAGCACCTGTGCTGTCCCCAACAGTATAAAAAGCTGCTCTGTCTTGGCCGCATCCGTACAAAAAGCTGCCCTGGCAAGTAGCTCAGGGCTACTAGCTTTTAGGAGCTTCTGGGGCCCAGTTAGTTGGTACCTAGGGACACTACCCCTTGTGCCAGCCAGACTGCTGAAGCTGCCCTGAGAGTTCCCTTCAACCTTTACCAACTGCAGCAGTCTGGCAGTGGGGGCTGCTGCCTGGCTGTGACTGTTGTGCACCTGCCAGACCCAGATGAGGCACTTGCCCCTCTGGGCCAGCTTCCAGTAGACTGTGGCTGCAGAGCTGGCCTTTGTGTCGCACTACTGCCATGTGTGCCCCCTGCCCATCCATCTGGGCAGGTATCACCTGGAAGATGCTCCCAGTTTGGTGGCCTGCTTTGAATGATCAAAGCATGTCCTCCTGGCCCCAATTGGCCAGGAGGTCAGCTACAGCCAGCTGGGTCCAGGGTACCAACTCTGAGCAGGCAGGGTCTTGCCACTGGCCTCCCTAGCAGGAATTCTGGTATTCCCTATTGGAAAACTGAAAAATCCCTGACAAAAAAATTCCAAAGTCACTGTGTAAAATACCCCCAAATCCATGTTCCTCCACAATTAAAACAAAAAAACCACTATATAGATATATACAGAGAGTGAAACAGAGAGACAGTGATCAGTTGGGCAATGTTTTATTGATATATCTACCATGTTAAAGTAATTTGGAAGACTACCAGTGTCTCTATCATCATTATAAAATTAACTCTAAATACATGTTTCATGAATACATGAATATATATTTTGGTGTCCCCACACAGCAGGGCCCTGGCTATAGCTCCCCACCAGGGGTAACAGCCCCCCCACCCAACAGGGGCCAAATGTCCCCCACATAGGCTACCACCCCCTTCAGGGCTCACATGCTCCACCTCAGCCCCCCCGATTGCTACCCTGCCTGGCCCCATTCCCCACTGGCTGGTGCAGCCCCCCTGATGGCTGCCCTGCCTAGCCGCATCCCCCACTTGCATCCCTAGGCCCCTGTGGCTGCCCCCCCCAACCCCACGCACCAGCCCTTTAAAAAGAAAAAAAAGGAAAAAAAATCCTCTATTCACCATAGAAGTAGAGGCTGTGGGGCTCCAGGGCTTCCTGGCAGAGCCTGCCCCAGAGCAACACAGGGCATCTGGGGGCAGCAGGGCCCAGGCTGGGGCTCCTGGGGCTGTCACCCTGCCCCGCTATATGGGCGGGCACCAGTAACCCAGGTGGCATCTCAAAGTGCCGGTAAATTCTGGGGCTGTTGGTTTTTTTTTTAATTGTGGGGATGCTGGGGGGGGCAGGGATTGGGGGGCTGGGAGGGATGGGGCCTGGCAGGGCAGGGATTGAAGGAGCTTGGGGGGCAGGCAGGGGGTAGTGCCAAGCAGAGAAGGGATCAGGGGGGTCAGAGAGCTGGGGCCAGGTGGGGAAGGGATCAGGGGCCTGGGGGAGTGGGCAGGGCCAGTAAGGGTCCCCCCCATAGTTCCCTCCCCCTTCTCCAGCCCTCCCGACCCCTTACTTACCAGCACTGGAGCCCCACTGCTGGCATGCTGCCTGCCCTGCATGGCACCCAGAGCATCTCTGTGGAGGACCCAGCCTCCAGTTGCCTCAGCCTCCGGTTGCCCTGCCCCTCTTTTTTTAGCTTGTTTTATTTTTTAATTATTATTATTTTTTTTTTTTAGCCCTGGATACCCAGGGGTCTAATTTTGCCCCCGTGCTACAAACTTGCAGCAGAGGGAACCTTTTCCTGTTCCTGCACATGCCTCTTGTAGCATCTCAAAGGGGTTTGAGATGCTGTAAGAGGCACGTGCGGGCTTGTCTGGTCGTTACCTATAGGTTTAAACCAGTTTCTAATAACTTAAACCTGTTTGTATAAATTCTGTCTCTAACTGATATGTATGTGTGCAGTATCTAAATAGACAATTTATATATATAAGTGTACACACACACACACATGTGCGTGTGTGTGTTTATACACACACACTTATACATGTGCATGTATGTGTTTATAGACACACATGTACTTACATATACATTCATGCACTTTTATTTTGCAAAGTTGGTTGATATGCAGCTATCATAGAGTGAGCCAGTCTTAAATTTTCTAAGATTTAATAGAAAAACACTTTTAATTTTGTGGTCTACATTACTAAATGTCACACAGTAGGCACTGTAATATAATCTTTCATCAAATCTTGGGTAAGAATGAGCATACCCCTCAAATATATAGGTCTGAGTGCTATGTGAAAGGGCAGATGTAACTGATTAATACTCATAAAATGAGGTTCTCTTTTTCATTGCAACACTACCTTTTCTGACCTTTCAAAATTAATGATAAAAACAACACATTATCTCTTAAATAGAAAAAAAAGCCTCTCCAATTCCTCAGCGTATGGTTTTTAATCATTACTGCTAGGTATACTACAATTTGATCAATAATTGTGTCCTAAGGCACCCTAATTATTACTTATATTCCTGATTTCGGAGTAATTGATATTGAAGCTGACATGTCTGTACTTTTCTAATTGTCCTTCTTCGCGCAGATTTTCTTTTATCTAACCAAATTTTTCAGAGAGCAAAGAGAAGATCTGACTGCATCTCAGACTGGCTGAATAATGAAATGCAACATAAATTATGTGGTTTTTAGAAAATTACACTTAAAAACCCTCTCTGAAATTTTCAAAACAGAATGAGATTTTAGGCAAATTACTCCCATTAATGTCAATGGGAATTGTGCAGCTAAGATCCATCTGCGCTATTCCATAAAAAAATGAGACTGTTCTTCAGGAAACAAATACTTTCAGAAATTGTATGAATACCTGGAGTTTTGGGGGCTCACAAATGGGGGGAAGGTACTTGGATATGCATTAAGGCCTGTCCATTATAACACTGAATTATAATGATAAAGTGTCGTGGGGTTCTGAAAACTCATTTCTCAAACATCCCTTTTACTTTTTAATGTGCAGTTCAAGTTTGGGTATTTCATTGAGATACTTACTGTATAAATGTACAGTAGAAACCTTGCAGGGGTTTAGGTTGTAGCCGTGTTGGTCTAAGGACATAGGCAGACAAGGTTCCTTGGGTGAATTTGATATATTTTATTAGACCAACCCAAATAGTTGGAGAATAGTTATTAAGCAAGCTTTCAGGTTCAAAAACCCTTCGTCAGGCTAAGGAGGTTTCAGCAGTTGGTGTGTGCTCTTCCTGGATGGAATGAAAAGTAAAGAAGCCAGGAGCTGGGCTGGGCTGGGGAGTCAGTTGCCAGGCAGATTGTAATGTATCAAAAATCCAATGTCTATGTTTAGTCCATGATCTCTAGTATCCAGGAGGTTGATGAAATGGAGCTCATAGGCTTGTCTCTGGGAAGTGTTGTGTAAGTTTCCCTTGAGGGGGGGCGCTCCTGCGTTGAGCCGTCCACCTCACTGCGCCCGACCACCTTCCAGGCTCTGAGTGCCCTCCCTGGGGTGCCTCACGTCTGGCCCACCCCTTTTCTGGAGCACACCCACTAACCTGGGGTTCCCGCTGCCACCATCCAAGGCTCTGGACTCACTTCTGGCTCGGCACACCTTGGAAAACACAGGCATGATCGTCCAATGAGTACTAGACCCAATACAGGCACTTGGGGCACTTCCCCAAGTCAGGGGCTTATTAGGAAAGCCTCCCTTAGTCCACAGACCTAAGGGGACTCCTAGGCATAATTTAGACCCACCCCTCAATAAGTCTCCCACACCAGTCAGAAAGGAGAACTTTATTGATTATAGGGGGTAGGGCGGAAACAGGTTAAAAGGTAGAACAATATCAGAGGAATATCAGAGGAATCCCATAGAGCAAACTAGAATGGCTGAGGTAGCCGTTTAAACACGCATCTGAGTTACTGTAAGCTAAATATCTAGTCTGATCTCGAGTAGCTTACTCACACGCATCATCCAGAGGTGGTTGGAGTTTTCCTCTGGAGGTAGGTCACTCTTTGAGCAAGCGGTTATGAGGAGGAAGCCTGTTTCAGATTCACCTGGATGACTGCATGGCTAAATGGCTGCCTTCTTCCTGGCCTGGGCCTTTAAATAACCTCTCTGACCTCAGCCGCCTGGTCCAATCGAAGCTGCCAGTGCTGGCCACAAGCCAACCAATCTTAAAAAGCATCACTGGCTACCTGGGCTGGTGAGCGGGGCTTTCCCCCTCCCCAGGTGACCAGAGCATCCGGCCCCGAGGCACCAGGCTTTTGTCATGTAGACAAGGGAGGGAGATCCCCGCCCTGAGGAATTCAACACCAGCCTCTCTGCTCATGCTGGCAGAGACAGATCTCAGGAGAAGGGCACAGACGGTGGCATTTCTGCCACACTTCCCCCCCCCCCCCTTTAAAAGCTCAGACACAGGGCCTCTCAGGGCCATGGGTCCAGGTGTGTCAGGTCAGGGAGTTCCCATGGGATGCCAGAAGAAGAGGGAAAAAAAAGAAAACATGAAACGAGTTATAACAATAACATACAGAAACCATAAAACCTGATGGGCAGTCTTACACTAGTGATCTCTTCACTAGTCCTGAGTCCCGAGGACCCACTACCCAGAGTTCTTTCATGACAAGGCATCCGCTATCACATTCTGGCTTCCCTTGATGTGCTCGACAGTGAAGTTGAACACTTGAAGCTGCCAGGCCCATCGCTGCAGCTTGGCATTAGTGTTTTTCATGGTCTGCAACCACTGCAGTGGGGCATGGTCTGACAGGACGGTGAACTGTTGTCCCCATAAATAGGGCTTCAGCTTGTTCAGGGCCCAGACGATTACCAAGCACTCCTTGATGGAGGACAGGTTCCGTTCCCGAGGGATTAACTTCCGGCTGAGGTACACCACGGGGTGCTGTGTCTCCTGGTATTCCTGTAAGAGTACAGCTCCTAGTCCTACGTCAGAGGCATCCGTTGCCACGTAGAAGGGTTTATCATGGAGCGGTGCCTTCAGGATCGGTTGTTTGACCAGGGCAGCTTTGAGGGTGTTGAATGCTTCCTGGCACCCCTGCTTCCAGACCACCAGGTGCGGTCTGCCCTTCTTGGTCAGCTCGTGCAGCGGTGCTGCGGTTGCTCCAAACCCCGGGGCAAATCTACGGTAGTAACCCGCCAGGCCAAGGAAAGATCTGACTTGCCTCTTGGTCTGTGGAGGTGGCCAGTCTTTGATGGCCTCAATCTTGTCCCACAAGGGAGCAATATGACCTCCACCCATACGATGACCCAAGTAGACTACCTCAGATAGTGCCCACTGGCACTTTTTGGCTTTCACAGTAAGACCAGCTTGCTTTATCTTACCTAACATGGTGGTCAGGTGAGTCAGGTGCGACTTGAAATCCTGACTGAAGATGGCGATGTTATCGATGTAAGCCATGGCAAACTGCCCACATCCTTGCAGCAGATTATTAATCAGTCTCTGGAAAGAGGCGGGAGAGTTGCGCATACTGAAAGGTAAAACTGTGAACTTATATAGCCCTATAGGTGTGCTAAAGGCAGACTTGGCTATGGCATCCTTGTCCAGTGCCATCTGCCAAAATCCTTTAGACAACTCGAGAGTAGAGATGACCTTGGCTGGGCCCAGGCGATCCAGCAAAATGTCCATCCTGAGCATAGGGTACGCATCAGGGGTGGTAATAGCATTCAGTTTCCGGTAGTCCACACAGAACCGGATGGTCCCATCCTGCTTCTGGATGAGTACCACTGGACTGGCCCAGGGACTCATTGAAGGCTGGATTACCCTCAACTCTTCCATCTCTGCGATCTCCCGTTTTATTTCTTGCCTCACCTTCTGATTAAGAGGGTAATGTCGGGAGTATATAGGGCGATGGCTCCCCTTCTCTATAGAGTGTACTGCCAGGTCCATTTTACCTGGTTTATTAGAGAACACTGTCTCAAAGTCCTTGAGTGCTGCGAGCAGCTGGTCCTTGTCCTGGGAGGGCAGATGATCCGGCAGGCAGAGTTCCTCGATCCCTGCCTCGCCATCCTAGTCACCATACATGACCGGCTCATCTGGGTCCTCCAGTGTTCCCTCAATGGAGAGAACCCAGAATACCATCTCCTTTCTGTCATAGTAGGGTTTAAGCATGTTCACATGAACTGTCTTAGGTTTTCTATCGCTAATAGCCACTACATAGGTCACATCATCCAGTCTGTCCAAGATAGCATGAGGACCTTCCCAAGCAGCTTGCAGCTTGTCTGTTTTTAGTAGCAGGAAAACCATCACATTATCACCCCGCTCAAAGGTACGTAAGCAGGCCTTCTCATCATAATAGGACCTTTGCTTCTCCTGGGCCTGTCCCAGGGAGTCCCATACAACTTCCATCTTGTCAGTCAGTTTCTGACGAAAGTTAAGCACATACTCCACCACTGAGGTCTTTGTGGAAGGGATCTTCCCTTCCCACTCCTCTCTCACCAAATCGAGAGGACCTCGAACTCACCTCCTGAACATCAACTCGAAGGGCAAGAACCCAGTGGACTCCTGGGGCACCTCCCGGTAGGCAAAGAGCAGATGTGGCAGTTTCTCATCCCAGTCATTGGGGTTGGAGTCCACATAGGCCTTTAGCATCCCTTTCAAGGTCCCACTGAACCTTTCCACCAGCCCATTTGTCTGAGGGTGGTAGGCTGTGGTCTTAAGGTGTTCCACCCCACAGCACTCCCACAGGCACTTCATCACCTCCGCCATGAAGTTCCCACCCCGGTCCATCAGCATCTCGGAGGGAAAACCCAGCTGACAGAAGACCTTGATTAGGTCGTCAGCAACCACGGGTACCTCAAGGGAGGTCAAGGCAACTGCCTCTGGGTACCGTGTTGCGAAATCCACTAGAGTCAGTATGTATTTCTTTCCTCTACTAGTCTTATGCTTCAGCGGTCCCACAATGTCTACTGCCACCCTGTGGAAGGGTTGATCGATGATAGGGAGGGGCTGCAAGGGAGCCCTTCTCCTGTCCCCACTTTTGCCCGTCCGCTGGCATGTCTCGCAAGATTTGCAGTAGTCCATCACATTCTGGGCAATTCTGGGCCAAAAAAAGTTCACCTGCAACCGCTGGCGTGTCCATTCCCTGCCCATGTGACCAGCACACAGTAAATCATAAGCCATGGAGAGCAATTGCTGTCTGTATTTCTGGGGTACTATGAGCTGGCTCTGGGGCTCCCAGGTCTCGGCATGGTTCTTTGGCACCCACAACCGATAGAGAAGCACCTTATCCCAGACCACCTGTTCCCTTTTGTCTGGAGTGAACTCAGTCTCTTGCTCCTGAGTCATCTGCCGGAGTCCCTCCAATCTGGGGTCCTCCAGAACCTCCCACTTGAACTCCTCTTGCCCAGATAGGCAATCAGCAGGGAGTTCAGGTGCTCCTGCAGGGAGTGCACGCTCATCCTCAGGGACTTCCTGGGTCTCCTCCCTGATAGTTTCACCTCCCTCTGCCACTGACGGAATACACACCTCCCCGGGACTGTCACTTAACCCACCCTTGGGGTCGCTAGTTCCTTCCAGAACCGGGGTGCAATCGCCATCTGCAGGGGCCCCTTCCACTGCGGCCAATAGTGTGGCTGTCTCCTGGGGATTTTCTAACCCCCCCTCTTTAGCCTTCCTGCTCTGCAGACAAGTCACCACATGAAGAGTACAGGGCTTTGGCTCTTGGGTCTGTTCCCACCTCCGGAGCTGGGATTCCTGCCCCATAAGATCCCGTCCCACCAGGATGGGGACTGGAGCCCCTTCCAGTACCCCCGTTTCCAGGTACGTTGCACAGTCGTTCCACACGACGGGTGCACAGACTACCGGTACCGTCAGAGGTGGGGGCCCCACCCCGTGAATAGTAAGGGTCTTCCCCGGGATTATGTCTGCAGGCGAGTCCAGGCTGGAATTGATTAAGGTCACACTGGACCCCGTGTCCAGTTATCATGGTCCGGTGGGGGGCAATCACCTCCTCCGAGTTTGTGATCCTGTAGCAACAGACACTCCCCTCAGAGTGGCTCCAGCCTTCCCCCTCACTGCTTATGGCTGTTGCATGCCTGACGGGCCTGGGTCTATTGCTTAGCTTTGGGAAGTTGGGCTTGATGTGGCCCGGCTCCCCACAGTTATAGCACCCCCTCTTTTCTGAATTGGGTGGTTTGTCAGAATCTGGGGCCGCCTTGCACTCTGCAGGAGGTGGTCCTCTTTCCCCTTTTTAACCTGGACCCCCCTTCCCCCCTCTTTGGAACCTTTTTTGTTCCTTCCCAGAGTAGGGAGGCTTCTCACGATTTAGCAACAGTCAGTCTGCAATCTCAGCGGCCTCTTGAGCATTTTTGGGGTCCCTGTCCCTGACCAGGGTCTTAACCTCTCTCAGACACCAAAAATAGAATTGTTCCAGCACCATGAGATGTCGTGCCTTTTCTAAAGTGTCAATCTTGTCTTCGGCTAACCATTTAATGTATGTGTTGTCCAACAGGGCCACATAATCAGTCAATGACTTTCTGGGTTGTGGGCGCGTATTCCGGAATTTTTTCTGAAAATAATCCGGTCCTAACTTGAACCTTTTAGACACAGCAGCTTTGAAGGCATTATAGTCATCAGCTGCGTCTGAGGGCAGGCTGTTCAGGACAACTACCATGTCACCTTCTACCAGAGCAGAATAGTACATCATGATCTTTTCCTCCGGCACTTTACACCGCTGGGTTTGTCTTTCGAAGTTGCTTAGGAACACTGCTGGATCGTCTTCATCTCGGTAGCAAGCGAAGGCTGAGATGTCCAGTTTGGGGTGTTCCCTGGACGCTTGCGGAGTGTTCGTGTTTTCCCCGTTGGTCGGCAGATGGAGCTGAGCCTCCAGCTTTTTCTCCTCCAGCTCCAGCTTTTTTTCCTCCAGCTGTCTTTGTTCCCTTTTTTCCTCCAGCTCGATCCTTTTAGCTTCTAGCTGTTGTTGTTCCTTCTCATGCTGGACTTCCAGCTTTTTTGCCTCAAGCTGGGCCTCCAGCTCCAGCCTTTTTAACTCCATCCTTTTCAGCTCTAGCTCATGGAGTCTCTGCCGCTCCCCCTTGGAGGGTGATCTCTTGGCGGCCTCCAGACTTGACGAGTGGGAGTGTGCTCCTGGGTCGGTCTCAGGAGTTGTTGAGTGTGAAGCTGACACTTGCTCTGACTCACTGGTGCACAAGAGTTTAACCAGCTCTTCCTTCTTTAGCCCTTTCTTCACCTGAAAGCCTCTCTCTTTTGCCAGCTCTTTCAGTTCAGGCACAGTCATCTGGACATACTTGTCCACCATCCTGACTATCTACACTATCCCGGTGACCCAATACCAAATTATAAATTGTTTGCTCAAGGGATTTCAGTGACTCTATTCCTTACCCCAAATTATGCCTCTAAAACAGCAGGGTATTCGGATTCCACTGCTGCCGCAGAAACTGGAGTGAGTCCAGAGCATTGGATGGTGGTAACGGGAACCCCAGGTTAGCGGGTGTGCTCCAGGGAAGGGGTGGGCCAGACGTGAGGCACCCCAGGGAGGGCACTCGGAGCCTGGAAGGTGGTCGGGTGCAGTGAGGTGGGCGGCTCAACGTAGGAGCGCCCCCTACTGGCCCGCCACACGTGGTGGTAGAGGTGGGATCTGAATCCTCAAGGGAGACTTACACAACACTTCCCAGAGACAAGCCTATGAGCTCCATTTCATCAACCTCCTGGATACTAGAGATCATGGACTAAACATAGACATTGGATTTTTGATACATTACAATCTGCCTGGCAACTGACTCCCCAGCCCAGCCCCTGGCTTGTTTACTTTTCATTCCATCCAGGAAGAGCACACACCAACTGTTGAAACCTCCTTAGCCTGACAAAGGGTTTTTGAACCTGAAAGCTTGCTTAATAACTATTCTCCAACTATTCGGGTTGGTCTAATAAAAGATATCAAATTCACCCAAGGAACCTTGTCTGCCAGTAGAAACCTTCACTTCTTGAAATATTTCTTGATGCTGTTATGGCTATGTTTGTACAGTATATCTGCTTTCCTACTATGCCCACTTTCTTTCACAGTAGTTGCAATGTAAACAAAAGTCTCATATTGCCCAGGCATAAAGGCATTTCCATGTTGAAAGTTTCTGTTTAATGTCTGAGTAGTTAAACTTTAGAGCAAGACAAAACATTACTAATTTAATTCAGTATAATAAAATAAGCAGTATAATAAGCATCCTAATTCATCTAATGTATGACCCTCCTTTGAAAAGTGTATTCTGCTATAGGGAAATAGCCATAATGTTCCAGCTTAGTTCAGAAGTTTTTCTAACCTGGATTTCATCATTTAAACTAAAAGATGCTCATTTTGTTATCAAGGTTGGAATAGAAATCAATATTTTGGCAGTGGCCATACTCTATGTCCTTCCCAGATGCAATTTATTCAGTATAAAGGTCTACGTCTTGCCATCTGCACCAGTTAATCCCCATGTTAAGAGCTTAAATACAGCTCAGAGTAGAAAGCTTTGCACAGGCCATCTTGTGTAAGGTGACTTTCACCCTGAGTGAAATAGAGGAGGTGTTATAGACGATTACAAGGTTGGTTGTTCCTTGCCCTCTAGACAAATCTGCTGAGAATGCTGACGTGTAGTTATACAACACTGTATTGTCTTTTGTAAATTGCAATAGATACTTGCCTATCCCCAGTATATGGCTGTATGTGTTACTAATTTTTCCATCAAAAATTAGAGACCAATTTCACAATGAACCCAATATTCACAATGAAATAAATATGAGGGGATAACACCCAATGACAGATGAGTCTTAATGTCAGCTTGACAACTTTAACCTGCTAAATATCATACCACTTGGAACAATTTTAAACTGTTGAGTCAGCAGTAATATTCTTGTTTTTGAAAAATAAATTATTTCATTTAGTTATGTTATAAATTCTGATAAAAACAAAGAGTGCGAACACAGGTAAATGTGTGCAAAACAGGCAGGCAAATAAAACATATTTTTTTTTATGTCTATATACTTTTATAAAAATACAAAATGTCCTAAGTGTGCCTTTCCCTAAATCAATAAGATATGGAGAAAAAAAAGCAATATCAATGGCTAAAGATAATTTATCAGTACAGTAGCTATCATACAGCAATATTTTTAAAACAGTTTTAGGTTGAAAATGAATGAACAATTAAGACTGCTTTATGAATAAACTAGAAATCTATGATGTAGTTAAATGAGGTTTTGGGAATTCAAAAATAAGATGAAAATAGAAGCTGCTTGTCAGCTTCTTTCTACCACAGTCCTAATTGGAGCAGATGGGCCTAACTCTGGCTAGGGTGCTTCAATCTCTTAGGAACTATTTGCAACCTGCTTCATATAGGTCTTTTTATATCACACAGCAATTTTAGAAAACCATGTCTCTATATATCATCAACAGTTTTGCATGCCTAAGCTTATCAGAAGTGTTTATTCTTAAGCCCTATTGGTCTTTCTCACTGCTTCCTTTTTGAAATAATTATTAGTAAAATGTACATGTTTTATAGATTGCTGCTGTGATATGAATGCTCATTTTGGCAGCACTCATTATATCAAATATAATTTGACATCATACAGCTACTAACAGAAAAAAAATCAGGGTGACTGTGCCTTGAGATACAGCCTGGAGAAAGAGGTTTTCATAAAACGCATCATTCCAGGAGCCATTGTGATGCACATATGCTATTGTAGATCAATGTATCTGTGCTTCCTTTTTGTTCTAACCATGTGATTGGGCATGGTAATGTGCTATTGGTCTCTACTGCCAGTATAGGAGCGTTAATATATGTTTCCCCTCTGTTGCCACAACCAAGCCTCTGCCACCTTTTTCAAGGGTCTAATTTGATAACATTGCAAATGGGGTTTCTTTTATTATTTGTTCTACATAAAAATGGTTCAACCCTCTACTCTTGAATCTCAGTTTCCCAAGTCCTATTGGAACCTTCTGTAGACTGATATCAGCACTCCATGGTGTTTTTCTAGAAAAAGACCACTAACAAAACCTTGTTCTTATGCTCCAGCACCTAACCACATGACTATCATTGATGGTTACATTCAGTAGGCATTTGTGGCCCTTATAGTTTCTGTAGAGAATCCTCCAACAGGTTTCTTCTGTCATGCATGTCTATCTGTGAAATAGGTCCTGCCTTTTAATTTATTTTCTTCCTCACATTATCAGTCATATGACCCCAAGTCATATAACCCCTTCATCCTCACTGACCTGTCTTTCTAGGTTGCAGTGTATCTCCAACATGAATGGTCTTAAAAGTATGATGCTTCATAACAACAGTGCTAGCCTATGCCTGTAGGTTCAGTGCTGGCACCTTGTTACAAATACCAATTTACAGTATTCTCTGAGTTGGTGAGAAAAGGAGTGAGTAATGGAGATATTCCTGCCCATTTCTCCTAAATCACTGTATCTCTCTGTATTGCAGTTGGAGTTAGGGCACGATCCTGGACTGAGTGAATACCCTTAGTTATTACTATGTTTTATGGTAGCTGTGTAGTAGTATTAACAAGATCTTACTTTTTTTCTTGGGGGCATAATGCATATCACAGTCTAGTCCTTAGAGTGTATCTATACATAGAAAGACTATACTGCTTTTATGTGATTTCAAGCATGAAGCCCTTTGGAAAGTACTGGCCAGATTTGGATGTCCTGAGAAAAGTACATAAGGACCCTAAGGCTTTTCTACAACCAGATGACTTCAACCATTCTTTGTAGCAGATCAGAGACAGATTTATTTGTCATCCGAACCAGAGACAAGCCAAGGATGTGTCATCGTCCCAATTTTGGTTTCCATTTGTTTATAGTCATACTGGTTCTCATTAAGAACAACCTCTTTCCAGAATTGACATTGAATACCGAATGGCTGGAGAGCTCTTCAATCTGGGATGTTTTTGCTTGAAGACCAAAGTGCTCAAAACAAACATCCTTGACCTTTAATATGCAGTTGATTTTGCCATCCTTGCATACACTGAGGAAAACCTCCAGATCACAAAATCTTCGGAGAAGCCTACCAAACTTGAGGCCTCTCTCTCAACATCATGAAAACTAAAGTGCTCTATCAGCCTGCTCCAGGCCATGAATGTGACCCTCAAAATTACCATCAAGAGGTAGACTTTGGAGATAGTCAAGTACCCTGGTAGTCATCTCTCTCAGAGTGAACACTGATGAGGAGATCCAGCCCAGAATCCAATGTGCAAGTTCCTCCTTTGGAAAATTGGTTCAATGTGCCTTTATTGATTGCTATGTCCAGAAAGATACAAAGGTCCAGGTCTACAGTGCAGTCATCATCCCCACACTCCTCTACAGATGTGAAATGTGGGTGACCTACCATTGTCATCTCAAGAGTCTGAAAAGGTATCACCAGTGATGTCTCTAGAAAATCTTCCACATCAAATTGGAAAATTGCTGCACGAATGCCAGCATCTTTTTTAGGCCAACGTTACCACCATTGAGTTAGTGATCCTTAAGCATCAACTCCACTGGGCTGGATACTGTGTATGGATGCCTGACTTGACTCCGAGAACAAGTGCTCCACTCCCAGCTTAGTTATGGCCTGAGATCTTGTGGTAGCCAGAGGAAAAGCAACAAGGGCACACTGAAGGCATACTTCAAAAAATGGATGCTGACATCATGAGTTGGGAGAAGCTGCCTGCAAACTGACTGAAATGGCTCTGCAACTCAACCAAGCAGCAGCCTGTTTCAAAGTGAAGTTCCTTGCCTTCAAAGCAGAAAAGAGAGAGCTGAGAAAGGAAAAAGAGATGAATCCAAGCCTGCAGTCTACTCTCCCCTGTGGAAAGACCTCAACTACCCAGACATCTTGTGGGAAGAGCGCTCGGCCAAATCCAAGTGGTTGCAAAGCTTTCTCTCATGCATGGATGAGCTCTAGCTGATGCAAAAGTCTACAGGTCGACAAGAGGTAAAACGCTGCTTGACCTGGTACTGGCAATGGGCACAACCTAATCAGCGACCTAAGGATCAAAGGGAAGCTGGGTGACAGTGACCACAAGCTGATCAACTTCACCGTCCGCCGTAAAGCTGGCAAGTCAGTCAGCAATATAGAAGCCCTCGACTTCAGGAAATATGACTTTGACAAGCTCAGAAGGCTTGTCAGTGAGGCCCTGAAGGACCAAAACCCAAAGGAGATGGGAGTTCAGGATGAGTGGTTGCTCCTCAAGGAAGTGATCCTGGATGCACAAGCAAAGTCTATTCCATCTCAGAGGAAAGGCAGCAAAAAGGCACAGCAGCCCCCTTGGCTCTCCAGGGAACTAGCGGACCTCCTGTATTTAAAAAGTTCTTCACCTTGGGAAGAAAAACCTGCAGCATGCTTATAGGCTTGGCAGTGCTACGCTGGCTAGCACTACAGACAAAAGGGACTTGGGGGTCATGATTGACCACAAGATGAACATGAGCCTTCAATGTGATGCTGCAGCTAGTAAAGCGAGAAAAACACTGGCTTGCATCCATAGATGCTTCTCAAGCGAATCCCAGGACATCATCCTCCCATTGTACTTGACCTTGGTGAGGCCGCAGCTGGAGTACTGCATCCAGTTTGGGGCTCCACAATTCAAAAAGGATGTGGAGAAGTTTGAGAGAGTGCAGAGGAGAGCCACACACATGATTAGAGGTCAGGAAAACAGACATTAAGATGAGAGACTGACAGCCATGGGACTCTTCAGCCTGGAAAAGTGTAGGCTCAGGGGTGATCTGGTGGCCACCTATGAGTTTATCAGGGGTGCTCACCAGGATCTGGGACAACATTTGTTCGCCAGAGCGCCCCAAGGGATGACAAGGTCAAACCGTTACAAACTCCTCCATGACCGTTTCAGGCTGTACGTAAGGAAGAACTTCTTTACCGTCCAAGCCTCCAAGGTTTGGAATAGACTGCCACTGGAGGTGGTTCAAGCACCTACTTTGAACACCTTCAAGAGACATTTGGATGTTTATCTTGCTGGGATCCTATGACCCCAGCTGACTTCCTGCCCCTGAGGCAGGGGGCTGGACTCGATGATCTTCCGAGTTCCCTTCCAGCCCTAATGTCTATGAATCTATGAACTTCGGTGGAGGGATATGAAGTCACCTCAAGATCTATCAATGAACCCATGGTAGAGACTGTCTTCAAATCAAAGGGTTGCCAATGATGATGTGATTATCACTGAGAACTTGTACTAGGAAGTAATCACTCCAATGCTGTGGAACTTTGTATCACAAGGCATGATCACATTTTTCTCTCATTGTGGCTTATCAAGTTCTTTTACACTGTTTTTTTCCAGTGATCGACCTGGCTATAAACATCCTTTCATAAATTAGTTACCTCTCCAAGAGTGAAGAAGTATTTGTATGTATATAGTTCATAAAGAAACTTGGCATCCTTACATATTAAAATCATTATATTAATGTAAGCTATTAAGATGTTGTTATTCAAATACTTCATCATTTGCAGTTTTTTAATCATATGGCAGGAATTGATGTTTTACCTCAGCAACTCTTGCATCAAAATATTACATTTTAATAGCAATTATTCCTTATGGTTCATTACAAACAGTTAATATATAATGAAAATAACATCACAGAGTGAATATAAAATATAATGAGCACCAAAGCCATTTTCTGCAATTTAACTACATCATATGATATGACTGGTAATAACTTTTCATTATAAAATTTGTTAATCAGGCAAATAGGTTTGTATTCCCTCTTCTATTACAATTTCTTTAATTAGCAATTTATGTTTGTAAAATTATAATAATTCATTCACATGCCAAAGGCAGCCTACAGTATGTGTTAGACTAATTAACACTTGTGTATATTTTAAGAGTTTTATTGATCCAGAAGTTTCATTTTAATATACAAAATATTCAAAAAGATCTGTTTAGCCTAAGTAGACTTGATAACATGTTTTGAAGAGAAAAAGAGGCTGCTTCTTTCCATTCTTGACCTAGGCGAAAAGAGAGATACAAAGGTTCTTGTCTCTGTTGTCATAAGTACAATAGAAATGCATCAAAGGGTAAGGAGCACATTTCCAATTGGAAGTCAATGAAACTTGTAGTCTAGTACTCTAAATAAGACAAATATCAACTTTGCCATAGCCAGCTAGAGAGGTAAAAAATGAAATAAAATACAGAAGTGTTGGGGAGTGGGGAGGGGAACAACTCTGAACCTTTGGAAGTCTGGTGGACATTCTCACATTTATGGATGGCTCTCTGCTTTATCTGACTATATTTGCATATCTTTATACGTGACTATATTGATTTCTGTCTTTCTAGAGCCATTATTTTAGAAACCTTTCCACCTTCCAGTTCTGCTTCCATGCTTCTCCTAACTGTCAGTAACAAGTTAGTGAAAAAGCTTCCTTGACAAATGAAAATTTCAAACTATACCTGTGCCATCTAGTCAGTGTCATAGCAAAACAATAATAATGTCAGGATTTCAGAATATTCTAAGACAGACTGAGTGTATTTTTGTATTCAGACTTAGAGACCAGTTACTAGAAAGGAAGATTTCACCCCTCCAAAAGTATTTTTGTGTATTTAAATCACTTCCTTTGCCACAGTCAGTTTAAGATATACTGCAAGCATCTTATAACTCGTGATGTGCCAAAGTAGCAATTTGTGTGGTCAGTCATCCATGATCTTTTCTAGTTCATAAACATAGTGGAAAATGTGACATTTTCTCCACTTTAATCTGCTGTGCTTTGAAAAGTTTGGACTGAATAGAGCCTGTTGGACACAAAAGAGAGACTTCTTTTTAGTTCCACTGTGTTGTGCACTACTGAATTTCATTGGGCAAGGCTGACACAACATGATGCAACTTAATGTAACGCAATACCATGCAACTCATCTAAGTAATTTGGCTGGAACATATTGGATTCAGGGCTATTTTCATAGAGTCAAGCAGAAAAAAAGTCCTAGGGAGCAGGGTAATTTGTGGTGTTTACAAATTATGTAAAGTGGTGGATAACAGTGTGTGATCTTTCTGTTGCGATCATTTTTGTTTTTATTTAAAATGTAAATAGACTTCTGCTCTTATGATTGTCAGACTTCCATGCATAATTATTTTGTATATCTTAATGTAGTCAGAGATGAGTAATGGAGTATATACACTAGTAACTCTGTTAATACTTCCACTTCTCTAATTTTATATAGAATTAATACATCTTTCTTACTCATATCAGAATAGTAGTTACCTATTCTTATTTAATAAACTATGCTAAAAGAATATGATTTTTTTCTTCTTTTATTATTATATTAATGTTACACTTATTGATCCAAATCAGAATAAGGTTCCATTGTGCTGTATAAACACAAATAATAAAAAATCTTTGAAAACAAAGAACATTTTGCTGATGTAACTAGTTTCTACATTTGAGATAGTTCCTAAAGCTGCTTCCTGCCAATAGAGGCAAAAGGGAATTCTCTTTCCATTTGGGGGATGGCCTTATACCCCTGAAGAGTAATTCTTTCTTCCCCAAGGATTTAATTATCATTAAATCTACACAAGGTCCCTTACTAACATGTTATTGGTTTGCTCACAGGTACCCCATGTAGCTAGATTTTTTAGTATCCAGATTTTAGATAGCAAGAAGTTTAAATACATGCACTCTCATTAATAGTTTATTTTTTATACATGTAATGTTGTCTCCTTCCTGCTGAAAGACTACATAAAGTTTACCATCTTTCCTTCAGCCAGAAGAGAAGGATAATATTATCTTCACAATCAGTGTTGCTCCCATTTTGATAACTGATGGATAATGGAGTAAGCTGGTACTTACAATGTTGCCCTTTCTCTTTAGGGGTAAAACATTTCTTCAAAAAGATTGTTATTAAAATAATGCACAATGGGCACTTTTACATATGTTCGGGGCAGGGTTGGGGGGCGGAACCTTAATTAGAGCAACTCTGAGAACTGCTCTAATTAAAGCACTGCAGCCTTTTGTGTATTAGCGTCTCCACACTTCAAAATGGTGGCAAGGGTGCTTGAACTAAAGCTCATCAAAACAGCTTTAGTTCAAGCACCCTGTCACCATTTTGAAGCATGGGGTGCTAATTTATGAGACTCAGAGGGTGGCTGAAGTGTGGTAATTACCATGCTCCAGCAGACTCGATTAATTGAGTCTGCTCCAACATACTGTAAGGACAGTACATCAGAGCAGCCCTGCAGCATGTCTACAGGCATCCAATAAGGCTAGAATGTGTGGTGCAGCATTCTATGAAAGGGTACATGAAAAGATGTATAGTAATTTAAAACCAGAATTCTCAAGACTTTTGTGGAAACTAAGACTCAATTTCCTGACTTGGCCTGGATGAATTATTGCCATCCATCTTTTTTCTTTTCTCCAACAGAAAATTAGGTTTGCTACAAAATGAAAATCTTTACTAATAACATATTTTATTTCTTTGATGGTTTTCAGGTTTGACAGAATGCTGGAAATGTAAAACATTTTCAGTTTTTTATTTTTCTTTCAACAGTCAAATTATTATGGTGAAATTTCAATTAAGTCAATTTATGGTCAAAACTCCCTCTCCTCTATATGTTTTCCCAATTATTCTATATCTACCCTTTATTTCATTCCCTGGAAACCCTTTACATCCCTTCTAGCATTTCTTTACTCCTCCCTTTCAAAAAAAAAAAAATGAAATACTGAGGCTTGACTATCTCTTAATTTGCTTTCCTGCAAGGCCCCTCTGATTTAACAATAAATTAAGAGATCAGGACTCAGAATGTAGCAGTTGCTACCTACACACCTGAGATTATAGGTCATGCTGTTTTATTTAAAACTTTTCTATTCTTTTTTACTTATGTCTATAGAAAAAGAAAAAAAAAAGTAAGCTTTGTTGTTTGCTTTAACAGAACTGTCTGTGTGCAGGACAAGACTGAAGGGATGTTCTGAATTAATAGGACTTAAATAGCCTTTTTGATGCTTCAGATAGGCTTCCTTCTTAATCTTAGGAGGAGGTGCTTGGAGAGGTCAAAGGGAGGACACTGAAATAAGCATACCAATGGGTGGAGTAGCAAAGAAGCAGAGTGGGGACATGAGAGTAAAGGCAGTCCCCAGAGGGCTGAGAGAGCAGCTTTTAGGTTAAATGGTTGGGCAGGCTGGAGAGAGAAGAGCTAAGCAAACTTTGGGCTGGACTGGAGATAGAAGAGGCAGAGAACCTCCAGCTGGGTGGCCTTTTCCCCAATACATGCTTTTATCAAAGTGAAGCTGCCTGTTTTTCTGTTTGGAACTGTGGGTTGCATCAGTTCTCAGTACGAGATACTGAGCTGGAACCTAGTTGCCTCGGTCAGAGCCTTGGAACAACCAGGGAGGGTTGAGAACTAAAAAGCCGGGGTTTCAGAACAGAAAGGAGCCAGGGCTCCCCATCTTGTGCAGAAGCTACAGGGCTGGCTTCAGAGGACATGGTCAGGGCCTTGTTACATGGTAATTTTAGGCAGCTCCTTGACCCCTGGATTGGCTGCACATAAATGCCTTTATGTGTTTTAAAGCACCCATTATAAAGCTCAAAGCTACACCAAGGCAGAATTATCTCCAATCTACCTAATTTTGCTCCTGTTCCAGCCACTCCCCACTGTTACTTTTCCCAAATTGAAGTCTTCCAGTACCCCAGGATGCAGTGGCCATTCCTAAGTCAGGGTGAACAGGGATGCCAGGGTGTAGTGGGGCTTGGGCACGGTGCCTCTTGCCCACTGCTTGCCACAACCCTGGAGTATGCAGTGGCTGCGGTGCCTCCCACTGCCACCCAAACCTCCTTGCTGCTCCCAGGAAGCAGAATGAGTTTTGCAGCCCCAGAGAACCTTGTAGTCACAGTGCTTCCCACCAGGGTGGGTGCTTCCCATGTGGGCAGCCTTGCTGTGAACACTGTACAGACCAAGTGGCTACTTGAGGTGGGTCAGGGCCAGTGGGGAGTGAGGTGGGGGGGGGCAGGAAGAGGCATGTGCACCAAGATGCTGCTGCAGGGTAGGCAGAGTGTGGCTCAGCACAAGAGAAAAAGGAAAGCTATGTGAGGTTGCCACAAGAATGTGGAGGGTGCTGCATGGTGGGGCTCTGGTCCTGACTCAGCAAGGGACTGATGGCTCCATTGGTGCTTGACTTAGGGGCATTGCACTGTGCCATCCCACTGGTTTCTCCCACAGCACCACTTTATGGCTGGTGGGAGCATTTAGCAGCCCTGATAGGGAGGGGTACTGCCTTGTCACAGCTAATCACCAGCATGCTGTCCACACTGGGCTCTAGGGGAGGCAGGTAACATTGACAGCTTTAATGTGTGACTACCCCAAACTCCAGGTTAGCACTAAGGGCTCCTATACATATGCAGGAAGCCTGGTCTGACGCACTGGAAATCCAGCTCATTTGAATATTAATCGAGTTTGCTGGAGCATAGAAATTAACATGCTCCAACAGACTCTAGCATTACAAGTGTCAGTGTGCATCGCTGTAGCATCACGAGTATCAACGTCCCCACACTGAAAAATGGGGGTGGGGTACTTTGAATTAAAGCTTGTTTGATGAGCTTTAGTTCAAAGCACCCATTAATTAGGGAGCCATACTAAAGTGTGCCCCCACCCCTCCCAGAGCACATGTAAAAATGCCCTAAGTGATCAATATTTGCATGGCTTACAGGATAAGGTATAACAAGGCCTTCAGAAACTAGACAAAGGCCTTCAGAACAAGGCCTTCAGAAACTATCCTAAGCTAATACCACCCCTGAGGGGAAGAGGACTCTATGATATAGGCCTATGGTGAAAAATACATTTCAGGAATGATTATATAGTATTACCCTACCTGACAAGAATTGAAGTAAATAGAAAAATCAGGTTTTGCATTGCATGAATGAGAATGTCTTGCAACTGAGTTAACTGGATAGAATGATGAAATAGATTCTCAGCATTGAGATATAGGTAAATTTAGGTTTATAGATTTATAAATATTTATTGTTCCCAACTATTATTACATACCTAATACCTTTTAAATAGGTAGGTAGGGACATGAAATTAGCTTCAGATGGTGAGGTTTTGCCATATACCATAGGTAGAGTCTGGTTATATGTCACAGCTTAAAATAATTGTTTTGGTCTCAAAAAAAAAAAAAAAAAAGAAGAAAGAAAGAAAAAAAGAAGAAGAAAGAAAGGTACACTGGAATTTAGAAAGAAGCATGTAAGAATTAGCTTCTGATTTACTTTCTTCTGTCCCCTGCAGCTACTTGTTTATTCTGTGTAATGATAAATCCATTTTAGGTTTTTGCCAATCAAATTGACATTCGTATTGCAATAATAGGAACCTTAGGAATATTTTAGATGGATTTCTTTTAGCTGTTATAGGTACAGCAGACAGAACACTGCACTTAGCACCTGATTGTAATCAAGTTGATTTTTTTTTTTTAGGGACAGATCCTGAGTTATAATCACATTTATGATTAGGGTTTAAGTAGTAAGCAACTACTCTGGTTCTCTGGATCATGGTATACATGTAAGAAACCCAGTCAGATGCCTGATGAATCTATTTGTGGCTAAGAAGCCCAAACTGAGAGCAACACAGCTTGTTACATGTTTCACAGATCCACATGTTGTTGGAGTTGGAGTCCAAATTTACAGGATGCTGCTTCCTTCTTTCTTGCTTTACTTCCATCCTCTGGATCAAAGATGATTCATGAGGAGCTTTACCTAGTCCTAGATACTCCCTCCAGGTTTGAGTACTGGTTATGTATAATATACAACAAAACAAAACAAAATATTCCGTAATGAATGTAGACTCATACTTAGTGACATTTTGGATAACTTAATTTCAGTAAACATTACTGACAATAACGGCTGGTAAAGAACAAGGAATTTGAAAAATAAATCAAAGACAACTATTCAGATTATTTTTTAGGGCAGTCTTTGAATAGTCAGTCTTTCTTAGCTGGTGTAAGCTAAGGTGTTATCAGGGTTCCACAGACGACAGCTTATAGAAGCTGATGATCTGCTTCTCCATTTTTAAACTCTGAATATGTAGGTAGTTTCTTAATTGTGCCTTTTGTTTTGAGGATAACATTAGGGTGTTTAGTGAATGTATGCAATTATATACATGTGTACTTGCCAGACAGTTTCCTTGAATTATATACTTCCAAACTGTTATAGCATATGAACTTCTAGGGAAATAACTTGTCAATCAGAAAATAAAATATGATTTAGAATTAAATTAGAAGAATATGGCATGATGACAGTTAATCCTTGAATGAGTAAAAAATACTTTTATGGTTGTCTGGCAGCCAATGGGATGCGTGTCAAAGAGGGAGGCTGATAAATGAATAAGCAGGAGAATTGTCAACTTTAGCTTTAATTTCAGATTAATGAAAGGGGACCCTTTAGTAAATTAACTTGCAGGATTGCTGAAAGTCTATGGTATCTTTTTCATGAATGCTGCAGCATACTTGATCCTTTTCTTTTTTCCTCATAAATGATTTTTTTTTTTTTTTTTATTAATACCAGTATAGAGTTCAGGTGTTCAGTAAGACATTGTTAATTTGCTGTCATATTTCAAATGGAAACATATTTAAGATGATATAACCTAAAGCCATGTTTCTGCATTTGTAGTGTACCAGTCACTTTTCATTGAAGATATTTGTTTAGTATATGGAAGTATATGGCCAACTAGAAAAATAGTATAAAGTTATTCACAAATTTCTGTTCAAATAAAAAAAAAATTATTCATTTCTGCAATAATCACAGGCCTCTTTATTGGTTTTTCACAAACTTTTTATGATAAATTGTTTATATTTTATAGTTTGCAGGATTGGATATGGCGAGTAAAAGTAGGACAAGTGGAGGATATAATTGTTTATGCAGCCACTGTCTTCTCTCTTGTTCATAGATGAGACCTGGGCTGGAAACACTTCCTGTACTGAATAACGCTTCAAATATGAACAAAGAGTTGAAGTCTCAAAAAAAACCAAGTAACCCCCGCCCAAAATATTTACTTCAGGTTAATAAAAAACATGGTTCTTGACCATTTTTATTTCTTATTAGAATTGTTTAATTTTGAAATGAAAATTGTTTCTAATGGGAAGGCTAGATATTTTTTCATTACCAAAATGTGGCAAAAAAACAATGTCAGAAACTTGACTCTGATTCATGCCTATGCAACATTAATGTTTTTATAAATTGATATTGGAAACTGCTAGGCCAAAACTTAAAACCTGGTTGAAAGAGAACTTTTAATAAAATGCATGATTAACAAATTTGATTTGCAGCCAAAAGAATACTAACTTAAGATTTTTGCATGATTAAAAATAGTACTAAAATGTTTACATGGACAATGGGAAATAATAGAAATCATAGGAAACATAGAAAAGTAGGACTGGAAATAAGGTTGCTTATCTAATCCAACTCTCTGCCAGAGGCAGGATCATCCCTATCTAAACCATCCTGTACAATTCATGATCTAAGCTCTTTGTAAGACTTCAGTAAACCCCAACACAAGCCAAAACACCCAAAACCTGGCACAGAAAGCAGAGGGACCACAGCAGCTAATATCCTGCATCTGTAAAAGGTTGTTAAAATACACTTGAGAGATCACAGGTAAGGGGCCACACACCCCTCTGTGGAGGAAGGCAAAACCCCCCACAGTGTATACCAGTCTGACCATGGGGTAAAATTCCTTCTGGACCCCAAATACAGTGATCAATCTGAACCTGACCGTAGGGGCAAAACCCTCTAGCCAGGAACCTCTGTCTTTGGTCCCAGTAGGAGCATTGGGACACCCCAGTCAAAATCCTCAGCTTTTGCTGCAGCCAACACCACTCTGGACTGTGTGTTCTGTTTCTGGAAGGTTTGGATTACCATTTTTCATGGAATCTAATTTAAAGCTGTCCTTACTAGGGTGGCCAGATGTTACCCAAAGATTCTCTTTCCCATTCTCATCAGATGGATCCTCTCTCTTGATAGCAGTCCTTCTCCCAGGAACATTTACCTGTTGTTGAGGAGTCCAAGGCTTTCACATTGACACCACTTCCTGGACCCTTGCCTTCCATGGGAAGAAATGATGAAAATGCCACTTGTGCTCCAAGTTCCTTAATCCTCATGCCAAGAGCCTCACAGTCACCTCAGTGTCATTTCTGGCAGTATCACTGGTACTTACATAGACAAGTAGGAAGGTGTAATGGTCCAAAGGATGGGTGAGCCAGTGTGACCCCAGGAAGCACGAGGTCAGCAAAGTTAGGATGCTCTCTCTAAAAAAAAAAAAAGAAAAAAAAAAGTGAATTTCATGCAACTCAAGATGTTAATAGCCATAGTGCCTATGAAGATAGACTGAAGGAGGGCTGGATGCTTCTCAAGGGCACAGTATTGTAACATCCTGAATTCAGGCTCTAAGCAGGCCCCTAAATCTGGATGCCAAATCGGTGTCTCCATCCCTTGCAGAAGGGAATCACCAACCACCACCACTTCTCTTCCTTTATGGTGCAGTGGTCTTAGAGCCCTTGTCCCTGGGGCCTTGCATTTCCTGTTTTCTAAACTGCTGAGTCCTCCGCATCATGCCTACAGATGTCCTCTCCTCTGCTTTTTCCTCAGCAGGTCCACTGCAGGGTTAGAATTTAGCAACAGCTTTCAATCTGTTCCTCTTCACTGGGGGTCCTCCTTCTTTGAGCAGTCATGCTGCCATTTCTCATTTCCTTTTGACCTCTCCAGTACCAGCTTCTCATAACCCATGTCTAAATAATCTTCCTGTATCCTGATGCAATGTGGTATGAATGCCTGTGCTTCCAAGCTTTGACTCTTCTCCTCCAGGGCAGACACCAACTTATATGTAGTGCAGATGAAGTGCTCTTGACCCTCTGGGAGGAATGTGAGCATGGCACATCCTGTGCAGGTTAGACCATCTACTGCTACATAGAGGTGCATCTACATGTACGCCTGACTACCAGTACTGCACACTTCCAGTGCCACATGGGTCATTTCTGACCCTACTGCACAGGAACTCATTGCTCCTGTGCAGTACCAGCAGCGTCACGGTTTGTGTCTGCTGTTGCTACGTCTCTGTAGCATCTTGTGCGGTAAATTTTGTCATAGACTTTAAAATGGTTGTAGTTTTCTTTCCAGCAGGGGGACTAAGATTCAGCAGATTTTGTCTAATCAGTGTCTGAGACTGATAGACCATTAAGCCCCAGCATAGCCCGTATCACTTTGGTATGAAATGAGTCTTAGGATATGCCTGGGGAGAGCATAAAGGTAAATCTATTACTTTCTGGTGCTCAAGGGAGAACTGGATTTTCCTGAGGTTTGGCCAAAGGAATAAAATTCTGAGTTAATCTTCTGATTTTGCAAGAGGAGGGGGCAGGTAAAGGAGGAGAAAGATATATAGATGGACATCTCATTACAACTGAGGAGAAAAGGAGGCTCCAGGTTGCAGCCTGAAGAAGGTAAAGGATGAGGTAGTCCTACGCAAGCGTTACTTTTGTTGCTGGTGTTTTGCTTGGGTCAGTGCATATGATTCTAATACTTGCAGATACCACAGAGTTTGCCTTCAAGGTTATGAAAGAATTGTCACTGCTGTCAACAGTAATCTAGTAATGTGTGCCACTTTTGACAAGTTCCAACTCGACCATATTTGAGTCAAGTGGATCAGTTACATTATTTTAAAGAGCTATAAGTCAACAGTAGCTGCCTTCAATTAGGATAAACCACCTTCTAAGAGAAAGTTATAATTTCTCATTTGAATTATTTTGCAACTTCTTCAGGAACAAGAGGTATAGACTACTAGCAAACATATGGTACTGGACTAGAGTAGACAAATGCCTTTTTTTCTGTGGCATCCAGCCATGGAGCAGAAACAATTTGAAGTATCTTAGGTGACCAAACTTTACAGATGGTTTGTAACACTTCAAGACATTGTAGGAGGTGTATAGGTGAATATAAATCCATAGAGTAAAATATGATAAATTGTTAATTGGACAATTCTGAATAATAAAACATCAGCATCAAAGTTTGTTTCTGATGAACAGTTTACCAAAATTTAATTGTCTACATATGGTTATTAAGATAGACTACTTCTGATTATTTTCAAAAAGTGATTCAGATTCTGTATTAGTCAATTATGTTAGCATTTTTGTAAAATGTATTGTTATTTCTAATGTGCTTTCTCTGTGGGATAATATTTTTTTGTTAATCTGCTAATATAAAAAAGTCAATAAAGATAAGTGTAGAATGCTTTGGGCAAGAAGAAAGAAAAATTAAAAAAACAAACAAATACAAATTAGGAAATTACTCTCTACACACCAATTCTGCAGAAAAAGATGTAGAGGTTATAGTGAACTGCAAACTGAATATCCATTAACAGTGCAATGGTGTGCTGAAAAAACAGAGTGATAGACTGACAAAAGCATCAGTTCTAAAAGCAAAATAACTTAATGCTGGTGAGAGTTTAGATGGAATTCTTTAGTGTACAGTTTTGACCAATACACTTAGGAGGGATGTAGAAAAAATTAAAGTGAGACCAGAGAAGAGCAACTAAATACATTTAGAAGACATGGGGTATGGGAGACAACTGTTTTTTATGGTATCTTATTGGAACAACTATGAATTCTGAGGAAATGTGGAAAGACTTGAGTTTTGTTTAGTGGGAAGCATGATAATAGTCTTTGCATACACAAGGTCATTGTAGCAGGGGGTTGTCCCAGAGCTGGTAAGTCATCGGCCCGCCTCAATGATAATGATTAAGAGATGTCAATCAGGCAGGAGGCTGCCCATTTGTTTGCCCTGATGCCAAGAGCCTGTGTACACGACTCCGATCTTCCCTATACAGTGTTCCATGCCTCACAGATAGCATCCACAACTTAACACCCGGCTTTCTTAGGCAGCCAAGCTCTTCTGTACCCTTCTCCCTCTAGGGTATGCCCCCTCCCTGGGGACCTTTGGTGTCACTGGCCCTGTCTTCACCCTCCAGGCCAGTCAGAGCCCCATGCCCCTGTCTCTGTGCAAACCTCATGGTGGGCCCTTGGCCCTTTTGACCTTTCTGGTCCTGGCCCCAGCATTGACTAGTCAAGGGTCCACCTAGTCAGGTTGACTAGTGGCTTGCCTTCTCTCCCTCACACTCCTCTGCTCCCTCACTGGGGTTCTTCGGCACTTGAGCCTCAGATCTCTCAATACCAATTCAGCTCAGGACTCCTTGCCCCTACCAACTCAGCTCAGGGCTGTCTCAATCCATGAAGCTGTAGGGGCTGGGGTTATAAAATGCCCCTTACACACCTTCCATTGGGGAGGTGACTGGCCTGACATTTCTTGGGGTGACTCCACCACAGGTAGTCCCACCAGACCATCCTGCCCCAGCAGGGTGTGGTTTTCAGTCATGCCCAAGACCTGGAGCCTCTACCTTCCCCACAAAGCCTGCCCTTACCTCCAAGTTTTTATGAGCAGTAGCTCCAGCCAGGTGGTGTTCTCTCTATGGCCACAGCCAGCAAACTGCTACTTCATCCCTGAGGACCTGAGTTAAAATGGAGGCAGCTCATCTCCCTCCTCCAATCACATGACCCTCCTGCAGTCATGTGACCATCTCATCAGGGGCCTGCACCTGCCACTGCCTAGCTTCCTGCTCTAAGCCCTTAAAGTGACAGGCACCAAGCGTGCTCTGCCACAGTCATTATGAAGATAGTGGTGCTCAATTTTTCTTCAGGGTCACAAAAGATAGATTAAGAAGCAATCTGTTTCATTTGCAGCAGGATGGTTTAGATAGATATCAGGGAACACTTTTGAACTATAAGGAGAATTACGTGCTAGAATAAACTACCAAAGAATGTTGTAGACATTTTTTCTTAGGGGTTTATAAGAGCAGGTTAGCTGAGTAGCTGTCAAGGATGGCCAAAGTATATCTGATTCTTCCTCAGAGCAGAGGTATGAGTTAGATGACTTTCTGCGGTCCCATTCAGCCGTGTATTTTTGTGATTTTTATGTTAACCAATATTATAAATAACATTTATTTTTTGTATTTTTAATTGCAGCAAGAAAAGAACCAAGAAAGTTCAAGAAATAAAGGTAAGTGCTAACTATTTTAAAATACAGAGAAAATTGTAATAACCTTATAATTAACCTTCACATTAGTTAAAATCATCAGCCCAGGTTGTTTGCCAAGTATTTCAGTCTGATGTAGCAAAGTAAAGGAACTTAGTGTGATATGGAAAGTCTTATATAAGGAACTGAACTTCACATTTAATGCATTCCCAAACCCTAATTTTATTTTTAAATTAGGTGAGGCTTCAAAAAATTTCCTTATAAAACTAATGCAACTATAATAATATATGTTTTGCTTTGTTATACAAGCACTTTTTTGTATTTCTGTTGTTTTTCTCTGTATATGTATGTTTGGTTTTAGCACTTTTGCTATATTTTAGTGTCTATGCATTAGAATAAATATAGGTATCAAGGGATGGTATGGGTGTAGGGCCCTTCAGAACTTTGATTGATATACCATGGCATGTTCTTTAGACATTCACTTCTCTTTTAGGTCTGAAAATATTAGATATATCTAAATTTTATGGTGTTTTACTGAGTTAGAGAGTAGATTTGCATGTGATGGTTTGGATAGGGGTGATCCTACCTCAGACATTGGACAAAATGACCCTTCTTCTATATGATTCTATGAATCTAGTGTATGCAGCTTTATCTAGACATCTCAATCCAGCTAGCCAGTATTAACAATATTAAGTTGGTACATTATAGAATATGCTGGTTGGTTGACTGATTCATTGTCAATATGGCTACCTATCTCTTAGAAGTCCATTACCCACCAGTTTAGCAGGCCATCTCAGCAAAGAAATTTGCCAAGGATTTATAGAATATTGTCCACTTATGCATCCAATGGACTGAGCCAAAAAAAAAGTTCTAAGGACAAATACATGATTTCCAAGCAGTTAGAACAGGGGTGGACAATTATTTCAGCTGGAGGGCCACTTCATGAATTTCAATGAGCAGTCAAGGGCTGCATGGGTAGCTCCACCCCTTGACAGTTGCCCCATCCCCTGGTCACCATCTTGTGGCTGGAAGTCCTGCCACCTAACCCCTACCCTTTGCCACCAGAAGTACTCCTTTTGGAAGTGGGTAGTATGGCCTTGGAACTGGAAATTAAACTCTGTCACATGGTCTGTGTCAGGGGTAGGCAATGTTTTTGGCTGGAATGCCAAAAACCCCACAATGTCTACCTTGAAAGGTGCTGGAGTGCCGGCATGCCAAAAAAACAAAACTGGGGCAAAACTGGGTATGTGGAAGGATGCACTGTATATTAATGTAGTTAATAATAATAAATGTTTCTGTTTTAAGATAAATACCAGGCTTTCTAAAAATTCTAAACCTGGTGACCATAAATAAAACTTCATAGAGGGAAGAAAGGGAACAGAGAAGAGAGAGGGGAGGAAGGAGGGAGAGGGAGAGAGAGAGAAAGAGAGGGAGGTGTGGGGAAAAGCAGGAGCAGGGGGATGCACCTTAGGTTTACTGGCCTGGCCAAGCCTTGGGAAGGTAGCAGCTGGAGGAGTGGGGGGGGCAGGAGGGGAGTAGTAGGCCCGTCCCATCCTGAGCGGCATGCAGCAAAGCTGACCCAGCCACTGCTTCCCTGCATGCTACTCAGGATGCAACAGGCCTGGCCAAGTTGGCACTGGAGAGGAGAAGCGGCGGCTGAGCTGCGTGCCACTTGGGACCAGCCAGGACAGGCTGGCAGAGGTAAATAGAAGCCGCGGCTTTGCTGCATGCCTCTCAGGCCTGGCCAGGCCAGCACTGGGGAGGGGAAGCCGTGGCTGAGCTGGTCCTGAGCGGCACATGGCTCAGCTGCTGCTTCTCAACAGTGCTGACCCAGCTGGGCCTGTCCCGTCCCATCCCAAGCAGCACATGGCAAAGCCAGCCCAGCCATTGCTTTGCTGCATGCTGCTTGGGACAAGGTGGGCCCGGCTGGGACGGCACTGGTGAGAAGAAGCTGAGCGGTGCATGCTCTTGCCACTCTCCGCGGCCTCCACTACTTCCCGCGGCCCCTGCTGCTCCCTGCACTGCTCCCTGCACCCCCCTCACTGCAGCAACTTCCCTCCACCCCCCCCCCAGCACACACTTCCATTTTGGCCCAGGAAGCACCACGGGGCTCCCGGCCACTGGGCTGTTCCAGTGGTTCACCCCCCTCCATCCAATCTTGCCATACTTTCTACTTGGACGGGTGTGGGGAGGCACTCCAGGGTCACAAGGCTTCTGGTTTGGGGCTGATGGTGAGAGAGGGGAGGGTGACGGAGGGGGGTGGGGTGGAGCCAGGCTCACCTTGCTGCCACAGGCTCCTGTCTTCTTTGACAGGCAGTGAGTAGCATATAAAAATTAATTTTCTAAAATGTTTAGAGGCCCCTGCAGGCTGGATAGAATGGGCTGGTGGGCTGTATCCAGCCCACGGGCCATATTTTGCCCACTCCTGAGTTAGAGAAACTGGTGTTCAGAGCTGCCAGCATCTTCTTGGGAATACACCCATGACATCATAGAAAACACTTTTAATCTATCGGTTTTCCTATATATTGTGCATTGTGCATTTTAAAGCTGACAATCCAATTTTGAAGATTTCAGTGATCCAAGAAAATATAGTCACAAGACAGTGTTTTGAAAATTATTTCCATTTTTCTGTCCATACATCTATACTTATTGGAAATTAAAACAGTCATAATATATTCCTTTCTAGGTGGTCATTGTCATAAACTTCCATCTCTTTCTTGGTGTGTCAGTTCATGTTTTACATGTAGCTGAAGGCATGTTGCTATAGCACTGGAATTTTACTGGTCATTCACAGATAGATTAAAGGAATGGAGTAATGATAGAAGGCTGAATTCATATTGGATGTCTATAACCTTTTACTGACAACCAGTACATTTGATTTTTTTTTTTTACCTAAGTGTACTGTATAGCACAAATTCTTCTAGTAAATTCAAAATATTCTTATGTTCCTAAGACAGAATTTTAAATTATGTTTTTTACTTCCTGTGTTACGTAAGATCTACTTTATATCTGTGGATATAGCTTTGAGAAGATGCCTCTGTAATTATCTGATTCTAAAAAGCAATAATAGACTCAAAAACTGGTCTTTAAATTAGGATGGGATGACACTAATAAGCCTTTGAATTTCCTATCATCTTGCTGCCAGTTACATTCCAATTCTTCCTATTTTTACGTGCATTCCTTGAAGTTTACCTTATTAAGAAAAAATTTGATAGTCACCAAAGTTGAACAAATATGTAAATAGGACTTGTTGTCATCATCTTCAGTAGGAGCAAGATAAAGCCTTAGCAACCAAAATATAATTTTATGATTATTAATCTGATGATAAAATTATGCTAATTCTTTTCATTACTTGTTTGTAACTTCAAGATTTTTATTTATTTATTGTTGCTAGTATTTTCTTGCCTTTGTGACACAGTTGTTCATCCCAAGTATTACTTCTGCTGTTACTACTAAGTCATTCATACAAAAGTAGACAATAGTCATCAAATTGAACCATTATGACATTTTTTTTTCCTAATTTGTGATATTATCTTCCTTTTCCCACATTATGGATCTTGGAACTTTCCAGAGGGCCACTTAAATCAGAAGATTTGCATCTGTTTACAAAGTTGTATCATCAAATAATATTCCAATAACAGTTTTACAATATACTGTCACATTTCCTGATGTTACTGGTTCAGTAACTTTTAGATGAATGTGTTTTCTTCGGCATCATAAATATTATCAATTATGCGTAGTGTAAATGAGGGAGCATCATTTAGTTATGCACAAATTTAAATATACCATGTGAGTGGTGACATAATAGGGCCCTAAATAGTAAATAAGGGCATGTAAGACTAGACAAGGTCAAATTTCCTATTTTGCATAGCTTAGTATCTATGAATATAATGTACCATGACTAGTGGTAGAAGCTCAAATTAGAGTGCTTTTGTAAATCTGGTAAATTTGATGCATGTAAATAGGAGATGCAAGAGAACAGAAACTGTGTGTATGGTTACCTCATGTGACTTTATTTGCCAAATGCCAATTACATCCTGATTAGGAGACAAAGTTTGTAGACAATTAAACAGAACAGCAGTGTTAGCCAAAAGCCCTGATGTACTGTTTCTGGAGGCACAGATATTCTCATTAATTACTGATGGTTCATGATCAAGTGCTGAACTTGAATCAAGGTTTTAAATACTCCTAAAATCAATGTTTAATATTTATTAGAGCTCTATTGCTGTTCTGTTTTTATTAATAATAAAAACTAATTTACAATTAAGGTACAAGCAGGCCAAATACCAATTATCTGAAGAGTGTAAGAGCAAAAACAATAACTGTATTGGATCAAAAATGAATTCCATCTATTGTACTGATAACTTGGAAAGATCAAAAAGCATAAAACAGGACAATTTGATATTAGCAAAAAACTCCAAATTTTCACACTTTTTGTAAACAAAAACATATGTGCTTAATTGATTTGAATGCTATTCGTTTTTACAATATCTCTTTTTCTACTACTCACCTACATTGTAGAAACTGACTTAAAAGAAATGCGTTCAGGTTTTTGTGCATTGCTGTTGATCTCTTGAACATGCACTGTCAACAAACACAAGATAGAAGAATATTGATTGACAGCTCTTTAATTACACAGTATGACTTTCTCAAAATGTTTCAGCCTTTTCATTTAATGCTTACCTTACCAATCTGAAAGCAAAATGGTTGTTGCCTTACAGATAAATTAAAAAAAAGTAATTCTCTATTATTATGAACATATTGTGTGGCTTTTCTGATTTCATTAGCAAACATTTGCTCCTTTTATGATATTTGGCTACCAGGAATAAAGAAGTTTCCATATGGGAGTCAAAAAGGACAATTCACCTGTGCAATGTTAGTACTCAGAACCAATCATGGTCAGAATAACAGATTGATACTGTAACTGATTTAAAAAAGGTGTCAAATCTCTATTTTTCCTATACACAAACAAAAGTAAAATTCCAATGTTCAAATAAACCTAGGAATAAGTCTGGAAAGGACCTTGATCTAAATCAGTAATTTTTAATTTATTGTCATATCTGTTGTTAGACTATGTCTAAGGGATCCATGAAAGATTACTATTTTCAATCAAAAGTATCTGATCATCTACAATTTAGAGAGGTGCATACCTCTGTTTGAAATTGACAAGTGTGTCCACACCTCCATCCAAAATTTTAAGGGTCCGCAAATCAAAAAAGATTGAAAACCACTTAAATCATTGTTTCTTTGCTAGGAAAATGCCAAATTGCCTTATTATATTTTGCACTATTAGAAAATGAAGAATACTTGCAAGCAAATATTGTAGTCATCTAGTAAGACCTTCTGTAATAGTTCCTTTGATGCTAAAAAAGCCAACCACATTTCTCTGTGCCTTTTAGTCTATCTACTTCCATATTACATTACATCAGCACAGTTCACCACTGCAGAGAATCTTGTCTTGTTATTGTCTATCTTGTGATTTTTCATTTTCATAAACTTTCTAAAAGTAATATTAACTCTGCTGTCTCAATATTTGTGACAGAAGAATCTGGCCCAATACTCTTGAAACAATACATATAAGTAGATATGTGGAAAGAACTGTTTTGTCTTTTGAAATATTAAAAAAAACCCCTCTACTTAAGCTAGTGATATTTAAATCCAAAATGTCCTTCATACAAGAATAGGATTGTGTAAGGATTTGGCCTATTATGCTTGTCTAAAATGAAATGGACAGTTTAACCATGAGCTTGAAAGGAGTGTTACCCATCTACTATTTTTTTTTTTATTCTATTGCCCTTTTATTGATGCTGGTTGTACCAAATGGAACAGCTCTGTAAGAACCAATCTTCTAGTATAGTATTGCTCAAGCCACATTCCCTCTGACACCTAGCACTGTCCTTGCAGAGTTATTGTGAATCAGTCAGCTTCTTCACAAGTTAAAAATACTTCAAACACAGGTACCCAAAGCCCCAGCTGTCCTGTTAAAGCAGTTCTTCATTCCTGTTACACTATTAGAGCAGCACAACAGGGACAGAATTAGTACTGTCACGATGATGCCACCATATTGCACTGAGTCCAAGTGAGCACTGAACAAGCTTGCATCAGAAGCAATATAAAACTACATTAGCCTGAGCTTCACCTGATCTTCTCATTATGGCTGATTAACTCAGCAAAGCTAATAATGAGACCGAACCTTGCTCGCCTTAGTTACACAAGCAACCCTACTGAGAGATTTGTGTCACTTACAGAACAGCTTGTAATTTGTTATGGAACACATTTGTGAAAATTTGGGATCGTCTTCAGTTTGTGAACCTGTACAGGATTAAATCATTATACCACATAACAGCTCTGAAGCCTTAAAAGTATTTTAACTATATTTTCATTGAATAACAAATTCATTTTTATAACAAACGTCAGTTAATTCCACAATAACAGAGAAAATAATACATATGGGTCTGATCCAATCCAGATGTATACCAATATAATTTTACTGGTTTCAGTAAAGTGTTGTCAGTATAAAAATGTCATGGAGAAAGAATGATTCAATGAGTAAGTAATTCAGTTTTCAAATCCTTTGGGCCTGATTTTCTTGTTATATAAATTACTATAAATTTAAAGTAACACCATTGATGTTAATCACAGACTCATAGAAAAAATTGTCTAATTTATTAGTAAAACCACATATTCAACCATAAGACATAACACCCAAACCTGCCATAGGTAAAACAAAGGGACAATGGCAGTTGGGATTACACAGGTAATAAAAACAATATAAATTGAAGATTAAGCCTGTGTTGTATTCTGTGGGAGAATCTTATATTAATGCTTTGTATTCAGCAATAGTTTACTAATTAAAGGGAATTTGGATTTTAAGTTCAAAGCTAGTCAGCTGTTAAATCAGTGCATTAATCAGTCAGTTGGGCCAAATTCATGATTGTCTCAAGTTTCATGGTGTTAGGGGATTTAGAATAGGTCTGACTTCAACCCACTCTTTTTAGCCTGTGGCTGACTTTGCTGGTTCTACTTCAATTCCTTAAGACTTGTGAATGAAGAAAACTCAAACTATTCAAATGGCAGTAAGTGAATAATCCTTTAGCTGTAACCTGCATCCTGTGTAATTGCAGTACTATTTTGCATTTTTATATTAGACAAATAAACTATGTATTGAGAACATTGGCTTGGTTGTCCAATGTACAATATCTACATTATCAGCTAGAGGTTTGTAAGGATTGCCTTCGCTTAGAATATCTTAACTGTTGTTGATGTATGAATAACGTCAACATTTCACCCAAAGGTTTATTTTTGATTCCTGAAACCTGGCTCAGAGTTTTTTATGTTAGAAAATCATAATTTTTTATTTTTATTGGGAAAAATCTTACTATTTTTCAGGGTTTCTTTATTTACTTATTCTTCAAAATACTATCACACCGCTTTGGCCATCTACAGATTAAAAACGGTCATTATTTGCATTGATTTTCACTGTGGCAAACATTTGAGCCCTAAGTCACTCTCTCATACATAACAGACTAATACTGCTTCAAATAAAGGATTTATTTGATAGTCACAGGCTGTATGTGGCCTATGGCCTGTGGTTTAGCAGTTCTGATTCCATCTAGCAAAGGCCAGTGGTACACATATGGAACAGTAGCCAAGTTAGAAAAAGCTTATTGTCATATGTGACACAAATCTCACTTCTCAAACTGATCTAATGCCATTTGAAGCTTTACAGCTGTCACCAAACAGTAGTAATTCAGAACATCAAAATGACAGTGAGGAACTGACACCTTCTTAATCTAAAAAGAAAACACTGACCCTTGGTATTTGAGAAGAGAGAAAATTTTCTTTAGCTGTTAGAGGAACAGAGCCCCACAAAAGGATTTTTACTACATTGAATTAGTTCTGATTCTTCCAGTAGATTCCAAGGATACATATCTACACTAGACAGTCCACAACACTATCAAAATGTCCTTGCCATATTTTAGCTAGACAAATTATAATGAAAGTAAACGAGATCAAAATAATTTGGTTCTGCCTTGAAGAAGTTGTGGATTTTGCAAACCTTCCTGACATATATATACTGAATAGAAAAATAGAGAATTAGAAACCTTATTGTACTAGAAGATATTTGTTGATAAATTAGCAAAACTGAATTTTGTGAATGGTGGTTAACCTCAAACCTCAGTTAGTCATAGTGAGCTAACTTTGTAGTTTCGTCATAAATCTAAGGGATGGGTTAAGAGTCTTGTCCTCTTCCATTTTCTCCCTGTTGTAATTGTAGGGTATTTCCAGGTTTATATGCAATTGAATACAAAGAAGAATGTGATCCAGTTTCAAAGTTTCATATAATCTTTTGAAAGGGCACATAAGAAACACATCCTATGTCAAAGACCTGTCACAAGTGGCATGAAATAACATGTATATAGTAGGAAAAATATATTCAGTTAAATTATATTTCACACTGCAGCTTTACTGCATTCTTAATAAAACATAGTTCAGCAGAAATTTATATAAAATACTCTGTAGCTCAGGGGCATAAGCAGCTTTAGGAATTACACAAGAATGACAATCCATTTATTTATTTATTTTTACTGCTTACAGCATTTTCAAGGCAAAGGGGTTGTCACTGAGATTAACTTTGCTCCTCTGGGACCCTTCTGTCATTCAGGAGGTTGAGGAGAAAAAATTGATAAACTGGTATTTTACAAAATTATCTGTCTACATTGAGATGAGGCAACATTGTAGAAATCCAGTGTACTTTATGCAATAATTCTGTATTTCCAGCCCCTTTTTCTGATAATTTGTCCTTTCAGAACCTAGGTTATATTTATTGGATTGTTAAAGCTTCACAAGAGATATTTTGAAGATAGAACATATTTCTATGCAAGTGATTTTTCACTCAGAGTGCTGTGGCTAACTACAGATAGGCAAAACACCTTTGCAGCCTTTGCAGGTTAGTCTAAGCAGCATAAATTGAACCGATAAGCAAGTGAACAGAAATTCACTTTTGATTCCAGAAATGTAGCCACATGCCTACAGTGTCACAGGCCAGAAGCCAGGGGGCACAAGAGCATGTCTCTCTGCTTGGATGGAGCTTGGCCCAAAGCTAGCCCACCCACCCTGTGGAAGGGACAGGGACTTTGCATCCTGGGATGCTGGTGGACTGTGAGTTAACTTTAATTTGGAGGGGATCTGGGACAGAAGTTCAATAAACTGCTTTAACTTAAATCAATTAAGTCTGATACTACATCCATCCAGGCTTATCCTAAACCAGTTTCAGCCATTTTGAAAGCAGTTTATATTGACTGAGCTTCTGTTGTGTTACAGATTTGAGCTGATTTCCAATCACTTATAGTGGTTTATGTGTAATTTCTGTCCCTAGCTTTTAAGGGCACATCCAGATGAGCCTGGCCATGTGGTATGTGGCACCACAAACATGTCTGCAGTGCCACATACCACACAGTCGGGTGTTCTCCATGCTGCAAGGGCATGCTGCCCATGCATGCGCTGCTCCGTTTTTTTTCCCCCATGGGTTTTTTGACCCAGGGGTAAAAAAAAAAAACCTTTGGAAAAATAAACTGAAGCAGACCATACATCGGTAGTGAGTGCCACTGAAAAATGCAACTGGGCCACTCATAGCTGTTCTGTGGCTGCCAGCCAGGCTCTACCCAGCAGGGTCTGCCCAGCAGGATTACTGCTGCTGCAGCCCCTGGGGGCCCCCAGCACTGCAGGTAAAGCTTCTGGGGCCAATGCAGTGCTGGTCCCATCCTCCCCTACTGCCCCTGGTATAACTTGCCACAGGCCAAGCATGTAAGGTGCACCACTGCTACTTGTCCCTGGGGAACCAAATGTCCGCGTTCATCTGCACATGGCCTAAGGGTGTTGCATGGTGCCTCTCAATATTAACACTGTAAGGTGCACAAACACCTACATGATTCACAAGATATTTCAAATAGGATTCCATAGTGTTGGAAATACTCCCACCTGTTGTGATCTTTCTGAGTTCTTCACAACAGAACAACTGCTGTATTATTTTTTAATAATGAAAGCTAGGAGATGACATTTTATGAGCAGTACCTTGTGTCTCTAAAGGTTGGAAACCACTGTTCTATGCCATAGATACTCCATAAAGAGCAAGACCCAAAAGTTTTTGTGAGTGCCTGAATGTGATTTAGGAAATATTTAAAGGCTGAAGTAACAAAGAATAATCCATATCATCTCTGCCCAGCAGCCACAAAACTGCCTAGAAGCCTAGATTAATTAGGTTTGAAAAGATCCATAGTAACCTACTCATGAACATGGTCTTTGACTAGCTGGCTACCTAACTACTGCTTAAACTCTTGTGCTTCAAATTCATGCTATAAGGTTCTTAAGTCCACCTAAGTCATTCTTAATGCATTACATGACCACCTAGTGAATACATCTAGCAAATTTTTGAAGCCAGTAGCATGTATTGAGTTCGTTACAAAACCTAAGTACTATTAAAAAATATAAAAATGCTATGCCACACACACATGGCAGGTTCCATGATCTTTGTGATCTGGCATAAAATTAGTCTTATTCTGATTGTGTGAAAACTGCTAGGTTTTCAAAGATCCCTAGATGCTGGGAGCTAGAGACTGGGGAGAGGCATTAGGCCTCTGCGAGTTGGCAGCAATCCGATCCGGCTTTGGACCCGGCCACTTTGGATGGCCGTGATCCAATCCAGAGCTCTGGACTGGGTTTCAGCCTCGATCCAGCTGAAGCAGCTCCAAAGCTTCAGAGCCGCCTCAGAGATCTGGCCATAGGGTACAATGGGGAATCAATGAAATATCTATAACTTTGTTGTTTTTTGTCCAAGTTGGATGAAATTTTCAGGAGTGGTAGACTCTGCAGAGGGGATGAAGCCTTAATGTGTGGCCTTCATGTAGAACTGAGCCCACTCTTGGCCCAGCAATCACTTGCTGCTGTGCCTCTCTTGGATGCCGGGCCTTTGGCCCCTGTGTGGCTGTGCCCCTCTCAGGCATTGGGTCCCTGGCCACTGTGTGGCTCTGTGGACTTGCATTCTGCCCCTCTCTGGTCTCAACAGTAGCTTGAGCCTTGAGCATGCCCCTCGGGCACTAATGGGAACACTGCAAACCACCCCTACAGTCCCAACCCAAACCACCGGTGAGCTCCCCAGGCCTCAGTGTTCCTGCTGGCTGCAAACCCAACAATCTAGTGTCCCTGGGTTGCAATCCTGAGAAGAGCTCCTAATTCTGAAGCTGGCAGGGCTAAACTAGCTTGCCAGGCCAAACCTCAGGCTTATGCTCCTGGAGCCCTGCTCACTTCTGGTCAGCAGGCTGCCTGCAGGTGCCTATTAATTGCTTCATTGGCCTGCACCTGCCTGGCCTGCAGTGCTCCCTGGCTGGGTACCTTTCATCATAAAGGAACAAGAGCCCTAGGCTTTGTGTTACATACGGGATAACAAATATAAACTAAAACAAGAATATTCGTCAGTTAGTATTTTCATACTAAACATATTAACAAATCAAAAATGCATACTGATAGAAGTAGCTTATACTTTAGATTTTGTTGTTCCTTGGAAGTGACATAATCTGAGAACTCTGGCATTTTCTATAAGGAATCAAAATACAAGGTAGATTTCTAAAATAATTTCTTAAAGTGTATAGAAAAATATATTTCTTGCCCTACATGCAAATTTCAATGTAATCTTAATTAAAAGAAGCTTCTAGGATGTATTGTTAATAGAGGGAGAAAAAGTAATCTCTGTACCAAGAAGCTTATGATCTCAACAAGACAGGCATGAAGCTCTTTTTAAGAAAATTATGCAGGGATCTTTGATGGATTAATTATTAAAAAGCTATATAAAGGAAGGGTTTTTTCAACCCAGACTTAAGTAATAACTATAAGTAGTTAGCACTTCAGTTACATTTTTTCATTTACAGATCTTTAAAGGAGGTTGGTAATTTGATAGATGAGTAAGGGAAAGTGTTTTAAGTGTAAGGACATAGCGTGAAAGAAGATACTAAAATGAAAGAAGGAGTATTTAAGACCACACATTAATGATCACATATAGTAGCTTTCCAGAAATAAAATGCTTTTAATTATATTGCTATATGGAACTACCCAAAACTACATTACATGATAATTACCTTTAAGTGGAATACTATTGTGTGATTTCCATAAAATGAAATAACTATAAGATACCTTAGATTTAGAAAGCAATATTTAAATAATGTTTATATGTATGACCAGGAAAAAAAAACATACCAACAGCTTAATAATTTTTGTATACAGAAAAAAGGAATTTGTGTTGCACAGTAGCAGTTTCCTTATGCATGCCAGTTAAGACGCTCTTTTAGCTTTCTAGTCTCATTGTGAATTCTTCAGAGTGCTATTAATTACATATTGGGAACATATTATTTTCTCATATCTCTTACAAGCAATTTAAAGGACAATCAGAACTTACGTAACCTTGAAATATGAGTCCAATGAGTACGCTTTTTTCGTATGCATACCCTGTAATTGCAGCACTGTACATTTTGCAGGTGCCTTTTGAAACAATTACTGTCTTTAGTCTGTGCTTTAGTCTTTGTATATAGCAAGGGTTGATGCATTTCATTATCCATTAAGGTCATGTTCTAGTTTACTCCAGGAACACTCTTTTGCCACTGCTCCAGACACTAGAACACTATTAATAGTGTCAAATCCTCTTAATGTTTACATCATAACTGGGAGCAGATATTAAAGTGAAGTGCAAATTAAAGACTGTTAAAATGCCTGCCACTAACAATTATGGTGGGGCAGTATTAAATTTCTCATTTATTTTCAAAGGTCAGATTAATAAAGCTGCATGGCACATTATCATAAAGGGTGGACCTAGCTGTCTGTTTTGATTATGCTTAAAGCCTAGTGTTTCTAAGGAGACTTTGCAAAGAATGAATGCATCCATTCTTAACTAGCAGTTTAAATGTGGGTAATTATTAAACCCCTTCTCTGAAATGATCCAAACCCAAGGCTGCTGTCGATCAAATGCCTTTCTGCTTTTCAATTTCCAAATACAAGAAAGTCAGTTCCCTTTCTAAAAGAGAAGAAAAGAAGATTTGTAATCCTTGTTTTCAATAGCTCCTTGAGTAGCTGAAACTATCCAGTTGGAAGCACCAGCTGTAAACTAATATTCCATTAAATATTAAAAATAGGATGATCCAAATCCATTCAAGAAAGAATTACATGAGGCTTTGGGTTTTTTTGGTTTTCCTTTTTTCTTTTCTTTTTCTTTTGCTACAGATGTCTGGCTAGGAACCCAATTAACACACTGAGACCTTTCATCCCAAAGGAGGAACACATCAGCTCTTGCACTACTTTTCTGCCATTGTTTCTATTGAACAGAAATGTGAATGCTGTTCTATGCCAGCTGTATCTTACTCTGAATAACTTCAGAGCCTTCAGAAGTGTTCCTAATTCAGTAGGTAGTCCAGTGCAAATAAACCCAACTTGATACTATATCAAAGCACATACAACTTTAAGCTAGATCCAATATTTAAAATACTGAATGTGAAATCATATGATTGCTGAAAAGCAAAGGACCTGTTGTTTCAAAATATACAAATTGGGGTTGAGTCTCATTAACAGTTTAGTGGTAGAAAAGGGCTTTTAAAAGGATATAAATGAGATTCAAGCCCATTTTGCTTAGTAAATCGGTATATTTTGTATTGTATAGGTATTGTTCAAGTTGCAGCTACATGCCATGGTTTGATATTCCATTGATGAAAACTGCATATAGGTTAAATATTTAAGTACTGGATAAGATATTGGGGTTAAACATTATATATTTTATACTTTCATTCTTCTCAGTTAACCAAAACATTAGGATTATTATGCAGATCTTTAAATCACATGCAGTGGGGAATGGTACTTTTTTTTTTTTTTTTTTAATTTGCACACATCATTCCTTCCATAAATAAAAATAGATTTTATGATTTTTTCCTATATCTTGGAGTTTTACTGTTAAATATTTGGAAATTATTTAAGCAAAATTCCCAAATTACATAATTGGATCTTGAAAACAAACAAATGATAAAAATGTCCCTTAGATATATAAACAAAGATGAAAAACCAAAGAAGAAATAGGTTCACTATGCAGTGAGAATATGATCAAAAGTAAACAAATCTAGGTCAAATCCCAAATCAAAATAAACATTTTGCCACATTTTTCATTAGAACAATGATGTAGAATGTAGGGCAAAGATGTTAGGATTAATGGGACTGAGTATATAAAACTGAAAATTAGCATGTCTGATTAGAAGCAAAACTGAAAAAAACTTAGCATACTCAAACTGAAGTCATGCCTGACTTCTGAAAGAAACAGCTAGAATTCCAGTAGCAAGACTTCTTAATAATTCTATCAAATCTGTTTCCATATGACTGGAAATGAGCAAACATAATAAGAAATAAAAAATAAGTTTTAAGAAAGGAAAGGGGTGAAAGTGATCTAGGGAATAATGTGCTCAGTCATCTCATTTCAAAACTACACAAGATTTTAGGAAAAATTATGAATCTCTTTATAGTTTTAGATAGCAAAATATGGTAGGTCAAATCTGTTTGTACTTTAGTAAAGCATATGATAAAATTCCACTTGGGATGGGATATTATTCATTAAGGGGTAGAAAATGAGGTTTAGTACAAGAATTTTAGGCCATGAACTGAAAAACAAAACAGATGGTAGTAGGTTGTGCTGAACAGAGAAAGTATTAAACTGGAAGAAGGTTACTACTGGAGTTTCCAAAGATTGATATTGGTACTAGGCTTATTTATATTTTTATTAATGCTTTTGGCACAGAAAGTAGGAGAGAGTTAACAAATTCAGTAATTTCCTAAGTAATAAACCACTGTTATTATAGAAGAGGATCAGAGTATCTTGTAGGAAGAAGTTTATGACTTTGGAGATTGGAGTAAAATATGAGATTAAATGTAATAGTACAAGTTAGAAGGTTGTACACTGATAGATGAATAGCAAGGCTATTCTGCTATAAACTGGGCTAACTTCTTGAAAATCAGAGGGAAAGAGTGTCCTGTGTGTTTTCATCAAAGAGACTATGTGCCACTAATGGAATGTAGCTATGAAAAAGGCAAATAACATTTTTAATATGAATTGAAAGAGGCATGTCCAGTAGAGATGGGCAAGAAGTATTGTCATTGTATAAGGCACTTTATAAGATGATTCATCTGAAAAATGATGTATAATTCTGGTCACCCAGATTCAAGAAATACGATTTGAAACAGATGGAGAAATGAGTTTCTAAGATGATCAGGGGATCGGGGGCCTCTTTTATGAAGTCTAAAGGACGTGGTTTGTTTAGTTGAGCAAATTAAAAGCTGAAAGGGCATATGATTGCTCTTCATTCATGGGGAATTTAAAAAGAGGAATAGAGAAGAGCTCTGTAAGCTAAAAAGCAATGTTTTACCACTGTTTCCTTAGCAGATAGATATAATTATCTAGACAGAGTACCCATTTATTCAATGTGAAATTCAGTGAAAATTAGTTACAGAGCTCTCTCTTAAACTTACAGTAATATATAAAATGCTAAATATTTGGTTTATTTAGATGGGGCTAAAGTTGATTCGTTACAACTGTCAGCACCCCCCCACCCCCCCAAAAAAATTTAATTTTAAATAATGTCTATTGGAGTTATTTGGATGTTTAACTTTTATCCTGATGCATTTTATACCACTCATTTTGGAGTTATACCCTTACATATCCTAGTATTTTAAAGTGATTCCTTAAGGAGCACTTACTGATATTTCACTTGCAAGTTATGAATAAATGAGCACACAAATTTCTAAACATTTGAGGGAATTTTGTAGATCTTACTGTATGGTCCTTATTATACCCCAAATATAGCCTACTTTTTGAAACATCTATTTAACCTCATTCCCCCCCCACAGTTTATTTCAATCTTCTCATCTTCTCTCTGGGCTTTGGAGTTTTTGTTGTCTTTTACGCCAGACCTAGGCATATACCATAGAATAACACTTTGAGCTACAGTACTTAAGACATAAGCAAAAAATAGTTTGCTAACTTAGGGAATAAAAATCTCTCTCTCTCTCTCTCCTAAAATAAACAAAATCCTTTAAAACTATACATATATATTGCATTACTCTCTACAGCAATGAATTTTACATTTTAATCTTTAAAAACACTGTAGGCAGAGACCAGGAACTGGGGGTAAATCATCAGAGATGCAAGGGCCAGAAACCAAGGGTTACAGAAGTAACAGCAGGAATCGGGAAAGGATCAGGAGACAAGACTAGAAAAATATATGTAGATTGAGGACTGTTTACAAAGTGGAAGCTCTTCGTGTTATGTGGAAAACGTCATGAGGAAGTGGAGTTAACCAGGTGATAGTGTTACACAAATTGCCAATTGCTCAAATCAAAAGTGAGACTTTATAAAGGGGGATAAAGCAAGGTGCCGCCTTTATTGATTACATGAGTTACACATAGGGGTTCAGGCACATACATAAAGGCTATGCAGAGTTCATTCACTTATGTCAAGGAGAAGGATACAAAATGGAGTTTTCAAGTTGCTTGCAGGACAAGACTAACATGATTACATTTCACTATTATAACACTCGTGCTATAACAGAGCAGAGGCTTTGTTGGAGACTGGCTGGAAGAGCTATTTGTAAAACTCAGGGCTTTATGAGCTGCCATTCTCTACCCACCTGTACTTCACACTTCTTCAAATCAGAAAGCACAGTCTTTAGTGAGGTACCCAGAAAATAAACCCTGAAGCACCTATGAAAAATACCTATGAATTGTTTGCTTTATGTTATTCAACTAGCATTGCAGAGGGCCCCTTTGGCAGAGTCAGGGATAGAATCCAGTTCACTGCTTTAACAGTGAAACCACCCTGTCTCTCTTCCTGAGGTGTGCTTCATCATGCACTTACCAACATCAGCAGCCAATGAAGTAGGTGTCCCTAACTGAATTATTTCCTAAGAAGATCTGTTCTATAGACTGAGGCAAATGGAAAAAATAGGTGTGATCATGAAATTTAAATATTGCATTATATTGTATACACACAATGAGCTGAATTAAGGTTCCATAGGTCACATTTGGTTTGATTTTCATGGGGTAGGCTAAAAGTTTCATAAAAGATCCCTGGTACAAAGAACATTTCCCTATCAAATTTAAATTCTCTGTTTCAAAGACTGGATGCTAAAACATTTTAAAGGAAAAGATCACTATTTTTAACATAGGTAAATAATGTATTTCCTGTGTCTTAGGTTTTAGAATCACCTCAATTATTTTGAAGATATAAAATAATAATAAAGTGGATCAACTTGAGGCAAACATTTGGCATGAAACATTTAAGCCTAAGTGGGTAAAATTAAACATAAATGAAAACAGGGTCTTATAGTGGAACATGTCAAAAAGTGCTACCAGCCTATTTTATGATATTCTGAAATGATCCTAAAAGAACTATCAATATAGATTAAATATTCAATATTCAATAGATTGTCCATGTTTAGATGCAACTTTTTTTTCTTTTTACTTTGGCTAATGCTTTTGATTTTAAGACAAAATAGCTGTATATAGTAAGCCAAGAATGTTTCCTTCCTTCTTTTTTTTTGCTCATATCTAAATATGCTTTGCACATATAACCTATGTCTTTCCACTATGTCCCCCATTACCATTTACACTATCCTCCATAGAGTCAATCTGGATATTTACTCATGGATTCCACTTAGCCTGTCAAGGGCTTTGGGCCTTGTAAAAATAATGCATAATCAGTGGAACAAAGACACCTTTCTACCTGGGATAATTAGAGAGAGAATGAACCTTACCTTAAACTCTAAATAGCTGTGGGACTAATTAGCAGTTGGATAGATGGTCATAGTTGATGGCTAGAAAATGGTATTTAGAGGTTTGTTTTTGGGAACTGGCTTATAGGTAAAGTAGATATTGCATTAGAACACTGGTCCAGTGAAATGGCAAGGGTTAATTGATTTCTAAAAGCCTGTTTGTTACACAGTTTCCTTTCAAGGCCCACTGTGTCTGAAGCCCGCACACACAGGTTGGGAAATTGAAGTGTGTACTGCACTGTTCCATAATATGAGATGAGGGACTCTGCCTCATTGGCCAGGACAGTGACCAGCTGCAAAGCTCTTGGGATTCCTGGTTTTGATAGATGGAACAAATTACAAGATTGGTAAACAAACAAATTAATATGTGAGTATGTGATGGGTTTGGGAAACAAAGCAATAGGAGGACAGGACAGAAAGTGGACAGTATGATGGCCACAGGGAAACCAATCAATTATTCCCAAGAATAAAGAATCATCAGAGGAGAAAAAGGATACAAAAGAAGGGTTTACAGAGCAGCAAAGGGTGCCTGAGAGGGGAACCTGAGGCCACCGTGGGCAGAGGGCACAACACCAGCCCACCTCACCCACCCCAATGTGAGGTTGGGGGGAGCTTTTGCCCTTAACCTTCAGTCTGCTAACATCTGGGATTCAAGCAAGAACCACTGGGTGAATCTTGCATAGTGGCTAGACATACTTTCCCTCTATCACAGCCCTAGGACTTGTAGGTATAGAATTGGGGAGGTTATTTGGTTTGCCTTGCCTACATTATTCTTATCTACTATCACTGTGCATCAATAAAATGTGCCTGTTATTGAGTGGAGAAGTCATGGTCAGTCTGAAGTTTTGGATCCATCTGGAACAAGATATCTGGGTCATAAATCCAGTGCCAACAATAGTTTGCAATCTCAGATACTGTCGACAAACCAGGGAGTTGAGGTGGAATATTTTGCAATAAAAATTGAATGAGTGACAAGACTTCATTTAGTCCTGTAGTTGTTGGTGATCTGATGGATGGGAAAACATGGAAGGAAGTTATGCTTCAGAATTATTAGTCTCTTTGTAGCAAAATAATTTTGAAGACTTCAAATTCACTTCCCCACATTTTTAAAAGATCCATGGAAGTCAGATTTCTAGGATGAGAAACATTTTAGTGATAATGCAAACCACAAAGAAAAAAATGTGGTAAAATTAGTTATAATCTTATATGACTTTGAAACAATGCTATTAATGCATTGGAATAAATATTAAAGCATATTTTTCTCTAGGGAAGTTTTTCCACTATGCTATAAAATTAAGGGATGGTTTGCTGCTTATGCAATAGTTATGCAAGTTAAAGAGCTTTTGTTTACGAGCTCCTGCAACCTAATGATTTGGTTTAGAGCCTTTTCTTTCAATTTTCCACCCCCACTTCATTTTGAATGATACACATTCTCTATTTTTCCATTCATGCCATTTATAACTTTGCATGCCTGAAAAGTTTCTTAAAAGCTACACACAGCAATGGAAGATATATAGCCACATAGCAAAAAGTAGTAATGCTATTAAATTTGACTAATAGTAGCATGCTATTTAAAGGGAACTAAAATGGAACATAGAACACTTAGTGAGATTACAAAAAGGGGTCCCATATGTTATAATCTTTAAAATCATTATCTTGTTTTCAATAAGATAAATAGTATCAGTTAATGTAGTGTCTGGTAGTGATGTGGATGAAGGCCACTTGGTGTAAAGTTAGTATAGATAGGATAAAGATAATCTGTAGTAATTAAAAACCTATTCACTTTTTCAGTAGAGGTTTACTCTCCTCATTTATCAAACTTTCACTGAATTGGAGTAACAAAGTAGTTTTATCATCCCTATTCCTAAATCTCTAAACCTGAATTAGTGGTCAGAAACATGTTCAGTTGCTCAATTTACTATGCATTTTCATTTTAGATTCTATGTGCTTCTGGCATAAAACCCTGTGTCATCCTTTAGGCTAGTTTGTTGAAATGAAGCTAGCCCAAAGGAAACCAGGGTGTTTCAGCTAGTATCTGTCTTCCGTGGGGACAAATCATATGAAATAGGATGTCACCCTGTTCATCTCTTAGCTGTCTGCTGTTCCTCTAAGGGTAGCTCAAAGTGATCTTAAAATCCTTGTATTCAGTCTTGTCTGGGGTTATTAGGCATTTCCAGGAATCCTGAGGAAAGCAGTCTTGATAACAATGAACATTATATTTATGCCTTTTTTTTTTTTTTTTACTAAGAATCCTAATCAGTTTGTACACAAAACACCCTTCCTTCACTTCTTCAAAGCCGAGTTGTTGTTTGTCTTTTCAAATTCAGCTGATATGACTAAATTTGAGAACCCAGTTTACAGGAGTTGTCTTTTATTCTGTAGAATCTTGGGTTGGAAAGGACCTCAAGGGGCATCTAGACCAAGTCCCTACAAAGGAGCAGAGCTCTTTATTCTTAAACAATCTCAGACAGATGCTAATACAACCTCTTCTTGACAGCCTCCAGTGAAGGAGATTTTAATAGCTTCCTCAAGAAGCTTATCCCATTGTCCCATTCTTGCAGTTTGGAAGATTCCAGTCTTCCCCCTTCCTCTTCCATCCCACCTGAAATTTAATCGTAAGATGCTTTGTTGCCATTTAAACTCACTTAAGTTAATTTAAGTGCCAGGTTTCATATCCTGTAATTTGTGGCAAGGGAAAACAGTTCTTCTTTATGGAAAGTCTTTTCAATATTTTAAAACTGCTGTTGTGTCCTCACTTAGCCACCTTTTTCCAGCTAAACGTGCCTAGTTATCTCAATCTTTTGACTTGCTTTCAAATGTCTTTCACAGCCTTCTCATTTCTGCATCTTCTCCAATTTCTCTATGTCATTCTTAACATGCCATTCCCAGAACAGGGTATAGTACTCCATCACAGGAGTACTATAATTTGCTGTGTCTTTATACAATATGTAAGTTAATACAAGTGCTTTTAATTTGGTTGTGTGTGTGTGTGCGCGCGCACTTGCATATGAGAGCGACCATCACATTGCAGTATCTTTTTGGCAGCACTATTAACCATCCCCCATTCTAAATGTGTATATTTGCTTTTTCTTCTTTCTGTGTAGTGCCTTCCATTTATTTTGCCTTCCAGTTTTGTACCATGTTTAAAGTTTATCAGTAAACTCTCTATTCCTATATCTAAATATTAATAAATATGTTAAACAGCACAGAGCCCACTTGACACATCTTTTGCTTTTGATAGTGCTCTATTTATAGTTTCTCTTTGCTTGTGATTATCTAATCAAGCATGCACCCACCTAACAGAAATTCTGTCTAGCCAACAGTTCTTCAGTTTACTTATGGAAATATCATGTGGAATATGTGCATTGTATTTGCCTACATTATTACATATTCCATTCTAACCTTTGACACCAGTGTGTACATCTAAAATGTTAAGCTAACTGTTCCATGAACAAAACTCCCTGGAGACAAAGGCAAACTGAAAAAGTGCCCTCTCCTCTAGATTTAACTCCTGTTGGGAATTCACCCCAGACCATATCATTGCAAGATTCATGTTTCTGCAATAGCTTTGAATGAGTTATGATATTTTGTTCCTATAAAATGCAGGCCTGTGCTCAGCCTTCTGTTTATTGCTTAAAACCACAGGGTATTCAAAGACCCAGAATAATTGCTTTTAAATTGCTACCAACTGATATCATATGAAAGGGAGCCAACTACCACTGTGAATGGCACCTTCTAAGAACAGTTAATCATATTCTAATGAATTTACTTGGTTAAAGCTTCTTCAAAATTGTTGGGAGTGTTTTTGAGTCAAAATCAAATAACCAAATACACAAAGAATGATTGCCTACCCCCCCCCCCCCCACCCATTGTTATTGTTATCATGGAGTTTTTAAGCAGTAGAAGATGCTGCATAGAACTCGATAAATATTCTCAGAGGGAATGGAGGAAATAAAGAATTTTAGCATACAAAAAGACGCACAAAAATCCCATTCCTATTACAAATGCCATGTAGGCTCTAATTAGAGCACATATTGATTCTCTCTCATAAAATGTAAGAGCTCTGATTTGGTAGCTGTAGGGCTAATTGCTCACTAAAACTGTGCTACAAATGGGGCAAAGCCATATAAAAATAATATTCTACTATCATAATTTCTATCCCTGGGGATCAGCTTGTTCAGCTTGCAATATGATCTAATTAGCAGTAAGTTGACCCCTCAAAACAAAACACTGAAGAATCCTGTTGCTATTTATAATTAAGTCATCAAACACCTCAAATAAAAGGTATGCAAAGTTACAGTTACAAGAAAGTAAGTAAAATTGGCAAAATGGGTTTAGTACCACAAAGCCTGGAAGGAATATGTTTAAACATCTCACATAGAACTGTAAACAGTTTTTAATATTGTTCAGCTCATTTTTACTCTGTCAGGTATAAAAGCACTAAGGCTAGGGACAGACATTACACGCAGACTGGTTTAAGTGATCAGAAACTGGTTTAAAGCTGTAATAGAACATAAGTTCAGTTCAAATAAACCAGTTTCAAAATAGATGAAAATAGTTTAAGATGAACCTGATTGAATATAGTATTAGACCTAACTGATTTGGGTCAAACCAGTTTATGCAATGTCTGTCCCAGACCCCTTCCTGATTTAAGTTAAAACAAAGTCCCTCAGCATCCTAGATGCTTTGCAGCCCTGGGCTGTGCTATCTGCTCCAGTGAACGTGGCTGCCCCTTTCTTCCCCCCCCCCCCCGGCTCCCTAGAAAGATCTCAGGTGGAGATTGCAGGCACAGCAGGGGTTACCTGGCTTCTCCCTGTTCCCCCCTCCCCCCTACTGCTTGCTGCTCAAGCAGGGGTCTCCCCCTCCCTCCCTCTCCTCTCCTATAGCATGTACCCCAGCCCCACAGACCCTAGGCATGTGGTATGCTAGCTAATACTGAGAGGTGTTTGTGTCTCCAATTTCACTGGGACAGGCAGACAGTACAGTGTCCACTTAGGGCTTTTTGGAGCTAATCAACAGGTCAGCTGGTAATATCCCTTATTTCCTTCCTTGGAAAAAGCTGTTTGAGAAGACCTTGAACTAATGAGAGAGGCTTTTGTTTTGTTGATGGGCTGATAAATGCTGGGTTATCAGCCCCCTGCTGACTCCCTCACCTGTCAGGTTTGCAGACAGTATGAAGAAGCAGGGAGAAGGAGATTGAAAAACTCAGTATCATCAACAGGTACATGTACTACACACCCCTGCCCTTTGTCCCAAAGTGCTAGCCAGGAGCTGGCAACACTCCTTCCCCTTGAGCAGCAAGCAGGGAAAAGTCTGGGCCAGTGCAGGCAGGATAGGGGTTTAAACCCCTCCCTAATCAGAGCATCCTGATGGGGCCTGGTCATACCCGCCTCTCAGCTCAGCACTGTAGAAGGGAAGGGAGGGCTTCTTTAGCACCCCCCAACTTCTATATGAGCCACTGCAGGGATGTGATCCATTTCTTCAGTCCATTGGGAATGTCTGTGCAGTTACAAACCAATTCAACCTAGGCAGGTTATACTCACCTGCAAAGATTGAATCAATTCAGGCTCAGGCTTTTTGAATGTCTGTCCCTAGCCTAATAGAGTGGGTTGTGCCTCTCATTTTCCCTCCCTCCTCCCCCCCACCTTCCAGATAGAAAGGAGGATGAAGAGGGTGTATTGTTAATTTAGGTTTCTTTTTATTCATGGTAAATAGTTGTATAGTCACTATACTTTATAATTTTTCTGTCAAAATGAACCTGATTTTTTGTTGTACCTAAATAAAAATAATGAAGGCTCTTATATTAATTCATGGTCTTAGACCAGGGGTTCCACATAATTCATGGTTTTATGCTGTGGCTCAGCAAACCACGGCTTGGAAATGGCTGCAGCCTGGCAAACTGTGGCCAGAATTTCCAGCTGGAAGACAGGTAAAGATACCTTCACCCTCCAGGTGGGGCAGTGGACCAAACCTTGCACTGCCATGGGTCCTGTGGAAGGAGCCACAGCATCTCCGCCCAGCTCTGGGGGGCCATGGTTTGCTGGTCTGCAGCTGCTTTGCTTCTGGTCCAGCAGCTGATCGTGCTGTGGACCAGCAGCTGACCTGCTGTGGCCCGGCACTGAGCTGTGGCTCAGGGATTGAGAACCCCTGTTTTAGTCTATTTAGATAATTCCAGCTTCTTGACTATATCCTATCGGGGTCCATTTATATAAGTAGAATATGTGTAAATTTAAGTGTCTCACCATATCAGTTTTTAATTTGTCCTATACATTTCAAATTTTGTATAATAGCCTGGGTAACATGATAGTGAGTGCATTAAAATTTATTAAAGGAAAACAACATTACAAAGGTCATCATCAAGAAATTAATCCTCATGATAGGAAACTTTAGTGACCTTTAAAGTAAATATTATGCTTTTATTAGGAAAATGCAAGCAGAATTTTAACCTGCATAGCAATTTAAATTAAAATATGTACTCTTGGATTTGCCAAAAGGGAATTAAGCACCCAAAAGAGAAACATAAAAAGATAGAAGAAGGAAAATTTGGGCAAAAAGTGAGTAATATAAGGGTGAGAGGAAGGAATAGAAAAATCAAGTTTTTACTGTTTGGCTAGAAATACAGATAGGGAGTGTGGGGGAAACAAGAGGAAAATCAATTTGGGATGATGATGTATATAGAATAATGCTCAGATACGTTTGGCAGATAATCAAGTACATTTGCATTTAACCTGGATGATATACTTTATTGGATCAACTGCGTGTTAGGAGTAAAGTTGAATAACACCTTGCATTCAAAAGCTTGTCTAATCTTCTATTCACCATCCAGTTAATCCAAAAAAAGATATCGCCCACAAAAATCCTTGCCTCTTGTATCATTTCTAAACCATCATGGCTACAGTGTCACTCCACTATAGCCATTGTGTATGCTATAAATTTCTGAATACTGATGGTAGAGGACTGATTAAGCAAAATAGTCTAATAACCTTTTCATCAAAAAGCAAGATTAGCCTTTTTTGGACTTGCAAAATATACATAAAATCTGTTTGTTCTGACATCTCTTCATTTTCTGGTGCTACTCAAGACAGAAGGTGGAAACAATGAGAGAAACCATTATTATAGCATTTTTTTCTGAAAATCCCAGAAGAAGGCATACTTTTGTGAAGCTTTTCAATATTTATTTTAAGCAAACTATTTGAAAATACCCACCACTTTCCTCACTACTACTTGTGCCTATTGAAAAAGTAATAAATTTGTAGGAAATCCAAAAACTCTTTCTTTCCACTACGTTTTACCTTGAACTTTCTTTGGAAATTCCTAGACCAGGCAAGATTTTGAAATTTACAAGAAATGTAATTTCAGATTAAAACATATTTCTGGAAACATTCCAGAAAGCTACTGATTGTTATGGTACCACACTGAGTTTCCTAAATCACACTCTAGAAAGGAAAAGCACCTGACTGATCACACACTGGCTTGATCAGTAATTATCCAAAATGTTAACTGTTTTGTATAGATTTGAATGTACCAATAGGTTTGCTAGGCATATTGATCACTGGACATGCAGTTATCTGACCTTTTTATCAAGCTTTTTTGTGCTTATTAAAAAGAAGGACCTTTTTCAGATGCTGAATTATCTCTATGAACAGACAATTGCAACCTAATTTCTTCTTTGCCCTGAATCTCTAGAGAGACATTATGAGACATGAAGCGTGTTTACTTTCCTTTAAGCCGTTTTTGTACTGAGAGCAATTGCCCTTTTCCAGATGTCTATTTTATTTTTCCAATTGTGGCAACAGTTTAAAGGTTAGGGGAATCATAAATGCAAGTAAGCTACATGCTAGCCCTACAGAGCATGAAGGTCAGTCCTGCTTCCCACAGTGGGATTACAGTGTCCCATCAGACACTTTAGTAATCTGATCTGGATGCTATCAGAAAAGTCAATATTTGCATTCTGTTGAATATGCATACCCACTAATGTTAGGAAAAAGGGCTTCTTGATATCTGTACTTGTATGATGAGCTTGTTTGCATTCACAAGATACTATCTGCAAATCCTCTAATGATTCAAAGACAACACTGTAAGGGGTTATTTCATTATCAGAATTAACTCTTTTGCTATTCTAAGTTAAACAGGTTTAGCATTTTATATTTCTTAATTTTTGCTAGGGCACTGGAAGGACAGCTTGAAGAATGTTGTTTTGTTCATAGAATGTTAACTATATGTGGAGATGGTTCATACCATGGACTGTAATAATGCTTTTTCTCTAAGACCCCTTAAACCCACATGACTTACACTGAAGCATTAGTTTACTTTCCAGGTAATCCAACAGTCCAAGAGTACAGTATTAGAGATGATTCTGGCAGGGCTGATGACTTCTTTCAGTCTTTTCATCTTCTGTCATAAATTTTACCTCTTCCAACTCAATGTTTTTTTGGTTTTATTAAAAAGATCAGTAAACACAAACTGGATCACATCACTATTTCTGAAATTGTATTTTCTAAGTTAAAGTATCCACCCATACAACAAATCTTCCTTATTATTTCAGCTTTCATCTGGGCATCTTTTGACAGGCAGGTCTAAAACAAAACAAAATAAGACAAAAGAAAATCATAGCTATTATTTCAGTTTTTCAAAGAATTCATGGAAATTCAAAAGAAATGGAGAATACACATTTTTCAATGCGCTCACATAAAATTTCTGCACTAATGAATGGGAAGAAGACATTCTAAAAAAGGCTTGCTGCTCTGTTTTCACTGCTTCAGTTCACAAATATGCTCTTACTTTCCAAATAACATGGCACATCTTGTCATATGACATTGTGAAGCCACATGGCAATGGTCTAGTTTGTTGTGTGCCTGACAGTTTTTGGAATCCTTCACTGAGCTGAGCTGGAGGACATTCTCCGAATGAATATAAGATAATACTGTATTCATGAGGCAAACAGAAAAGTGAATTGTGCCACCCTGACAGTTCTCTAATTATTAAACAAGCTTTCATGTGTTCCTTTGCAGGGAATTTCTACTTCACCTCTGAGTAACTGTCAACATTCAATTACTTGTGTAAACTATGATTTAAAATTTTTAAGGAGTGAATTGTGACTTATGGCCTCAGCTCACATAAGAGGTAGCATGGAAGGGCTGAACCATTGCTGACATCTTCATGACAAACTGTGCTAACCTAATCAGGGGGCCTCCAGGTTTCATTGCAATGGACTTGCTCTGGGAGAAGGTGACACACATGCTGCCCTCTCTGACCAGCCATCCTCACTGGTTAATCAGAGTGGGTATGGGCCTGACCTTCATTGGTACTTTTTATCCTTTTTTATGGATGCTACTGTTATTGATGGCTCTCATCCATCTTCGCCTTTTTGCTTTCCAAGCTGGCTGGTCAAAGATTTATCACCCTTTTCTTCATTCTATGTCTCTGTGCTAAGGGAGCCACATTCTGTCTGTAAAATGGTAAACGAGGGAGAGTGTTCAGGAACATCAATGCTTTATTTCAAAAGAGAGTAAAAGCAAAAGCTCTTCCAGAGAGCTCCCATAGCTTTCAACAAAAACAGAATTGGGCCCCAGATAAACCTAATAAGACCAAACTTTCTGACCCTGAGAAATGTTGAGCATCTCCAACTCCACAGATTTTGTTAAGCAGTTTTTAAGTAATAAAGATTCAGATTATGTTTTGCTATTCAATTATTTGCATAATTCTGGTTATTTTCTGTAGAGAACACGGCTACTACAGTTCATAATACTTTTCCTTAGCCTGTTGAAACCGTAAAACAGTGCAGCTGCAAATTATGTAACACAAGGGAAATTTAAACTTTAAAACATTTTTTACTCTAAACTGCCTGCCTCCACTCTACAGACTGATATGATCCTTGTGTTTCAGCTAACCAGCTCTCTATAGTTCTCTGTTGCTTTTTCTACAGTAGTTTTTGTGTGGGTTTAGCTAGTATCATGAAACTCCCATGGTCTTTCCATCCTGTAGCCAGTAGCCAGCCCACAATTTGGAAATGGTAGTGTACTGCCATCTGATAACAAAAGATGCAAATGTCACATAAATTACATGTATTTTGCTCAGTTCCCTACTCAGTTTAATGAGAGGCTGTAAGTCGAGTTATGTAAAACAATGTAAAACATTCTGCCTTAAGTGGAGCTATGTAAAACTACAACTTAGTACCATTCACATGCTTCCAAGATGGTATCTTTCACAGCAAATTATGCTGGGTTTGCTTGGTGGTAGAAAAATCTAGGGAAGCATTTCCAAAAAGTAAAAGGATCCAAGTCTCTCTTTTTTTATTTCAGTTGCCAAGACAAGAGAGAAACTTACTTCTGTGACTGCATGCTGTAGTTGGTTTCTTGTCTGTTTCTTTATTGGGGTTCAGCAGCAGACTTTAGAGAGAAACGGAAACAATTAATATAACCTTTTATTTAACCCTTCGTTGGCTGTCCCACTTTGTCTTTTATTCTCAATATTAGTTTGGTACTCAAAGGTGATTTCTGAAATACAAATTAGTGGGTATATTAAACAGAATCAGTTTCACAGGACATGTCTACATGTGCATTAATGCACTGTAATTATGGCACATTAAGTATAATACCTATAGTAACAGGTACTTAGTGGGCCATAATCAGCACTACTATACAGTATCACAAGCACGTCTTTTATGTGATGCTGATGCGCAGTAGACTAATTCTGCTGTGCATTAGCACATCATCATGGCTTTCACTGTGATGCGCTAATGCACATTAGAATTAATCTACTGCCCTTTTAGCATTTTATGTAGATATGCCCACATCATTCACAGTGACTGTGAAAAAATGTTTTGAGTTACAAAGAAGAACCAATAATGAGCTATTTAATCTAACCTAAATAATTTCAGTAGTGTAAGAGTGATGTTGTAGCTGGGGTGGTCTAGAAATTATGTGAGAGGCAAGGATTTCTTAGGGTGATATCTTTTATGGACTTAACCTATAATATAATACAAGAAGAATAGGAAGACCACTTAAATAATTTGTATAATACATCTACATACATGCATATTACATGTACACATGAGGTGGGCTTGCAGGTAAAGAAGGGGTGGGGGGCGAGGACTGCTCTGATATTGACATCTATAGCTGGCCGGTGACAGTGCTCTGTCCATGAGGTCCCTTCCAATTCCAGTGCTCTGGGGGAGGGACAGAGAAGCACCATAATAAGGCTGTTTGTGAACTTTTGTATGCCATTTTGCAGCTGCATCTGTGTGTGTCTGGAGCAGCAGCAAAGAGCAGCATCTGTAAGCTTGGGTTGTAGCTTGGTGGTGCCTTGTTACCAAGTTGTTGCCATTGCCATTAACCCTTTTGTATTTACCCTTACCTATCCTTCTCCAAAAATCCTGTTATTTGTTCTATTCCCCCCCACCCCCAAACAAAAAGAAAGCAGTGGTTTGCCTGGAAAGCATTCAATACACATACATTTATTATATACACATTCACACAGACACAGGCACACAATTTTTTTCCAGCACACGAAATATGAAGTATGCTGAAAATGCAGGTGCCAGGTCTTCTGGCTGGGGAGGGAGAGGGGGCAGAGGGAGAGCTGTAAGTTCCATCCTTCCCCCCTTCCCCCAACTTAGACACACACTCTTTCCTAGCAGTAGCAGGCATAAGGCTTCTGGTGCTGGTGGCAGCAAGAAGGTGGGACCAGCGCCTGCATCTGCACCCCCTCCAATAACACTAGCCATAATAATAACCTCCAGCACCACCAGCATGAAAAGCAGCACCAGCATGACAGTCTCCTCCACCCCCATTTCAGTTCCCAGCCTGAGCCTTCCAGTGCCAGGGGAGATGCTGGATCTGGAAGTAGGGGACCTGAGCATCCTAGCAAAAGAAATTCTGAGGACAGAGGAGGAATCTGAGAGGAGGAATCAGAGCTCCAGTCCCTCCAAGTTCCCCTAGAGCCAGGTCTCCTTCCCCAGAAAGCACTTTGGAGGAGATTGAGTTAGAGGTTATGGAGGCAAGTAGCTTATCTGAGTCCACTCCTGTTGTTGTGCCTCTGCCTGCTGAGGAGAGGGATCGGGCAGGTTCCTCACCTGCACCCCAGAAGTGAGGGGGTAGTGTGCATGGGATCATTTGGAGGTGGCAGATGATCTCAGGTATGCTATTTGCATGCACTGCCAATGTAAGACCAGCCAGGGCAAGGAGGAGAAACACTACAGCACCACAGGGATGCTGATGCATCTTTGCAGGCACCACCCCTTGCCCTTACTCCTCCTCAGCCTGGCACCAGTGGGAGTTTGCCCAAAAATAAGTCCCACTCTTGCTTCAAAGCTCCCATCCCCCCAAAGCAGGGGCAGGCCACCCTGGAACAGTGGGGGAAAGGGGGTGTATTGCAAAGGCGAACAAGATCACCCATAGCATTGGGGCGATTCTTGCTCTGGATGGCCAGCCCTTTTCCGTAGGGTTCAGGTGGCTCAGGCAGCCAGGGTTCAGGCAGCTCATGATGCTCGTGGCCCCATCTTACCAAGTGCCCACATGCACCACCTGTAGCAGAATGGTGGTGCCCTCCCTGTATGAGGCATGCAGGGAGTACTTGAGGAAGGATCTGCACAAGGCAGGTCCACAGGTGGTCTTGCACTTCACTGCTGACATCTGGAGCAGCTGGGGTGGAAATCATGCCTACCTCTCCCTCACAGCACACTGATGCCATTAGTCAGGCCATCGGTGGGCTCTCTTTCAAGCCAAGGTGATGGATGAGTCCGACACAGCAACAGAGATTATGGGGGCTATGAACCGCATGGTGCGGGGGTGGCTCATTGGGCAGGGCAAGCTCACCCGTGGGTTCATGGTCACCGACAGTGGGGCCAGCATAGTCAAGGTGGTCCATGATGCCAACTTTGTTGGCATCCGCTGTGTGGCCCACAAGTTCTACCTCATAATCAGGGACACCTTGGAGGGGGATAGGGCTGCAAGTGAAAGTGCTGTTACAACCGGCCAGCTTATTTAGAAGTGTAGGAAGGTGGTGGGCTACTTCCACCGCAGCATCAAGGAGGGCAAAATGCTACGGTACAAACAGGCAGAGCTGAGCATCCTGCAGCACAACGTTATCCAGAATCTGGAGACTCGGTAGAACTCTACATGCCTCATGCTGGAAAGGCTGGTGGAGAAACAGAAGACCATCCATGAGATGGCTTTGCTTGGGGAGATTAGGATCAGTGGCCTGCTTAACAAAACAGCATGGGATACCATCTCCCAGATCTTGGTGATCCTCAAGCCCTTCCTTGAGGCCACCGAGACCCTCAGTGCTGGCGATGCCCTCCTTATCCAGGTTATCCCCATAGTAAGGGAACTTGAAAACCAAATGGAGAAGTTCCAGGGCATCAGTGTTACTGGCTGGGGCAAGCTGCTGTCATCAGAGGTTCAGGCACTGGTGAAGTGGCTGAGGGATTGCATCAAGAAATGGCTAGATTTGTTTTGGTCCAGTATGGTCCATGTGCTGGCAACCATGTGCAACCCAAGGGTGAAGGGGAGCCTGTGCACCAACAATACCTTGGATCACTGGACAGAAGTGCTGGTGAACAGAGTCCAGGAGGCAGAATGGCACAGGCAGGGGGATGTGGAAGAGGGGGATCCACTTTCCCTTGCCAGCACTCCCAGCAGCAGCCAGTCTCTTCCATGACAGGTGCTGCCAATGTGGGCCAATGGCATAGCTTCAATGGTAGGGTCCAGATGCACCAGACCCCACCATTGGGCAGATAGTGCTGAGGCCTCGGTGGCTACCTATCTTGGCGAGAACGCAGAGCTGTTGGACTGTGACCCCTTGGTCTGTTGGGCAACCTGCAGCCAGATGTGGCAGGATCTGGCCACAGTTGCCTGGGAATGTCTATCCTGTTCAGCAACCAGTGTTCCAAGTGAGAGGGTGTTCAGCATTGCTGAGGATGTTGTGACACCCAACCACACCTCTTTGGATCCTAGTTTGGTGGAGCACCTGGTGTTCCTCAAAGTGAGTCTCCTGCTGCTGGGGTTATCCAAGCTCCACCTGCAGATGGAGTGAGTGCCACCCTCGTCACTCTGTCCGTACCTATTTCCTTTTTTAATTTTTTTTTAAAACCATTTAATGCCTCACTCTTAGAGCTGGAGGCAGCACTCACTGCATCACCAGCCAACAGGGGAAGAATATGTTCCTACTGAGCTCCAATGCCAGGATGAAACTGGAAGTATGGGCTGGGGCTATGGGGAAGGAGGACCACTAAAACTGCACCCTGCCAGGGTCAGGAGCCTGGTGGGACTGCTGGAAGCATGGCATCTCCAGGAAATGCTAGGACTGAGGCTATCTCTGGTGAAAGGTGGGTAGGAAGTGCCTTATAACCTCCAGCCACCACACACATGCACAGTCCTGGCTGGAGGTTATAAGGCACTTCCTACCTGCCTTTCACCAGACCCCTAAGATCTTTGAGAGGCCTGAGGCTTGCTGGTTGCAGTGGAGTTGTGAGCCTCCAGGCAAGCTCAGCTTAGCTGCCTGGGATGCCATCTTCAAGGCATGGGCTTTCAGGTTTAAAACACTTTGTCAGTCTGAGGAATCATCTAGTTGGTGTATGTGTTCTCTTCCTAGATGGAAGGAATAGTAAAGAAGTCAGAGGCTGGCATGCAATGCAGGCAAGAAGGCCAGTTAGTAAACATGGAAATTGAGGTGTCAGGGGGTGAGAGAGAGACTAGGGTAGGAGGGAAGGGGATGTAGCAGGTAAAAGTGGAGAGGTACCTGGGGAGTCAGATGTTAGGCAGGTTGTAGTGTGTCATTAATCCAATATCTATATTGAGTCAATGAATTTCTGTATCTAGGAGGTTGATGAAGTGAAGTTCATAGGCCCATCTGTAAATTCCCTTTGAGGATCAGGACTGAGAGACGAGACAGAGTGGTTTTCTTGTGAGAAATGTGCTGCCACAGGTAGTTGGATATTCTTGTCTTTGATAGATTCTGGTGTGCAGTTTGTGGGGGTACTGGAGATGTGTTGGCAGGTTTTGAATTTCTTGTCATGGCATGGTCTGGATCCATTTGGTGTGTTTTGGGCTGTAGGAAGATGGCTTCTGGTGATGAGGTTAGCGAGGTTCAGTGCTTGTTTGAATTTACAAACCACTTTTCACAGAAGAGCCTATGAACTGCACTTCATCAGCTTCCTAGGTACAGAAACACATGGATTCAATATAGACATTGGAATTCTGACACACTACAACCTGCCTGACATCTGACTCCCCAGGTAGCAGCAGGTACCTTTCCACTTTTACCTGCTACATCCCCCTTCCACTCCTCCTCCCCGCCCCCAAGCCTGTCTCTCACCCCCTGATGCCTAAATTTACATTTTCACTGACTGGCTCTCTTGCCTGCATTTCATGCCAGCCTCTGGCTTCTTTACTATTTCTTCCATCCAGGAAGAGTGCACACACACCAATTAGATGCTTCCTCAGCCTAACAAAGGGCTTTTAAACCTGAAAGCTTGCAAAGAAGAATTTCTCCAACTAGTCAGTTGCTCTAATAAAAGATATCAGATTGACCCTAAGTACCTTGTCTGGGCTATGTCCTTAGAGCAACACAGCTACAACCTACACCCCTTAACACACACAAGTGACACGAGTTTTGCTTTCAGCGGTTAGAGGTACAGTTTCACAGAAACCCCTGCACCACTCTGCCTGAAACCTCGTAGGCCTCCCTCATGCCCACACAAGGGGCTATATATGTGGCAGGACAAGGTGGCCATTTAATGCCCACTCTCAGAGCTGGAGGTGGCAGTTTAGTTTCTCACCAGCACAGCCAGCAGGGGAAGAACATCTTCCTGGCATGGGAGCTCAGCAGGGAGAACTTGGAGGTATAAGGGCTAGGGAGGAGGCCCCACATCATCCTAGGCATGAGCTAAAACTGCACCCTGCCAGGGTAGGGAGGCCTGGGTTGGACTGCTGGTGGTGTGGCAGCAACAGATAATGCCAGGACCATGAACCTCCCTGGTGACAGGCAGGTAGGAGCAGGAGGCACCTGATAAGCTCTAGCTACCACACAGTCCTGGCTGGGGAAAGCCCAGACCTGTAGGATCTTTAGGAGGCCTGCAGCTTGCTGGTTGCAGTGGAGTTGTGAGGGTGAGAACAGAGACTACCTGTCCTGCAGTGTTCACCCCACTGTGTCTTAACACACACAAAGTCACACGTCATGAGTTTTGCTTGTCAGCAGTTTGAGGCAGTTTCCCAGAAATCCCTACATCTATCTCCTTGAAACTTGGCAGGCTTCATGGCCTCAGAAGGGGCTAGCATCTCTGAAAGTTCAATCTGAATCAGGCAAGAAATTGTAAAGTTATAGGCAGTTTGGTGATTACCCATTATAGCCTATGGCCAAAACACTGAAACACTGTCAAAATTCCAAAACAGCTTCGAAACAGTTTCAGCCAAAATGAAACAGGACAGTGTTTCGAAACACTGAAACAAATCACTGTCCCTCCAAAATGCTGAATCTGAAACGAAACGAAACACGGTCATTTTGGACAGCCCTACGAAACACCGAAATGAAACACTGTCCCTTTGAAAGGCTGAGTCCAAAACCAAAATGAAATGCAGGCATTTCACACAGCCCTAATATTTATATGTATGTGTGTATGCATACATATATGCCTATATACATGCATACATACGTACATATAATCATTTTGGTAAAGAAAAGAAGGTGATCTTTTTCATTTTCAAAACTAGTTCAGAAAAGAATGATTGTTAATTACAACAGGACAGGAACATGAGTTAAAGGTCCAAATATCAGATGTGGCCCGAATATCAGATGTGGCCCGAATATCAGATACTTCTTTATGACCAAGAGCCTGTAATAAAAATATCTCAGCCCTTTTGGGAGACTAGACTTCTCTCCCTAGCAATGTTACATATTGAGGATTATCAAATGCGTCCTCTTCTCTGTGTAAAAGGAAACCACTCTACAAATCCAAATTCTGAAATTATTTAGTGCAGAGGCAAGTATTTCTTAGGGTGATAACTTTTATTGGACTAACTATGTAGTTGGGATAGATTTAGACAAGCTTTCCAGTGCAAGACATGCTTCCTCAAGCAACAGAGAAATATGTTGTAAAAAAGCAGCAGAGAAATATGTGACCTGAGAGAGAATGCATTGGAAAACTTGTCTAAATCTATCCCAGCTACATCGATGGTCCAATAAAAGATATCACCCTAAGAAATCCTTGCCTCTCACATAATTTCTGGACCACTTAACCATTTGTTAGGTTGAGTGTGTGTGTGTGTGTGTGTGTGTGTGTCACACACACACACACACACACTCAACCTAACAAATTATTTAATATGTCTTCCTTAACTTATTATCTCTGTACCTTACAGTTGTTAATGCAGGAAGGGTTGCTCACCTTTTTCACAGCTGTGGATTTGCTTAGGGTCACAGATGATGTCTGTGCCTGGTTAGAGCTGGCCTCCTGAGCAGCCAATACAGGGAGATAAGTAGGCCCAGGAGGAAGAAAAAAAGCCAGAGGGTATGTGGCTTGGTAAATTGTTGCTGTTCTGGGTGAGAAGGGGTCTTGATTTCTGGCCTAAGTCCTTTTTCGCAGTGAGTCAGAAACTTCTTCAATACTGTATACTCTTCACTTTCTCTAATAATCATGAAATGCAGGGTTCAGTGGACTGATTTCAAGAGAAGGGCTAAGAGGGGTTTAGTAAATACCTAACATGTCGCTTGGCTTTCATAGACCTGCACTGAGCATCAAGAGATGTAGGTTCAAACCCACTCTGGGTCAAAAGGGCCTTGACCTTGAGTTTCCTGCTTTCTGGATGGGTGTCCTATCCACCAAGCTGAATCATAGGACATTTTTTTTTTTTGCAGCATCAGACACTTGCTGTTCAGATTTGTTGGCCCACCTACAATTTTGTCTCACCCAGCATTTCAAGAGTATGGTAATGCATACCTGCCAGAAAGAGTGCAGCACTATTGAACATACCAACCAGGCTGGATGCCTAGAGATAAATTGGCAAAAACAGCATTTACATGAATGGGTAGCTGCCATTTGGACACCTAAAATGAAATAGGATTCTGCCCTATGTGTTATTCCTTTTATTTTCTTTCTTCTTCAGATACTACTTTTTCTCATTTGTTGTTCTCCCATTTTCCCAGCATATATGTCTAACTACTTCTTGGCTGCTGGGCCAAAATATTTGAACACCCCTACACCAAATAAATTAGCGACAAATGATAAATAATGGAACAGCTCATTTTCCCCTACTAAATAATGAAATCTGTATAATGAGAAATAAACCATTTCATTTTATGTGGTTTAAAAAATTAATAGTAACTAATTTGCAGTTTTTACATTATTCAAATAACTGGAAATGTCCAATAAATTTGAATCTGATTTTCCCTTCAACCATCACAAGTCGCCATATTTGGTAAAAGCTAAATTCTTGACTACTTACTTTTAAGAACCAGAAACATTTTATCCTCTGTAGCATAACTAGGGCAGGGAGACAGCGGCACCAGCCCCCTCCTTAGAGGGGGTGGTGGTGTGGCCGCCTCCCTCACAAAAGTCTTTTGTATGGCAAGGGAAGCCTCATGCAGCCTGGCCACAGGGAGCCAGGTAAGTCCATCCTATGCCCTGTAGTAGGGGAGAGGGGATGAGTGAGGCTAGTGGAAGGCACCCCTTCCCCAATAGGCTTTGCCATGGGAGGCATAGGAGTGGACCTTGAATTCTGGGTCTAAGTTGTCTTTTTGGGTTAGATGTGAGAGATAATCTTCTCATCCCTCACATTCTAAATAAACCAATGGAAGTTGTTGTTCTAATAACCTCATAAGTTGAGACTTACTGTATCATAGTGCTGGCAAATAGGTCAGATGAAAAAAGTTCTGTTCTCAACATCTGAGGGCTATTACTTAGCATGCTGCAAAATGATGGTACAATACTCATTGTTGACAGTGGTTCTATCTCTTAGCAGACCTTTCTCTTTGATATTATGAAAGAATATTAAAAGGGACACTGCCACAGTTGTTAGGTTAGAACACTAACTTATTTTGACAGCTTTTTCATTGGGAAGTTTTTATCTTGAAATATATTTCTTTAACCAATGTATATCTATGAACTGGTTTTTTTTTTGTTTTTTTTTTTTGTTTTTTTTTGTTTTTTGTTTTTTTTAAGAAGTAAAATGTATGCAGGTTTCCCTTGCTTTATGCTGTGCATGCATTTCTGGAAAACAGCACATAACTCGAATTCGCATAAAGGGAACCCACTTTACAACTTAACAAGTAGGGATATGTTCCAAGACCTCAACTGTACTGACCTCCAGACCCATTTCTACCATTTTTACAAGACAATCTAGGTACTCACCAACAGCAGACAGTATACATATGCACAAGGTAGTGGTGAATGTTAAGCTAGCGGGACAGTTAGAAGCCATAATGGGGATGGCAACTACAGAAACATGTCACAGACAATGAGCGAGGAGCACAGATTCACACAGGAGACTGTATTTTGGTGCGCATCACTCCAACAATGCACTGCACAAAGCAGCTGACTGCAGGCTTCCACCACACCGATCACATAAGACTGAATTTACCTTGCATATAATTAATATTTGGTATAAAAAGGTTCATTGCATAAGAGCAAATACACACATACAGAACCCGCAGAAAGTGAGGGAAAGCTGTGCTGGGTCCACACATTTGCTTTCTTTGCTCTACTTCTAAATTGTTGTCTTAATTTTTTTCTTCCTGCCCAAATACTAATGACATGTTTTAGTTTAATTTTCACTTATATTCTAGAAGAATGTAAACAAAAAAGTACTGAGCGATTTCTAAAGTAAACATTTCTATATGAAGCAAGTTCCATAGTGCAAAAAGACAATAATTTGATCTGCTGATCTAGGTGATCCCTTTAATAGGTTCTATTTACTATCATTAAGCAGTAGACTCTAAATGAAATCTTCTGGAGGTATCTCTGTCTAGTAGGATGTGGTGGTTTATTTACATTTTTCACTAAAACAACACAATAAAATAAATAATGATCATTATATAATAACATTTATATAATATATAATTTTTGCTAAAAACATATGGTAAGATTATCCATTGTACTATTTTACACAAAATTAAGACAGAACATAGTATACGATGATGAAAATAATAAAAGATAAAATGAAGCCGTGGACAATAAACTAAAATGGGAATTCTATTTGATTTTGACTCTTACTTTTTGTGCAAGTAATGTATATAAACCTATGGATTATACACAGGCTGAATTATTAGAGAAAAACCAGATTTTGTCTTCATTAGCCCAGTATATAACAATGTCCATTAATGGAGAGATCAGTTTTTATTTTATTTTTTCAAGGAACAAGCAAGACCACACATAGCAGTTTAAGACCAGGTACAGACTTTTATCTTTTATTAGCATAAGTGATCGAAAACCAGTCTATACCCAAAACAGAAGTTTGCATGCAATACCAAACTATACTCATAACAAAACAAGTTTAGTTCATACAGAATGATTTAAAAATGGTGGAATCTGGTCTAAGATCTTTCCACCCCGGCACACCAAAGGGTGCATGTGTGTCTGTTCGCTACCAATCTAAGCTACATCACTTACAGAAAACTATGTAACTTAGACTGATTCCACCTTAAGATTTTTGAATGTCTGTACCTAACCTACATCACCTATCTCATACTTCCTACAAGAACATATTCTGTCTGAAGGTCACCTTCCCAACTGATAGTGCTTCAACTTAAGTCTTGCCAGGTTTTAGCAGAAGGATTCCACCAGGTAGAATAACCACACCTTGTCTGGTCACGTGCTGAGAAATGATAGACCCCCAATTCCTTGGAAGAGGCCTGCCTGTATGGTCAAATACTTTGAAATCATACTTATCCTTGACAATAAGTATGTTATTGTAATACTGTCAGTTATGCTAGGCCATGGCTATGCTAAGCTATAGCCAAGGTGCTAAAAAGGAACTTGGGAGAAGCAAGCTTCACTGACTGCAGAATGACCTGATAAAACAGTCAGTGAGTGAAATGCTCCTTCTGAGAAGAGAATAGCAAATAACAGTAGTTGAACAACTTGAGAAGCAAAAAGTGAGATCTTACTAGTAAAACAGATCAAAGAGGCAAGTTGCCAGCGTCATAAATTTCATAGACATTAGGACTGGAAGGGACCTCATGAGATCATTGGGTCCAACCCCCTGCTGAAAGGGCAGGAAGTCAGCTGGGGTCAGATGAACCCAGCAAGATAAGCATCTGAACGCAACTTGAACATGTTCAGAGTAGGTGCTTGTATCACTTCTGTGGGGAGTCTATTCCAGATGCTGGAGACTCGGGCAGTAAATAAGTTTTTCCTTACATCCACTCTAAAATGGCCTTCCAGCAATCTGTGGCCATTGGATCTTGTCTTCGCTAGGGGAGCCCTGGTGAACAGACATTCTCCCAGATCCTGATTCATAGATTCACAGATTCATAGATCCTGGGTCGTAAGGGACCTCAACAGATCATTGAGTTCAATCCCCTGCCTAGGCAGGAAAGAGTGCTGGGGTCAGATGACCCCAGCCAGATGCCTATCCAGCCTTCTCTTAAACACCCCCAAGTAGGGGAGAGCACCACCTCCCTTGGAAGCCCATTCCAAATTTTGGTCACCCTTACTATGAAGAAGTTTTTCCTGATATCTAGCCTAAATCTGCTCTCTGTCAGTTTATGACCATTGTTCCTTGTGACCCCAAGAGTGAACCCCTGGTGAACAGAGCATCTCTGATCCCTTGCTGTGTTCCCCTAATGAATTTGTAGGTGGCCACAAGATCACTTCTCAGCCTTCTCTTCTGGAGGCTGAAGAGGCCCAGGTCCCTCAGTCCCTCCTCATAGGACTTGTTCTATAAGCCCCTAACCATATGAGTGGCCTCCTCTGGACCCTCTCAAGTCTAGCAACATCCTTCTTGAAGTATGGCACCCAAAACGATGCAGTACTCCAACTGTGGTCTGAGCAATGCCACATAGAGGGGGAGTATTGCCACTTTGGTTCTATTTGTCATGCATCTGCTGTTGCATGATAAAGTGCGGTTAGCTTTGCTGATGATTTTGTCACACTGACAACTCATGTTAATCTTGGAGTCCACTATGACTCCGAGATCCCTTTCCACTTCTGTGCTGCTGAAAGGGTCACTTCCTTGCCAGTAGGTGTGCTGGATATTTTTGTGTCTTAGGTGCAGAACTCTGCATTTGTCCTTTTTGTACTGCATCCTATTGTGTACTGCCCAGTTTTCTAACCTGTCCAGGTCTATCTGTAATTGTTCCCTACCCTCCGGAGTGTGCACTTCACCCCACAATTTAGCATCATCCACATACTTGGACAGAATACACTTCACACCCACATCCAAGTCACTGATGAAGATATTGAAGAGTACAGGTCCCAGGACTGAACCCCGTGAGACCCCACTACCCACATCTATCCGGGACCCCACTACCCACATCCATCCAGGTCGATACCAACCCATCTACTACCACTCTGTGGGTGTGACTGCTAAGCCAATTTGCCATCCACCAGACCGTGTAAACATCTATGTCACAGCCTCTTAATTTATTTATGAGATTAGGATGTGATACTGTATTGAAGGCCTTGCTAAAATCCAAGAAAACAACATCTGCTGCTACTCATGCATCTAAATGTTTTGTGCTCTTGTCATAAAATGAAACCAGGTTGGTCAGGCATGATCTGCCTGCTACAAATCCATGCTGGTTGCCCTGCTGCATAATATTTCCCACTGGACTCCCACAGATATGATCCTTCATAATCTTTTCAAAGACCTTTCCAAGGATGGAGGTGAGACTGCCTGGCCTATAATTACTTGGATCCTCCTTTCTCCCCTTCTTGAAAATAGGGACCATGTTGGTCCTTTTCCAGTCCTCCAGGAACTGACTCGAGCACCATGAGCACTCAGACAGCCGTGCCAGTGGTTCTGCTATGACAGTACTTTAGGATGCAGCTCATCTGGGCCTGCTGATTTAGCCACATCCAGTTCATCCAAATGACTCTGCACCAAGTCAGCACTGACAGTTGGTGGGCTAGTGTCCTCTGATGCCCATCTAAGAACCCATTAGGAGACTTATCTTGACCCCTGTTCAGGAACACTGAGGCAAAAAACTCATTGAATAGCTCAGACTTGTCCCCCCTGTCTGTCACTAATTGTTCCTTCTTATTCAGTAGGGGTCCTATGCTGCCCTGCACCTTCCTTTTACTCCCTACATACCTAAAAAAAAAGACTTTCTTGTCTTTAATTTGTGTTGCCAGCCTCAGCTCCATAGGTATACTCCTCCTTGTAGGTATACTCCTCCTTGGTAGCTTCACCCTGCTTCCACTGCCTATATGCCTTCTTTTTTGCACTTAAGCTCCCCTGGATTTCCCTGTTTAGCCAAGGAAGTTTTTTGGCTCCTTTCTCCCTTTTCCCTCTTACTGGGATCATCTCCCTCTGTGCCCAAAGGATTGCTTCCTTTAGGAACAACCACCCTTCATAATGTACACCCCTGATATACTTATAGGCTTCCACCAAGTCCCTTCTGAGCCTATGCTTTTCCAAGATGAAGAGTCCCATACCTCTCAGCCTCTCCTCATAAGGCCAGCTCTCTTGACCTCTGATCACGCGAGTGGCTCTCTTCGGGACTCTATCCGAATTTGGCAAGAGCTGAGCTTCAGGTGTTCAAACTTGGCAAGGAGGCAAGGAGAAGTGGACATCTCAACAGAGAAATAGATAATAATTGTAGCGGCATGGGGGCATCTCTGGTACAAATACAAGGGCGGTGAGACTTATTTTTAGTAGCTACCTTGAGGAGCATGGCTGCACATAAGTTGTTACCATTGTTTCTGAGCAATTTTGCTGAGCTGGACTGATTGCTAAACAGACTGGTTAGTGTACTGTAGTAAAAGATGACAAACCTTTCTGAGCTTTTGCCACCAAACATGAACTTGAGTTATTTTTTCTGCATTGAAGCCAGGCTCCAGAAAGCTTGTTGCAGACAATGGTGTCTTAGAGCACTCAGTCCCAAGCAGATGGAACACAAAGAGCAACAGCAGGCAAGATGCTGGCCAAGAGTACTCCCCCACACCTCAGAACAACAGTTTTTTAAAAGATAACAGAACAGTTTATTACAAAAACAAGAGCAAACATCAGAAATCATTGCCATATGTTGAGATAGACAAAATTAATATCAGAACAATAGTCTGATTTTAACCTCCATCTTAAACCTAAGAATGCAGCCTCTACCTAGTTTAGTTCCTGCCTTTGACCTTCCTGTTAGGACTCCCTGCAACTCTCCTGTCAGCCAGAATACCCAGCCCATTGGCACAGGACCTAAAGTCATTTCTTATGCCCAAGACAAACACTTGCTCCATTACAAGGCTTAAATATAGTTTCTTATCTGGCCATGTACATACTGTATTTATTGGATTCTTGGGGTGCCCATACCATGCATAAAACTTCCTGCTCCCAAAGTGTGTATCTGTTTACTAAACCAAAAGTTTTTCCTGATCTAAGATTGCTTAGCCAATATCCTAAGATACTGTCTCTCACTGAATTTCCACATTATGAGAAATGTCCTTGAATATCTTGTTCTCATATGTTATTCTTATGGGTCTCTTCTTTTAAAATGTAAATTCTTCATTGCCTGGAATGATGTGCCTCTGACCACATCCAGAAGGGCCTGTTTCACTGACCATTAAACATACCCATATCACATGCTAATTCTCAGTGATTATTTCTCTCAGATACGAAATGGGGAGGAACACTTAAGTTCTTAAGTTAAATACTAAACAGTCTTGGAATATGAAACATAAGTTACATGAATATTAAATACCACAATTCATACAGACTTAATAAAGACAAGGATAAATATAGCTTGATGCTACCTATACATTGAGGCTACACAAGCCACATCAGTAAAACAAACTCAAGAAAACATGCATGATATTCCATGGACATCTCAAAATATTTTGGGTTCGTAACAATGACCATAATTTCATTTCTGTAGTTCTTATCATCCTTCTCAATTACTTAATTCTCAATCATTGTTTCAATTTAATTTGGTGGGGGGGATGGGGCACATCTCATTCTCAGTCCCACGAAGTGCCTACTACACTTTCAAATTCTGTTTTGAGAGAGACAGACATAAAATCCTCTTCCCCAAGTAAAGCTATAAAATTTGTTACTTTTATTAAAAGAAAATGATTGATTTGTTTTGATTTTCACAGCAGGCTTTTAGTTTTAACTTTGCATTTTGGGAGATAGAGATGGATGAAGTAAAATAATATATTTGGGGGAGGAAAGATATAATTTTAGGTTATTCACATATAAAATAAGATTTACTAGAAATGCTCCCCAAAGACATGAATCTAATTGCTCATTGCTTGGCACTGAAGCTCAATTTTCCTTTTGTGCTCTAATAACAGAGCTGCAGTGCATTGTTAATTGAAAAGATAATATTTTATACATTCGCAGCAATAATTAATGTCTACAAAATATGTGCTACCTTGATTTTAGTCTGTAAATACCACCAACAAGGAGGCGTATGCTAAACATATAAATTCACATTGAGATGTCTTGAGGGGACGTCAAATGTTAGAGTTTCTCTTTTGCAGTAATTGTATTCAAGTTAATTGTGTTCATGGAGTGTGCACTTTAATTGCTATCTTAAATATTTGTTGAAACTTCATTTAAGCTCTTGCAATATGTTACCATACTAAGTAGCTTTGGCATAAGATATGCAATTCAGTCTTCATAAAAAGACTCACTGATAACACATGCTTTTGTTGTATATACTTTATAATGGGTTTATAGCCTAAAATATCAGTATATTGTCAAAATGGTTTAAAACTGGACTAATCATCCAAATGACACCAATAACATTTCTGGTTAAACCTATGTGCTAAAGGTGTTGGCACTTTTATTGTTTTGTCAGACTTGCCTTTCTTTATCCCATAAAAAAAGATAAATTTAACACACTATACATAAAGTCAAAGCAAAAATGAACATAAATGACAATTAATCTTTAATGAAGATCTTACACTAAAAAACTCTGATAACGTAGGAATATGTGCATGACCATCAAACCCTTTTTATTGTAATGTCTTACATGTACAAGACTATTAAGAAAAGCCTACTAAAATTAATGATAAAAATAAATCAGCAGATAAGATAATTGCTTTCTGGTTCACATAGTGTCTCATGATTATTAAAAAAAAATAATTTTGTGGCTTTGTGTGTGATTAAAGAAATTATCAGAAAAAAATTCATGTATTTCCCTTGGCAGCAGAGTTTGCCTTAGTGATTTAGTCTACCATATAGACTGGAAAATAGTTTTCCCCTTAGTTATTGAACTAATTTTGGGAAACACAAAGTATATTTTAGAGCCCTACTCTTTGCTCTTGTACCTTTTCTGAAGTGAGACATAAGTACCATATTTATTTCAATCTAAGGTGATTTTTTTCCTCCATCAGCATGGGGGAATAAAGCCCTCTGTGTTAGATTTTACGTATAGAGCAGAGGGGGAGGTGGCTGCTGGGGCTCTGACTTTGGCCCTGAGCCCAGGCTGGGGCCAGGTTTAGACCCACAGCAGCCTCTGCTTTCCCACCTCCACTTGCCTTCAGTAGCCTCTGTCCTCCCCGCAACTTCATTCCCCCAGTTACTGTTAGGTACAGCTCAGCTTTGACTTGGTCTAGATTCCTTCCTCGGCACGAAGCACATGGAAACTCCATCCCCTGCCTGGCTGATCAGTAGTGCCACTGCTGCTGCATGGCCTGGCAAGGGCTGCACTTCCATGTGCTATACTCTGGAACATAACAGAGACGGAGAAGAATCTGACAGTAGGGGCAGGGAGGGGAAGGGGTACAGATTTTAGGGAGTTGAGGGGAGGGACAGAGGCTGTGGGCAGTTGGACATGGGGGCTGCTGGTGGTGGAGTGGGGGAAGGAAGGCTACAGGGGGAAGAAATAGGTAGGGGAGAAGGGCTGCTGACTCCCTCCCAGCCACTGCTTTCCCTGCTATAGTCAGAATTTGAGACAATCCTCCAATAATTAGATTCTATACCTGGAAAAAAATAACAAATTTACAATTTTTTCATGTGTAGAACTGAATTACTTGATATGTGTCTTAAATTCAGGTTCAATACTTGGTACTGAGTAAATGCAGTACTTAAAAGCCTGCTGATTCAAGGTACACCTATCTTTGATTTAAATTGTGCTTACTGTAGTGATAGTAGTTATAATTTAGAGATACTCCATAACTAAGGAGTATGAGGAAGTTGGTAATTGGGAGATGTTCTCTCAGAGAATAGCTAGTTAACTAGGGAGACAAAGGGTTTAAACAGACTTGCCTGTTTCTCCACAATAGAAGTCATGTAGTTCTTTTCATTCATGCTTGTCTTTTGAACTCTATTATCACTACACTCAGCTAGTGCTGTTGAGTGAGCCTCAATTCTTTACAGAATTTCAAACTTACCTGTAAACTTACTCATGTCATAGGTCTGCTAGTGCTGCTTGTCTGGTTTCCAGGAATGCCATTATTTGAATGAAGATAGAATAGGATAAGCAGTACTGTAGATAGTATTAATGACCACTGTCATTAGGTCACTAAACAGAAAACTCAGGAGTAAGAGAGATCCTGTTTAATAATTGTATTTAATGCATTATCAGAAGGCACACAAATGTTATTACTACGGTGATAAGGAAGGTATAATAACTTTTGCTGGACAGAACAGTTCAAAATCAAAAGGGTAATTTGATTAGATTTAAGGATTTTAGGAATGTATATACGTGGGTTTTAATAATTTATGTAAAGGCCGCATCAACACGTGTAGCAGAGTGCACAGTTGTTACTGTGCAATCATTTTGTATTTACATAAGCAGTCCCCTCCTTGTTGTTATTGTTATCCAAAAATAAAATAGACATCACAATATTCTAGTGTGTGGTGCTCTTTGGCAGCAGATTCCCAAACTCAATGACTAACGTTGCAACATTAACAGAGTGATGATACTGGGCAGTACTGTCCAGGGATCCACTTTTTCCCCTAGACAAACTTACGAAGTACAACTTAGTTAAAACTACAACATACAAACACATCCACACCCTTACCACATGGTATTTCACACACATTTTGGTGTCCTACACATGCCCATGCAGTCTCACACATTCCGTGTCGCATAGAATTCTGCCCAAAGTGAGCACGCTAACTACAAATTTCATGTTTCTAAAAGCTTGAACAGCTATACCTTCTGTTTCACCCCCTTCCCTTATTAAGTATTACATGTTATAAGATGTTATAGTGAGCCAGAGTAGTTGTGATGCCTCCATTAGTAGCTAGAGCACTAGTTATAGAAGTGGGAGTTGTAAATTAAATTACTTATTCTTCCTAAAGTGATTCAGATCCACATCTATCTGCACAAGAGTACCTAACTATTAGGCCAGTGGTTGTCAGCTGTGGGTATGCGCATCCCTACGGGTATTTAAAAAGGTCATAGGGAAGAACAGGTTTAGCCTTATACGAAAAGCAGAAAAGCTTGACATTTGAAGCTTGTCTCAGACTTGCATGGATTTTTTTTTTTAAAGTGAGTTTAATTTGCATTTACGTGCTAGAGCAATGAACTTAGGAGGACTCTCCTCCCCCCCCCCCCCCCACACCTCCTTAAAAATGCATCTTTACCTAAGACATCTTTTGCACAATGTTTTGTGTTCAAGGATACAGCATAATACTGTACATAGCTTGGACTTTTTATGACTAATATTGCTAATCCCCATCAATAATATCACAGCTGTTGGCTGCATTTCAGTGTAGGTGCTGGAGGGAAGGTAATGAATTTCTCTAGGTGCATGGTTGCTCGGGGATTCCTTGTAGACTATATCTCCTATTATCCCAGGAAACTGACCTGGAATCTGACTACCATCAAGTTCTTCCATTTCTGAAATACATAGAATGGATGAAGTAAAGTGAGGGAATAAAAAGCAGAGAATGCAAGTTTCTCTAAGGCTGTATTTCTTCAGTGGCATACCACATGACTGGATGTACCTTGCAGTCTCTGAGGGTGGCATTACACATCGCACTTAGATCTGATTAAATCTGTGGAATGTTAAATAGTGTTAAAGTCAGAATGTCCTGCAAGGTGTTATATGTTAAGGTTTTATACCATTTCTTGCCTGCCCTGCACTGACTTTCTACTAGAGGATTGGCAAGCAATGGCATGGCAAGGACCTGCAAACAGTGTATCCTGGGATTTTGGAGGACTGTAAATTGTTCATTTAATCTCTGTGGGCTAAATTTTAGCCCATTTCATCTAGGTAGCATAGCCCAAAGTTAATCCTCACTTGAAGTAGTGCTCAGGGGGTACTTAGCACAAGTTAAAGAGCTGTAATATATGAACATTAAGGGCACTTATACATATGTTGGGAGGCTATAATTCCAGTGCGTTGGAACAGACTTGATTACCACACTCCAGCAGACTCTTGCATCGTGTATCAGTGTCCCTGCACTGAAAAATTGTGGCAGGGTGCTTTAAAGCTCACTCATTCAGTGAGCTTTAGTTCAAAGTGCCCCACTACTATTTTTCAGCATGGGGATGCTGATACACGTGATGCTCCAGATGCTTTTAATTAGCATGGCTCTTGGAGCTGCTGCCCCCCCACCCCCTCACCTCCTGGAGCATATCTATAAACACCATCACATTTAAAGTCCCCTTAGTATGCTCTAAGTGTAACATACAACTTTACTGTGACTTTTCTTGCTGTATTTACTTCTCCAAGTCAAGTAACAAGTAATGACCCTGAACAAACTAGGAGTAGGAGTTGGAACTTGGTGATGGTATGAAGCAAAAGGTCTTTAAGTTTATGAATGTTTATGCATGTGGCTCAATGGGAGGATTTTCTGTGGAAATTGGAGTCACTGAACCATCTACACAGTCATATGCTGTAGTTATTGCGCATTAAGTTTAGTACTTGGTTAACCAAGTACTAAATCAATGCACAGTAATACACACTACTGAGCAGTAGCACTGGTGCATGAGCTTTTACTAGCCTAATACTATTGCACAGTAGCATATTTGCACAGTTTTTGCCCAGCACACTACTGTTTAGTGTTATTAGGTTACTGTACAGTTAACATCATGTGTAGATGCACCTAGTGAGTGTGTGAATGGGTGGTAGATTAATGCAAATCACTAACACAAGCTACAAGTCTGGGAAAGTTTCATGGCTGAGGGAAACAAAGAATAAAAATACTATAACAAGAGAACCTTGATTAGAGAAGGTAAACAGACATTTAACAGAATAGAACCAACACACTTGAGTACTAGACTTAAAGACTTAGGCAGGTGATAAGTAATACTTCGTAAACTTAGAATGTTATGGTATGTTTTATCTGCAGTATTTTTGTCTGAATAAACGACCACAGTTGGGGGTGGGGAGGGTGAGCTGTCAGCAGGCCGAGCAGCCCCTGAGCTATGGGAGGCCCTGGTCCTTCCCTCCACAATGGCAACACCCCCCAGGGCCACCCAGTGGGGCTGCTAGTGGGCCGGGTGCTGCCCCAGCTCAGAGGCAGCACCTAGACCAATCCACCTGTTCCCTGAGCCTGCCTGGGGAGCAGCACCTGGCAAGATTCCAGCGGGCAATCGGAATAGTTGGCTCAGGTCGGGTGCTGCCTCCAAGCTGGGGTAGCATCTAGCCTGCTAACAGCCCACCTGGGCAGCCCTGGAGGGTGCCACTACTGCAGAAAGAAGGACTGGCATCCCCTGCAGCTTAAGGCCTGCTTGACCTGCTGGCAGCTCACCCCCTGGCCACAGGAGAGGCAGGAAGGCTCCACCCCCCCCAAAAAGGATTGGGCCCCTCACCACTTCTGCCTTCACCTACTGAAGCAGAAGTGATGAGGGGCCTGATCCTTTTTTTCTGTGGAGCCTGTCCGCCTTTCCCATGGCCAGGGGGTGAGCTGGCAGCTGCATCATTGCAATTTGCAACATTGCAAATTAAACTACATCTGGGTGTAGTTTAGTTTGCAACAACGCAAACTCATCTAAAACCTCCAAAAACTGGTGCACGTGTAATGTGTAACACCTTTAAGCCACATAAATGACACTTTCATCATATGTACATTGTGGCTACCATCACATGTACAAGCGCCCTAAAGGCCTACAACCTTGAGGAAGCAGAGTGCAGTTAAATCCAGAAATGAGTTGGTGGGTGGAGAAAGACAGGATGGGAACAAAGTAGATAACAATGGAAAGAGGAAATGTTGGAATGGGGAGAGAGCAGTTAAAGGTAGACAGATGGATAAATATTGTTTTCTCTTATCTTTTCATTGATAAGTGTCTGAGTTAATTCTAAAAGAGGTAGATAAGAGAGCAGAAAGGTGTTTCTTCTTTCTACCTACTGCCCTACTAATCTTCATTATGCCTTAGGAGAACATTTCTTCCTATACCTTCATCCCTAAACATACTCCTGCTTCACTAGTTATTTTGGGTATCAGGCACAGCCTTTCAAATCATGAAAAGTCAATCTATTGTTAAGGGTTGCAATGGTAAAATTGGTAAACTTGGCTAATCCAGTGAGACATCTCTTAGCAAATAGCAGGACATTATAGATTACCTCTGTAAGTAGTCATTGCCTACTGTATGTATTATTAATTTTAACATATCCCACAGAAATTATATTTTTTATTCTGCATCTCAATTACTTTTTCAGTTAAGTGTAAATTCAAGTGTAATTAAACAATATCAAATAGACATTTTCCCTAGACCTTTGTTTGCACTATGACTGAAACTACTATCAGGTAAAATTGTTTTTAAATATGGTGTCAGTTTCAGCCTCTCTTTAAACAAGTAATTAAGACTAATATAGTTTGCCTAATCTGGAATGTATCATATCTGTTTTGGAATTATATTCTAGACACTGCTTTCAGTTATATTGAAACCACTAGAGGTCTACCAAATTTAAATTTGTCCTAATGGTTGTGCCTTTAAGGAGACCATATGAAAAAATGTTGTTATACCTTCTGAATAATGGCCAAGTGAATCATATTTAAATTACATGGATTAAAAAAAATCAAGCTAATAAATCTTTTTTGTATTGTAGATGGAATTTATCCTTTCACAGTTCCAGTTAGAAAATTATACAGCAAAACTGCTGTGTGTATTGAAAGTCCTGGTTAGATATGAATATAAATGTTGGTAGCAGACAAATGCCACCTTTGATTCAAGCTAGAGAGAAATAAAATTAAAAACCTTTGAGTTTGGTGGTAGCTCTAAAGCACCTGACATGCCATGTGCTTACAGACCATGCACAAATTTATTAAGAATTTAAAGGTTGGTATTTTACATGTAACATGGGGCTAATTAAAGACTAGTCTGGATGATAAATCTTTAAAGGGAGTTATTAGCAAAATTATGCACAGATGAGTAAATCCAACAATGGAATAGCTGAACAAATCTTGTGATAGCCCTAAAATGTTCTCTTGCATTAATAGGATGAAGCCATTGTCTAAAGATGACTGCCCTTCATGAGGATAATGCAACCTTTAGCTAAGTTTAGAAATGCATTTCCTTACTACAGGAGCTCTAGTCCTGTCACAGCCAAAGGATTTAACAGATGGATTGACTTTAGATGGAATCTAACTACATATAATACATAAAATGTTGTGAAATTCTTTAATCTTAGTAGTTAGTTCATCTCATGCACAAAATCCATTTCTGTAGACAAAAGCAAATCAGATACTTCTTAGTTATACTGCTGATTGCTGATTAGCTCCTCAAGGGTTTTCTATTTGTCTATTTTCATTTACTTTTAATTGCTAGGGGAAAAGGTCCAATAAGCACCATTTCCTCAGCAAGAAACCAAGGTAAAATTATGAAAATTAGAGATGGAAAAGATGTATTTAATCATAAAATCCAAGGTCAGGATAGCATTCTCTCAACACAGGACATATCATATATGCAACTGATATATTATGAACTTCAGCAGAAATATTACATGAAGCTTCCAATCTTTGGTCAAGATAGTTTAGGTCTTAGGTCAACTAAATATCATAGATTTCATGGGATTTCATTGACATTAGGGCTGGAAGGGACCTCGCAGATCATCAAGTCCAGCCCCTGCCCCAGGGACAGGAAGTCAGCTGGGGTCAAAAGTTCCCAACAAGATAAGCATCCAAACATTTCTTGAATTAGTCCAGAGTAAGTGCCTGCACCACTTCTGGAGAGAGTCTATTCCAGGTCTTGGGTGCTCGGACAGTAAAGAAATTTTTCCTTATGTCCAGCCTAAAACGGTTTTGGAGGAGTTTATGGCCATTGGTCCTTGTTTTTCCTTGGGGCTCTCTGGTGAACAGATGTTCTCCCAGATCCTGATGTACACCCCTTATGTACTTATAAGCAGCTACCAGGTGCCCCCGAGCCTGCACTTTTCCAGGCTGAAGAGTCCCATGGCTCTCAGCCTCTCTTCATAGGGCCTATTGTCTTGCCCTTTAATCATGTGCGTGGCTCTCCTCTGGACATCCTTCTTGAATTGTGGAGCCCAGGATTGGATGCAGTACTCCAGCTGCAGCCTCACCAAAGCTGAGTACAGCAGGAGGCTGACATCCTGAGATTTACTTCAGAAGCATCTATAGATGCAAGCCAGAGTTTTGTTTGCTTTGCCAGCTGTGACATTGCATTGAAGGCTCATGTTCATCTTGTGGTCAGTCATGACCCCCAAGTCTCTTTCAGCCGTGGTGCTAGCAAGCATAGTGCAGATTCACTTGGAGGATCTGGATGCTATTAAGTCGGCAGGCCTGGATGAGCTCCATCCAAGGGTACTGAAAGCACTGGCTGACATGATTGCACAGCCACTGGCGGGAATATTTGAATGCTCGTGGCGCACGGGCCAAGTCCCAGAGGACTAGAAAAGGGCCAATGTGGTCCCCATTTTCAAGAAGGGGAGGAAGGAGGACCCAGGCAACTATAGGCCACTCAGTCTCACCTCCATCCTTGGCAAAGTCTTGAAAAAATTATCAAGGCTCACATTTGTGAGAGCCCAGCAGGCTTAATTATGCTGAGGGGAAACCAGCACGGGTTCGTAGCAGGTAGATCATGCTTGACTAATCTAGCCTCTTTTTATGACCAGGTCACGAAACGCCTGGACACAGGAGTAGGGGTTGATGTCGTATACTTAGACTTCAGGAAGGCCTTCGATACGGTATCTCACCCCATACTGGTGAACAAGTTAAGAGGCTGTGACTTGGATGACTACACAGTCCGGTGGGTGGCGAATTGGCTAGAGGGTTGCAACCAGAGAGTCATAGTGGATGGGTCAGTATCGATCTGGAAGGATGTGGGCAGTGGGGTCCCGCAGGGCTCAGTCCTAAGACCGAAACTCTTCAATGTCTTCATCAGCGACTTGGACGAGGGAGTGAAGTGTACTCTGTCCAAGTTTGCGGATGACACAAAACTGTGGGGAGAAGTGGACACGCTGGAGGGCAGGGAACAGCTGCAAGCAGACCTGGATAGATTGGACAAGCGGGCAGAAAACAACAGAATGCAATTCAACAAGGAGAAATGCAAAGTGCTGCACCGAGGGAGGAAAAATGTCCAGCATACCTACTGCCTAGGAAATGACCTCCTTGGTGGCACAGAAGCGGAAAGGGATCTTGGAGTCCTAGTGGACTCCAAGATGAACATGAGTCGGCAGTGTGACAAAGCCATCAGAAAAGCTAATGGCACTTTATCGTGCATCTGCAGATGCATGACGAATAGATCCAGAGCGGTGATACTTACCCTCTATCAGGCACTGGTCAGACCTCAGTTAGAGTACTGCTTGCAATTCTGGGCACCGCACTTCAAAAGAGATGCAGATAACCTGGAGAGGGTCCAGAGAAGGGCTGCTCGTATGGTTAAGGGCTTGCAGGCCAAGCCCTATGAGGAGAGACTAGAGAACCTGGACCTTTTCATCCTCCGCAAGAGAAGGTTGAGAGGCGACCTTGTGGCTGCCTATAAGTTCATCATGGGGGCACAGAAGGGAATTGGTGAGGTTTTATTCACCAAGGCACCCCAGGGGGTTACAAGAAATAATGGCCACAAGCTAGCAGAGAGCAGATTTAGACTAGACATTAGGAAGAACTTCTTCACAGTTCGAGTGACCAGGGTCTGGAACGGGCTCCCAAGGGAGGTGGTGCTCTCCCCTACCCTGGGGGTCTTCAAGAGGAGGTCGGATATGCATCTAGCTGGGGTCATCTAGACCCAGCACTCTTTCCTGCCTATGCGGGGGGTCGGACTCGATGATCTATTGAGGTCCCTTCCAACCCTAACATCTATGAATCTATGAATAGCACTGCTGAATCTATAAGCATGCTGCGGTTTTTTTCCCCTGAGGTGGAGTACCTTACATTTATCAATATTGAACATCATCAGGTTTGTATCCGTCCACTTACTAAGTTTATCCAAGTCAGCCTGGATCACCAATCTGTCCTCAGGTGTGGACGCTGTGCCCCAAAGTTTAGTGTCATTGGTGAACTTAGCCAGTGCATTTCTGATGCCAATGTCCACATCATTGAGCTAAATTAGTGGAGCTAAAGTAAAATCTTGGGCTGAATTCTGTGGTCCATGAAATTAAATCTGAACTACATGGCCAGCTGCTAGGGAATTCCCCCCTGGGTCAGAGAGGAGAGTAACAATGATGATGTAATGTTGGATGTCTGCTGGATGTCTGCTATAGACCACCAGCCCAGAAGGATGTGGTAGCAGAGGCTTGCTTCAAACAGCTAGCAGATGTTTCCAGATCACAGGCCCTGGTTCTCATGTGGGGCTTCAATCATCCTGTCATGTGCTGGGAGAGAAATACAGCAGTGTACAAGCAACCCAGAATGTTTCTCAAGAGTGTTAGGGACAATTTCCTGCTGCAAGTATTGGAGAGGCCAACTAGAGGCCATGCTCTTTTTGATCTGTTAATCACAAACAGGGAAGAATTGATGGGGAATATAGAAGCAGATGGCAACTTGGGCAGCAGTCACCATGAGATGATTGAGTTCAGGATCCAGAGGAAAAGAAAGGTGAGCAGTGGAGTAAGGATCCTGGACCTTGACTCATGCATACAACTCATGGGCTGGCCTGCGGTGGAAAGGAGTCCAGGAGAGCTGGTTTAAAGAAATCTTACTAAGGGAGCAGGAAGAAACCATCCCAATGTGCAGGAAGACTAGCAAGTATGGTAGAAGACTAGGTTGGTTTAGCAGGGAACTCTTTAGAAGTGGACACTTGGACAAACCACTAGGGCGGAGTATAAAAGTACTGCTTGGGCACGCAGGAATGAAATCGGGAAAGCCAAAGCACAATTTGAATTACAGCTATTAAGGGACATGGAGGGTAAGAAGAAGGGTTTCTACAATTTCTACAAGTATGTCAGCAACAAGAGGAACATCAGGGAAAGTGTGGGTCCCTTTCTGAATGGGGGAGGCAACCTAGTGACAGATGATGCAGAAAAGCCTGAAGTATTCAATGCCTTTTTCACCTCAGTCTTCACAGGCAAGGTCAGTTCCCAGACTACTGTACCTGGCAGCCCAATTTGGGGAGGAGGTGAGCAGCCAACAGTGGCAAAAGGACAGGTTAGGGACTGCTTAGAAAAGCTGGATGTGTACAAATCCATGGAGACAGATGTAATGCACTCAATGGTGATGAGGGAGTTGGCCAATGTGAATCAGGAGCCGAAGACCATCATCTTTGAAAACTCATCAGGTCCCAGATGGTGGGAAAAGGGCAAATAGAGTTCCCATGTTTAAGAAAGGGAAGAAGGAGGATCCAGGGGACTACAGACCAGTTACCCTCACCTTAGTCCCTGGAAAATCATGGAACAGGTCCTCAAGGAATCCATTCCAAGCAGGTGATTAGAAACTGTCAGCATGGATTCATCAAAGGCAAGTTGTGCCTGACCAACCTGATTGCCTTCTGTCATGAGATGTTCTTTGGATGCAGGAAGACCAGTAGATGTGATATACCGTAACTTTAGTAAGGCTTTTCATACAGTCCAACCCCTGCTCCAAGCAGGTCTGTCCCCAAGTATCATCCCAATAGAAACATAGAAATGTGATTAATATAAATGCTTAGTACACTTGATTAAATGATTAATAGATGTAAGTAACACAAAGCCATTTTAGAGCCACCTATTCTAACCTGCCTCCAACACCAGTATCCTGACAACTACAGCCTAGTTTCCTTGACAATCTTGTCCTGAATGGTATTCAATTATTTTCTTCAAAATTCATGTTTGTATAAAATACTACTGTGACAGTGCATTGTTATCTGTTATGCTGCTTAGTGGATGGGCTGATCAAAGATTTTGAAAAGGGAGTGCAGATAGTGAAGTGAATAATCACATATGACACAATAATTATTTTTTCTAGTTAAAAGGAAACTAGAACCTTTACTAATACATGCAAGGCTTAGGGCTATATTTTTTCAAATTAAAACTGAAGCAAAAGCAAATACAACTTTATTGGAATTTGCATTCGTTTATTATATTATGTATTATGCATAAAACACAATATAAAATAGGCAAAAGTAATCTAAATATATTGTTCCATTAGTCTTGTAGTCATCAGAGTGAAAAGTAAATCTCTTATTCACAGTCACCAAACAAAATCTAATCATCTTGAGTATCTTGACAGTGTACTCAACACTTAACTGACAGTTATTTCCACACCTAAGTTAATGGTTTTAGCTAAAGCTAAAAGACTGCAGGGCTGGGAAATAGGATAAGCTAGTGGATAGCTTGATTAGTGGAACATCAAGACCATTAAAATGGAGAGTGAATTGTTAAAACCTATGAAGGGAAATTAGCAGGAATCCAGTAGATCAGAATGATCCATTAACTCTATTGTCCCCTTCAGTATTGGCTGGATAGAAAATGCCAATACTGTTGCCATGCAGTTGGTTTTAAACTTTAGGTGGAGCAGGAATCAGAATAGGTGTGTGACCATACCACTGCACTCCTCTAGATCCATCCTTGGCTGTTTATTGAAGCATGGTAATATGATGACAAGTTTGAAGTGATTTTATGTAGGGGGAACATGTTAAAACTGAAACTTCTTTTAATTTATAATCCCAGTTTCTGTCATACATTTAACTTCCACAGTAACATGAGAGTTTTCATGCTTGTTCCTCTGCCAAAAGAGAAAAGCCTATAAAAAAATGTTAATTTGTACATGACATTAATGCGATATGATCATTTAAACGTAGAAGTATTTAACTTTGAGAACTAAAGTAATAGAACTGGAAAGAAAGTGCATAATTTAGAATGCAAGGGATTTAGTACCTAATAATACAACTTTTTTTTCTTATTAATGGAGATCACATCACTTGGAAGAGAAAGGAGGTTTTGAACGAGAAAGACCCAAGTGCATTTATCATTCACAGGAGAATTATGAGCCATCAATATGGTGTGCCTCTGAAACAAGGCAAGTGTGGTCAAAGGATGGATCAGAATAGGTATTCCATTAGAGACAGGAAAGTGTTGATATTATTGTACATGGAATTTGTCAGCCCCCATGTGGAAATAGTAAACAGTTCCGGTCACATATGTTCAACAAAGATAAATTCAAACTGAACAGGTGGAAAGAAGGTTACTAGAATCATGGGAATGGAGAGTTTAAGGACTAAAAGAGAGAAGACCAAGGGGCAGATTCTGTTGTCTCTAGATTAGCAAATAAAGGCAAAATGTTAACTTGAGAGTACAACTGGATTTTTTGTTATAATATTCTTGTCACTGATTTGGAGGAGAATAGGAAGTTTCACTCAGCAATCACAGATACCTCTAACTGCTTTGAATCTGACTTGAATCAGTTTAGACAAAGAACTGAAAAAAGGGTTTCCCTTAATACAGGTAAGCCCTTTTCCCCTTAATACAGATAAGCCTTTTGCCCAGCAGCCTTTTGCTCCTGGATGGTCTCTTTCTTTCTGGTTTTGACCATTTTTGACCTAATAAATCATTCCTGTTTTACGTTTAGTCCAAACTGAATTGTTCCCAAAGAAAACTTGTTTTGATGAATCAGCATTTTCCAATAACCAGTACTTTGTCGTAAAATTCCCAACCAGTTCTAGTAAAAACTGTGGTTCCCACACATCCTCTTTCAAGCATTATAGTTGCTTGCTATTAGCTCACTCTTCTTAGCATCCAAATGCATGTATTGTGTATTCTAAACACTTGCATGACCCTGAAATGTGCTGAATAATAAATAAAGCAGCTGAGTTTGAGAGAGCTTTTATTGTGCTCTGGTGGGTGTCTCAGGGATTTTGTTGCAGACTGGCAACCATGTGATATACGTTGAAAATCTGAAGTCAGAGCTCATCAGCAGAAAACATTATCTGTACAAGTTTGCTCACTGACATTCTTTATTCTTTGATTCTTTAATTAATGCATAATTCATTACTCTTTCACTTGGATTTTAGACTGCATGATTTGCAATGGTGTGGTGAAAGCAGTACTTTAACAAAATTGAGGGTTATGGTGATACTTCTCTGAAGACATTTTCTACTAGACTTGTACACAAGGAAGTAAAAACTTCTGATTTTTTAATGCATAAAAGACATCATAACTCTCTATATTTTTATAGATTGCCCTATTCCAAATTCTTACTACTATAGAGGAACATCTGTAATGGCATTGAATATTTTATTTACTTGAAAAAGTTTGTGTCTTGAAGCTAAATATTTTAAAAGTAACCTTAAGCCTTTCTGTCTTCTGTCATATTAAATCCCTCCCACCTTTGGGAGAAGTTCCCTCTGTTTTATTTATTTATTTATTTATTTATTTATTTATGCTAAAATGTGTCTTTTTTTTTTTTGACAGTGAGTAGTTCCTTATTTTGCAAGTAGTTCCACTAAAATTAATCCTTTTAGTATATGGGATAACTTGTGCAGTTAGATGGTACTCACCATGAGTAAAGGGACAAAATCTAGTGCTGTAATAGCAGCTGATATTTTTGTACACTTTTTTTTTTCATCTGTGACCTCTAATTAGTAATTGCTTCTTGTTTTTGCCTTATTGGATACAGCATGCCAAGTAAGGAAAATTGATAAAATACAATGTGTTCTTTCTCCTCTCTCTAAACAGTAGCATATCAGAACATGACCTGTCAAGCATTTCCAAACACATGCAGAGAATGACACTTTGTGATGAGTGGAAAACAGTATAGTATACAAGAAAAAATAAAACAGTCTCTCAAAGTGTAAATAGTCAGAAAAGTGTTTTACAGATTTCAGTACTAGTTTGCAACTATTAAACAGTAGAATGCTGTATTCTTTGCATAACTAACATAGTTATTCAAATTTAAGACAAGGTGTTTTTTTTTAACTCAGTCAACATGGGGTGGGAGGGGGAGGGGAAAGCTAAATCATTTCACTTTTGCATACAAAGAAACCACTTTAAATAGATTTCCAATCTTCAAACCACTGCTAAAAGCAGCATGTACTTACTAATGGAAATCAACTACAAGGTTGATTAAATATAGCCAACACTGAGCCAACAATAACTATAGAACACATAGACCAGCAGCCCATCTGAACAAAATTGAGCACAGTCCCCCTTAGCACCAACTCTTTTTCAAGTCAGAGTAAGCCATTACATTTCAATGTCTTCTTTACTCCCACAGCTGAGCTGCAACTTTCTTTCCAACTTCCAATGATTTCTGATTTTTCACCACCCTTAAATGTCTGGCAAACACCACTAAGCAGGGTAGCAAACTATTTATCCAGAATCTTTCTCCCCCCCCCCCGCCCCCTTCGCAGCCTGCCACGTATAATTAGTGTGGTCCTGCCCTCCATGAGGTGAAGCCAGACCAGGTTCCCTGGGGACAACTAGTGGTGGTGCACCTTGTGCTGCCTCTAGTTGTCTCCAGGGAACACCCATGCCATGCATGCTCTGGCAAGTTACCCCGGGTCAGGTAGGGAAGGCTGGGGCCAACACTGGGCTGGTCCTAGCAGCCTTACCTGGGGTCCTGGAGGCTTCTTGGTCCTTCAGAAGCAGTGATTCTGCCGTGTGGAGCCTGGCCTGCAGCTGCAGTGCACCACTCTGCTTTTTTTTGCAGCATGGAGAACAACTGAATGTGCAGTAGGCACCACAGATGTGTCTGTGGTGCCACATATGAAATGCTTGCACTTGCCTGAACGTGGCCGTAATGAGTAGTGCTGAGCTGTGGGGTCACCATGGATTGAGATGCTGTTTCACCTGCTGGGGCCCAGCCTGAGGAACTATATGGCCTTTTGGACTAATATCATGCTTAGTTTGTACTTTCTCTAAATAGATACTAAAGTGCTAGACGTTTGTTTATGGAGTAGCTATACTAAACCTTGCAGTAGTTAAAAAAAAAAAAAAAGTATTATTTCTGGGTACACTAGGACTATGGGTACTATATGCAAATTGCTATACCTGAGTTTATTTTAAAGTGAGTTTTCTCAAATTTGTTCCTCACTTCCATTTGGGATGTCAGGGTCTGAGAATAAGGACAGGGAAATGGTCTGTGGTGGAAGAAGTTGGGGTAGACAGAGGGGCTATCTGACCCCCTAGATTTATTTTCCCATATGTAGCAGTGGGAAGGGAACAAATTCAAGGCAGACCTCCAATAATTAGATTCTATACCTGGAAAATTATATCAAATCTATATTTCCAGATATAGAATCTAATTATTGGGGGCTCATCTTATAAGTAGGGTAATACAATATTCAAGTAATAATGATAATTCAGTTGTATGTAGACTTTTAGAGCATGAATTTAATTTTATTGAAGAAAGTAAAGATACAGTATTTACAAGCAACTTCTCTGATATACAGATGTCATACCCATTGATCTTAATAGTGATTTTCCTAACATTGTGGGACAGGTGTCTCTGCTATTGTGGAATATAGTTGACGCTGCATGTTGATCCCAATTCTAAGCATAAGGCTAAGAAAAGATTAGTCTGGATCTTCCTTTGGTTATTCGGCAGTAGTTGTCAGGTTCTTTTTTTTCTCCAAAAGATACAGATAGTTCCATTCATCATCTGAGCCTGAATTTCTCACATTAGGTAGAGGTTGGTTTGGGGGAATTCTGGCAGTTGCTTGAGTCCCCTTCCAACTTGAATTGGAATGTATAACCAATGTTAGCCTTATCATAGAGTGATGACAAATTGGCAGTAATTAAATACAGTATTGGGATACTGCTATATACTTTCTTGATGGGTTCTAATACTCTAATTGTTTTAAATTAGTGTTTCTTGTTTAAGCACTTCGATAAAATTGGAGTTCATGACTAAACCAGACCAAATCTATTTTGGATCTTATTCACTTGCAGATTATGGCAAATATAAATTTAGTGGTTTATATTATTCACTTTTGACTCTGATAAAATCTTATTGTTAAATGAAAAATATACTGTAGGTTTTAACTTGTCAATATAAATGTAAACTATTACAGTTTCACATATGTTATTAGCATTGCTTGCCATGAAGCTTAAAGCTGTTTCTGTCCTTTGTCAACAAAAAGGAAATCAACCTTGAAATGACTATATTAAAGAGCTTTGATGTACTTGTCCACTGTGTCCATGCTTCCAGCAGGATCCAGCTATGGAAAAGAAAAATCCTAGCTATTTGTGAGTAATGTTCAATCAATTTTGTTGATATCCACTTTTGAATTCTTAGGGATTTAATTCACACCTACAGTAAATGAAAGGTAATTAAGGCTAAAACTCCTGATGTATAAATGTAACTTTTTTCTGTAGTTTACAGAGCAATTGGTACCTTGTAGTTCTAGGATTATAACCAAAAAAACCTTCATCTAAGAGTTGTTATAGGGGATTTGTATTGGAACATGATGATTAATAAATGTAGGATGAAATGTTATGAGAATGTAAGGGCCTGAAAAATATTGATTTAAAATTCAGTTTTTCTCAGTAGGAAGATTCAAGACAAATTTAAGTGTAGGCTGCAGAAATGGAAATCCAATCAGTGTATTCACATTGCTGATACATAGATTAACTGTATTTTATCCACTATATCATAATTTTCTGCTTCTTGGATTTTATTTAAGATTGTGAGCATAGTTTCAGATAATGGGAAAAAAAAGGAAAGGGTTTGAAATGAATCCAGAAGAATATCTTTCACAGTGAACTTCAAATGCACTAGTAAAGAGAATTTTTTGAAAGTGCAATGTAGTTCTGTTGTCTTTATGCAATATATGCAAACATATTGTTTATATAATATATGCAGTATATATATTATTGTGCCACAAAATAGTTACATACATCTAGCATGTGGAGGCTTTCTAGTGGACAGGGATCCTCAAGGTATTCTTAACTTTGTAGAGATTACACTGTTCACAAGTGTGTAAATTATCATCTGGCCAAAGTCATCATCTTCAAAGGCAATCCTTAATAGTCAAGGATGATTGTCTTCCATGATTATCTTATCTGTGAGTCTGAAGATGGCAGACAAGGCCTCTCTGGGATCAACAGACTCTGTTGTAAGTTGGGCACATGTTTCCATGTGGAGTGAGTGGCTCTGGGTTTTTAGGCATATGTTCAAAAGGAGGGAAGAGAAAGCATTTCAAGGATGTCCTCAAGGCCAGCTTGAAAACATGCAACATTAGTATCAACTTGTGGGAGACTATCATTCAGAACCACCCCAAATGGAGGAGGAGTCGGCTGGCCAAAGTATATCTTAGTAGAAAGGGAGAGCTCATCTATTTTGACACTGCCACTACAACTCTCAGCATTACATAATGACACATCCATATATAATAATTGAATCAAGAGGAGGACTGCTATCAAGAGATGTGATCCATCTGACCAGAACTGGAAAGAGAATCTTTGAGTGTTGTCTGGCTAACCAAGTAAAGGAGGGGGAGGGGGCTTTAAACTAGGTTCCACAGGGGATGGTGAACAAAATCCTATAGCAGCAGAGCAAACTATTCAGTGGGGAAAGGGCTGGAAGAAGTAGCTAAACTCTGGGAAATGGCCAGAGAACACAGGATGGCAAAATGGTATAAAAGGCAAGTGAGTTGGTCAAAATGAAAAATATGTCCAATTTATATACACAAAATGTGAGAAGTGTGGGAAATAAACAAGATGAGCTGGAAGCTGCAGCATGGGAAGAGAACTATGACCTGGGACAGCTCTTATGACTGGAATGTCAACATTGAGTATTATATTTTGTTTTGGTAGGGCAGGGCTGGGAGGAAAAGTGGTGGTGTCACCTTATATATCAAAAACATGTATACATGTTCTCTGGCTCAGAGGGAAGAAGATAGCAGAGCAGAATGCATTTCAGTGAAGATGAAAGATTCAGCAGCAATATAATATTTGGGATTTATTATAGGCTACCAAATAAGGAAGAGGAGACAGGTAAAACACTCTTCAAGGAGGTGATAAATCTATCCAAGAGCTGTGGAATGGTACTGATGGAAGACTTCAGGTTTCTGGGTATCTTGTGGAAGAACAACAAAGCCAAACATAAAATGTCAAGCCAGTTTCTAAGTTGTATGGAGGGCAACTTTCTGTTCCAGATGTCTGGGGATACAACAAGGAGATCATATATCTTGGATCTTGTCCTGAACAATAGGGAAGATGTGAAGGTGATGAGCAACCTGGAAGGAAGCAATCACAATATGGTACAATTCCATATCCTGAGACAGGAAAAGCATAAGATCAGCAGAATTAAGATTCTAGATTTCAAAAAGGTAGATTTCACCCAACTTAAGGATTTGATAGGCATGGCACCATGGGAAGACAGACCCAAGGCTAAAGGCCTCCAGGAAGGCTGGAAGCTTCTAAAGGGCACAGTATAGGAGGCCCAAAGAGAAACTGTTCTGACATGGTGGAAACAGCAGAAGAATGGCAAGAGACCAATGTAGCTACACAAGAAGCTTTTAGGATGCCTCAAAAGCAGGTAGAGCAGAAGCTTTGTTATACGTCACCCCTGGGAAATGGGGGGTGCAGGATAACAAAATATGCCGGTTAACTGAGAGGCACGAACAGGCGTCTTTACTTGTTCGGGCTGCTGCCTCTCCCACCACATCGCCGCCCCTCCTGTGGGCCCCACAGGCCTTGACAAACAGGGAGGTAGGCCCCATGTAGGCTGCTGTGCCCTGTGCCATGGGGGATTGGCAGCACAGGCTGCTTTGCCCGGGGCTGTGGGGGCTTGGCAAAAATGAAAGTGCCATATTGGGTATTTCCGGTTTCACTTTTACCTTACAGCCGGCATGCCAGTTAATAGATCATGCCAGCTTGTAAGGTGCCGGATAACGCAGCTTTTACTGTAATAGTCAAATGGGCAGATCACTAGGGAAGTGAACCAGGAAATACCAGGGAACCTGCAGGCGTAAAGTTAGGAAGGCAGAGATAAAGAATGAACTGCACCTGGTAAAGTAGGTTAAAGACGACAAGGAGAAGTTCTGTAAGTATTTTGGTTTTAAAAGAAAGACAAAGAAAGCTGTGGGTCCACTATCAACCAGCTAGGGTGGACACTTCAAAAAAGATTTTAAAAAGATGGAGCTACTTAATAGCTACTTTGCATCAGTCTTCACAAAAAGATTAAGCTACAGCCAGACACCTAATACAGATTATTTGGACAAGGTAGGGGACAAGATGAGGGTTGAAATAGCAAAAGAGACAGTCAGAGAGCTTTTCATGGATCTGAATGAATTCAACTCAGCAGGTCTTACTGCATTTAATACCAGATACTGAAGGAACTGGCAAAGGAGTTCTCTGATATCAGAAGATATCTTGATAACTGGCCAGGATCAAGTAGAGTGCCCCAGGGGTTTGTCCTAGGGCTGGTTTTGTTCAATATTTTTATCACCAACCTGTAAGATGGGATGGACTGTACCTGTAGCAAGCTTGCATATGACACCAGACTGAGGGAAATAATAGATACCCTGGCGGGTAGGGCTGGGATTTAGAGAGACCTTGAAAAATTGGAGGATTGTACCAAAAGAAATCTCAGGAGGTTCAATATGGGCAAGTGCAAAGTCCTGCATTTAGGACAGAATAATCCTATGCACCACTATGGGCTGGGGGCTGACTGTCTAAGCAGCTGCGCTGCAGAAAGGGAGCTGCCTGGGGGTTACAGTGGACAAGAAGCTGAATATAAGCCAACAGTGTGCCCTTGTTGCGAAGAAGCCTAACAGTATACTGGGCTGCATTAATAGAAGCATTGTCAGCAGATTGAGGGAGTGATTCTCCTCCTCTATGTGACACTGGTGAGGCCACACCTGGAGTACTGTGTCCAGTTTTGGGCCCTCCACTACAGAAAGGATGTGGACAAATTGGAGAGAGTCCAACAGAGGGCAACAAAAATGATTAGGTGGCTGGGGCATACAACTTATGAGGAGAGGTTGCGGGAATTGGGCTTATTTAGTTTGCAGAAGAGAAGACTGGAAGGGGACTTGATAGCAGCCTTCAGCTACCTGAAGGGTGGTTCCAAAGAGGATGGAGCTAGACTGTTCTTAGTGGTAGCAGAACAAGGTGCAACAGTCTCAAGGTGCGGCAGGGGAAATTTAGGTTAGCTATTAGGAAAAACTCTCACTAGGAGGGCAATAAAGCACTGAAACGGGTTACCCAGAGAGGTTGTGAAATGTCTAACCTTTGAGACAGCTAGACAAAGCCTTGGTTTGGATTATATAATTAGTAGGGCTGTGTAAAGCTTCAGTCCCTGATTCGATTTGGTGGAGATTTGGCCTGATTCGATGGCCGAATCTCCAAATCCAAATCGAATCAGAGGACCTTTTAATATTTTTTAATTGAATTGGAACCCTCCAAATTGATTCAGAGAGATTTGGAGGTTCAGACATAGACACAGCTTTAAATGTTTTTTCTACATACCTCTAGGTAGCAGGTGGCTTGTGAATGATGCAATGCTGGGGCACATGGAGTGCCCCACAGGAGTGCAGGGGGCTCCCCAGCATGCTTGGCAGCTGACCCAGAAGTGGACCAGAAGCACTTCTGGGTCTGCTGGAGAACATGCTGCCCCCCCCCCCCAGCCACCCCAACTTGGCAACTGGTGCCTCCTGGGTTGGGGGGGGCATCTAGGGTCTCCCCACGGCTGATTGCTGAGCCTGGGAGAGGCATGGGGGAGGGGGGGGAGGGCCCTGCATGCTCCCTGGCGGACCCAATAGTGGATCAGAAGTACTTCCAGTCCACTTCTGGGTTTTTTGCCTAGCACGTGGGTGGTTCCCCTGCACTCCTGTGGGACTCTCCATGTGTCCCAGCATTGCAATGATCACAAGCATGCTGATACCTTGAAGTATGTACAAAAAACATTTAAATCTATGTCTGTGTCTGAATCACTGATTCTCTGAATCTGCATTAAATCTTCAGATTTTGGATTTGGATTAATCGAATCAGGGACAGTGATCTGAATCAACTAATCAAATCACTGTCCCTGATTTGGGCTGAATCCAAATCCGAATCGGGTCTGTTTTGCACACCCTTAATAATTAGAGATGTTTCTGCTTTGAGCAGGGGGTTGGACTAGATGACCTACTGAGGTCCCTTCCAGTCCTAATTTTCTATGATTCTATGATCTAGCAGCCCTTGACACTCTTATTCATGAAGTCATGGGAGGTAGTCAAGATACCAGAGGACTGGAAATAGGCCAAAGTAGTGCCCCTCTTTAAAAAAAGACAAAAAGGAGGATCCAGGGAACTACAGACTGGTTAGCCTTAGCTCAATACTGAGGAACTTACTGGAGCATATCTTAAGGAAGGTCCTTTGCAATCATCTGGAGGAGGAAAGAATGATCACGAGCAGCCAACATGGATTTATGAAGAATAAATTGTGCCAAACAAACTTGATCTCTTTTTTGAAAAGGTAACTTGTTGGATGGATGAGGGGAATGCTATGGATATAGTGTATCTGGACTTAAGTAAGGCATTTACAGATTCACAGATTCATAAAAGTTTAGGGCTGGAAGGGACCTTGTGAGATCATTGGATCTAGCCCCTCTACTTTGGGCAGGAAATACTGCTGGGGTCTAATAACCCCAGCAAGATGTGCATCCAGTCTCCTTTTGACAAGGTTCTACCCACATGAGTATGCCATAAACGTATTGGGCAAATGTGGGCTGGGCAAACTACTATAACTTTGATAGGCAACTGGCTTGATAGCCCCAAGCAAAAGGTAATTATAAATTGATCCATGTCAGAATGGCAGGAGGTTTCAACTGGAGTTGCACAGGGGTCTATGCTCTGCCTACTGCTGTTCAGCATGCTTATTAATTATTTGGATGATGGAATTGAGAGCCTTTGAGGAATTTTGCAGATGATACAAAACTGGGGAGGACTGCAAACATATTGGAGGACAGGAGTGCAATTCAGAAGGATTTTGACAGATTAGAAAGCTCGGCTAGAGCTAACAGAATGAAGTGTAATGCAAAGTGCTATACTGTGATAAAAGTAATGAAAAATACTAATATAAAATGGATGACACCTGGCTGGATGGTAGGACTATGAAGAAGGATCTGGGACTCTTGGTAGATCACAGACTCAACATAAGTTGCAGTGTGACGCAGCCACATGAACGTGAATGCGGTTTTGGGGATGCATCAATATAAGTATTAGACATAAGATACAGGAGATGATAGAGCCTTTCTGTTTGGCATTGAAATACTGTGTGCAGTTTTGGGCTTTATATTTTAAAAAGGACATGGAAAAGTTTGAGAAATCCAAAAGTGGGTGCCAAAATGTTGGCCACTGTGGTCCCGCTGCTTTACCTGTGGCAGGTTAGGGTGTTACATTTTGTGTTGTCAGTGTTGACCGTGTAGTTTTGTTAAGAGATTGGACAATAAATGTATAGGATAGTTTGGATTGGGATGGTCTTGCCTCAGGCAAGGGGTTGGACTTGATGATATATGGAAGTCCCTTCCACCCCTGCTTCTCTGTGATATGATTCCAAATCAGGGGAAAAATAGGAACAATATATGTGTATGTGGAAATCGTGGATCAGCGTTCTCCTTCATCTCATCATTGAAGAGGTGAAGGAGATAGTAGGAGGAAACAGAAGTTTTTAGGGGAGAGGAAGTGAAAAGGAGAGCCTTTGCTGGAATACCTTATTCTCCCGTTAAGTGATCTGTTTACTGTCTGGAAGGCTGAGAGTTACATCTTAATCAGACATCAGCTCTGCCTGCTCCTGCTACATCGCGTTCTCTGCCTTGTTTCATTTTCATCTTACTATTAAAAAAGAAGAACAGGATCAAGTAGAGTTGAATAACCAAGGATAGAGGGAAGAGGGCAAACTTTTCTCTGCCTTGAACTGAAAAGGGGAGACTCTCTTGCTGTCTGTTTTCCTTTTATTTGAGTTTACTTTCACAGGAGAGTTACACTACACAAACCTTGATTGTCAGGTGAGAATGCAAACCCTATAACCATGATTCCTTCTGTTTTGTTCTTTTCCCTAACATCCTTTTAAAATTATGTCAGTTACTGTAGCAGAAACAATGGTGTCACCAGTATACTCACATTCAGGGGCATAACGAATGAGTTTCATGCCCTGGGCAAAATTCTCCTGAACCCAGGGGGAGGGACGGGGCTGAGAATTGGAGAGCCAGGAGGAAGAGAGAAGGATAGTGGTCTTATCTGCTCCACCCTGTACTTGGCTTCTATGGTTAGACAGTGCAGAGCTGCTCCAGCCCAACCTAGATCCTTTGGCTGAGTGTTTTGACACAGCAAAGACTCAGGAATGCAGGGGATGCCATTCTGGTACCCCTCTTTAAGTTGGCACTTAGGTTTGGTGCCTTTCTTCTTCTCTTCCCACCTCGTTATATACAACACAGCACGGTAGACCAAAATTACATATAGTTGTGTATAAAAGCTAGCAATGTATAGATTGTTATATAAATATGAATGGTTAGGTATATGTGTATGCATTTTGTATATGAACATGTTGTTTCTCTTTTGCCAAAAAAGTACCATTCAGCTTGAACCCTTTTAATTAATACATATTTTTAACTTGGTATAGCTTCAATTATATTGGCCCTTATTTATGTCAAGAACAGAAACAAATGAAAGCATGTTTCTTCCTATTTTTTTTTCAGTTTATTGGGGGATTTTACATGAAGTGATTATTCTATACATCCTTAAAATAGTCTAAAATGTATTTTTAACTATTACCTAATGTTAAATAGGACTCAGCAATATACTTTACAGCAGTAGTGCTCATCTTAAGATTTAAGTTTTTCCCCTCCTTATTAATTAGTTTTTCTTCTTTGTTTCTGTATTCCTCGTGGTTTAAGAAAAACATGCTTCTTTTGGGTAAATGTTTATTTCTAACATTCCTCTGATGTCAAATGGCACTGCAGGGATGATAGCCTTTCCTTACATTTTATTCCTTGTCACTAGTCTTTTTAACAACTAGTATGCTTGAGGGAATTTTTTTCTTGCTGACAAAATTTCATAATCTCAAGAACCAATTTCCACTGCTACCTCAAAGTCTCTCAAGATTATTTTTTCTCTACCTTGAGGAGAAATTCAGACTATTCTAGGCTTTGAGCAAGATTTGAAGAAAAAAAATCAAAATTGGATTCTTCTTTAAAATATTATGGAAATGAAGGCTGCCCTGGTAGAAACAAAGTTTTTAAAAGTTGCAAAATAGGGTTTATTTGGAGAAGTAGGTAAACAACAAAAAGGACTTAAATAATTTTAGGTATATAATATCAAAACATTAAACTTTCTTTTGACACATAAGAGATAAAGCTTTTTAGTTCAAAGTATTTTATTAAATTTACTTGACTATTTTGTTCTCTCTGGAACAGAAGCCTAGACATTTGGACCCAGATGGTCTTTCTTCACTGCACAGTACTGTTAACCAATATTTTCTGCATCTGTGAGTGACATGATGTAATCCCTGATATTGCCTCATTCTTTATTTTTTGAATTTATTTAATTCAGTTCTTTATTTATTTTCAGTTCCTGCTGGCCCGGCTCTCTAATCTGTTCTCAAAGCCATGCTTTCCCCAGTCATGAACTTTTCTATTTCTCAGTTCTGTTCTTTGTCAGGTCCACAATACGATAGCATAGCCAGTTCTTTCTTGTGATGCCCTTTGTTTCTTTTTCCCAGTTCATGATTTGTAGCAGCCTTCAGACTCTCTCTGTTTTCTCTCTCCAACCAAATACCAATCTGGCAGCTCAAGTCTTCTGCCTCCATAAACCAGCCTCCTGCCCACTGGTTCCTGATCCCTTCTTGACCTTATTTTCTCGTATTGGCTGCTAAAGAGTATGCCATGCCATCTGCTAGCTTGCTACTTATCTAGGTCCCTAACCCTTCCTTGATGGCCTAATTCCTTTTCTTTGTCTTTTTAAATAGTATATATAATGTATTATATACATGTATTATATGTATATGTTGTATATATGAAAGAGTGAATATGCCTGCCACTGAAGATAAAAAAGAGAGTTCAATTAAGCATTCTATGTACAACATAACTCTTTTTACACACAGCAAAACAAAGCTGGGTATCTCAAGGTTACAGATCTTTAACACTGAAGGACCTTTGGATGAGATGAGACTAAAATTTTGTTCAGAATAATTTTATACTTTGGCTTTCAGGTTTTTTATTCCTTTAAATAAATTAGTCATGGCTCACATGAATGGCAAGACAAACTTATAGTTAACAAACATGTTAACCAACTTCATGCTGAGAGCACAGAATAAAGAAAGTGTAACAACCATTGCCATGTCTACTGCCACTATCACCACTCAAGACCTTGCCACATATCTACCTTTTTTCCGAAATCCTGAAATACGTTTTGACCAGAGCACATAAGAAAAAGAAACATGATGGCTTTGTTATTCCTGAGGCTGTGTCTTAACCAAGAGGTGTAGTGAGTTCTTTCAGCACCCAGGGCAGAGATGCATGTGTGAGGGCAGGGGTGGGAATTATGCTGGATACTAGAGAGCTTGAGGTGAGGTGAAGGGAGTCTTACCTGCCCAGGCTCTTCACGCTTGGGCAACAGTTGCTACTGCTACAGCTGCTGCTGTTGTAGCAGCATAGGCTTAGGCTGCTACAGCAAAGAATAGACTTACTGCACACTGGCAGTGAGCTGTAGCCTGTGAGGTAAGCTTCCCAGGGGCCACTTGTAATGCCTTATTTGCTCCCCTTCCCCCAAATATGCTGTTGGTCATAGGGCTACACTCCCACATCAATCCCTCCCCAGAGAGATGGCTTTTCACTCACCTCACAGACACCCCTCTCCCCCTTGATATGCTACTGGATCTGGGGCTACATCTGCCTGTTTCCTATGGCCAGGTGGTGCAGGGCTGTGCCTGCCATGGCAAGGCTTCTACAGGGATGGGGTCATACTGGCACCCTCTCTAAACTGCCACCCAAGGCTGGTGCCCTACTTGTCCCCCTGCCACAGTTACACTACTCTCTTGACCAGTTCCTGAGATGTGGACATAACGTTCTCTCTATTACACTCACCGTAGACTCTCAAATATTTCCTTTTCATTCCTCCTTTTGCATCTGTCTAACAGAAGGCAGTTTGGCCATCTAACACTGGTCTTACTTTACCAGGAACAAACTTGTCAGGCTAAAACTAATTCTGAGGCAGCCTGAACCCAAAGGAAGTTTTTACTTCCACAAGCTGACAAGAAGAAATTCAGTGCAAGGTAAAGAAAGTTCTTTTAGACTCAGAATCTAAGAGCAGCTAACTGGATTATATGCCATGTTCTGTGCCTCTAGTCTTCTAGTAGCTGAATAACAAGCCAGCAACAGAAACTGTATTTTTATATAATTATTATTCTTTTTACTTTGCCTCTGTGTGCATGAGCCTTGCCTTCTCTTAAAGAAGGGCTTGGCTAAGGCAGAGCTGGCTAAGAACTGTTGCATAAAATTTATTTATTTTTATTAGATGAACTTATGCTGTGTGGGAGATTGTCAAGCATGAGTATTCTTTTTCATAAAAAGGTGCTTAACGTATGCAGAGCATGAGAATAAGGAATTTGTTAAAATGCCGAGTTAGGCACAATTTGTATTTGATATTTTTAGTATTTTTTCACTTATTGAGTGGGACGATGTAAAGGGACAGTTCTTTGAGTATTAAAAATTGCATTTTGAGTATTAATAAAATAATAAAAATAGAATGAAAACCCTTCCAGTTCTTCAGCATGCCTATCAAGTAATAATGATTCACTTAAACTAGTGTTCTGCCAGGGTATCTCTAATGATTTAGGTGGAATAATTCCTGAGTAATGTCAGTGAAGATGAAATTAGAATTCAGAGTCTGTCTTCTAATACTGTCAGTGATATTTACTTGACTTCAGTAAACAGAATTTGACTGAAGCTGCTCACAAAAGGCACAGCTTGACTTCTCACATTTATATATATATATATATATATATATATATATATATATATATATATATATATATACACACACATACACACACACATATATCTTAAGCAAATACACATTAAGTAATAAATAGTCCAGCTACAAAAATATTTTGAAAGTCTGCCAGATTTAATCATTACCAAGTGGTGCACATTCTGTGTGGATCATAGAGATCACTCAAGTTAACCACAACTTTAGGTGGTTTCTTTAACACATTGCTCAGTTACTTTAAGGGCTTTGGTCTCAAACTGTTTTCCATTTTTCCCTTCTGTTTGCTTTATGAATATTTTGTCTCACAGTGCATATAAAATAGTCTTCTTCTAGTTAGAATTATTCCCAGGAAGCCAAACCTTTCAAACTTTAAGAGTCTGAGAGAGAGAGAGCAGGGAGAACAGCCAGTCCTTCTAGGGAAAGCCTAATTGCCAGGTGAGAGGGATCAACTGATCAGCATGGAGTTACAGCTGAGAGGTTTAGAAAGACTCAGAGCAAGTGAGCATGGGAGAAGAAAAATAGAAGCGTATTTGAAAAAAAGTTTTACTACAGAAAGGTGACTGGGTGATATTCATCTTTGTGTTCTTTCCTGAGGATAGGAAGGAGGAGGGATACTTGTTTGATGATTTGGTGAACAAGCTTAATTGACGTAATTGCAAACAGGGTTAGAGTGGGGCTGACTATTGTGGCTTGGACTGGTAAGTTTTAAGGGTCTTCTCTAAAAACATAGATTAGTTTGGACATTAATCATGAGGTTTGTATATTGGATAATTGTAAAAGAATATTGTGTTGGTAATAGGGGTACTTTAGGATAATGTGACTCATACGTTTCACTTTGTTTTACAACATAAAAGATAAAAGTGGTCTGAAATTTTGTTTTGGATTCTTACCATGTTAGATTGTTGGTAACACTCCCTCCCTCCACCCCACTGAATAAGGATTTTCTGTACCTTTCTTTGTATGGAGCATTTTATGGGTGAAGAACCCTGTTACAGTTTTGGATGTGTCTTCTCTGTAAATAGCAGTAAACATGGAAATGACTGCTCGGGGGGGGGGGGGGAGGGGGGCGGACGGGGAGGGTAAAGAGAAATTCAGTTTCAAGCTTCTGATGTTGTTATAATCCAGTCTTCCTTTAATGACAAAATAAGACAAATGCATGCAAACAAGGATAGATAAGCAAAGTAAGAATAGAAAAAGTATCTTCTGCCTAAGGAAGCTGACTCTCACTTGCAGTCTAGCTGCTGTGGAAACACAGGCCAAGTATATGAACTCCTGCGTCACACTCCAACTTGGTAAACTCTAACCATTGGCAGGCAGTCCAAAGCACTGATTTTTACTTTCCTCTTGGGGTATTGCATAGCAGTTGCACGCGATGTGTGAAATTTGTCTTGGTCCAATTAGCCAATGTCTTAGAAGACTAAGAGAAATAAAACTGGGAAGAAATGAGAGGATTATGGGGAATCTCCTGCTACCCTTCCCCACCAAGTCTTGATATATTAAAACATGTTACTCCATCCTGTTTTTTTGTTTTTTGAATGACATATATGCTCCTCAGTGAAAATGACTTTCTTTTAAGTTTCACCACTGCTAATAGCTATGTCACCTTCACTGAATAGCTTGCAGGATCTGGGCTCCCAACCACACCCACCATATGGAGTTTGCCAGAAATACAGAGCCTGTTTCTCCCAGGATTTCCAGACTGCTAGCTTTGCAGATGAAGTCAATGTTGTCTAAATTTCTAGGCTCCTGATATGGAGTCAGGAACTGAGGACTAAGAGCTGGATCTCCCAGGACTTCCACTGCTCTTTATTTTTAGTATGCAGCTCCAAGGCAGAGCATGTGGAAGCTCTGATGTCTGGTTGCCTTGGAACTGCTGTCTCTGGAAGCACAGGTTCCCTGTGTCTGGGGCATCTGCCTTGAATGCAGGCAGGTTTCTGTTAGAAGCCTACCTTGGATTTAGCAAATCCAAGATGTGAATCAAACAGTTTGCTTCAAATTTAATTCTTTTTTTAAAACCACACAAGAAGATATATATGGTGCCTGGTCTAAAGAAAATGCAACCTGCCAGCTAGTACACCAGGTGAAGAAAGGCCTAGGTACTAGGAAAAAGACTCAGAATGCCTTTTATTTTCACTGACTGACTCATCAGGATTTCACATCCCATAAGACTGTTACAAAAAACTGAACCACATAACTGATAGTACTGTGCAAGGCAGCTCCAGGGTGAAACATGCCCAGTCTGGTTTGTAAGCATTGCTTTCCAAACTGGAATCATAGTTGCTACATCAGTGCAATGCCGTGTATGCTCCAATAAGCTCTGCTGAGAGGCAGACTACTTATGTAGTTTTTGGTCTCTGAAATTCAGATGATTAATAGTATTTATAGTACAAATCACTGCTTCAAACTAAAAAATTAATTGAGAGAGATGCATGCTCACTTCCCATATGCATGCCACCCTTGAATCCTTTGTTGAAAACAAGGTATATCTGGGACTAAGTTGCTTAAGACAATATGGACTTATTAAATCACTCTCAAATAAGAGAATACAGCATTTCATCATCTTTCAAGAAATAAATAATAGATCTTTGATTTCTGCCCTATCCTCCATTTCGGTGCTACTGTTGCAAATAATCCATTGGCTGTGGAATCTTTCTACAACCTATTAAAAATGTATCCACCTGTTAAAGTATGTTGAATCTAGGACAATTTGTCAGCATCACAGATGAGACTAGATTTTTCTTTTCGTAAGAATGATAAGCAAAGGCAATAACTAACATGACTTTGAAGTGTCCCATGTGAGACATACGTGGAAGGTAATATGACAAACTGACATGTTCTTTGCGTATGCTAGAATTGTTTTTTGCAAACATCACATTTGCTGAATCAGAAGAGATTCCATTTATATTTGCCCTTGGAACATATAATGAAAACACGAGCTAGGATAGTTTTCCTGTTTGGGGGGTATTGCAAATAGGAATTGTCAAGAGATTTCTCTCCCCCACCCCCAACATATTTGGATAAAATATGGTGGCATATCCTTGGTGACATCCCTAAATTCATCTGTCACTATAGTGACCAGGTCTGACATGTCATTGTTCACAGCTGACTTCGGTTGAATGAATGCTGAAAGTTCTTTTGAGTTCCTTTTACACAGAAGTAAAACATTCACAAACAATCTGAGAACATCAGTTTACTACCTGAGTGAACTGATCAGCAAAAGAAGTAGGATACTCTGCTGTGCTACTTGCTTGACAAAACAATAGTTCAACCATTGTAAACAGTGTTGTAACTGGGGCAGCCACCTGTGGTGATGACTTGGGGCCAGGGCAGGAAAAAAAAAGCCTCCTATCATAGGCAAAAATTTGTGACAATGGCATAACAGCAACCAGATGTCACCACTGACTCAGACTGCCTTGCTATGCTGCTGAGAGTAATCCTTCTGCTTTGTTTGTTAAAATAAAACATGAAGTCATGAACTTTTGTCTAAATATCGATGTTGCACAATTTGTATGGTTTGTGGATGTAAATGTTTCTTGAATACACTTCCCATATGTCTGTCCTGGAATTGCCAGTTAATCTAGCTTGATTGAGAGATTGTAAAACAGGCAGGTTGTTTCTTCTCAGAGGACAAGTTTCAACTCATTTTGATTTTGCAGTAGAATGTATGGTATATTTCAGGACTTGGGAGCCTATGAGCTTTCCCATATGTGCAATAATACAAACCAGGTTACCCTGGAGGTATGCTAATCTTTTTACGGAGAATTAAAACTGAGAGTGAAGTTACATGTTACAATAAGACCATACTAAATCTGTGGAATATTAAGCAGTTTTAAAGTTTGAATATAATGTGAGTAATTGTAAATTAAGGCTAAGTACAAACAGTCAAAAAATGGGGCTGAATCGATTCAATCTTTGCAGGTTAGTCTAAACTGCACAGATTGAACCAATAAGTGAGTGAACAGATGTTTACTTTTGATTCTCAAAATGCGCCCACATGCCTGCAGTGGCCCAGGCCAGAAGCCAGGGGGTGCTAGAGCATGCTTCCCTGCTGGGCTGGAGTGGACAGCTTGACCCAAGGGTAGCCCACCCATCCTGTGAGGTAAGGGTTTGTGGGGGAGGTACAAAGCATCCTGGGATACTCTGGTACTGAGTCAACTTGAGTTTGGAGGGGATTTGGGCCAGAAGTTTAGTAAACCAGTTTAACCTAAATCTGTTAAATATGGATGGATGTAGCATCAGACTTACCTTAAACAAGCTTTGGCCATTTTGAAAGTGGTTTATATGGACTGAATTTCTGTTGTATTACAGATTTGAACTGTTTTTTGATCACTTATACTGGTTTATGTGCAATTTCTACCCCTAGCCTAAGGGTTTCTTGCCTACACATCTCTTACTTGCCATTGGAGAGCTGATGAGCAGGGATGTGGTTTGGAGTCAGGACAGCTGGGCTGTATTCCTGGTTGTGGGGGAGGGGAGGTGGGTGGTAGGGGTGCTGGGAGAGGTTCATCCTTGGATTCTGGAGGACTGAAAATTGCTTGTTTTTATCTCTTCCCAGAGTTAACCCTTGCCTGAAGTAATGTTATTTTGAGATGCTCAGAGGGCACTTAGTATGAGTTAATGATCCTTAATATGAGGGCACTTGAACTTGAAGTCTCTTTGGTATTATCTATGTGTAACGTGTAACTTCACCCTCATGAGAAGCATCAGACTTGTTGCCATGAAAAATTGTCAAGTTTTTGTATTTTTATCAAGACCAATAAGAATCTCAATATTTATTTACTAGCTGAAACCCGCAAAACATTTGCTATTAAATTTTTATTGAAAAAGTATTTCTTCAAATGCAGGATTTTTAGTTATCCTTTGACTGAATACTTTAATGGGATCAAAACTCCTCACCCTCAAAAAGGCTACATAAAGCTGTCCATGTGTAAACACAGGCTTAGGAATATAAATACATATTTTATTAAAAGTCTGACCTTGTGGCTTGTTTACAGTCATAGAATAAGAGGGCCCTTGTACACATGAGGAAATTGCCCCTTTTAGTGGTTTAATTGCCCTTTTTAACAAATTAATTGAGTAACAGTGTACACATTCAGTGGTGTGTTATGATTAAATTTTATAATACCATACATGTTTGGTGGTGGATTTTGATTTTAAAAGATTTTTTTACATAGCACACTAAAACACATCCCATGTATTTTAGTTTGCTATGTAACTAATTACAGAGATATTTCTCACGTGGACAAGGGCTCTATCCAGAGAAGGCGGCAGGGATGCTGCATAGGGTGCTGGAAGCCTGGGCATGCTCGGGGAAGTCTGGGCTTGGTGGGCTTCTAGTGCCCTGTGCACTATTCCCGCTGACTTCTTGGGCTCCCAGAACACCCAGCCACCCTCTCACTGCCTTTCCAGGGCAGCCAGCCTGTTCCTGGGCAGTCCCAGGTGGTGGAAAGTGGCAGGGACAGTGCATGGGGTGCTGGAAGCCCGCCAAGCCTGAGATTCCCCGAGCACACCTGGGCTTCCAGTGCTCTGTGCACTTTTGGACCTAGTGGGGGCTGCTTGTGAGCTGGGGCTGCATCCACACAGCTAGCAGCCCACCTGGGTAGCCCTGGGTGCTCTGCCACTGCAGAAGGAAGGATTGCTGCCCCCCTGCAGCTTGGGGGCTATGCAACCTGGCGGCAGCTTGCATGGGGAGGCTCGGGGGGGGCGGCAGGGGGAAACAGTAGCAAAGGGCCTGATTTTTTTTCTTTTTCTTCCCAGAAGCTACCTGCATCTCCCACAGCCAGGGAATGAGTTGCTGGTGGTTTGCACAGTCCCTGAGCTGCAGGGGGCCTCATGTTTCCCTCCGCAGTGGTGGCACCATCCCAGGCAGCACCCTATCCTGATGGTCCTGGGGGATGCTCGGAGAGAAGCACTGGGGCTTCCTGCAGCTCAGGGCCTACTGGCAGCTTCCCCCCAGCTTTGATAGAGGTGGACAGGCTCAGGTGGGGGGGGGGGGGAGGGAGAAGGAAGGATCAGGCCCCTCACCACTTTTTTTTTTTTCCTTCGGTGGAGCCTGCCCACTCTGCAGTGGTGGTGGGGGGAGGGGGGCAGTATAGAATAAATCTATAACCATATTAAAAACTATTCTTATCTTCTGTGGGCCTGGAGTTTAACTGTAGCTGTCCTCTCTTGTGTGACATCTGTATCCTCTCTTCTGTTTTGCTTGAACTTCTAATCTTCCTCTGCTCCCCTGTCCAGTCTTGCTTTTCCCTGCCCCCATTACCTGCTGTTCTAAAGGTTTCTTCTCTCCCTGGAAAACAATAGCAAATTTTCCTGATTCCCCCAAGACTGTATTCTCTTTTCAGATTGACAACTGACCATGTTTATGATTGAGAATAATAAAGTTAGGGTATGGAAAAAGTGAATAAGGAACTGATAGGATTCATGATACAAAATAGGGGTCCCAAAACTGGTACACATACCAACGGGGGAACATAGATTCATGGAGGTTTAGGGCTGGAAGGGACCTTGGGAGATCATCAGGTCCAGGCCCCTGCTCTGGGCAGGAAAGACTGCTGGGGTCAAATAACCCCAACAAGGTGCGTATCCAGTCTCTTTTTGAAGTTCACCAAGGTAGGTGCCTGCACCACCCCCATTGGGAGTCTAGACCAGAGGCTGGTCACGCGAACCATGACGTTTTTCCTTATATGAATTCTGAAACCTTCTTCTAGGAGTTTCTGACCATTGCTGCTGGTTTTCCCCTGGGCACTTTGGTGAATAGTTGTTCACTTAGACCCTGATGCTCATCCGTGATATATTTGTAACCTGCTGCCCTCCCCCCCCCACCGCCCCTCCCCTCCCTCCACCAAGTCTTCTCTTTTCTAAGCTGAGCGGTCCCATATATGTCAGTGTTTCATATGGCTTGCTCTTCAGGCCTCTAATCGTATGAGTAGCTCTTTTCTGGATTCTCTCAAGCTTTTCCACATCCTTCTTGAAGTGTGTTGTCCAGAACTGGATGCAGTACTCCAGCTGCAACCTCACCAATGCCAAGTAGAGCAGAAGAATAACTTACTTAGTTTTGCTTGAGATGCATCAGTTGAGGCATGCCAGTGAATTGTTTGCTCTGCTAACTGTAGCATCACACTGGTGGCTAATTCATTTTATGGTCAATTATGACCCCCAGGTCCCTTTCAGATGTGGTGCTAAGTAGCATAGCATCACTGAGCCTGTAAGCTTGTTGCAATTTTTTCCTCTCCAAATGGAGCACTTGACACTTCTCAGTGTTGAACAGCATCTGGTTCTGGTCTGCCCATTGAACTAATCTGTCTAGGTATGCCTGGATTATCGGCCTACCCTGATGTGTGGCCTCATTTTCCCACAGCTTAGTGTCATTGGTGAACTCTGTCAGTGTGCTTTTCACCCCCACATCCAGATCATTGATGAAGATGTTGAAAAGCACTGGTTAAAGTACTGAACCCTGGGGGATCCCACTTGCTACCTTCTACCAGGTCAACACAGATCTGTCGATTAGTACTCTCCTGATCTGACCCCACAGCCAGTTTTCCAGCCATCTGACCATTGAATTGCTGAACCCATAGTCCCCTAGTTTTACTTTGAAAGCCTCATAAGACACCAAGTCAAAGGCCTTCCTAAAGTCCAAGTAAATGATGTCAACCTCATCTCCCTTATCCAGGTGGTGAATAACCTTCTCATAGGAGATGAGGTTAGTCATACCCACAACAAAACCATGCTGGCTGTCATTGAGAATTTTGCCTTCTACCAGCTTATTGCGTATAGTCTCCTTGAGAATTTTTTCAAAGATTTTTCCTGGGATTGAGGTCAGGGTGATTGGCCTGCAGTTCTCTGGGTCCTCTCTCCTCCCCTTGAAGATGGCCACAACATTGCCCCTCTTCCAATCTTCTGGGCTCTCTCTTGAGCACCACAAATTGTCAAAGGGTTTCATGAGCAGTCCTGTGATGACTTCAGCTAGTTGGTTCAGTACTCTCAGATGGAGTTCATCTGGTCCGGCTCTCTTATAGATATTCAGGCTCTCTAACTGTTCTTTCACCAGCTCTACATTGACTGTCGGTAGGTGGTCATCCTTACTGTGACTGTTCTGTGTCATATTTGCATTTGACAGGGTATCACACTTAGACTGGTGGAATACAGATGTGAAGTACTAGTTCAGGGGTTCAGTTTTCTCCTTGGTGTCAGTAATCAGATGTCCATATGTATTGAGCAGTGGTCCCATGTGACCACTGGTTTTTCTCCTGTTAACTACATACCTAAAGAAGGAATTCTTATTGTCCTTGATTTTGGTTACTAACCTGAATTCAGTCACTGCCTTTGCTTTTCTAATCTCCCCCCGCAGGTGTGGGCCAATCTTATGTAGTTCTCCTTGGGTCCTGTTCCTAGCTTCCTTCATTGGTTGACCTCCCTTTTCTTTTTCAGATCTGCAACTTCCCTTTTGAGCCAAGATGGCCTCTCAGCCCCCTGTGCCACCTTTTTTGTGTATGGGTATAGACAACTTCTTTGCACTGAGGATCATGTCCTTGAAAAATGGCCACTCTTCATCCACAATCTTTCCCTGCGGTTCATGATCCCCTGGGTCATTACTCACTAAAGCCCTTAACTTTTTGAAGTCAGCTTTTTTTGTACCTTGCTGATAGATTTCCCAGCTCTACAACAGATGGTGAAAATGATAGTGTTGTGGTTACCATTATCTAGGTTACCCTCTATTGTCAGATCAGTTACCAGGTCAACCCCCTTGGCCAAAACTAAATCTAGGAGTGCATTTCCTCTGGTCAGCCCATATACCTCCTGAGACAGGTAGAGCTTGTCAATACAAGTCAGGATTCTATGCAACTGGTCAAACCTGGCTGAGTGTTCTTCCCAGAAGATGTCTCAGTAGTTAAAGTCGCCCGTGACGACCATACCCCATGCTTTCACAGCCTCTTTCAGTTCTCTGGAAAATTCCAGATCTAACTCCTCATTTTGATTCAAAGGTCTATAATATTTCTGCAGTTAGGTCCCTTTTTGCCACATTCCTCCCTGCTCCCCCCCCCCCATATCTTGACCCACAGGGTCTCAAGTCACCCTTCCTTAGTACCAAATTTGGCTTCCAAGGAGTTACATTGCTCCTTTACATATAGAGCTACACCTCCACCCTTTTTTCCCTATGTGATCATTCCTATTCAGGGTATAGACCTCTATAGTTACAGTCCAATCATAGGTAAAATCCCACGAGGTCTCTGTTATCCCTCTGATAGTGTAGTTCCTGATGGAAAACAGGAGGGCTAGTTCCTCCTGTTTGTTCCCCATGCTCTTGGCATTTGTGTAGTCATTTAAGTCTTCTGCTGGAGGTCCTTGGTTTCCTGTCATGTTGAGGGAGCTCCATTCCCTCAGCTCATGCTGTAGTGTCCTCTGTCTCTGAAATGCATGCTGTAGTCAAGGAAGCTGAAAACCTCTCAGTAGCACCTTGCCGGAGTCTTCGGTTCACCTCTTCAATACATCTGACACTCCTCTCCATAACTGGGAGGATGGAGGAGAAAACAACCTGTGCCCCTAATCCCTTAAGCTCTGCCCCACCCTTTTCCCCCTCCTCCCTCCCCTCTTTTTCTCAACATGTAACTAATATGTGCAACTCATTTGCCTCAAAACAACCCATGACAGTATAAAAGTAAGTAGACAAATATATAGGGGATAGGTTTATTAGAAGCCACTAAACTACAGTTAGTGATGTAACCTCAGGCTTAGGTTGTCTATTACCTCTAACTGGGGAAACTGGTAAGATGGAACAAGGATAGGTCACTATGTAGACCCATTTTACTTTTATTCCCCTTTCAACTTCCCAAAACATGTAACTAACCAGTGACAGAAGAACTTCTAAGTCAGGTAGAAAAACCTATTGTTAGAACAAATGCTGCCACTTTACTAATAGAATGAATGTAGAGAATACATACTTAATTTTATTTTTGTGTGTAAACATAGAATTAGTGTATTACAAAAATACTTACCTGTTTGAAAACTAACATATTAACATCTTGCAGATCATCCCAGTTGATTATAGTTGCATGAATAATTGTTTTAAATATTTAAGTATTTAAACAATAAATAGAAACGTTTTAATATTTAGGTTCCTTAACCAGCTTTTAGACTGCTGGGAAGAAAGATCATCCTACCATTAAGCTGAGAGGGAGAAAAGGTCTGCATTGTACTTTTCTTCTATTTTCTTTTTAGTTAAGAATAAAAGATTTGCATTTTTAATATTGTCTATCTTCTAAATAGAAATAAGTATTTAGAGAATAAAAAGCAGTGCTTGGAAAATAGACTTATTGGACTTGCAATAATTTTCCTTTCAATAGAATTGGTGAAGAGCTTAGACACACTGCTTTCAGTTGTGTATGTAGCAAAATTTAATTGCTTTTATTTTTATAAAATAGGTAGTAAAATTTTGAATTAATATAAGAATGGATTTTGTATTTCAAAAATAGTGAATACTATATGGATGCACCGAATTAAAAGCTGATATCTAACACACCACAGTACAGGTTTCCCTCGCTTTATGCGAGTTCTGTATGTATGGATTTGCTTTGATGTGATTATCTTTTTCATACTAAAAATTTGTTATATATGAGGTAAATTCACTCTTACGCGATAGGTGTGGTAGAAGCGTGCAGTTAGCTGCTTTGTGCGGTGCACTGTGGCAGTGACATGCAACAAAATATAGTCTCCTGTGTGAATCTGTGCTCCTCACTTCTCCACAACACGTGTTTCTGTAGTTGCCATGGCCATTGTGGTAACATTCAGCACCACCCTGTGCTTGTGCGTACTGTATGCTTTTGGTGAGTACCAAAATTGTCTTGTAAAAATGGTAGAAATGGGTCTGGGGGTCAGTACAGCTGAGGTCTTGGAACTTATCCGTATTTGTTACACTGTAAAGTTGGTTCCCTTTATGGAAATTCAAGTTATGCACTATTTTCTAGGAATGCATGTACAGCATAAAGCGAGGGAAACCTGTATTTTGGTGGTGTTACTAACAATACAGTAGTTAAGATCTCTAGCATACTTTACATTTTAGGTGCAGCGAACCTGTTAATTATGCCATAAAGAGCAATGCACTACGTGTTCACTTTATTTATGGCAAACTAGCCATAAATATATTCCCCCCCAAAATGAGCTGATTTGTATGGTGCCATAAATTTGAGCATGTGGCATGCCCAACTTTCTGTTGTTGATGATTGGCTGATTGTTGCCACTGAGACCTGGGCAGTCTATGGTCTAGAACCTAGCTGGGGGCTGTCCTGGTCCCAGTGCTGACAGTCACTGATTGTCAGCATCTGGATGTTGGCTTTCTGGGATCAGCTGAATGCCAGGATCTAGCAGTAGGCAATGCTGGGGTCCAAGACAAGTCATCCCTTGCCCAACTGGTGGAGAAGTTGGGAGTAGCTCTGGGTCCCAAATGTAGCTGCCCCCTGCTTTATCCCTGGGGGATGCTATGTGCCTCTTTAGAATCTGGTGTGCACTTGGGAATGGGGAAGCTTCTCCCATGTGCTGGTTTAAAGACAAGCCTGCTTTGAACAGAGGATAGAGGACCTCCTTAATCTCCAGCTGTACATGTTGGACAACTCTTTAAACAGGTAAGCATAGCTGGGGATGGGGGAACTTCTCCATCTCCAGCTTGATGTGTCCTTTTGAAAAGGCACCCAGCATGAGCAGTGGTGGATGAGGGAGCTCCCCCATCTCCCACTGCTCTTTGGAGAGCACTGGGGAGCCTTTTCCCCCAGTGCCAGGCTTATGGTTCCCAAGGAACTTTAAAAATCAGGCAGGCATTCATCCAGGGCTCCCTGCTGCACACCAATGGAGAATGCTTAAATGCAGAAATTTTCTGCCGCCTTTGTCTCAGAGACCTTCTAATCTTGACAGACTAAGCTATATTCACACACCCCTCTCATTGCTATAGACACACAGCAGGCCATTGCCCTGTCTGTTTCTAGTCATATAATAGCACAGAATGAGTCTTGAATGTGACTAGATCAGAGTGGTAACAATTTATACTGGCTTATAGCTTAGTGCTGCTTACTGCTTCAGGGCGACAGAGAATGTATGGGGCATAATATTCCTTAGACTACAATTGCATGAAGCCTTAACATCTGCCACCAGCCTAAGATTACGTACAACAGAGCTCTTAGTTTAAATATTCTTAGAATGGGAAATACCTGCAGCATCCAGAACTGTGATGTGGTAAATATAAGTAAATGCTGATTTGGAGTGAATTCTGTTTTAATTTGTAGTTTGAAAGGTTACTGTTTGCTCTTACAAGTTTTAGTAAAACTAAGCTTCATACCTGGCTGTTCTTAGATATCACCAAGAGACCAAGCACCAAGACAATAGATTGAAGTGGACTGGAACTTTTAGCAAGCTCGGCTCTAAGATTCATGATTCTAGTTTATCTCTAATAATCACAAAGGAAAATTATAGACTTATACATATTTATTATAATATAATTTTATATTATAGTATAGGTGTATAAGATTAATTATAATATTTTATTTAACTATTTATAAAACATATTATAACCATATATTAATATTTATATTAATGTTTAAAAACATACGGTTAAGCAGCTTAACTGAGGGTTAAATAGCTTCCACGCGCGCTGTTTACGCTACATGCTCAACATCAAATGGCAAGATAAAGTTACCAATGCAGCATTTCTTCAAAGGGCAAATTTACCAAGTGTGACAGCCCTACTCGGACAGAGATGACTGTGTTGGCAAGGCCATCTGATCAGACTGGAAGATGAACGTATACCCAAGGACATGCTTTATAGGGAACTATTGGAGGGAACAAGAACAACAGGATGCCCCAAGCTTCACTATAAAGACACATGCAAATGAGATCTGAATTGTCTAGATTGTAGCCATGTTGATCTAAGGATATGGGCAGACAAGGTTCTTTTGGTAAATCCAATATGCTTTTTTAGACCAACTAAAATAGTTGGAAAAATTTTTCTTTGCAAGCTTTTGGGTACAAACACCCTTCCTCAGCCTGGCAAAAGCTTGCAAAGAAGAATTTTTACATCTGTTTTGGTTGGTCTAATAAAAGATACAGGATTTACCTAAAGAATCTTCTCTGCCAGCAAGATATGAAGGCATTTGGAATTGAACCTGGTCAATGAGAAACCTTGGCAATGATCGGAACAAGTGGTGTCATTATCTCCACCAGAGCATTAAAGTCCATGACAGGAATTGGCTCCAACAGCTTGAAGAGAAAAGAGTCCACAGGAAGAAAGCAGCTCCTGAACCACCCAACCATGGCACGTACGCTGCTGCAGATCATGCAAATCTCGGCTTTGACTACTCATTCACACAAGACACTGAAAAACATCTATGTAATATGCTGCGATATCCACCCTCTCTCACAGACAAAAAGATGCCGCTGATTGAGAGAACATAGTTTGCCATCTCTTTAATTATCATTAACACAAAGGAAAACATGCCAAGTTTAATCTTTGGAATAGGAATTACCTGAGTTACTATGATTTAAAATGTTTTCCTCTTATGCTTTTAAATATGTAGCATTTAATTTAAAATGTTGATCTGGCTTTTGGGAAGTGCAACTTTTATTTTTGTTTTTAAGCATCAGTGACCTATTGAATATAAAGACAAAAGAGATTAAAAAAAATATCATTCTAGAATGTGCTATTTCTAACCATGGTTGTCAGTCATGATTATACATTTAATAACTGTTCCATACATTTACATTAATATATTAATCTAAACATAATTCTATCATCAGGTAGTAAATCACTTGAATAGCTCTCTTGTTTTCCAATTATGGCAAGATATTTGCTATTACCTTAGCAAAGGAAGTTTACCCTTTGGAAAAAAAAATGTTTATTTCAACAGATTTCCATGCATTATTTAATAAGTGGCAGTAACATTTATAGAAAAATATAGGGTTTTTTAATATACCTTGTTTTGTGCAAAGTTTTGCTACTGTTTGCTTTTAGAAAGCATTTTTGTTTCACGTGTATAGTCTCTGAATCATGTGTCAAAAATAAGTATTTCCATTATTTCATTCTGCCATCTATATTTCACTTCAGTCAACTGATATTATTCTCAAATAGGGAGAGGAAACAATCTTATTACTTTCCCTCATCTTGGTGTAAGGTCTGTGTTGTATGATTGTCAGTAAGTCTTGATGTCTTACAATTCAAGAGTCCTTCAGAGGAAACAACAAGGCTTTATGCTGAGTTAGTGACTGGTTCATTCATATGTGAATAGTACTGATTCTCAACCTCTGAGTACTGCGAAATCCCTTTAAGGGTGTTGGGTGCGGCGGGGGGGACACGGCCATATGATATTAATGTTGTTAAGTGTGCAAGATTCTATGTTCTTGAAACGTAAGTATCCAAATCTCAAGTAGGAATCCATAATGTTAAAAACTTCCTGGCCTGTTGTCTTTATGAATTCTTTAAATCAGAAAAATTACTCTATTTTTCTGTAATAAAAAAAAATAAGTAAAAGCTGAGTGCTGATATTTTTTCAGAGTGCATTGTCTAATGAGGGGTGTGTTGAGTATAACAAGACCTGACAACTACTGGGGTATTGATTATTAGTAGGGCTGTCCAACTTCAGAGTAACTAGGGGTTGCACACTGTGCAGGCCATGTGCTATGATGTGGGCATCCCTTCCCCCACCCCCTGCTGCATCATACCAGTGTCATGCTAGCCCACAGGGTGTAGGCAGGAAGCAGAGGCTGGAGGAGAGAGGGAGAGACCAGAGACTCCAGCAGCAGGAGAGAAATGGGGGAAGCAATATGCTAAGTTCAGGAGCTTGAGGGCCTCAGGTTAACACCTTGGAGACTGGATTTGATTTCTGGATCTCTGCATGGTTTATATGATTGATTCTGATAACATTATTTTATGTGCATTTATTTTTAAGGATACATAATACAAAACTTGTACACTGTTAGCCACTTCTTAGAAGTATTCTTTTCATGCTTGCATAAAAGGGTGGGACTGAGTTATAAAGGCTCATCATTACTTAATGAGATGTCATCTGCTCCAGTACTTCTGCATAGACGTAAATTAAAAAGCCTCGTTGTGGGTAACTACTTTTAGGAGAAGCATGATGCTTCCATCAAAGAACCATCCTTACTGCCTCTGAAACATCATTTTCAGAAATGCCACTTACAGTACCTTTAGGAATAATATTTAAGTTTAGAGAGCTTAAAACACGAGTACTGTACTGATGTTACAGTTCATTGTTTGAATCCTTGGGGAATATATTCTCTTGTTAGGAAAAATCCAAAGTAGGTCAGCTCTGCTGAGTAATTTTAAACTTTTTTTTTCTTTTTTTCTTTCCATCAAGAGCCTGACTCTAAGAAACAAGATCCTGTACTGAACAATAAACAACAAATTGAAATCTTTCCCCCCTATTGTTTCATCTGGGAATTTCCATGGTATTTAGTGTTGTTTCAGAATATAAAAGAATCATGTGCATTTAAGTTTTGTCAGTAGGTAAGCATATTTTGCACAATTGGAAATCCTATTTCTATAACTCTTCAAAAACGACTAGAAGTTGATCAGCAAAATATCAAGTTTTGACTATGTATCCTTTATAGTCACTATTATATCATGTGTAAAATCAAATTAATTCATTCCTATAATAAGTGAGTGAATGAGCGCTATGATTTATTTACAAGCACATGTTATGGATTTGTGATAGCCTGTGGAGATAAACCAGGGTCAAAATATTCAGTACCCACAATCCTGGCTGGTTTAAAGAAGATCCTAATCTGGCATAATGCCATTAGAAGCATCTTCTAAAGGCTTGCTAAATAATGAGCAATGAAGAAATATGATAGTATGTGACAGGGGTAGGGGGTTGCTTTCTTTTCCAGCATCCTGTTATAGCTCATTGTTTGTTGCAGGTATCTCCTAGAACTTTCTGAGTGACACCATGTATCTCTAGTAACACCAGTAACTTGTTTCAAAGGTCTTGCACTACTCTGGAACTCATAAAAATATAGATAATCTCCATATAATATATATGTTTAGAAAATGTACAAGAGCCCAGTATTTGTTGCTATGTAGAATAACCATTATTGGGATGATTGCATAAGAATTTTTGCCTTCTATAAAATTCTGAATGATCCTATATTTCACTGGTGTCTCTTCAGTGTTGGATAATTGGAAAGGAGAAAGAATAGGTTATGCTGTTTAACTCAATTGTCTGTGAGTTGTTCTGAGCTTTGCTTCTTCATTGCTCCAAATGCCATTTTCTTTCAAAATGGTAATCTGTATGGACAGTGTAGACTCCCCTCCCCCCCCCCCCGCTTCAGTTTCTATTTTTTTTCTTTTACTCCTTGCTTTTCTAGCAGCCTGTTCTGATGCCTGACTAGTACCAACCCTGCTCTGACTTCAGTTGTATCTGCAAATCGCTACATCAAATAATTGCACACTGTTGACTTTTCTACGAGCAGAAGTTTTTTTTATCAGAGGTACACAAAAATGATAAAGGATTTGGAAGGCAAGACATGCAAGGAGAGATTGAAAGAAACATGCCTGTTTAGCTTGCAAAAATGTGGATTGAAAAGGGATATGATAGAAGTCTTCAAATATTTGAAGGAATGCCATAAAGAAGAACAACACACTTTTTAATGTTGCTGCAGAGAACAGGAAGCAACTACTGACTTAGATGTATAGCTAAGTACACTTAGATTGACTAATAGGAAACATTTCACTATTGGAACAGAAAGGCAGTGAAATATATTGCCTAGGGAAGTTCATAGAAAATTAGAGTTGGAAGGGAGCTCAATAGGTCATCTAGTCCAACCCCTTGCTCAAAGCAGGACCATCCCCGACTAGATCATCCTAGCCAAGGCTTTGTCTAGCTGGGTCTTTAAACGTACAAGGATGGAGATTCCACAACCGCTTTGGGAAGACTGTTACAGTGCTTTACTACCCTCCTCTTAAGAGTTTTTCCTGAAACCTAACCTCAACTTCCCTTGCTGCAACTTGTTCTGTCATTTGCCACCACTGAGAACAGTCTAGCTCCATCCTCTTTGAAACAACCCTTTAGGTAGATTAAGGCTGCCATTAAATCCCCTCAGTCTTCTCTTCTTCAAACCAAATAAGCCCAGTTCCCTCAGCCTCTCCTCAGAAGTCAAGTGCCCCAGTCCCCTAACCATTGTTGTTGCCCTCTGCTGGACTGTCTCCAATTTGTCTACATGCTTTCTGTAGTGGGGGGACACAATACTCCAGATATAACCTAACCAGTGCCAAATAAAGGAAAGAATCCCTTCCCTTGCTTTGTTGGCAGCACTCCTCTTAATGCAGCCCAGTATGCTGTTAGCCTTCTTCACAACAAGGGCACATCAGGCTCATATTCAGCTTATTGTCTACAGTAACCCCCAGGTCCTTTTATGTAGAACTGCTGCTTAGCCAGTCAGTCCCCAGCCTGTACCCACGCATGGGATTGTTTCATCCAAGATGCAGGATGTAGCACTTTGTCTTATTTAACCTCCATATAATTTCTTGTGGTCCAATTCTCCAACTTGTCAAGGTCTCTCTGAATCCTAGCCCTACCCTCCAGTGTATTTACTACTCCCCAGATTGGTGTCATCTGCCAGCTTGCTGAGGGTGCACCCCATCCCATCTTATAAGTCATTGATGAAGATAGTGAACAAATTCAGTCTCAGGAATGACACCTGGGACACTCCACTCAGTGCTGGCTGTCAACTAGACATGAAACCATTGATTTACTACCCTCTGAGCCTGATGATCCAGCCAGTTTTCTATCTGCCTTGCAATCTATTCACCCTACCCATACTTCCTTAGCTAGTTTGCTTGCAAGAATGTTGTGGCAGACCATAACAAAAGCCCTGCTAAAGTCAAGGCATATCATGTCCACTGTTCTTCCAGCACCTACTGACTCAGTCATCTCATTATAGAAAGCCATCATTTGGTCAGGCATGACTTGCCCATAGGAATAGTCAGCATGAATTCACAAATTGCCTTCTCCTTCAAGTGTTTAGAAATAGATTCCTTGAGGACCTCCTCCATGACTTTTCCAGGGACTGAGGTAAGGTTGACCTGTCTGTACTTCCTTGGATCTTCCTTCTTACCTTTCTTAAAGCTGGGCAGTATATATGGCCTTTTCCTATCATCCTGGAGCTCTCCCAGTCACCATGAGTTTTCAAAGAGTTATGTGGTCAGCTGCTCTGCAACCACATTAGCCAACTCTCTCAGCACCCCATGTAGAAGTTATGGAATTTGAAGAGGTTGGCTAAGCATTGGTCAGGAGTAGCTGTGTCTGGTGTGCTCTGTAAAGAGCAACACATGGAAGGCCAGGACTGGTCCCCATCCCTATCCCTATTCATGTTCCTCCCCCAGCCCTTCTTCCCTTGCCTTGCCCCTTCACAGATTTATAGATTCATAGATGTTAGGGTCGGAAGGGACCTCAATAGATCATTGAGTCCGACCCCCTGCATAAGCAGGAAAGAGTGCTGGGTCTAGATGACCCCAGGTAGGTACTCATCTAACCTCCTCTTGAAGACCCCCAGGGTAGGGGAGAGCACCACCTCCCTTGGGAGCCCGTTCCAGACCTTGGCCACTCGAACTGTGAAGTTCTTCCTAAGAGAACTACTTCTACTCTCTATCTTTGTCTATCTTAACATATCATTACTGATTTCTTATGTTTCTTGTTTATAATAAATACTTTTGTTATCTTTTTATAACCCACTTGATGTCTCTGATACTTATGATCCCAGAGTATGTTGACCCTTTATGCTTACCCCATTTCACGGAAAGAAAAATCCTTTTTTTTTTTTTTTTTCCTAAGCACATTACCTAACAAGATTAGAATCCTGTTAGCTGGCAAAAATCCCTTCTGCTAAGGGCTAGCATGGCCTGAGCAAGATGGGTAGGGACCACAGGCCAAGGAGTTGGTCTCTGGAACACCTCAGCTGGTTCTCAGTGGTCAAGCAGCAGACACCAGAAAGGGGTTTGGGGCATAAGGATATGCTGAGGTGTGGAAGGTACATCTCAAAGGACCAACCAAGTTGCATGATTGCAATTGGGATTTTTGTTTTAGTTTTGTATTTCATTAACATAAGGGGGGGGGGGGGGCAAGTCCCAAGAGGAGGAGTGCTCAACCTCCTTGCCCTGCAAGTCAGAGGTGTCCATCTGTGAGCTGAATCCATCCAGTGGGCCTGACTTGGCTGTGAGGAGATCTGGGAGTGTGACCCAGGCCTGATATGGCCACCTGGTGGCAGTTGGGCAACAGTGGCAGTTTTAATTGCCACTGCTCCCCACCACCAAATTTTCTGATCCACGGATTTCATCCGTGAGCAAGGGATTGAGCATCTCTGGCATAGAGTATTGTTTTTAAAACCAACTCTACATTTCTGTTGAATGCCCTGCAGGGGTAGCATTGTCTGTCAGATAGCACTAATCCAGGCACTAGGATTTCTGTCAAGCTATATTTCAAATTAATGTTAAAATCTGCAAATGTCTTTTGTACTCTGACCTTTTCAAAACTATAATGATTGCAATGTACCTTTCCTGCTGTTATTTGGTGACATTGGGCAAAGCAGAGTTGGCAGAATGGAGGGTCACCTGCTGTGCTGCTATTGAAAATGAATCAACCTTTTGAATATTAGTCCATGTGTTTGAGGTGAGATGAGTGTTTGCTCCAGAGTTTGCTTTAGACAAGCCGTTTCTGGACTCCTGGTTTGACAAAACTGACTAATAAACGTTTTTGAAAGGCAAGGCAAAATATATGAAGAGGAACAACACAGTAAATGTTAGGTGCAGCCAAGAAGTTAATTAAATTTAATGAATTACTGACTTGAAACTGTTTGAAGGACATCAATGTACATTTACATATCAGTCCAACATTGCTCTTATTCTAGATCTGTTCAGTCTGTTTCAAATAAAAAGGAGCAATTTACAGATGAGTTTAGCAGTGAAGAGCCAGTGGGGCAAATGAACGGAGGATGCCCCATGATGGAGCTATGGTAGTTATTATGGTAGTTAGGGTATCACTCTGCATAGCAACAGGAGTAGTTATGAGGAAACAAATCAGGGTTGCCAACAGTAGCAGTAGTGTGACTTTTGTGATGTTTGGACTCCTCTTTTTGGTGGTTCTTCTGAACAGCCATAGTTGGTTAAGGAAAAATTTCTGAACCACAACAATTTTTTCCTCCTTAGGCAATGACTACATGATACCGGCTATCCATATCCTTTAAGTGGAGTAAGTAGAAAATGTCAGAGCTGCCTTTCTTGTACACTGAAATCTAATGCAAGAGCCTTACCCTTCTTTGCAGTTCAGTAAAGGAGTTATAAGAGCGACAAGAGCCCAGGGGAAGTATTTCTTTTCAGGCTAGAGACAAGGAGGACAGTAGCTGGAGCCTGCTACTGTGTGGTGGGTCATTAGCAATGTATGGGAGGTGGGGCTGTTGGAGACTAGGTGTACAAAAGAAGTGCAGAAGGACATCAAGGAATATAAGATTTGGGAGGGCAAGGAAGATAAATGGTGTCCAGTAAGAGGGTGAAGTAACTACACAAGGGAGCCAGGAAACAGGACAGCCTGGGCTTTTCCTTGTCCTTGGCCTTGGCTATGGACCAGGGTTGGGAGGAAAAGTTGAGGATCAGATAGGGAGGGCATTGGGGAATTAGAAAGCTAAGCACAATGGAGAAGGACGAGAAGTGCACAAAGGTGATGGGGAGAAGGCAGTTCTTATGATTGGGTGCGAGAGAAGAGTGGTTTCTTGGTAGGCCTGCCTTTTGTGCTTCAAGCATAGGGAACAATATATGTTTTTATTACATTAAGTCCAGGAAGCTAATGCAAGGTGACATGCTTTGGGCACTGCAAAGTGCTGGCAAGAAGGGATCAGGGAATGAGATGGAGTGGTTGCAATATAACTTTTTAAAAATCAATGGTTGTTTTGTTTCCAGGAATTTCAGTATTGTAAGTAACCAGTGGCATGTGGAGCCTATCGGGAGCAAACTTAAAAATCTTTCAAACTACAGGAATGCATGCACCTTATGCTTTTGGAGAATGTCTGTTTGATCTTTATATCTTTGTTCACTTTTCATTCTTAATTCTCCACCTCATGATTAGTGGGTTAGTTTTGGTAGGCAAGCATTTTTGGTAGTATCTTTTTATTGGATCAGCTGTACAGTTGGAAGAGAGGTTAGCTAAGCCTTAAATCACAAACTGTCCTCTCAACTATTGCCTTCACTTTAAAGCTTCTATGAGTGGTCTTCTGAGGAAGTCTCACCCCTGAGCACTTTGACCCCTAAGTCCTATGCCTTTTATGGATCCTTTGTTTAGGAACCATCTTCCAGAACTAACCCTTTTGGTCTTAGATTTGATATGGCCGGATTATGAGCTAGTTCTTTCCCTAGGGACCTCTGAACAAACCTTACACAGGAACATTTCCTGCCTCTCCAACATCTGTCTATTCTACCAACACTTATGCTCCATTTTCTGTCTGCATTCATTTCTTATGACATCTCTCCAAGAGTTCTCCACTGCTGTCCTGTTGGGTCTCAAGTATCTATTTTCTGCTTCCTTGATACAGCCTAGGTCCTCTTACAGGCCTTGTGTTGGAGACTGCCACAAGCACAGTGGATCCATTCCCTCCTATTGTGCTAGTTAACTTCTGAGAGTCACAAGAAGCAAAATCCTATGTATCTGTGTTTCTATGTAGTTGGGAGAGATGTTAGATCTGTCCTTGGAAATGACATGTCTAAATTAATCGGGTGGATCTCTCTGGTACCATTTATCTGACCTGTTCACCAACTTCTGACCCAGATTCCCCTCTACTTTTTGTATTTCCATCACTGCTGGCCATCTCAGCTTTCTCCTTGTCATGAAAGCTCATACCTTTGGGATCATTTCTGATTTGTCATCTTTCTCCATACCCATGTTATGACAAAAGCTAGTTGCTTACTTTTCCGCAAGAATATAAACAAAACCTTACAACACCTGCTTAGGTTGCCAAATGAATCTTGATTACTAAAGCCTTCAGTGTTTGGATACTGACTTTTCTACCATTCAGCCCACTCAAATTCTCCTTCTGAAATAAACTTTTCTAGTCCTAATTCTTGGGGTCAGCACTTCTTGGGGTCTTGCTGCAGTTAAACAAACTCATAATTTGTTGCAGGAAAATGTGACATAGAAAGACTGAGGGCAAAGAAGAAAGAGTATAATTTTGTGGGGGAATGTGGAATTCCAAATTTTTTCATTTTATCTAGAGCATGAATGCACTGAAAAGTGTTTTGGACAAGACAAAATTACAAAAACCTACATATATTCATATAATACATAAAACTCCAGTAATGTTCATGTTTTTAACGGAGCGTAATAAACTCAGAAAGTACATATTTGAAACTGAGAAAAATATACAAAACGAAAATCCTCAGAATACCAGAGTAGATGCATGTTTAGAATATATTCAGAAATAACGGAACAAAACCAGAATAAAGAACAAGAGCTTTAGGAATGTTAAATGAGCTGATGCTTGGGAAATAAACATTTTTCATTCTTCTTTTCAAAATCTATTTCATTTTAAGAAGCTTTTTATTAAGTACCATCCATAGAATAAAAGACGCACTTTACCAGAAAAAGGAGGTATAAGTTTTATTTTCTTTTAATTGGCTAAATATTTCTTTTTTCCCTAAAGTGGCAGTTTTTAATTGCCAATGAACCCAAGTAACACAGAGTCTTGTGTCAATAGATGAATGTCCTCTGAAGATCGAAGATTAGAGATTATTCTTTCTCCCGCCTGTATTTGTCATGAACTTTATAGCTGTAAAGATGTAGTGATTAAACAGAAGATTTAATAGCTGGAAAATGGGCTATAATTTTTTAAAGATGTATGCCAGTTGCAAGTAAATTAAATGTAAATGTAGCACAGTTAAATATTTCCTATCATTTAATCATTTTGGAGGGAAATATATGTGCACATATATATGTGCACACACAGACACACCTGTCAACATTTTTATTTATTTATGTATAAAAACATTCCTAGCCATTGCAGTGGGGAGAAAGATGTGGACTGGATGGGCACATGCAGACAAGAGCACACGCTTGTTTCTCCCTGGGAACAAATAGCAGGGTTGCACAGTTGTGCCGCTGCTACTTTTCCACAGGGAATGTCCCTGAATGCGCACTCTGGCATGTGGCAGATTGCCCTAGGTAAGGTAGGGGAGGCTGCAGCCAGCATTTGGGCTGTTCCCAGCAGCCTTACCTTGGTCCTTACCTTGGTCTTGCAAGTCTCCTGGGGCTGCAGCAGTAGCACTTGTTGATCCTAAATAGTGTTGATTTCCTTTCCCAACGTCTGCCATGATTTGGTGTCATGACTTCTAATAATCCTTCTTTTCTTAGTAGCTTTTGGAAGGGCTGCTTTGATTGGGGTAGGAATAGAACAAGAGAGGAGATTTTTCCTTTTGGGAACAGTTTCAAGTGTTGGATCCAAAGTAGATTTTTTTTTCCAAATTATGTATTGATGCCTAGACATTTACCATTGATGATAAAGTGATAGGAAATATTGAACTGTGCTACATTTTACATTTCACTTGGTACTTGCAAGACTAGTAGAAACTGCCCATGGCCAGATATAGATTTCAAAAAGGGGGCTTTGAGCATTGGGGTGTGGCTGCAGCTATGAACCCCTTCCTCCCGTGGGCAGATCACACTTTGTCAACATCTGCCAGGGACTTTGAGTCCCTTAAGCAGATATGACTCCCTCATCCCTCCACCCCATTATCCCACTCTGGCCAGCCATTCCCCTCTAGGACACAGTGGCACCTCCATTCCCCTCCATTTTCCTCTTCCCTCCTCTCCTGCTGGAGTTGCCTCAGGGTATAGGAAGGAAACATGTGCCTGCTGCTTATCCAGGATTGGGTAAGCCCCAGAGCCATTCCTGCCCTGCTCTAGGGATGCAGGGAGCAGCTGCAAGGGGTACCAGGTTTATCCAGGGATAGTGGCAGTGGTGGATTCCCCACCCCTTCCAGTGTGTCCTCTTTGACCAGTCTCCCTGTGTCTTGCCATACCTCCTCCACTGGCCATGTGTAGGTGGTACAAGTTGGGGACTACCTACTGATTTTTCCCATCCCTGACCCAGCCCATCCCAGTCCAGCACTTGGCATAGCTGTTTTCCACAGCTAGAGGCCCTGGGCTACTAGGAAAACATAATGCAGGGACCAGGGTCCCACCAGCTGCTACTGTTGCCTGTACAGGAGTAACTCCCAGCAGCCTCTGGCTGGAGTGGGGCACAAGCATCCTGAGACTTTCCCTTACCTCTGTGGTGGAAAGCAGCATTGATGGGCAGGTATCCCCCCCTCCCCCGGACCCTCACCTCCCCTCACCTATCCCCTTCCTCATGTGCTTCCTGCTTGGTTCCCTCTTTGAAGGGAGTTTTAATTATGATTGTACCACTTTGAGCCCCCTAAATCTGCACTTTAAACTATCTTCTATCCTAGAACATGAGTAATGGGTTCAGTTCCTTGGCATTTACCCTGTGGTTGTTACCCACATACCAAACTTGAACAGAACTTATTTTTGAATTGTTAAATGTATTCCAAATGAGACTAGTTTTAACTTACCTTATGAACTGAAATTGTAGTGTTCTTTTATGTCCTGAAATATTGCTAAATGTCCTGTAGCATCTGATTAAGATGGGAGCTAATTTCATGTATATTATAGTATCCTTTCTTTTTCTTTCTTTTTTTTTTTTTTTGTTTAAATGGATACAATGTTTTTTTTGGAATTTGTCAGAATGTATACATATCATTATTACTTAATGCAGGGGTGGGCAAAATATGACCCATGGGTTGGATTTGCCTGCCAAATGATTTTATCTGGTCTATGGCTGGTCCCTTGGCCCTGCCTGGTCCAGGCATAGGGAGGAGCCTTGGACATGGTGTGTGCACCCAGTGTCACCACCCCCAGATAGGTTGCAGGGCTGTGGTAGTGCAGCAGCTGGACTCTGTGCACAGCGACTCCTAGCTGCTGCTGCCAGTATTGCTGCTACACCCAGCCCCATTGGCCAGGCATCTTGGCACATCCACCCCATGCCCACTGCCAGGGACTTGGATTGAGTGGGAAGGTGGGCTGGTTAGCTGTGAAATATTCTGAAGTATGGATGCCCACTGAAATCTGTCACCATTCTCTGACTGCTCCAGGGTGGTATGCAAGCAGTGGTTCTCAGTAATGGATCCCTTTGTGGTTAAAATGCGAGTTAAGTAAGACTGTGTCATTGCTCCAACACTCTTCTCAATATTCATTGCCATGATGTTATATCTGACCCCAATAAGCTTGCAGCCAGAGTAAAGCTAAACTACCAAATGGATGGTAAGCTATTTAACCGTACCCAGCTCTGAGCCAAAACCAAGACCACCCCAACCATTTTCATTCAGCTCTAGTACGCTGATGATGTAGTGTGATCTCACTCAGAAGCACACTTTCAGACAATCGTCAACACCTTTACTGAGGCTTTCAAGAAAATGGGACTGATATGTATCATTTGGAAGACTAAGGTCCTCCACCAGTGAGCTTCTAATGAACAGTCACCAGGTCCAGTAATCCAGATCTATGGTGAGACTCTGGAGAACGTTAAGAATTTCCTGTACCTCAGAAGGCTGACATCAATGAAGAAATTCAGCATCACCTCAAATATGCAAGTGCGGCCTTTGGATGCCTGAAGAATTGGGTGTTCAAACATCATAATATCAGATCCAAAACCAAGCTCATGGTTTTTCAAGCAGTTATGGGCTGTGTGTAGACAAAACAAGGGCATGTGTGCACAACACTTTAAAGCTGGTTAAATTCTTTTGCACCATTATAATGGTGTTAGTGTTTGCACACATCAGCAGCATATTGCACAGTAATTCCAGCAACTGTAGCAAATTTGGCAGCGTAATGCACCTTAAATGACTTGGGATGCAGCAAACTAAAACTTCTCTGAGGAGTGAAGTACTGGGATCTGTGTAGGTCAGGGGCTTTGCAAGAAGCCAATGCAGGCAGCCTGGCAGCAGCCTGGGAAGGCAGGTTCCACCCAAGGGGAAAAAATAAGCAGTGATCTTTTTTTTTTTTTCCTGAAGCCTGCTTCCCTGAGTTGTGCGGGGGCCTGGTGCTTCCCTCTGTGGCTGTGATGCTCCCCAGGACTGTTCGAGCTGAGTGCCTTGGGTGGGTGCCACCTGGGGGACAGGCAGCTGCTACTGTTGTGGAGGGAAGCACCAGCCCCGCCCTGCAGCACAGAGACTACTCCACCCACCAGCTGCTTGCCCTCCTCTCTCTGCTGCCGGAGAGGCAGATAAGTGGGTGTGTGCATGACATGGGGGTTTAAAGGGTCCTAAATTGAAGCTGTGTTTTTAAAAACACCCCCATTTCATCTACACATGTCCATGATCCGCACCTTGTTGTATGGAGCTGAGTCATGGCCAATATACAGGAGACATGTAAAGTTGTTGAAGTACCATCAATACTGCTTGTGGAATATCCTCTGAATCCAATGGGAAGAGAGATACGCCAATATTAGCATCTGCCTACAAGCAAACATCATGAGTATTGAGGCAGTGATCATCCGGCATCAACTTTATTGGGCTGTCCGTGTCATCTGGATGTCTGACTCCAAACTCTCAAAGCAAGTTTTATTTTCCCAGCTCAACCAAGACACATACTGAAGAGAAGGGCAGAGAAAGCGCTTCAGGGACATCCTCAAGGCCAACTTAAAAAAAAATGCAACATCAATGTGTAGTCATGGGAGACTATCAGCCAGGACCCCTCCAAATGGAGGAAGAGTCTGCTGCAGGGATCTCAGTATTTGAAACTTCATGATGACAACAACAGGAGATGGAAAAGAGGGAGTGGCAGAAACAGTGTGTCATGGACCAAATAAAAAATCCAGCGCCATCAACCCCACACAGAAACACATGCTCCATATAGTTTATTTCTGCAATCAAATTAAATATCTCATATTCATGCAATGTGGCCCAGATGCACTTCTCATACATTTTTGCTAATGATTGATACATAAAGCTATATATTCTATTCTTTTAGCACTCATGCATTCTCAGGGATTATTCAGTTATAGCTGTCAGCTGTGTCCAGTTTTACTTTTAGAGCAGAAGTACATGCTTTGGGGATGATATGCCCCCTGTCATCATCTCCTGGTGCGTGGAGGGTGAAGACTGACTATCACACCAATCCATAAAGGCTTGCTTTGTCATGCAGTGGTTCTGATACTTTGTCTCTGAGTTCTACTGCTCTATACTAGTTGTCTTGTGCCAGTGTTCCTGAGAATCTGTAGCAGTAGCTATGTGCAACAACATGTCTCAATTCTGCTGTGACATTATTCAGCAAAAGTTACTCCACTCCAGGACCCATCACTACCTTCTGAGGGTCAGAAATTGTTGATGAATCAATTGTCTCTACTTGTGCCTTGCTGCAAATACTAGAGGTGCACTGCCACATTAGTCCATATTGTATTGGCACCAATAAAAAGAAAATTAAAATTATGGGTAATTGGCTTTTTTTTGCCTGATGTGGCTAATAATTTCACCAAAAAATGTTGCATGCATGTGTGCAGCCTCAGCATGCATGTGGCCAGGAATGTAGCTCAGCAACTCGTAAAGCAGCAGGCTAGAGCCTTAGAAACCTAGCCTTAAAACTAGGTAACTGTAGTGCCATGTATGGATGCTGCTGCCAGGGTAACTGAGTGGATATTTGGTCATGTAGGCTGAATCCTAAAGCTAAGGAGGCCCAACGTTTGAATTTGAGCTACTAACATCTCTGTCCGCCTTCCCTACTCAGAGATGTGTTAGGAAATGTGCAGCAAGAAATATTCTTGAAGGACTGTGGTTCCTCAAATTGGTTATTTGCTATTGCTTTCATTAGGTTACTTTATTACCAACTTTAGATACAACTTCTAGAATCTTCCTTTTTTTCCCCAAGCACTTGCATGCCAAAATGTCAAATAACCAAACATATAGCAGTATGGAATAAAGTATAAATAGAACATAAATGCAATTACTTTCTGGTGCATAGAAGCCAAGGGAAAGTCAGTAGCTAGGACTAGAACAGACAAACCTGTGGAATTATGGAATTGCATTTGATGTCTATACAATCCTAAAATCTGTTATCCATATTTCAGTACATCCACCCTTGCTGTAAACATGGTGAGTCAGAGTCTCCTTAACGTGAGACTTAGGCTTTTACCCGTGCTTTCAGCTATGCAAGCCAGTTCAGACTTGTGGATTTAAAGTACATAAATAAAAGACTTGGTAAACCTTAGAGTGCAGATGGTGTCTTTTGAATCAGATTCATCCTCAGGGTCTATCTCTCTCCCCTCCCTTCCACCCCTCTTAAGCTGATTTGTGCTCAAGTTCTGCAGATATTCCTTTCAAACTGTATAGGCTTAGAACTTCTCCATGATTCTATCTAAGCACAATTAACTAAATGAATAATGGACTTTTACTTCTGGCACTACCTGCTTTCCTTGTGTTAGACCAGTTTAATTCAATTTATAAAGCTGAGTGTGATAATATTTCATATACATATCTTCTGTATTCAGTGTCCTGCGCTTGAAAATGGCAGTGGGGGTACTTTAACTAAAACTCATCAAATGAGCTTTAGTTAGTGCTCCTACCACCATTTTGAAGTGCAGGGATGCTGAATGCTAGGGCTGTGCAAAGCTTCGGTTGCTGATTCAATTCGGTGGAGATTCGGCTCAAATTGGTGACCAAATCTCTGAATCCAGATCGAATCAGGAGACCCTTTAATCTATCCAAATCAAATTGGAACCCTATAAATTGATTTGGAGAGATTCAACGATTTAGACGTACACGCAGCTTTATATGTTTTTTCTACATACCTCAAGGTACCAGGCAGCTTGTGAATGCTGAGATGGTGAGGCAGATAGAGCATCCCACAGGAGTGTGGTGAGGTCCCTAGCACACTAGGCGGTGGACCCAGAAGTAGACCAGAAGCACTTCCAGTCCACTTCCGGGTCTGCCGCTGAGCATGCGAGGGCCCCCCCACCACGCTTCTGTGGGATACTCCATCCACCCCACCATCTCAGCGTTCACGAGCCATGCCTGGTACTTCGAGGTATGTAGAAAAAACATTTAAAGCTGTGTCTATGGCCGAATTGCTGATTTGATGCCAATTCAGAGAATCTTCAGATTCGGATTTGGTCAAATCAAATCTAGACAGTGACCCAAATCAACAAATCGAATCACTGTCCCCTGAACTGAGCCAAATTTGAATCAAATACGGCCCACTTTGCACACCCCTACTCAGTGCACATGATGCCAAGGCTGCTGAAGTGTGCTAGTTAGCATGCTCCACCAGATTTATTTAATTGAATCTGCCCTGATGCATTCTATTTAGAATCTGTCTGGGTAGATGTTGGGCACATATATAGGTGCTATATGGCTAAGTAGATGGAGGAGGAGCTACTGATATATGCTTACAACTTTCTACCATCAGATTTGGTTGAACAATCTATGTGTTGATGTCTTTAGCATCAAGATGTCAGTACTGTTATCTAATGCTGTAATTGCCCTTATTGAAGAGAATTAAAAAAGCTGGGATCCCTTGCATTCAATTATTTATGTTTTCATAGTACATTCTTTTGCTTTTGATGCATATGTTTCTCACTGAATGAAACAAATAGTATGAGATATGTTCAGGGGGAGAGCTTGGCTAACTATATTTAAAAGTAGTACTTTTTTTTCTCTTGGCTTTAGTCATGCTACTAGTATCTTGCTTATCTCAGGACAAAAGGATCTTTCTAAAAAGATTGTATATGCCTTGCATCTTGCTAATGTTAGGATTTTATCCAGCACACGGAAGCTCATGGCAAGGAATTTATTTTCTGTGATACAGGTTCAAGGTTTTTTCTTGCTATATGCTACCGTAAGCTGTATTGGTATTGTCGCAATTCTTAATTTTATTTTTATTTTTTGCAACAGATTTCTTTTTAAATAATATGCTTTATCTTGTTTCTATCCCCTTATTTTAATTTAACTGTAGTTGTTTATATTTTGTTTACATTTTCAGCCATTTTCATTTATAGAGTTAGGTTTATAAACATCATATTATCTTTATTTTAAAAGTGCAGGTGATATTTTTCTTTTGCCTTATATATGCCTTTGGTAAACAAGTCAGAAACTTTTCATTTTAGGAATAAATTTGCAACCATCTTTTAAAAATAAACTATTTCACAGTGCATAAGCTTGAAAACCTGTATATTCATAGTGTAATCATGGAATATACTAGAAAATGTGTCCTCGGTTCAGAAATTCAAAACTGTTTGCTGTAGTCTCTGAATATGCTGAGGTCACTGAGGAGTAAGTGAATTTTAGGTAAAAGCTGAGGGTGACAGATGCAATTCTGTCCTTATCCATGTCAATAGAAATCTTGAAAGTGACCAGGATTGTGTGGGTAATGATCTATATAAATACACATATGGTATCAGAATATTTATGGTTTAATGTTATAAAGCAGTCAGAAATTGATTAAAAGGTCATTCACAGCAAACAAATATAAGTTTCATTAGGACAGAAAGCTTGTTTATTTATTGACTTGTAGAACTATTACTCCTGTCACCTAGCCGTATATAGTAGATATTGATACACATTATGTAAATCACTTCCCTACACCCTAATATAACTGTTTAGTTGGCATTTTGCATTCAGGAACCAGATTCAATTACAGTACTAAAATGAAATCCCAAGTGAAGTCTCAAAACAGTCTCGACTTGCATAGCAGTATACATTGTTAAGTCTCTACACATACTAATAATTCAGAACAGTTGTCAGTCTCTGATCTTTATCTCCCAATTCAGAAAGCAGAAATAATAATGATTTATAGACTTTGGCCTCAAACTACAACAATTCTATCACTTCCTGGGAGTCCCATAATTTTGTAATGTGTGTACATGACCTGTGCCATAAAGTACTCTCAGATGTTGAATGAGTCTACTTTGAGGTTGTTAATAATATAAGGAAGTTGGATTTACATGAACTTTTATCATTTAATGTCTAATACTTAGTACTAGCTTGTTGGTATATTGAGTAAAATATTTTCAGAAGCACCTAGGGATGTAGGAGTGTAAATCCAATGCTTCTAAACAAATTGAGTGCTTTTGGAAATGTTACTTACTAAAACCAGTCTTACCAGTCTGTTTCCATGTATGCTGACTATGAGTTTAATGAACAAATGCATCAGGTATGTTACACATTAAAAGCATTTCCATGTGATCTTTAACTTTTGCTCTCAAAGCTGTAAGGATAATAATAATGAAAAGGATCTGAGTTAATCAAAATGGGCACCTATACACGTGTCTGATGCCTGCTCTGACCCATTGTAATTAGAACACATCAGAGCAGACTTAACTAATTAGCACACTCCAGCAGCCTTGGCATCACATGTATTAAGTATCCCCAAACTTCAAAATGGTAGTAGGGGTGCTTTAACTAAAGCTCATTCAATGACTTACTCTTCTAGGGCCTAATAAGAGAGTTATAAGAAATGATAAAGACTATTTTTGGATACTGAAATAAGTGGATACTTTCACAGAAATGGAATGTGCATTTAAAAATAATTCTTATGTTTACACGCTTACTTTTTGCAGTAGGTTTTTCATTTAATGCTACTGAAAGCAACATTAATTATGGTACTTTCCCCCTTTCCCTCTTCTCCCCGCTCCCTCCCCACCACTTTTTTTTTTTTTACTAGGGGAGCATTGGCTGGAAGCAGAGTTTAGCTTGACTGTGGAAAGGGGCCAAGAGAGTCACAAAGGAGAGAAGAGACAAAACAGGGGCAGGACAATACATTTGTTATGGGAAGAGGAGAGAACCTAAGAGAATAATACTAGAAAATGTTATGGGCCTTTTCTAATAGGGCCTTTGTACACACCACAAAATTGGCCTTTAAAGCAGCTTAAATGCCCTTTTGCACTGCTTTATTGGCATTGCTGTTCACAGGCTTGGTGATGTATTCCTCTTTAAATGGCTTTGGTACATAGCAGGATAAAATGCCTCCAAAGTGTTTTAGTTTGCTACCTTACAAAATGCAGCAATGCATAGGGCACTGGAAGCCAATGTGCTTGAGGCTTGCTAGGCCCCGCGCAGCTCAGAGGCTGTGGGACCTGGCAGCAGCCCACATAGTCAAAAAAAAAGTGAAAAAAAAGTGGTGAGCCTGATCATCTTTTTTTTTTTTTTTTTTTTTTTTCTTTTCTCCCCACCCTGAAGCTTGCCTGCCAGCCTGAGCTGTGTGAGAGCCTGGTGCTTTCCTCCACAGCTGCAGGGGGGCTGGTGCTTCCCTCCATGGCTGTGGAGCCCCCCGGGAGTGCCCAGGCCAGGTGCTAGCAGGCAGGTGCTGCCTGGTGGGGCCCTGTAAAGCTCAATAACTGCTTGGACCACTGACAGCTCTCCCCCCGCCCCCAGTTTAGTTCAGTTTAATTCTCCCTAAATTGAAGTGGTGTTTTTAAAAACCCAACTTTTCAATTTAGAGAGAACTAAACTGAATTAAACCCCCATGGTATGTACAAGTGGTCAGACACAGTTGTTGGGTCCGTCCCCCCCCCCCTTTATTCAACAGTTTTGTTGACTAGTTTGCATCTTTTAGTACCTCAATAATGTGGATGGCAATTTTGGTTTCATTTTGTAGGTGAAAGAGCAACTCCTCTTGGCTTCTGATATTTGTTTTGGGATTTTGTACATATTTATATAATAAGCCAGTCTACTAATATGCAATATTCTTTTACAAACAAAAATCTTGCAAGAGTTGGAATGATTTAGTGTGGAAATACATCTTTTCCAAAGAGTAAATTATGTAATGGTACTGGATGCTGCTCTTCTAGAAATTCATTTAGTATATAATGACAACTGAATGTATACATAAGCATGATAATCAGATTAAATTGATTTAATCTCAGCTGAACTATGTTCCACATTAGTCATGGATAATTATTGTCAGGAAGGACATGTTCTCACCATTCATTTTACATCACACAAGTATCCTTTTGGATCTTACATATTAATTATGTTTAATTGTACTGAAGTTGCTTAGAATCTGTGCATATTGGATGTGATGTAAAACAGGAAATTAATTCCTAGAAAATAATTAATTTACTAGTGCAACTAGTTTAACTGGTATTCCCAAAGCTTACAATTCAAATTTGATGTTATACTGTAAATATTCTCTGTATTCAGTGTTTGCTCCTTCACTGATTAGCTGAGACGTTTCATAAAGTTAGTCACAGTTTTTCCTTTTGTAGCTACAGATTGATTTCTCCAGTTTTGTTTTGTAAAGTTAAGGTGAACTTAACCATTTAAGGTGAACTTAACCATTTAGTTCCAGTAGAGTTGTAATAATGAGACTACTCAATCAACATTAAATATTACTGTATTTTAAAAAAATAGCCTGTATATATGAACCTTGTTTTCTGTGTAGGAAAAAGTATTGACCTTTTCTTTCCTTTTTGTAGAGACATTAAAGAAGAGTGACCTTTCTAGCTATCTAATTGATACAAGTATTTAAATCCCTGAATCTCAATCAGGGTGCCAGAGGATGCCTTTAATAGTGCCATGTGGTGCTGTACAATATTAGTACTTTATCTTCTGAATCATAAGTAGGTGTTACACACTTAAAACCCAGTAATTGCAAGTAGGAATCCATAGTGTCAAAAACATTCTGATCTGTTGTGGTCTTCCTGAGTTCATTGTAAGAGAAGAATTGCTTTATTATTTTTCCATAGTCAAAAAACTAGTGAAATCTCAGAGCATTTTCTGAGGGGGACCTTGAGTCTAACAAGGTTGAGAACTACCGATTTAGATGGATAGTATCAGTAACAGTTATTAAAATTCTCTACTGTGGCTCAAACTGAGAAAATGAAAAAATGGGCTCGTAAACATAAGAGTAAGAGATGACTTAAAAGTGTATGTAAGAGACATTCTGCAAACTAATTGTAGACTACAAATAATTGTTTTGGAAACTGGCAAAAATCCTTTCTTCCCAAGGTTTCTTGATGAAATAGAAAAGATTGCACTAGAATTTAAAATTGGAAACATCTTCCAGTTTTGATCTACTTAATAAGAACTGCAGATTAGTTTTACAATATCATCATTTTATACTTCACTGTCATGTATACTGACTGCCTCAACTTTTAGTGATTGTATTTGCTAAACTCCTGGGGTATTTTTAAGGAAGTCTGGGGAGAAGAGGTGAAAGAAGGTCTTGTTTGCTTTTTCTACAGTAGAATGTTACTTTTATAACAGACTTTTTTTAATCCTCCTTCCAAATGTGCATACAGTGTTAAAGGATACAGAAAAAAATGACTTTGCAACTTAAGATGATCTGAAATAAAATAATGCTAATCTAAATTATACTATAGAAATTTACATGAGGCTCTTAGAGCTCCTACTTCATCTTTATTATACCTGTCCTGAAGGTCTTATATTGTCCTGGTGTTCAGACGTTATATAATTTTACTTCATTTAATATTTCCTCCCCTCAGGTTACATGGGTCAGGATGGACCTCTTGGATCTTGTGAAAATAAATACTGCGGTCTGGGTAGACATTGTGTTGTCAATGGAGAAACTGGCCAAGCTGAATGTGTGTGCATGGAACATTGCAAGCCTCACTACAAACCTGTATGTGGTTCTGATGGAGAATTCTATGAAAACCATTGTGAAGTTCACAGGGCTGCTTGCCTGAAAAAGAAAAAGATTACCATCGTTCACAATGAAGACTGCTTCTTCAAAGGTAAGTATGGTTGGACAAATTCTAGAATACTCTTGTCTTATGCTGCAGATTCTGAAAAAATGTGGTTAAAGCAGTGGTATTCCACCTTCTGGCCCTGTGGTCCAAACAAGTGGCATGGGGCCAGATCCAGCATGGGGTCAGTTCACAGACGTGACTTTGCATGCTAGATCTGGCCACAGGGTATGTTAATTGCCACAGCTCTGGAAAAGTTAATTGCCATGGCAATTAATCTTACCACCACTCTGTCACCAAATTTCTAGGCCTTTGGGGAACCTGACAGGCCAGGTGACATGGCCGTGCAGACTGGAAGTTGAGTACCATTGAATTTAAAGTACTAAAGAAACTGCACCGACTGCACTGTGAAGAAGTGATGCAAAAAGTTGATTTGACAAGTATCTCACTCTAGAGATTTCATACAGCTATTTTTTCTCATTTTATTCAGTATCTGAATAGGGTCCATATAAACCTGGAAAGTAAATTGTGGCTCTGGGACCAGTCCACCCAAAGAGCTGTAAAGCATGGCTGATGAGCATACTTACCTTACACATTGGGGCAGCCACTTCATGTTAACTTATTTTCCTGAATCACTGACATTAAATTACAAGCTTAAATTTCATTGTGGTGCCACAGAGCCTCAGACTGTGCCATGCAGCATTATTGTGTAGTTGGATTCTAAGAATTGTGGTCATGGTGAATGAGAAATGTAACTTCTGCTAGCCACATGGTATTAGAATAAAGATAACTTTTATAACTTGCTCTGTTTTATTTAATTTAAATGGAGGTCTTGGAATACTGCCAAATACAGTACTTGATTTTAAACAGTGTTTTATGTGCACCTATTGAATGTATACCTTTCTCCTCCCCCCCCCCACTTTCTGAATTTGACATTTTCTATCAGTTATTTAGTGAAACAAATGGAAAGACAAATAAATGGCTTCAAGTAAAGCCACTCTTAACAGGCTTGACTAGGAGGAATTGGTTTGTATTCTTTTTTTAATGACTGTCTTGTTTCATTAACGATTATTCAAGAAGTTTTAGAGATGGCCACCCCCTGCCCCCAATGTGTGTGGAGGAAGTCCACTAAAAAAGTAGAAAAAGAGTTCTGCTTGACATAAAACAGTATGTTTAAGCAACATCTATCAAATCAAATAAAAATGAATATTAAGGAATAAAAACAGGAATTTCTGAAAAAAATATAAAGAGGAAGTTTCTAGGTGTTCTGGGGAGATTGTATGTATGAATTACTTGCATTATAGTATAAATGCAGATATAGTTGTGAGAAAGCTGCAGGTTTAAGACAATGTTGTTTTTGAAGTGGCAAACTTTATTCATTTTAACATTTCAGATGCATTTATCCTAGTTGTTGTTATGTATGTAGAAATATTGTAAGACATTGTTTTGCTAATTAAAATAAAGAGCTAATGTGAAGGAGGGGGAGACCACCAAAATTCATGTTCTGTAGTGTAGCCCTGATTTAGATAAAGTAATTTTTGCATTATACACTTGGATCCACACATTTAGGCTTTATCAGAATGACTGTGGGAGAGAGAAAGTTCTGAAGTGAGGGCTCTTCAACATGTTGGGGTTATTTTTACAAATGTGGAGATTTAATTTGTGCATCTGTCATAGATGTAATATAACTCAGTGGCCTATGCCTTTTGTTTAATATTAAATTGACTGAAATTAACACTTTGGCTTCTATAGTTAGTTGCACACTGACTTCAAAGTGATTTCAAGTGAGATACGCTGGCAGAATTTGGCAATCCTTGTTTTTACTTTACCTTGTGTTAGTTTCAAGGGGCCATATACTATTCTTTTCTTCTTTTTTCTTTTATCCCTAGAGCAGGCTGGCCCTTTATTCATTTTTTCTATGAATTTCCAAGTCAGTATAACTTCTTTCTAATGAGCACAGTTTCTTCCCAATCTGACATAGTCCATCTGTTAAAAAATGTAATTTACTCGTTCAACATTTAAAATTGCAGCCTGAGCATGAATACAGATCCAAAGACAAAATAAAGAAGGAATCTCACCTTTTATAAGGAAGCATGTTATCTGGGCAACTTCTTTGCATTGATTGACATATAGGAGTAAAAGTCTGACAAGCAAATATTCTGTGTACCTCAATTAGCATCACAAATAATAATAGCTTAGGAATATAATTGTTAATTTTGTGGTTTAATAATTTACAAATTAACCTCAAAGTGCTCTGAGCTCTGGCATAATGATTTGGAAACTGATTTTTGAGTGGAATCACTTGGGAAAAGCATGGATGTTCCACTTAATGCGTGTTAGGTTCGCAGCTGTAACAGAACGGATGTACATGGCACATAAATCACTTAAAAAATGGTGGATCCCACTCTTAAGCTAATTCTGCATGGATGTGTACTAATTTAAAGCACTTTCTGTTAGAGTGCTTTATCGAACGTCTGTGCCTGATCCCATTGAGGGTTAACTTAAGAGTTCAATTGCTGCCATCTCGTGTGGTATTGTGCAGGGACATTTGATTTATCCAAGTGCTGGGATGGCCCATTGACTTGAGTCAGTGACAACCTCTGATCCCAGCCCCAGGCATAGCCTGTCAAGGGAAATGGTTTGAGTGCCAGTATTTAAGTTACCATTTAATAATGCTCTACCATTTTCTAAAATGATAAGTTTTCAGATGTCTCTCTCATTTCTGTTTGTGATATAAATATTTTGCCTTTAAAGCAGTTGATTGGGGTTGGGTTTTTTTGTGGGGGGTTGCATTGGCTGACATGTTGTATGGGTCTTCTAAGTGAAGTGACTACAGGATAAAAAAACAGTGAGTTCTTTTCACTCTTGTGTCTTTGATAAAGCGTGCTCTAAAATGGTCATGAGGAAATTCATTTTTGTCTTGCTTTTGGCACCATCTTCTTCTATTATCTTTCCCATAACAAATGCAATAATGCATACATCTCTCTCACTCTCTTCCCTCCCCGTCCCCACATGTTAACATGTAAGCACATTAATCTGAAGAGCAATGACAATGCTTCTTCTGTTAGTCCATGTTGACATGGATTAGACAGTCAATATATTGTCTATTTTAAACTTAAAACAACAGCAACTTTTTGTATGATAATGACATTTTTCTTACCATTCCTTACTGGTATATCTGTGGAGCAACTGGATCTGCATCAGCAATTAAGGAAAAAAAATCTACACTGAGGATTTTGTCAGATTCTACTTATAAATCTATATAAATTCTCAATACATTGAGTTCCATCTGATATGGGGAGACAGATGTACTCTTTCTTCTCAAAGTAATCTCTGTGAAAAACCCAGAAATTAGGATCATATTACTTGCAAGTATTTTCTGAGCCAGGAAGAGTAAGCTATAGACTGCAGTATCCTATCAATGTCAAATAAAAAAGTACTGCTGTCACTGTTTGAGATGGGATCAACTGTCACAATATGTGCATATTTAAAAAAAAAAACAATGTTAATTATTTATGTACGACTAAATTATGGTGTGTCCTTGGAATATTAACAATAACTGATCTGTTCCCAAAGTTCTTGCATTTTTTAAGAATGGACTAAAGCAGGGTTCAGCAACCCATGAGCCAGATCCAGCTCCTGGAGCCCCCACATCCAGTCTGTGGATCTGTCAGGCTTTTTTATGTTCATGTACTTTCTGTCTATGTCCATGCCATTACCACTTCTGTCTCCTCATCCCCTCCCCCAGGCTGCAACACGACTGCAACTTCCAGCTGGAAGGGAGCTTCACTGGGGTCAGGGACTGTATCAATACCTCTGCTGCCTCTCTCAGCCCCTTCCTCAAGGCTGTGGTGCAAGCACAGCTTCCAGCCAGAGCAGAGTTGTACCAAGAGCTCAGCTTGATGGGGGTGGGAGTGGGGGGAAGGGCAGCAGCAGGGAGAAGGAGCACCAATATGGAAGCAGCTGCCAGCTGCCCAGCCCCACTGCAGCTTTGCTCACACCGCAGCCCAGGAGCACAGGGTTAGGAGAAGCAGTGGCTTCTCCCAGCTGCATGGTTTCGGCAGAGAATCAGGGAAATTGTGTGTGCCCCCGCCTTTCCCCCCGCCTCCTTTCTGCTGGCCACCCTATCAACAAATTCACCTGACCCATATGGGACTGGGGTTGGATTGTTCTGGCCTGCAGCTTGAAAAAAGTTGCTGGCCACTGGACTAAAGAAATGATTGTGACAAATAGACAATGATGAAGAGAGAGGAAGATGAAGCTATATCAGTAAGAAAAAATGGTTGGTTGGTTTGATTTGTTTTGCGTACTTCATGGAGATTGTATTTTCTAACAGCTTAGTTTGAGATTTCTGAAGAGAAAGGGAACAGGGAATGGGAAAAGAGATGGTAGAAGGTGGTCACTGTAGGAAGGAAAAGAAGATGGACATACTAGTGAGGGAGAAAAGAGTGAGTGGCATGACATATTTCAAGTTTGTTTAGTGTATTATGTACAGTGATATAAAGTGCAAAACGTTCACTGCAACTGATGTCAACAGGCTGAATTTGTGAGGTCTGCTGTGCTGGTGCTACTGGCATTTATGGGCTGGCTAAAGGACTCTTTGGAAGTATTGAGAATATATATGTCACCCAAGAGGATGCCCCTGCTGGTCTCAGGCCATGCACTTTATGCCTAGAGAACAGAAAAGTAGCTGGCTGACACTGCACTTGATAATAATAAATAACCCCCTCCTAGTTGTTGCCAACCTAGCTTTAACAAGCCACAGTGGGTGGTGATTGCAATTGATTAGAACTGCTCCACTCTGTGCTTCCTCCATGACTTTACTGCGTGTATTCTCAGCATGAGATAATGGCTGTCTGCCACACTAAGAAATCTGGAATTGTTCATTTTCTTAGGAACTGGACTTTTTTTGTGTGGGACAATGAACCATGTGATTGGGCAATGATGCCATTGATGGTACAGCCATTGCATAATAGAAACTAGATGGCCAGTGCCCAAGCCTGAATGTCAAAGAAGATTCAGTTTCTCTTAAGTCGCATGCACTTTGGTGTGGTGTATACCTTAGTGACTTCTTTTCTTAAATCTAGGTCAGTAACTCTGGGAAGCCTTGTATCTAAATGGCAGGCTGAAAGTTTCTTTGTAACAGGAGTTTCTTTTTCTATGTTTCATTCGTACCAAACACTTCCCTAAAATGGACTTCTCTTATGACATTGATTTATGTACAGTAGAACTGTTGGGTTTGGTACTTGACTAGGGCTCTTCTAGAATAATGATATTTTATTAATAAGGTTCTTCCTTCTTCTCCTCTCCCTCCATATAAACATTCCTCATGGCACTCCTTATGATGACAAGGAATGTCAGCTCTTAAGATATAAAAAATGAGCCTTTTGCATCTGACCATTTGCCTCTTAAGATCTGGAAGTATTCCCTCCCTCCCTCCCCACCCCTTCATTGGGGTTGAATTAACAGAAGACAAACACACGTGTGTGTGTGTATGTGTGTGTGTTTCTCCTGTGCCTCCCCTCCCCCTCATAGGTCTGGGGTACCTATGGGAGGAGGCAGATCCTGAAGTCTTTTCAGATCAAGCTCTCCTTTTAGTCCCTTCTGTTCCAGTAAAATATGCATCCTCTCGTTCTTTCATAAGCGATCCAAGATGGTTCAAAACAATGTCTGCAGTGAATGATGGTGGGTGATATGTACTGTTCCAGCAAAATGCAGATGAGAAATGCTCTGTATTAACTTACCTTATGCTCTCCTCTGAAAGTGGTATGCTACAGTACCCACAAGTATTGTTAGATTATGGTCAGAGCTTAATAATGGCAGACATTTCAAAGCTAAAAACAGCAAGTGCAGAAAGCTGCTAGTATTCAAGGAAGTGTGCAGCTGTGTAAGTGTGGGGACATGGATATATGAAAGATATGACCATGTATTTTACAGTGTTATTTCATTGTTTAAATGTTTCAGTTTTGCATTTGATCCTGGCCTCTCTATTGGGCATTGTCAAAATCCTGAAACAATTTTGTCTGATATTGACTAAATTCCCATAATAACTGAGGGTTTCAATATTGTAATTTCATTTCATTAACTGATGTCTTGACAAAGAACTGCTTATTAGAAATTAGATTAATCTCTTCAGATAATCTGTTCCAATAAAAAGAAAACAGAATTAATGTAAGTCTTTCCTAGCTGCATTTTTCCCAGTATTTAGAACAGATCATCCACATGATTATTTAGTTTTTATGTTGACCATATTTACTACACTCCACCTTCAAAAACTCAGGACAGGAAATGATGCTAAACAGCTGTGTGATCCATCATTTTGAATTTTAAGCTAACTTTCTTTTTCCCCCTATTTTGGAAGTAGTATAACCTTTTTTAGCTAGTTTTGCAGAGTAAGCATTTTATTCTGTATGGTCTCTTCTTGTTGTCAGTCTTTTCCTCTCCCATTTTGAAGGGTTTTTTTTTTTAATAGATCTATAGTCTCTGAATATTCTCTGAGTTAATTTTAATGTATATAATCAACCCATTATACGAGTTAGTACTTGCTTTTTCTGTTTGCTGACAGCTTTGATCTAGCTAATCCTGTGAGGTGAAGCAGTTATTAAAAAAAATAGCTTTCTATATCAGCACCCATTCCCTATTTTGTCTTTATTACATTTTTTGTTTTCTTGCATCAAGAACATTTGTCTAGAATTCTAGACACTTGTGACAACCTTTTAAACATATCCAAATAAATAAATTGATTTCTCAATTACCCTAAGATCAGATAACCTAGTTGATGCATAATGATAAATATTTAAATTTAATCCATTTTTCAGAAATCTTACCAAAGTCCTGAACCATTCCTATATCTTGGTGTGCAGCTGAGAAAGAAGAGAGAAATTCAAATTATTATTTAAAAAAAAGAGGGAGTGAGGAAGAATTGTTCCAAAAAGCCACGTGCTGGAATTGTTTCTGTAATTTTATACTGTGCTCGCATAATTTAAGTAGATAGACGCCTCTCAGGCCATTTAGTTCTTATGATAAGTTTTGGATGGGTTAATCATGAAGACTTTAATTTCATATTGAAGTTTACACTTATTATTTAACATTATTACATTTATCATTTCAATCTTTTATGACCTCAAGAAAACATATCAGTAGTTGTCTGGTTTATATACTAATTAAGATTTCTATAGAAAACATGGATGTGTCAAGGATCAGTTCAAACTAGTCTTTTTAAAGATTTTTATGACAGTCATTTGTACAATCAATTATTTTATATGGATGGAAAGTGATCATGGCAGGAACTTAGGAATCCTCATCGCTGGAGAGGAGGATCAGGATACAGGAAGAACTTGATGGCCTTGAGGACTGATGAATTTGATCAAATCTGGTAGTAAAAAAAATGGAAAGTCATACATTATGGGATTGATAACAACTGCTGCAATAAACTGGGAACTCATTAGTAGGAGATGACTGAGGAGAAGGACCTTGGTGTAGTAACTGATCACAGTATGAATCTAAGTGCCAGTGTGATGCAGCTGTGAAAAAGGCAATTACAATCTTAAAATGGAACAGTGGCGATAGGGTGTATCAGTGACATTTGTACAAGGTAGTGGAAAAACCTGATTTAGAATACTCTGTATACATTGTGGTCACCCATTTTCAAGGAGGAATTCGAACTGGAACAGGTACATTTGCAGGAGTATTGAGAAATTTTATATGAGGAAATTAAATGCTTGTTTTTTTTATATTATAAGAAAGAGACCTTAGAGGAGACTGCTTGCTATAAATACCTAAAAGGTGGGGGGAGAGAGAAGGGGAGTAAGGGGCGGGGGGGGGGGGGCACTAATGAGAGAGTAAAACTATTTAGACTAATAGAAAATGTACTTGGCTATTCTTTTAACATGAACCCTGAATAAATTTTGACAGGGATTATAAAACGCAGGGTGGTCTGGAGTAGCAGGGTCCCTGTCAGTCTTCTGTTCCTGTTCCCTAATGTGTTGTGTGTTAGATATTAACAAGTAAGTCTCATGCAGTTATTAACATTTTATAAATAAGTGAACGTGAAAGAAAAGGATTTCTTAGAGTGATATCTTTTATTGGACCAACTATATAGTTGGGGTGAAGTTAGACAAGCTTGGGAATGCAAGACATTCTTCCTCAGGTCTCTGGTGACAGGGAGCCAGGCCAAGCATAGTGAGAAACAGCAGAGGGGAGAGGGTGTGAGCGCCTTCCCGGGGTAGCAGGGACACAATTAGCAAAAGAAAAAAAGGCTGATTAAGGCCTATCAAAAAGGATGAGGGTCACTGTCCTCTTTCATGTGTAGAAAGAATTTGGGAGCCAGGTAAAATATAATGTGCCATAAAACCAGTACCAGTGTTTAGTCCTTGGGTTTTCTTAGTGCTCAGCCAACTTATGATTTTTTGTCCCTAAGGTGTTAGGTAGATTACCACTGAGCACAAGGATAGAAAGGGAGTGGTTTGTTCTGAGAAATGTGCCCCAATGGTGGTGGTGGGGGGCGGGGGAGGGTCTTTTACATTTTCTTTTACTTTTTTTTGTGAGAGTTCATTCTGATGCACAGTTGCTGTTTAATTTCACCCACACAGGGCCTGGCGAGACTTGGTACATTGGATTGGGCATATTACATTTTGGGAAGGGGATGTGTAGGAACTATGGATTCTGATGCTTTTGTTGGGGGGATGTTAACAGTAGTGGCAGAGGAGATGTACTGACAGGTTAAGCATTTCTTTCCAAGGCAAGGTTGTGTTCCACTTGATGTCTATCTGTGCAGTGAAGAGTTTGCTTTTGATGATGAGTCATGCAAGGTTAGGGGGCTGTTTAAAAGCCAGGAGTGTAGAGGCTGGGAATGTTCTTGTCAAGGTTTGATCTTTGTCAAGTATAGGCTGTAATTGTTTGGCGATTCTTTTGATCTGTTCCATTTGGTGGCAGATGACCACCAGGGGGGTGTGATCACAGGGGTTTTTCTTTTTGTACTTTAGTAGGTTACTGCAGTATATTCAGATAGCTCTTTCAGAAGTCCAGTCTGTTTCTCTGAAGGAATGAAATGTGACTATATTCCTTTCTCCAGGGAACTTCAGGAGTGATTTGTTCAAACAGCAATTGTTATAGTATCATAAGAAAAGAGGTGCTTTTCAAATGTGGCCCCTGATCAACCTGTTTAGAGCTTTATAAGACAAAAAATAATATCTTCACTTAGAAATGAATAGGATGAAAGTCTAGAACATATACTCTATGGAGTATAATTTTACATGAGGAACACATGCATTTGTTGTTTCAAGGTTTTGTAACAGCCACGAGATATAATCCATTATAGAGCACACAGAATCAATCCATTTGCACCTTGAGAAAGGCTTAGGTGACTTAGGATATTGGGTGATCATGTTAGATGAAAGATGATACCTTCATTGAAAAGAAAAAGGTCTTACAAGGTGTAGTACTGAAAGCTCGAATTTAGCTCAATAGGAAAGTGGTGGGTGGTTGATACCATTCTCGTATGGAGCAAATGGAGACATCAATTTCTAGTCAAGAGGGTGCACAAATAGGTTCTCACACCCTCCCAAGCACCATGCTAATCCCCTTCTCCTGTTTGACCTACTGCTCTGCTTTCTGCCACTGCCGTCCCTCTTTCCTCCCCCTTCTGCACAGGCTGCCTGTGCCACTTGTGGCATGCATGTCATGGGTTTATCATCCCCGCATTAATTACAAGTCACAGAGCCAACATTGTTGCTTCCGGTCTTAGCACCAAAAAAAAAAAAAAAAAAATGTATTGAACCAGAAGCCACTCTCACAATCCAAATCAAAGGAAATGTCAGCACCCTAAAAAAAAAAAAAAAAGACAACAGACTTCCTTTTTCCAATTAATTCACCTGCTATTTCTAATTACAAAGTGTCTTGACTTCTTTAGGTTTGAATGGCCATTATTCCTGTCAGTCCCTTTGTTGCCAAGGCCAGACCTAATATCAGTTGTTGCTATACAGCAGTGGGACTAAAATATCATTACTGGCAATAGAGGCAAGAGATGATGAAAATCACTTGCTTCATCAACTGTTAACTGAAGACCCAAACAGATGGAGGCTTATGAGACTTAAAAGTTGCAGTTCATTTGCACATAAAGCCTGGAAGAGATGGGGATGCTGAACCAAATCTTCGGGGGGCAATGGAGTTGGCCAACTGCTGGGAAAGGTCAGACCTATTTCTGTAGCATTTTATACCAACACTAAACTACTCCCCCCATTAGGCATGACATTGACAGAGAAGCATGGGTTAAGCTGAACAGACCAAGATCTGGATACAGACACTTAAAAAAAAATGCTTCACAAGATGAACATCTTGGACAGCCCCCTGTGTGAAAGTGGTGTCTAACAAATAACACAACACCTAATCGAAAGCTGCAATCTCTATAAATACCCAGATGGGGCTGATGGAATCTGCACATCGAACGATAATACCAGGCAGTGGCTCATAGATATGGAAATTATCTGATGCCATACGAAAGAGAGTAGTAGGACTGAAACCAATGTTATAAAACCCATTCAGGATTCTATAACATAATTACGACATATTAAAGCATCTAGTCTAGGTGAACGTCATAGAGGGTTGGTCAAGGGGAAAAAGCAATGTTTAAAATGGTAAAAAAACTTTTCCAGTGCTAAGGATAAAAGTGAGTAATATACCATAACAAAAACCAGAGGGGAAAGTAATCTATTTCTTGCAAAAAGCCAATGTAATTTTTGCTGATTCTGCAGTGAGCTCTATGTAGGCCGCTTTTTAGAACTCGCTGTTGGTTTGCAATCAAACAATTATCATACTGGCAAACATCTAGTTCTATGACAGCAAAAATGCAGTGTGAGGATCATGCATGAAATATTTGTAGCAAGGATTTATTGTAAGAGGTGTATGCAACATACTAGGAAGAAAGCATGCATATGGAAGTATAGCTACTTGAGAAAGTGCCCCTTTGATTTTCTGAATCATTTGCTATTTACATTTTTACAAGCCCTAGCACCCACGAGAGAGAACAAAATTAACCTGCATCCTATAAAGATTCCCCCCCTCCCACTTTCCTTTTATGTCTTTGTAACTAAAACCTAAAATCTCATTCTCTCTCTTTTCCCGTGGCATAGAGTGAATCAGTAGTTCTAAAATGGGGCAAAGATTCTAGGGGTGGTTGCAACACTCAGTCATTGTAAAGTCTGTGTTTTACTGGGGGCGATTAAGCACATAGTGTAAATCCTGCACTTCTTTCCAGTGACTGGAGCAGTCCTAATTTTCTGTGTGGTTTCTAACTCTCACCCCTTCACTGCTGGGAATAAATGTGTTAATAAGATTCAACCCATTATGTCTTCTGCATTCATATAATGATATAGAATTAGTGTTCTCTTAGTTAATCTCTGCACAAAGCTTAATGAAGTTTGAAATTGCTTGTAGAGGCATCATCACTATCAGTTAACACACAAAGAAATGTGTGTATGCATGTTACAGGGGGAAATCTCTGTCAGATCTCTGAATCAGATAAACAGTATGCTAAACACATATGTAATGATTCGCTTTGTACATCTTGCCTATTTATTTTTCTTTTCATGCAACAAGAAACGCAGTCTAATTGTGCTGAAATATATTGACTCACACAGTGTAGGTGTTAAGGCTTTCTGAAAACCACATTTTCTCTCTTTTTTTTTTTTTCCTCAGTATAATTATTTTCCAAGTAGAAGGGGAAAAGAGCTTTGTAAAATAACTTAGCAAGATGTGTTAGCTGTATCAGTTAGTGAGTTTTAATTGAAAGGGGTGATAATGTATCTGCATGAATAATTTCACCAGTGTCTCAAAACACCTACATGCATGTCAAGTATAGCACAGTAATTCTCCAGAATATGTATAATTGGACTTTGCTAATAATTCATGAATGAGAAACTTTTTTTGAAGTTACACGCACATATTGTTCACACGGTTCTCAAGAGCATGCAGCTAAGGGCAGATCCAAGATTCCCTAAAGGAAGGTGTGGGAGCAGCACCCCACACTGAAGGGGTGGCTGCTTCCCTCCCCCCCAGGAGTCTCTGGAAACTTTTAAAGTTCTTGAAGCAGGTGAAAAATGCCCCCTTCCACTTCTTGCTAGGAGTCATGATCCCTCTCCTTCATCCCTCCATATTGCTGCTTTCTCCATTGTTTTGGGGAAGGGGGCAGCTCCAGAGCTGCTTGTGCCCCTTCCAAGAGGGCTGCATGGAGGCTGGGCTCAACTAAAGCTACGGACTGGACAGTGACAGTGGGGATGTGCATGGAGTTCTGCCTCCCCATGCCTGGTCTCAGTGGACCAGGCAGGGAGGGGGATACTGCTTTTTCGCCCTGCTGTTGCTATTGTCCTTGTCTCCTGTTGAGACCATCCCCTGTACAGTCCAGGTGGAGCAAGCAGAAGGGGCTCTGGAACTTCTCCCAGTCCCAAGACAGTAAGAAAAGCAGAAACAGCAAGCAGGGGAGGGGTGTGAATGGGACGTACCTCTGAGCACTAAGGGGAGGGGGTAGAGTTCACCTGGTTTAGGGACTTAAAGCTCCTGGAGGCTCTTGTGGTCCACTTTCGTCCAAAAGGGGAGTGCAGTTGCACTGCTGCACCCATTTGGATCTGCCCCTGCATGCAGTATTTATCATGTGCAGTAACTAAAGCATATATAAGAATTGAGTCAAACACCACGATTTTTTTTCTTGTTCCTTTTTTTTTTTTTTTTTTTACATGATGAATAAAATTTCTCTTCCTTCCCTTTTTGCCACTTTCTTCATTAAAGACATCACAAAACTCAGGTAATTAATCTCTTTACGGAGAATTCCGCTGACATCTGGGTGAATTGCAGTCCCCCTTCCCGTCCTGCACTGTGGTTAAGTTGTATAATGCAGCTTCTCTGTATTGGATCCAGGAGACCTTCTTTTACCTCCTTCCCTATGCTGGTCATCTTACTAACATCACTACAGTCTCCTTTTCATGCTAATAGCATGCAGAGGCCTGCTTTGTGATTGTTTCACCTGCCTTCCTAAACCTAGCTGAGAGCAGAGCAGGATTTGATGGTACATATGGCTCAAGGTCTAGGGAAATGTAATTGCAAAAGCGAATAAGGCAAAATTTAGTACAATAAAATACATATGAAGACCCACTGTTTTGGGCAGCTTCTCTTGAAAGGGAACAATAGATGGGCAACATCAGTGAAAAGGAATTGTCACTGCTTATATTTGGTTTAGCAAAGGTTCTCTTTTTGACTAGGGACACTGGGATAGTGAAAATTGTTAGTAGGTAATAAATCAAATTAAAATTACACAGTCCAATCATAAATTTTAAGCAAAGCGGAGAAATATATTCCTTCTGTAGACAGAAATGTAAATGAGATTCTTACTCTGAATTCTGAGAAACACAACACAGCATTTAGTTAAAATACATTGCTTTATCTAACAAACAGTGTCATTTCTTTAGTTTTAATTAAAATCATGTCAACATTATCATTTAAATAAGGAAAATTTGTCTGATTAATATAACATTTTTGGCCATTAAAGACCGTAGCAGTTAGGTACATTTTACATGACATATTGGCATAATATGTGTAACTCAGAGATTGCTACTGTATGCCTGTTGATAAAGCAATTGCTTCTTTCACTAACAGTGGGATTAATAGACGCATAAAATGTACATAAAGGGTCAGTGCCAGGTCTATGGTACCTGTTAACTGATGGGAAGGGGAATTTGGACTAGACAGAGCCTGTAACTTATAAGCATGGCTCAGGCTCTTGTTCCCTTTACTTTCCATTAACATGGAAACTCCTTATTTGTTCACAACATCATTCACAATAAACAACACCAGTTTGTTTTCAGAGCTCATAGTGCCTTTTCCCCAAGGTGCACTCATCATTCTGAATAGAAACAGACCTCTGGAAACCCTTATTGCTGTACGTATACATCCTTAGACATCTGTTCACAGAACTCACTCTAAGGCTTGGGACAGAAATTTACACATAATTTACACATTGGTGTAAGTGATCAGAAATGAGGCTAAACCTATAACAGAACAGAAGTTCAGTGCACAGTTTCATAGAATCATAGAATCATAGAAGTAGGGTTGGAAGGGACCTTGCAGATCTTCAGGTCTGACCCCCTGCCTGGGCAGGAAGAAAAACTGGGCTCAAATGACTCCAGCCAGGTAGGCATCGAGCCGCTTCTTAAGCACCCCCAAGGTAGGAGCCAGCACCACTTCCCTTGGAAGTTGGTTCCAGATCCTAGCCACCCTAACTGTGAAGTAGTTCTTACAGATGTCTAATCTAAACCTACTCTCTAACAACTTATGGCCACTATTCCTTGTTATCCCGGGGGGTGCTAGGGGAAACAAGGTCTCCCCCAAACCCTTCTAGTCCCCCCTAGTGAGTTTATAGACAGTCACCAGGTCCCCCCTCAGCCTTCTCTTGTGAAGGCTGAACAGGTTCAGGTCCCATAACCTCTCATTGTAGGGTCTGCCCTGCAGTCCCCAGATCATGTTAGCGGCCCTCCTCTGGACCCTCTCAATGTTGTCCACATCCCTCTTGAAGTGGGGTGCTCAGAACTGGACACAGTACTCCAGCTGTGGCCTGACCAGTGTTGTGTAGAGGGGGAGGATCACCTCCTTGGACCTACTTGAGATGCACCTGTGGATGCACGATAAGGTCCGGTTAGCCCTGCTGACTGTGACCTCGCATTGTCAGCTCATGTTCCTCTTGGAGTCAATAATAACTCCAAGCTCCCTTTCTGCCTCCGTGCTCTCAAGAAGGGAGTTTCCCATCTTATAAGTGTCCTGCTGGTTACTACTGCCCAAGTGCAGCACCCTGCACTTGTCAGTATTGAAACACATCCTGTTTTTGTCAGCCCACCCCTGCAACCTAGCCAGGTCTTTTTGCAGTCTCTCCCTCCCTGCTAATGTGCCCACCTCTCCCCATATTTTGGTATCATCAGCAAATTTGAACAGGTTGTTTTTCACCTTGTTGTCCAAATCGCTGATAAAGAAATTGAACAGCGCGGGCCCAAGGACCAAGCCCTGGGGGACTCTGCTGCCCATTTCCCCCCAGGTCGAATATGACCCGTCCACCACCACCCTCTGAGTACGACCCTTCAGCCAATTCGCAATCTGTCTGACCTTGTAGGCATTGATGCCACAGTCACCTAGTTTTTTAAGGAGGATGGGGCGGTCAACAGTGTCAAAGGCCTTGCTGAAGCCCTAAAGACTACATCCGCGGCGACACCTGCATCCAATGCTTTTGTGACCTGATTGTAAAAGGCAATCAGGTTGGTCTGACATGACCTGCCCCTAATGAAACAGTGCTGGTTGCCCCTGAACATCATCCCTGATGCTGGCCCATCACAGATGTGCTCCTTGATGATCTTATCAAAGAGTTTCCCCAGGACTGAGGTAAGACTGACAGGCCTATAGTTGCCCAGGTCCTCCCTCCTTCCTTTCTTAAAGATGGGGACCACTTTGGCTATCTTCCAATCATCTGGCACCTGCCCCATGCACCACGAGTGCTCATAAAGCCATGTCAAGGCCTGCTAGCTCCCTCAGCACCCTGGGGTGGAGAGCATCTGGACCTGCTGATTTGAACACCTCCAGCCCCTCCAGTAGCACCCTAACCCAGTCCTCCTCAACCTTAGGTCTTGAGGCATTCCCCTCGAGTCCATCTTGAATCACGGTGGGGGAGTCCCTGTCCCTGCACAAGAAAATGGAGGTGAAGAATTTGTTAAAGAGGTCTGCCTTCTCTGGCGCGACCATCAGGTTGCCCAGCGCATCTTGCAGGGGCCCCACGTTTCCCGGCACCTTCTTCATCCTCCCTATATATTTGAAAAAGAACTTTTTATTATCTTTGATCTTGGACGCTAGTCCTAGCTCTATGTCTGCCTTAGCTTTCCTAACAGCCCCCCTACAGGCCTGAGCAGTGGAGGTATACTCCTCTTTGGAGATGGCCCCCCCTTTCCACCGAGTGTATGCTGCCTTTCTGGCAACCAGGCATTTCCGGACGTCCTTGGTGAGCCAGGGAGGCTTTTGGGCACTCTTGCCCCCCTTGCTTCTAGTTGGGATCGTCACCTCTTGGGCCCTGACTATCGTCTCCTTAAGGAACGACCACTCATCTTGGGCACTGAGTTCCCTTGCCCTCGAGAACCCCAGCTCCTCTCCCACCAATCTCCTCAACTCCTTGAAGTTGGCCCTCTTGAAGTCTAGGGCTACCGCCTTACTGCAGGCCCTTGTCACCCTGCACTGGATGAAGAATTTCAGCAAGCGATTTATACCATTTCAAAATGGTATAAATAGGTTTAAAATGTACCTGGATGCATGTAGTATCAAATTTAATCAGTTTAGGTTAGACCCCTCCATCACTTTGTTAGACCCAGATACCCTCCCAATGCAACTTATGTTAGTGTCCTCTAGCATCCCAGGATGCAATGCAACCCCTGCTAACTGCCCCTTGCAGGGAGGTGTGCTGGAACTTGGCTCACACCCCTTGCTCCAGCCCAGCACCTACTTGGACCCATCCACACCACATAGACCCTCTGCTGAGCCAACAGAACAGGCAGGAGTTTGGGGAGGCTGGGAAAGGGGTGGGCGGGGGGGGGTGTGAAGAGGCTAGACAGAGGGAGATGTCACCTTGTTCTTCCCTTCCCAGCTCCTGCTTGCCGTACTTGCCAGACCCCAACTTGGAGAGATCCTCGCTAAGATGGGAGAAAACCTCTGAGGTATGGGGCTCCCTCCATGTGGGCAGACCCTGTCTTGGCACTGGGATGGGGGACTCCTCCCCCCCCCGTGGGTCAGAGACTGGGGAGCAGAAGAGGGCTGCAGGGTATGTGCTTGGCAGCCAACTGGGGATGGCCCCTGCTCAGCTGCACTTGACAATGGCATGCTCAAGCATCCCCTGCCTTCTGGCCTTGCAAGTACAGGCTTCTGCTTGCCTTGGCCAACCGAAGCCTTGGCCAATGTGAGTTGCCTTGGCCAATGTGAGTTAAGTTCAGTATTGGTCCAATCTACACAACCTGTGAAAAATTAGATTGATTCTGCCTCTGGCTTTTTGACTATGTACTTAGCCTAAGTTGTGTCACTGTTCAAGACACTGACAGTTTAGTTTGTTTGGTCTTTGTCTCTTTAATTGGGCCTAGAATGTTTGGTCTGAAAAAGGGCTGCAGTGGTATTGTAGCTGTGATGGTCCAGGAAAGTTGCAAGCCCGCAAGACTTTTTGGGGGGTTATGTTTTTATTGGACCAACTGTTTATTTGGGGAAAACATACTAGAACATCTTTCAGGCACAAAGTACCCTTCTTGGGGCACATTGCATTTTTGTTGAATAACTTGCTGTAAGAGTCAGGTATCCAGGTTGTAGCCATACTGGTCTAGAGGAACAGGCAATCGGGACTCATAGTAGAGATGATATCTTTTATTAGACCAACAAGATTTTTGGGGGAAAAAAAAATCGATTGCAAGCTTTCGGGCACAAACACCCTTCATTAGGCATTGGAGAAAAGATTGTAAAAGTTTTCTTGGGTAGAAATGAAAGTTCCTATATGAGTTTCTATAAGAAAATTGCTGTAAGAGTTGCATTTGTGTGTGCATGCATGTGTGTGGGTTCTTTTTCCCCTCCCCTTCCTTCTTTGTAGAAGTCACTAGGCAACTCAGGGAATTGGCAATATAAGTAATGAATTTCTAGATTTAGATGGTTAATATTTACCGATTTATGTAATTACTAACTGCTTGGCTTGTGATCTTTCCCTCCCTTCCTCATATCCAGTGGTAGGCATCTGAGGTGAAATGATTACCAATTACTTTTCTCCCCATCTACTTGCTTAATAAAGGGCACTGGGCTTGTGGCTCCACTGCCCGCCTTTTATGCCAAAGCCATGATCCAAGGAAGCTGAACATGATCATACATAGCCTACAAGTTTGGCACAGTGTTGTGATGAATATGAGCACAATCTGTCCTTAAGTTAGTAGCCTTATAGTTGCACATGGTTTAGGAAATATCTTCTGGCATGAACAATGTGTATGCACAGGAACATTAACCCCATTTCTAAAGCAAAAGGCTTAGGCTAGGAAAGAAGGAAAATATGCTGATCACATCAGCAAAAGGCTTTGTTTGTTTGCCACCTTTACGAAAAAAAAAAACAAAATAAAATCTTTTGTAATCCAAAATCAACATCTGCTCTTCTTGGCATGCTATATGCTCCAAAGTTACCTTTGAGATTCAGAGAAGGTGAACATACTAATGGCAAATATCATGCTGTGTCTTTCAGTGTGTACATTAAACATAGCTACTGTTATTTTATTTGTGAACATTTTTCATTTCACCAGTTAACTAGATATAAAGATAATGGGCAGCATGTTGTAGTAAAATATATTTTTGTTCTTTCAAGGATACCCCTCTGAATATCATCTTTTTATTGCTCTTTTTTCCCCCTGCTGTACAAGTTCTCTGGAGGCAGTTGGTACTGGGTCTTTCCAGAGTTCAGATGAGGAAGCAGCTATGATTTCTTATTTGTAAAGTTGTGTTTAGTACCATCACTTGAACTAGAGATTATTCTGGTTTGTGTGTTTTTCCTCTTCGGAAGGAGGGGAAGGCGAAAACACAAATTAACACTGCAGTTTAAGAGTTTTCAAATAACAAAATCCAGTACTGCATAGGTAGTCATGAAACCTGAAAGGATGAAGTCAAAGGAACCACAAAGGATCTCAGAAGTGCAGGTACTTTGACACCATGGCATACAACAGTAATTGGGGGAAGTTCAAAGATAACAGGTTTAAAGTAAATCTTTAGTATAGAGGACTCGGAGTCAGCCTCAGGGAAAATGGCACCCTAGGCAAACTTGTATTTTGGCTTCTCCCTCCCACAAGTCAGTGGTGTTGCTGGCAGGCAGGCAGAGATGTGGGGAAAAGTCCAGTGGGGAGGTGGAGTGGCATGGTGCCCACACTGCCCAGCCATCTCCGCTTGTGGAGTGGCTGGAGATGGCGCGGTGGCTCAGGGGATGGGCTGGGCTGTGAGCCATTCCTCCTTCTCCTGTCTGGGGTGGGGGAAGAGTGCTGCTGTGAGCCTGGGCTGCTCATGCATGTGTGCATGCTACCCCCTGACCATAGCACCCTGAGCAGCTGCACATGTTGCTCACCCCTAAGGCCGACTCTGAGAAGACTGCATTATACTTTCTACGCTACAAATTAGAATCCAAATAAATTACATTATGGAAGTATTGTTGATAACTTTGGCCTGTGTTGAGATTAGTATGAGCTGGCACCATGAATGTGATAGGAATTGGCCATCTGTGGATCTACTGTACATAGAACTGGAACAGGCACTGAGTGTTCAGAGGTGACTGTTTCCCGAAAGATCCCCCCAAACTGTCATTTCAAACCCTCATGCACAGCTGCAAGGTACAATATTGATTTTAAGAGATTAATTCAAAGAATAACAAAATGTATATGTTGTTTGTTTAATTTAATTAATTAATTAGCTTCCACTGGTTGGGCCTGAATCTGCTCCTCAGTGGCAGTGGCTCAATGGCACAATTCCTTTTGACTTCAATGGGAACAGAACTAAGATACCAAAGTAAAGTATTCAAATATTAGAATTTTTTTTTTTGTATATTTCAAGTTTTCTTATCTCAGAAAGATGCTCAATTTCCAGGAATGTTGTTACTTAATATTGCAAAACATTTTTGTAACCAGTTGTTCTACCAAATGTGCTTTTCCTTATACTTAAGTGAATGTTAAATGAAGCTGATATAGCAGGCAAATAAAATCTGATTAGACCCGCTAGTTTTCTGCATGTCTGTAATAATAATATTGATTTAACTTCAAGACTGTTGAAACTGAATAACAGAAACAAAATAAAACTTGTAAGTGAAACAAAATAGAATGTAGGCCCAAGAAAAACTCAATCGCAGCTTTCATTCACAAGTGGATAGAGTATGGAATTTTTGCATTTATCTTTATTAGGTTGGGCAGAATTAAGTTCTGAACTGTGTACTACCTGGAAAGTTTGTCTCCCTGGAGGCTAGAGCAGATGGCAGCAACATTTAAGGACTAGTACTGCTGAATCTCTAGAAAAAGGAGAAAAAGTGCATTCATTGTAGACAACTGCTTAGGTTCACCTAAAGCTATAGAATTCTTAGCTGTGTTCTCTAAGGGATTATTGCTAAGGCTACCAATAAATATGTAGCCCATTGAAGTCTTTGTTCTATTTCTTTTAAAACAAATTTTATAGTTACTTAGTAATATTACATTTATGTAGAATAGAAAAAGCTAAAGTGTTGTCTGTTTAGGATGATTGCAAGCTCTTTGTATTCACAGCCTTTGTGTTCTACAAAAACCCACTGGGCAGGGAAAACTCAAGGAATTTAGCATTTTTCAAGCTTCAATGAAAGAAGAAGAAAAGGAACCTGTTAAATATAGAGAGAATTCTGATTGCATTGCTGTTGAGAATCTAGAATTTGCTTCTACCTATCTAATTGCCTTAGGAAGGTGAGGTGAAAACCCTCTTTCCAGTGTCTGGCAAAACAGCTACTTCAGTATATCAATGTAAACATCTAAAAGTGAGAAAATACCTTTCCAGTGTTAAATACTAATTATGGCTAAGAAGTTTGTTTCATTAGCACTCCTAAATTTAAAACAACTGCTGAATGGATCATTTCTTTGTTATTTGCCCATTTCAGCTTCTCTTTGATAAAGATCCTTGCCATTCAAATGGAACATAAAGATTTTATTGGTCCCTAATGATGCAAACTACAGCTGTATAATCATCATTTTAGAATCTGAGCTCTGTATGCTCTTAGATCTGCTGTCACTTTATCACAATTGTAGAAAGCATCTTTAAGTGTATTTGCTTAAGCAGATGGCATATGGCCATCCTGGGAATATATCCATCTTTTTAACTGTATGATGAAGTTTTAAAGCAGAAATTTTAGTTTTGCTGGTAGGAAAACACAGACTTTGATAAGCCTTATGTAAAAGAACCAGTTGAAAACCCTACTACTACTATTATGGCTGAGTGTAGGAATTCCAATAGCATTTTTAAATTGAGAGTTATGACTTAAAATTGCTTTCACATATCTAATTAATTTTCCATATTTTTCTTAATTTGTGTGTAACTTTGAATCTAAATATATAAGAAAAAAAAACACATGCACACTATGCACGATGTACACTAAACCACAGCCAGAGGTAAAGGCCTCTAGGGAAAAGGCTTGAGCTAATGAAGTAATTATACAATAAAAATATAATTAATTGAAAGGGTGCAGTTGGGGCCTGATCCAAGTTCTGTGGAAACAGATTAAAGGATTCCCATAGATTTCACTGGACATTACAGCAAGCCAAAAGAAGAAAAACAAAAGGGGCCATCCTGAAAATGTACAAACAAGACCTAGAAGGAGACATTAGATGGAAGGTTTGTGGAAAGATAATATACAGGAAAGAATAGAGCTAACTGTTAGTTGAAACCAAAATGTTTTATGAACAAATGCCTGTCTTTTAACTATGAAGTCCAAGTTTCATTTTGCATGGAGTTGGGTAAGAGATGGAGAAGGGGATGATTTAAGTTTAAATTGGTGCTTTCCCTGGTTTGCATTGACTCAAATTGATCTATCCCAAGTTAATGCCCCAGTCACTGGGCTGTAAAATTAGTCTCTCTTGCTGGTCCATAGAATACTGAATTATTTACATGGCGCAGATTCCTGATACCAAGAGTGACTGAACTCATAACCTTGTACTTAAGATACTAGCTACATTTATAATCTACCCAAGTTGAATTCCCTCCTTTGAATCAGACAGAAGAAATTTTCATCTGTGCCTTATGGCTGGTGTCTGATTACCTGGTTGTTTTAGGGTGCTACAATGCTTTCAAGGAACTGCTGAAAGGTTTTGGTGTTCCACAGTGGAACAATGCCTTGATTGATTAATTGCAAAATTGAATGTATTGTCTTCAAGACTGCACTAAGAGCAGAAGTAGTAGGGAGGCAACATTTTAAATAGACAACAGGTAAACTCAAGTCCCATAGGTGTCAGTATTTAACTCCTTGGAGTAAAGCCAGAAAGCAAAATAAATCTTGTTTTCTTAGTAAAGAATTGTGAGGAGCAGCTGCAGCTGAAGGCTTAATTAGAACCCAGCTGGTGACTGTTTATTCTTTTTACAAGGTCTCCCAAAAGGTACCCCCCTTTAATAACAAAATGTTCAAAAAATGAAACTGCATGGTTTAATGATCCAATACTTAGAATTTTTAAGTACTGTAGTAGGGGAAGCAACTTGATTACTCCTTTAATATCTACTGGGTTTAGAGAATGTTGTTGCAGTGTGTTTTTCGTTTTAACGATAGATGACCAGGATGTAAGATTCCTTTTCTCAGATCTGCCGTTAACTTGACATGTGACCATATTTAATTTTATTATTCTATTAGGACAGCAAGGTTCTGGGGGTCCAACAGGTATTGGGATTGACACGTGCAAACCAGCGTGAGGCAGGGAGTGTCTTTTGTGAAATGGTTTTGTAATCTGAACAAAAGGTAGGATGAGAGGCAGAGTACAGAGAAGAGGGGGGACCCCAGGGCTCTTCATTTTTAATCTAATTCCCTTTAAAATATTGTTCTTTGTTTTCAAACTGAAGAGTCATTTGCAAATAGAAAACTAGATAGCCACACAAGTAATTTAAAATCCAGCTCCTATTATTGTTAAACATAAGGCAGTACTTTCCTCTGATTTTAAACGAGAGATTAGGATTTTGAAATGTTAATTTGGTACTGTAGGAAATTACTTAAGGGTTCAATGATTTGATGTTCATGATATTTAGCAAGTCTTCTATTATCCGTTATATAGAGATATGTGCATTCAGTGCAGAGTGCAAGACTCTTAGCTTGATTTCATATTTTAGATATACCTTTTGTGCTTTACTGTGATCATCATTCAAGCTGACTAAATACACCACAAAATACTCCAAATATTCCTGGAGGAAAAAAAAAACCCTCAGATACTTTGTCTTGCTTTCATAACCATTTTTCTTTACTAAGCACTTGAGAGAGAACAGTTTTGTTGCCAGCAATGGTAGTGGAAATCAAAAGCATAATGAACATTTGTGCAAATAAATATAGGAATATTTACTCTTAAAGATATCCTATGCTCATTTAAAAAAAACAACCCAAAAACCTTTATACGCACATAGATTCCTAACCTTTTCCAGTGAATACAATCTGGTATAACCCATTTGTAGAGACAAAGGGTCTGACTTCTGTTAATAAAGCTTTGGGTACATAGTGATCCCTCTGATTAAAGTCGGTTGCATATAGCATGCTTGGTTGCATATAGCATGGAATATGAGTATTAATAACCTCTTTCCCAAGAGCCTGTAGGCTAAAATTTTCACAGTACTTATTCATAAGAAGCTATAATGAATAAATTTATCAAAGATAATTTGCAAATTATTGCTCAGAGCCAAATGTCAGTCTTTCCCCTCAATTAGTATAATTGACAAATCCATTGCAAAAGTGGGGCCAGTGAAGTTCCAGCCTTGACCACTACAACTCCCTTTATAATTTTAGGAATTCTCTCTAAAAACAGGAATGCATATATATGGACCAGCAGTATTAGAAACTCCACACAGCTGCAAATTCAAAATTCCTTTTTCTGGAATATACGTTCAATAATGCTGAACACCCATAACACTGGATAAAGTGAGCAGGTGGTGTAAGTACTCAGCACCTCTGGAAAAACAGAGCCCTGCATTTCTCAGCTTCAGCACCCTCAAGGCATGTGCTTTATATGAGGAAAAGATCATCAAAAGGTTTACAAAGATTGCATGTACATGCATAACTGTGGCAGTTCAGTGCTCAAATTCTTGCCTTTGCAACCATAAGTTTTCAACATAGTTTTCTTATGTTGTGTTTTTTGTTTTGTTTTGTTTTATGAAGTAAGTCTCTATATGTAGAATGATTTGGGAAGCTCTCAGTTGAACAGCATCTTAGCAGCTGTCTAGGACTTATTTACCTATGAGCCTATTGGAGATGTTAAAGCAATCTCTATATGAGGGTCTTGTTAATTAATTCCTAAGCAAACAGATGTAAAATCTGCAATAAGATGGAAAAGTTGCCCCCTGCCCCCTTGTTGTTGTTTTTTAAGTCTTCATTCTGAGATCTCTGACAAATCAAGTCCAAAAAAAAGGGGGGTGGTGGGAGGAGAAGTTGGCTATACTAGAAAATTAGTTGGCTGGCTTAGTTGTTTTGTGTATTCTCTTATATTTCTGTTGGTATTTACAGAATCTGAAAGTATTCAGTAGTGCCAGAATACAATTCCAAATGGGGCATTAATGTTGGATTTAGGTTGCCTTCAATAGCAGGTTGATGTATAGCATCTGTGCATACTCTCAAAAATAATTTCTCCTCTCCTTTTCGGCAGATTCACATAAATTTTTGTAGATTGTAGGCCAGGAGTCATTTAATCATTTAATTTGATGTATTTATATAACACAGGTCATAGCTTCTACTTGAGCTATAGTACGCCTTTTAGAAATATTTGAAGGTTTCAGATGATAGAGACCCAGCACATTCCTTGGTGACTTTTTTTTAATTACTCTTGTTTGTTGTTTTGAATTTAAGTACCTTCAACTTCCGCTATTGGGTATTGTTATATCTTTGTCTGCTGAATTCAAATGCCCCTTCTAGAATCAGGAATCCTGTCCTATGTCATCTTAGGTATTTAATATGTACCTAATAAAATGGTTGTATAGATAAATGTTAGGCTTAGGTGTTTATGGGCATATATTAAGTGTAGATTAGGTGTTTGGATGGATTAGGTGTGCTCCTAAAAGTCCCTCCCTGGGAGTGTTGCAGAAAATTTGTGCAGATATATTCTAAGCTCCTAAGTAGCATCTCATTCTGCCCTTCTTGTTGAACCTGGACCACTTATTAGAAAGGAGGAGCCAAAGGAAAAAGAGAAAAATGGATCCTCATTCCTGTGTCCCAGTGAAGAGGGCAGGCCCCTGAAGTATAGGCAGCAGAGCCCTGGTTGTGTTCTGAAAGCTCTTTGCATTTAATAAAAAATGAATGTATAAACAGTACTGGAAACAGGGGCCAGAACCTAGGGTTCACTTCCTCCTAGGAGAGAGTCCACTTTACCCAAGTAGCATCATGCTATGTATATGTGTGCATTTATATTTGTGTAAATGTGTATGTGTGTGTATATATCTGTGTGTGTGTGTGTATGCATATATGTGTGCTTGTGTGTGTACATGTATATATAACTTCTTTAGGAGGTCCTTTGAACATTGGAGATGAGCAGTTCTCCTCCATTTTTGTACAGAAGCAATGGAAGCCTCATGGGTAGATAAAAGTAGCTGTTTCTTTGAGCATTCTCATTGAAAAAAAGCTGTTTGGGGAAGTAGAGGGCAACATTTGGTGTAAGAGCAAATTCCTTCATTCCCTGATTGCAGTACATGTATTATATTCTTAAGTTGAGGAGTTGGGAACAATCCTAAATTTGATGAAACCCAATATTATCCCAGGAACTTTTTGTAGTTTTTAGTAGGGCTGTGTGAAGCTTTGGTCACTGATTCAATTTGGCCTGATTCAGCAGCTGAATCTCCAAATCCAAATCAAATCAGGAGACCCTTTAATCTCTCCGAATTGATTTGGATCCCCCTGCATAGCTTTGGAGAGAATCAATGATTCGGACATAGACACAGCTTTAAATGGTTTTTCTACTTGCCTCAAGGTACCAGGCAGCTTGTGAATGCTGAGATGGTGGGGTGGATGGAGCCTCCCACAGGAGCATGGGGCGGTTCCCGGTGTGCTCAGTGGTGGACCTGGAAGCGGACCAGAAGTGCTTCTAGTCCACTTCTGGGTCCTCTTTGGAACATGTGGGGGACCCTCCCCCTGGCCCCCAGCTTGGCAACTGGTGCCTTCTGTGCCTGGGGTCCCCCCACAGCTGATCACTGAGCCAGGGGGGCACACTCGGTGGCGGACCTGGAAGTGGACCGGAAGTCCTTGTGGTCCACTTCCAGGTCTGCTGCTGAGCACATGGGGGGTTGGGGGGGGCACCACACTTCTCTGGCATACTCCATCCACCCCACCATCTCAGCATTCACAAGCTGCACCTGGTACCTTGAGGTATGTAGAAAAAACATTTAAAGCTGTGTTTATGGCCAAATCGCTAATTCTCCAAATTGGCATTGAATCTTCAGATTCAGATTTGACTGAATTGAATCAAGACAGTGATCCAAATCAACAAATTGAATTGCTGTCCTCCAAATCAGGCCAAACATGAATCTGAATCAAACACAGCCTGCTTCACACACTCCTAGTTTTTACCAATTCTGAAATAATTTGGCATACTTTTTTTTTTCAGTAGCGGAAACTTATTTATATTGAAAGGGGTTATATAGCCATATGTTTAATATTGTTTTTTCAGTAAATTGGCATACATGGAAGATTAAAATTTACTGAACTTTAAGAGCTTGGGTAGGAACAGGACAAGTGGACAGTTCATACTAGTTATTCAAACTGAGTATTACTTTCAGAATAATAACCATAATAAATCATGCTCTCATTTCATGATTCTATTTGTAGTCTATTTTGTAAATCCCACTTCATTCTAGTTATTGAACAAATAGAGTAGTCCTATCTGCATATCAGAAAACAGCTTTCAATATTCCTTATTCCCATTTACAAATAAAGATTGATATTTTTGTCTTATTGTAACACTAATTGCTGTTGTTAAGGACTTCTAGACTATTTTCTGAGGCTAAATTTTTATGCAGGGATCTCTTGTAAATGTCATCTACTCTGTGATCACAGAATAATATTAAATGGTGATTTAAACACTGGATTTATATTTAGGAAATGGAGAGTTTCAGTTTCTGTCTGGGGACCAATACTTACCCGAAGTCAGGAACAATGTTTGGTTCTTCTCTCGTTTAGTGTATGTATCTATTGAGTTAGAATAATACCTTGCTTACAGAACACATGAGTGTTAACTAGAAAATGTTTTCAAAGTACTATTATTATCATCATGCTTATCAACATGAACCTGAAAGCTATCCTGATGATGAGTGTATAGCAGTTCTGAAAACATGGGGGAGGAGTGTTGGTGGGTTGTTAAGAATGTTTCTCTATGTTGGTTCAGGAGTAGAATTGCTTAATTTTGGACTGGTGTTCCTGTGCCTTTGAAACAGGTCTCAGTGGGATCTGTAGGTTTGTAAAGTGTGCTCTCCTACCCCTGTAGTCAGTGACAAGGACATTTTAACATCTGACCAGTCTCTCAGTTTCTGTAACTCAACCATTACGTATTTAAATCAGCTGGTCCTGATGACCTCCAACCCAGAGTGCTGAGGGAATTAGCAGAGGTCATTGCGGGACCCCTGGCATGGCTTTATGAGCACTCGTGGTGCTCTGGTGTGGTGCCAGAGGACTGGAAAAGGGCCAATGTGGTTCCCATTTTCAAAAAAAGGGGGAGGGAGGACCCAGGGAACTATAGGCCAGTTAGTCTTACCTCGATCCAGGGTAAGCTTTTTGAGAGAATTATCCTGGTGCATGTCCACGAGGGGCCAGCAGGGGAGGTTATGCTTAGGGGCAATCAACACGGGTTCATTAGTGGCAGGTCCTGTCAGACCAACCTGGTGGCCTTCTATGACCAGGTCACAAAATCTTTAGACGCAGGTGTAGCAGTGAACGTAGTCTTTCTGGACTTCAGGAAGGCTTTCGACACTGTCTCTCACCCCATTCTCATTAAAAAACCAGGTCACTGTGGTGTTGATACCTACACAGTCAAATGGGTCACTAACTGGCTGGAGGGCCTCACCCGGAGAGTGGTTGTGGATGGGTCATTTTTGGCCTGGAGGGATGTGGGCAGTGGGGTCCCCCAGGGCTCGGTCCTCGGACCCGCACTGTTCAACGTCTTCATCAGTGACTTGGACGAGGGGTAAAAAGCACCCTGTTCAAATTTTCTGATGACACTAAGATGTGGGGGGATGTGGGCACGCTAGAAGGGAGGAATAGCCTGCAATTGGACCTAGACAGGTTACAGGGGTGGGCAGGTGAGAACAGGATGGGTTTCAACACTGGCAAGTGCAAGGTGCTTCACCTGGGGAGGAAGAACCAGCAGCATACCTACAGGCTGGGGAACTCCCTTCTTGTCAGTGCAGAGGCAGAAAAGGATCTTGGAATCATTATTGATGCCAAAATGAACATGGGCCGACAGTGTGGGGACGCGGTCTGAAAGGCCAACCACACGTTGTCATGCATCCACAGATGCATCTCAAGCAGGTCCAAGGAGGTGATCCTCCCCCTCTATGCGGCACTGGTCAGGCCACAGTTGGAGTACTGCGTCCAGTTCTGGGCACTGCACTTCAGGAGGGATGTGGACAGTATCGAGAGGCTCCAGAGGAGGGCCACTCGCATGATCAGGGGGCAGCAGGGCAGGCCCTATGAGGAGAGGCTAAGGGACCTGAACCTGTTCAGCCTCCACAAGAGAAGGCTGAGGGGGGATCTAGTGGCCTGTTACAAACTAGTCAGGGGGGACCAACAGGCATTGGGGGTGTCCCTGTTCCCCCGAGCACTACCAGGAGTGACTAGAAATAACGGTCACAAGCTGCAGAGGGTAGATTTAAACTAGACATCAGGAGGTGCTACTTCACAGTCAGGGTGGCTAGGATCTGGAACCAACTTCCAAGCTAAGTGGTGCTGGCTCCTACCCTGGGGGTCTTTAAGAGGAGGCTAGATGAACACCTTGCTGGGGTCGTTTGACCCCAGTGCTCTTTCCTGCCATGGCAGGGGGGCGGACTTGATGATCTGTCAAGGTCCCTTCCAACCCTACAAACTATGAAACATTAGAATATTTTCTGGTGTTACTTTCTGAAGCAACATAAAAAGCCAAGTACAAAGAATTAGACCTGAAGAAGGTCTTGCATTCAAAGGCTTGTCTGATTGTGTCCCATCCATGCAGTTGGTCCAGTAAAATATATCACCCAAAAAAATCTTGGCCTCTTTCAAAGAATTATGAATTCATAGGAGGAAAAAATACCTTTAAAGATAGTCATATCTACCTGATTTACGTAGAACTATTCATTTTTCAGTTTTGGTAAGTATAATATTAGAAGCTAAAGTCCAATGCTATTGTGAATAGGCCACTTCCTTAATACCATCCAGTAACACATATGCCCATGCTGTTTAGACTAAACTTGAACCTACAACTACAATTAATTTTTTTATACTAAAACAATAACTTGTAACTCTTCTGTACTGCAAGTGGGTTAATAAGCCTGCTGCCTCTTGCAGTTTGACTTTTGTTCCCAAGGGAGCTTTTCAGACAGCCTGTTAAAGTGCAAACCCAATCCTTACTCTGGCCCCTTCCTAGTTTTTGACCTTGCCTTGAATTCAGTACATCTCTAGATTGTTGACTGTTTTATCTCCATAGCTCGATCTCCCTGATATCTGTCTGGGTTTTTAACTGCTCACAGGTACTCCTTGAGTAGATAACAGCCCAGAGCTGTTAAGGGCTAGACCTCTCTGGTATATGTATCTATATATCAAAAATAGTTTACGCTAAATATAGTAATCTTAAACAATGCAAAATGATGACAGTGTTTTTGCATGAAGACGTATTTAGAAAATTGACTTAAATAAATTTTGTGGCATGAAGAGCATATATTACTTCTGAGTCTTTAATTTAAAAAGTAAGCATTCCCATTTAAACAGAGGTGTAATCTTGCTTTTAGTTTTAGGTTTCAGAGAAAGATAAGTCGAGTATATCAGTCTTGATTTTATACTAATAGTGGCCATGTTGACCATGTTTCTGAAAATATTATAACAAAAACAAATTAAGTATCTGTCCAGGAGAAATGTACGTTCTGAAAGTCTGCAAAGAAGCTTTGTCATGTTGCAGGTGTGGATTAAGAAGCAGGCCATGCTATTAGTAGCTTGCTATTCCAGGTCCTAACTGCACTTTCTTCTCTCACTCCAAGACAGGGTAGATTTATATCTTATAAACTAAGTAAAGCAGAGATGTATAGTTTTGGGGAGCCTGAGATCACTTCACCAAATGCTGTGAAAGGACAATGGGATCATTTAGTTAGGAATGATCCTGCCTTGAGCAGGGGGCTCATGTGGTCTCTTTTGGCCTATTTTCTTATAAACCTATCATCATATCTCTAAGGAGAAATAGGAAAACATGTCTCTTCTCTGAAACCAACTGAAAAAACAACAGACTAGAATTAGTGTATGACTTTATTAAAAACAAAAAACAGACAAAAATGGACTGCTAAGAGAACAGAGATTTGTCTACCATTCCCAACTTTTAGAGGTTGATGGGGCTTTTCCTTCACTTATTAGGGATCCCCTAATTGGAGTGTTTTATTTAGTTCTTGCAAGATATCTATTAATGTTTCTCTATTCCCATAAATTAACTCTTTAAGTGATTTTTCAGATGGGAAGAGAATATCTTGAGATGAAGCAACAAACACTGAAATTTCTTTTCTGGGTGGCTAGGAGGATCATCTAGGATTACATTTTAGGAGTATTTGTAAAAGTAAAAAGAATACATAGTCTTGAATAGCAACAGCACCATAAAAAGGTTTACTATATCATATTAAAACACATGAGAAAGTTGTCAGCAACCTAAAAATTCAGAGAATGAAGGGAGCAGAAAAAATAAAAACCTTATACAATAGAGTAACTGTGATTTCTTCAGTTTAGAGGTCATCAATACATAGTATTATTACCAAAGAGATTTCAAGTTGGAAAGAGAAAACAGGAATAAAATATACTTGAAGAGGAAAGTAAACACAATTGTTAATCAGCTCTTCAACAAGACTAAATAGAAGACAAACATCCTTTTTCCCATTTCCCAAAGGTGAGCTGCTCTGTTGCCCTTCTGCTACTGAGAAATACTTCTTTTATCCACATCACCTAAGGGAGGAGGGAATCATAACAATGTACCAACTCAATACTTCTCTCTCCTCTGGGATGTGGGAGGCACATTTTCTTCAACCAACTTTGAATGATCATTTCAGATTTATATGCAACTTTGATAACTTGCTCACCATCTTTGCTAACAAAAAACAATCAGTTTGTTCTATGTGTAACACTTCTTAGACTGTTGGGTATTTTAATTATCTTGACCAGATGCAGTAAGGGGCATCAAACATCTTTTGAGCAACACTTCAAAGTACAGATGTTTAATAGTATTTTAAACTCTATTTACAGACAATTGCACCATCTCTTTGAAATCTCTTAAAGTTGGAAACACATCAGTTCCACCGTTTTCAATTTCCTCAACTGACAGCCAGTGTCATCTCTCAGATGCATCCCATGCTGTTATGACAGGAGAATCGTGTTGTAGCAAGTGAGCTAGCCTAAAAAATCTAAAAATACTTCTTTAATTCAAAACTGGAAAACAGTGCCTTTAAACAACTCTGCAAAACATATTTTGTTGACAGTTCTTTTTAAATAGCACTTTATTGGTATACATGTAAACCTCTAACTAGCACAGTTCTGATAATCTGAATTCTTGTTACTGAAATGTACCATTCATATAAAAATACTACAAGGAGGTGAGTGGTGTGGGGAAGAGAGGTTCAGTGGTTCTCGACTGTTAGTTGTACCAAGACCCATTTGTAAACAGCAATGACCTGTCTTGACCCAGTGCCCCTCACTCCTGACCTACTGCCCCCTACCTCCTGGCCCCAGTCTCCCAATGTATTGGGCACCAGTGGGTGTGTGGGGCCCGGGGGGGGGGGGTGTGGAGCATGGGGGGGCCCAATCAGTCCCTTGCAGGCTGGAACTCTCTCAGCCTGCAAGGGAAAAGCCAGTTTCCCATATTTTTCTCCTTTAAGGGAGAATCCATTTTTAAAGTTTGTTTGTGACCCTTTCATATATTCATGCAACCCACTTTTGGTTTGTGACCCACAGTTTGAGAAACACTTCCAAAGCTGCTGAAATGGTCAGTAAATTAATCAACATGACACACATGAGTCATCCATGGGCATACAGGTGTTGGACAAAGAACATTATTAACAACTGATAGAAGGGAACTAGAAAGTCAAAGCATAAGTTGAAGCTTAATCTGATAGATCTGAACTCGCTTCTAGTGACTTTAGTTGCTATTGCATTAACCCTCTATAGCCCTTACCGTTCATGCTGAGTCATATGTCTGTAGTCACTGAATCATTGAGTAGTTATTTGAAATAAACACAATGGTTGTGCCATGATTTTCAGTGAAAAGGACTGGAATTCAGATTGGTTCTTTAGGTGCATGAATGGGAATTTGGTGGAGTTTAGTTTTTGCCTAAGTTCCAAATAGCAATGCAAATTGGCCTTGCTTTAGCCACAAAACTCATTGGGCGCTTCCAGCATGGACTTTAAAGTTCTGTAGGAGTCCACAGTATGTGTATGCTAAAATGCTTCAGGTAAAACACACAGATACAGCATAGTGCTTAACTCATTTCTTGACTATGGAAAACTAATAAAATTAATTCTTTTGTTGCAAAGATCTTAAACAGACCACGACAGGCCAGAATGTTTTTGAAGGTATGCATTCGTATTTGAAATCTCTGGGCTTATCTTGTGAATTATATGTAGGTGCTTGCATACCTAACAGTGCTAATATTGTGCATACCCTGAAGCACCCTTAAAAGGATCTCACAGAATCCTGGGTGAGAATCACTGTTCTAGGTGCCTGCCTAGAACAGCTTCAATTGCTTGCCACAGCAGAGAGGTAAATACTTAGGCAATGCATCTCTTAATCTGGTTACTTAGGTGCCTTAATTTGAATCCTAGTATAGGTGACTGCAGCAAGAAAAACAGAACCATAAATGTCACCTTTGACAGTTGGATGAAAGGGTTGAAATCATTTTCTTCAGAAAAGCATTTGGGCAAGTGGATGGCACAGTATGAAAAAGCAAGTACTAGCCATTGTTTCTCTACCTGTTTTGTAGTATAGATATCAATTTGGTCTGCTCCAAATACTCAGATGCCCAGAATCTGGTATTTACTTTGAATGAAACAGATGCTATTTAAGATCTTTTTGCTAACTGAAATCTACTACATACACTTCAGGGCAGGGGAAAGACAAATTTCCCATTCATGCAGCCATACTAGCATGCCCCAAACTTGATATGGGGCAACTTGCTATGCAGGGGTAGCAAAAGTTGTCTTCATGGCCTATGTATTTCTCAGCTCCCTGGTGTGTTCATTCATTGCTGCAAAGCATTTTGATAACAGTGTGTGTGACATTGAAGGCAGCACTGAGACTCACCAAAATCAGATCATGTAGGGGCTTCTAAAAAATCATTTGATGATGTGGGGAGTAGGGGAGAACAGACACCTTATGTTAAATTGCTAAGGTTGAAAAACCAAGCTCTCAGAAGATGGCAGATGCTAAAATTCAGGTTTTGTCCTCTTGTATGTATATACTGTCATACCTTCTTTCATAAATAACACATTTTTCTCTACAATAGTAGTAAACATAATTTGAAAACAAATCCTTCAGATATATACAATATGCCATATCCACAGGAGCTTAGGTAGAAACTTATAATGAGTATCTTCTTCTCAAGAGGGAGATGTACCATACAGTATTTACTCAAATCTAAGATGACCATTAATTTAAGACAACCCACAAAAATTAGATTCTATACATGGAACATTTCTTAGAATTTTCCATATATAACATCTAATTATTGGAGGGTTGCCTTTAATCCATTCCTCCCACTGCTGTGGGGAAGTCAAGCAGCTTACCTCGCCTTGTGTCTGTCCCACAGCATCTACTCCCTGCTTCCCCACCCCCTTAGCCTTGCTCTGTGCTGGCAGGCTCTGTCCCCATTCTAGCTTGGAGCATTGAGCATGACCACAATCTGTCCCCATAACAGCTGTTCAGGGTGTTTACTGCTGCTTCAGGGATGGGCTGGGGCCATGCTTAGTGCCCTTGAGGCTACATGCAGCCTGCTGGTGCAAAGCAAGGGCAAGAGGAGGAAGGGAGGGAGGCAGGCAGGTGAGTGGAGGCTGCATGGGGGGTGGGTGATGGGGAGAAGAGGCTACAGTGGGGGGATGACAGGGTGCAATAGGGGTAGGGAGAAAGGCAGCAGCTGTGGCTATGGCTCTGACCCTGGGCAAGGGCTGGAGCCTGAGCCACAGCAGCTACCTGCCTTATCCCCACCCACATAGCCCTTGTGCTCAGTTCTATGATTGGCTTTCCCCTGTGGAAGAACCTCATAATGTCAGAAAATTAAGGTTGGAAGGGACCTCAGGAGGTCATCTGTTCCAGCCCTCTGCTCAAAGCAGGACCATCCCCAACTATATCATTCAGCCAGGGCTTTGTCTCGCTGGACCTTAGAAGCCTCCGAGGATGGAGATTTCATCACCTCTAGGTAACCCATTCCAGAGCTTCACGATCCTCCTAGTGAGAGAGTTTCTCCTAATATCCAACCTAAGCCTCCCTTGCTGCAACTTGAGACCATTGCTCCTTGTTCTGTCATTTGTCACCACTGAGAACAGTCTAGCTCCATCCTCTTCAGAACCACCCTTCAGGTAATTAAAGGTTGTTATCAAATCCCCTCTCAATCTTCTCTTCTGAAGACTAAATAAGCCTGGTTCCCTCAGCCTGTCCTCAGAAGTTATGTACTGCATCGCCCAAACTATTTTTGTTGCCCTTCACTGGACTCTCTCCAACTTGTCCACATCCTGTTTATAGTGGGAGGCCCAAAACTGGACACAGTACTCCAGATGTGCCCTCACCAATGCAGAATAGAGGGGAATAATTACTTCCCTTGATACGCTAGCAATGCTTCTACTATTGCAGCCCAGTATGCTGTTGGCATTCTTGGCTAACCTCATTTTATAATTTAGTAAATACAGCCTGTCATAGTATATACAGCTATTTTTGTTTTATTTTTACCCAACATTCTGTTGGAAATTAGATTTCTGCAGTTATGCTCCCAGATTGATCCAGTTGTTCCAGGCAGAATAATAGTCAAGTACTCAGATTTCACCTTCTGACTCTCTGAAAGGAAATGTCCGCCGGCAGAGGAGAATAAGGTCTGTCACATTAGCCTTGTAGGTTCTGTTCAAGGGTCTGCTTAAAGTAAAATTGTTCTCTCAGTTTTGTTACCCTCATTTCTGAATAGAAAGAAATGATTGTTGACAGCCACTTGGAACATATTAGGCATTATTAGGAAGTTTTGTGAACTGTACAGAAATAGTTGCAGAAGTCAGTAGACGCAGTGACACCTGTAATACCCTTACTGCCTGTGTTTCTGTAGGTGAAAGTGTATTTTTGAGGGATGGACTCTGTCTTTTTCTCTCCTTTTTATGTGCAGGAAGACCATACAGCCATTTATAGTCATAAATGTCATTAATCGGATTTGCTTCTACTTTACTGTTCACGTTGCTTTTCTATCACAGTGTAAGTCTGCATTATGTTCATGGGTATTGTCTGTTGAGGACAGCTTAAAATTGCTTGGCTGGACTGTGTTTAAGATGACATACCAACAACTTCCACATATAAATATATATGCATAAGTGTGTGTATAATCTCTGCTAGGGTGACATTTACCACTGTCATGCCAACATGTGTCCTAATGAATCAAATTTAATTTTTCAAGTGGTTTGAACTTTTGTTGGGCACAACAGATGACATCCCTAAATAATCTGTTATACACAGAATTAGTTAAGGATTTATGATTTTTTGAAAGTGGGTCAGTAGTCACTTAAGAAAATCCTGAATTAGACAAGGACAATTTGAGATAAGACAGGCAATCAGCTTAGAGTCAATTACTGTAGGCTTAGGTATTATAGAAAGAAAGGGGTATTGCTTCCCTCACCATCCTAGGTCTCAGAGTTGACCAGCAGGGGGAAGGAAAGTCTAAAAACAGAACCTTAGAAGAGGGATTAGGGATGGATGAGCGAGAAAAAAGCCTCAAGAAATGTGATAAGGGTTGTCTGGATCAGAGGGAACAAATGCAGCATTGAATTGGGACTTCCTGACATGAATTTTCAATTTGAAAGTATTTCTCTTTGTAATCTCAGAATGTTGAGATATTTGTAAAGATGATAGTTTTAAGTTTTAGGTAAACAGACCCATATTCATGTAATTAGCTCTAGAAGATGATACGTTTTCAGTCTTGCAGCTGGATACTTTTAAGTACTCTGTGGTCATAGAAAATACTAACCTAGCTGAAGCCTTAGGCCCAGAGGCATAACAGGGCAGCGCTGTGCTCTGGGCAGTGGTGGTGTTGCGAGTGGTTTTGGTTTGTGCTACCGGCCAGCTGCCAGCTGAGACTGGTTATTTTTGCACCCTGCGTCCCAAAGGTGTCACCTAGGGTTGCTGTTCTAGTGCCCTACAACCACAAGTCCCATTACACTGCTGCTTAGACCACAAAAGGGCATATTAGAATATTAATAGCAGACAACTAGTATATACTTCTTCTACAAATATGCTGGATGCTTTATAGAACTTCCATTTAAAAAAAACCAAAAAAAATTTGAAGCATGCTGACATGTTAACAGTTTCTTCAGCATAAAGAATGAAGTATTTTGTTTGACTGATTAGGAAAAAAAAGAATGCTTGTTAGACTATTCTGAAGTCACCTTTAAACCCAGGAAGATGTCAAACAAATTAAAAATTTAAAACTCCTATAAAGGTCCTTGGGGAAAAGCATTCTGCAAAAATCATTGTGGACTGAAGTGAATCTTCATTTCAGTATTGTTTTGAACTGAAATAGCACATGAAAGTATTGTTATGGCCACAGATGACAACAAGTACACCCACTTAATGTTTCAGATGACATTTGGGGGCTTATCAAGTCCACGAATGTGCCAAGATGAAGTTGTAATACCATTTTGAAGGATTTCAGAGATAACGTAGTCTAGATCCAGTTTTGAACTACAAAATCTAAATTATAATCACAACCAAAACAGTTATACAGAAGGCTTTATACAGTCATATTTCACTTCTTGACATATTTTTCTACAAATTAGACAAATGTCACAAAACTCCTGAATGATTTGATTCGGTATGATTAAAGATCCATGTTAAGCAACTGTTATAACCTACTATAGCTATTTGTTATCTTGCTACAGTACTATTTTTTGTCTTTTGTCTGTAAGTATATATTATCCATATTAAAATTAGTTCAACACCTTATTGCAAGAAGGATCTGTATATGGGTGGGGTAGCTATCTGTCCCATTTTAGTGGGGACAGTCCTGGATTTCAGAGGCTAGTCCCAGCTGGCTGTTCAGAATTATAATGGGAATTCTGGAAACGCATAAGTGGTGGGTCAGGAGTTGGAGTAGTGCAGAGTACCTTGCAGGTGGGCAGGCAGGCACCATGCTGCTGCCTGTTCAGCATGCTGCCCCACCCCTGCCAACTTGTAAGTGGGGGGGGGGTGGGGGGCGCAGTGTCCTCGATTTTTCTGATTTGATGTCTTGGATTTCTGTGTGGTCAGCCTACTGTTAGGGCATCTGTCTTTGACTGGGACCTTTGACCCTGCTGTTGTACTCATGGTTTAATGATTAAGTATTCAGTCTAACCCTTTGCAGGTTCATATATGTAAAGCAGAAGTTAAATGAGACAGATGCGTGTAAAACTCATCTTGTGCTGATTTAATTTTAGTCTTTTTAAAATTTGTGATTAGCTACTTAATTTAGAATTAGCTGACCTAAAAAGGTCAGACTATTTTTTTTGGCCCATGGAGCAGCCTGAGAAAGAGATTATTACTAAATAGGCCAAAGTCTTTCCCAGTATCCCTACTGCTCCAGGGCAGAAATAAATTATGTCAGGTCTGTACCCTGTGCAACATGTAACATCTGTTAGCACAGCACATAGCCACAGCTGCCCATTTACATGGGGGTAAATGCAACTCTGCAGTGTCATATAGCAGAAGCAGCTGCAAGAGTCTCTACATTTGGTGCAAAGTAATATAGTTGAGATATAATCCCCATTACTGCCATACACAACTAATTACCCAAGCTCCATGCTCAAAGGTGGTAGGCATTTATTTTAATGAAGAAAAACTAGAGAGTCAGAATTTTTTGTAGTGACTTCACCCCCACTACTAAGAAGAAAAAAATTCATAGATTTCCTAGACATTAGGGCTGGAAAGGACCTCGGAAGATCATCGAGTCCAGCCCCCTGCCCAAAGGGCAGGAAGTCAGCTGGGGTCATAGGATCCCAGCAAGATAAGCATCCAGTTTGCTCTTGAAGGTGTTCAATGTAGGCGCTTGAACCACCTCCGGTGGCAGGCTGTTCCAGACCTTGGGGGCTCGGACAGTAAAGAAATTCTTCCTTATGTACAGCCTGAAACCGTCTTGTAGTAGTTTATGATCTAGTCGTCATCCCTTGGGATGCTCTGGTGAACAAACGTTCCCCCAGATCCTGGTGGTCACCCCTGATAAACTTGTAGGTGGCCATCAGATCACCCCTGAGCCTGCGCTTTTCCAGGCTAAAGAGCCCCAGGGCTTTCAGCCTGTCATCGTAGGGTCTGCTTCCCTGACCTCTGATCATGCACGTGGCTCTTCTCTGGACTCTTTCAAGCTTCTCCACATCCTTTTTGAATTGTGGAGCCCAAAACTGGACGCAGTACTCCAGCTGCGGCCTCACTAAGGCCAAGTACAAGGGGAGAATGACGTCCCGGGACTTGCTTGAGAAGCATCTGTGGATGCAAGCCAGCGTTTTGGTCACTTTACTAGCCGCAGCATTGCACTGCAGGCTCATGTTCATCTTGTGGTCAATGATGACCCCCAAGTCTCTTTCTTCCTTAGTGCTAGCCAACATAGCACTGCCGGGCCTATAAGTATGCTGCGGGTTTTTCTTCCCAAGGTGGAGAACCTTGCATTTATCGGCGTTGAACACCATCAGATTCTCATCCGCCCACTTGCTGAGACTGTCCAGGTCAGCCTGGATCACCAGCCTGTCTTCTGGTGTGGATGCTTTGCCCCAAAGTTTGGTGTCATCTGTGAACTTGGCCAGTCTGCTTCTGACTCCAGTGTCCATATCATTAATGAAGATGTTGAACAGTATGGGTCCAAGGACAGAGCCTTGGGGGACCCCACAGGTTACAGGACACCATGCTGAGTGACTTCCATCAATTACTACCCTCTGGGTCTGACCCCGGAGCCAATTTTCCAGCCAGTGGATCGTGGAGGACCCAAGGCGACAATTGGCCAGTTTCTCCAAGAGGTGATCGTGGGAAACCAGATCAAAGGCTTTTTTGAAGTCAAGATATATGACATCAATCTCTTCTCCTTTGTCCAGGTGATAGGTCACCTGGTTGTAGAAGGAAATGAGACTGGTCAAGCAAGACCTACCCGCAACAAACCCGTGCTGGCTATCCCTAAAAAGAAGAAACCAAGAAAACATGCCTAATTGCCACTTGGGCAGAAATATTTTATCCCTACCACAATGAAAGGATTGTTGAAAGAAGGAAGCCTCTGGAAGTCCTCCCATGGTGGCCACTTTTAATGCTTCATTTTTTGGTGATCAAATGTGCTTTGATGTATAGAGTAGAAGCTAAGAAGTGTTGTTACTGGTGTCACAATTCCAAAAATATTCATAATTTGATAGTTATATCAGATAGGTTTCTCATCCTGAAGATAGATACTGAGGAGAAATTTGCATCTTGTATGTGAGTTCATAGAGGTAGAATTATGAATCTTATTCACAAGCAGTCCCCTGTGGACCATGCCTAACATCACATTTATGTGAGTTAGACTTAATGGCATGGTTAATGTGTTACATGTTTAGCCAATGTATATGTTATAAAATGGCAAAAGTGACACAGATATTGCACATTTAATGTAGAACATCTTTGGAATGGTTTAAATCATGCCTTAAATTGAACTTTGTGGTATGTGTCCCAGACCTGGGGCTACCCTGTGCTCCACCCTGACACTTACTTAGCTTAGCATGAAGACAGGGTACAGGGCAGCCCATGAACATGGAGCATAGCTCTCCACCTGAGCCCCAGGATCAGGCCGGGGGACACAGCTAGGTCTCAAACCTGTCTGGATGTTGCCTTGAACCTAGTGCCAGGCAAGCTGAGGCCCCACTGCTCATCCCAGTCTGTCACCTCTTCAGTTGGTCATTTAGGCTGAGCAGGGTGTCCAAAAACTTCCATTTGAGTCTAGCCATCTGTTCACTCTCTGCCATCGAAGTGGCTGGCCAGGGTCACCTGACCCACCACTCCATCTACTACTGACCTGGAAAAGGAAGTGTCCAGGTAATAGGGCTCAATCTGATTCCAACCTGCCTTATTCTTTTCTCTGGCTTGTGTGCCGCATCTTGTCCTAACTTGATCTCCTAGCTCCTTGCTTCTGACTCTGTGCTCTGTCTGATCCTTCAGCTCCCACACTTGGCTTGTTCCCAAACGCAGTTCTTGGCCTGATATATGTGTGTGCTTATGTATGTATATAAAATATGTCACTAATATGTGTTTGGTAATTAAAATAGTTTATTTAGATGTCCAAATAGTGCACTTTCATTTTAGTTTTTACTTGCCACTTCTGACTAACAAGGTGGGGGATTACTGATCATGTGAGAGAGGAAGTAGAGGATGCAAGGGATTAACAAATGCATCTAGAAGAAGGATTTACAGTCTATGAGATGAGAGAAGGATTATTGAATGCGATACCCAAACAGAGAGATGGAAAGAAAATTAAATGAGATCTTTAGCTGAGGAAGTAATCATTTTTTCTATACAGTGTACTTATTGTACACACATCTGTTTTAGTTCATGTAAATATCTCACAAAAGAGATCACTTTTGAGAGGGGCATAATTTAAAGATAAAATACTGGGTGTTTCTGAATATGAGCAATGTAAATTCATAAAACATGGAAAAATCTGTTGTTTTCATTTATCGTAGTTATTCTGTATTATATCTTACACAGGATCAGAAATATTTATAAAGGCTTCACCTCAGGGAATGCTGAATACAGCAGATGAAGTGAGGTACTCTTGGTGCAAGTTTCCTGAAGTATATGCAGGCAGGTACAGAGAATTGTTTTCTGTTAGTTACTTTTGTTTAGTTTTGTGGAAGAACTGCAACAGCAGCAGAAACAAGGGGCAGGCTGGCAGGGCAGGCAGCAGGTTTACAGGTTGGGAGCGGGGGGAGTGGTGAGGGGCAAGGGTCAGAGACTAGTTTGCTTGCTTCTCACCACCCCCACGCCCAGCTCCCTGCCCTTGCTTTCCCCACCACAGTGGTAGGGGGTGTGAATGTAAGATGACCGCCCCCATAATTAGATTCCATACATGGAAAATTATAATACATGTAAGATGCCCCCCCCCCCATAATTAGATTCCATACATGGAAAATTATAATACATGTAAGATGACCCCCCCCATAATTAGATTCCATACATGGAAAATTATAATACATTTATAAGTTTCCATTTATGGAATCTAATTATTTAGGGGGTCATCTTACATTCCAAGTCATCTTGGGTTTGGGGAAATATGGTATTTTTCTAAGTTTATAGGGAGCCCAGTGTAGACAAAAAGTGATATTCTTTTGTATAAGATAAAGTCTTAGATTAATTGTCAGTGTTCCAGTATGGCAAATTCCTGATTTCCACTGGACTTCTGTCTTCTGGATACATAGGTCTCCATTCCATTTTAATCTAAATAAGCTATCAGGTTTGTTGTGTGACAATGATAACACAGGAAGAGAAGCAGATGTCAAGGCAAAAAAAAAAAAATACATATGGAACATTTGCTGCCTAAAGCCTCAGGTTGAAACTGATTTTCTAATACTTGATGCAGTGATATCTATTGCCATTCAACTGTTTTCAAAAGGTCATATTGACCACATATATCAGAGAGTGATTTAATACAGTTTCCTACTAGAAGCTGTTGAACATGCTAAATACTTTTATCCACCCACTTTCTCCATTTTTTTATGGGACCCATATATTAAAAAGGGATTCTTCCAAAAAGACATTCCGATGTAATGAAGGGCTTAACTGCAGTAAGTTTGCCACATTTTTCAAAGTTTATTGAGTTGCAAAAATTGTAGGAATTAGAGTTATAAAGACAGGAATGGTTGATAATGGAAGGGGAAACACAAGTGCCTATATAGTTTTCATCCATACAGAACAGTGATCAGTTATATCAGCCATCCTGGACACATCCTAATTTACTAATATGGCATTGTGACGTTGTGGAAGGTTTTGAAACTGGAAGCCACCCATTTCAAATGGCAGTTGCATCTTTTTTGATGAGTTAAAGCCCTTTTATCATCTCCCCACAGAAATCCATAGAATATTTAGTTAATTTTAACAAAATAGGATTGTGAGATTAGAATGGGTAGTTTATGTAATAGGTAAGCTAGGTAAAGTAGGACATTCACTTTTAAAATATTAACATGCCCCTACAAGGATGCTGCCAACATGCTTCATTTGTTCAAATCCTTTAATGTAACACTGAGAAGATTCTGAAAGTCTTGGCAGACAATAATATCAGTATTTGTAACTATTTTAATTTATTTTTTTTTCTGATTGCCATTGGTACTGTCATTTGCTAAACATACCCTTTGGACTTTTTATTTAGTCAAAGTAACTCAGATTAAGTCCAGTTAATTTTATAGCGAGATACATTGTTAAATTGTTAATTAATGATAAAAGGACAGGAACTGATCTCTCAGACTGACTGAAATTGCAATTTCACAGATTTTGCAGATTTCACGAAATCTGGCATTCCCTGTGAAATTGGGCTATGTCCGTGAAATCCGTGGGCGGGAGGGGCCTTACTAAAAAGACAGTGCTAGCTCACCAGAGGGAGCTAGCAGTTTTCAGGGTGGTGCAGCAGTGCACCGAGGGAGGAGGGGCATCTGCCCACTAAAAGGGCTGCTAGCAAGATGACTGCCACCCCCACCTCTCGCCACTGATGGGCTGAGAGGGCCACCTGTCATGTGGCTTCACCCCTTTCTACCAATCCACACTGAGGGGCAGGACTGCATGACAGGCAGCCCTCACAGCTAATCAGTCATGGGGTTGGGGCCACTGGAGCCCCTAGGCCAATAAGAGCTGTGGGGAGCTGCCATGCTCTGCCCATGAAATAGCTGCCAGGCTCTGAATTCTGCCCACAAAATTGGGGGGCAGCTGCCCCAAATTTAGTAGGTCCCTAATCATCTGCATACAGTGGGATCTTGTATTTGCTACTTCCTACCATAATGCTTTTTGGATCACCCTTATTCTTTATAACAGTAGACAATGGTTCCAGTGTTAAATCAAATAGAAAGGGGTTAATGGGCCATCTTATAAAGTCCTGCTCTGCAAGAGAAGTGGATCAGATGATATATTATGGTAACAACTCCTTGAAGTGAGATTTGTATGTAACAAGTGTATCCAATTTACGTATTCTTTATCAAAACCCATCTTTTGCAATACACAGAAAAGATGCTCCAAGGAATACAATTGATGGCCTTCTCTGCCTCAAGGGTTAAAAGAGCCATAGGGGCTCTGGCAATTTTTACTTATGCTACTATAAATTACCTGACATGTATTATCTGAACTGTGTCTTTTCTGATAACTCCTAGTTGACTTTTGTGAATTACCTTAGGGAGGACATGTTCCAATCTATGTGATAAACTTTTGGCTAGGATTTTGGTCTCGACATTCATCACAGGGGAGGGCATGGAGAGAGGCATTCATTTCTAACTTTGGAAATGTTATGATAAATTTCCAGTGCTCAAATTATTTGAAGAAGGGGAACTAGTACAGGTGTCAGATGTTCAGCTTGCAGCTGCCCTTTCTCCCCTGTTTTCTATGTCTTCCCCAGACTGGGAAAGACATGGGGAGTTGTGGTTACTCTAGTCCTCTCCTGGTTCAGTCTGGAAGGGGACTAGACCAGTGTGACAAACGTTTGGTTTGCTCCCCATGTCAGGAACCCTACTCCAAGGTGCAGTTGCTTCACTCCCTTCCCAAGCTGGTTCAGGAAGGGACTGAAGCAGTCATTGAAGCTCCCTTTCCATTCCCAGTCTAGGATATGGGTGGGAAACTTTGTACTACTTCTCCACTTACCTTTACTAAACCAGACAAGGAGGGGAGCATACAAGCATTCATTCTTGACAGAGTTCTCTTTCAGGAGAGATCTTCCTGGTTATTCCCAGAAGATCTTTCTCCTGGTGGGGGTATGTTTCCCCCTGCAGAAACTGAATAAACACTTCTGCTTGTTAGTTTGTATTGGAAGAGTGTCAGTTTTCCTAGTAGAAACATAATGCTTGTGCACAGCCAGAGTCTAAGCACATATCTAAGAGCTTTGGTTACACTGCAGGACACTGACTGTCATTTCACCCCTGCTTTACCTGTGGCAGCTTAGGTTGTATTACTGTTGATTATATAATTTTAGTAATAGGTTAGGCAACAATTTATTTGGAAAAGTTCAGATAGGAATGATCCTGCCTCAGGCAGGGTGGCTTAACCAGATGGCCTCCAGGGATAAGTACAGACAGTCAGAAAGCCTGAGGCTGAATTGATTCAGCCTTTGCAGGTTAGTCTAAACTGCAGAGAGTAAATTGAAAAAGAAGTGAACAGACATTCAGGAAATGCAGCCACATGCTTGCAGTGGCTCAGGCCAGAAGGCTCGAGGTGGGGGAGGTTGCTAGAGCACGGCTGTCTGGTACATCCATTATGGCTGTGTGTTTGTTTCCTCTTTCTGCTACCCCCTAGTATCCCCAGATTTGTAGTCTAGTATCAGAGCAGCAGGACTCTGCAAGGTTGATCATCACTTTCTCTTCTGGCTTCCAGGTGCCTCTTGGATTCTTAGTCCACATCCACAGCCAGCACTAAATTTGAATGGGGGGATGGGTGTTTAATGGCCTTCTCTGGCCCCAGACCCCATCTGGGGCTTGTGTGGGGAGCAGTCCCCCCCACTTGCAGACCGGGCTGCAATTGTAGCCTGGTTTGCTCCCCCTACCCCCTTGTCAGCCAGCCATCACTGCTCCAGCTAGGGAGCAGAGGAGTGGGGCCAGCCCTGCCCTCTGGAGCAGACACCACAGCCCAGTCCAGGGCTTCAAAACATGCTGGGATGCTAGGTGTCTCTGATTTAACCTGAACCAGGAAAGGGTCTGGGACAGAAATTTCAGAAACTGGTTTGATCCAAGTCAGTTAAGTCTGATACTACAATCAACCAGATTTATCTTAAACCTGTTTCAGCTGTTTTGGCAAATAAACACTGTGCCATTTCTGTAATTTCTAATGTAAAGAATCTAACTTACACAAATAGAGTATATTTTTCTGCAATGCTGGATTGATTTTGCAGAGTCTAGTCTTCTGGTCAAACAGGTTTTGAAGAATATTTTTCATTTCTAAATGATGTTTAAAATAGAAGTTCTGTTACTTTTTTCAAGTCACATATAGACAAGTGACATGTAGTTGCTGTTATTAAATTAAGAATAGCAGATGGAAAAAATGTTATCCAAATAAAAATATATCACATTTTTCTTTCAAGCTAAGTACCATGATCTTCAATATAAACAAAAATCAGTAGCTATTGTTTGTTCATGAAATAGATTATAAGCAGACAGACTTATGATAAATGTTTCTTACTAATAAGAATAAGCTATGCAAAGAATGTTTTACCAACATCTACTACATGGAAAATGTTCATTATGCAAGGTTAAACTGTATTAGCTTTTGGAGTCCGTGCTAATGAATCTCATTATTTTTAATCTGTTTACAAGACTCACATATATCTATAATGAATTGGCTGAAGGTTTTTTTATTATAAATTGGACTGTAAAGCACTTGTTGACAGAAACAGTGGTCCTTTGTTTTTGAATTTTTCTTGCTTAGAGATTTATGACTCAAAATATTCTGTTGATGATCTTTGCATACAAAATATATTTGTTAGCCATAATGCTCCATTGAACTTGAAAGACAGCTGAAAAATGGATGTCAGCTACTTCTATTACATAATTTCTGTGAGGTAGTCTATAATCACATAATTAAGGCTTGTTTGGTGCTATATGTGTAGAGGGTGGTAGGAATTGTTACAGTTACAACCTCAGTATTGGCATTTCCTGATTTACACTTAACTGTGCAACCTTCTATTAGGGCTATGCAAAGCTTTGGTTGCTGATTTTGATACAGCAGAGATTCAGCCTGACTCGGTGGCCAAATCTCCAAATCCGAGTCAAATCAGGAGACCCTTAATCTTTCTGAATCGAATCAGAACCCTATGAATTGATTCAGAGAAATTCAGAAATTCAATGATGTGGACATGGATGCAGCTTTAAAAGTTTTTTCTACATACATCAAGGTACAAGGCGGCTCATGAATGCTGAGATTCTGGGGCAGATGGAGCATCCCACAGAAGCGCAAGGGGCTCCCCAGCATGCTCAGCAGCAGACCCGGAAGTGGATCAGAGACACTTATGGGTCTGCTGGGGAGCATGCAGCCCCTCCCCCCCCGTGTTGCCCCCCAGCTCAATGACTGGTGCCTCCTGGGTCTGGGGGGGGTGCTATCTGGGTTTCCCCTGGTACCAATTGCTGGGCCAGGGGGTTGGGGGGGGGAGGCCTGCATGCTCCCCAGTGGACCCAGAAGTGGACTGGAAGTACTTCTGGTCCACTTCTGGGTTCGCCACCTAGCATGCGCCCCCCCCCCCCCGCACTCCTGTGGGACGCTCCATCTGCGCCGCATTGCAGCATTAACGAGCCCTGCCCTGTACCTCAAGGTATGTAGAAAAAAAACATTTAAAGTTCTATCTGTGGCTGAATTGCTGATTCTCCGAAGCAGCATCATATCTTCAAATTCAGATTCAGGCAAATCGAATGAGGGACAGTAATCCAAATCAACAAATTGAATCACTGTCCCTGATTCAAGCCGTATCTGAATTGCATATGGCCCATTTCCCATACCCCTGCCTTCCATGGTATTTTTAATGTAACTGACTGAAAAAATTTAAGAATCTCTTGCAGTTTCATGCTTTGGAGTAGGGACCTGGCATCTTAAAGCAGTAAGATGCTTTTTGACATGATTTGAAAGGTTCACTTGGATTTGGCTTGATTTTAAGCCTCTGCAATTTTGGTTTTAAGCATGATCAGTAAATGCTTTGACATTTCTGAAGATTTTATAAGAACTGAGCAGTTGCCCAGAGTAAGAGAAGGTGAGAAGGTTTTTCTTTCAGCTGCTTTTGCTCACAGCACCAGAACTTAGAGCAAAACTGCTGGCTTCCAGGCAGGAGGAAAGAAAAGGGATCAGTACCTTATTACTACTTGCCATGTTGCATCTGATGACTGACTACAAAATTACTCCTGCTTTTTTCAATTTAAGGTTTGGGTTTCAATAAATTCAAGTCGGTGGGGCCTGATGAACTCCATCCCAGGGTACTGAAGTAACTAGTAGAAAGGATATTGGAGCCCCTGGCAACTATATTTTATGGTAGACAGTCAAGGTACTAGATGGGGATGGATCCAGAGGGCTGTAGTGGCATGGCTGCACTTCCCTTTTTGGACTGGACTGTGCTTTCTGGATCCTCTGGGGACTTTAAAGTGCTCAAAGCAGGTGAGAATTTCTTTCCCTGTGACAAAGTCCCATATAACCTTCTATAAAAGTATTAGAGAAATGTAGTTTTGTCTAGCCCACTACAAATTGACAACTGGCTCAATAACTGCAAGCAAAGGGTAATTATAATTGGATTCATTATCTGAATGGCAAGAAGTCCAAATGGAGTTACTCAAAAGTCTGTATTAGATCTGGTGATGTTCAGTGAATCTAGTATTTAGACAAGGCTGTTTTGGGAAAATGTGCAGATGACATGAAAGTGGAAAGGACTGAAAATGCACTGAAAGACAGAAGTACAATTCAGGAAGATCTTGATAGATTGGAAAACTGGCCTAGAATTCCTCTTGATGAATGCAACTGCAGTGTTTTAACAGTTGCATCACATTGCTGACTCCTGTTGCGTCTGTGATTTCCCAAAACCCCAGGATCCTTTTCAGCAGTGCTACCACCTAGCCAAATATCTCCCATTCTGTATTTAGCTTTGGATTACTCTTCCCTAGGTGTAGCACCATGCATTTGTCTACACTGAACTTCAACCTGTTGTTTCTAGACCAGTTTTCCAATCTATCAAGATCTTTCTGAATTGTACTTCTGTTTTTCAGTGCATTTTCAGTCCTTTCCACTTCCATATCATCCGCAAATTTTCCCAAAATAGCCTGTCTAAATACTAAATGCACTGAACAGCACCAGACCTAATACAGACTTTTGAGGGACTCCATTTGGACTTCCTGCTATTCTGATAATGGATGTATTAGGAGCAAAGTGGTACTGCCACTTTACTCGGTGCTGGTTAGACCTTACTTGGAGTATGGTATGCAGTTCCATGTAAAAAAGGACATGGAGAAATTAGAGGTAGATTACAAAAATGATAAATGGTTTGGAAGGCAAGCCACATGAGAAGAGGCTGAGAGAGAAATAAACATCTTTAGCTTGCAGAAAAAGTGAGTAAGGTTCACAGGCAGGACATGATAGCAGCCCTTCAGATATTTGAAGACTGGTATATATAGAGAGGGAGAAGAACTGTTCTTGCTGCCAAAACTAGAACATAGATCAATGGCTTGAAATTGCAGCAAAGTAGGTTTATGTTGGATATCAGGAAACACGTTTTCAGTTAGAATAGATTGTACAGGAAAATTGGGGAATCTTTCATTGGTGGTTTTTAGGAAGAGGTTGGGTAAGCATTGCTCAGGAAAGATTTAGGTGTAGTAATGGCTGGAGTGTGCTGTAAAATGTAACATTTGGAAGCCTAGGACACCCTCCCCTTGATCCACCGGTTTTGTTTTCTCTTTTGCATTTTCAGAAGCACTCAGTGGTGGCTGTAGATGGCTGGGGATTTTGATTGGGGTGCACTGATGTTCCTGCAGGGACTTGGATAACCTAGAGGTTGCTTGTTACAGGGTTTTTTTCCTTTTTTTGGTAAGACTAATTTCGCATTTGGGATCAGGAGGGAATTTTACCCATGAAAAGACTGGCTCTTCTCCTTGCATCTCCCGAGCTTATTTTAATAACTACTCCTGTTCTGTGTCAGGACATTAACTGTACCCTCACCCCCCAGCTTTACCTGTGGCAAAATAAGAATGCATTTGACATTTTGGTCATTATGCCTGGCAGTTGTGTGAGAAGGTTGCTCACAAAGAGTTTTTAAGAATAGGTTATACAAACACTCATATCAGGTGGCTTAGATAAGGATAATCCTTGAGCAGGGAATTAGACTAGGTGACTTCCTGAGGTCCCTTCAAGCTCTACTTTATGGGGTATAGTCAATATGCTAGGATAGAGGTATCCACCTGGTGGCCTGTGGGCTGCAGGTAGCCCATGAGGCATTAAGTTGCAAGCCCCAGACTCCTCCCTGGCTGCCACTTCTCCCATTGCTCCAACTGCAACAGCAGCAAGATTCTCCAGCTGCTGCTTCCTGCCTCTACCACTGCTTCAGGGCTGGGGCAGTGTGGGCATATGTACACTTCAAACAGCATTTTCCAAGAGATACTGTACAGGAAATCATAGCTATTTACAGTGTATAATGAATTACTGGCAAAAAAACCCCACAACTCTTATTGGCAACTACTGCATGCATAATAATATGTAGTTACATGTATAGATACTAAACTTACAATTCTATGTTAAAGGAACTTTTAATAGCATACTGACATTTTATATAAAGTAAACCTTTTTAATTTGAAAAGTAGGGGACCAAAAAATACCAACTTTGAAATAAATGGGTTTAAATGATATAAATTACAGCACTATAGTACACTGTATTTATTATTCACTGTATAGTACCTGTATAATCTCTCTCACAGTTTCTTAAAGAAAGAGTTTATTGTAGTCTGCTTGACCATCTTGTTATATGGGTCATGGACAAATTTCATTGCCCCCCTCACCCCCTTCCCTTTCTCCCTGTGCCCCCCACAAATTTCATTAATCCCCCATCCTTTGTGGCTGCAGCACATTCAGCATGGACTTGAGGACCGTATATACCTCTTTCCATGGCATGTGTGTTCACCTCTTCATTGTCTTCTGTCTTCCTCTACAGAGGGTCTTGACTAGCTTTTTTACCACTTTCTTCTGCAAAATTTGACACCTTATCGTCCACATTGAACTTTTGGAAATTGATGGGGCAATCCAGTTCTCTTTGACGCTCAACCCAGTCAGGATCATCTCACTTTCTTTGACATCCTTAATGCCAAATCTACCCTTTGTGAAGCAGTTGACAATGATGTGGGGTAGAACCTTATCCCATGCAATGACAACATGTCTCATAGTGTTAGGAACATTCCATTTTGTGGCTCTGCTGCATTCTTGGAAACCTCCTGCAGCAGGTAACATGGCAGTTGTTTCCAATATGCCACCTTAAAGTGGTGTATTAATCCCTGATCTAGGGGATGAACATAACTCACGCTGCTTTGTGGGAGAAGGAGTACATGCACATCCTACAGGCCTAATCCTTCCCAGTTAGGAAACACAATAATCAATTAGTAGAAACATGTTTTGATTTTGGCATGTCATTCGCCATTCAAATTGGAGAAGCCACTCTCAAAACAACTTCATCATCATCCATGCATTTTTGTTGGCCCTATACAGGCATGGCAGGTGATTCACACCTTTCATACACCGGAGATTTTCAAACTTCCCACCAGTAGTGACTGTAGTTTCTCACTAACATTGGCATTGCAGCAGAATAATTCAGTGAGCCTTTCTTTGCTTTTCTTCCCACTATGACACATTTCTTCTTTGAGTGCCAGTGTCCTATCAGTAGGGAACTACCAAATTCACGGTGGTACAACAAGTGGGCATCCCAGGGCTGGTCTAAACATTATCTTATGGCCAGCTGCCCCCCTCCTTCTCTGCCATGCCTTGATGTTACTAATTATCTGATGTTAATCAGGTGGAGGCTGCCCATTTATCTGCCCTGAAGACATGGGCCTATGTATACAAGTCTGACCTCCTCTTATCCTATCCCATGCCTCATAGATCTTTCCTCCAGTGGCTCATACTGGGACCTGAGCTCTGGAGTCTCACCGGGACTCTTACTCTCCACTGGAGCACATGGTCCCAGCACCCTCACCCTGGGTTCTCTCAACCCCTTCTGGGCTCCAAGCCCACACACCTCAGGCCTCCAAGCCTGCCTCTGGGATCAGAGCTCTGAGCCCTGTCCCCAAGTCCTCTCTGAGCTATTCCCTTGTCTGTGGCCCAGGAAACTTCCTTAATCGGTCCCCAAGGCTCAGGGCCCCACCCCCCTAGAGCTTCATGTTGGCTCCTATATGCAGCCTCAGACCTCCACCGCAGAGTCTGGGCACTGCCACAGGTCCCTCCACTGACCTGGGCCATGCCTCAGTACTCTCAGCAAGTCTGGGCTCCCCCTGCTCAAGTTCACCCACCAGGGGTATGGGGCTGGGGATAGGTGGCACCCCATACTTGCCTTTCACTTTGCCTTTTGGGCATTTCTGGGAGACTATCCCACCACAGACAGCCCTACTAGACCACCCATTCCTGGCAGGGTGCAGTTTCCAGTCATTCCTAGGACCACGGGGCCTCTCCCTTCCCCATACCCCAGCCCTTATCTCCAAGAATGTTCCATGGGCAGCAGCTCAGCCAAGTGTTGATGCTTTACCTGCAGCAGCAAACTGCTGTCTCTTTGCAGCTCAGGGCTCAGCTCTTATAGAGCACAGCTGGGCCCTGCTTCCAATCAAGCAACTCTGCCTAATCAGTATTGCAGGCTGCCTAGCTGCCACTCAGGCCCCTGCTAGTAACAGAATACAGGGTGGTGTGTTACAGTGGAAGTGAGCTGTGTGTCAGCTTCTTTAATCTTGCAGGTTCCCCCATGCACCCTCCCCTGCTGATTGGTGGAGGGGGGCCCCACCACTTGCTCCTGATTGGCAAGGAGTAAAAAACTGTGGTTTTAAATATGATGCCATTTTTGCCTTCCAGCCAATCACCAGCAGGGCCACCGGGGCCCCTCAGCCAATCGGCGGTGGAGGAGTGGGGTACATGGAGTAACCTGCAAGATTAAAGGAGCTGCCATGCAGCCTACTTCTGCCATGATTTCAGTAGGTCCCTACCTATCAGGCTTCAGGTCATTTAAAAAGAACATCCTATCTTGTCAGCATGGCATTTGTCCCGCTGTTTGTTTGTGTCCAGAATTGGCTTCATATGTTCACTCCCATTTTCTATTATATTAATGGAACATGCTTTGTTGTGTAGACAAAGCAAAATGATGCAATAATGTTGGAATCTCTGAAGTTAACCATTAGAACACTGAAAAACAATTCCTAGCTTCAAAGCAATTTTGTATGCTTTCTCTTTAAGTAATGGCCCATGTACTGGGGTATTACTCACCCTTGTATCACAAAACCACTGAAATAGTTATTTTTCTAAATCTGAATGCTTTGTACCTCAGATTCTTTTCTTCATCGCAGTTTCATCACTTTCCATTGCCATCTTCTCTATTGAATCCTGATTCTTCTAATAGGTTGAAAGTGTAGAAGGAAGAATACTGTATCCTTTAGCAATTTCTGGTTTGGATTTTACTTTCTTAGTTACTTTGTATATCACTTTCAACTTCTGCAAAACTGTTAACTCATTGTACTTGCTCTTGGTTGCCATGATGCTCACCCCTTCTGGACTTTCACACAACTGAAACATATCTACAGTTCTGGCAATATAGAATTACTGGCACATTATTGAGCAGTGGTAGGGACTGTTGCTGTGCATAACATACAAGACTGTGTGCTTGAAAAGGACACTGTCTGCAGACTAACGTTGTTGTGTTATCTACATAATATTACTGTACTTCAAAATAAACAAAGAAGTTTTCATGGGTGTATAGTCCAAAGCATGAAAAGATGTCTTCAAATTTCAAAGTAGCCATATCCTAATGCAATCAAACACCTATCCTTTTGGCTGGGGAGTGACAAGAACTTTCAGCTATCCAACACTTTGAACTATTCTATATCAAATTAATGAGGCTTTACAGTAATACCAAAATCCAATCTGTCTTCTGTGTTTAAACATCAACTTAACTCATCAAGAAACTTTATTCCAATAGAATTTTGGACATAAACTTTAGATACATTCTAATATTCATAAAGTGTAGACATATATGCCACGTCAAAGGTATGTAAAGGTTAGAGTTTTCTGTGGGGAATTTTTTGTTGTAGATTTTCATTGCTTTGAGTAAATACAAGCAGTACTTTTTTGAGCAATATTTAAATGTAATATAGGATCACATTTCATATCCTCTTAGTCTGTGCCACACATTCAAAGATTTATTTTTTTTTTTTGAATTTCAGGCCGATTGTAAAGCAACAGCATGTAAAAGTCTCCAGTTCTAGAAATGATTAATTCTTGTTGTTTTGTCTTGTTGAACATAGTCTTGAATAGTGCTTGCCATATAAATGGTTTGCATATGGGAACTTCTGGCTATCCTCCTCATCAGGTGTTTCCAGAGCAGTCAGTAGAATAGAATCTAATGGCCATTCTTTCTACCCTCTTCACTGTGACTAGAGGTGAGCATCTGAATCAACTGAAGATTGATTCAATCAAAGAGAGTTTTACTGTTGACGACTTTTTTTACTATAAGGCAAAAATAGTGTTATTAAAGTGTCATACCTTTTTAATGTAATAAATGCCCTTTTTGTTTTAAGAAGTGTGTTATGTATACAGTGATATTTATTTACTGTTTAAAACTTTCTCATACAAATTTTAGAAACAAATATAGACATTATCATAGAGAAGTAGGGCTGCAAGGGACCTCCAGAGTTTGTCTAGTCCAACCCCCTGCCTAAGGCTTGATCATTCCAGTCCAAACCATCCTAAACAAATCCATCTTATACAAATCCATAATCTAATTTCTTAATAAAGCTACCATCAACCCTGATGCAATACGAGACATAACATCCTGACCTGCCACAGGTAAAGCAAGGGGACCACAGTAACAAATTCCCTGCTTCTATAAAATGTTAATATATGTTCAAGAGATATCAGTGAAATAGTGAATGTGCAAAGGTGTGTGGCCTTCCTAGAGGCTGACCATGAAACACATATCTGTGAGAAAAAATATCATCTTACCAGAGACTGAAACTCCCTCCCTGCTGGCCCTCGTGTGTTCAATATGTAGGACCAGTTGTCTGCCTTCCATCTTGCAGAGGGCCCCCTGAAAGTCCCAGTACAACACAAATGGGTCCACATTTTGTTTCAAAGTGAAGTTTCCAAATGTAAGCATAACACACTTGGACCAGGAAGCAGAAGAATTGGAGGACATCAGTGGAGCTGGCCCTTGTGAGCCAATTTCTGCAGTTCTTCAGTGCTGCCATTGTAGCCTGGTCCAACAGGAAATTTGCCAGGCAGATTACCTTCCCCACCCTTAACTGCTCAGTACAAGATAGAGAAGATGTACACAGTCTCAGAGAAGTCAAGTCCAGTGTGCCAAAGAGGGTGATGGAAGTAGGAAAGAGTGGTTTCATGGGGACAGTCCAGGAAGGCATGAAAAAGAAACCTCCACCTCCTCCTGACAGAAAGTGTAGGTGCTGACACTGGCCAGGGCCACATTCAGCCACTGCCACTGGAGTGATGGGTAGCTTGTAAAGAGTATATCAGGTTCAGGTTGGGTAGGCATGCTCTGCTCTTGCTGCCAATAGGCACTGCTTCCAAGTCATGTAAGGATTGGGCAGCAAGGACATGGGCATGATGAACTTTGACTGTTTGTGTGTAAAGTACCTTCCCAGAAAGGATCTAAGAATAGATCCCATCACTGTTCTTGCTGGGCAACAGAGTACCAGGCCCCTCACTCATTGCTGTCCACATCTAGAAAAACATTCAGCAACAGAGGAGGGCTGTATAGTGAGCTGCCATCTGGGAAGGGCTTGTCATGTACAGAGATGGTCTTCAAGGGCAGCAGACGCATCTGTGAGACAGGCAGGTTTGACACGAGGCACAATGCAAAAAAGAGTGCAGCCCCAGCTAAGAGGCTGGTAAACTGAGCTGAGTCAAAGAGGTAGGTCAGTTTGATGATGTGTGACAGGACCAAGAAAGAAATGAAGTTTCTCATTCTCCTGCATGCTTCTGGATCTGCTTCTGTCATTGAGGTATGCTTGGTAAAATACAGACTTATGGCAGGTACATCTGAAGGAAAAAAAAAATGGAAAATGACTGATTTTTCTGGTTCTGGTCAAACTAACGATCAAGAATCTTTTAGACTTCACGACTCTTTTTAATGCAGTTAGGTCACTCAACTTATTCTGAGATAAAAAAATAACCCTTGTATCGTGGAAATGCCTTTTAGATTAAATCAAATGCCTGGTTTAATAAGACCAACTCCTTTAGTAAAATAACAAACAGGTTTATTAGTACTTAAAGCATGATACTTTTCTGCCCTTGTAGTAATTTTTATTGCAAGTTAAGAATGTTCTCTGGAATGAAGGTGCAGTTCATTAAAGGGATCTGCACACAACAGCCCCCATAAGTATTTCAGTCAAATGTTGAAGTGCCATATTTACCCCATAGGTGTCTAACCTGTCTCTGATAACATTTTGGGGCTCCTGGTTAATAAGCACACACCTGCCAAATTCTTAACAGAACCAATTTGCCAGTATTTACTTCATGCTCAAGCCCCTAGAGGCAGCATAAATATGTATTCTTCCACCCATCTTTTCTGAAGAAACCAATCTGGTAACCACCCAACATTATTTTAGTTGGAGGATTGGTTGAAGATTTGAGAAGCAAGGACTTTGAATGCAACTCTCCAACTTCTTTAAATGTTTTGCACTATAACATTCTTAAATATTTCTGGAGAGGGAGCAAATTACTTTATCCTAGTGGTTAACAAAGGCAACTGGTATAGGGTGCATGGGGGTGCACATGCCCCCCACCCCAAAGGGGCCAGTGTCTCCCCTGATGGCCGACACTGATGTTGTTGGTAGGGCTGGTGCCCCCCTGACAGGGCCGCTGCTGTTGGTGGTTTCTGCGGGTGCCCCCCCCAGATTCAGGAGGCACCAGTCACTCATGGTGGTTAATAAACATGGACACCCTAGATTCTGTTCCTGCTCCAAGGATATTTTACGTAAACTGGAATAATTTACCAGGAGAGAATAAGGGGAAAAAGCTGTCTTAAATTCTATATAGACTTCAGGGCAGAAGACTCTCCTAGGACATAGGATATGTGGAAAGGAATTAGTATGTATTTAAAGAGCATTGTTTTATTTTGGTTTTGTTTTCTTCTTCCATTTGTGAATGTTTAAATCACAGTAAATGATACCAATTTCTGTTTGAGAAAATAAGGGTGAAGTCTATTTTGCTGACTGTTGTTAAGTCTAGTACTTCAACTGAATTTTGGTAAAATTTAGTTCAGAGGAGTCACTGATGCTTTGTAGTAGTGTAAATGAAAGTAAAATATTGTCATGTCCTATATCTGTTCAGGACTATGTGCTGGATTCTTGCAGTGTGTGAGGATGTGCTTGAAGGTTGTGTATTTTGTTCAATTATTTGAGGAGCTAAATGTTTGTTGTGGGTGAGGAGCGGGCACTTGTTGTTATATACCAGTTTAATGCATCTTTCTTTGACTGTGGGTGAGTTGACGTGCAATTAATGTGACAATAAACTCTGGCACATATCACATCAGAGATTATTGCTCCTAGGAGCCTCATTTACATGTGAGCCTGGGATGGTAGCATGTTGAGCTGAATCAGAGCAGCTCCAGGTACAGGGGACCTGGGGGATCAGCCTGCCAGTATGGGGCTGCTCCAGCCCAGCTCAGTGTGCTGTGGAGAGGCTGGCTGGGACATGAGGTGCTTCTGTGTGGGGCTAGCTGGCAGGCAGCATCTACATGCACTAAATGCCACCATGAGATAGTACTTGTGGGCATGTATATATGAGACATTACTATTCAGTTGCCTAAATAGGTCCACAGTGAAGTCCCAGTATCTACACATGCAGCCCCGGTAGGCTGCAGTCAATTAACAAATACGCCAACCCAGCTCAATATGCTGCAGTCCCAGGCACACATGTAAATGCAGCACCTGAGAGCATTAAAATCTGGTGTGGTATGCACCAGAGTTTATTGTCTCATTAATTGTACACATAGACATGCCCCGTGTTGATAAGTAATAACTTACGGCGGCATTTATTAATTTCTGGTGGCCTAATAGGGTTACACATGAAGACACTGAGACTTTACAGTGGAGCTAATTAGGCAACTCCACAGTAAACATCTCATGTAGATGTGCCCTGTAACTGTTAGACAGAACATAGGCACTTTGAGCTAAGAAGTGTGTTCTTGGTTACACTGGTACAAATTTAGACTCAAGTCAAAGGAATTGCAATATATTTACTTGGGCATAACCGAGCCCTAAAACTGGCCTTTTAACTTAAGGCTTCTTTCCTCAGTTTTTAGCAATGAGAGGTCTATTAGGTTTCATTATTTTGTAATTACTTATTTTCTCATAAATTCTTCAGACAATATAACATGGGACATTTTATTTTCTTTCTTGTGGAGTAGGTGTCTTCTTTAAAACAGGGTGACTTTGAGTAGTTTAGATATAAGTATTCTTAAAGATGAACTAAATAAATGTCCAATTGTTTGGGATGCTTTCCTCAATAGTGTAGTTTAATTGTAAGAAACTTTCTGGTGGATTACATTGGGGCAAGGTTTTCTATATTTTGTAGCTCTAATAAGTGAGATGTCATGGGTATAAATGTGAGCAGAATAAGTGTTGAATCTAGAGCTTTTATTTTTTTAAGGCATACAGATTTAGTATTGAAAAATAACAGGTTCATAAATTTAGACACTAGAAATGGAAGCTACTTATCAAGTCATCTATTTTGTCTCTCTGTAAATGGTCTCTCGGGAGAATCGATTCCTTTTTGTTTAGTGCATTCTCTAGTCTAGTTCTGAGTCAGTAAGGCTGCTTCCATCCGTTCCATAGAGGTTATTCCCCTAGCTACTTAGAGCATACTATTACAATAAATAAATAAATAAAGTCTTCCCCAATAGTCAAACTAAATTCCCCATTTATCATTTTTTAAATATTTTTTCCTTTTTATGTTAGATGTTAACTATCTGTTCTCCAGTCTTGTCATTTACACCTGTAAAAAATTTTGACTGTTTGTTCTCATTTTTTTTAAGTTTTCATTGAAGGAAGCTCTTTGTATTTTGCTTATCTAAATCTGACCTTTAAAAATGAAACACAAAACCCTGTCAAGCTTCTAATTTTTGTTACTCATTTAAATTCTTTCTAATGTGCTAGTGTTTTGTTTTTTTGTTTGGGTTTGTTTGGTTTTGGTAATGTTCCCAGAATTGAATATGCGATTTCAGGTGCAGCTGCAGAAATTCAATATAGCAAGTTTTTTTAACATTGTCTCAGTATAAAATATATCCACATACATAACTGCATACTTAACTCACCATTACACTGGCATTCTTGAAAAGCAAAACAAAACAATTTTGCTCTCAAGTGTCACTTACATAGGTCTCTGATCTTAATCTTAACAGCTTTCTCCCTTTATATTCATAACTGTGTTTTCAAGTTATTTAGTTTTGCAGTTTTTATCCAATTTATTTAGTTTCTGACTATATTTCTTAATCTTTGTTTTCACTATCCTCATTTTAAAAAAAAACAGCCTGGTTTTATGCACTTTAAACTTGGTACATACTCCATCTTTCTTATGAAGATGTTAAATATTAGACTCACCAAAGATTTTTATAGTACCCAGAAAGAGATCCCATCCCTAAAATGTAATGCATTGCAGTATCTTAAAACCATATGGGTATAGATTACCAGCAAGTTGACAACTTGTATGAAGGACTGCATTCAAATTTAATTTTGAATTAATTCTGGGGGCATAATGCTGAGACCTATATCAAATGCCCTGTTAAAATTGGAATAGTTCACATTTGCTTCAGATTCTCTGTCTCCCCCCGATGTGTTCTATTAATTTAGAAATTAAAACAGATTGCACCCCGCAGGATTGCTTTTCATTTCCAGTTTTATCTCTGTAGATTGAAACTGGGTTTACTTTTCCCCAGTTGTTTATTTTTTAATTCTACCTTCCCACGTGTTGCCAGTATAAAGCACCAAACTGATGCACCTGAAGGAGGTTCTTATAGTTTCATAGTAGTTAGGGGTCAGAAGGAAGCTAAATAGATCATCTAGTCTGACCCCCCACCACTAGCCAGATCACACACTGGGATCACACGACCCCAGACAGGTGTTCATCCAACCTCTTTTTGAATTTACCCAAGGTAGGAGCGAGGACCACTTCCCTAGGAAGTTGGTTCCAGATCCTAAGAACCCTAACAGTGAAATAGTGCCTCCTAATCTCTAACCTGAACCTGTTCTCCAGCAGCTTCTGGCCATTCTGATTTAACCATGTGCTTATGTCCATTTCTACTTGCCACAGAAATTTGAGATTCCTGATTCCAAATTCAATTTCACATTTCGAGGGGGTATATTGTCTAGTGATTTGGCTCTATGTGATTTTATTGCTTTCTTCCCCATCCTGTATCATGGTTCTCCCACATCTCTTTTTGCACTTTCCTCCCTCTGCTGCTGTTGTCCCAAATTATTCCTCCTTCTCTCTTGCCCCTTCCCATCCCTAATCTATTTCTGTCCCTTTTGGAGAAGAGGGAGACGAGAACGATTGCTCTTTAGGTGTCTGAGTTCTAACTTACTTCTAACTTTTTGCATGCATGTCATGGTGCCTGGAAGAATGTTGAGGTCACATTTGAGATGGTTTCCTTGTCCTTACTTCCTGTGTTGCATGTTAGAATTTCTCTCAATTGATGGGAGAAGCATTAGTCCAGTATACCTGAGTGTACCTGATAACTTATCTTGCTGGCAAAGTCCAAATACAAACCTTTTTGCAGAATTCTCATGTTTCCAGCTCAGAACAAAAATAGACAATAGTAGTATAAATTCATATTTTACTACAAGAATGGTAGTAGTAGATGTATCTCAAGGCCAAAAGATTGGATTGAAATTTTAGCAAAGATTCTTCTGAGATTCTTGTTTTGTTTAACTAAGCTGGTTGACCTAGGTTTAGGCATAATACCATTTCAAGAAAATTTGGTCATATCCAAGTATGGGTAAAACTGGCAAGCCACCTTTGCATAACTGACTTGTTGTATGAGGAAGGGTTTTGATCACAAAAAGAGTGTAAAACCAGTTCTCAAAAAAGTAACACTTTCCAAGAGTAAACAAATAAAGATAAACTATTAATTATTATTGTTATTTTTAATGGGATTGAAAATGCAAATTACCACTGTATCACAAATAGTTAAATTTTTTTATTAATCATTGGGCACTAACAATATACTTCTTATTCAAAGAACTTTTAAGCATTGGACATTCAGAAACTATGAGACTGAAAATAACCCCTCTCTCTACTTGGTAAATCTACCATGAGAACTAATTTCTTACCAGGGAGATAAACCAGGCACTTTAGATTAACCTATAAGACTTTCCATTATTTTTTTCTGATGTTTTAATATACAGTTTTTTTATTGAATCAGTTGAGTCACCTTGCACTGTGAGAAAACAATTTCCTTATCAATTAAAATATTCTAATTGGAGATGCATTAAAAAAAGTTAAATTGAAAACTGAAAATGTAAATGGACATACCATATGCAAATATTTATTTTAAAGGCATTTCGTTATTAAGGTGCATTTCAGCAGGGTTCATTGGTCATATTAATGACATTCAAAACTTTAAAATACTTAAGTAAGTGCCTCCATCCTGTATGTTCTGTCAAGATCACCAGGGTCAGCAGACAGCAATCTCCTGCAAGTTCCATCTGTAGGAAAAGATTATTTGGCAAAAATGCATGGAAAATTGTTCTCAATAGATGCTTCTAAGCTTCAAAACTCCCTCCCCCAAGCTTGGACATACTCTGAAAGTCCTGTAAGACCTTTTTATTTGCGCAAGCTTTTAGCAAGGAGAGTTATGTTCTGGGGTATTGTTCGGAGAGTTTTATTACTTTGACTTTTATTTGTTTTCATAATGTATATGGTTTTTACTGTAAGTTTCTCTAACATTTTCTGAGAATAGAGGCACATAAATTAATTAAATTAATAAAAAGAATCCTATGAAAATAAACTACCTAATGCCAGCCAAAATGTCTGTCTTTCTGTATATATCAAGGAAACTGATATTATTTTAACTTGAACTATAATGATAAAACTATCAAATATATCTGTAAGAGTGCACATTGTAATTAATATACACAATACAGCGTCTAAAGTTTAAGCCATTTTGTCTATGTTCTACAATCCCTTTCCTTCCCCCCCCCCCCCCCCCCCCCGGTTTTTCTCATAGCTTGCTACTTATTATATATTTAAGCATTTATTTAAGAATTGATGAAGAGATGCCAGGAGATGGGAGCCGCTATGCCATACTTTCTCCTGCTGTCATTGCCCATATTTCTGTCAAGTGCGTTCCTATTTCCTTAAAGCAACTGTTGCCTAGCGAGTTATAGTAAAGTTAGTTGGTGCAGAGTTTTATCAAGGAGATAGTACGAGTTTGGAGTTTGTACGCCTCCCCTCCATTTGTTGGATGAAAGAAAAAGTATGTATCATAATGTATGAAATGGGCTTTTTGAGTGCTTCCTGCCCATCTCCCCATGCCTTACTTCCCCTGTTCCTGGCAGGCCATAGAGCTCTTGCCCTTTCCTGCTTATGCCCCTTGCTCAGGTGAGGATTGGACAGAGCCCTCTCATGATCCACAATTCTCAATGCCTGCCAGCAATTTATACCTCTCCATAACCTATGTGAACAAGGGTGAGTGTGGGGAGACAGTGTGAGAAGGACCACTTGTAACCAACATTGCTAGGATGGGAGTGAAATTTGCTAAAGGGTGAATGGATAATGGGAGGATGTTAATACTCCCCTCCCCTGTCTCGCCTATTCACATAGGGAACTCAAAAGTGAGTGGCTTGGCCAAGCTGAGGCAGCCACCTAGTCTCCTCCCTCCCTTCTTACCTCCCCTGCCATCAGGAAGGATCCTGTACTGTACCTAACTGGCCAGGGAATTCCTTCTGCACTCAGATAGGTGACCTTGGTGCAAGGGGAAGGGTTCAAAAACCAATTAACTGTAATTTAATTGGGAAATTAGCTTGAGCTCTGGGCAGCCATTTCTTTCATTGCCCCACCCCCCCTGTCTACCCCCTGGCTACTTGCCACCATGACTCATCAATTTCCCCTCCCTCCCAGGGTATTAATTTAAACTGAAACCAGTATTTATTTGAAATAGCTCTGTCAACACCACTCATGTTTCCCCCCCCCCACCCCCCGAACATAGAGCAAGACCATTAGGTCTCAGATCTGCCCTAAAGTCACAATAATGCAGCAAGCCTGATGGGTATCAACCAACTCTGCCTTGTTGTGAGTGGTAACCCAGCTCCCAACCCAACTCTGTATTGGGGAACCTAAAGACAAGTGGCTTAATTAGGCTCCAGCTGGGGCCAGGGCCAGGGAGGGCTCACCCAGGCAGCACCTATCCCTCCCTTTGTAGCTGGCAATGCACAGCTGGCTGCTGGCTGAGTCGGTCAGCTCAATTGAACACTAGGGCTGTGCAAAATGGCTATGTATTGTTTTGATTTCAGATTCAGCCATTTTGGAGGACAGTGATTCATTTTGGTGTTTTGGATCACTAATCCGTTTGGATTCGGCCGAATCTGTTGCGGAGTTTTGACACTGTTTGGGAGATTCGGCTCAGCTGGAGAGATGCAGGCACAGCCAGGTGGCTGCAGGTTCTCCCGTGGCTCCTCTGGCTGTGGCTGCCTGTCCCCAGGTAGGAGGAGCCATAGGAGAAGCTCCCTTGACTGCCCAGCCTGGCCCCATCCCCCGTGTGAGTGGCCCCAGCCTAGTTTTGGCACTTAAAAAAAAAATAAATAAAAAAGAAGAAAAAAGCTCCTCATTGATTCTGGCAGCAGCAATTGGAGCCTCTGGGCACTTGTGGCAGAGCACCCCTGTGCAGTGCAGGGCAGTAAGAATCACTACCTCTGCCTAGGACCCATGTGGCAGCTGCCCCATGATGTGGGTGCAAACCAGCTGGGCAGGGTTCTGTGCACTGTCTGGGAGCTGGGGTGGCTCCATGTGTCAGCCAGAGCCCAGCACCACTCAGCCCCAGTGGCCCCAGCTGTCAGACAGCACATAGTGCCCAGCCAAGCTCCTTTGCATGCACACCATGGGGCAGCTGTTGCGCAGGTGCTAGGTCGGGGGGTGATCCCCACTGCCCCCCATGCTTTGTGGCAGACTTCTGCCATGATTCCCCAGAGACCCTGATCACTGCTGCCAGATCTTGTGAGTGAGGGGCTTTTTTTTAAGTGCCAGGAGGCTGGGCCGGGCAGGTGATGAGGGCAGCCATGGGAGCTTCTCCCATGGATTCCCCAGCTGTGCTCAGTGTGGGCTGTGCCGAGCAGACTCAGATGATGGTGCTGGCAGTGGCAGCATTCTGTCATCCTGCATGCAGATCCTGGAGGGATGCGGGGCTGTGCCAGTCTCCTCTTGGGGGTGCAAGTCCCCAGATCTTCACGTGGGATGACAGCACGCTGCTGTCCCTCCCCCAGAGCACTGGGATTGGCAGGGACCTCAGGGACAGATCGCAGACACTGGCCAGCTACAGATGTCAATATCAGAGCAGTCCTTCTGCCCCTCTTTGCCCTCCCTCTTAGTTTCTGTTTCCCTGCAAGCCTGGCTCGAAACATCTGAAACATTTCCAAAACATTACCAAAGCATGTTGGACGGCTTCATTTAATTTCGGAGCCTTCTGTTTCATTTTGGATTTGGTGTTTCAGGTGCCAAAACAGGCCAAAACACCTCTGAAATGAACTGACTGCTGAAATTTCACACAGCCCTACTGAACACCCTGCACCAGCTTGAGGGACTGGGATGATGCAAAGTAAGCAAAGCTGGAATTAATGTCCCAGGCCAGTACGACAGTGCAGATATACCAGAGAGCTCATAGTTGTCAGAAACACAGGCATTATTTAATTAACCACCTGTAACCATGTCTGCTGGCTGCAGGAAAACTCCAACCACAGGCAGCTAGGAGGATTTGGAGAACCCTTCAGCCAGCCAAGGGCCATTTTCTTGCCCCCTTCCCTGCTGGAAGCACACATGCTGCTGGAGATAGGAGGTAAAGTGGAGCTGAAACAAATCCCTCGAACCCAGACCTCTGACTGTAATCCCAATCCCATTTTAGTGAAACACATGCAAGATTTCAGTCCTTTATTTCTTCTTCTTTTTTTTTAATCACTCCATTCTCTTTACTTCACTTCCCTGTGCATTCACTTCATAGTTTCTTTAAGCCTTCCCCCTCCATGACCTGCAGCTCCAACCACATCCCCATGGTGGTTTCTGTGTCTCCAAGCGAAATAACACCTTCCACCCTCTTCTCTCAACCCAGAGTTCTGGTTCCTTTCCACTCCCTTAGTTACCAGGCCCTTTTGTGGTAAGTCACAATTGTGCAGGTCTGTGACAACATTAACCCTTTACCTGTGATTGCTCTGAAACTCTTCTAATATTATGATGGCATAATATTCTACAGATTTAAAATGTTTTAGAGACAATCTGTAACAGAGCCCACAGAGTACTTTTACACAGAGCACTCTCTAGAGGAGGTAAAATGCAAAATGGACAGGAGTAGCACATTTGGATAGGTATCTTGACTATTTTTTCTGAGGCTAGGTATTGAAGGCCATGTCTACACGAGACACTGACTGCACAGTCACTACTGCACATTCATTTAGTACTTGTATAAACAAATTACTGTGCAGTAGCATTGTCGAACAATTTTTTTGTTATGCTATCTGTGAAGTACCTGGAGACTACTGCACACTAGCATCATGTCTTGCTTTCGGACACATGATGCTACTGTGCAGTAGTCACAGGCTACTGTGAAGTCAGCATCTCATGTAGACGCAGTCAGCTGGATGCCAAAGAAACATGGAACAAGTGAAACCTGAGCACTTGAAGGAGTAGGGGATCTAATATGCCTCCCTACTTTGGAAGTTGGAAAAAAGTGAGAACAACTATAAAAGAAATATGAAGGGTTTTTCTTTTTCTTTTTTCTCTCTTTTTAAGAATCAGCTAAACACCATGCATGCATGTTTGTATAGTTCTTCACTTTGGAATAATGATTATTTGGCTCTTAGGCTAAACCAAAAACACTAGTACTTGATTCCAGTACTTGTAACAGCAGGCTAGATTCACAAACCTGATAGAGGAAGATCTCTGTCTACCAAAAATCTGAATTGTTAGGCCATTCACCTGTGGTATAGAAGACCCCTGCTCAGTTTCTTCTCTGTATGGTCAGTTTTGAATATGCATCCCTTACTTCCCAAAAGTGCCCTAACCACCAAGCGACAAGGAGGCATGGATTTGATTTACCTCAAGGCATGGGGAATTCTAAAGACTACTTCCTGACAACAGGTGCCTCATAAATACTTTAAAGCCATCTTTATTTTTTGTTCAGTAGGGAGCAAGATAGTACTCCTGCCTGGGGTCTGATATTCCCCTGGCAATGGCCCTTCTCCCTGCAGCGGACTTGCTGTTGTATGGGGCTAAAGGTTCTCATTCCTGGATGTTTGCTATACATCTCTGGGAATATTTTGATGTCCTTCTCAGAGATTTGTTGCCTCCCTATTTTTGACAGCCTTGCTTTCTAGGTGCATGGGAGTTTCTTCTCTTTAGGGCCTGGCCTTCCTCCCAGATTCTGCTATGTACTCCTCATTTAGCTCATTATTATTCTTTCTTTTTTTTCAATTCAAGAGAAGTAGTACCATTAATCTCTTTCTGGGATTCCCTCCTCCTTGATACTTGGCTGGGGAGCCCTGATACCTCCTTCCACACACCTGCCATTGGATTTCCGCATTGGAATACAACTGGCCATCAACACTTGGGAATTTGGCTCACCAATGTCTATTAGGCACATGAGCCATAGTTCTTGACATGCAAATAGCCATTAACTAGAGAGGAATACCTTTTGTCACCTGTTTTAAAGGTTATAATTTTACTGTCAATCTTCTGACTTAAGTCATGTCACAAAATTTCAGAGATACATGTGTACATACATACAGAGTAACGTAATCTATACAGCCATACAAGTGATAACAATTAGCGCCATTTATTAGCTTTTGAATGAAATCTAACATGAAGGTAGCTAGATCAAACTCAGAGACCTATGCATGATACCCTCTGAACCCCCCAAACCATTCCTGCTTTTGAGGTTGGTTTGTGATGGCAGTATTCAAATCCTTTGCGAAGGAGAATGAGATCTAATGAAAAGTGTGGTATTTGTGCACTAAGGATTCATCCAATTGGCTGAACACATGCTTCTGACCAAGCGGGCATCCATTGTTTCTTCTGGCATGCATGGTTCCTCCTACAGGAGATGGAGTTTCTTGGGAGGCCAGTTCAAACCTATGGGACCATTTCACCCAGGAACAAAAGACTGTCATAAAATTCACCAATTTCTGCTCATAGAAAAGACAAGGTAGTATTAATTAATACATGTATTAATTATATCTGATTAATATACAGTAGCATGTATTTGTATTAATACACAGGTAGGAAGAGCTCAGGAGGGATTTTTTCCTTTGTTGAGACTGACAAGAACAGTAAGGTTTGGTTTTGGTGTTTTTCCTTTCCTGTGCAATTTGGAGTATGATCCTCTTACTAGGGTCCTCTGTTCATATATTACTTCTTTTGTTGCAGTGGCATGGTGTTTAGCAGTGTTTTTGTCTCCCTGCTTTTTTACCTATGATTTATTTGTGGGCTGTTTTTGGTGTTCCTGATTTTGTGCCTTGTAGTTGTGATGTAGAAAGGATTTGAAGTAGAATATTTTTAGGAATCTAAATTGGGCAGATGGCTGCCTGTAAATGTAGGGGACTGGACTCAATGGCCTTGGAGGCTCCTTCCAGAACTAAGGTCCTGTATTTGTAGCTCTTTCACTTTTACTTGTGGCCCCACCCCTCCATAAAAGGGTGCTTCCCTCCCTGCATAAATATCTCCCCTCCTGAGAGGGAAAGAGAAAAAAAATGTGATCCATTAGTTACACTGCTTAATGTAATTGTGGGGTGTACTTGGATACTTACCGTTAGCCCCTCCTGCCCCCAGATGTCCATGAACTATATAATAAAGCTTTTTTTATGACTGAATCTGAATCCAATGTTCTGCCATCTGTCTTTCAAAACACTGTAGTGCATTAGTGCTTCCCCTTAGTCCCCACCTGTAAACAAAATCTGTTGTTGGTTCTTGCTTGAATACTTTTTCCTAAGCCTTTTCAGTATGTCTTGGCACTACAGTCACTCTGAGAAAATCCTTTCACCGCATGATAAGTTAATGATCAGAGCTGATGAAATTCAAAATGATGTTCTTACAGCACACCTGCTAATGCACAGGGACACTGACTACAGCAGGTCTCTTCAGTGTCAGCCAATGTTTAGTGCATTGTTATGTTAGCTTAAAGGAATAATGTCAATGAAAACAAATTTAGACTTGAGCTTACATTAAAGTCACATTTGTTGTGGCTTTTTGAAAGTGAAATCCATATCTATTTTTGATGTATTAAAATGTTAATAGCAGTAATAAACCTGTCACTGAAAATTACTGCATCTCAAAAACCGACCTTGAAGAACTGTGAAGAGTCAGAATAGAAATATGTGCAGACAACTAAATTAGAACTAGAATATCTAATTTTAGGTCAGCCAACACTCAATAATCTTCTAAAGTCATTTCCAACTTCTTCCCCCCCCCATACTATGTATCTGAGTGACAAAGTAGAGAAGAGAGGTGAATAGCTAGTAGTCATATAAAAAAAATGAATTAAACTGGATTATGTTTACTCTCCAAGATGCATTTTAAACACATTTTAATTTTCTAGGATATCGTTGACATTAAGGTATTTTTTCAAAGTCATGAAATAACATTAGACATGTTGAGTTTGTTTATTTTGGGGGGGGGTTGGTTTCAACTACATCTCGAAGGAGGCTGGGGGGGGCATGGTGAGTTCCTGCAGGCGGCGGTGACACTGTTGGTGGTGGGAGCATGGCGGCGGCAAGCGGGAAGCTCCCACAGGTGGCTGCGGCACTGTCAGTGGTGGTGGTGGGGGAAGTGGCAAGCACTGACAGGTGGTCAACAACCCCCCCCGCAGACGCCAGTGGCAGCAGCCAGCAGTGATCGTGGACCACCCACAGACGCCACCGGTGGTGTTGGTGGTGAGGGTGGGGCTGGCGAGCGGTGACTGCCCGCAAGCACTGCCAGCAGTGTTGGTGGTGCCTTTTCACAGGGGGTGGACTGCCACACTCAGGGGGTGCACATGCATCGCCAATGAGTATAACATAACTCTTTTGGCTTCAGGAAGTAACTTTGCTACAGGGCAGTCAAGGTTATTCCCACTCATCTCACTTGCTAATATGACAGGGAAATCTATTGGTGCTGTGGAGCCTATACCATTATGCACTGCAGAAGCAACTGCAAAGAGCACGGTCTCATGTGAATTGGACAGCTTCTTCCATCCCTGTTTCCTTTCAGTAACGAACAGGACAGGCCAAAATTAGGCTTTAAAAAGAAATCCCCAGAAACCCCAAAGGCATGATGACCAATATAAATTACTGTCTGTGTGATTAAATTGCTGTCTGTATGAGCCCCATAGTCAATGTTGTTGTTTAAACATAATACTGACTCACAGTTGTTACCAGCCCTGCTCCCCCGCTACAAAAGAAAAAAAGACTCACCAGTGTTCCTAGATTAGACTTTAATATCTGAGGTACTCAGTTCATTTTTGTATTGCCAAGTTGTCACTATTTTTTTAAATATGCCTTATATTCTGATTACCTGTGGCATGGCATGAAGTAGTATTTGTTATTATCAATTGCTATTTACAGTAATTAGAAAGCAGTGTGTTTACTGACTGCAGCATCCATGGGTTTTGTTTTTTTTTCTTAATATTTTTGTGCAGTATAGGGAAAGGGAATGGGAAAGGTGCACAAGTGATTATTTGCAAATGTCCTAGGTCAGCAGAACAGCTCAGTATAGCCTTTAGGTGTATCTATACTCTGCACAGCACTGAACACAATCAAATGAAGTTCTGTCATTCTGTATGGAAATTAAGAATGTGCTTAAATACAGTACTGAACTTGGCTTGGTTTTCAACTTCTTGTAATCTGCAATGTATGGATCTTGGACAGTACCTTGAATTTGTGACTAACAAGGTACATGTGTTCTGAACTTCTAAGAAACACTGCAAAACTCTAACTGGGAGTTTAAAATAAATAAAGGGCAATACTTGCATCCTTGCTGGAACTTCTGGTTTTTTGGGGGTTTTTTTGAAGTAATGCATGGGATTTTATTCAACTCTGAGCTTCTGAGTTGGTGGGAATATTGTCATTTCTTGATATGTGAATTATGTTCTCCAGTTAACAGAAGTTACTAAATAGTTCAATTTATCTATATCACATAAAAGATACCCCAGGAAGAAAGAGATTTATGATTTTTGAGAGCAAGTCTGATGCTATTAGTGGTACAGCACATACCAGACTCATGAATTAACATCATATCAGCAGAAGACAGTGTAGCTCACACATTCAACTACGGGCTTTGGATCATTTTGTTTTATGCCATATAAAAAGGATGGTGTTGAGAAACTGATAGATGCACAAAAAGCAAGATCCCAGATCTGCAAACTTTTTCTCAGTCAGCAGCATATTCTTATGTAAGTTATCTCATTTAAAGTCATTAAGATTATTTGTATAAATGTTATTTGGTAGAAGCAGAGGTTTCAGAAACTGGAGTATGATAATTAACCAATCTCAAACAAGATTTCCAATGTTTTACTGTTTTCATTTTCAAAAGCATATTAAACTGACACCATTAGAATTGCTGCTTGAATCTGTTTTCATTGCTTTGTGTCTAAAACACTAAATCATGGTTGCAAGTGTTTTGATTTGTCATATTAGTAAATGTATTTGTTGTTCTTTTGATTGCATTTTATATATGAATTTTTGCAATGCACGATGGAGAATTGCCTTAGGAGACATATGGTTAATTCTGTTCCAGTATTGCAATGGGACATCTTAGGGTTTGAGCATCTGTTCAAGAATATTGCTTAGTAGTTTAGCATTCAAGTGGATCATATATCCCAGTACGTTTATTGACCTTTATGGTGAAATGTTCAATAAACACATAAAATAGAATGCAAAGAACAATCTGGAAAAAAAAAAAAAAAACTTGGTATTTTTAATGTTGCTAAATGTATGCTGTAAACTGAGTAGGAAAATAGAGGGATATGGAATTTCAATTAGTTCACAATGTGGCATGTAATTTAGATTTTAAAAGTATAAAAGATGGAGCTATACTCAAATAGATGAATGATAATGTACTTACCTTAAGCAAACACACATAGTATGAGAAATTAGAGCAGAATTAGGGACCATGATCTCGTAAACCAGAATTGAAAGAAATTTATTTTGCTTCTTACAGCTGTAATGTCAATATTCACAATCATAATTGTATATATACATACATAAGAAAGGACGAAAACTCTGGAAATGTATTCCTGTATCTCAAAACAATACCTAGAACCAGCAACAGATAATAATTTAGACCAGGGTCACATGTATATGCTTATTTTTTTGTGTCTGTGAATTGTTCCAATTAAATCACTTATAGTATTCAGAAGTATATAGCTATGAATGTGTATAAGTTATTTACATGCTTTGGAACTAAAAGCATATTGCTAATGATTTGGGAGAATGCATATAAAAGTGGGAAGGGTTTATACTCCAAATGTTTTATTCAATGATCATATCATTTGAACACTGATAGAAACAAAAAGGAAAAACACAACAACAAATGAGCATTAAGATATGACATTGTAATGGGATAACATGATCCACATATACTTAGTGAGTGAGGAGGAACTTGGGATAGCATCTAAGGAGCCATGCTATGACTGTTTTGAGCTAAAATAGCAGCTCTTTTAGGCCTGGTACAGACATTACATTTTTACTGGTATAAGTTCTTGGAAAACATTCTAAACCCATAATGGTACAGAATTTGAGTGCATGTAGACTGGTCTAAAAATGGTGGAACCTGGTTTAAATGGACCTGGATTAATATGCACTCAAACATAATAGATTTAGCTTAGACCAGTGCATTGAATTTCTGTACCAGATTCCCTATCAAATTAAGTTAGGTCACTGTTCACTGGCATCCCAGGCTCCTTTGTGAGACCTCACTAGCCTCCCCTTGCAGGAAACTGAGGTAGAACTCACCCTGCACCCAGCCCCAGGCTCTCGCAGAGTCTAGTTAGCACAGTGGCTGATGATGACAGGGCAGTGGAGGCAGGCATGCTTGGCCATGCCCTGCAGCCTGTCATTGCTCCCTTGGTCTCTGCCTACTTGTAGTTGCAGGAGATCCCTAGGTAGATGTGCAGGAGCCTGCCCGGGGACTCCCATGCTCCCATGAGTGGTTGCTGTCCCAAAGAAGCTGGCCAGGTTGCTGGGGGTGGGTGAACATAGTTGCTTCCAAAGCCTGTCTACAGTTGACAGAGATGGCTATGGCTGACAATGATGGGGGAGTGGGAGGGGGTGCTCAGCCATGCCCAACAGCCAATCAGGGGTGGTCTAGCTGCTCAATTGTGCTTGGCAGTCACTGGCAGCCCAGAGTACCTACTGGAACGCATTGAAGCATTTAAGCCCAACCTGCTGGCCTTGGCCAGTGTAGGCAGCCCGCATGCTGCCCCCCCCCCCCCCCAAAGTATGAACGTGTGTTCTGTCTGCTCCTGAACTAACTTACATCACTTACAGAAACACACGTAAGTTTGATAAATTCCACCTCGGGCTTTTTAAATGTCTGTACTTGGCCTTAATGAGAAACAGAACAAATATCTTCGAGATTGTAACAGAAACAGAAACACTGTCTTATTCCCATCCTGCCTTTTTACTATGGAATGCCCCAGGTTTTGTTTTTTTCTTTACATTCTGCAACAAACATTTGTGTAGAAACCCCAGCTGCTGTGTTCCAGATTTCTTATATTTTGGCATTAAAATTGTCTTGCAGGCTAGAAAAGTATGTAGTGTTATAAATTACTACTTTTGACCTCAGTCGTCACCACTACTTAAGGTTTTGGATTGAGATTTTTTTTTTTTTAACTTTTGCCCTTAACTCTATTTATAAATGTTCTAAACACTCATTAAAGAGCGCTACATGAAATAATTGTACTTAAGGGATTCCTTAATTGTGATTTCTCTTCCACTGTATTAACTGCAAAACCATTAGGTGTGTTCAGTCAGGAGGGGAACAAATGCTGTAAACCTTAGGCTTTTGCTATGGCTATCTTCTACATTTTTTCTACCATCTTACAAAACTTAAAGCAGCAATTTTTATTCTGAAAATAGTCTTTAGACACACTGGATTGTGTGTGTATTTAACATTTCTTTCTGTGCTGTACATTTCTGTATTAGCACATTACACAGAAGTGTTGATGGATAGAACTTGGGGTTTTTTGGCTTTGTGATTTGATTACACAAACTATGTTGCCATGCAAAAGCAGGTGGCAAAATGTGAATCCAGGGTAATAACCATTATCTTCATTTACTTTACTATTTAGGAAGCACAGATGTTAACTATATAACAACAAGGTGGTTCTTCTTGTAATAACCAGCTGTTAGGTCCTCCTGCTGTAACAGTAGCCAAATAGGCCTATGTTGCTTTGCCATGTTCAAGGCAATTATTGCTTGGTGACTTGAAACAGAACTGTATGGTCTAGTTTTTCATCAAAATGGATTTGGTAATTTGTTTTGTTTTTAACTGTTTTTTTGTTTGTTTGTTTGTTTGTTTTTTGCTTTATTCTTTAAAGCTGCTAATACCACATGCAAAAAAGTAAGTAAGGACAGAGGAACTCACTTGCTTAGCCAATGCCAGTTTGCTGTTCCTCCCAGTCCAGAGAGCAGTGGCAGTGATGGCAACAGTAGGGTTGGGTATGGGATTCCCCTTCCCTACCTGCTCTCCCAGAACAGCACCGACACCTGAAAGTAAGCCAGGGGAGGAGTGGGGAGTAGGGATCTAGGGCACTAGGGTTGAGGGTGGCTGGCCTGTTCTGTGGGGAGGGGGCTGATCAAGGCTGGTTGGGGATGGGGCAGGGGGCAGTGATCCAATTGGCAGGGTGGGAGGGGGGGACAGTGGGTCTGATTTGGGCGAGAAGAGGGGACACACCTGGGGTGTTTACACTAAAGTATATCTTAGAATGGCTATACAGTAAGCTGGGTATCACAGATCAGAAAGTAACCTAGGCTGCAGTGGTGTAACTTTAAGCCACTTAATGAGCGCTTAAAATAAGTTTTGTGTGTTAATGTGCAAAGACAATCCAGGGGTAAAGAACTCCAGGAGCCACTTAAAGGCCCCATATTGTTCCCTTCAAGCAAAAAGTATTTGTCCTCAAAATATTAGTGCTTACTGACAGTGGTATCCATAGTGGTATTTGCAAAATAAATCTATCTGTAGCTGGCTACATGATTGGATATCTTGCATTTGCTTCTGAATGTGATGATTCATGAATAATTCAGGTTCAGTTATTGCTAGCTGAAGTTAAAAAAAAAGAAAAAGAAAAAAAGAAGCACCAGCTCTGGAAAGAAAAATCTGTGTTAAAGTAACATAACTTAGTATTATTATGCTTTGTTCACTACACCAATTCCTTATGGAATATCTATTGAAACTTTAAGGTTATGGTCAGCCAGTCATAGGAACTGGTTAAGGTACTTGAGGCCATATCTTTTTCTGTGTGACTATGCTCCCTCCATAACAACTGCATTCTTCTGAAACTGCATAATTATTAAATTCAAGGATAAGACCCCAGAGTGCAGTCTCTTGGCCTGGAAATATCTTGCCTGAACACTTCATGTTTGCTTGAGAATGAAACGCAAGGCTCCTGTATCTAACAGTTTTCACATAAAATATATCATACAACAGGTGTAGGAAATGAGATTTTATAACACACTTTAAAGTGCTTAGAGTCCAAAGTAATTTGCATGGCATAAATTTGGATAAATTTAAACTATATATTTTCTGTCACTTGAAAATCTTGTAAAATGTTGGTTTTACCCTTCACTTTCAGGAGAAGAAAGTAATGACATTTTCATAATTAATTTATACTTGCATGTTTTAATATACTTGATTCTGCAGGTCTATTCATCTGTTCCAATACTTCCCAGGAATTCAGTGTGTGCTTCTGTAGATTTGTTTCTGCTGCCATTTATTCAACAGCTAGTTTAGCAAGTTAGGGTGCCTGTACACAAGCGTGGAGTCTGCTCTTATGCGCTGTAATTACAGTCCGTCAGGGCAGGCTCGATTAATTGAGTCTGCTAGAGCGTGGTAATTACTGTGCTCCAGCAGCCTCCCACGTCTCATGTTTCAGGGTCTGTGTGCATCAGGGCCGCTGAATGAGGTTCAGTTCAACTGCTGTGCCCCCACTGCCTTTTTGAAGAACAGGGCTGCTGATACATGAGACACTGTGGTGCTTTAATTAGAGAGACTCTAATTAAATGTCTCATCACCTTGTAGTAACATTGTTGCTGTGCCATGCTTCAGTACTTCCACTAGGAAGTACTAAAGCATGGTGCAGTAACCGCCTGTACTGCACCATACACACAGTCTAGTTATCTTTAGCAGCTACTTCACCATGGTAGCATGCTATACCGGGGGAGTATGCAGCTACAGCAAAGTAGCTACTGGTCACATGTATGATGCATATATCTAAATCACTTTTACATGTGCTCCAGGGATGGGGGGGTGGGGGTAGGGCTGCTTTAATTAGAGAGACTTTAAAGAGACTTTAGAGAGACTTTAAAGTCTCTCTAATTAAAGCACCCCTACCCCCCCCCCATCCCTGTGTTGTCCCCAAAGGACAGTGAGTTCGTGCCTGGTGCGCTTGTGCCAATAAACACACAGGGGTGAAGGATCCAACTTAATCTTTATTTCTGCGCAGAAAGTGGTACTTGGCAATTGTTCGCAAAGCAAGCACACCCACCCAAGTGGGTATCAGCCTTATATAGCCTCTTCTAGCCTTACACACTGTATAGTCACTATAGGTTTCCCCTTTTGGTCCATGCGCACTTCACCCTAGCTACAGACTACCCCCTAGCCAGCTGAACTTGCCTTCATAATAGTTAATTTGCTGATGTGGCACCTGTTATTCAGCCAGCTTAGCAAGCAACCCCCCTTTCCAACTCCACCAAGTAACCCCCCTTCCAACTTCCCCTGGGACCTCGCTGATACAGCCTTTCCTTCTAGCAAGGCCAGCAATTAAGCAACTAAGCAACAAGCGATCTCCCCGAGCCTAAACAACCTACTCTATGCCCTTGGTTAGATAAAATACTTTTTCAAAACATACAAAGCTGTTCCCAAAGTATAAAAAAAACATATAAAGGTTTCAGGGGTACTCATCATATACCCACTTCGAGGCTATGGCCCTATGAAAGAGGACCATAGTCCTCGACCATCTTTATCATCTCCAGAAATCTCTTCGCTCCCTCCCAATTGTTTTGGATTGGGTTTGTAACTGATGGTTTTACAAACATCATGCGGTGAACGGGGGAAGAAATTGATTTCTTGAGTACCTCACAACATATTGTCACACACTGTACCCCACAACAAATCATCAAGAAAATACACATACCTGCCACAACTAATAGGAAAATTTGCTTAAGCCATGAAAAATTAGGAAGCCAAGAAGTAAGCCATGAGAAGTCGAACCCTTCCCCTTGCTTAATGTGAGACAGAACTTCTTTTAACTTCTGCACCTTTGACTCTATTAACTCGGAATTATCTGTCAAATTAAAACAACACATTCCCTCGAACTCTTCACATCCATGGTTATGCCTCAGCATTAAGTAATCTATGGCTGCTCTATTTTGCAGAGTAGCTCCTCTTAGTTCTTTCATTTCAATATTGAGGGCAGCTAGGGCCTGTGAAGTTGTATTTAGGCCCTTTGTCAGGGCACAGGCCACCTTACTAAGCTGCCTCTCAGCGTCCACCACTAGGCCTGGTACCCCTACTATGGAAACTGCTAAGGACAATACCTTGGCCTTACTCAGGAGGTTTACGTCACTATCACAGGATTCATCTAGCACCTTCAAACCTCTCTGGTGACGCTTACTAGAGGTCATAGGCATACCCGGTAGCCAGACAGTCAACCGGCCCAGAGCACAAGGGCCTTCTGTGGCATTGGCTGGGATGTATGAATAGGCAGTCTTCCCACAAAGGAGGAACCACCCCTGGGGTAATACAACATGACCGTAGTTGCAAGATACATTAGTCACGTCTGAGCAATTGAAAATTTTCATTTCTTTGGTTTGGCTTTTGCAACCTTGGGTACAGTTCACAAAATTGGCACAGCTGATGTTATCAGGGGAGGTGACTGTCAACAAATCTATTTCAAAGGTACTAGCGTTTCTTTCTGTGGTAATGGTTCCCCACATGCAGTTGTTAGTGTAATTGATTGGACCTCCTATTCCCCCAGATGCGAACCAAGTCTGATTCCGGAGTGCTTCTAATGGAGTGGGCACCCCTATAAGGCATGACGTGAAAATATCGTCAACTGATGTTCCACCTGCCAAACAAAAATGAGTGACATTTCATACGTCCTTTGCCAAATGAACCCACACATTTTGACTCTTATCGAACCTTTGATGCACCAACCCCTTAGACTCTAGAAACATTACACCTATGCAAAGAACTACTTTCCACATGGTTGATGTTTAAACAGAAATTTAAGTCCTTCTACTGGCTCTGCTGTCCAACGGTGTCCGTTTGTGTCGGCTTCCGGTGCGACACTCTCAGCAACTTCTCCCGCAGGTGGTACTTCTGGTGCAGCCTTTACCCAAGTGTAGTGTATCCACAGTTTTACCCCCTGAACTTTCACTGCAGCGTGAGTGGTGAGAATCATAGGATACGGTCCATTCCACCTGGGCTGAAACGGCTCGTCTTTCCACGTTCGGACCAGCACCTCGTCTCCGATCTGGAACTTGTGGACTGGTGTATCTAAGGGGAGTGGAAGTCGTTCCTGGACATACCTGTGGAGAGAAGATAATACAGCAGACAAAGAATACAAATAGTCTTTTATCCAACCTTCCTCTTTAACATGCATTTGACTCCCATGTGTCACCACTGGATTCTTAGGATATGGCTTGCCATACATTAATTCAAATGGGCTAACTCCCAATTTAGCTCTAGGGGCTATGCGCACTCTAAGCAAGGCAAGAGGCAGAGCTTCGGGCCATTTCAACTGAGTCTCTTGGCAAAGTTTAGCCAGCTGTCTTTTTAGAGTCTGATTCATTCGTTCCACCTGTCCACTTGACTGCAGTCTCCATGCTGTATGAAGGTCCCATTGTATCCCCAGAGCCCGGGAAGCTGCCTGGGTCACTTCTGACACAAAGTGTGGCCCTCGGTCCGAGGCTAATCCCTCCGGGATTTTGAATTGTGGAATCATTTCTTTTACCATCACTCGGACCACTTCTTTTGCTTTGTTGGTTCGGTATGGGAAGGCCTCAGTCCATCCAGTCAGAGTATCCACAAGCACTAACAGGTATTTGTAGTGTCCCTTCCTGGGAACTTCAGAGAAATCTATCTGCCAACATTCTCCTGCTAATAGTCCTTGCCTTCCTGCTCCTGGCGGAGGTTTGGGGGAAATCTTAGGATTGTTGGCACAACAGACAGGGCATCTTCGCACTATCTGTTCTGCTGTTTTTCTCATCTTAGGTCCCACTACAATTCTTTGGAGACCTTGGGTCATGGCGTCAGCTCCCATATGGGTGCTCTGGTGGTACTCTTGGAGCATTTTGCTAAGAATCAATTTTGGCATCAGGACTTGTCCTTCAGGCAAAACCCACCATCCATCTTGTTGTTCTTTGCTTCCCAATTTCTCTGTGAGTTGGTTCTCTTTTTCAGTATATTTGGGAGGTTCTTCAGGCAACACTACCTGAGCCATCAAAGCCAACATTTGAGTCTCCTGAACTTGTTCTCTAGCTGCCGCCTTTGCTGCAGCATCTGCTCATCGATTTCCTCTTATAACCTCACCATCTCCCTTTTGATGGGCCTTACAGTGCACCACAGCTACCTCTAGTGGTTCCATCACGGCTTCAAGTCATTTCAGGATCTCTGTTCCGTGTTTTATTGGGCTTTTGCTTGCCGTTAAGAGTCCTCTCTCTTTCCATATAGCTCTGTGGGCGTGTAAGATTCCAAAAGCATACTTCGAATCCGTGTATATAGTGGCTGTCTTTCCTTTTGCTAAATGGAGAGCTCGGGTCAGCGCAATAAGCTCAGCTTTCTGCGCAGAGGTATTTGGAGGCAAGGCGTTTGCTTCCACGGTATCCCATGATGTAACCACGGCGTATCCCGCCTTTCGGGTTCCATTGTCCATGAAGCTGCTTCCATCTGTGTAGAATTCAAGGTCTGCATTAGGTAGTGGAGCATCTTTAAGATCCGGCCGGCTAGCATACACACTCTCAATAGTTTCAATGCAATCATGATATAATCCTTCATCCTGTTCCAATGGCATCAGTGTAGCTGGGTTCAGGGTACTAGAGGTTTGCAACTGTATGTATCCTTGATCCAGGAGAGCCGCCTGGTACTTAGCCATTCATCCAGGGGAAAGCCAGGTTCCCCCCTTTGCATCCATCACCGCCAGCACTGAATGTGGGGTATACACAGTCATTGGCTGTCCTAAAGTAAGTTTCTTAGATTCCTTTACCAGCATAGCGGTAGCTGCCACTGCTTGCAGGCAGGCCGGCCATCCCAAACTAGTGGGATCCAATTGTTTGGAGAAGTAGGCCACTGCTCTTTTCCAGCTACCTAAGTACTGGGTCAGCACTCCTGATGCCACTCCTTGGCGTTCATGAACATTAAGCTGAAATGGTTTATTCAGGTCAGGTAGGCCCAGGGCCGGCACCGTCATGAGGGCCTGTTTGATAGTGTCAAAGCTCTTTCGGCATTCTGCCATCCATTGCAAATCTCCCTCGCTGCCAGCAGTGGCCTCATAAAGAGACTTGGCTATCAGTCCAAAATTGGGGATCCAGATCCGGCAGAATCCTGCCATCCCCAAAAAGCCTCGCAACTGTCTCTTGGTCTTTGGGACTGCCATCTGGCAGATGGCCTCTTTTCTCTCAGGGCCCAACATCCTCTGACATTGCGAGATGTCAAATCCCAGATATCATACCCTCTTTTGCTTGATCTGGGCTTTCTTCCGAGACACCCGGTATCCCACTTGTCCTAGGAAGTTCAGTAAACTTACGGTCAGCAGGTGTCACTCTTCCCTCGTTTTTGCTGCAATCAACAAATTATCCACATACTGTAACAGGGTATCTGATGTCCCTTTGTCCCACTTCTGAAGGTCGGTACTTAGGGCAGTGCTGAAAATAGTGGGACTGTTCTTAAAACCCTGAGGCAAAACTGTCCAGCACATTTGGGTTTTTCTCCTAGTATTCGGGTCTTCCCACTTGAATGCAAAAATCTCTTGGCTGTTTCTTTCAAGTGGGATGCAAAAGAAGGCATCTTTCAGGTCCAGGACTGTAAACCACTGTTCCTCTGCAGACAAAGTAGCCAGCAAAGTATAAGGGTCCTGCACCATCGGATGGAGGGTCACTGTGACCTTGTTCACGGCTCTGAGGTCCTGCACAAAACAATACTCGTTACTGTGGGGTTTTTTTACAGGCAAAATGGGGGAATTGAAAGATGATTGACACTCCCGAAGCAAACCACGTTCAAGGTATCTCTTTATAAGTGGTTCCAGGCCTTTCCAAGCTTCTATTTTCAATCGATACTGTGGCACCCTGGGCGGGGTAATTCCCGGCTTTAAATCAATGCTTACAGGGGTGGCCAGTTTGGTTCTTCCTGGCTTCTCTCCCACCCATACCCAGGGTACTACAGCGTCTTCTACTTCAGGGGGAATTCTCCCTTCCTCCCCCTCCTGCAATAGGAGACACACCTGAGCCTTCCAGGCTTCCTCAGTTGGTATCTTCATAGTAATTTTGCCCTCCGAAAAGGTCAATTGGGCCTGCAATTTGCACAGGAAATCCCTCCCAAACAAAGGTATGGGGCACTCAGGCATATACAGGAACTGATGACACACTTTCTTTCCTCCCAATTTGCATTCCATGGGTGGCACAAAAGGATGATACGTCCACTGGCTGGTGGCTCCAATTATGGGGATCTTGGTTTTTGTAAGGGTCCTTTAAAATTGGTTACAACTGAATGCGTGGCTCCACTATCTACTAGAAAGTCAATAAGTTCTCCCCCTACTTGCATTTTAACCAGGGGCTCATCGGGGGAGACAGGGATTACTGCAGTGTTCGCCCCTGGTCCCCGTCACTCCTGGTCAGAGTCATCTAACAACAATCTTTCTTCCTCCTCTCATCTCTTCTCCCCCCTCTTGGGGCACTCATTTTTCCAATGCCCTTCCTGCTTGCAAATAGCACACTGATTAGGTCCAAGCCTGGGACCCTGGCCGTAGCCTCCCGGAGCATAGCTCACGCCTCCTCTATGCCCTCTACTTCCCCTGCCCCGTCCTCGACTCCTCTGATCTACAATTGCCGGTGCCAAGAACAATGCTTGTAACGACGCCTGTGCCTTCATTCTCTTATCTTCCTTTTTCTCCTTAACCTGATCTCGGTTGGAGTATACCTTATAAGCAATCTCAATCTTTTGGCTGATGCTCATTCCAGCTGCTCCTTCAGCCTTCTGTAGTTTTTTTCAAATATCTGGGTCTGACTGTCCTATAAACAGTGTGTTAAACATCTTAGCATTTTCTGGCAGCTCCAGATCTAAATCCGTCCACTGTCTGGCTGCCTCGCACAACCTCCCATAAAAACTGGATGGATCCTCCTCCGGACCCTGCCGCACTTCGTACAATTTAGACAATTTTTTTCTGCTTGGGGATAGCCTTCCGGAGAGCAGCCAGCACAAACTCCTGATACAGCTCTAACTCCTTCCGGCCCCCTCGGGTGTTGGGATCCCAGTCTTGATTTTCCTTAGGGCAAAGTTCATCTACATTACCGGCTGGGTGACGCTGCTGTGCTATTGTGCGTGCTTTCTCTAAGACCAACCTTTTTTCTTCTGGAGTCAGAAGAGCGGCCAATAAGGCCTGAATATCTATCCAGTTTGGTTGGTGGGCGAGGAAAATAGTAGAGAACAACTGGGCCATTGCCTCCACATTCTGGCGATATTGGCCCACGGACTGTTTCCAATTTATCAAGTCTGCCGTGATGAATGGCACATGGACAAAAACTGGTTCACCCTCAGGACCCACCGCTTGTTGCAAAGTGGCCTGAACTACTGGTTGGGCCCCTGATCGTAAGCGACTCTCCACAGGGCTAAACGCCCCATCTCCTACAGTCCCTTCTACTGCCAGATTGCTACCACCCGCATCCACCGGACCCGGGGACAGCACCCCAGGGCTGTCAGGCGAGGTGGGGGACAACGGACTGGACGAGCCAGCCGGGAGTCCCTGACGAGCCATTACAGGTGCAGTGGAAGTCCCCTGTGGTGACGCAGGGCTCACAGGATGAGACGGGGGAGCCGTGGGAGCAATTAGCAACTGCACGTCTTCCTCCTCCGGCTCCTTCGGACATACTGTGGTGACCCTCCATAAAGCCATTACCCCACTTCCCCTAAATATCCCACATGACTTCTGCGTAACCCCATCCCCATACAAAGTCATATATGCCTCTACATAAAGCATCTCATCCCACTTCCCTTGGCGCCTACAAAACAATTGTAACTGCAAGATTGTGTTATAATCCAAAGACCCATTCACTGGCCAGGCTGCACCATCTGCAAGTTGGTACTGTGGCCAACATGTATTGCAATACCGAATCATCTGTTGTTTTGTCATAGGGTCACTTCCAAAATTTGGCTAATTTTTCAAAATGCATCCTAAGGGACTGCAGGGTGGAATTTTGGACTGGTTACTTCCCATTATCCAACTACCGGAAGGCGACCGCCGCTCAGCCTCAGAACCAAACTGATTAAAGGGAGTTCACAGGGCTGCCACCCGATCTCACTCGCGTAGGGTGTCTACACGATCGGAACTTTTAAAGCTGTCTCTTTCCCAACCTGCTCAAAATATTAAAAGAAGTACTCACCAGTCCATTGCAACCTCCCTCGCCCCACCCGATTAAGTTGGTCCTTCTAGCGTTGCGCCTTTGTGCCTGTCCACGACTCCATCAGGCAACCAGGAGACGGTCAGATCTCCGACGAATAAGGTCGGTGGCGCCTGGCCCTCGCGCCGTCCACAGTTGTTGCCGGAGCCGAAGAGGTGGACCGGGCAAGGCAGTCAGCTAAGGTCCCTTCGTGGTCGCCAGAAATTGTTGTCCCCAAAGGACAGTGAGTTTGTGCCTGGTGCGCTTGTGCCAATAAACACACAGGGGTGAAGGATCCAACTTAATCTTTATTTCTGCACAGAAAGTGGTGCTTGGCAATCGTTCGCAAAGCAAGCACCCCCTCCCAAGTGGGCATCAGCCTTATATAGCCTCTTCTAGCCTTACACACTGTATAGTCACTATAGGTTGCCCCTTTTGGTCCATGTGCACTTTGCCCTAGCTACAGACTACCCCCTAGCCAGCTGAACTTGCCTTCATAATAGTTAATTTGCTGATGTGGCACCTGTTATTCAGCCAGCTTAGCAAGCAACCCCCCTTTCCAACTCCACCAAGTAACCCCCCTTCCAACTTCCCCCGGGACCTCGCTGATACGGCCTTTCCTTCTAGCGAGGCCAGCAATTAAGCAACTAAGCAACAAGCGATCTCCCCGAGCCTAAACAACCTACTCTATGCCCTTGGTTAGATAAAATACTTTTTCAAAATATACAAAGCTGTTCCCAATGTATAAAAAAACATATAAAGGTTTCAGGGGTACTCATCACCTGGAGCACATGTAAAAGTGATTTAGATATATGCATCATACATGTGACCAGTAGCTACTTTGCTGTAGCTGCATACTCCCCTGGTATAGTGTGCTACCATGGTGAAGTAGCTGCTAAAGATAACTAGACTGTGTGTATGGTGCAGTACAGGCGGTTCCTGCACCATGCTTTAGTACTTCCTAGTGGAAGTACTGAAGCATGGTACAGTAACAATGTTACCGCAAGGCAACGTGTAGATACACCCATAGTGTTTGAGTGCTTAATGATCAGCATTGCTTAATACAGCTTTCTGTATAGCCTAACTGGTACCTATATGGTTTGTGTCAGAGCTTCATAAAGGTACAGTTCCTCACATTCCATTTATATTTACAGTCATAGAGGGTAGTTACTTTTTCTTTCAGAATATGAGTGGATATATTCTAATGGAGTTACTTGCCTTTAGGATTCAGTACTTTAATAATAATGGAAGACTTGTAACCAAATCCTGTTGTTTGGAAATCCTGTGTTTTCCAGTTAACCACATCAGAATTTGAAATTATAACTTTAGGTCCAATGCACTAAACTAGTTATCTACATGAATTATTTTAAACTCAAAGTTTATGCTAATGCTACCAGATAAATTGTGGCATAATAACAACACATTTGAAAAAGAATAATAAAAAGCCATGAAGAAATTATTTTAACCTGAGTTCAGTGGCAGTTACAGAAAAATGTGCCTAGTCCTCCTAGACCCTCCTTTTTTATTTATTTATTTATTTATTTGTTTTTTTACTGCTGTATTCTGCAAAAGGAACCCATTAAGCAGAAACAGCTGAGACATGGCAAGGTGTAGATTCCATAAGGAGATTAGTTCAGTTGCAAATATATAGAGCAAAAAATGAGGAAAACTTTCAATTATTGACTCAAGGAAAGGAGTTCTGCAAGGTGATCTGCCTTTGTATAATCAGTCTGCCTGTAAACATGGATTTTCAAGGCTCTGCAAAAGGTGAAATATATTCTGGATATAACATGGTAAACATAATATATATAGATATTGATATATAGATATCGATAGATAGATAGATAGATTGAATTTCATTAGTAGATGTTAAGAGTTATGAACCCAAAAAGATGACAAAGCCAGTAGGGAAATACAGATTGCCCAAGCAAGGGAGTGACATAAGAGGGATGGGGGTGAGGAGGAGAATGCAACTAGGTTACAGAAAATACAATGTTAGCCAATTATGCCTGGGGTGGGGGACCTGATCTGAGCCTTCAAGAGGCCAAGAAGTGATCTATATATATAAAAAAAATAAATAAAAGCATAGCACTTACACTGTGCTTTCCAAGGATATTGCTGGTCTTGGAATTTGGTAGAGACAGATCAAAAAGAGAGCATGTTTCTTTAGATTTATAGCAGGATTTCAGCTGCTTGAACAATATTGCTTCTACTGAATAACTGGGACAGTAAGATGTAATGATTTGAGAAAAGAAATTAAGTATATCTGATTCAGCTACCATTGCTAAAAATGGCAGTATTTCTATATCAAAATGCAAATACAGCATTTTTGAATGTCTGATCTGAAAAGAAACATGATGAAGGGAAAGGCAGATACTAAATGCAGAAGATTAATTCTAAGAAAAGGTAAGCAATTTTCATTTTTTATTTATGTTAGCAGTAAACAACTAAAATTTGAGTAGCTTTGAAGATTACTGCTTGAAAATAGGAGGAACTAGTTCAGCAAATAAAACAACAATTTTCCCCCCTAAATAAGTTGTTTGGCAAGAAAAAGATAACTTTACAGTTAACTTTACAACCCTTACCTGTTTTCTTATAGGCTAGGGGCAGAAATTACATATACACTGGTTTAAGTGATCAGAAACTAGTTTAAACCTGTAACAGAACAGACATTCAGTGCACACAAACCAGTTTCAAAATAGCTGAAACTGGTTTAAGATAAATCTGGTTGAATATAGTATCAGACTTAACTGATTTGGGTCAAACTGGTTTATGCAATGTCAGTCCCAAACCCTTTTCTGGTTCAAGTTAAATCACAGTCCCCCAGCATCCCAGCATGCTTTGCAGCCCTGGGCTTGGCTGTGCTGTCTGTTCCAGCAGAGAAGGGTCGGGGGGGGGGGGTAGGCAGGGACTGCCCTCCCCCAGGAAAACCCCTGCTGAAGCCAGGGAGGCAGATTAAACTTTCCTTCCCCTGAGAACAGAGCTGCCCTGCCCTGCCCTGCCCTGCCCTGCCAAAAATGTACAGCTGGCTGTGACTGTGGATTACAAATCCCAGAGGCACCTGGAAGCATGAAGAGGAAATGAACACACAGCCCATGCTGGCTACATGCCAGAGAGCTGTGCTCTAGCACCTCCTGGCTTCTGGTATGAGCCTGAGGCTTTTTGACTGTCTGTACTCAGCCACAGTGAGATCTTCTAGTTTTGAGGAGACTGATGAATGTTTGACCAAAATATTTCTCATTACATTTTAGTGCTCTATGTCTGGTATATTAAGCATCCCTTTACCAGTTTATGGGATTATAAAGGAGTAAATCATAGGAGTGCCTGGGCCTGCAAGTTGAATAACTTTTCGACCACATTCACTAATTAGCCACTCTCTAGAAAGAACAAGATTACCTTGGAACTGTTCATTTCTGTACAGTTTGCGTAATGTCCTCCTCCTCACTTTTGCTTTGCACTGAGTACACTACACCTTTAAGGGTTAAACAGGCTTCAGAAATAACTGTTGTCAACCTTGGTAGAGTATGGATTAATTCAACCACTAGTCAGTGCATATATGAATCATATGAAGACCCTGCTAACAGGCTTGAATGAATGCAGAACTGGGCATACTATGTATAGCATATGTGATGTACTGGCAAAGTAGCTAACTTAGTTTTAAAGTAGTCTCAAAGGCCAACATCCAACAACATGGATGGAGTTAAATAATATTAATGGAGTTCATCCTGAAAACACTGACTCCCTGGAGACTTACGACTGCTATTTTATGCAAGTCTAGAACATAGCTACATTTCTGTTATGAATACCCAAACATTATGGGAGCCTTCCTTGTTCAGCTTAACATAGCTACTTTTTCAAACCATAAGCACTTAAGTATTTGTCTTATGCTATATCTTCATAACTAATATGCATCCACACAACACATATTACTAGATCCTTTAATCAGCTGTCATTCAATAATCTGACCATCTTTCTCAAAGTGATAACTTTCATTTTTGCATTCAAAAACAGGGAGGCTGCCTCTTTGCTGGAGTTTGCCCTTCATTGCCTCTAGGTGATCTATCTAGTGATATATTTTTTTAGTGGACCAACTGTATGATTGGCATAGACATAAGTAAGCTTTCCGGTATCACAGCACTTTCCTCAGGTAGATACTATGACACATGAAAGCTTGCCTATGTTTATACTAACCATACAACTGGTCCAGTAAAAGATATTGGCAACTAGAATTATTTTCTCATGCATCTCTTGGAACATCATGGCAGTTATATTACCTCAACACTACCTGATCACCCCTTTGCTATTTTACAAAATCACCCACTTAGTTCAGTTCAGCTGACCCTTTAACTGATCAGGCATGTAAGGGTGACTTTGTGGCTAGGGACAGAAATTGCACACAAACTGGTATAAGTGATTGTAAACTGGTTCAGATCTGTAATGCAACAGAAGTTCAGTGCACATAAACCACTTTCAAAATGGCCAAACCTGGTTTAAGATAAATCTAGATATATGTAATATCAGATTTAACTGATTTGGTTTAAATTGGTTTACTGAACTTTTGTCCAAGATGTCCTCCAGATTTAAGTTAATTCACAGTCCCCCAGCACCCCAGGATGCCTTTCACCTCCCCCACAACCCTCCTCCCCCCCGCCCTTGCAGGGTAGGTGGGCTAGCTTTGGCCCAAGCTGTCTGTTCCAGCCAAGCAGGGAGCTTTAGTGCCCTCCCTGCCTGTGACCCGGGCCACTATGGGCATGTGACTGCATTTCCCAAATCAAATTAATGGCTGTTCCCTTGCTTATTGGTTCAATTTATGTAGCTTTGACTAGTTTGTGAAGACTGAATGAATTCAGCCTCAGATTTTTGACTGTCTGTACTTCATCTGTGTGATCAAAACTTTCTTGAAAGTATCCTCCTCTGGGCCCTGTAATTTCTTGGCTAGGCCTTGTCAGCAGGACTGGAGTTCACTTTGTCAAGTAAAAAAAAAGGCCTTTTCTGCCAGTGCTGTTTCAAAGTGTTTTCAGTTATGGCTCAAAGTAATTGGGTAAGCCTGAGGTCTCTAAGGTGCTTTCCTACAGTCAGCTGCATTCACTTGGGTAGGATTTCACATCATAATATACACATTGAGGAAAAAATAGTCTCCTTAGAAAAGAAGTTTGATGACCTGCTCTTGAACCTTAGTCATGTGAACTGGCCCTCCTCTAGGAGATGCCGTTTTGAAGGTTTGTTCTTCTCTGAGGGGTACTAAACTGAATTTCTCTTTTAATTTTTCGCTCTAAGACTGCAGGTGCCTCATGGGTGTGATGGAGAAGGGCTGCATGAGCCCATCTTTGGGAAACACCCCGTGGCCAATTCATATGTCTGTTCCCTAGCACAGGAGTACAAGGCTTCCACAGATTCCTCAGGGTCATGCATAATCTCCAGAACCTATTCTGCTAGGCTATAGTCAGTTTCTTTCTAGAGACAAATTCAGAGATGAGCTCCATTATGGGTCTTTGTAGAAATTTCCCCACTCTTGCTTCTCTTTTCCTGCTGAAATAAATTAATTGTCCCAATAAATGTGTCCACATTTTGTTGTATATGTAGTATAGGTTAAAAAAACAAAACAAAACTAATATTCACATATTTGAAGCAAGAGACCACAGCTGGCAATAAATAAATACATAAATAAAATAAGAAAATTGAACCAAAGAAGTCCAAAAGGTGCTAGAGAAGCCCTTCCTTCCCTTTCACAGTGCTAAACTGAGGAGGGGTGTGGCTGGGCCCCAGCAGGATGCTCTGATTAGGGAGGGGTGTAAACCACCACCCTGCCTGCTTGCTACTCAAGGGGAGGATGTGTTGCCAGACCCCAGCCCTCAGCTAGCCCTCTGAGGCAAAGGTGGGGGTGTGCAGTGCATGCATCTGTTCATGATACTGAACTTTTCAATCTCCCTGCTTCTTCATACCGTCTGCAAACCTGACAGGCAAGGGAGCCAGTAGGTAGGTGATATCACAGCGGTTATCAGCCCATCAACAAAACAAAAGCCTCTCTCATTAGTTCAAGCTCTTCTTAAACAACTTTTTCCAAGGAAGGAACATAGGGGCATTACAAGATGACCTGTTGATTAACTCCAAAAAAACCCTAAGCAGACACTGTTCTATCTGTCTGTCCCTGTGAAATTGGATGCGCACACACACACACGCACACACACACACACACACACACACACACACACACCCCTTAACATTAGTTAGCATACTGCATGCCTAGCGTCTTTGGGGCTGGGGCCCATGCTGTGGGAGAGGACAGGGAGGGAGGAAGGGATCCCTGCTTGAGCAGCGAGCAATCATGCGAGTACAAGGGAGGGTGGGGCAGGGGGAAGCCAAGCAGACCTTGCTGTGCCTGCAGTCTCTGCCAGAGCTCTGGCTAGGGAGCAGAGGGGTGGGACCAACCCTATTCTCCAGAGCGGACAGCCCAGCCCAGCCCAGCCCAGGACTGCAAAACATCTAGGATGCTGCAGGACTCTGGTTTAACTTAAACCAGGAAGGGGTCTGGAACAAACTTTGCATAAACCAGTTTGACCCAAATCAGTTAAGTCTGATATGGCATTCAACCAGGTTTATCTTAAACCAGTTTCAGCCATTTTGAAACTGGTTTCTGTGCACTAAAATTTTGTTCTGTTACAGGTTTAAACAAGTTTCTGATCACTTAAACTAGTTTATGTGTAATGCCTGTCCCTAGCCCTAGTTAGAAAATTCTTCCTAGTATGGAACCTAAACTTCCCTTGCTGCAACGAGACCATTACTTCTTGTTTTGTCATCTGCCATCACTGAGAATAGTCTATCTCCATTCTCTTTGGAACCTCTGTGCAGGTAGTTGAAGGCTGCTATTAAATCCCCCCTTAGTCTTGTCTTCTACAGACTAAATAAACCCAGTTCCCTTAGTCTTGCTTCATAAGTCATGTCTCCTAGACCCCTCACCATTTTTGTTGCCCTCCACTGGACTGTCTCCAATTTTTCCACCTCCCTTCTGTAGTCGGGTGCCCAGCACTGAACACAGTACTCCAGATGTGGCCTCATCAGTGCTGAATAGAGGAAGATAATAATTTCCCTTGACCTACTGGCAACACACCAACAATGCAGCCCAGTATGCTGTTAGCCTTCTTGGCAACAAGGGCCCACTGCTGGCTCATATTCAGTTTATTGTCCACTGTAACCGCAAGGTCGTTTCCTGAAGAGCTGCTGCCCAGCCAGTCAGCCACCAGCCTGGACTGGTGCATGGGACTGTTCCGTCCTAAGTGCAGGACTTTGCACTTGTCCTTGTTGAAACTCATAAGATTCTTTTTGGCCCAATCCTCCAATTAGTCTAAGACACTCTAGATCCTAGCCCTACCCTCCAGCATATCTATTGCTTCCCCCCTTGGTGTCATCTGCAGACTTCCTAAGGGTGCAGTAGGTTGTTAATGAAAACATTGAACAAACCCAATGGACCCCGGGGCACTCCATTTGATACCAGCTGCCAACTAGACATCGAGCAACTGATTACTACTTTCTAAGCCTGATGCTCCAACCAGGTTTCTATCCATGTTACAGTCCATACATCTAGCCAATACTTGCTTAGCTTGCCTATGAGAATGCTGTGGGAGATTGTATCAAAAGCCTTGTAAAATCAAGGTACACCACATCCACCAGTCTCCCTGCATCCATAGAGCCAGTCACCTCATCAGAGAAGGCAATCAGGTTGGTCAGGCATGACTTGCCCCTGGTGAAGCCATGCTGAGTGTTCCTTATCACCTTTTTCTCCTCCAGGTGCTTAGAAATGGATTTCTTGAGGATCTGGTCTATGATTTTTCCAGGGACTGATGTGTGGCTGACTGATCTGTAGTTCCCTGGATCCTCCTTCCCTTTCTTAAATATGGACACTACTTTTGCCCTTTTCCAATTATCCAGTACCTCTCCTGATTCCCATGAGTTTTCAAAGAGTATGGCCAGTGGCTCTGCAATCACATTAGCCAACTCCCTCAGCACCCTCAGGTGCATCCCATCCAGCCCCATGGACTTGTACACATCCAGCTTTCCTAAGTAGTCCCTGCTTGCTCTTCATCTAGGTGTCCTACTTTCCTACTTGCCTCAGAGCTTTGGTCACCATCCCCCAGTGAACCCAGTTTAAAGCCCTCCTCACTAAGTTAGCAAGCCTGTGTGCAAAGACACTCTTCCCTCTGTTAATCAGTTGGATCCTACCTCTTCTCAGCAATAATTCCTCTTGGAAGAACATCTCATAGTCAAAGAAGCCAAAGCCCTGCTGGCAGCACCACCTGTGCAACTAGATGTTGATCTGCAGGATGCACTTGTTCCTGCCTGGGCCCTTTCCCTTGACTGGAACGATCAACAAGAACACAACCTGAGCCCCAGACCCCCTCACCTTTGCACCCAGAGCCCTGTAGTCATTTTTGATATGCTCAAGGTCTCCCCTGGCAGTATCATTGGTGCCTGCATAGATGAACAACATGGGGTAGTAGTCAGAGGGGTGATGAGCCTTGGTAATCCTTCGGTTATGTCTTGGAACCAGACTCCAGGCCAGCAGCAGACCTCCCAAGACAACAGGTCAGGTCAGCAGATGGCTCCCTCTGTACCCTGCAAAAGGAAGTCTCTGACCATCGCCACCCATTGCTTCTTCTTGGTGGTGGTCATCTCAGTCTTTCCAACCTTGATGAGGCCTGGCCAGTCTTCCTCCACAAATGGAATGTGCTCCTCCCACTCTGCAGCTAGGGCTGCATATCTGTTCTCCAGATGAATGACAGCAGGTGGAGGTGAAGATCTCTGCTTGCTTCTAGAAGTCACAAGCCTCCAACTTCCTCCCTCTTGAGTGTCCTATCTCTTCTCTAGCACTGCATTTGGCATTTGTTTCTCCACAGTCCTGGAGGTATCCTCCAGCATTGAATTGATTAATGCCTCATGGCAGTAGATGCTTCGAAGCCTAGCCACTTCCTCCTGAAGTTCTCTTGCCTTTTCCCTGAGGGTCACCACCAGGAGGCACCGCTCACACTGCAATGTCCTGATCCAAATGGGAACTGTCTGGCCAGTGGGCCAGACCTGGTACCTGCTCTGTGTTTTCTGACTTGTGTTAAGTCACACAAGGTAGCACAGGGCCTGATCCTGGTGCTTGGGGGTGGTACAGAGCCCCCAAAGCCCAATCCCAACATGTGGGATTGGTCATAGGTGGCATAGGGTCCTGGTGCCCTATCTCACCACATGGGCATAGGCAGAGATAGCGTGGGGCCCTTGGAGCCCAATACCCCCATGCAGAACCGGATGGAGGCAGCACAATCCTCCTGGAACCTGACCTGTGCAAGTGTGTCTCAGAACCTAATTCCAACAGGTAGGGGTAGCATGGGGCGTAAGGCCCAATCTTGGGGCTTGGAATTCGATACAGCTTGCAGGCAGGCCCTATGTACCTTTTCTGACCCACCAGGCCAGAAGGTTGAGGATCACTGGTCTAGTTTTTTGTATTTTTCTTTTCATAAATGTTCTTTAAATTAAAAATAAATTAAATAGAAGATATAAAATTTTAACTGGTCAGATAAAGTATTTAATTTGTTTTTTTCTTTTTAGTGACATCACAAAAACACACTTATCAAGTAATAAAATACTGTAAGGAAAAACATTGTAGAACTTTTTTAGATCTAATAGTAATCAGGCCAAAAAAAAAAAAGAAAAAAAAGTGGGATATTGGAGAAAAGGCCAGATAAAGGAAAGAAACAGCATAGGAAAGAAAAACGGTGAAGAAAATAAGACTTCAGCAGCTTTGTGGTTTTAAGGGATGGAAGATTCTGTCTGTCACCAACTTCCAGGGCATTTTCTTCCTTCCTTTATTTTTGTTTCCTCTTTCTTTCAGATCAGATGTAAAATTCATCTGATTTAGATGCATCATTTTGCTTGTTGTGTAATTTTTTCTTTGTAAGTAGTGGTGCATATCACTTCTATCTGGACTCCGCCACCCTTCCTTTGCTATTTGAACCTTGGTTATTGTGGAGAGGTTATGTGTAGAAGATATTTCCAGTGATATATATAAGTATTTCTGAAAAGACCTAAACTGGATATTCTGATTCCTGGAATAAATCATTATCTCTGTAATATGTCAACATCATAGATAGAAAAAAAAAAGTCCAACTTTTTGGGTCCAAATTAGAATTCTAAAGCTTAGGTCCTTATCTATTACAAGCTGACTTTTATAAATATTACATTGTTAAAGTATAGAGCGTTTCTTACTGGATTTTTTTTCTGTAACATAATACACTTGAAATTATATTTATCTTGTAAATACCGATAGCAAAATATCATTAAAAAGAAGCTAACATGCTTTACAAGATCTTGTATAGAGGATGAGCATTATCTGTGCAATACTATATAACTTGCTGGTCTAGTAACTCAAATCATTTTTCCCCTGCTATGAGATTCAGCTCTGAGTTGATATTTAGTGATCACTGCAGAGCAATGTGGTTGGTATTAGTTCCACTAAGCCACACAATCCTTATCTCACTTTTCTGGTTGACTTTCTTGAAAAATGAATAGGTAGAAAAATCTATCAACTCTAAACTACAGTCTGAAACTTTAGTACATGTCATATAAATGTTTGAGTCAAGGCTTAACTCAGCAATGCTTCTTAATGTGTTCCTACTATTAGATCAATGTTTTTAAATATGTTTAAATATTCCATGTTACCCAACTTACCTCCTTCTCTCAGCTAAACATTACATTGATATATTATGGAATTATCTAATAGCATCTGTATCTCATTTACTTGGTTGTACCCAATATAATGATTTTTGGTCCATCACTCATTTTCTTATATTGCTTTTCACCCCACTGCATAAACCTAATTTGTCCAAAATACTGTGAATTTCCTTTCCTTTGTTCTCTTACTTTCCCTTCACATGATTTTGGAAGTAACAAATGCATATGCTTTGAAACCATCCCTTTCTTAAAGATAATTCTGTACAAATTAAACACAAATTAATGCTTTAAAAGAGCCAGAAGGTAAGTCAGGGTAGCACCTAACTCTTTCAGAGAGTTATGATCTTTCCTAGGCACAAGCCTACTTCAGGTCTGTCCAACTGATGGCCTGCAGGCTAGGCTACATGCAACCTGCAAGGGTTTAATTTATGACTTCAAGTTTCCTGCCTGGCTGCCACTTGTCGTATCTGAAACATCAAGGACAGTCTCTGGGCTTCCTCACTCTCCTCCAGCTTTTGCTGCCTGCCCCTGCCCCAGGGGGTGGGGCAGTGCAGTACAGCCCATCTGAGAGTTAGCCTGAGGACATGCAGGTGTGCAGTGCAGTGGGGGTTAGGTATCTATTCAGTCTATGGACCAGAGTTCTGGTGATCACCCAGGTGCAGCCCCTAGCTGCTCATCAGCTTTGATCTACTTCATAAGATAGCATGCAGTGATTGCATCTGACAGAGTAGATTGCTTAGGAAAATGTGTATCCTTCTGAACCAGTTAGTCCCTAACCTGCCCTACCTTCTGTTTGCATTCACACTAATATGGCTAACCACTTCCGTGCTTAAAAAAGTGTTTTTTGGTTTGCTTTTCAAATTCACAAAATCAGAAAAATACATGTTGAAGTAGGAGAAAAGAAAATGCTATCCAAGAATTATATGCTGCAAGTTATTCTAACATAGTTGGGTGTCTTGAAGAAAATCTTACTTTATGAAAGAAAACAAAATAAAATTATTGTGGCAAGGTACTGTTGGTGCCTGCCACTTTAAGGGCTAAGTCAGGGAGAGGGCAGGTGTTTGATGAGGGTGGCCATTTAAAGCCCAACTCTCTGTGCTAAAGGGGAACAGTTTGTGACCAGCCAGCAGGCAAGAAACATCTCCCTGCTGACCTCTGCCGCTCCAGGAAGACCTTGGAGGTAAGGGCTGGAGATTATGGGGATGGTTTGGAGGTTCCTGGTCCTGGGCATGACCAAAAACTGCACCCTGCTGTGGATGGGTGGCCTGGTGGGGCTCCTGGTGGTGTGGGAGCCCCCAGGAAATGCCAGGCCAGTTACCACCCTGGTGAAAGTTGGGTTGGGGCACCTTAACAACCCCAGCCCCTACAACAGGGTGGGTAACCCCATAGTAGATCCTGAGAAGGTGGACCCACGTAAAAGAGTGGGGGCTAGTCACTTAGAAGCCTGACTTGAGGAACTCTTGACTGGTCAATGCTGGGGCCAGGACCAGAAGGGTCAAAAGGGCCCAGGGCCCATCGTGAGGGACTCCCAGAGCTGGGGGCCTGGGGTTCCAACTGGTCTTTGAGGTGAGGCCAAGACCTGTGTGGCCAAAGGTCCTGGGGTGGGGGGACCACACCTAAGAGGGGGAAGAGTACAGTGAGCTAAGCAGCCTAAAATGAGGGCAAAATAGGTCATCTATCATTATGATGACAGGCTGAGAGCCCTGGGGCTCTTTAGCCTGGAAAAGCGCAGGCTCAGGGGTGATCTGATGGCCACCTAGAAGTTTATCAGGGGTGACCACCAGGATCTGGGGGAACGTTTGTTCACCAGAGCGCCCCAAGAGATGACAACTAGGTCGAATGGTAATAAACTACTACAAGACGGTTTCAGGCTGGACATAAGGAAGAATTTCTTTGCTGTCTGAGTCCCCAAGGTCTGGAACAGCCTGCCACTGGAGGTGGTTCAAGCGCCTACATTGAACACCTTCAAGAGCAAGCTGGATGCTTATCTTGCTGGGATCCTATGACTCCAGCTGACTTCCTGCCCTTTGGGCAGGGGGCTGGACTTGATGATCTTCCGAGGTCCCTTCCAGCCCTAATGTCTATGAAATCTATGAAAATCTGATGGGAAGGGATCTAATTGAGGTCCAAATTAGAGTGTTATGGGGCCCAGGTTGGGGCTGGAGATGTTAAGAACTGAAATGCCATCTGCAAGGCATGGACTGCAGTGTAGGGGAAGTTCAAGCCTCAGATAATGCCCTCTGGCATCAGGGCAGGAAATGGGTAGCCTTCCACCTGGTTAATATCTTAATCATTTTCCATCAAGGCATGGCAGGAGAGAGAGGTGAGCAGTTAGCCCAGAAACAGACAGGTGGGCTAACTTCTAACTGGCCCCAAGAAGGCCCACTTGTGACACTTATGAAATGTGAATTTATTTTAATGCAATAAATTTATGTTCACACAAGACTTTAGCAATGCTAACTTAGAACAGAATTTAGTGTTTTGCAGCTGACTAAAGAAAACATGAGGAATCCTATTTCAGTTAATATAGTGAAAGCTGCTTAAAGTAATAAAATTACTTCAATTTTCAGGGAAGAGAATGTACATGCAAATACAATATGAGCACTGTAAGAAGATATTTTTTTTGTCATGGAGAAAATGTGGGTCTTGATCCTCCAAAGACTTTCTTTTATCTTAAATCCCATAATTCAAATAAAGTAATTTTAACCTAGTTAAATTTCCTTCTTACTATATATTTACTAAGTTTTTATAATATTGCACCCCTTATAAAGCCAAGACAAACAGTACAGACGCCATTTAGCAATAAACGATTTGAGGAAATCCAGTCTAGAACCACTTAGTAAAGCCTCTTATTTAACCTTGTTTTACAGAATAATGTATGAAGCTATTCAATTCCTAGTGCATAAGATGAATACCAATGGTCTTCCATCATTTGAGGGAGTTACAATTAGAAAATTTTAGTTACAGTTTTTACAAATACATTCAACAAATGGTTTTTCAATATTTATATTATATTAAACGGTGTGCATTAAGGATAGAACATGGAGTAAGTTCAGCATCATCAAACTAGTGGAACATGTATTATTAGAATACACAGTAAATTACCAGGTCCATTTATTGATTTTTTTCAGAATGAATCTATTAAGATTCAAAAGCAATTCTTTAAATCAATTTTCACTTGCTTTATTAGGGAAACTTTAAATGCTTTAGAAAGTATATAACTATAGTTTCAACCAGAAATAAATGTTTTTTGATCTTAAATTTCTGCCCTATTACCTGGACTAGCTAGTAATTCCAGTATACTTCAAGGTGTTAATTGCCTTTTTCATCCAGTTTATCCAGTCAGCCCCCTCTTTACCTCCCTTAGGAGCATCCCTTCCCCTTTTCCTTATATATACAAAACCATTTGTTTCTTTTAGTCTTCTAAAGCATCTGAGGAAGTAGATTGTTGTCTGTGAAAGCTTGTGCCTCTCTGAACCAGTAAGTCTTTTAGGGTGCCTGTACATGAGTATAAAGGCTGCTCCAAGGTGCTGTAATTACAGCATATCAGAACAGACTTGATTAATTGCCTCTGCTGGAGTGTGGTAATTACCATGCTCCAGCCAGCCTCCTGGTCTTGTGTATCAGCATCCTTGTGCTTCAAAATGGTGGTGAGGGTGCTTTAACTAAAGTTCATTGTCGCTGAGTGACAAGGTATGCAACTAGCCCCTGTAGAGGCGGGGAGCCAAGTGATTCAGCTGAGGCAACAACCTCCCACTTGTTTTGCCCAGAAAGGGCAGAAGAGGGCCAACTTACCGACAGAGGAGGAGCCAGTGAGATTGGAGCAGTGCCTGGTACTGCCTCCATGATTTATAAGTATGTACATACTGAGTCTTCAGGGTTATACAGCTTGTGATGTCACAAGCCCTTGCCTATTGGGAGAGTTAAAAAAAGACAAGGGGAACTGGTCGGCTGTAGAGAAACACATCTGCGTTCACCAACTCGACCAGAACCGGGATAAGCAGCTGTCCCGGTTCCATAGACTGGAGACCTGGAGGGGTCTCCCGCTACCAAATGGTGCAGAGCAACAGGGAAGGGAGTTCCAAGTAGACCTCAGGACCCTGGCAGCTGAAGACTGACACCCCAAGGGATAAAGCTGGGGAAGTCTCATGCTGGAGTTTCAGCAGATGAATAATTTTTGAAGTGTAAAATGCAAGACAGAATTTTGAGAAGGGGTCCTGACTCTGAGTGGGAGCTGAACTCTGTACACCGGATAAAAAGGAACACAATTGATTGTGGATGAGGAGGAACCCTCCTAATGGATTTTGATGATAAAATTGACATAATTAGAAAAAAAGTGTGATGAATTAATCAGTGATAACATTTTTATTCAATTATCTCCTTATTTTGATTAGTGATGAATTGATTTATATATATATACATACATGACTTACTTAAGAGTCGTGGGACCCAGAATTCTTGTAAACCCATGATAGAATTGTTAGGACAAAGGGATCATAAGACCAATGTTACAGGGTTGTCCCTGTCCTAACTAAAGTAATAAGAGAAAAATAAGGATAAAAGTGCTATCTGCATTCCACTAAGTTCTATAACATCTGTGACCAGCAAGCTTGGTTGGTGAGTGGATGGGGTGTAGGGGAGGCAGAGGCCCATGGAAACACTGGTGGTGGGAATACACTCAGAATAGTCTCTATCAGCATAAGAACCTCCCTTTTCTTCATTCTTTCTGTTTGAGATCAAGATGTGACAGGCGAGTCAAGGGAGACTTCCCATGAGTGGGTAGCTCAAAGTACCCAAATGTCGACTGTGAAAGGCAGACAAAGCATCACAACTCAGTCAAAGCATGTGAGATACCATCTGCTTTGGCATTGTTGGGTGTGTTCATCCAACAAGCTTTAGTTCAAGTGCCCCCATCATCATTTTGAAGCATGGGAATGCTGATACATGAGATGCTACAGCACTTTAACTAGAGCAGCTCTTGGAGCCACCCTAATTAAAGTCCCAGCCCCAGCCCCAGAGCACATGTAAAAGTGCACTTAGGTACCGCCTTGCCTGACTCCTGCTTTATACTAATGTGACTCACCACCTTTCTACTCATAGAATACCAGATGGGCATTCGTACTAGTTTAGATTATTCAGCAGTAATTCTGTGGTTTCTTAGAAGAAAGGGAGAGAAACTCCAGCAAGGAGAAAACAGTTCTTAAATAGTTCTGTAGGGAAGTTGGATATTTAATTATAAACTCTTCTCTCTTCCTTCTGAGTGATCCTAATTTAGTATTTTCACATTTGTTTTGTCAATTTACCTTTTTTGTTGAAGTTAATATACAAGGTAGCTTTATAGATACTGGGGCTAAGGAAGAAAGCAATTGGCATAAAGATTCCATTTCTGTTACATGCAGCATTAGCATTATGTTCACTGGCCTCCAAGTTAGAGTGCAAATAGAAATGCAAAACTCTAGAACTCTTGGTTCAGAGGTGATACTTTTTATTAGAGCAAGAAATTAAAAAAAAAAAAAATCTTTTTCTGCAAGCTTTTGGGCACACGTGCCCTTCCACAGGCTCAGGGAAAGTTAAAGATGGTAAAAAGCCCCATCGGTAGAAAATAAACTTCATTTTTGCACAGAGGAAGCTGAAGATGGAAGTCTGTTCCTCTGGGTCTGTGAGAGTGTCTTTGTGAGTTGCTCTTTGATGTGCAAATAAGGCAGGATTCCTTTCTCCAAGTTGGAGTGTGAATTTGTTGCCTTCCCCTTGGACACCATTACAGTAGAACTGGGATTTCTCACAGCGAGTTTACAACCTGCTTGCAAGACCATGAAGCACAAATGGAACTATCCATATTAAATATGTCTAATTCCTCCTCTTATAATATGGGAGCATTATTCTTCTTCAAAACGTATGTTTGAGGTTATCAGAAATGTTTTAGTGTGTGTAGAGGAAAGCAAGTCTAGTCCACAGTGACTGGGTATTTTGTATGCAATATGAACGAGTAGCATCACTTCTAAATGTCAGAAGTTTAAAGGTCAAATAGCCAATGCTCAACAGAAGATGTATACAGTACATTTTTAACAGGTCCTTGCGTTTGAAAATAAGTTAACTTTTCATAACATCAATATTTTGTTTTTACTTGATGATATAAACTTGCAATGCATGAAAGAAAGAGGAGCATAATAGAGAATACTGTGCTCCTTTTCAGACTAAATTTTTGTTAGCACAAATATTTTTTCAAGCATTGTGAAGAAAATTTTATTTATGTTTTCAAAGATGGTTGGCTGAACTTCTCCTTTTGGGTAGTCAGCTTTTTAAAGAGTCTTTTCTTCATTCACATCAAATACTTAGCTCAAGTACAGTATCAGTGTGGACCTGCTTTTATAATGTTTTAGCCCTTTTTAATGAAGACTTAATTTTGCATGAATTTTGCATATAACTCCAAGGGTGAAGGAAAAGGAAGACAGAAAGTAAAATTAATGCTTGTTTTCTCAAGTCAGGTATTTCTGGATGAGTCTGAGGATAAAATTTGAACCAACGTAATTATATGTAAATAACAATTATATTGGCTAAACCCCCCCAAATAATAGATTAAAAAATAAACAATTCACCATTATGAAATGTACTAGGAACTCTGCAGTCATGAATCCCAACTTCAAAGTTTTGGGGGCTTTTTTTTTTTTTTTTTTATTATGTGTATGGAAAAGCATCAATAGTGTAAATGCCACTTGTGTCCATTGTAATTTGGTTCATGGAGACCCATTGAAAATGGACTTGAGAACATAATTTTATGTAAAGCTTTTAAAGTTTTAAAATTTGCAACATAGCTTAATGTTGTTTGAAGGCTGTTTTAATCAGTATGGAAGTATTACTTTGTGATGATATATTTAAAAAGCTGGTTTCTAAATATAACCTTTAAACTATTACTCTACTTACCAAGGCCAAACACATTTCCTGTTTATCATTAGCATATTAGCGTAATTTAAACAGATGAGTAAACAAATGCAAAGCAATATACAGTCACTGTTCATTTGCTCTTCCTCTTTCCTTCCATGATTTTGGACCCTTTTTCTCAGTGGGAAATGTAACGTTGATTTTGTCAAGGAATGAGTTTTGTTTCATAACCTCAACATTGCTAGAGACTCAGTCCTCTTATTCCCTTTGTGTTACATCTGCAAAGGTGATGTCTGGAAACATTAGTGGCATAGAAGTTTTAAGTTTGGGTGTTGTTTATTAAAAACTATCCAATTTAAAATAATAGATTAAAGTAGTTTGATCAGTATCTGAACAGCAATTGGCTACACAACCCTATCAGTAATTTGAAATGGAAAAAGAATCTTGCAGATATGAAAAAAGGTATGTAAATAATATGATCTGGAAGAACATTTGATGAAGAGGAAAGCATAAATAATAGAACTTCAGCAGTTATTATTCTGGTGATCTGTTTTTGCCTTGCAGTAGAAGCATGGTGCTACCCCAAAGTGTTCTTTTGATCTGACAATACTGGAGGAACTAGTGGTAAGAAACATTAAGCAGGTAGCAAAATATATAGGGGAGACTGAATAAAGGCAACCCCCACTTAGCACTCTTAATTGGTTTCTGAAAAACTGAGCGTTAAGAGAAACTGAAAGTATTTGATGATCCAAGATGGTGACCGCAAGTGTTATAATGAAACTCGCTGACTACTAAGTTAAATTGGGTATCAATTTAAATGAGCGTTATAGTGAAATAAAGCTAAGTGAAACAGCGTTAAGTGGGGGTTGCCTGTACTGCAGTAGTGCACTCTGAGTTAAAGTGAATAATACAGAGTCCTTCCACACTAGGCTAGTCAACATGTGGCTTGGATAGAGTTTTTTAAATGTGTAAACCTTCCCTTTCATACTCTGTAGCTTCTCTTCCCCAAGGCAGTCTAAAACAAACCAACCATTACTGCCTTCAGATACTTTTGCCTAATCAATAATTCATTCATGGATTAGAAAAATGCCTGAAGATGGCCGAAAAGAGTACACTTATTATTCATCTGATTTGTTCCCAGACAATATTCAGCCTTATAACAAGGGTAAGCGGTAATTATTTAATTAATATTTATCTCTGTTTAAAACCTTACCTTTCATATTGTCATATATGCCTATAGTGAAATTCTGCTCTGGAAGAGCAACCCTATAAAAATAGTATATGCTATGTCTTGTCTTAATGTTTTCCATATTATAAGTGAAATTGTTTATATTTATTCTCCCTTTAAATTAAGTTGGAAATGTCAGTCAAAGTTCTTTTCAGACCTTCCACAATCCATTTTAAGTCAATTGAATTGTGTAATAGGCCTAGATTAAATACATTTGAGGTGTGTAATTTTGTTGGTATTAGAACAAATCTAGGATGTTTGTAAAGCAGATAAAGAATCAAGGAATTAGTATTGTAGGCCATTCTGATTATATCCTTCACCACACATTTAGAATTTGTTTCAATACTAATGTATTATTGATTTTTCTCCCTTTAACTTAGTCTAAAGAAAGAAAATCATGGGGGATAAATGTTGGCTGAATCATAGTATTACATAAGCAAGTATCCATTTAGCGATGTTTGCTTTTATATTTTCTGCTAAGCAGTATTTTTTTTTCAGTAAGGGGAATATCGATTTCTTCATATTCCCTTTTTAATAAGTTCATATCCTTGGTAAGATCTGCATATCCTCCTGTTTCTCTGCCATTTGCTGATGCTAAAATATTTTTCTTTTTCCCAAATTTATTTTAGATTACTAGTGCTCTTAGAGATGCATGACATTACTCTCTTAATTTAGTATTAGTTAATAAATACAGAAGTTCAAATCTGAATGAAGAATGAAGGAGAGCAGGAGAGAGAAAAGGAAAAAAAGAAAGTCACGACTGACACCTATATAAGAAACTGAATATTAATTGGTGGGAAGAAAGGTTTAAGCTATCATACGACCTCTACAAATCTTCAGTCCCTCAAGGATGATGTGCACAGAGACTGAGCATGAACCGTGGCAAACTGAGTGGGTGTGGCATCTGAAAATATAATTTAAGAATACATGGTGGCATTGAGTGCTAAGAGGCAGTACGTAAATAGAATATTCCAGGAACAAACTGTGTCTGAACTACAGTTCAGTACTTGCTTCTCTCTTGGTAAACCTTGTTGGAGCTTTATCTAGTTCAGCTTGCTTCCCCTTCTATTCTAGCTAAACTGCAAGGGCCAACCCATTAAAAAAAAACAGCACTAAACCTCTCTGCAGTGCTCATTCCTGCTCTACCTTTGCGGTAGTCATGCACTCTGAAAAAGCAAAAAAGCCATAGCCCCATGTGCTATGACCTGCAATAATGTATGCAAGTGTGAGATATGTAAAAGGGCATCTTGTTTGCCTGAGTGGATATGATCCATTCTTTACACTTTGGCTTTTGAAGAACAGTCATGGATACTAATAAAACATGTCTTCAGTCTCAAGCAGGACTATTTCAAGCACAACCTAGAGACTCTTTTATGATGGAAGAGTACCACCTGCATTTGTGTGTAAAATAGTTCAGTGCTCTAGGGTATGTGACAAACATCTCATATGGCCATGTTACTGTCAATTTGTAGACATATGTTGCATTTACAAGGAACACTCCAGGGGTTAATTTGAGTGAAGGAGATGCTCTGTGTGACTTCACTATTACTGAAAGCTTGACATATGGTACTGAAATTAATGTAATGCTGAATGTGCTTTCTAGTTACTACAAAACCAAAAGAAAATGGGAAATATTTTTTCTTTAATTACACTTATTTATTATTTCATAGATTTCATAGACATTAGGGCTGGAAGCGACCTCGAAGATCATCAAGTCCAGCTCCCTGCTCCAGGGACAGGAAGTCAGCTAGGGTCAAAGGATCCCAGCAAGATAAGCATCCATGCATTTCTTGAATGAGTCCAGAGTAGGTGCCTGCACCACTTTTGGAGGGAGTCTATTCCAGGTCTTGGGGGCTCATACTGTAAAGAAAATTTTCCTTATGTCCAGCCTAAAACGGTCTTGGAGGAGTTTATGGCCATTGGTCCTTGTTTTTCCTTGGGGCTCTCTGGTGAACATATGTTCTCCCAGATCCTGATGTATACCCCTTATGTACTTATAAGCAGCCACCGGGTCCCCCCCGAGCCTGAGCTTTTCCAGACTGAAGAGTCCCATGGCTCTCAGCCTCCCTTCATAAGGCCTATTCTCTTGCCCTCTGATCATGCGCGTGGCTCTCCTCTGGACTCTCTCAAGCTTCTTGACATCCTTCTTGAATTGTGGAGCCCAGAATTGGATGCAGTACTCCAGCTGCAGTCTCACGAAGGCTGAGTACTGCAGGAGGCTGACATCCTGAGATTTACTTGAGAAGCATCTATAGATGCAAGCCAGGGTTTTGTTTGCTTTACCAGCAGCGACATTGCATTGGTGGCTCATGTTCATCTTGCAGTCAATCATGACCCCCAAGTCTCTTTCAGCAGTGGTGCTGACAAATGTAGCACTGCCAAGCCTATAAGGATGCTGTGGGCTTTTTTTTTTCCCCAAGGTGGAGCACCTTACATTTATCGGTATTGAACGCCATCAGGTTTGTTTCCACCCATTTACTAAGTTTATCCAAGTCAGCCTGGATCGCTAGCCTGTCCTCATGTGTGAACGCTGTGCCCCAAAGTCTAGTGTCATCAGTGAACTTAGCCAGTGTGCTTCTGACACCAATGTCCACATTGTTGATAAAGATGTTAAAGAGAACCGGGCCAAGAACAAAGCTTTGGGAGATGCCACTGGTTACAAAGCACCATAATGATTCGCTGCCATCGACCACTACTCTCTGGGTCTGACCTCAGAGACAATTTCCCAGACATCAAACTGTAGTCTATCCGAGGCTGCAGTTGGCCAATTTTTTCCATGAGACGGTCATGGGACACTAGATCAAAGGCTTTTTTTTAGAGTCCAGATATATGATGTCACTCTATTCTCCCTTGTCCAGGTGATATGTCATCTGGTCATAGAAGGAGATGAGATTGGTCAGGCAAGACCTACCCACAATTATGTATTGCTTTGAGGATCTACTTAATAGTGATGCCATGACCATGTACCAGGCTGCCTCAGAAGGCCTTCCTAACTCTGATATTCATGTATTAGTTATCTAATTCTGCTAAATCTGAGATTGGTCACTGACAGCCTGCAAGTCAGATCTGGCCTGGGAAGAGATTGGATCCAGCCCTTGGTGGCATGGGGGATCAGTAGCATGCAGTTTGCCCTTTCAAGTTCCCCTTCCCTTCACCCTGTTGTGACACTGATCCTCACAGGGTGACAACTCCACAGCTCTCCCTTTGCAACCTAATAATATCCGGTTACCATAATTGTGTTTCTCTAAAAAGGAAAAAGATAAAACAGATTTTACTGTGTGCATTTGTAAATAAACTCTTACATCTATTATGAATTATAACCACTGTAATTTGATCTCTGAACTTTAAGTACTGTAAGACAGGCTAGATTCAGGATTAATAATATTAGTTGGAAGCATCCTTAAAACTATTTACCAAGAGTATATAATATAATGCATTTGCTGGTTTGGTGATACTGCTTGAGAAAGTGGTATGAACTTAGCCCAGTCTGACCTACCTAACTCTCCCCACTCCTACTGTGATGGGGGAGTTCCCCCCCCCAGTGTGGTGAAGGATTGCCTTTGCTACCATTTGCCTTGTCCTGGAAGATGTCATCTTTCTGAATAAGTCATTGGTTATTCTGCCTTTTTAAGTGCTATGGTAAGGGTGTGTACATAAGATTCACTAAGCTACTGGGGCTTTATGCTTGTTTTACATCTCACACTATGAAGAGGTTACAGGAAGACTGAAAAAATGAAAATAGCAAGCTTCAGGAATATCTTTACAAAAATCAAAATTTCCCAGCAGGGCATCTGTTGCTCTCTTTGAAGGACATGTTGGGCTTTGCTCCTACACCCATGTGGGGAGTAAAACCCAAAGTGCTTCATCCTAATTTCCCCACGGGTTGCTTGAGGAAGACTCTTATGGTACTCCTGGGAGTCTGGAATTTGATTTTTTTGTTTGTTTGTTTCCTATCATGACTGTTTCATATGGGCCTACCTCCTGCTGTGCCTCATTTCCCTGAAGATCTGCTAGTGTTGAAGGGAACATTGCATTCTTTCATGTTGTCTTCATACTTCTCTGGTTTAGAAAGTCACCAGCCTTCGCAAACTCTGTGACAGAAACCCAGTCCTAAGGGAACTCAGTTCATATTAAGAGGGTGCTCAGTATTAGAGAACAAAAAATCTGTCCTAGGTATGTGTGTGAAAGAGAGAGAGTCCATTCTTATTTACTCCACCAGTCTCTCTCTCTAAGCAGATTGTATATTCATTGGCCTTGCTGTGTTAGACAGCCTGTCTGCTTCTGAAGGCTGAGACAACTGAGAGAGATCCAGGCTTTACTCCTGCTGTCCATTCTGAAACACTCTAATGAATATATATCTATATAGATAGATCGCTCTATCTATAGATATATATCTACTCTAATGAATATCTGTAGATATGTAGATATGTAGACATAGATATATATATATAGAGAGAGAGAGAGAGAGATACCAATTCCCAAAAAGTAAATCTTTAAATACCATTTTTAAGCCATCAAAGACCATAATAAGAAGTTCAGGTCTTTAGAAAACAACCTGTTACAGTTCTGAAAACAGTAGGTACATGGTTTCTGTCACATGCTGAGGTGCAAAAGATTAGGTCATCTTCTTAGCAGTAGTGGTTGAACTGTAGCAGAGCAAGTCCAGCATCCACTTTTTGTTGCTGTGGAGTGACTACTGTTGCTTTGCATTAGGAACTGGATTTAAAGAGGAAAAAACAGGAGTTGTGCACTTCTAGCTCAGAGGTTCTCATCATGGCAATATGTAGATGTGAGACATGGGAGCAGAGTGAGAGTATGACAATTTCATCTTCTCTTGGGCACAGGTAGGTATGCTTAGACCCTTGGCTGAAGAATCTTTACTGAGAAGACTTTTTGAGATTTGCTTTTTTCTCAGCAGTCTTGCAGAAAGGCTCAGCAGGAGGTCAGTCCCATTAGCAGGCTGTTGATTCTCTGGATTCTGTTCTTAGCACAGAGCTTCCTTGTTGCCTTATAATAGTGTAACCATATTGTGTTGCCATTGGTATACGCGTTGGTGTCTAACCTTTGTCAAGAAGCGTGCAGTTAAGTCATTTTTACTTTTTTTTGTGTGTGCGCATCAGGGATAAAATCTTATTTACTGCTTTTATCAGTGGAGCGAGATCAATAAAAAGAAGTCAACTTGCATATTCTTAAAGGTGAAACTATCACTAAAAGTTTTTAATGCATCTGCTACTAAGAAATCTAATGGGAAAGTGTTCAACTTTTTAGTAAGTGGCAGGTGAGAATTGGTTTTTGATCCTTTTTTTATCAAAAACGTTTACAGCATGAAAGTAGAGGGCAGAGACTTACTGCAGTATAGAAATACTTTGGACATTTAATTTGATTATTGGATTCATTTTTGGCCTGGCATTATTAGGTTTGCTTTTGTTCATCTATAGGAATGGGAGGAGGAAGGGAGACTGAGTTTCCTTCTCAAGATGATCTTCCACATGACCTTTTGTCACAAAGCCACTTACTATATTAGGTAACCTAGAGAAGTGTAGGATAATTTTTTTTTTTTTTTTTTTTTTTTTTTTGTCACACACATTACACATTAACTGAAAGGCTAGAATTGACCCACAGATGACTTTCATCTTTCCAAGCCAACCTGTGGAGTACTTTAATCCAGCTTCTTTCCTAGGGAAAAGAGAGAATGACAAAGGTTTCTGAGTTTCCCGTCTCCTGCTGTACAAATAGACAGGCTTTCTCTGTCAGTACATGAGAGAGAACACAGGTTCTGGGACTGATAACTGACTAAGGGCCAGTGACCCATTAGTGAAAGAGAAAGTATGGTAAATTATATAGCCTGAACAGTTATTTAGGAAAAAGTCTCAGGTGATTGAAAGCTCTTCCCACCTCTGTCATATTCAAGGTCAAGAGGTATATTTAACAAAGAATGGAACCCTGCTATGTACCAGGTACATTCTTGACTGATTAAAAGCTGAAGTTCCCCTCAAATCAAAATAAGGGTACACCCCATGATATTATCAGTCTTTTCCTCTGTGTTACTGTGCTAAGGAATTACAGTCATAAAAAAATCAGAGTTATGTAAAAACCTGGCTATAAACATAGAAGTCCTAAAGATTAATATTAGTTACTAATTTCTCTGTGTTTCTAGTTGTTTGAGAATTTGCTTCAGGTAATTTGGTGGTATAAGCTCTAATCACTGCAAAGGAACTGTCAAATTCATTGATATAGAAACATTGGGATTCTGTTGCCCTTGTTAAATATGCATGGTTTCATCTGTGAGTTTATACTTTGCATATTATATTTAGCTTTCAGATTAAAATGAGAGTGAAAGACAGAATGAATCTTGGTCAAACTCAGCAAGTAGAATATCATATTTATTTGTGTGATACCTGTGCTTTTGTGATGACCCTGCCCTGAATATGGCTTCACATTCAGAATAAAAGTTATCCATGCAATGGCCAAATACAAATTTTGAGAAAGACTGATACTTAAAATATATTTCTCTTTAGAAGACATTTATTTGTTAAATAAAACATGCCTTCAGGAAACCCACACCATGTAAAATATTAGTTCTGCTCCACATTCAGTCTTATCTTCCAGATTTTACACAATGGGTGCATAAAGATACATATTCAAAACAGAACTATAAATGTGTTTAGTAGCATATCTTCTGGGAGGCAAGTAGGGCAACAGCTGCCGGTGCCAACTTAATAGCAGCCTCAAAATGGTGTCCCCCTATGGAGTTCACAGCCTGGCAGCAGAAGCAGCCGCATGGCATTATGGTTGCATCTGCATCAGCTAGGTGCATACACTGTTTTCTAGGAGCAACAGTCAGGGCAGGCAGGTCATACAAGAGCAGCAGCAGCTAGTGGCTTTTTTTTGAATCCCTGAAGTAAGTAAGACTCTTGCCCTGCAGCCCAGATCTCAGTACCCCTTTCTCTCCAGCACTCAGCATCACCTTCCTTCCTTCTGCTCTGTAAAACAGAGTTTGCCCAGAGTGCAAGCCCTGTTTACTATGGTCCCCATGTGCTTACTGTGGTCCCACAGTTTTGTTTTTGAGTGCTCTTGTTCTTGACTGTATCTTATTTTTTGATGCAAAAATGTTGTCTTTGAATAAAACATCTGTAAACAAGTCTTTCCAAAATGTTGTTAATGGGTATGGTTGCACAGGACTGTCTTCCCCAGCAGATCCCTTTTGAGGATTTGAAGGGAAATGACAAAAGAATGTGCTCATGAAAAGAGGGAAATGAAGAGTTGGAAAAAAGCTGATGTACTCCAGGAACACATTTCTGTCCTTACCGGCAACCTTCAAAGACAAGAGAAAATTAAGGGGGAGATTGTATGACTGGTTAAGAATGCGATCCTGTGTGAAGGTATGCCACCAGCTGGCACCAGCAAGGAAAGTTGATGAATATCATTGAAACTAACAGTAACTCTGTCAAGCTTTAGGTTCACTGAACGTAATCTGGGTTTTGCCTAAACTCAAATTTTATTAAGAAAAAAAATCACTTTCAATCAGTATCCAAATAAAATGTGTGCATTAAAAACAGGGCTTTTTATCTTACTATACATTGTTTAATATTAAAAACTCTGGATTTGTCAACATGAACAGTACAGTAACATCCTCACATTTTCTCTGCTTTTAAAGCAATAACTGTTCTGCTGCTATGTTATCTGTTTTGGGGTTTTTTAGGGTTAACTTAATAATTTAATTCAGTTGAAGCTTTTTCAATGTCAGCATAGAGTATATTTTATTAGTTATATAGATCAATAATTCTTAGCAAAAAATTATCTCATGAAACACTCTGTTTCATAGATTTCATAGACATTAGGGCTGGCAGGGACCTTGGAAGATTATTGAGTCCAGCCCCCTGCCCCAGGGGCAGGAAGTCAGCTGGGGTCATAGGATCCCAGCAAGATAAACATCCAAATATCTCTTGAAGGTGTTCAAAGTAGGTGCTTGAACCACCTCCAGAGGCAGTCTATTCCAAACCTTGGGGGCTTGGATAGTAAAGAAGTTCTTCCTTATGTCCAGCCTGAAACAGTCATGGAGGAGTTTGTGACCATTCGATCTTGTCATCCCTTGAGGCGCTCTGGTGAACAGATGTCCCCCCAGATCCTGGTGAGCACCCCTGATGAACTTATAGGCGGCCACCAGATCACCCCTGAGCCTGCACTTTTCCAGGCTGAAGAGTCCCATGGCTCTCAGCCTCTCATCATAAGGTCTGTTTTCCTGACCTCTGATCATGCATGTGGCTCTCCTCTGGACTCTCTCAAGCTTCTCCACATCCTTTTTGAATTGTGGAGCCCAAAACTGGATGCAGTACTCCAGCTGCAGCCTCACCAAGGCTGAGTACAACGGGAGAATGACGTCCTGGTATTTGCTTGAGAAACATCTATGGATGCAAGCCAGTGTTTTGCTCGCTATACTCACTGCAGCATCACACTGAAGGCTCGTGTTCATCTTGTGGTCAGTCATGACCCCTTTTCGTCCATAGTGCTAGTCAGCGTAGCACTGCCGAGCCTATACGGATGCTGCAGGTTTTTCTTCCCAAGGTGGAGAACCTTGCATTTTTCAGTGTTAAACACCATCAGGTTCTCATCTGCACATTTCCTGAGCCTGTCAAGGTTAGCCTGGATTGCCCTCCTGCCCTCAAGTGTGGACACTTTACCCCAAAGTTTGGTGTTGTCGGCAAACTTGGCCAGTCTGCTTCTGATACCAATTTCCACATCATTAATGAAGATGTTGAATAGTGTAGGCCCAAGGACAGAGCCTTGAGGGACCCCACTGGTCACAGTGCACCACGACGATTGACTTCTGTCAACCACTACCCTCTGGGTCTGACCCCAGAACCAGTTCCCCAGCTAACCGATTGTGGTGAAGCCGAGGCTGCAGTTAGCCAGTTTTGCTAAGAGGTGATCATGGGATCAGTGTTTCTGTTGTGTGTATACAACCTTCAAGTGTAGTTTGACAAACTCTGATATCTCCTTTTAAGTGGTGACAATAGTTGCTACAGTTTAATGCATGGAGTTAGGTAGTCAAAAAATAAGTTTTAGTCTTAAGACTTATTTTTGTGCTTTTAAGGCAGGACCTTCCTGCTTGGCTGTCACTTCCCCACCTTCTCCCTGCTCCTGATGCTTCTGCAGCCAGACTCTCCCTTCCTTTGTCTTCCAGCTTTCACTGCCTGTCCCATTCCTGGGGGTGGGATGGGGCAGTGGGAGGGTAATGAACATGCAGCAGGGGAAGTGCTGGGTTGCCTATCTGGCAGGAGAAAAGGGGATCGATTGCTTGGGCTGCCTACATGGTGAGGGGAGACGGGGCCACCCACATAATAGGGAAGAACCTGGTGGCAGCCTCCTACCTTTCAGAAGTTGGGCCACTCTAACTTAAGGAACACTATAAAAAACTTACATTTTCTTAATAGAAGGGTTTGTATCTGAGTTCTGCCTTCTTTAGGCTGGTGAAATAAAATCCCAAAGGAAAGGCAAGCTTCAGTGTTTCTTTGAAAAAAAAAAATGGTACGCCTGGTTAACAGTAGGTAATGGGATGTGGATTCAAGTTCTTTTAATCACATGCTTCTGCATCAAACCATGGATAAACTACAGATATGTGAGAGAGTAGCTTTATCTATGGTGTTACAAAGTCAGCAGCCTGTTTTTTAGCTGTAACAGGAATCTTTAGGTGGAAGAGTTTATTTCTTAGTAGTGAAGCCAGTGTCTCTCAGGGCAAATGTTTAGGCAGTTTTTAGTAAAAGGAGACAGTGATCCAGTTTTTGTTTAAGGGTGGCTTGCTACCATATGGTACATGTACTATCTCTGCAACTCCATGAAATGAATCTTATATCAAAAGTTAAGCTTCTGTGGGCCTGGCTTTCTTCTCACATATATTTAAACAAATATAATTCCAATTGGAGGTGAAAGAGAAGCACACTCTGCTTTTTGAAATTCAAAAGGGGGAGAATATTATGTTTTTACTGTAAACCCATGTACTGAGAATTGCAGGTCTAAGGCTGTCACATGCTGACACGTTATTTTTGTAGTGCTATAAATTTTGTTATGATAGTCACTCATTAATATATACTGCTAATCAGGACTCTGGCATCTGAATCCTTCATACCTGCAGTGGGAAATGCTCTGTGGATATTAACAGTAAAACAATTGTTTTTCTTAAATGCTTTGAATAGTAAAATTGTTAACAATATAAATGATTCAAGTAGCATGGGAATGAGCTGAGAGAAGAATCCCTGTTCCAGATCTCTAAGGTGTTCATCTATGACCAAACTCTGTTACAACCCTATCTGCTCTGATCCCACCACATTATCACTGCATCAGTTAACAATGAGTACAAAATCCAGGGCACATCTACACATGACAATTTAAGGCTCATTAGCCATTTTTAAGGTGCACTAAGGTCACATGTCTATACATGCATGCCCTTAATGCACCTTAAAAATGGTGATTTTAGGCTATTTGCTTGTAAATTTGATACCTGCAAAGCAGATATCAAATTTAGGCATGGATAGCTAAAGTGCCTTAACGCATGTGTAGATGCATTGAGGTGCATTAATGGGGTGTATGTTGACTGACTTTGGACTGATTAACTTTAGTCCCAAGTTGGCCTGCACACTGCGTTAATGCATCTTAGTGCATGCACATGTAGACGCGCACCTAAATCACCTTAATATGCACATTAAGTTTAGGTGCGTGTAAAAGCATTTGTAGACATGCCCCCAGGGTTCATTCACCTGGAACTCTACAACTGTCATAAATGTCATTGCCTGCTTGGCAGACAGGGTGGTCTCTACATGTAAGAATGAAGGAACACCAATCAGACATCAGCTGCTGAAAGAGACCCTATTCTTAAAAAGATCTTCCCAGAGCAACCCATCCTAGCCTTCAAACAAGCACCGAACCTCGCCAACCTCATCACCAGAAGCAAACTTCCTCAAGCCCAGAACACACCAAAAGGATCCAGACCGTGCCATGACAAGAAATGCAAAACCTGCCAAGTCATCTCCACCGCCCCTACAATTACTACACCCCACAACAGAGCCATCAGCATCCCTGGATCTTACAGCTGCACCTCCAGAAATGTAATATACCTCATCCAATGCACCAAATGCTCTGATGGAAAATATGTAGGAGAGACCAAACAACAACTGCGCACCAGAATGAATGCACACCGGAAATCTATCAAAGACAGAAATACCCAATTACCGGTGGGGGCACATTTCTCACAGGAGGGCCACTCTCTCTCCAATCTCTCAGTCCTGATCCTCAAGGGAAACTTACGCAACACTTCCCAGAGAGAGCCTATGAACTCCATTTCATCAACCTCTTGGATACTAGAGATCATGGACTAAACATAGACATTGGATTTTTGATCCATTATAATCTGCCTGGCAACTGACTCCCCAGCCCAGCCCAGCCCCTGGCTTGTTTACTTTTCATTCCATCCAGGAAGAGCACACACCAACTGCTGAAACTTCCTTAGCCTGACGAAGGGTTTTTGAACCTGAAAGCTTGCTTAATAACTATTCTCCAACTATTTGGGTTGGTCTAATAAAAAATATCAAATTCACCCAAGGAACCTTGTCTGCCTATGTCCTTAGACCAACACGGCTACAACCCAAACCCCTGCAAGCCTGTGTCCAAGCACCTCCCTGGAGGTTCTATTCCTGATTTTAGAATTGCTGTTCTCAGGCAGAAAAAATTGAAAAACTAGTTTGAACAGGAAATTGTACAACAAGAAGTCATCCACATGTTGGATTGTGTTAAGTATGGTTTAAATGGGGACTAAGGATTCTTATGGTGTGCTTAAGTGAAAGCTGGTGGCCTGAAGGTAGCTGTGGTATGATGTGCAGGTGAATTTTTAATACAGTATGGTAACAATGTGGCCATTGCAAATGAATGTGTCTAGGAAACCAATCTGCTGGATGAAGTATTCTAGAGTTAGTCTGATGGTGGGGTGGAAGTTGTTAAAAATCCTGGTGAAATTTCTCTAGTGATTCCTTCCTAATTGTCTATATTATGAAGCTGTCTTTGATATACCTGAGGTATACTAGAAGGATGAGAGGGGAGCTGCAGAAGAAATGTACTTCAAGGTCTGTCAAAAATATATTGGACCATAGGGGAGCCATATCTCTGCCCATGCCAGTGCCATTTGTTTGTAGGTATAGGGAAGGGGTGGGCAATTATTTCAGTTTGAGAGTCACTGAAAGAGTTCTGGTGAGCTGTTGAATGCTGCATGCACAAAATATTTCAACAGATACCATTTTAACAAATGATAGATTTAAAAAAACAAATAAACTTGCTTGGGTTGTACGGTGCAGGTGCAGTCTACCCACCCCATCCAGCCTGTGGCTGCCCCCACAGTGCTCCACATGGTGCTGTGTCCTTGTCTGTACTTGCCCAGTGCCCACTGATGGCTCTGGCCAGCATGCACAGCTTTCTGGTGGGCCTGCCTTCCACCTGTTCAACTGCCCAGAGGTGGCTGCTCATCACTCCAGGCTGCTGGGAGCTGGAGCTAGAGCCTTGGGCACTGGGACAGGAATTACCTGCCTGCCGCTTCCCCCTGACCTGGCTGCCACCACTTCCGCATGCTACCTGCTGCCTCTGCCTATAACAGTGCAGCAGAGCCAGGAGGAGGAGGAGCCACAGGAGGTGAAAAGAGCCAAGCATTACCCAGGCAGCTGCAGCAGGGGTGGCAGCATCCCTGTGGGAACCTACGTGCATTGGCTGGGACTTGGGCAGTGCCATTGGTGGGCCAGGGTAGGAGCAGACAATACTCAGCCCCATGCAGAGTCTGTAGGATATAATCAATTGGCAGCCGGATCCAACTCACAGAACATTTTGCCCACCCCTGGTATAGGGAGTCCTGAAATCTGAAATAGCTATATGTGAGGACAAAATGGGATCGTGTAATGGAAAATTAAGCATTTTTCACATTGATGATAGTGTTTTTTATGTTTTGTAATCCATCTATGGGGATGGTGGTATACAGATATGTGAGCTAGTATGATGTTTGTTGGAAGCTTGTCAATGGAGCTCAGTTTATTGAAGGAAATCAGTGATGCCTTTCAAATAGCTAACAGCAGAAGTGGCATATGGTAATAGGATAGAGTCAACATTGTCCAAAGCTACCTCTGATGGTGCCTGTGCATTGGGGAACCTAAGTTGCCAGGTTTCTGTTTCTTCGGTAAATAAGTAAAAGTTGCCTGGCCTAAGTTCCCAGGAGGTTGAAGCAGTAATCCTTTTCTGTGTTCCCAGAGGTAGATCCTTTAAGAGTTTATCTAGTTCCTCACATATTGTGCCCTGGCATGCTTTGTCAGGAGTTTATAAAATTCTGTGTTAGAAAATTGTCTCTTAGCTTCCCATATTTATTCTGTTTTATCTGTGATGACAATGCTTCTCTCCCCCCCCCCCCCCCATCATTCTGTTCTACGATAATTCCTGGGTTGCTTTTAGTGCTGAGTGTAGCACTCTATTTTGCAGGACTGAGGTTTTAATGTAAGCAGTGTTACTTTTTTGACAATTTCAAAGTGGACACAGAACCAGAAACAGTTAATATAGTCCAGTGTGGGACTGTTGCTCTCTGGTGGAGTCTAGGAGCTGTGATTTTCCTTTTGCTGTGTAAAGGTCTGACCTGTGGCATATTTGATCACTGTCTGGTTTCCTGGCATGAAAATCTTCCCTCAATCTAAATCTTAAATGGAAGAAAAAAGCCTCAAGGTGTCCATAAAGCTACACCATGTTGAGTTATGTAGTGGGGCAGAAGGCCCTTAGGGTAGGGGTAGTGTAGGGCCTTCTTACATTGTAATTGGCAGCTCCTGGAGCTCTTAACACCTGGATTGCCCGCACATTACCACCAGAAATTAGTTTTAAGCATTAGGTGGCTCAAAGTGATGCCACTCCTGGGCAGGATTATCTCTGATCTGTGTTACTCAGCTTCTGTTGAATTAAAGTGTCGCCACTCTAGGCTACCCAACCTACACCCCCTCCTCCAATGGCCTGGATCAGGCTCACTGTCTCCCCTTCCAACTCTGCTTATTTGTGGCTGCCTGCACTGTTCCTCCCACAGGACTGGGCAGGGAAGGGTTAACCTGCCTGCCTGGATGATGCCACCACTGCTGCTTGATGGGCCTTGCTCAGCCCAGAGAAGAGCAGCAGCTCACCAGAAGTGGTGGTGGAGGCTGGGAAGGCAGGTTAACCCTTCCCTGCCTACTCCCCCAGGATAGACAGTGCAGGCAGCTGCAAGTAAGCAGACAAGAGAAAACCCGAGGGGCAGGGGAGAGCCCTAGGGCAGAGGGAACCAGGGAAGCTCTGATGGGCCGAGGGAAGCCCAGAATGTTGGAGTGGGGATTCTTCCCTTTGAGTCTTCCAGGACCTGCTGGCCTGAATGTTACTGCTCCAAACTCAAGCTAGTGCTAACACCCAACAACTTTTGTGCAGCTCAGTGTAATGTATAACAAGACACTCAATCAGATTGAGTGTGTGGTTGGATAGGTTGTTGACGTGACTCGTGATTGTAGGGCTGCTGTTGGAGCCTGCAACCTTGGATATTTTTGTTTTCTCCTTTTTTTAAGGAGTTAATCTGTTTGTGATGGGCTTCATGGATGAATGCAGAAATCTCCTCCTGGTAGGGTAGGATGGGTTCCCATGTGTACAGGGCTGAGAAAGTTGCTCCTGGAGTCCCACAGATCTCCCAGCCCCTGCACATCAGGATTCATCCCCATGTGCAGGGGGCTGGGAGACAACTGCTTCTGCAGCTGGCACAGCTCTTCTGGCCCAGTGCACATTGGGACTGGCCCCCATGCCACCTGCCAGCCCCTGGGGTGACACCTGGGGAAGCTTGGAACTCCCTCTGGCTGGGGGGGTGGTGAGGGGGGCAGAGCATGGCAGGAGTAGCTCTGGTCCAGGCTGCTGCTGTTGGGAGCAAATCTGTGACTGACGGGGTGCACATGTAGACACGTTTCTGAGCACAGTTTACTTATTTTACTGTGTAGTAGCCTTACTTGGCATTAATTGCAAGTGTAGACAAACCCTATAAGGTGTCTGTCTAACTTGCCTTCTGTGGAAGCTCACATAGGAATGAATGGAATAGCTCTCTCCAAAATCATTGGTTTCATTCACTCCACGTTTTGATGGTTTTCTTCTCAACCACAACAGCTATTTTTTTTTAATGAAAGCTGAGACTCTAGAGAGCAACTGAGAGATCTGTACGCACCCCATATTTTGGTAAATGCTCTAGGCAGGAAAACAGTGCCTTATTACATGCCACATTCCTCTTTCCAATCAGTTCAAGAAGTTAGAGAGCATCCTATGGCAGAGTTAAAAATAGTTTGTATAGAGTTATGCCTAATACAACATTGCCATAAACATTTTCCCTCTGGACTTGAACTGTTTTTAACTCTCAATATGTATCACTTTAAAATGTAAAGCTAGACCATTTTATGCCTTCACTTTGAATAAATACTGTAATGGAAAAAAAAAGTGTCCAGCCCTCTGTGGCAGAAGGTCATACAGAAATGCTTGCACTGAAACTCCACTAGAGGAAAAAATAAAGCACACTTTGAACTTTGTCTCAACCTTTACTTTCAGCAGTGTCCTCCTTTGGGACATCCTTCTTTTATCTTTCTCTCTCATTTTGTCTTTAATAAGCTGTGTGAATGGAAAGTGCAAAGAACTCCAGGTTACCTTTCTATTCATATTGCATGTCAAGTTGAAGTTTGAAATGTATGTAGAGAAGTAGAAAAACAAAACAGATGCTTAGCCTTGTATCAGGGATAAAATAATGCAGTAAATGAGGCAAAAGAATCTTCTTCCTATTTTCTAGTAATTGACAATGACTATAATAAATCATAAGAGGAATTCAATAAGTGCTTGGTTTGAGTATTTTCTTTACCATAATGGTATATAGATACATACTTTTCTGAAATCCATGGATTCATTTTAACATAACTTGCCAAGTCCTTTTTTAGTCTTCTTATTTGTTCAATTTACTTTGATCATTACAACTAAAACAGTAATAAGAAGACAACAAAAAAGCAAAATGAGGCATAGATAGATAGACTAGACTGGTTTGAATAGGTCACGGGTTAGTCAGTATCTATGAAAAGATATCTTACTGGAGCCAAGTCAAATGAAATATGCAATTGTGTATATTTAGGTCATTTAATTTGAACTGATGGAATCTATTGACATAATAAAGCCAAGAATATCTTAGCATAAAACTACTTCAGCAGAGAGGGCTAATAACATAACAAAATCATTTTTACATCATGGATGAAAACCATCAAAACGAAAAAATGTTAGATTCCACTACCTGGAGAGTCGTACCTAATTAACAGAACAAATGCAATCTTAGTCAAGCTGTCTGTGGTTTTGTTCAGTGCTCTAATTGATTTATGAGTAACTGAGGTAAAAAACTGGCACTTACTGCATTCAGATGATTTGCATAAAGTCATTTTTGACATTTTAAATACTTTTGTTAACCATAGTTTTTACATTCAAAAACAGACAGCAAGATGCTCAGTCAGATCATTTTGAAAGATGAACATTTAAAATTCTTTGAAACTATAAGCTGTATATTAATAATTTAATTTAAATGACCAAATTGTTAGCAGACAATTTCATTTGTGAACCACAGTAAAGAAGTCTATAAAACTCTTAAAATATTTTAAAATTGGAAAGTTAAACTAGGCAATGAGGAGGCTCTGTTTTCCTACTGGAGTGTATAACTAACTTCTAAGACTTAGTTACTTTTGATTGGAAATTGGATTCAGCTTTTAAGTGTCTCCAAATATTATGAGTTTATAACTATAACTTTAAACCAAATCAAAGATGGATGCAATTGATTTGAAATTCCACTGAATCCAGGTATATCTGGTATATCTGTTGGGTTTTTTTTTTTGTTTTTTTTTTAAAAGAGGGACAAACTCTAGAACATTCTCCATGTTTGTTTAGTGTTTGTCACACTTTTCTGCATTTGCAGTTTAGGTGATAATCACATTGATTATGTCCATGATACAAACATAAAACAGTAAAATGGATTTGTGAACAACCAAAATATTTAAGATGGTACACCCCAAGAATGTCAGATAGTAATGCATTTACAGTGGTGGGGAGATTAGATTAGCTGGAGAGAGAGAAACACAGATTTTATATGACTGGTAACATTATTGCCCTAACAGGAAACAAAACTAAAAGCAAACATGGTGTCTGAGGAGGCCCATGGTATATCAATATTTAAAGAAAGTGTACCGTATATAATGGCTAATGCACAATGCATCATGACTATCAAGTTGATTTGTTCTTCCAGCACAGGCTTAAAACTGAAAGGTTCTGCATTGCCTTCATCTGTCAACATACTCAGGCCTATTGTATATTAACAAAAGAGAAGTCGGTTTTGCAGTATCTAGAATTTTTAGAGAGTATTTCCTGTTTCTGTCAATGGAAAAGTCCTTTCTCCTCCTACTTTCATACTTTGACATAGCTGTTACAGCTTTGCTTTTCAAAACATGAATGGAATGCTTCAAAATACTAATAACTATTTTTAATGATCATTTTAATTCATTCTTTAAACATGTTGGCTTGAACCGAAAATGAGATGAGATGGAACATTTTATATGAATATTGTATGTTAATTTTAAGTATTAAAGGTTTGTCCATGAATATCTTCAGACAAGGCAGAATAGACATTAATCTCAAGTTTACCCTTAATTAAAGAAAACAGCAGACTTTCAGAACATTATTTTTATATGAAAATCTAATAAAATCGCAGTCTTAGGGGTACATTTTACATCATGCTTAGGATTTGTGTCTGTTGAAATTCAGTAAATTATATGTTACCTGTTAAAATGTTGTTTTGAAAATATTTATTAGTTTAGTATTTTACAACTTATATAGTGAGCATAGACAATGACCCTTCCCCAGGATTTCTCATAGTATGGTAATTAGGAAATTGTCCAGAGAGATGAAAATGTAGTTTTGAATTCCCTAGAGCTAAGAAGGGCATGGCATCCATTTCTCACATGCCCTGGCTGACTCTTTTAATATCTAATGTATTGTAAAAAAGGGGAGTGGAAAAATCTCCTATAGCCAAGTGTTTGAGTGAAAGTGGCCCCATGTACTGTGATTTGGCATGGAGCTCAATCCCACAAATGTGTGCTTATGTGTGTTCACATCACCCCTTCTGAATCAACCCCCTCTCTGAACACTTGTGGAGGAAGGCCTAATTCTAAGAATCTTGACTGAGCTTTGGCATGGATAGGATCAGAATTGTTCAACTCTATAAAAATAGTTTAAGATGCCAGAATGTCTGAAGCAAAATTTAAATGCCTAAGGAACTGTACTTACGTACTTAATTTTTTTTTTTTTTGGGGGGGGGGGGGGAAGTGGGGCGGTGATCTTCTGAACTTTGGTGCCTACATTCCACTGAAGTCCCTCGTTTTAGGTAGGTAGGTCCCTTTGAGAATCTGGTCCTTTGTATTATAAAATGTTTCTTAACTCAGATGAATGTTCAAAATATATACACTAGGACAGGAGATAGATATTCCTCTTCTAAAAGCATGAGTACTTGAGTTGAAAAAGAATTGTGTTTAGCTTTTTAAGGTACGGTCCTTTAAGATGTAGTTGAGGTTCTGTTTTCTCATGAAAACATGCATGCACACTTGTTATAGATGCTGTTTTTGACTAGTTTATAAGTGATGATAAAATCTAAATTTTCACAACAACTTCAATATTGTCTTTTAAATTTCCTCTATTGGAGTAAATAGCTGAAATGTGACTTGCCACCAAGAAAGAGGGAATATGCAATTCTTGAAATAAAATGGTTCAAAATAATTTACCTGAGTTTTACAAATGAAATCCAGAGCAAGGTGGAAATTATTACACTATATTAAAAACTCTTGAAATTTACTTTTATTACTCTGAAAATTGTAATTTTGTTCAACCATAAAGTGACTGAATAACTTGTCATTTTGATGGTTTTCATATTGTAGTCCTATTCAGATCCGTTGCTATAAATTCCATTTGGTGCACTGGATGAGGTATATTACATTTCTGGAGGTGCAGGAATGCTGATGGCTCTGTTGTGGGGTGTAGTTGTAGGGTGTATTACCATCGGCATTCCTGGATCTTACAGCTGCACCTCCAGAAATGTAATATACCTCATCCAATGCATCAAATGCCCTGATGGAAAATACGTAGGAGAGAACAAACAACAACTGTGCACCAGAATGAACGCACACCGGAAATCTATCAAAGACAGAAATACCTATTTACCGGTGGGGGCACATTTCTCACAAGAAAACCACTCTCTCTCCAATCTTTCAGTCCTGATTCTCAAGGGAAACTTACAAAACACTTCCTAGAGACGAGCCTATGAACTCCACTTCATCAACCTCCTGGATACTAAAAATCATAGACTAAATACAGACATTGGATTTAGGACACATTATAACCTGCCTGACATCTGACTCTCCAGGTATCTCTCCACTTTCATCCCCCTTCTCTCTCTCCCCCCCCCGCCCCAAAGCCTGTCTCTAATCCATTGACTCCTCAATCTACATTTTCACTGACTACCTGTCTTGCATGCATACCAGCCCAGCCACTGGCTTCTTTACTTTCATTCCATCCAGGAAGAGCACATACCAACTGCTGAAACTTCCTTAGCCTGACGAAGGGTTTTTGAACCCGAAAGCTTGCTTAATAATTATTTTCCAACTATTTGGGTTGGTCTAATAAAAGATATCAGATTCACCCAAGGAACCTTGTCTGCCTATGAAAATACTCAAGTGTTCATCCATCCCTGGTAGGCTGGATTGTATTTTGTCATACTCTGTTTTCCAAATGTTCATTTTAAGTCCTGTTTAAGTCTTCCTTATGGAAGGAAGGGTAGTAGAAAAGGACAGAGCGAGCCATAGAAATGGTCTTTTTTGGCTCAACCTTTCTTTTCAAGCACTAATTCTCCTTTTCCCTTGGACTGCCCAGAAGTGCAGGGGAAGTTAAGAAGTTTCTTCTCCAGCTCTTAGACTGTATTGCCTATTTGATACAGGTATTTGGCAGATTTGAAATCAGTTGGAGAGTCTTGTTGAGGTCAGTGTGCTTTAGATTAAACTCTAGTAAACTCCTTTCATAAGAAAATCCTTTAGTTTTTAAATACTTTTATGTGATATATCAGCTGATTTTATTCAGCTGCATTTAGCCAGCATGGAATATGCTCATAACTTTCTAAACAACAACAAAAACAAGTTAATTTATAAGGGAAATACATATTATCTAGCTCATAGACTTTTTGGATGTGTTTTGTTTAGCTCCATAGGGCTGGAAAGATAAAGGAGGGAAATCTGTTAATGATTGTTTTAATTCCCAGGATTCTTCTGAATAATCGCACATTTTTTAAATGTAATTGACATTTCTGGATTCAACAATATTATACCAGAGATGCTGACATGTTATATGCCCTGTTTCCCCCAGCTCCCCTTGCTGTATGGATTGTGCTGGCAGCACACAACTCCTTGTCCCATGCTGCCCCCTGCTTCATGGGCTATACAGGCAGTTCATGGATCTCTGGACCCTTCCTTGATATGCAGCAGTCGGAAGCAGCCATTAGGGCCTGGAAGGCTGTGTGTTAACCTGTCAAGACCTACAGGCCACATGTTGGCCCCTTGTGGGGTGCACACCACCAGTTGGGCTGCCCTGGTCTAGAGCTTTGACTAAGAGGGAAGGTAAATAAAGTGTTAAGAAAAAAACTTAGGGGGGTGTCTACACATCCTGATTAAAGGTATTTTAGCCAATACGAGGTACATTAAGAGTGCATGTCTATACATGCTTGTCTTTAATGTGCCTTAAAAATGGCAATTTTAGGCTATTTGGCCTTTTGTACACACTGTGGGGGTTTACTTCGGTTTAATTCTCCCTAAATTGAAGCAGTGAGTTTTTAAAAACACCACTTCAATTTAGGGCAAAGTAAACCCCTGTGGCATGTACACAAGGGTTGGGCCCAATCCTTACCTGCCTCTTTGGCATGGGGAACAGAGGGTGAACTGCTGATGTGTTGAGCGATCGCTGAACTGTGCCGGGGATAGGGGCTGGTGCTTCCCTCTGCAGCAGCAGCAGCATCTCCCCAGCAGCACCCACAGCCACAGAGGCCACCCACACAACTCAGTCAGACAGGCAGGCAGGCTCCAAGGAGAGAAAAAAAAGATCAGGCTCTCTGCTTTTTTTCCCCCCTTCAGTAGAGCCTGCCTGCACAGCCGCTGAGCTGCACAGTGCCTGGTGCTTCTCTCTGTGGCTGTAAGGTAGCAAACAAAAACACCTTGGATAGATCTTATTTTGCTGTGTCCCAAAGTCATTTAATGTGCATTACACCGCCGACATGTGTAAACAGCTGCACCAGTAAAGTGGTGCAAAAGGGCATTAAGTTACTTTAAAGGCCACTTTTGTGGTGTGTACAAATGGCCATTATGCCTAAATTTGGTACCTACAAAATCAGGTGTCAAATGTAGGCATGAATAGTTAAAGCTCATTAACGTACATATAGATGCATTGAGGCTTATTAACATTGTGTATAGACTGACTTGGGACTAAGTAATGTGTAGACGTGAGAGTAAATCACCTTAATGCACATCAAGGTAATGTATATTAAAATCAGGTGTGCCTAAATGCATGTGTAGACATGCCTAGGGTCTCATGCTATATAATTGTAGAAATAATGTATTTACATTGATGTGCTGGTCCTAATTTCTGTGTTGTTTTTTTAAGATACATTTTAATTTACCTTGAGTGTCTTTCTTCTTTCAGACATGGGTATTGAGTTGTATTGATTGAGCAGTTTGTCAGAGGCATACTATTTTGGATATGTTAAAAATTTATAGTAGATATCTTTAATAGGGCTTTTTTTTTTTTTTTTAGAATAATGATTATATTGATTGATGCTTCAGTTCTTATTTTTATTGGCAGGCTGTTTTGATTTAAATTGATCTGAAGACCTTTTATTTGTCTAGAAAATTCTACCTGATCAATTATTTTCACCTATTGTTCCGTTACTACTTTTATACATAGGTATTCACTTCTATTTTGAAACTATGTACATGGTATCATTTAAGAAACATGAATTTGTCGCTGAAATAATTATTTTCTTAGATGATGATTATTAATACCTAAAAATAATTTGTTTCAATCGAAAGTAAATCCTTACTCAAGCTTGAACTAGATTCATACATAAACACTTTCTCATTGTCCTACCTTTAATAATGGTTTCCAAACCTGAAGCCTAAATGCAAGGTGCAAGACCCAAATTTTGATTCAAATTCTTTAGTTTCTGTAGCATTGCTGTGTGGCAAACTGGAAATTCTGTGGCAGTTGATGGATTTTTCATAGTTTGTAGAGTTTCAGCCACAGCTTAAGTGTTTATTGTGGGCAGAGATGATCCTAGTAGGGTCTGGGGCTTGGGGCAAATCAGCCTGTGTAGGGCCCAGATGCAAAGAAGCTGGTGGTGGTGGAGTGGGGGGTGGTGGGCAGCTGGATGTGAAGCTGGCAGTGACACAGAGTCACCAGTACTAGGTGGACCCTGCAAGAGGGCCCCCCTAAAATGGGGGCCCAGGGCAGTCACCCAATTCAACCCCCACCCCAGAGATTGCCCTGGTTGTGGGTTTGGAGGGACATGTGTGTTTTTGTGGAGTGCATTGGTACTTTTGCTGATACTTAATATGTTAATAATGCCATACGTGGCAGTGGTGCTATGTATGCACCCAATTTAAAGTGCCATAAAATGGCAAACCAATCATAAACATGGTTTATACATGGCGCCTTTCACTCAAAAATAGAAAAGGGATTTAATCCCTGATCCCAAAATCATTACTCCAGCCAAGCATTTGTGTCATGGTAGGAGATACAGTTGTTGGAACTGGGAATTGCAAGCTGTGGGTAAAGCCATAGGTTGCTAACTTGAGGACTTAGTTCTTCCTCTTACTGTCATAAAGTTGCAAAATTTGGGGTCAGGAAAGAATTTTTCCCTATAGCAGATAAACATAAATGGATAGGAATTTTGCCTTCGACTGTGGTATGGGACATCGTTGTTTTCCTAGGATATTCTGAGGATACAATAACTTGCCTGTCATTGCAGTGGCAGGACATTGGCATTGCTCTCTACTTTGTGTTAAAACATGACAGATTACAAAAGTATTTTGAAACTTGTTCTTTGTAATAGGTGAGAGTTTGAAGTGGTGATTTTGGTGATGCTTTTGTCTGAATGCAATGACTGAATCCAGTGGCTGGAGTCCCATCTACTTCTGTGTTCCTCATATTGGGACAACATTGGTTAAACCTAATAGGCTGTGGTCTTGGGAACACAGTGTCTAATTACTGTATCCTGTAGCCACCATATACAAAGAGTTGTTTTTTTACAAGGGATCTGAAGAATGGTAATAACTTATTTTTTTACAGATATTTAGACAAGCTCTTTCAACGAATGAGTGGCAGTACAACAGAAAATGTGAGTGATTATGTGAAAAAAAGTGGGAAGTGAAGACTGACATTGGCAGAAGGAGGGTGGTTGCAAGGTCTTTGTTTACTTCTTGGTTTATTGCAACAGCCTTGCCTCTGCCCATCATAGAAAACCTCCACAAATAATTTTCTACTTCTCAGGCCCCCTCTACATGTGCGGGTAAAGGCATGATGGGATCTAATGGTCAATCCACACAATTGTTCCTCCTGCCCTGCCACACATGCCTAGCAGGAGATGTGATTGTAGGATTGTGCATTAGACCCCATTGTGCCTTCTTGTCAGTGGAGGGGAGCTGAATCCTGGACTTCTCCTGCATGGGAAACAAGCAAAATCCCTCAGCTTGCAGCCCCTAACTTGAGGGCCTCCCAGCCATGGGGGTGACCCATGTATCCCTGGGGCTGGGGGATTGTGGTGGCCATGGACTCCCAGATGTGGGACATGTGAAATCTCTGGTTCTAGGGAACTGTGACTCCTGTGATCCCCCAGGCCCAGGGGTTTCATGCACCCCTGAACCTTGGCGATCACAGCAGCCATGATACCCCAGGCCTGGGGTTTACACGCTGACATGGTGCATTGCTGAGGCTAAGGCCTGTGTCAGCTGAAGGGGCTCCCAGCCTCAAGTGAGACTCTGTTACACATGCAAATTAAAGCTCAATAGCAGCCAGCTATTAAGTTAGTACACATTTTCAAGGTCTACCTTTTGTGGTTGATTTGAGTTTTTATCATATGATAAGTATTTTGCATATATAGCTGGTCCTAAGGTAATTGCCTAATTTAGCAAGTTAATTGGGTGATATGTGTAATGTGTGGAGGGGGTCTCTCTTGCCACTTCTGTCCCATAGGGGAAATTCTTGCATGTCTGTTGAACTACATGACTGTCTTCTTTCAGATTCCTACATAACACTTTTCTTTTCAGTAAAGTATAGCCAAGACAACAGTAAGAGCTGTTACAATGAGATCACATTTTGATCAGTACTTTTTCATTGTTTCTATATGCACTTCCCATCTGCTCATTATATCCACCAATTTGTATCTAGCTTTATGTTTTATGCTGTAAACTCTTTAAACAGGGACTGTCTTTTGTGTTTATTTAACATTTGGAAAAATACAGATCTGGTCTATGACTGCAGTCCTAGATGCCACCAAAATGTGTATGAAATAAATAATCCTTATATACTTAGATTGACAGCATATTATTAACTCTAAATTCTTCTATTTAGTAATCCATATGTGGAGACTGTTCTGAACATTTTAAACCTATGATCAGTTTCAAGCAATTTCAACATACTATTTTTCCTTAAATGGAAGATTTTTTTGTTTTCTCTGAAATGTGCATTCTCCAAAAAGTCTAGGATTGGCAGTATTCAGTATTGGGTCAAGGTTAACCAGTTTAGACTCCAATATGTAACACTGCTGCACAGATAGAAAAAAAAAAGTATGTCATTAGAAAGGATATACCCATCCATTTGATGCATCAGATACTAAATTAGTAGCCCTGTAAATATTTTTGTGGGGGTGGAGAGAAGGAAAAAACAACAAACCTATTTAGTCACTTTTAGAGGTGCATTAAATCATAGTGAAGATTTTTCTCTCCCTATGAGCCCTTTGTAGTTGGACTCATGATCTAGTCAGAGAAGCTTATAGGCAGCAAGATGCAAAAAGAAATCTCTGTTTGAAAAAAAACCAAAAATCTGTATAATGTGTTTTTCCATGGCATGTAGCACATGATATATATAGCTTGCGTGATCTATCATTCTAGAGATGATATGAAGATTTTATTGCCAATTATTTGGAATGACTTCTTCCCTACTTATAAGTAATTTAGCCATTCCAAAATTATGACACTCTCAGATTTTGGTTGTACTCACTATTGAACATTTCTTTATTGTATTGGGGAAAAAAAGAAAAATTTTCTTAATGAAAATTCAAGGAACTTAGCAATGAAAAGAAAAATAATATAATAATTGGTAAACCAGATCAAATGCATTAAAAATGCTCTCTAGGTGTTATATATTTACAGATAAAGGGCCCAAATCCAATTTATTTAAACTCAAAATAGATACATATATTTGTTACATCACTAATATTAATTGACTTAAATCATTATCGAAGGTAAACTGTCAGTAACATCTGATAATAATTGAAAAGTGCACTTTACACCAAAGCTTTCCAAGCAGTGCTTTTAAGATGTTAGTTGGTTGGGAAGGTCTGTCTGTCAAATATTATCTAATCAAGAAACAGAGAAAATTGGATATAACTATGATTTGGGGCAGAATTGTCAAAGCTTCTGCAGGTCTTTTGGCTCAGTCTTACTAGTAAAAATAATAGTGATGACAACGATTTTTCCTCCCTACTTATCCTCACATTGGTTTCTTATAGCGATAAGAAACAATTGGTGTTAAATTGAAATTAAATGATTTGACATATTTATAAGAAGTTATCATTTTATCTGTATTTTTAGTTTTATTTAAGATGATGAAATGTGATTTCTAGTTTCCATAACAACTAATGTTTAAAAAAGCAATAGTAATATCATTAACACTTTTTAGTGCAATAAGAAAAGGTAACATACAAATAAATTCTCTTTACCTCCAACCCCACTCATCTCTGGCTTCAGTCCTCTCCAAATGCTTGTCAAATGGATGAATTGCTACATGACTGAAGGTCATCATATTCAGGTTATTTTTTGCATGATTCATTGTAATCAGTCATGAGCAATTATAAACAAACAGCAACAGAAAACAAATTGTACTGCTAGAGTTCTTTTGCTATTTTTCCATGTGTCAGGTATCCAGGTTATAGCCATATTGGTCTAGAGGAAAAGGCAAACAGGACTTGTAGTAGAGATGATGTTGGTCTAATAAAATATTTTTTTTTGCAAAACTCTTGTTGGTCTAATAAAAGATCATATCTCTACTACGAGTCCTGATTGCCTTTGTTATTCTTAAATTTTGCCAGGGAGAAAGCGAATAAAATAGTGATTATTGGCAATTATATGTAAATGTTTTGTATCCAGTGACTTAAAAGCAATTTTCAAGTGTTCAGTGCCTTTTTTTGGGAGGTAGGGAAATATTCCCATTCAGTACCTATGGAACTGAGGCATAGGTTAAATCAGAGGCATAAGTGGATGTTTGAGGGTCCAGTGCAGCAGGGGTTCATGGGACACCATTCCTGGCTATATTGCCAGTGCTGGTGGCTATTTTTGCATCCCTCACAGGGTCCACATCTGGGGCTAGTGCTGGTGCCACACTTCCCTTGCCCCCCTTTGCTTGGGATAAAAGCAGACATCAGGTTTATTCCAGGTCTGATTGTCCTGGGCTTTGACTTGCATCAAAACAGGCATAGGGCAGATATTTACACACTGCTGCTTGAATGACAGTTAACTTGAATCAGTCATGACTTTCCCAGGAATAAGTGTTATATCAGGTACTTCACAGGTACTTAGGAAGCACAATGGGCTTGTATATCTGTAGGATACTATAATAAAACAATTCTGTCCTGGGAAAATGTTGACATTTATTTTTTGCCTTGGGTCACAAGAAATAGAGACAAAATTGGGAAAGAACCTGAAATACTGGACCCTCTTAATTGTTGCTCTTCACCCTTATTTTCGTAAGTTACAAGAATAACGTGTTTAAACTCGAGCTGATACAGCTAAAGGGGAAATGTTTGTTCTGTAAATAATTATTTTTACAATAGTCTGAACAACTTGGTTAAATGTTGATCATGTTTGTATAGCATTCCAGCAGTGATAAAAATGATGCTGTATTTCATCTTACTACTAGCCACTACCATGACTGGAATTGTAGTTGAAAATAAAGCTTCATATATAGAGTGAACAGATTATGTATGTAGTGTGTATGTACACAGGACAGATGTGCAGTGAGAGGAAATTACAGCTATCTTACAATGCTACAAACAAACCCATGGAGAGAATAAGCTTTTACACTATTGCCTAGTCTAAAATTATTATCTATAGGAGATAATATGTAGAAAGAGATAAAATTCCTTGCTTTTTAGTTGGATTGACACAAGAAACCTCATTATTAGTATTTCATAATCTATCAAATAATTAGCTACATTTAGTTGAAAGAAAGATTGTAGCTATTTTTTCTCATTCTTCTTTCACAATAGAAGGGCTTAACTTTATTATTAATGGTATAAAGTGTATAGTACAATGAAAACAATCTTGTATTGATAGGTGGAATCCCATTAAGAAAAACTAAGGGTAGAGGAATTGAAAAGAAAAAAGAAAATGAAAAGAAAAAAGTAGTATTCCAACAGAAATCAGCAGAAGAGGGACCACTAGGAAGTGTAGTAAGCCTACTCTTTGGTAGTCTGTGTATGAAGATATATTGTTCTTGCTGACTTGATTTGTCCAAGCTATTTTTAGTACTGATACAGGCTGATCTTTAGTACCAATACAGGCTTAAATCCAAAAATATCTAACTGACAATAATACTGTTATAATGTAATTAAAAAAGTTATTGAGCATGAGTTTAACTATTCATTTGTCAATCTGTATTCATTTTGAATCACTTAAAAGGCAGTCTCTAAACCAGTGGTTGGTTATCACCCATGGGCCACATGCAGCCCAATCAGTACACTGCTGCTGCCAATGTGACATCCTGTTAAAAAATTTTTAAATGGTACACAGGAAGTAAGTTGTGTGAGTGCCACCAACATAACACATTAAGAGCTTCAAGTGTGGCCCACTGGCAAATAGGCTGAGAACCACTGCTTTAAACTATATTACACCAATAGTCATTGCATGTACATCATTATGACTGATAGTCTTTTATAAAAAATACAGAAACAACTGTTTTTTGACAAATTGTGGTATGTTATAAATATATACTTCCTCTTCCAAATGTGAATCCATTGGAGATAAACAGGTTATATAAACAGGAGAGACATTTTCTACATTTGTCTTAAATCTGTGAATAGTAACTGTAATTAGCACAAGTCATTGACCTATTCTTCAAACTTTAGAAATAAAGTGGTTTTCAAGAAAAAACCATGAAAAATATCTTCATTAGTAAGTGATTGAATTCTTTCAGTTAAACTTTTAGACATAATTATTATTCATGTAGTTGTACTGACATTTTAGGATGAAATAATGACCTTTTTATATTCTTCCTCTTCTAAAATTTCTTAAGTTTTAAGGGATTCTCTATATATAAGATTGATGCTTTCCATCTGAATGATTCATGTACAATAAAGAATAAAATGTTTATATTATCCATGTATCTGGATAAGAAACTTACTATTTCACACCCATCTAAGTATACAGGATTTCACAACATGGCTGCAGCAGACATGAATGTTGGGTCTGTCCCAAAGCTGGGGGGCATAGCAACTGCCTGCAGGCAGTGGCAGCAGTGTTGGCGGCAGGGGGATGGCGACGGTGAGTGGGGAGCACCTGCAGGGGCTGCCGGCAGTGTCAGCAGTGGCCAATCTCAGGGGGTGCATGTGCGCCTACATGCACACCCTACACATCGCAAATGGCAGCAGAGCTAGGCATTTGGGTATCCTGAGTACCTAAAGTGTGTTAACCATCTTTCCTATTGTGACAGAGAGATTTTTTTTTTTTCCAAAATCAGTGATTTACGTGGAAAATAACTTTGGCATTCTAGGGAAAGTTCTCCACATAGTTTTGTAGAATAGGTCCTCCATATATTAATGAGCCCCAGTCACCTTGTGTATGACACCTCTGATTCTTCAAATTTGTGTGGATCCTGCATGCCTTTTATAAAGAAGAGATTTGTAAGTTTGTGACCATTTGTCCCCCTTGGGTCCGTGTTCCTAAGTTTCTTACCTTGGGCTATGTTGATAGAAGTAGCTATACTTGTGTCACTGAGATGAAGCACAGCACTGTAGTATCTATTTTGCCTCACTTTTAGAAAAATATTGGACCTACACCAGTTTCTTGCTTTTTTTTACATGATTTTATTTTTTAATGTCAATAAAACCTTTCTATTAAATGCCCAAAACCCAAACTTTGGGATTTAAGGCCTTCATGTCTTGTGATTCATTCCTTTTTTGTCAATTTTGTTTTGGCCATCTTCCAAAATCCTGTCCACAGTGGTGGTCCTTCTTCAGAAACTTGTCAGTTCAGAGATACTTGCCTAAGATTCCTTGTTCTGAGGGCAGACTTGCATTCAGAAAAAGTTTATGCCTAAACTGTACCTCTTCAGTACTAAGAAGGGAACCTCTACCTCTTCATTTCTCACAAATTGAGTTTTCTTCCAGTTACAACATCCATAAACGGTGTAGGCTGTGTGGCACAGTTGTAGTCATGCTGGGCAGCAGTACGGATGGCAGATAGTGGAATGACCTTCAGGGAAGGTTAGCTGTGAAAGAAACAGAGATAACGCTGATGAATAAGCAGTCATGGACCAAACAGCAGCACCACCAGGATGCTGTGAGGACAGCAGATGGTACTGCTTTTCATCCTGAAAAGCCACATATATCCTTTGATGGTGCTGTGACTTGGCAAGTACAAGTCACCACTATAAGCCTGCCAAGCCTCCAGCCATGGGTCTACAAGTCCCCAACAGCAGAGCAGGCAGAAGATGTTAGAATCTCAGTGGTTGCAAAGGCAGATGAAGACGGCAGCAGAACAAGATTTCCAGTTGCCTTGGTCTCCTTGCCTTTGGATCACAGTTGCGTTCTGTCAAGAACTCTGTGGAAGCTGATGTACAGCAGCTTCTTCCTAATGAAAGAAGTCATGCACAGGAATCTTCCATGAAAACAGCTTTTCCAGCAAATTCCTCAAGCACTTTGGCAACCAACTGATGGTGACAGAAGCAGGATTGTGAGGTCTGGAAGCTCCTAGTCATGAACTAGCATGAAGGTGGCAGTTACAAGAAGGTCATCCAGCACTTGAACATAACACAAGTGTGATTCAGCAGCTGTAACTGTGACTGAGCAGCCCTCTTCAGGATTTGCTCTGTTCACCCCACTTGAGGAGAGGGCTAGAAAGGGTGACCTAAATGTAGCCTGCCTACTTTCTTCCTGACTAAATAACTGTGTCCAATGGGATCACTTTAACTGTGGTTGAAAATACCAAAGAACCTGGGACCTGGAACATCAGGGCCCTCGTGGACAAGTCTAATAGTGAATGCCCAGAGCATCACACTGCAATTATGGCCTGAGAACTCAGGTGACACCACATAAGGATAAGCTGTACTGAGCAAGACTCGACAAGCAGGAAATGGGCAGCTCAGAGAACATGGACTTGGCTATACCTTTATCTGGAAGGGTAAAGAGGAACGAGAACACTGACTTCACTGATTTGGTTTTGCCATTAAAAATGAACTTATAAATCAACTCAGTAAGTTCCTGTTTGGAATGAATGAGCACCTCATGACTCTCTGTCTTAAACTGGTGGGGAGCCAATATGCCACTGTCATCAGGGAATATACCCTGACTCCTGATGCCGCAGATGAAAGCAAGGAAGAATTCTACATCAACCTTGGCCAAGTCCTTTCTGATGTTCCAGAGGGAGACAGACTTATTCTACTTGGTGATTTCAATTCCAAAGTCAGATGAGACTCTAACTTCTGGAATGGAATCATCAGCAAGGATAGAGTAGGACAGGTCAACTCCAGTGGTATCCTCCTCTTGTCCAAATGTGCAGAACATGGACTCACCATCACCAGTGTCCTGTTCTGCCAGAAAAACAGGCACAAGACATTATGGCAACACCCACAATCTAAGCATTGGCACATGATTTACTAGGTCATCATCTGTGCCCATGATTGCAAAGAGTTCCACATCACCCGATCTATGCTAGGAGCTGATGATTACTGGACTGATCACTGACTCTTCCACTCAATTTTGTCACTCAAACTGTCTCCCAAACAATGGCTGCATCAGAAGCAATGCTGACAGAAGATCAGCATTGAAGGACTCAAGGACCCATGCATTAGAGACCTGTTCCACCAGTGCTTCGGTGAATTCCAGTCAACAACAATGGTAGAATGTCAGCAGCACTTTGAGTGCCTTCAAGGCTACTATCATCAGCGCCTGTGAAGAGACCCTTGGATTCTCTACGAGGCAACATCAAGACTGGTTTAATGACAAAGACCGGGAGATCCAAGAATTTATCGATCACAAACACAAAGCTGCGTGCTTGTTAACATGACACCAACTCCAAACTGAATCTCTAAAAAGCCAAGGCAGAGGTCCAGAGGACCCATGATTTGAAGGACAAATGGTGGGAAGACAAGGTTAAGAAGATTCAGCATCTTGCTGACATCCATGATATGCGCAGTTTCTTCAGTGCCACCAAAGCCACCTATGATTTGAGCACTCAAGGACCACCTCCTTGTAACCTAAGGATGGTGGAGACCAGATCAAGGAAAGGGAAGCCATCAATGCCCATTGGAAGGAGAATTTTGAAGACTTTCTCAATTGACACTCTGTTGCTGATGAGTGTTCTCAATTCCATCCTGCAACACCTAGTCAGGGATGATCTTGGAATCCCTCCAACCCTTGACGAGGTGAGTAAAGCTATCGTGCAGATGAAGAATGACAAGGCATCAGCAGCAGATGGTAGAGGAGCAGAGTAGAGGAGCTCACATCACAGTTTCATTTCCTCATCTTAAGGATCTAGAATGATAAGGAAATCCCAGACAACCTCAGGAGTGCCATGATTGTGACAATCTTCAAGAAAGGAGACAAGTCTGACTGTGGAAACTACAGAGGGATTGCCTTGCTGTCCACCACGGAAAAGATCATTGTGAGACTCTTTCTGAACCATCTCCTTGCACTTGGTGAAGGTCTCCTCCCAGAATCTCCATGTGGGTTTAGGGCATCAAGAGGCACAACTGACATGATCTTCACAGCTCCCCAGCTGCAGGAAAAATGCCAGGAACAATACAAGCCTCTCACCTCATGAACATTATACATGGCCTTCCATGGTGAGAGTCTGGAGTATTTCCAGTACCTCAGAAGCCATCTCTTGCAGAAGGCTGACATTGATGAAGAAATGCAACATTGCCTCAAATGTGCATGTGTGGCCTTTGGATGTCTGAAGGAAATGGAGGTTTGAAGACTGCAACATCAGATCCAAAACCAAGCTCATAGTTTATCAAAAAGTCATGATCTCCAACTTGCGTATGGAGCCGAGACATGGACAGGAGACATCTGAGTTTGTTGGAGAAGTACCATCAAGGCTGCCTGATGAAGTTCCTTCAAATCCAGTAGGAAGACAGACACACTAATGTTATCTTCTTCCTGCAAGCAAACGCCACAAGTATTGAGGCAATGAGCATCCCACATCAAATTTGTTGGGCCAGCCATATCATTTGTATATCCAAATCCAGACTCCTGAACTAAGTTTTATTCTCCCAGCTCAGCCAAGATGGATGCACAAGAGGAAGGCACAGAAAGTGCTTCAGGGACATCCTCAAGGCCAACTTAAAAAAATGGAACATCAGTGTCAACTCATGGGAGATTATCATCCAGGACTTCCCCAAATGGAGGAAGAGTTTGCTGCAGGGTTCTTGGTACTTTGAAACCTCATGACAACAACGGGAGATGGAAAAGTAGGAGTGGAAAGAAACAGCATGTCGCAAACCAGAACCAGGAATCAAGAATCCAGCACCACACATCCCATATGGAAACACATGTCCAAGCTCCAGTATAGTCTGTCCCCCCTGGATAGGCCTCCATCAGCTGTCTTCAGACACATAGATAAGACAATCATGGAAGACGGTCATCTTCAACTGAGAGGGATTTCTGAAGAAGAGAATTGGTAGAGGGCATAACAGCGAAACCAGCCAAAGGCAATCCACCAAAAAGTTTGGATTTTCTAAACAGTGGTTTTCAAAGTCTGGCTACTATAAACCTTTGCTGCCTCAATGCTGACTTGAGACAAAATCAACCCTAGCACCTAAGACCAGCACTGGAAAGAACTTTTTTTTTTCAGTTCTGGCGCTGACATCAAATTGGCACTGAAGTCCAGAATAGAAAACCCAATACAAACACCAGGGTCTTTGGTGTCAGCATTACTAACTTGTTAAAATTACAGGTACAGAACTCAATATCAGTGTTACCAGCATCAAGGCTTTGTTATATGTTAATTTTTCTTGGCTCATTGAGCTCTTAACACCAGGATTATCCACACATTGAGACATGAAACCAGTTTTAAGCACCCTTTAGTTGCCTTAAAGTTACACCACTACAGTGTAGGTTTATTTGTGATATGTGTTATCCAGCTTCTGTTACACTAACATGTAACCACTCTAGGCTATAATCCCCCACCTCCTTCCCCTGCCAGCCCAGATCAGTCCTCCTGTACCCCACCGCATTCCGCCTCCCCTGCCCTCTTTGGATAAGGCCAACCATTCCCTACCCCTTGGCACCCCAGGTCCCTGCTCCCCCTCACCCTCTACCATCCCATAGCTCCAAGCTCACCTGTGTCTGCTGGTGCTGTCCCAAGGGAGCAGGAAAGGGAGCCATCTGCCTGGCTGTAGCCACTGATACCATTCCCACTTTCTGAGCTGGGCTTAGCTCACAGAGCAGCTGTGGCTCTTCAATGGCTGGGCATGTGGGTTCTCCTTCCCTGCCTGCTTCTCCAAGACAGCACCAGTAGCCACAGGTGAGCTGAGGGGTTCAGGTGAGCCCTGGGGGTGGGGAGGGAACCTCAAAGGGTTGGGGGAGAGCCCCAAGGGGCAGGAGAGAAGAGCGGGGTGGGAGGAATTCTTACTTTTCAGTCCTCCAGGCTTCTTCTTGCTAGGATCCAGTCACAGTTATGTAGGTCCAAGACAGTCAGAGAAGTTTTTCAGCTTGAACATGTGACTGCTCCAAACTCGAGCTAATACTGATTACCACTCTGAGAAGCCCAAGTGTAACATGTAACAAGGCTGCTAGTCTCCAGCGTATAAGAAAACAAAAGAATCCTCTAACAAAACTATTTACTGTTCCCACTAAATACAGAATCTCTACTAAAACACGTGTTCCTTCTTTTCCTGTTTTCACCACTGATATGTTATGATCCTTTTCCAGAGAACCAACATCTTTTACCTTCACAGGGTTCTCCAGACAAGGCTCTGTTCCCTAAATTGGTTCCCTGGAATTCCATCTAATGGGTGCCTTGGTGTCCTGGAAAATCTTGTGTAGGCCAGAATCTACACGTGCAGATGTTAAAGCACATTAATGTTGTGTGGGCTGACTTGGGATGAAAGTTAGTCCCAAGTCAGTCCACAAGCACAGTGTTACACATGCATTACTGTGCACTAACTAATTGAGCATAAATTTAATTCCTACATGATGCAGGTATCAAATTTACACTCAAGTCAGTTTAAGTTGCTATATTTACTCCACAGGAAATGTGCATGTGTAGACGTGCTCCCACTGAGATGCAGCACTACCACATACAATTCTAGTATACTGAGATGGGAAAGAAAAACTTGTCCTTTTATTTCTGGGATAACTTGTCCTCCATCAAGACACCTAAGAAGTTGTTCTTTCCCATCTAAGCATCCTAGAATCAGGCCCTGATAGACTGTTTAGAGGACCAGAATATCAGAAAGACTTTGAAAGTTTGATTTATAGAATATGTTATATGTTATTCTCCCTTCCAGTTTCAAAGACCCATACAGGATCAGCAGTTGCAACTAGTCTGATGAATAAAAAAAAAGGCTGTTTATACACAGAAGTTAGAAGATGGGAGCTTCTAAAACTTTTCTATTTTTTCACCATGATCCTTTCATTCTTCTTCATATTCCTATTCCTAAGTGCAACAATAAACATAGAAAATAATGAACAATTTATACTTCACAACTTTTTCACAAATTGGCAATGACAGTAGCTGAAGGAGCCCCCAGATCTGCAAAGAACTTGTTGCAGCCTTTATTCAATCAGCTTTATGCATCAAATGAGCTGAAAAGAATGATCTAGTTATTGAAAATATAAAACTTATAGATAACTTTCAAGGTCTTTAGTAGTAGTTGCAGTCCAAGAAAGTTCCAAGGAGTTAAGCCCAGGACATCCCAAAGGAATACCATCCCAGAAGTCTCAAACAGTGATTTGGCAGATTACCAAAACAGACATTTCACAACTAACTAGACATTTTTTTCTAATGGGCTTGGTGCTCAGTTCTGTAAAATGGATTTTCCTTATAGTAGGCTTGTTTGTCCCCAGTAAGATCAAAAAATGACATTGCTGCCAAGGCAAGAACTAGCGTAGCATCTTTCCACAATGCATTTTTCCGTTCTCTGCTCTCAAGATCTTTCTAATGCATTTTTTCCTAACCTACTAGTGCTACAGGATCATTAAGAGCAGCAGGAAAATACAGCAATAATTTAACAAATACATACTTATGGGGCCCAGAGCATTTTAACCTACATAATTACTGGATCTGACCATGTGATTGCCAGGGAACCTAGTTTTCTGTTTTAAAAATTGCAAATTGTCTGATGAAAATCCCAAATTCTCTGATTAAAACCCCCCAAATCCATGTTTTTCCACAATTAAAATGAAACAACACTAGATCTAGATCTAGATATACACTGCCCCCCGTGCCACCTTGTGATGCTGAGCAGTCCTGATATGCTGGTGCCCTTCCCCTGCCAGTGCCCCTCATACTCAGGTAACAGCCCCCCCCCAAACTGCCAGTGCTCCTCACTCCTGACCCAGAGCCTCTGGCCCTGTCAATGCTGCTCACTCCTGACCCGCAGCCACCTGGCCCTGCTAGTGTCCCTCTCTCCCCACCCACAGCCCCCTATCCACCCCAGCACTACTGGTGTCTCTACCCTTCAGTTGCCCTGCCCTCCCAACCCACAGCCCTCTGGCCCTGCCAGTAGTCCTCACTCCCCAACCCACAGCCCCCTGCCCTCCCAGCCCGTCCAGAGGGGCCCCCAGCTGCTAGGGATATTTAGCCAGGGACCTGGGTCTGCAGCACCTTGTCACTCCCTAGCAGTACCTGAACCCCAGCTACCGCCCATGGGAGGTGGCAGCTGCTGTGGCCAGAGCCAAGTGCAGAGCCTGGAGTCCAGCTCCCCCTATCCCATTGGCAGCATGGCTGGAGTGGAACCCACAGGGGAGGGATGATGTAGGCTGGTGACTCTGGTTTTTGAGTTCTCTGCCTTACTACTGCCCTCCTCCTCCATGGCCCACTGGGTAAGGTCCAGCACAGGAGGTCAGAGTGGTGTGGGGAGGCTTGGTGCTGCTGCCTGGAGCTCCATGCTACCATGGCAAGGCACTCTCTACCCACCCAGCAGCAGTGGGGGTGGGGGAAACAACTCCACAGCATCACACCCACTGCTGCCAGGCAGGCTGGGTGCACCTTGCCATGGCAGCACAGGGTTCCTGGTGGTGACATCAAACCTCCCTGCCCCGCTCTGCCTTCCTCTGTTGGGTCTCACCTGCTGTGCTGCAGAGAACATAGGAGGAGGCATTAAGGGGGGGAGCCCACAGTGGGCAGCCCACATCTGCCCCTGCCATAGTTGGAGGGAGAAAAAAGTTATTTGGTGGGGATGGGGGCTGGCATCCCTCTCACAGCACCCACTCCTGCCTACCCATTCCATCCTATTGAGAATAGGGCACACCCTTAGGTGTACCTGGGTTACACAGGTATATTTAATGACCATTCAGATAGACCACTGTGGCTGTGGTCCAAGGTACTTGACCCAGAACATTTTAGAGAATGATGAATGCACATTTTAAAAAAGAGACCAAGGGCAAGAATGACACTGGGTATACAGGGAAGTACATTTTATTGTTCTGAAGTGTTTCAGGGCTTGGGAGGCTTCCCAACCAGCCTCCTGCCTTCTCCTGCCCTTGGTGTTCAGGGTCAGGGTACTCTCAGGACAATTGCCTACAACCAGCCTTTTGGAACTTCAGTGTGATGCAGAAAGAACAACTTGAATTCATGTTCGGTGGTGAAAGCTCAGATAAGTTTATTGTTTTTAAGGATAGTAGCTAGTAGGGCTGCCTAGCAGTCATCCTGGCTCAGCAAAACTGTCCAGACAATGAAAAATGACACATTATGTGCCCAGGCGCCCCCTAAGTTGCTACAAAAAGGCAAGGCTCTCAACCCCCATATTTATAACCTAGATGCCCTCACTCTGTGTCAACTCCTCTCTCTCTCTCTTTACCTCTCTCAATCAAGTTTTTCCTCTTTACTTGTCTCTTGGCCAAGTCTGGACACCTGCAGCTCATTCCTTGCCAATTACAGCTTCCCCCTTCCAAGTTCGGGCATCTAGAGCTCACTGTCTGCTGAGTTTGAGCCTTTCTAGCTCATTCTCTTACTTAGCTGGAGCATCCTCAGCCTGCTGAGTACAACTTCTCTCTTGTTACCTACTTTAGTGAGTTCTAACTTTCACTCTTCAACTTGTTCAGTTACTGTTTCTTATTTTACATTTGTGTTGTTGCTCACTGTCTCTTTTATCAGGTCATCCAGTGGCCAGTGAAGCCTGTTACTCCCAAGGTCCTTTGCAGTTTATTAGTTTAACTATAGCTTAGCATAACTATGGCCTAGCATAGCCAAAACCCCTACACAATTAAAAGAGATGTTATCCTTGGGATGTATCTGAAAGCATGTAAATATTCTCCTGATTATAATTAGATCAGGAAAGACTTCTGGTTTGGTAAACAAATTACACCCTTGGTAGGGGGATGTTGGGGGGGGGGGGGGGGCTATATGCATAGTCTGAGCTTCCCAAGAATCCATTGGCCAATGTATCGTATTTACCAGAATCAAAGACTTTAAATTTAAGATGAGCCTACCAATAATTAGATTATATACATAAAAACATTATAAATTTGTTTTAGTTTTCCATGTATAGCATCTAATTAGTAGAAAGTCACCTTAAAATTGTCCCCCTCTGCTACTGTGCTGAGGGAAGTAATGGTAAGTGGTGAGAGTCCAGACCCTTGTCCATTTTTCCCCTTAAATTACCCAAAATCCAGGATGACTTTGAAATAGGACAATTTTTTTTTTTTGGTTATTTATATGGACTTTCACATACCAACAGATATTGTCTTGAAACCTTAAGCTTCTTTCTAATTAAGACAAACAAAAACCAGTGCACACTGAAAGTATTAAACAATCCCCCCCCCCCCCCCAGTCGCCTTCATCTTGAAATATGGCCTGTACATGTGTAATGGAGCTTAAAGGCATAGGGAGGAGCTGGGATGTGTCCATATGTATGTACAGGTGTGTTATGTTACAGCAAATAGCTGTAGCCAGGACATCTGCAAAAAGCTGCTTTTATAGAGAGATCTGACTATGAAGGTAATAAAATGAATCTTCTTCCTTCTCTTTAAGTTAAAGGATTGAATTAGTTTTTAAAGTACTTGGATAAAGTGTTCTACTTTTTATATTAGTTTTTTTTTATGCAGCAAATTGTTCATTTTCAGTTATTTACCTTTGCTTTGCAATATATACAGTATCACTATTCATACAAAATGCAGTATTACAGAAGAAAAAAATATGAATTTTTTTCAGATATGACCACTCCAAAATGACCTAGCTTAAAAGCAATAGCAGAAAATTTCATATAATGTAAACTATCACAAAAATGTATTAAAAACAGTTTGTGAGGGAGAAAACCAGCACATAGGATTGTAGAAATGCAGTATGACAATTATTTCCCTTTTGCCAACAACCACTTAAGTAAATGGTAGGCCTCCCACCAATTTTATATTGAGCTTTTTTCTGCCTCACCAAACTACATACAGCAACCTTATTTAATATTCCTATTAATACATAATTTTAATGTCTTCAGATTTTCTTTTTTTTTTCTTTTAAGCTGTTTGAACCATATCATTCAAAATAATTTTAAATTGTTCATTTATTTTATAGGGGATAAGTGCAAATCTCCTGAATACAGCAAAGTGAAAAATATGCTGCTGGACCTACAAAACCGGAGATACATTGCACAAGCAAAAGAAAAAAATATAGAAGATAAAATAGCTCTAAAGAAAATTCTGGTGGATCAGATGTTTAATTATTTTGATTCTGACAGGAATGGGCTTGTGGACAGTAATGAACTATCTCAGGTAAGAGGGTTTTATTTTTTATTTTTTTTTATTAGCAGATCTCTGTTCAATATGACCCACATTGCAAAATCTCTGATGCTGTTTGTGTAGGTAGTATATAGCTTGAATGAATAGGCAGCCTATGATGCTTTTATAGATGATACTTGCAAGTATGCTTCTTAGGGTAAATTTACATGTTGCATTTAGACCACACTAAATCTGTGGAATGTTAAGCAGTGTTAAACTTAAAACATGTTGTGAGCACTTACACATTAAGAGCTAATACTATTTCTTGCCTGCACAGCTATGTCCTGACACTAGAAGGTTGGTGAGGTAGGATTCAGGACAACTGGGTCATTTATACATATATGCTACATTTCACTGGTGGGAGGGAACTTTTTAATGATATATTTTTCAATATTATTTCACAGCTCTTCATTTTTAAAGCTAGGTTATTTCAGTTATTTTGTCCAGTTGTACACACAATTTTAGGTATGATTTATTTGTCGTAGAGGATTATAGATGTGTGTCTTATACTGCTGGATGCATAGCTTTCTTAGGTGGCAAACTCAAATTTCTAATTTCTGTCTAGACAACAAAATGAAGATGTGATTGTAGCATAGTTGGTGCAATCTGTACCAGTTTAACTTCTCTGTTATTTTACCCACTATTTTCATTCATGTTACCACAGGTAGGCCTACCAGTTTCAAAATCACAATTTTTGTTTTGCTGTGTAGATGGGCCCTAAATTTGAATACATCATGACACAAGTGATCTTGAAGTTGTCACTGATCTAAACTCAGACATCTCCTCCCTTAGATTTTGGTTGCATGTAGATTAGTGGGCAAGAAGGAACCATATCTCTAAAGTGATGATGCTAAGGATAAGAGTAAAAAAACAAATACAATGCTGAAGATACCTATTTGAAAGTCTTTGAGGTTCAGTTAGGATGTAATTCTACCTGAGTTTTATTAATGAGCCAAATACAAGGAAGCTGACTAAAGGTATATGTTAAATGTAGTTTTCTGAGTGGTTGGAGATAATTACAAGAATATCACAAATGTGCTATATGTATAATAAAATATTTCATTCAAACATGGAGAGGAGGCATCTAAACATTTCATTTTACTGTTCTCTTAAAAGCCAAGGAAAGGAGAAGAAATTTGATTGGTTTCTCATAAAAGTACATCTTCCTTCTTCCTCAGAACCTGTCCAAGCTTTTTTCAGGACCCCTCTACATTTGCAGGTAAAGGCATGAGGGGTCTAATGAATGATCCACACAATTGTGCTTCCTGGCATGCCACACGTGCATGGCAGGAGGCATGATTCTAGGATTGTGAATCAGATTCCATCACGCTTTATTGTGGGCAGAGGGGGAACCTGATCCTGGGCTCCCCCAGCATTGGCAAAAAGCAAGATCCCACAGCTGGGGGCCCCCTGATCCTGCATCTGGGAGACCATAGCTGATTGGATATCCCAGGCAGGGCCTGCATGCGTCTCTCTCTCTCTCTCTCTCACACACACACACACACACACACACACACACACGCACCCTGGGATCCCTGTGAGTTGGGAGCTCTCAGGGGTGCCCATGGGATCCCTAAGTTAGAAGCTCTAATCAGCTGATACGGCTCCCTGCCATAGGGGCCACAACCACATGCTCAATTAATGGCATGATAGGAAGAAGATACAAAGTTATTATACATTTTGTTAAATAACTTTGTAGCTTATTCCTGTTTTTATTGTGCCATTAATTGATTGAACATGTGGCCAAGTGACTACCTAAGGCATGATTGACTGGTTAATCATGCCTTAAGTGCAACATGTATATGGGGCCTTAATAAATTTGGCTTGTGTGTATGTTTGTGCATACCAGGGTGGCAAAGTGGTTGCATTTATATTTATATATGGATTTATATTTATATATGGATACATATATAATTGTATTGGAGTAAAGTTTAATTAATTATATACATAGAATAAATTTAACATTAACTCTTGTAGAATAGAGATGTCAACTTGCACCAGAAGAAAACTAAATTTCAGTTCCTCCTTTATTTTGCAGGGTATTTGGAAAATATCTTGCAAATCTCTATTTTTGTGCAGTAAAAGTCTGCCATAATTTTGGGTGACTGACAGCCTTTGCTAGGATCAAGACTAGAACAGGGATGTTGAAAGTCAGGATCAAGAAGCAAGGTTGGGGTGGGGGCAGTTTTTGGATGACGAACAAAATGTTGTGCCCAAATGGAAAGTTAGTTTATTATCTTTCCCAGCTATATACAGTTTGGTCAATTATGGATATAACCAAAAAGGAAAAAAAAAAAAGAAAAGAAAAAAAAGAAAAATCTTGCTTGTCACATTTTCAGAACTCTGAGAAAATCTTCTGGACTCAAAGCCTTTTTGGTTGACTTCCTTCTGCACCATTCTTTCTTATTCCCTATATTTTTTCACAAATTAATGCACACAGACTTTAGTACCAGTTAAACAAGTGTCATGTGAAAATCAATGTGTTTCACTGTATGTACACCTGTTCAAAAGCAATAATGTCTTTTATATTCCATAATTTTGTTGCTATGTCTTTTGTCACAGTGGTGTTGCAGTAAGAGATAAGGACTTATAGTGCTGTCCTTTTAGAAACTGTGCTTTCTAATCTTCTCCATTGGAAGGAAAGAGCAGCTGTACATCTTCCCTGATATCAAAAGTTCACCAACCTTCCCTGTCTAAACATGCAAGGAATGTACGTAGCTTCTTGGGTGCCAAAAGCCCCAGCTGCAAAATATGCCATCTTCTCACCCAATTAATTCAGTGTTGCCAGCTCTCATGCTTTTATTGCAAGCCTCATCCTATTTTGTGTTTTTTTTCTAAGCCCCAACTCTTGTAATAATCAGTACTAGAAAATTTCACTTTTCCTTTTTGGCAGGGAGAAATTAAATTTCTAGTCATAAATTCTAGTTCTTCAAAAACCAAAAGGCAAATTAAAAGAACCTCAAATGCATTGCTTTGCAGGTAACCTTATGATTTCTGAACAGTTGGGGCCAGAAATGATTTTTCAATAAATGATTCAGAAATTTATCAACAAAATTTTATTTTTGGTCTGATACTGTTGATTTGTTGAAATTAAACCTTTCTGCAGACCAGATGAATGAATAACTACCAGTTAGTGTGGAAGGTGGACTTTCTTCTGTGGAATTAAATGTTAACTGGGAAAATGTCAGAAACTACTGCTACAGTTCAAAGATTAAGGGATTTATAAGTGCAATACTGGGTCAGACCAATGGACAGTCTAGCCTGGTATCCTCTCTTTGACATTGAGAAGTCATTGAATCCAAATAAATCTAGAGTGATGTATCCCCTATTCCTTACCCTCCCTGGCATCAACTGCTATTGATTTAGAGATGCCAGAGGAAACAGTCAACTATTCTGTTCTGCTATTAATAGATCTATCATCCATGATTTTTTTTCAAGTCTCTTTTTGAACCTGGCTTTGCTATCTGTCTCTGCCATCTCCTGTGGCAATGCATTTCACAAGTTTTGCTTACAGTCTCTTGTTAGTTTTAAACCTGACACCTACTAATTTCAGTGGGTGCCAGTAGTTCAAGTATTCTGGGATTTGGTGAATAAGTTCCCTGCTCCCTTTGTCCACACCCTTCATGATTTGTATAGACCTCTGTCATATCCACCTCAGCCTCTTCCTTCTCCCTTCCAGACTAAAGGATCCTAACCTCTTTAGTCTCTCCTAATATGGCAGCTGTTCCATGCCTCTGATCACTTGGTTTCCCTTCTCTGTATCTTTTTCAGTTCCACCTACCTGGGATATGGGAGACCCAGGTTTAGGTTCCTGCTTCTGTGAGTTTTAATTATTCGTACAAAATGAAGACCCAAATTAGAAGAGCTCTAAGCTTGGTTGTTAGGATGCTTGCTCTAGATGTGGGACCCCACTGTCCTTAACTAGCCAGGGCAGGGTATTGAACTTTGGTCTCCAGTACCTTCAGCAAGTGTCTTAACTATAAGTTATCTTGAGAAGGGTGAAAGTATTTGTGTGTGTGTGTCTATTTTATACTAAGAAAATGACAGAAATTACTGTTACAACTACTGCTATATATTAAGAAAAACTTTAAAAGACCCTTTGTTCATTCCAATGGGAAATGGGGAAAATGGTTGACTACTCAAAACCTTTTACAGAATGGGTAAAAGATTTATTGCCCAGTTCTGGCAAAACTGTATACAGTGTGTGACCTTCATCAATATAAATGACTGATGCTTTTCAAAAGTGAAAATACTTGGGTATGAAAAAAATAATGAATGCTGTCTACTGATTCCAAGATAGAAGAATGATTTAATTGCCCATTTCTATATTTAGTTAATTCAAAGCCTCATTGTCAGATATTCTCAATTTTCAGTACTGAGGTTTTATAGCAACCAGACATTCTTTCTGCATAGCATATGCCCATGGTACCTCAGTACCTCAGAGTATGGATAGGCCCATAATCAGTCCTTACTAGCAAAAAATTCAAATGATTTGTTGGAGACCTGAAAAAAAATGACCGCAGAATTTGGCTCTTGGTTAAAATATTTGGTTTACAAATTATAAAATTTCTTTCTCCAGTATGTAAAATTCAAATACTGTTTCTGGCAGCAAAATTCTCTCTTGATACTTTAAAAAATGGTTATTTGCAGAATGAGACTTTTCCCTAATTCTCATAAGTACTGGAATAATTTAATAAAGCTGGCCAGTCTTTAATATTTTTATTTTCATTTCAGCAGTCAGTATCCAAATGTAATTTGTCACAAGTGAATACATGTCACAATACACCACTGCTGAAACACATGTAATTCTATTATTTCATGTAATATGGGATAAAATGTCTACACTGCAGTGTAGTGTAGAGATACACAAGCTACCTTTAAATAAGCTATTTTGGCTCCATAATCCACCACTGTTGTCACAAACAGTCACATAATATGAGAAGAGCAGTCTTCCAGTAGATAGAGAAGTCATTGGTAAGTCTGAGGATGACTAAAGAAGCCAATCCGAAATCTGTGTATCTAATTGCAGACATGGCAGACAATTTCAAAAGGAAGAAGTGAATGTTGGTGATATCAAGTCACTGCTCTTTTCCTTTGTCTCTCTTACAATTTGCTTCCATAGTGAAGTGAGTTTGCTTGAAATGGTCCAAGCCTTGTCATATTTCATGGCACCATAGGGGACGATTCAGTGCTTGAGTGTCTCAGGTATTAGTATTCATATTGTATTTCTTCAGATTAACCTTCAAGGTACTCTTGAATCTCTTCTTTTGCCCAACTCTAGAGTGATGGCCGTTGATGAGTTGGGAGTACAGGATCTGGTTTGGGAGCCATTCATTAGGAAACCTTATGGCATGTCCTGTTCAACAAAGCTAATGCCATATAAAGTAGCTTTGATGCTTGTGGTATTTGTTTGAGCCAGAATGCTGGCATTCATTCTTCTGTCCTTCCAATTGATATGGAGGATTTTCTGAAGATATCGCTCATGCTAACATTCCAAAGCTTTCAGGTATTTCTGATATATTGTCCAGGTTTCACACATACAGGGTAGAGAAAACAGCAGATTGTTGGAAGAGAAGTTTGTTTTGGGTTCTGATGTCATGATCATTGAATACACTATTTTGGAGACATCCAAAGGCAGCAATGGCAGTTTTTATCAACATCTATACTTCTGTTTTGGGAAAGCTGACTACTCAGGTAGGGGAAATTCTCACTATTCTTCAAGGATTGTCCTCTAATTGTAGTATGTGGGAGCAGCTGGTTGGTTTGGGGTAGCTCAGTAAAGTATCTTGGTTTTCGTGCAGTTGACAGCGGGTGTCTACACTTTCATTAATGCACAGTGCCTACTGCACATTAAATTTAGTACTTGCAAAAGGAAGTACTAGTTAAATGCACAGTAGGCTGCCCTACTACACATTAGCATGACCACATTCTTTTTTCTTAACGTTAATGCACGGTAGACTAATACTACTAATACTACTGCACATTAGTGTAATAGCACAGTTTTTGCCATGATGCTGTAATGTACAGTTAGTCAGTCTACAGCTTATTAAGCATCTCAGTAGACATTCCCAGTGAGTCCAAGCATTTCACATGCTTCACAGAATACTTGAGAGTGACCTGGTGCTCTTTAATTGAACACAACACAATGGTAAGCATACTAAAGATCAGTAATGGAGGTGTTGGTCATCTTGAATTTGGAATGTAACCAGTGTGACAGGGTTCAGGCCACAGGGTCGTTCATGATTCTCCGTGGTGACCATGTGGCTCCTGTTCAGCTCTAACTCTATAGCTCTCCCTTGATTGCTCGCTCACCAAGCCATGTTCTTATTAGAAACTGGATAAGGGAAGTTGCCCGTATGCCTTAGACTGAGCCTTGGTCCATTTGAGTCACCACTGGGTCTCTGCTGGACCCTAATAGTCTTAATTTGGGCCTTAAGCTCCTTTTGGTCTGTCTGTGCCCTGTAGGGTTCCTGCAGCTTTAAGGCCTAAGTGTACATCTATGCTCCTCCATAGCCTTAAGGGCTTATTGTGTGGCTCTGTCATCCCATACACCACACACCATGCCACGCAGGTGTTATCACTCACTGATAATTACCTGATGATCATTCAACTTAGCCCCTCTCTGGGCTCCTCAACACTCTCAGGTCCCCTCTGTAATGTCAGACCCTCTGGTTGCCTGCACCTGGTCCCTGTGGTCCTCTTTCCACCTGTCTCTCTGGGTTCTCAGACCCTGGTCTCATACTCAGCCTGCTTTCTCTTGGACCCCCTGGTCTCACACAGAGCCCCTCTCAGCTTGTGGACCCCTTGGTCTAAGTTTTGGCCCCTCTCTGGATTTGTGGACCTTCTGGCCTGAGTCTCAGCCCCACTCTGGTTTCATGAACCCTCTGGACCCAGTCTCTACCCCTCTCTGGGCTCATGGACTCCCTGGTCCTAGTCCTGGCCCCTCTCTGGTTCCTGGACATCCTTCTGGGCACCACTCTCTCTGGGCTCTTGTATTCCCTCCTGGGCCCCACTCTCAGACTCTCTTGGGCAACTGGTTCTTTAAGTAGGCCTTGAGCCTGCCCCAGCTCCCTATATCTTACGTGATTCCTCTTATAATATAAGAAATCCTAAGAGATTCCTCTTTCCGCCACTTGTTCTTTTGCTCTTGAATTTTCTTTTGGCTGTCTGTTCCACACCCTTTTCCCAGACCAAGGGCACATGGTTGGAGAATGGGAGGGACATTGCATCACTGCTTTACTTCCCTACCACTCTAGTCCATTAGAGGAGAGGAGAGTGATGGGGAAAGACATCTCACTGATTTCTTGGACCTGCTTCCTCGCTGCTTCACTCTTCCCTTGGGAATAGGAAGAATGGTGCAGCCACTGCTCTCCATGACTTCCCTATACAGGAATCACCCCCCATTTTGGGAAGGCACAGGAAGTAGTGAGGAGAAGGTGCCTGCAGGCTAGAATAATTGTACTACTCCATTTTTTGGAAAGATTTGTAGAAGAGAAAAATTCTCAGAAATATCCACTGCTAGAAATGAATGCCTATTCATATCCTTTGTTAATTTATTCTTCTGTTGCTGAAGAGAGTGAGAGAGCGAGCATGAGCACACCAGAAATATACTGTGACATGGAATTAAAGTGTGATTATATGTATTTTATAATTATGAAAGGAGTAGTTTCCATATAGTGGAAGTGACCTTTTACAACACCAAAGTTTTTATTTACCATAACTGTTAACTCAAACATATTTGCTTCATCATGCTCAGCTAGTGATACTGAAGTACATTTGTTATAGTGATGTAACAAAAAGATGAGATGATTTTATATTTGGTTAAGTCCTCCAAAATTAGATGTTGTTGTGCTACTTTATTTTACTTGCTATATTGGTAGGCTGTTTAAAGCAAAATATACTAACGAAAAAGGAAAAAAAAATTCTTATAAAATGACCTGATTCAAAAGCAGGTTAAGCTTGTCAGATAGAGTAATGATGAATAATGAGCTTCATATTGTTCCCCCCACTCTTTCCCCCTGCACTGTGTGTATTTCATAATCTACTGTGTGGAGCCAAAAATATTTATTTGTGTTCTATTTTCTGGAGTGTCAGATGCCAAAATGTACATTTGCTTTCTTTATTTTTTTACAAGCTAAAGATGGGGTAAATTAAACAATTTGTTGGGATATTTGTAAAACCCATAATTGTTTCTCATTTTATTTTGATCCTGGCTCAGTTTAAATTCATCCCAATTTTACAAAAGACAATTCCAAATGAAAAACAGTCAAATACAAATCAAGAAACAAAAATCAAGGAGAACAAAAGAAAATAAATTACCTATTGGCCAATTGATTTATGAAGTTGACTGCTATTTGGGGACATACGATTGTAAAGACTCCTTTCCCTCCCCCTACTCTCCTTGTCCCTGGCCTGTTGCATTCAATCTCCTTTGTTCACAGGCAAACATTTGCCCAAGGATTCCTGAAAACTGGCACTTCAAATTTTGCCATACAACTACAAGGTACAATTTCAGGAACACCAAGAGCACCATATATAAGAAATAAGGAAAGCAGAAGAGATGATAGCACTGCCCTAGTACAAAGTAAAAGAAGTAATATAAGCCTAGGAAAGGGACCATACCCCATGCTTCCCCCACAATCTATGTCAAGTAAGGGAGTAATGGAAGCAAAGGAAAAAATCCTTCCTGAAACCATATTTATTAGGGTTGTGTGAAGCTTCAGTTGCCTATTCGATTTGGAGGAGATTTGGCCCAATTTTGGAGAAAAAAGATCATTCTGGATCTGTAGAATTTACTAGGAAAGACCCAAAGCATGGGATAACCAGACAGAATCATAGAGAAGTAGGGCTGGAAGAGACCTCCAAAGGTCATGTAGTCCAACCCCTTGCCTCAGACAGGATTATCCCTACCCAAACCATCCTGTACAAATCCACTGTCTAACTTAGTAGCAAAACTATGCACTCAGCCCTGACATAACTTAGGCAGGCACCTACCCTGGAGATTTTCAAAAGGAGACAGGATGCACACATTGCTGGAGTTATTTGTTCCCAGTTGTCTTTCCTGCCCAGAGCAGGGGGGCTGCTCAATGATCTCACAAGGTCCCTTCCAGCCATAAACTTCTGTGAATAACCTCAAGACATAACACCAACTTGCCACAGGTGAATGAATAGAACAGTAGTGCCCAAATGTCCTGCTGCTGCAAGGATGGTTAAAATACCCTCAAGAGATCCTACGAAGAAGACCAGGCCCCCTGTTACAAAAGGTGGCAAAAAAACCTCACAGTCTGTACTAAGGTGACCATGGAATAAAATGCCTTCCTCACCCCAAAGATGGTAATTAGCCTGACCCAGAGCATCTCATCTAATTGTTTCCCCTAATATCTCATCTAAACCTACTTTGCTGCAACTTTAGTCCATAGGTCTGTGTTCTGCTTTCTGCAGCAGGATAAAAAAGGTGTTTTGTTATATTTTTATGGCTGCTCTTTGAAGACTGCTATCTTAAGCACCTTTTCTGTAATTGAACATACCTATCTCCTTCAGCCTCTCCCTGTATGGCTTGTTTTCCAAGCCCTTTATCATTTTTGTTGCCCATCTCTGGACCTCCCTTAACTTCTCCATGTCCCTTTTAAAAAGTGGACCTCAGAACTGAACACAATATTTTAGATGAGGCCTAAGCAGTGCAAAGTAAAGAAGCACCATGACCTTCCATGTCTTGTACCTGATGCTTCTATTGATGTATCACAAAAACACATTCACCTTTTGTGCACCTGTATCACACTGCAGACTCCTATTGAACCTGTGACCTACCTTGCATTTGTCAGCTCTGAACCTGTTAGATCCAGCCCAGCTTTCCAGTCTGTCAAAATTCTTCTGAATTGTACTCCAGTGTGTTCACAATCCTTCCTGGTTTTGTGTTATCTTAAAATTTGCTCAAGAAGCTCTTTTCCAGCATCCTAATCATTAAGAAACACATTGAATAACACTAGGCCCAGGACAGACCCCTGTGGGACTCCATTTAAAACCTCCTGCCATTCTGATGTAATCCATTTGTAATTGCCTGTGGCCATTAAGCCAGGTGTCTAACCACTTTCCAGTAGTTTTGTCTAGCTGACACTTCTCCAGTTTGTTTATGAGAAGATCACATTGTGGGCCCTTGTCAAATGCCTTGTCAAAAATCCAGGTATACTGTATCCCCAGCTTCCCCTTTATCTACACAAGTAGTTATGCAAATGGACTTCTTTAGGTTATGCTCCAATAATTTCCCATGTATTGAGGCGATACGTACTAGTCTGTAGTTCCCTGAGTCCTCCTTTTTGTCTTTTTTTAAAGAGGTGAACTGTGTTGGCCCTTTTCCAGTCCTCTATCTCCTATTACTTTGGAAATATTATTGACAAAGGCTCCAAGATCTCCTCTACCACTTCCTTCAGTATCCTGGGATCAAGTTCATCAGGCCTTGAGAACTTGAATTTGAGAACCTACCAAAAACTCTCTTGTTATTTCATCTCAGCTTGTCCCTGTCCTTATCCAAATAATTCTTAAGTGTCTGGTTCAAGCCAAAAATTTTGATGATGTAAAGTAACTGTGTAGCTCCAACTTATATGCATATCCTGTTAAAAGCTGGTTATTAAACAATGGACCCACAGTTTCCTCACCTTTCTTTTCTGTCCAGCATACTTATAGAACCTCCTCCTCTTGTCTTTAACCTCTTATGCCAGGTGCAGCTCATTTCTACCTTTGCCTTCCTGATGTTGTCCTGCTGGTTCTTGGTTTTTCCTCATATGTGTCCTTGGTGTGCTGCCCACATTGCTAGAGAACTGTCTGTAAACTACAACATAGGGATTGCAATACTTGATTTCACATATCATATGAGCAATTTTTTTTTGGATCAGGAACTCCCTATCATATCATACTGTCCCTTAGCAATTTAAGACTTATCAATTCCAGTTTTAAAAGGATTTAGGTTCTTTTCCTCTGCTACGTTGCTCAGAAGTCAAGAGATAATTTGATGTTTTGGGGAGAAAAATACTTTAATCTCAGATAAAACATGTTTTTGTATATTTGTTATACTTGTGCTATAAACACCTGTGGAGGCAAAGTTCATATAACATATTTCATGAGAAATGGCACAGTGCTACATGTTTACACTTGGAACTTTGTACAGGAGGAGAAACAAAAGAAAATGAACATGCATGTAAGCAGGTCTGTTTATGTGTGTAAAACTTTATATCAGATATACAAAAAGTAAAGGTTTATAATTGTGCACAGTAAAGCATGCTGTAGGAAGACTGAATTATTTAATAGAAGTATGAGTACATCTACATAAAAAAAATAATATATGGTCATTCATCCATGTCTGTTTGCATGACATACTAACCTTTCATGCATAGAAGGGAGGATATTCCTAGAAATAACATAGTTATTACATATCCAATAAAAAGATAAGCTAAATTTAGTATCATTTTTATTGTATTGTAATACAGCAGTCATTGCTTCTAAAAGGTGCAAGCAGAATATTAGACACGTTAATCAAATTTTCCAGCCGCCTGCTTCATCTTTAAGGCCTGTATGATAAAATTTGGTCCAATCCCTGCCACTTCTTATGTTTCCCAACAAAATGTTGTTGATCTATTTCTTTAGAATACATGGGTCTTTGATATGGCTCACCATTTGAATTGAATTATAGAACCATCTATCTCTTCCAAGCTTCCCGAAGTATAATTCTTCTTCCTTTTGCAAAAGCATTAATATAGGAAAATAATAGCATTTTCTTTCCATCATATATATAGTAATACTGTTCTTTTGACTGATGTATCTTTGACTTCATTGCTTTTGATTAATATAAATAGTCACATTATTGCCTTCTGCATCCAAAATTCCAGAGGAATATTTTAGCACTATTCTGTCCTGTTTCAAAGATTGTGCTAGGAAAAAGGAAAGGGAGCAAGGGAGATATGAAACAAGATGCAGAGCTTGAACTAGCATTGCAGAAGTTGCTGCATCTCTGCTCCCAATCCTTCCTCCCCTGCCCAACCTGAATGGGCAGACAAGGGAGTAACCAAGGTTTTATTTTTTTGTTTTTTTAATGTCTCTGAATCAGGTAAGAATCTTTTACTCCCTCCTTTGATTCCTCCTCCTCTCTTCTTTATGCTCAAGGGCACCTCTTCTTCCTTCCCTTTCCCAATTTGCCCCCTTCCACGTCTGCTTCTTTTGCTATTCTTGGCTGGCCCAGGGGCAGGAACAGCTCCAGAACCACTCCTGCATCACTTCAGCGGGGCTGCATGAAGATTCAAGCTCAGCTGGGAACAGAGGTGGTGGCAGGCAAGCTAACCATTCTTGAGCCTGCTCCTGGCTGCCAGGGAATACCCTGGATAGATTGGGCAGAGAAGAGAAACCTGCCTGGAACTACCACTGCTTGCTGTCCTGGGTTGAGCCCAACTCCCCACACAATCTTGCTGGCATGGGCAACTGGTGCCTCCTGAGTCTGGGGGGGGCACCAGATTGCTGATGAGGGGGGTCCCCCAGCAGCCAATCACCAGTTTTGCAGCTGGCGCTTCCAGGGGGTACATGCCCGATCTCAGGGGGTGCACGTGCACCTGCACGCCTCCCCTATACATTGCCAATGCTTGTTGAAGTATGGCAGGAACAGCTTTGGGGCTCCCCCTGCCCCAGGGCAGCTAGAAAAAAATTGGTTATGATTTTGTTCCATGTTTCTTTCATTTTCAATAGGAAAAAAATACCACCTGTTCAGTTACCCTTGCTAGTACAGAGTTTAGTTTTTTTTTCACTCTAGGCTATGTGCTGAACTATAATATTTATATAAACAAGATGCTGTAGAAAGCTTAACTATATTCTCAGTCTATATCTGTAACACTAAACAGACCTGAATGATGGCTTGGAGGATATCAGTGCAACCTACAGAGTAATTTGGGTGATTAAAGGAGACTGCATCCAACTACCTTGTTCTTGGGAAACAACCATATCCAGAAAAAAATACTTGCACATATTTAAATATAACTGACTAGATCAAATTTCTGCCAAAGCATGATAGAATCATAAACTCATGGGAGGGACCTCTATAGATCATCTAGTTCAACCCCCTGCCTGTGACAGGATCACCCTCATCTAAACCTTGTCTTACTTACTGTATTTACTTGAATACAAGATGAGGTTCTATTGCTTCACTGTTTTAATGGGCCACAAGCCATGGGCCACGTTCTACTCTCTGGAGCAGGAGAGAAAAGGTGTTTTGCTTTTTATTGAATCCCTTCAGATGTTTGAAGATGGCTATCATGTCCCCTTGCCTTTTCTGCAAGCTGAACATGTCTATTTCCTTCAGCTTATCCTTATATGGCTTGCCTTTCAAGCCCTTTATCATTTTTGTTACCTGCCTCTGGACCCTTTTTTAACTTTTCCATATCCTCTTTAAAATATGGAGCCCAAAACTGCACATAATACTCCTAGATGCAGCCTAAGCAGTGCCAAGTATCACCTCCCATGTCTTGCATTTAGTGGTCCTACTGGTGCTACACAAGCTGTATGCACCTTATGTTCAGCTATGTCACACTGCAGACTTATGTTGAGTCTGTGATCCACCAAGACACCTAGATCCTTTTCTGTAGTGCTGCTATCTAGTTGGTTATTTGTATTGTGTGGGGTTTTTTTTTTTAAATTTTCTTCGTGAGGTGTAGCACCTTGCATTTCTTGGTGCTGAACTTCTTCCAGTCAGCTTTCCAGTCTGTCAAGATCCTTTTGAACTGTGTTCCTGTCCTCTAGGGTGTCCACAGTCCTTTCCAGTTTCATGCCATGTGCACATTTGCTCTAGTAAGTCTCTTTTGTAGCATCTTAATTGTTAATCTTCTTTGTCATGTCTCCAATCTAACCTTTCTAGTGAAATTAGTGGGAGTTGTGGGAATGATTGGAAGTTGGGGCATCAAACTGGGAACTGGGGGGAATGATCGGGGACTGGGGAAATGAACAGGGGCTTCCCCCCAGCTCCCAGTTTGATCCCCCAGCTCCCCAATCATTCCTGCCAGTTTCCCAATCATCCCCCCCACCCCCCAGCCTCTGCAGCTTCTCCCAGTGCTGCCAACACTACCTGCTTCACCCGGGCACGGGAGCAGGAGGGGAAGCAGCTAGATGAGCTGTGGCTTGAGCCAGCATCCCAGGAGAAGCTGCAGGGACTGGGGAGACTGATTGGGAAGCTGGTGGGAATGATTGGGGGCTGGGAGAACAAACAGGGGCTTCCCCCTAGCCCCTGCAGATTCTCCCAGGGTTTCCAGCACTGCCTGCCTTGCCTCGATGTGGGGGGCAGCCCAGGGGAGCAGTCAGACGAGCCATGGCCTCTCCCAGGTCCGCTGGCTCAAGTCGGGGCTTGTCTAGCTGCTCCCTCAGCTGCTCCCACTGGCATTGCCTAGTGTATGCCTGTATAGTCTATGGTTGAATCTCTGAATCTCTCCAAATTGATTTGGAGACTTCTGATTCGATTCAGAGAGATTAATGGGTCTCCCAATTTGGTTTGGATATGGAAGATTCGGCCGCCGAATTAGCCAATTCTCTTCAAATTGAATTGGCTACCGAATATTTAGGTCTTTATGGGATCGAAAGAAGTCCCCTAAATTGCAGTTTGTCTGGTTTATGTTGTCCCTGGAACTACAGAGATTTATACTTAAGTCATGCACAATCGTGTTCTTTACAGCTGTCTCTATAGAAAAGATGAATTCCTTTTTCCATTTTAATGAAATTGTCTGCTCCTTGTAAACAACAACTGTTTGCAGTGATGATGCATGTTTTTTGTTTTTTTTTCCTTTAGGTACTAAATTGAATCCATCAATGATAATAACAGGCAAACTAAAAACTGTTGGGTAGTGTTTTTGGAGGTGTGGGGGGATGTCATGTGAGTTAATGAAAAAAACTATCTCATTTCTGGCTTCTTCCCTGAAGATATGCCACTTTTTTTAATGGAGCTTTCAGATGTATCCAAACTCAAAAGTGAAACGGGCAAAGTTTAACTGATAGCAACAATCCCACCTTTCTTCCTGACCTTCCAAGTTAGCTCCTTAGCTGGTTCTGTGCTGAAATAGTGTTGGGTATTGTGAGTAAAAAATAAGAGTCATGTTGGAAAGCAAAACCACTTGTAATATGATTTATTTTTCAAATGTCAGTCCTCACTGTGTCATAAAACCATAAAAGTTTACATGATAAATTATATGGCTGATATACTTCCTGTACCCTTGTCTGTACTTCCTATATGGTCTAGAAACAGTAGTGTTCAACCTATGGCCTACAGGCTGAACCCAGCCTGTGGAGCCATGTCACCTAGCCTGTGGGGCTCCCCAGGGTCTAGAAAATTGGCAGCACAGGAGTGGTAGCAGCAGCCAGACCCATGACAGTTAATGTTGCCACTGTTGTCCAGCTGCCAAATTTCCAGAAACTGGGGAGTCTCATATGCTGGATAACATGGTCCCACAGGCTGGACTCTGCTAGTGCATGAGCTTAGGTCAGTATACGGCAGTTACTTTGCATCTGGATCCTGTGTGTGTGGTTCAGTCCCCATGTGCTAATCCCACTCTGGATCAGGCCCATGGACTGATAGTGCCCGTGCCACTCATCCAGCCCATGGGGCTGGATTGGTTGAGCATCACTGGTCTAGTAAAAATATCTTTAAATGTCAACACACTTGTGGAATTTAAAGTTGAATCAGATAAACAAATAGCAGTCTTTCTTTAACTAAACACTTGGCTGATGATATGTAATGAAAGTGAAAAAGATTTCTGGATGTATGGCAAATTAATTTCATGCTGGGAGGAATGCCAAATTCTTGACAGTTCACTGACATGGAGAAGTTTTCATTGTAAACATTGTGTTTAATTCAGAGCAGTCCAAAATCAAAACATCAAATATATTATTTACATTGCATGATCAGAGACATAACTTAGTCCTCATTAAGGATAACCTTCATATTAAACATTATGCTCCAAAAATGTGATTTAATATTGTTTAATTCTCTCTCTTTTTTTCTTTTTTCTCTAATGTATCCAGGATTATGATTTTTGCTGCTAAACAATTATACCAAAGCCCCCGACCTCCAAAACCCATGGATTTGTTCCTTGCTGGCTAAAGCAGATTCATACCATAGCTTATCATTAGATTGCATAACTTTAAACTGTCGCAGGCTATAGAATTCTGTTCTTTTATTGACTCTGATAAATTGAAAAAGGCACCCGGTCTTGATTTGAATTTCATGCAGTTTCAAGAGAACAAAATACCTTGGTAATTTGTCCCAGTGGTTAAGGTTAATTGTCCTTATAGTTGAAAATGTTCACTTGTGAACTTTGCATTTGTCAAACTTTAACTTCCAGCACTTGCTTCTTGTTAGCTGTTCTCTGCTTAATTGTTGTCTTAGTACTTTGTTCTCCCCTCGTCACACACACCTATCTAAAGGTAATTGCACTTGAAGCAGTGTTTCAATATGAAGCAGTGACTTTAAATTTCAAAATAGTAGTTTTAGATTAGATCTCAGGCTGTTAGAATAGTAAGCAGTAGAATGGACTGTCCGGGAAAAGTTGTGACATCTCATTCAACAGAAGTTTTCAAGAGGCTGGATAAGCACTGGGCAGGGATTATTTAGGAGCTGCATACATGCAGTGGGTTTGGTCCAGATGAGCCCTTTTATACTCGAATGATTCTTTGAAACAGGTTCTCACTTGTCTAAGTCAGTGAGAACCTCATTCTGCTTTCCAATGACCAATTAAAAATTTTCTTGAATGTTCTTGTCTCTTACACATCATTATTAACAATTTTTCCATACCTATATCCCCTTACCATACCTTGATTCCTTCTTAGGGCCTTGTTACACAGTAATTTTGGGCAGTAACTGGAGTTCTTAACACCTGGACTGTCTGCATATTAACACCTGAAATGAGTTTTAAGTGCTCCTTATGCCGCTCAGTTATGCCATTCCAGAGCAGGATTACCTCTGAACCATGCTACCTGGCTCATGTTACGCTAAGGTGTAGCCACTCTAGGCTATACCTTAGTGCAAACACCCCAGCCAACCCACTCCCCCAGATCAGTGTCACTTCCCATCCCCACCTGCCCTTCTCTTGAAACATACTTGTTGCTGCACGTGCTGTCTGTCCTGGGGGAGCAGGCAGGGAAGGGTTAAACTGCCTACCTGGCCACTGCTACCACTGCTGCTACTCTCTGGATCAGCAGAGCAGCAGCCTGGCAGCAGCAGCAGTGGAACAGCCAGGTGAGCCTTCCCTGCCTGCTCCCCCTGGACCAGGGGTGGGCAAAATATGGCCCGTGGGCTGGATGTGGCCCACAAAGCCATTCTATCCAGCCTGCGGGGTCCCTAAAAAAATTTAGAAAATTAATATTTCTCTACCCTTGCTTTTTTTCAAAAATGCACCCCACACCTGTACTGTAGGGGCTGGGGGGCACTGGGTGTGAGTGGGTATGGGAGCCAGTGGGAACACGGGGCCTGCACCGGTGTCCCAGGGTCAGTGCCAGCAGGGCCCATAGTAGGGTGGCAGGAGCACGGGGTCCCAGCTGGCAGGGGCCTCCCCTTCCCTGCTGGTGCAGCCCAGCCTGGCTTCACAGACCCCTGCCAGCCTGTGCCCTGCTTTGGGCCCCACCGGTGCTGGCCCTGGGACATTGGTCCCAAGACATTGGGACATTGGTCTCAAGATGATGACCAGGGGGTGGGGCACCTGTCAAAGGACGTGGCACCTGTCAAGGGGCGGGGCTACTCATGCGGCCCTCGACAGCCTGCCAAAACTGGGTAAGCAGCCCTCTGCCTGAAATAATTGCCTGCCTCTGCCCTGGACAGAGTGCAGGCAGTCACAAGTATGTAATGTCCTGGGAACATGGAAAGATGGGGAGGGGGGTGCTGTGGGAATCAGGAGAGCCCCTGGGGAGCAGGGGGGGAGCCCAGAATGGGACAAAGGAGAGGATTTTTACCTTTCAGTCTTCCAAGTTCCTGCTGGCCTGAAGTGTGACTGCTCCAAACTCGAGCTAGCACTAACACTGATTCACATTTTTGCAGCTTTCAGAATAGGCATAACCAACGCCCTTAAGAGTTTCTTGCTATGCCAGACCTGGATTATTTTTCCTGTTTTTTTCTTTATTATATTTATTTTCACATATCAATTTTTTTCTACTTTATAGTTTCTAATATGCACTAGTTGCATTTTGCCGTCCTTTCTAATTTTGATGTAAATTTCTACTTTTGATTATAATTTTACTTCACCACTTAACCTGTTGCATGTTTTACCCATGTTTTTTTTCTAAATTGCAGAGCTTTGACTTTTAGACCTTCTAGTAAACTCTTCAAAAACTTCTTGAATTTCTTTCACATTTTCTATCTGAAGTTTTCCTTCCAATTAGTTTTATTCATAATTTCCCTACAATAATTATTTTAATATTAGCCCCTATGAAGGTAAAAGTATATTTGTAACATAGTGTTATTTCTCAGTTTTATCACTTGTATAGTTGGTATATTTGTCTCTCTCAATTTTTTTGAGATTAAATAATGTTTGAAATGTCTTTCTTGATAAAAAAAGAAAAATATTATGTGACAATTTTAAACTTTCTTAGTACTTATTTTACTATTTTCCTAAATTATATTAATTCACATTTCTTTTTGCATACTTCAAGATTTTTTTGTTTGGCAAGAACCTATATATATAGATCTCTCTCTCTTTCTCTCTCTCTCTTTCCTATTTAATATCTGATTCAGAGTTTACTGAATAAAAATCTTGAATATAATTTTAAAACTATTATCTATACAACCTGTTTCTTTTAGCTGTTTGGAAGGCTTTTTTAATTTTTTTTAAGCATGCAAACATTAGACCATTATTCTTTCCTTTCTAAAAATGAGCAGATATTAAGAAGGCTGTCATGTACTCAAATTGCCTAATGTTGAAAATGTTCATTATAGTTTTTCCTTATTCTTAAATATCTCTAGGTATCATACTTCTTCTGTTTATTACATGATGAAAAAGTAAAATTTGAAGACTTCACTTGGTTTAATGTACAGTAAAAAAATTTAAAATGTACTACAAGTGTGTCTTCCAAATACGCCTATTTCCTTTTTGTCACTATTGAAGGAAGAGTTCCTTCTAGAATCTGAATACTTCACCACTCCTTTTGTTCTCCTTTACTGAGCATTGTCTCACTTATAATTTTGCTTTCAAAGTCTTGTTCTGTTTAGAGTTCCAAATTTGAAGAACAAATACTGCACTGTTTGGTGCACCTTGATGGTATGAAAGTCCCTTAAACGTTCCCCCCCCCCCACCCATGTTTATTTGGGTGCTTTTGTTTTTGTTCCTTCAGGTTGTGAGAGGGATGTAATATTTTGCTGCATTGTTGTCTTAGAGCCTTTCAGCATCTGTATTTTTAAGACCCTCTTAGCTTACTGGCAGGTACTCTGTTGCTGAATTTCTTTGGGCTGAAGCCCACTCTTATCTTAACATGCTGCTTATCTCAGCACTTGGCATGTGTTTGTCTCTTTCTGTTCTAGTGCTTCATGCAAGGAATCATCACCTTTTCTTCTTTACCAGGTGCAGTGTAGAGATGATGCCTTGAATACTTCAAAGAGCAAGGCTTCAAAGCTAAGTGCTGAATCATCCAAGTCTACTGAGTACTCAACTTAGATTTCCCTAGAGAGAGTTTATTTGGAGAGCAGATGGAGCATGTTCTATAGAGGGCAAAAGAAACAAAGCATACTTTCTGTATCTCTTAATCCCATGTTTTATCCCTGACACTTCTCTTAAAAAGGAAGGTGGGGAAAGAGAGAGACTATGACTGGAAAGCCAGCTTTCACTTTCAGGAGCTGCTCATACTGACAATTTGAACAGGCTTAACACCAGGTGTTGGCACAGTATCAGAAGGCTTCTTCTAACAAAGAAGTGAAGAGTTTTAATAAGGTCCCAGAGCGTTTAGCCTGAGTTTACAGGTAGCATGCCAAGACTTCACCTTGAGATTCATCCTTTTCATCCTTATCATTTCACCCACATGGATCCTAAGCATTACAGGATATGGAGGGTTTTGTTGCTGATGGGTTTTTGTTTTGCTTTGTTTTTTAAACAGACTACATTCTCATTTGTATAAGAATGTTCTTTGGGTCCTCGTAATGGGGCAGAGAAGCAGTTCTTCAGTCAGCTGTTGTTACTTTGGGCAAGTCACCTGTCTTGACATTGCCTTATGTGCCCGCGTCTGCTCTACCAGGCGTTCTCGTGCGGCCTTAGCCCACACTATCAATCTTGCCTCTCCCGAGCTAGCAAGTGGACCCCAAAGACTACCCTGGCTGATGTCTGTGGATCCCCTTAACTCTCCTGCCACGACTTCGAATGGTACCTCAGTGGAGGGGTTCCCCTTCAAGGCAGCCTCCAGGGTCGTCACGCCTCTTGGCGGGCACTCATGGGGCTCCGACCTCCCCTACACCCCGGCCACTCGCCACCTTCGGTCTCAGGTCTTCTGGCCCTTTGGCACCCCTGGTTCCATTCAGCTTCTTTCCCAGCCTCCCGTGGCCCTCCAGCCTCGAGTCCTAGTGTCCCTGGGTCACGGCTCGAGCGTGAAAACTTCAAGGCCCTTGGACCTAGATCCGACTAACCCGTTTCCCTAGTGCCCTATTCCAACCACCCTGTGACATAGCGTGCAATCCCCACCACCGTGACTGCTGAAGAGATGCGACCGGTGGACCTGGAGGCCACAAAGGAATAAAGATTGCCCTTAGCCTATGGGCCCCGTGTTTTCCCTGTGCCTAGGTGCCCCAGACCCAGTTGCTTGCCCCACTTGGGTATGGCGTCCCAGCTGACTCTTCTTGGGATGTTGTGGACCCGTCCACCACTTAACCGTCCCTGCTTGGGGTCTTCTGCCGCACCCCACGGCTATCCCCGTTGGAGTTCATGTTGGCCCCGCCCTTGTTACCTCTGCTCCGGGCTTCCCTGTAGTTGCTGTTGCCTCCTCGGCTCTCGTCTCTTCCTTTGCTCTTGCCACTCACCACTACTCCCCTTGTCGGCTTCCCTGCCGGCTTGCCAGTCGGTGCCTCCTCCGGTTCTATAACTGGCTTCACTGCCTCTGCCTCCATCGGCCTCGCTGTCAGTGCTGCTGCTGGCTCCGCTGCCGGCTTCTCTGCTGGTGCCTCCACAGGCTTCGCTATTGGTGCTGCTGCAGGCTCTGCTGCCGGCTTTTCCACCAGTGCCTCCGCCGGCTCCACCGCCAGTGCTGCCGCCGGTGCCTCCGCCGGTGCCTCTGCTGGCTTCTCTGTCGGTGCCTCCACAGGCTCCACCCCCACCGTCCCGGGCTGCCCAACGCAGCGGCTGCGTCCCTCGGGATGTGGGCTTCTCCATTGAGCCTCTGCTCACCAGCCACCTTCCTGTACCTCCAGGGCCACCTTTTGTTTCCGCCGGGTGGTGTCTCCAGCTGACGTCACCCAGCCCCAGTTGAATATGAACGCAGCTGCTGAGCCACGTGGGCGGTTTCTCTGCCCACGCCTTCTCACTCCTTTCGGCCCCTGCAGACGGTAAGTTGGGGCTTTCTTTTATTTTGGGTTGGGGTTCTCCTGCAACCCCAGAACCCCTGGGACACCTTAGTTTTCTCATTTGTAAATGTGGATACTTTTCTTTGGTAAAGCCTTATGGAAAAGGATGGACTTTCACTATGACACCATATGGGTATCTGTCAGGGTTCAAGTTGTTCAAAACTCACCAAACGTTTTTTGGCTAACTCTGAACACCATCTACAGAGTCAAGTGTGGAGCCAGGAGAGGAACACACAGCTTTTGACCTATGGTCTATTGCTTTACCAGCTAAACAATCCTTTCCTCCACATTGCAAATATATAAAGCTGAACACAAAAATGAATCAATACTATGGACACATGTATAATATAGTTTAATTGATCACCTGCATTGAAAACTCATTTTGTGTTGGGTTTTTTTTCTTCCTAAGGAAAGAATTTGCCTAATAAAAGGCAGCACATGTAACTATATTTAGGTCCTGCCTTATTCAGTTTAAGGCGTGATATACATGAGCCACAAAATTATCCCACATCATATGTAGAATAACTTTTTGGCTCATTTGCTGCATTATCACACCTTAACTTGGTTTCCTTCTGTGGCCAGGTTACTATTTAAGGCACTGTTAATCACCTCTTCAATGTAACATATGTTTTGGGGGCCTTAGATGCATAAAACATCATAATTAAGGCTGTTATGCCAGACACTTAAATTGGAAAATTCTAGCATTAAGGTTGTATAAATAACTTGAATTCACTTCCTTGTTCACTTGTATTATGATGCAGCCTTCAATCATATCACCTGATACTTTTACCCCTTCATTTTTCTGTTCACATAGGGTACCTATACACATGCTGGTTCACGTACTAATTAGAATGCATCAGAGCAGATTTGTTTAATCAAGTCCACTCTGTGTTCTTATTAGAACGCTCCAGAATCGCCTCACTGCCACGTATATTAAGCCCCACGCCTTTTAAAATGGATACAGGGGCACTTTAGCTAAACCTCGTTGAATGAGGTTTAGCTAAAGCATCCTGCAGCCATTTTTAAATGCGCAGGGGATTAATATATGTGATGGTAAGGTGTTTTAATTAGAGTAGGTCTCTGGGAACTGCTCTAATTAAAATGTGCTGCCACCCCAAGCATGTGAATAGGCACCCATAATAGTTAGCATTCACAAAAATGAGCAGCACTTCTTTCTCATTTTTTCCTCATTATTTAATGTTGGGTTTTCCAAGTTCTGAGTGGTTTTGCATGACACTTCACTGTAAATGCCTCTCCTTCAGGTGCATCTTCTCCCTCCGTCCCCCCCCCCCCCACACCCACTACCTCCTGTTGAAACTGTATTGCACTGTCCCCAGGGGAGTGGCAGAAAGTAGATGCAGGAGGAGGCCCCAGAAACCCCAGATACCTGGGGTGGAAGTGTGGGGATGGCAGCAGAACAGGCAATGAAAGGAGGTGATGCCAGCTGGTGGGATTGGTGCCTAGACCTATTAGGAACCGCACAAGGAACCAGGTTGTAAGGGCAATTTGAGTCTTGGGCCACAATTTAAATACTTGGGTGCCAATTGTACAGTCCTGATTTAATGCATCCCTTATTTGCAGCATGCTATTCTAATCCTACTCCATGGACAAAATTATACATGTTTCCCATGAACGACTGTGGTGCTTTTCACAATAGGTGGAGAGTTACACAAGTGTTAGTTATTGGATTTCATACTCCCAATGTAACATACTGGGACCATATGCAAAGAGAAATTAAAGTTAAAAAAAGCACCCATTTATTTTTGTGCTCAATTTGAATTAAAAAAAAGCCAAATTTTCTGAGTATTTAACATTAGATACTACATTTTATGTTACAAACAGAGTTTCATTGATTTCAGTTGCATCTATGAAGGCTCAGCTCTTCTGGAACCCCCCTGGATTACTTACTACACACTTTCCAACCTCAGCAATATAAATATAGGGGAGATTCCATTTATTAGGAAAAAAAGACTGTGTTGTTTTCTGTCCTTTATGCTTTATGCTCTAAGGAGGCCAATCTTTTTGGGATGCATTTTAAACCCTGAAACTTGTCTGCGTGCCACTTCAGTCCCTTTCCTGTCTGATCTGCTTCTCTGCTTTCTGCTTCTTGCTCCCTCCCTGATCTGTTGTTATGAACAGAGGCCTCCTGAGCCACTTGACATGCATGCTGCAAGGCTGACCGCCCCTGCTCTAATGAAACCTTTTCTCTATGACATTTGCATGTTTTGAAATGTTCCATTTACCCTCATGATAGCCATGAATGTAACTGGTCTTTCTGGTCTTTTGATCCCTGGGTGGAGCAACAGAAACATCCTCTGTTTAGTTTTGAGAAGGTACAGCATACAGAAGCATTTGCTTTTACAGCTATATGGTAATACAGTTGTCATTGTGATTACACAGGAGTTTGAACTTAGTTCTTGACTGTTTGAAATAGTCCTTGACTATTATAGAAGCATATTTTTTTTTCTATTAGAGGTGTGATGTAAAACGTAAGTTCTAAACATTTGTAATTATTAAAGATCTCGTGACACTTTTACAAATGTAATGGCATCAAGCTAATTAAATTAATTGCTTTGACAATTTTTTGTGCAATCCAGATTGGTCTCTGAGCTCTAGCAACTGAGAGTATAAATGGTGCACCATATAAAGAACACTTCTCCAGCAGAAATTCATTAGAGTTGAAATCTAATAACCATTAATTATGATCTACTTAAAAAGTGAATGTGCCCCCTGTGGAGAAACTGAACAGTCTTTTTGGGTCAGCTACTTCTATAATAGTTTCTTGGAAAAAAACAGGCCTGCTGAAAGCCTACAAGAAGCTGCAGTAAATAACTGTGTAACAATAGTTTATTTTAGTTAATTTTCAGAAGTTCTCAATTGTTTATGAGGTAAGGCAATAGAATTGAGAGATTTGGTATTTTGATCAGTCATGTAAAGAAATAGGGTACATTAAAATCTTGCCTAGAGCCCAGAATACCTATCTAGTACTTTTTCATGCTAGACTATATAATTCGTATTTCACAAACTTTTGTGTAAACTCTGTGGCAGTATCCTAAAGGTATTAACTTTTTAAACTGTAATAAATAACTGTAAAGCAATTGAAAATCCCTAACTTTATACAGTTTTAGTTCATTGCCCCAAAGCAGTCTTAAAATGATGTATTAAATTATGATTAGAAACAATTAATTATCCTACATAACTCTAAGAGCTCAAATGTAATTTCATGGTTATAATTTTCTTGTCAGGTAATAAAACGGGATGAACTTGGCAAGGATCTGTCTGACTGCTCTCTGTTCGATCTGCTGAAATATGATGATTATAACAGTGACAAGCACCTAGCTCTGGAAGAATTCTACAGAGCATTTCGTAAGTACAAGAATTAGTCTATTATTCTCTTAGTTTTCCTTTCTGTATTTTGCTCTGTCTTTAAAAAACATTCTAATTTGAAATGCCATGATATGGTTCTTTTAACAGTGAGCATAACTTGACTGTTAGGATGTAGTGGAGCACTTCCAGGTGGAAATCAGTACAAGGTGCATGCGTGCTCAGGTCTTAAGTGTGACATCACTACTCCAGCACTGTAGATGATTTGACTTATTTGGGCATGTATTTATTCATTCAGGTGAAAGCTACTGTAATCAGGGTGTTACAAGTGAAACTATATTAGCTAAATCTTCACTTCTTTATTGTGATTACTACCAACCTTAAAACAAGTTTGGCTGTTTTCACACTCCTCTGCCCTGGCTGCATTTGTTCAATGGAGTTTTCTAACAGACTCTGCACAGGACTCATGACAAGATAACATGTTAAAAAAGGCTATTTTCTGACATCTTGGAAATTTATCACATTTTCAGGATGTAGGTACTGGCAGAAATGGCAGCAAGGGTGATGAGGGGTTAGGGTACCCAGTCAAGATTTGATGTCTTGATTACAGAAGCAAAAACTCCTCCCCTATGTAGGTACTAGGAAAAGATCAGAGGCTGAGTTTTTGCATATTCTTCTGTCACCGTAAATAAATAAATAAATAAAGGCAGTGAACTTAAAATGACAAATATGTAATGTAACCAGGATGCAATAAATGTAAAGGTTAGAAACTCAAACTCAAATGTCACTTGTCCTCTCTCTCCTATTTGCTTCTAAAGAGCAATTGTAGTTTGGCTCTTTTAAAGGTTGGCGTTATTTATTTTTCTTTTAATGCAAAGTGAAAGCAAGAAAATGAGAGATTCCTTATGGGCCCTCCTGGAGAAACCATGTAGCCACAGAGTACCCAAATCCTGGGCACCAGCAACAGCTGCTTAGAATTTGCCACTCTAGTGGAACTGGTCTTGGCCACTGGGGATGACCTGGTGAGGGGACTGCAGGTCCTTGACCACCTGGGTGACAGTGATCATCGCCTGCTGGAATTCACCATCCAGCTCAGGGTGTTGAGGACTTATACCAAGACTAAAGCCCTTGACTTCAGAAGGGCCAACTTCAACGAACTTAGGAGATTAGTGGGGGAGGCACAGAGGGCCCAAAAGGTAGAGGATATAGGAGTCCATGAGGGATGGTCGTACCTTAAGGGGACAAACCTTCAGGCTCAGAGTGTGACAGTCACCCAGAGAAAGAAGGGGGGTAAGAGTGCTCTGAAACCCCCTTTGCTCAGCAAAGGCATTCAAGAATGCCTGAGGGCCAAAAGGGAGGCATACACCCAGTGGAAGGGAGGGGCCCGTGAGTGTAGGAGGGCTATTAGGAAGGCCAAGGTGGGGGTGGAGCTCAGGCTAGCGACCAGGATTAAGGACAACAAAAAGTCCTTCTTCAAATACATTGGGAGTAAGAAGAGGGCACTGGGTAATGTAGGACCCCTGCTAGACTCAAGTGTTAATCTTGTGGCTATGCCAGATGAGAGAGCCAACATTTTTAACAAGTTCTTTGCCTCTGGCTTCTTGGACAGGGACCAGGACAGCTCTCCTACCACAGGTAGGGGCAATCTTGGGGATAGCACTGCCAGGCCTTGGGTCTGCGCAGATGTAGTAAGGGATCTTCTGGAAGGGCTGGATGTTTTTAAATCTGCGGGCCCAGATGCCCTCCACCCACGGGTGTTGAAAGAGCTGGCAGGGGTCATTGCTGTGCCTTTGGCCCAGCTGTATGAGCAATTGTGGTCTACGGGCCAGGTGCCCAGAGATTGGAAACTAGCTAAAGTGGTCCCCATTTATAAGAAAGGGAAAAAGGAGGACCCAGGAAACTATCGGCCCATAAGCCTCACATCGGTCTTGGGGAAAATCCTTGAAATAATTATCAAGGATCACATCTGTGAGGGGCCAGCAGGGGAGATCATGCCCAGGGGAAATCAACATGGGTTCATCAAAGGCAAGTCTTGCCAGACGAACCTGATGGCCTTTTATGACCAGGTAACTAAATCCCTGGATGATGGTGTTGCCATGGACATAGTCTTTCTGGACTTTAAGAAGGCCTTTGACACTGTCTCTCACCCCATTCTTATTAATAAATTGAGCGACTGTGGCATTGATGCCTACACAGTTGGATGGGTCAAAAATTGGCTGATGGGGTGCACCCAGAGAGTGGTGGTGGATGGGTCATACTCAACCTGGTGGGATGTGAATAGTGGAGTCTCCCAGGGCTTGGTCCTGGGGTCCACACTGTTCAACATCTTCATCAGCGACTTGGACGAGGGGGTGAAAAACAAGTTGTCCGAGTTTGCTGATGACACCAAGATGTGGGGAGAGGTAGGCACACTCGAAGGGAGAGAGAGGCTGCAATTAGATTTAGACAGACTACAGAAGTGGGTGGATGGTAATAGGATGGGGTTCAATGTAGATAAATGCAGGGTGCTGCACCTTGGGAGAAGTAATCCACAGTATACATACAGGCTGGGGAGCTGCCCCCTTGTGACCACAGAGGCGGAAAGGGATCTTGGAGTCATTATTGACTCCAAGATGAACATGAACCATCAATGCCAGACTGCAGCCAGCAAAGTCAACCACACCTTGTCATGCATCCAAAGATGCATCTCAAGCCAGTCCAGAGAGGTGATACTCCCCCTCTATGCGACATTGGTCAGCCCACAATTGGAGTACTGCATCCAGTTCTGGGCACTGCACTTTAAGAAGGATGTGGCCTGCCTTGAGAGGGTTCAGAGGAGGGCCATCCGCTTGGTTGGAGGGCAACAGGGAAGACCCTATGAGGAGAGGCTGAGGGACCTGAACCTGTTCAGACTCAGCAAGCGGGGGCTGAGGGGGGATTTGGTGGCTGCCTACAAACTCGTTAGGGGAGATCAGCAGCAAATAGGAAGGGCCCTATTCCCCCCAGCAACACCTGGGGTAATGAGGAACAATGGCCAGAAGCTGCTGGAGAATAGGTTCAGGTTAGAGATTAGGAGGCACTATTTCACTGTTAGAGTGGCTAGGATCTGGAACCAACTTCCTAGGGAAGTGGCCCTCGCTCCTACCTTGGGTAAATTCAAAAAGAAGTTGGACAAACACCTGCCTGGGGTCATGTGATCCCAGCGTGTGCTTCTGCCAGTGGTGGGGGGTCAGACTAGATGATCTGTTCAGGTCCCTTATGACCCCAAATTACTATGAAACCCATGATTTAACCCATGATTAGCCAGAGAACAATTTGATGTCTCAGTTTGATCTCTTTTCCCATCTGTCAAAATAGGAACTTGATAGAATGCAATGGATTGTGACTTTTTAAATGTGTTTAAATATGGATATCTGTCTGCTAAGAACATGCCTGAGATCAACAACTTAACATGCTGTATAGCACTAGATTTCTGCAAATCAGTAGTGATGTGGTTAACTCCCTCTTGCTAAGTAAAAAGTGTAAATAACTCTAGGCAAAATGTTGGCCTCAAAAATTACAACAGCAATGGGGCAAGGATTTAACTCTCTATATTCTCTTGTTTGTCCCCTAGTATTCTGTGTAGTGCCCTTGTTGATATAATTATGATCTGGGTACAATATTTTCAAAAAATAACATTTTCTAAAAAGTTTTCTCAGGCTACAGAAAGACTACAAGCATCACAAGTACCCACTCATGCTGAGCTACTTAAATATTTTAAGTGGTTTCGTGGTGTGTTACTTGCACTATAAACTCTTAATTGAAGAGTAGCATTTTTTGCATGTTTTTATAGTGCTTAGAATATGAGGTCATGATTTAGAGCAATATTCCTCAGGCTACCATGATACAAGTAATAATAAACAATAGCACTCTTTTCTGTTTACCTGTTATAACAAAAGGAGTCTTATGTTAGATAAGACACCTTTTAAATCTACTCTGGAAGGTGATTGTCCTTGTAAGCTCCATTACTGTTTTTAAAGAGTATTTGTGTACATAAAACATTGAACAATAAAAGCTACTGGTTCCCTTGTTTGTATATATGAGGCCAAATAGGAAGGTAGAATAAGAATTATGATTGTGTTTATGATTTGTTAATTCATGTATAAAAAACCCTCAAATAAGCCATTCTTGAGATGTAGCCAATTCCCTTTACTTATTGCATAATAAAAAGGACACAGGCCACAGACAGAGATTTCTTTCTACTGATAAGAATTTTTCTGAATGTCACTCTGCCCTTAGGGGAGTCCATTACCTGATAGTCATTCTCTTCACTACCTGGAAATGGGACAGCCTGTCAATAGGCAGTCCCCTGCTTTTAAATTGCCTCATGTGCAGATGGTCTGCTATGGGGTAATTAAAAGCTAGAGGCATGGGAAAACAGGCCTGGGGACACAGCTTCTCTGCCCCAGGTTTTGTCTTCCTGGATTTTAAATCGTGGCATTTACAACATACAGGGCCATGAACTGGGGAATGGGGGGGAGGGCGGGGGAGAGGGAAGAGATGCCATTTAAAGCTCATGGGTGCATCCACACATGCAGGCATGTGCGCTTGCAGCAGCTCAAATAGGAGCAGCACAAATTTCAGCTGGGGCGTTTTGCCTCAGCACTCATGCCTGGACATGCACTTTAATGTGGAGCAAGTTGTACCACTTGGGGCAAAATAACCCTGCCCAGCTCCTCCCAGATCTGCAGCCAGGGGGAGCTAGAGCCTGGGGCCAGTACTTGTGCTGGCCCCAGAAATATAATAACCTGCCCTTGCAAGAACCTCAGAGCTACTTGCCCTCAGGAGCTTCTGAGGCCTGGCCACTTGGTATCTGGGGACACAACCCCTTGTGCCAGGTAGACTTCTGAAGTAGCTCTAACCTGGAGTGGTCCCTTACTCTCTACCCACTGCAGCAGTTTGGCAGTGGGGGCTGCTGCCTGGCTGCAACTTGCTGCCACCTGAGACATCATCCGTCCCCTTGGACCTGCAGACCCAAGGCTGCACCCCACTTTGAACTGCCAAAGTGTGTCAAACTGATTTGAGATGCTGCAAAAGGTACATGTGCGCTCGTCTGGACATGCCCCATGAACTGGGGCAGGATAGCTTTCCCCCAGCCCTGCAGGCTTTGCTAACTCCACCTGCAGCAAAATGGCATGGGCAGTGTTTAAAACTCAGGGTCTGGTCCCTTTGCAGACCAGACAAAGAGGGGAGTATACAAATGTTTAGTTCTGAGAGAACTAAACATTCTTCCAATAGGGGCACGTTTCCCCTGGGAAGAACTGAGTTAGGTTCATGTATGCTTGTCATTTCTGCTGAGAGAAGAGTGATTCTCCTGCCTGTGCATAGCCATTGTCTCAAATGCTTGTTTGTTCCATATTAACTTCCTGCTTTGCACACCCTTCTGATTATTCAAGCTCCTCTTTGAGTAATTTTTTTGGGTGTCTAGATTAAACTAAATCTCCCCTTTTCCATGTCTTCTGGTGCATCCTGGATATCGTATGACCAAAATACTTTCTGGGAAATGTAATTCAAATGCACAGAAAATAACAGAGAAGCATCACTTATTTAAACTAAAGCTGTTATGAGTTACTAGACTCCTCTGGTGGACTTGGCTCAATATCAAAACTGAGCTGAAATGAACCATTTTGATTTTGTTCAATATGCTGTGCTAGAGAAAAAAAATTGATTTAGGAATGTTGAAATATTTCATTTCAGTCAAAAATGTCAAATAAAACATTTTGATACAATTGAATCAATTTTTCAGAATGTTGTATTACATGAAGAAAATAACTGTTTCTACCTTATATTACATCACAATTTGGAGAAAAAGGAAGAATTTAAAAATTCAATCACTTCTGCTTCAAAAATGGTTAAAACGTGTACTAAACAATCAAAATGAGAGAGAGAGTTTTGTAGTATGTCATTCCACAATTTTAAGATAATAATGGCTTTGTCAACAAAAAAACATGCTTTTATCATTTTGTATAATATACTTCTTTCTAAAATAAAGAACTGTAAGGACAACAACTACATAAGCAACTATGGCCAGATGCAGAAATTCAGTTTCTACCAAGAGAATCATTGTTCTCCCAGTAGAAACCCAAATTGTACAGACATTTCAGGCTTTTTCTCCCAGGGAGAAAAATAAACCAGGAACAGCAGGATTAAATCACTCCTTGGAGAGCTTCTCCCAGGAGACTGAGGGTACCTGTACATGTGCTGAGAGGCTGCTCCAACGTGCTGTAAATACAGTGCATCAGAACAGACTTGATTAACCGAGTCTGCTAGAGTATATTAATCAGTGTGCTCCAGCCAACCTCCATGTCTCATGTATCAGCATCAAAATGGTGGTGGAGGTGCTTTAACTAAAGCTCATTCAACAAGCTTGACATAAAGTGCCCCTGCTGCCATTTTAAAGCACAGGGATGCTGATACATGAGATGTTGCAGGCACTCTAATTAGAGTGGCTCTTAGAGCTGTTCTGAAGCATCTGCTCTGCCCCACTGCCCTTGGAGCACATGTAAAAATGCCCTGCATGTCTGTACACTTCCTTCCATCTTAACTCCTTGTAGAGACCAGGAGAAGTGGATCTAGGGGAACAGCCCCTGTTTTCCTGAGACTGGGGTCACCCCAATCTTGAGAAGGTGTGGGGTGACAGCTGCCCACCCTCTTGTAGATGGGCAGGCAAGGGGAGCAGCAACTTCCACTCCCTGCCTCTTCCCCAAACTGGGCAGTCCCCAGTTTTGGAAAGAGAGAGGCTCCCATGAGCTACCCCTTGCCACACTGTTGCCCAGCTGAGCATCAGGCCAGTGATTTTAAAACCTGGTGGCTTTAAGCAGAGCTTGAGAATCTAGATTCTAGCCACTAAGTTTTAAATCTCTACACCACTCAGTTGGGAAGTGGGGCAGCAAGGGAGAGCTGATGGAAACCAGGTATAGAAGACTTTCCTAGAGCCCCACTCTTGGCCATCAGCTTTTAAATGTCCAAAGTGGGGAAAACCTCTGAAGTAGGGCTCTGCATGCCCTACTCCTGTTCCCTCTGGCTTTTAAATTGCAATTCCAACCACTGAGACTAGTGGAGTGGCCAAGGCAGGTGGGTGGGGAAAGCAAAGGGAAGCCAGAGGTTCTTGGAGCCAGGCATTGTGGAGCCCTTCCCTGTGGGATTGCCCTGGAGTCTCCAGGAATAAGGGATAAATCACCAGAAGACTGCTGAGAGTCACCTGCAAGATAAATGATAGGGCATTCATTAAAATAAATATTAAATGTTGAATCTGATGTATACAGTTGTCCAGTGGTTTTTTAGAATGTAATAGTAATATGCAGGGGTTTAGGTTGTAGCCGTGTTGGTCTAAGGACATAGGCAGACAAGGTTCCTTGGGTGAATTTGATATCTTTTGCTAGACCAACCCAAATAGTTGGAGAACAGTTATTAAGCAAGCTTTCTGGTTCAAAAACCCTTCGTCAGGCTAAGGAAGTTTCAGCAGTTGGTGTGTGCTCTTCCTGGATGGAATGAAAAGTAAAGAAGCCAGAGGCTGGGCTGGGTGTATAGTAATACGCATTTGCCTTTCTGATGTAAAGTCATTAATGCCATTACATCATGTGATGAAACCTCTCAGAATAGATTCAAACAGAGGTGGGAACCCTATTTCCCACCTTGCTACTGGCTTATGGCCCCTCTAGCTTCCCCTTGCTGCTCATACCACCCAGCTGACTTGGAGAAGTGCAGGGCAAAGCAGGCAGTGGCAAAGCATGGGTGCCTTGCCACTGCAGCAAATGTCTCTGCCTCACCCTGTATTGCTTTGGATCAGCTCCTGGAGCCTTGCTGCAGTGGCTGAGTCCCCCCCCTTCTATCCTGTGGATCAGCCAGGAGGAGCACGATGAGTGCAAGGAGCAAGACTATTCTTATGTGGAAGAAAACTGGGAGGCTTCTGGTAGAAATGAGTTTGTACAGTCTGTATATGCAACTAATCAAAGGGCTCTTACAGGAGTTAATATTATTCCTTGAACCCCTGACCTTTGGAACCTCAGGGCAAATCTCTTCCGTTTGAGCTAACAGTGAGCTTTTTGTTTTGTTTTGTTTTTAACTTAATACATAGTTTTTTCATGCATTAGTGTACAATGTTAAAACAGTGGATATGAGGATTGGGCCTGTCTTCATAGTTCTCAGAAGGGCTATCTGCTGAATAGAACAATTGGTGCAAATAGTAGTGACAAGGCTGTTCATTCAGAAAGGCAGTGTGTAGGACTTGGCTCTGACAGTGTAAAGAAATGGGTTCCATTGCAAGCTCTGCGTGAAGGGACCTTGTGTGAAATCGCAATTAACTTTTTGTGTAATTGGGGTAGTGATACTTGCCTGCTGCCGAATGTTAAGGAATAAGGACCTGCTTGATGAGAAGGACTCTGATGTGTATATAAATATAATAGGGCACTGACAGATGTGGAAAAAATACACACACACACACACACACACACACACTTTACTGGAAGCAGCAGCACATTCGTTTTATCTGGCTCTGCATCGTCTGTATAGATCAGGTGCTTCAGCAGGGATTTTTTGGCACTGATTCAATCAGTTATTAGATACAAGCACCAAAAAAGCCCTGCTGAAGCACCCACTCTATATAGACATTTGGGGAGCTGGGTCTAACTATAACCTGATGCCTCTCCTGGGCATGTGCTGGACTCGGCACAAGGGTGCACAGAGTTTAAAGTAAAGCACCATTTGGGGGTTTGTTTGTTTGTTTACGTGTGTAAGCAGCCATAGTGATTAATGGAACAGATGGCCTAAAAAAAACCCAGTTACTCATTTTTAATCAGTGTACTTTCCCTGAGATTTCAAGGTATTTTAAGAGTTTCTTAATTGTCAAAGACAGCTGAAATGTGGAATATCTCATGTATATCTCAGCTAGCAAGGAGTATAAAAGTATTGCTGAGGCATGCAGGGATGAAATCAGGAAGGCCAAAGCACAACTGGAGTTGCAGGTAGTAAGGGTCATGAAGGCTAGTAAGAAGGATTTCTATAAGTATGTCAGCAGCAAGTGGAGAATCAAGGAAAATGTAGGTCCTTTACTAAATGGGGGAGGCAACCTAGTGACAGAGTATGCAGAAGAGGCTGAAATACTCTATGCCTTTTTACCTTGGTCTTCATAGGCAAGGTCAGCTCCCAGACTACTGCACCGGGCAACACAGTTTGGGTGAAGGTGGGCAGCCTTCAGTGGTGAAAGAACAGGTTAGGGACTATTTAGAAAAGCCCAACATGTACAAGTCCATGGGGCCAGGTGGGATGTACCCAAGGGTACTGAGGGAACTGGCTGGTGTGATTGCAGAGCTGCTGGCCATCATCCTTAAACTCAGGGTGATTGGGAGAGTTCTGGAAGTTTGGAAAAGGGCAAATATAGTGCTCCTCTTTAAAAAAGGGAAGGAGGAGGATCCAGGGAACTACAGACCAGTTAGCTTCACCTCAGTCCCTGGAAAAATCCTGGGGCAGATCCTCAAGGAATCCATTTCTAAAAGCTTGGAGGATAAGGTGATTACTTAGGAACAATCTGCATGGATTCGCCAAGGGCAAGTCATGTCTGACCAACCTGATTGCCTTCTGTGATGAGATGACTGCCTCTGTGGATGTGGGGAGGCGAATGGACATGATATACCTTGACTTTAGCAAGGCTTTCGATACAGTCTCCCACAACATTCTTACAGGCAAGCTAAAGAAGTATGGGCTGGATGAATGAACTTTAAGGTGAATAGAAAACTAGATGGATCACTGGGCTCAGAGGGTAGTAGGCAATAGTTCAATGCCTAGTTGGCAGCAGGTATCAAGTGGAGTGTCCTGCATCTGGTTTTGTTAAATATTTTCATCAGTGATCTAGAAGATGGGATAGGGTAAATCCTCAGCAAGTTGAATGATGCCAAGTTGGGGGGAGTAGTATATATGCTGGAGGGTAGGGCTAGGGTTCAGAGAGACCTTGAGAAATTAGTGGATTGGACCAAAAAAATCTCATGAGATTCAATAAGGACAAGTGCAGAGTCTTATACATGGGACGGAACAGTCCCATGCAATGGTACAGACTGAGAACTGACTGGATAAGCAGCAGCTTTACAGAAAAGGACCTGGGGATTACAGTGAATATGAGCTGAATGTGTGCTAACAGTGTGCTCTTGTCGCAAAGATGGCTAATGGCACACTGGGCTGCATTACTAGAAATGTTACCAGCAGATCAAGGGAATTGATTTTTCCCCTCTATTTGGCACTGATTAGGCCACATCTGGAGTACTGCATCCAGTTTTGGGCCCCCACTGCAGAAAGGATGTGGACAAATTAGAGAAAACGCATCAGAGGCTGACAAAAATGGATAGGGGGTTGGAGCACATGGAGGAGAGGTTGAGGGAACTGGGTTTATTTAGTCTGGAAAAGAGAAGACTAAGATGGGACTTAATAGCAGCCTTCAACTACCTGAAGTGTGGTTCTGAAAAGGATGGAACTAAACTGTTCTCAGTGGTGGCAGATGACAGAACAAGAAGCAATGGTCTCAAATTGCAGCAAGAGAAGTTTAGGTTAGGTATTAGGAAAAACCGTCTCTCTAAGAGGGCAGTAAAACACTAAAACAACTTACTCAGAGAGATTGTAGACTCTCTATCCTTGGAGGTTTTTAAGATGTATCTAAAGAAAGCCTTGGCTGGGATTATCTAGTTGGGGCTGATCTTTGTTTAAGCAGGGGGTTGGACTACATGACCTCCTAAAGTCCTTCCCAACCTCAGTTTTCTATGATTCTGTATTCCAGTGTACTTAGAAGTCTATAGAATTATGTAAGGATCTATAATGTTTGATATGATCAAAAATTGTGGCAGCAAGTACAAATTGTCACCCTTTTCCCATTGAAATGTTGTAGTAGAATATCTGTAGTAAATAGCACACAGATGTATCAATACGATGAAGAGCAATGAGAAAACCTTTGGGAAATTTTGTATAAGCAGTGTGATAGTAAAGAGGTGAATTTAATAACTGAGCCTGGTGATTTCATGTAAATGTTTTACCTTTGACTGAGAATGTTATTTGAGCTCATGTGCTTGGGATTCAACACCTATTTCATTAATCTGTTACACAACCTAGACCTCTTAAACTTAATTTTATAAAAGATTAGGTGATTAATTTTAATTTTAATATGCAGTCAGGGACAGGAATGTGATACCTATAGGATTAATTATCACTATTTTTTCATTAATATTTCCTAGTAAGATTTTTTTCCCCCCAGTGATATAATTAGAGCCTTAGCTGTCATTTAAAGATTGTAAATTCAGACAGAATCAAGCATGACTGTAAATTATATTGTGAATTTAATGTAATGGCTCCTGACAGACAACAGGACTTTTTTTTTTATCTTTCTTCTACTAGTACAAAATAAACCATCTTTTAAGAGAGATTATAATACATATTTTAATATGTGAAATGATGACAGATTTTCTTGACATTCTATGAGTAGTTGTAGATGTTAACATATATATGCTCAATTGTCTGTAGAAAATCGCTTTGACAATCTCTTTCCCTGATAATATATATTTGAAATAAATAGGACAGCTGAATGTGTATAATCTGAAATATAAATTAAATAATGTTAGACTTATTATCAAGTAAAACAACCTGGGAATGAGTTTCTAAAATAATTTCCCACTTGAAATGGTAGAAGCAAGATTTATTGGTATCTATGAATTTAGGCTGGACAAAACGCTAAGAAATTTACTGTATAAGAAATACTTTTGTTAATTATGCTTCAGATGGAATAGAAGAAGAAAAGAATAAGAATCAATCTCCGATATATAGAAACTGTTTAAATAAGCATTGTGATAAGTACCTCAATTAAAATACACATACACTAATGCCAAGTATAAAAGAGATCTTTCCAGGAAGAAATATAGGGCTATAATTAAAGGTTGAAATAGAGTGGGAAAATTGCTTAAGAGTAACACAGTAAATACTAGAATGGAGAGGAAGTAACCTTGCATCAGAAATAAAGTAGATGAAGTGGAATTTCAAGGCACTAGAAAACAAGTGATGTATAAGCTGTTTGATCTATGAGGCCATATTTACTGTCAAATCAAAGGGTTAGTTTTTAGAATTGATTTGTGTGTTTATACATTTAGACCAGGAATTTTCAACCTTTTTTGAGCAGTGTACCCCTGGCAGCCAGTCAAGGAGCGCGGGGGAGGGGGGGGGCGTTCAGCAGCCAATCGTGGAGCGGGACTGGGAATGGGAGGGAGTGGGGGTGGCTGCACATGGAGTGTTGGCACGGGGTGGTGGATGGTGGCTGCCGCATGCTAGCTTCTCCCCCCACATCCAGCCAACTGGTTGGTGCCTGTTCAGCCCACAGAGGCGCCGCTGTCCTCGCCCCACCCCAGCCTTGCTCCTGTGAGGTGGGGGTGTGGGGTAGCAGCGCTCCCTCCCCACCCAGCCACTCGTACCTCCTGGGACCTTTCAAAGCACCCCTGGGGATACACATACCCTCATTTGACAACCCCCTATTTACACAAAAAATTCTAAGCGACTGCATACTGTTTCTATCATGCATAATTTAAGTGATTGAAGTAAAAAGTGCTTGACCCAAAATAAAAGGTGTTAGGGAATTTGAAGACTTGTTTGGAATGATTTATGGATAATGGATAGGATAAGAAGGGCTGAAGAATTGTATAACTTGAAGACAGCAAATGCTCTTTACTTTAGCCTTTCCATCAAAAAATAATTCTGTTTTGTATACCAGGGATTCTGATGGGATATATATTAGTATACTTTTTGGTCAGTTTTGATCAAATCATTATCAAATCACATCATTTGACCATATCAATATCATTATGAATGTTCTTCCTTTCTTTCTTTTCTCAGAAAAAATATGCCTTAGCTTGTGATTTATGTAGAAATAGCACATTACTGGCTAGTTGATAACAAATGCAGGAAATATTTCCCTTGACTATGGCCCCTCATGCTTAGATCAGTTTTAAGTGAATAATTTTGTATAGTTATCTGTTCTGTATTATGGTACTATATTATTAAGGCTTTGGTACCAATCACTCAAGAAAGGTAAACAAAATAAAGTGTGAAAAATTACTACTATTTTTGACAGTAAAGGAAGGCAACTGAATTATGATCTGGGATTAGTAAACACAGATGTTGTCTAGTGTACTGCTACGTGCATCTATTGCAGGTATGGAAGAAATTATGCTGTTTGTCTGCGGATAATTTCCTGATGCTGAAACCTGTATACCAGCTCACTGTTCAGTGATACGTAACATTTTCCCCCAATAAGATGCGTGTCTAGTGACTCATTAATGATACCATTGGATTCAGAGTTGCCTTGAGGATAGATTGTGTATGGGTGTTGTGCACATAGTAGACATCTGATAGTGTTCGCATTTTTATGGATAACAACTTTTTTGGTGCAGATACAGTTTATATTTTCAGGCCTTTATTTTGAATAGTGTCAACTTACAAAGGTATAAGAGGAATCAGTCTCCATAATATAATGGCATAAAAAGGCAAAACTAACCTGAATATTGGAGGTGGGAGTAAATTTCCCAGGAAGATTTTTAGGAACATATGGCTGGAAAGGACTTTAATAGTCTATAATCCCATTTATAAACTTGACAAGCTCTATCATAAACGGAAGTAGTTTTTAGTTCTCATTTCTCCTATTTGGAAAATTACTGCAAAATCTAAATTCCTAAGTGGTTGGAAACATACTTACAAATTTTCCCCACAAATGTTTTCCCATCTGTTTTATTTCCATTTGTTTTTATGCTAACATTAGCTTACATAGCTTTTCTCCTTACCCAGCACTTGTCCCCTAATATATTTATAAAAATAATTCAAAGTGTCTTGCAAGTTTTGATTTACTAAGAGAAACCAAGAGCCTTTACTCTGCTGTAGTAAGATAGGTTTTCCACTCCACAAATAGGTGCAGAGAGAGGCTACAAGTATTGTCAGGTTTGAACAAGAGTGTACAAAACCTCATGCTGCAGTTAAGGTAAAGTTACTCCAGTGCCTTGTACAGTGGCATTAATGGTGAAAAACATATATGCAAAGCAGGTGAAGATGAGACTAAGGTTGAAAGCCTATGGTTGATCTGTGGGTGTCCAGCAGAAAGGTTGTGTGGACAGAACTTCCTTTTGTATTACCCCATTTTTGAAGGTAGATAACTAAACCTTTCAAAAACTTGTGTTACTCATTATTATCTTTGTGTGTGTATATATGTAATTTTAGTTTTAAAGATATGAGCATGGGATAATGACATAAACAAAATCTTCCTTTCATCCTTCTATTTTATTGATTTAAAAGGGATTTATAATACATTTTTTTCACTGCTCAATAGCTAGCCTGTAGTTTAGAAAAAGTCAAATAATGGTTATCTCATGGTTTTTAACCTTCAGCTATAAAGATCTTGACTAAATTGTGCATGTATATTCATCTCCCTGTCATTAATATAAACTCAAAGGTTTTTATATGGGTTTTTCTTTACCTTATGAACAAATAATATATTGTTTTTGTCTCAAAAAGACCTGATTAAACTCTAAAATGATGGAATTAACCAAACTGTAGAAGAATTAAGTACAAGCTTCAGATTCTGTAATGAAGAATGTACACAATTTTGTACTTTTCAAGGATTTTCTGACTTTGAATGATGTTATCCATGCTCTCAGGGTAATCCTATATTTACTAGAAATAATGTTTTTTGTTTGCCTTTTCTTATTTTATGAAACAAATTATTTTATGTTAATATAGTTTTCTCTTAACGTAGCTTCTGAAATAAAAATTAGCATGTACCTCGTGGACTTCACAATGGCTTACAACTCAAAGGGCATACTAGAAGCAAAGAGTAATAAATTATTCCATTTTATCATGTAACAGATGCAGTTGTATAAGTAGACATTTCCTTTTATGCCAGCAGTAAAAAGATCTTCAATAATGTAAAAAAATTCTGAATACGACTGATTCAATGCAATGAATGCAAACAACTTTATCATAAATTATAAAACTAAGCAATGGGCAATCTATATAAAATATAGAAAAAATATTGTTTTCCACAATAAGCTACAATTACTACTACAGAACTATTTCTAAGGGTAACTTTATGCTGAATAAAGGCATATACTAATATATTAAAAGGTTATTTGTGGTCTGGGTTTTTTGTTTTTTTTTAATGCTACTGACTGCAAGACAGCGGGCATGTCTATACATGCTAATGCTGAAGCCTAAGCAGATGTCTACACATGTGGGAATGCAGGAACAGATTTGCTGCTCCTAGCAGCAGTCTGCACCTGCCCCCTCTGGCCCTGCACCATCCCCCTGCAGCTGCCAGAGGGAGCTCCAGGCTCCCCCTGGGTGCTAGCCCAAGGGCTGGCAGAGAGCACAGGGCCAGGATACAGCTTTCTCCTGGTGGGGCTGGGAGATTGCTCCCTACCCCTGGGAACTGCCTGCTGCTGGGGTGGGTTCCAGTGGTGGAGCCTAGGTGGGGACAATGCCCCCTGCCCCAGCAGCAGGGAGCTCCCATCCCCAGCCATCTGATTGGGGGCAGAGGGCTTGGAAAGAGCTGCAGGGGAGGGACAGGTCCCTGCCCTGATCCACTGGTGGGGCAGCTAGCAGCAAGCCCCCTGCTGGGTGGGATATCCCCGGCTGGGGGCTCACTGCTAGCTGCCCCACCAGTGGATCAGGACAGAGGACTAAGACCTGCCCCTCCCCTGCAGCTCTTTCCAAGCCCTGCTCCTTGATTGTCCAGTCAGAACACAGGGCTGGGAACTTTTTCCCAGTTCTGTGATTGTAGATATGGGGCTGAGAGCTCCCATCCTATTCTCAGGTCCTACCCTGCAACCACTGAGCTGGGGTTGGGACCAAGCTCCCACCCTCCACTCCATGATTGGGGAGCAGGGACTGGGAGCTCCCTGCTTCTGGGGCAGGGGGACATTGTCCCCACCCAAGCTCCAGTGGCAGATCCCACCCCAGCAGTAAGCAGCTCCCAGGGGCAGGGAGCAATCTCCCACTTGCTGCTACCCAGCTAACCAGGAGCTAGTTTGCTCCTATTAGGCTGTCTACACATGCCATACTGTGCAGTAACTGATCATGAGTAAATTTGCTACTTACCGGTAGCTAATTTACTTGTGATTAGAGCAAGTTACTTGTATTTACAAGTAGCAAATTTACTTGCTAGTAGAGCAAGTTATTGCATGTGTAGGTGCACATGTAAGTGCCTGCACGTGTAGATGGTGATGATTACTACACAGTAATTTGCACTAATCTCAATTAAAGCACCTTGTGTAGATGTGCCCAGTAACTCAGAAATTAGTTCTAATCACTACCAGAGTATGGTGATAGTTGAATGTTTATCAGTTCCTCAGGTCCTTTCCTGTGGGGTCCTCCAGGGTTCTCTCTCTCCTGTTCAGTGTGTATATGAAGCCACTGAGCAAGATTTTGCAGAAATTTGGAGTGAGGTGGCATCATGATATCCAACTCTACCTTTCTTTCTCATCTAATTCTGGCCCTGTGGTCTCAGTCCTTTCTTAGTGCCTAGCTGAAGTTGGGGGCTGGATGGAGGTGAAATAATTGAAACTGAATCCAGAGAAGACAGAAGTGAAGGTGGTGGGCAAACCACTTGACTTGAGAGAGACTCAGACACCTATCATTGGTGTTCAGCCTCCCATTGTCCCTCAGGCTTAGCAGCCTTAGGGTGCCCCTGGATCCTCTGTACCTGGCTAGAAGCCCTTTCTTGGCCACCATTATCCATGCCTTGGAACCTAAAGGCTAGATTACTGACATGTGCTCTACACAGGGCTGCTGCTGGAAAATGCCAGAGAGCTGCAGCTGGTGCAGAGTGTGGTGTCCTGCCTTTGGGCAAGGGTGGGGCACTCAGAGCCATCCCTGGGGGGGGGGGGGGGCAATCAGGGTGACTGCCCCAGGCCCCATGCTTTGGAAGGCCCCCGCAGAGCTAGGCGGAGTGGCACAGTGATTCCACACTGCTACTGGCTTCACATCCAGCTGCTGTTACCTTTCCCTTAATGAATGTGTTCTTGGGGAACCCTGGCACAGGACGCAGCCTGTCTGACTCAAAGAATTCCACCCCCCCCCCTCCTTCTACCTGAACAAGGACTGATTATGAAAGACAATGAAGATGCGGTGGGAGACTCACCTAAAGCCCTCTAGATAAGGGTGACAAGAATGAAGAACTCCCCTAGGTCTCATTTGCATCTGAGATAGAACCAGATGACAACTCATTTACATTGGAGATGGAGAACAGAAACCCTGAAGCAAAGTCCGCAATGAATTCTGGGATCAGAGAAGCAGGGGAGCGCACTGCATGATGGGGAATCTGTGCTCCAAATACTAATCAACCCACATTTACACACACCCAGCTCAGCATTTATCAGACCAATTCTAATCTGGATTTACAAAATAATCCCCCCCCACGCTCCCACACACCTCATCTAACAAGAACTAAACAGAAGTAAAGTTTTTAATAGGCATCTCGGGCCGTACATTCCCCGGTCCCACTATGAGAGACCTATTTAGACTTGATTGACTAAAACTCGGTTGCCGGGTTAGGGAATCCTGAGGCAAGAGACGAAGTCAGAGTGGGTATGGGCAACATTTGAACAATGGTAAAGGGTTCATCACAGCGTCCAGCCCATTAGAGCCCTAACCACAAATGTTGTCATACTTTTCCCGGGATGACTGGTGGAAGTCCTCTTCACAAAGTTTATGAACACTCCAAATAATCCCCTTAAGTCTGTTAAAAGACTACAGTAAGATCTGGAAAAGTCATGCTAAGCTGAGATTTGTTCACAACAGGTAAAGATCCCAAACCCTGATCCTGCAAGCTACCTACTGTTTCTGAAGAAACAATGAGGTATCCCACCCAGTATATCTGCTATCTATAGGAATTTCAAGCTGGCTCCTAAGTGTTTGGTTACTCCTTAACCTTATGTTTTTCCTGGTTATTGATCAGTTTCTTGAGATGTTCCAAACCAGATAACCCCTTGTCAATAGAAAAGACAATTATTTACACTATTAAAAGAATGCTTTGATGAAGCTGAATTGAGGGTATAAAAATCTGTAAAAAAGCAGCAACCTGTGTGCTTCAAGAAAAGAAATCTCTGACACCATCTGCTGTTGTCCTCGAGAAGCTGGATGAAATTGATCGTCTCCCTTCAAGGATTGTGCTAAGAACTTTACCTGTCAGCATTGGAACCCGAGTGCCTTGGACTGGTGAGACCCCAGCTTTCGCTCTCTCTCTCTCTCTTTTTTTTTTCTCTCTAAGCATAGATTTCTGAACCTGAACTGTATTAGTTAAGCTTGAGCTAAGTTTCCCCAAATACTTAGTGAAACCAGGGTAGTATTGTAATTGTTTGTGTTTGTTTTCCTTTGCATGTCTATTATTACTAGTACCATTATATATTTCATATACTTAGCAATAAATAACTTTTATAGTCAAACTGGTGGTTACTGGGTGTATTTTCCCTTCTTTACTTTTCCTTCCCCACTTGCTCTGCAGCAATGCTTCTTTTACCTAAGGTAAAGATCCCTGTGAAGCCCAGAAATACTGTGGGGTCTGCTTATCAAGAGGCTACCACTACTAGGACAGTTAGGACAAAAGATTGGGACGTGCTGAGTTTGAAACACATAAGGGGATCAGCTTGTACAGGCTGATTGACCCAGTTTGGCTCGGACGTGCCCTAATGAACTGAATGCTGGCCCATGGGGGTGTCAGCTGGACACCCAACTGGATTCAGAGGTATTCTGTTTACCTGTGTGCATGTGTGTGACTGCATTTTATTGTTACCTTAATGAACTGATTCTTGGCATATGAAGGTGTCAGCCTGTCCATACTGATCAACCCAGCCGGGTCAGGCATGTCACATTAATCTGTGTGTTTGTGTGTATGACTGATTTGGTGACTGGAGGAACCCTGCCCCATTGAAACTGAGTCCTGTAAGATAGCTCCACTCGGGGTGAGGACTTGCAGAAGGGAGATATACAGCTCTGTATAGAAACACAAGTAACACAAGCAGCACATTGATAGAATTACAAAGACCCTAGAAATGTATCCCTAATAAATGAGCACACCCCAAAGTGATGGGCAAATATGGTAACACTGGTTAGCACCACCCCCCTGCTGCCACTGAATCCGCCACCAGCTTCCTCATGTCCGGGGGCGAGGCCCTGCACAGGCTGATTTTCCCTGGGCCCCACACCCTGCTCGGTTTGTCTCTGGGGGCACAACGAACATGTAATTTCAGTCATTCAGTATCTACATTGGCTCTCAATAGCTTTCTTGATGCAATTCAAGGTGCTAAACCACCTGGACCCTATATATGTAAGAGACTACTTTCTCCTTTACTACCCATCACAATCCTAAAGTCAGCTGATGTTTCCCCTTTAAAAGTAAATTTTGTGGTGTTTTTACAAAAAAAATTGTAGTAGTGAGGAATTTAACAGTATTGATGGATTAAATTGTTTATCTTCATTGTAAAATCTTCAGAAAGATAAAAGTCCAATAGAAACTTCTTGGCTAGGTATAGACATTCAACAAGCCCAAGGCAGAATGAATCAAAGTTATGTAGTTCTGTAAGTGGCGTAGTTTAGATTGGGTAGTGAACAGAACACACACACACTTTGGAGAGAGCAAATCTTAGATTGGGTTCCACCATTTTTAAACTAGTCTGTATGCTGACCTTCTGTTCTGTTGTGGTTATAGACTGGTTTTGTGTGCTGAACTTCTGTTCTGTTCTGGGTATAAACTGATTTCAGATCATTTATACCAGTAAAAGTGTAATGCCTGTACTTGGCCCATCAGCCTCAGTGTCTGGCAAATACTCAGTTCTCAAACTTATGAAACTTGATGTTTAGATGTTTTGATTTCACATGCAAATTTATACTTAGCACAGCTGTGAAGAGTTGAGGGAAAGGGAAGGTGGTTTAAAATTCATCTAAGTTACTTTATCTGCTTACAACTCTCAGCTGGTTTCAGTTCCTGGTGTAATTTTTTTTCATCATTCAAGAATTTGGTAAGGTAACATGCTCTGTCATTCTCATTTTCAAGCTCCAAATGTATCCCTTTCTGCCTGAGGAATCCTTTACTGCTTTTCCAGAGTTATTTTGCAGCTTCATTCCAGCTTCAGCCATGCAAAGCAGGTGAAGCTGAGACCAAGGATGAAAGCCTATGGATGCTCTACACTGCCTTTTGTGGCCCACTTTTGAAGGTACAGTAGAACCCCAACTTACACATATATTGCATTCCTGAGAAACCTCGTGTATGCCGAGTTTGTGCGACTCGAGAGAGACATGGGTAAATTGAATACATGTAAAACAGTGGTCTACTATAGATGACAAAATCCTTTGAAACTGTGTTGCTCATTATTATCTGCATGAAAATGACCATGAAATTCAGTGGATTAGGCAAGGGAACATGCTGCCTCACCCAAAAGTGCTATCAGGAAAGGGGTTTTCCCATTGTTTATTAACTTATTTATACATATCTCTCATTGCCTCTGAGCAGTGGATAGCATAGAGAGTCTATTTATATGAATGAGTTAAAAAAAAATGGTTTTATCATTAGAATATTAAAATTGATCATGGACAGGAAAAAAAACCCACTAAAAATAACCTTTCAGTACTGTCTAGGCTACTTATTTTTATTCAGTATTTATGATGGTGACAGCATCCACAACCATATGTTTGAAGATGATATTTTGGGAGAAGCACTTAATACCCTGACAGGAATTTTAGAAGTGCCTAAGATGCATAGAACAGAGCTTAGTAAAAATTCCAGTTCTGTTAAGTTTTTGAACTCTTCTGCTGTGGACGTTTGATAGATTTGCCAAATGTCTTTAAATATCTAATGCATGCAATGCAAACAAAATCAAAAGTTCAAAAAAAAATCTTCAATTGTGAGAAACAATATAAGAGGAAGCCCTTTTAGCAGGAGTTTACTGTTCATAGGGAAAAGTGTCCCTCTTCCCTATGGTCCCTCTTTCTCTGGTCATTTTATATTTTACTTTTATTGTTTGTTTGTTTGGGGTTTTTTTGGAGGAGTGGAGGTTGGAGGGGAGTTGTTTGTTTGTTTTAAATAAACCAATGGCTCTCCAATGAAAAATTCTTCAAGAACGCTGGCAGCAATTGGTCCTGTTTTCTATAGCCAGCAAAAGATATTCTGTGTTTTTCCTTTCTGTTTTCTCCCTTTTTCTCTTCTGAGTTTCTCTTGTGCTCACAAGACTATCTGTTTTTCTTTTTTAAATAACTATTATTTCACTTTCTTTGTTTCATGGCTCCTCCTCTGACCCAATCTGCATATAGGGGAAGCATCATAATGTTGGATTTGTGGTTCCTGTATTCTTATGCCCTTGTCGGGGGGGGGGGGGGGGGAACTTTTTTGGAAGACATGTCACACATTAGCCCCGTACACTCCCATCCCCTTCCTCTTCCCAGTCAGCTGCTCTACTTAATGCTTTGCATCCTATCTACCATTGTGCTGCCTGTCCCCATCCCTGGTCAGCTACATACCATTTGTGATGCACATGCCACACGTTAGTCACTCCTGCCCTAGTGAAATGCCACTAGATAAGAGGATTAGTCTAGGGAACTGATTCCAGATCCTGTACATGTCACCTGCCCCTTTAATAATATTTTTAACAGGTCCCTAGAGAAGGAGAATGAAAATGTGTGGTTTAGGAAAAGACAGAGGCTGCTTTTCCTGCAGTTGCATATAGAAGAATGGATTCATCCCAGTATTTGTTCCTGTCTCAGTGCTTCCTGAACTAGTTTGGATTACCCTGGTAAAACCTGACTCCTTGCTTTCTTTTTGGGACAAAGGTGTTTTCAAAGTTCAGTTCACTTTGGAAATTTAAAGCTGGAAACATTGGAGGCATCAGAATTCACAGTTTGAGGTTTATTTACAGTAGTTCAATATGCTAATCAAATTATATTGTGCAAGTGTGCCTGCAATATTTCAACTTCCCATTACAAAAGAATAAAATAAAATAGAATTAAAATAAAATAAAAGGCTCATCTTAATACTTTTGTCATGCAGAGACTTCATTTCACTGGCAGCATTACAGATTTATATTTAAGTTTTAAAAAATGAGTATGTTGATCAATTGGTTAATGAGAGAATCTACTTTAATCTGGTGAGTGACAAACTATAAATTATGAGCTATTTTTGAACTCTCCTACAAAGTATCTACTTTCAGAAAAAGGTCTGAAGGAAGCTTTTACTTAAAGAAAGATCTCTTCTACCTTTTTAAAGTGTTAATTGATCTATATTAATGATGACTGCATATAAATATATTTGACTGTGTGCTCCATTTTGGAACATACAATGTTTAAGAAGATTTCATTATGACAGCCATTCTGACTCATTCATACGCTGGGAAAGTCTCAACTAAGAATAAAAAAATCATTTTCTGCAATGCTATGTGGTGTGAAATATAAATGCATTTTTTACTGAACCAAGCCCTAGGAACTATTATGAAGCCTTGAACAGTAGGTCTCTCTAGTGAAATATTTTTTTCCAATATGTTTTAAAGTGGGCATACATAACATTTATAAGGTCTTTTATAGCACATGGATCTCTATCATTCCAATGTTTGCATGATGATGGGCATCAGATTTTTTTGTTTGCACAAAGCTGTTGTAGTCTCTACTGTGGTCATTGATTAAAATGTCAAAAAAATGCTGGAGCTAATCCTACTATACATTTCTCTGCTTAGCTTAGGGAATGACTGAGGAGGAGTCGTTTTTATTCAGCCTTGACTCTTTAATATATAGCACAGTGTGTTTTTATATTACACACTGTGTATTGGGAGGTGAGAATACCAAGTATTTTTGTCTGCTATAGATGTTTTTATGGTTTCAGTTCTTGTTTGTTTGTTTTTTGTTTTTTACACTGTGATGCTGATCACTCCTGATCATTACTGGTTCTCTGACTGCTTAAAAAGAAATATTTAATTATATATGGATCTGTGCATTGTAGATCTGTGAGAGAGAGGAGCAGAAGGGGAGCATGTTTTACTAAACTGCATATATACAGAGACTATTCTCTTATTAAAAATTTCACCATTCAAAATTCTTGGATAATCCAAGGTCAGTCATATCCTTTCTGCACGTTGTATTATACATTGCATTTTGATTTATCCAAAATATGTAAATCCAGAGATTTTTCACATTTGTTTCAAAACCTCACAGAAAATGTCAGTACTCAATTCCAGGGTATAGGCTTAAGGAACCACTGGCAAGTTATCATGCACTGTAGCAAGCCATGCCCCGAGGCAGCCAAGTAATCCACTAGTGGCCATCTGAATCCTGCCTTGCTCACCCCCTCTGCCCTCTCAGGGTCCCACACTGTTGTCTTGCCTGCCATGCTGTGATGTTACAGTTGGACTGGGGAGCTGCCCTTAGAGGCCAAGGCGGGGTTCACTTCAAGTCCTAGAACCTAGTCTGGGTGGAAGCCCCTTGACCTTGGTCCACTTTACTCTGGATGGGCCCCTCTGCTTGAGGTCTACTGTCCCAGGACCCTAGGCTTCTATGTCCCAGGTCCAACCTTGCCTTCATGGGCTTTGGGCCCCCTCGGCCCTGGCCTTGCCCCTCACAGGCTCTAGGTTTGTGCTACAGTCCTTCAGCTAATAGCAGCACTCCCCCAAGTGCTGCTTGTGGCCTCCAGGCTTCTCAGGACTCATGACTGGACCTTGGCCTACCTAGTCTTTGCCCACATATGCTGCTTGCCCCTCTACATCTTTGAAGGAGTTTAGGACCTGAGCTGCTGCTTCTTTGTTGTCTCCTCTCCCCTACTGCCACAATATGGTCCTCTGGTTCAAACTTTAACTCAAAGAAAAACAAGATCCTCCACTCCCAAACAAAAGGTTTCTCCCCGACTCTGAGTCAATGTCCTGCTATGGTAATGAGTTACAACATAAGACCAAATTGCTTAGGTCAGCTGCCTAATGGTGCACGGGCTTCCTTCTAGCTCTCCACAGAGTGGAGTCCCTCCTCCTTAACCCTCCTATCATGAGGTTTCAACCTGATTTTATAAAACATCTATCTCCCTTTTAAGGTCACCTGACCCACTACTTTTGCCCCAGGCACGTCAATTATTGGCCACACCTGGGGTGGGCAACCATTTTGTTAAAAGGTTCTCTGCCACTATTAGTCCTTCCAGGGGGCTGGAGCAGGCCAGCTGCTCCCTGACTTGCTCTCTCCTTCAGTGATGGGGTAGGGGCTGCATTACACACCTAGACTACCAAATGCTCAAGAACTAAATTAGTCATTAATTTATTTGGAAAATTCCTTGGAAGGTGGATGGTATCATGCACAGGTTTTAAAGTTTCAAATAAAGGCTAAATAAGTATAGTAAATATTGCAATATTGTACTATGCAACATTTAGAAAGAGAATGGTATATACACAAAACAATATAGGAGAGGAGAAGAAATGTATTAATGGAGTGGAGAGTTCCTAAATATTCAGATTTAAGAAATAGTCAGTCCAGAATGGAAGAGAGATTGGGGAGATTTCCCTGGATGTATTCTTCTGCTTTTGAGAATTCTACTAACTCAGGGATGCGATGTTTAGTGCATTTTATTTGTATTATAATTGCAATCCTTCTATCATGGACATATGGTGGAGATGACTGAGGGAACATATATGCTGTTTTCAGAACAGGTTGACCTTGTACTTAACACATGGTACTGATTAATACCTCCTGCATATGTTTTTGTAGTGTCAAGTTGATATCTATTTAAATGCCTAATTGTTACTAGCTATATTCAGCTACTTTCTGTTGCCTATGGTTTTGAGTATTAACCTGGTGATTTCTGTGTTTATTAAAGAGGAAATGCTATTTTAGAGAGTTTGTGCATAAGTTGTGCTTAAAAAGGGGGGGGGGATATCTTTCTACCATAGTTTGATAGCTTGTGTCCTATATAGTTTTAGGCATTAGTGCATGTGTTTTCGTTATCAAATTATTTGGGGCTGGCCAAATGGTGGCCTGTGGGCCATATGTAGCCCTGAGAAGCCAAGCACCCTGCAAATTCTCACCTGGCCTCTTCTCCTGCGAATTCTGCTGCTAGGTCTCTGGATTCCCCTTCCTGCTTTAATATCTTCTTCATCCTCTGTCTCTGTGGTTGGGATGTGGCAGTTTGGCCTACAAGAGCCTGGGGAGCTCACAGCCCATATCGGGAGGGAGGCAGTTGTTGCCTTTTCACATGGTGGACTGGAGGGAGGGAAGGACACATTGCCCAATAATGTCTGCCTATTGTCGCGCACGGTGCGAGTTAAACGCTCTGGGCGAGAATGAGGAGGTAATAACATAGAGGCAGAGTCCCTCGGTACTTAAAGCGTAATGCGAAAAGTTTTATTTTTGTACTCACATTGGCAGTGAGGCTCAGTTTTCTTAAAGCAGTTACAGGTACTGCAGTTATTCGCTCCCCTGGGAGAGATCGCTCATTCGGGGTACGAAGGGGTCACCCTGGGTTTTGGATATCGGTGGGCGTTCACGAGACTGGGGTAGAATTGGCCAGATTCCACCCTGCTCGTTTAGTCTCGGACTCCGGAGTATTCTCTTCCGGATTCCTGGTTGTTTTATAAGACTGACGCAAGTGTCAGTATCCCCGTGAGCCAATTGGCTTCTACTATTTTGTTCGTTCCCTTATATGGCGGTCTCTCCCCGGGTTTGAGGTGGTGCTCAACAGTTACGGCAATAGCGTGGTAGGATACGCAATGGCTGCGGCTGCTTATCTGTAAGTTAGTACTTCCCCAAAATGACAGTACTTCCCCAAAATGACAGCTGGTCACATGGTGCGAGCAAGCAAGTAAGTATTACACAACATACCCCCTTGACCAGTTGGACATTTTGTTGAGGTTAGAGGAGAGGGGTTCAAGGACAATTGGCTCGGGATCAATAAGATCAGGGCCTGTCGGCAAGCGGGTATATACAAAAGCAGATAGCGAGGTTAGTTTTGTTTTGAGATACTGTAAGATCCAACAACTGAAACAGAGAAAGATATCAATTGGTAACAAAAGCGTAATGAAGGGCATCAGCAAGTTGAGGAGCCATGATGACGTGTCCCATCCAAACCAACGGAAAAGGTCTGACAGCCAACCTTGGCCTATACCCGAGAGATGGTTGACCTTCGCTGCGATTTCCTTCATCTTGTCGACTTGTAGAGATAAGGGAAGAGAAACATTGGGGATAGCAATACAACAATGGTCCTGAGAAAGATTGAGGTATTGACAAAGTCCACCCTGTTGAAGAAGAATTGTGTCTAATGCCAAGCGGTTTTGTAAAGTCGTTCAAGAGGTGGCTTGTAACTGGAGGTTAAGTAGCTGTATTGCTGTGCGGGTTGCATTTGTGAGTTCCTCCACTTGTTCAATGAGTTGTATGAGAGCTAAATGGATCTTGATTCCTCCGTATCCAGGAATGAGGGACTCCGGCCCCCATTTTATGGCTTCCCACAAACGTTTATGCCAAGATAGTCGGCTCCATGTCTCCTGGTGTGGGTAGAGCTCACGAGTAGGTCGGTGACGGCGTATAAAGAGACTGTGGGGTAAATGTGTATTAGCGTACAAGGGGGGACACAGCGCTACGTGGGTTAGAAAACACTGGATGCCAGAAAGGGTAGCTGGCAAGGTGGTATATAGCTAGCCATCAGAGCAGGCCCACAGTAGTCCTAATGGAGCAGGGGTAGACAACTGTGCACAGTCACCCAAAAAAGAAAATGCTTGCCAAGCTCCTGGAGGTCTATTAGGGATGAGTTTTGCTCCATGACAAGCCAAACTCATTAATGCCGCACGTAAAATATGGTAGAAAAAGGAATGCCATGTAGAATGTTCGGACACGTTGACGGCTAAAGATGCGTTCCAGGTAACTAAAGATGGGGGTCTACGAAAAGGCGAAAGGGTAACTTGAGGGACAGTGCCAGGTCTGAGTGGACAAGTAGCATGAGCACCCCAACAATTGGCACAAGGACTGGTACAAGGTGGAAGTTCGAGGTACCATGGGGGAGTCAGGGCCTGTGGGTTCCAGGCCAGAGAGTTGTCAGGCCTGGACCAACTCATGCCCCGAGGCTTGATTCCCCACGGGATCCGAGAACATGAAATTGAGTGAGGAATACCTGGCCTTATGGTCCCTGCTACATGATCAGTGGATGTAGACATACAGTTCCGTGTGGGCAAATGTGATACCTGGCGGCCAAGTATAGGTTGTGTTTCTGGGAACCCACTTATGGGACTCCCAGTCGTAGTAAACAGTGATGGACGGGGGATTATCTTTGGATCTATCCTGGAACCAGGCTGGAACATCGAGTGTTTCAAGATAGGAGGTAAGCACCGGATCAGAAATGAAAAGGGGAAGACGGAGACATGCGGTAAGGCTGGAGTGGTTAGTGGCGGTGCCAAGGGTTTCGGCCCAAGTGGACAACATAAGTAGGACGGTGTTGGATGACGGCGGTGGGCTGGCGTCTTGTGGTGAGTCGGCCTCTCGTCCATGTTGTGGCTCGGGTGGCACCTGCTGAGGGTCGGTCGAGGCCCAATTGGTCGGGAACAACAGGATACAACATGCATACACAGCTATAAAAGGCATCATGCTGACGGATCTGAAAAATATAACAACTACGGACAGGGGTTAGAGAGCCACAGGAGATAAGTCTGTTCGATGGCTTAGCCAGTTGTGGTGAGCCAAGACGTTGCGTGGAGGAGAGGCTGCTTGGAGAGAAATTAAGTAAGTATTAGGGAATTCGCCGGGGTGTACGATTGTCCCAGCAACAGGGACAGGTTGGCGATCATTCGTGGCAGGAATGGAGACCCAGACTTGGTCTGAGGCTGCATAGCAGGGAGTCCAGGGGGGTCGAGGGAGGGCGGTGCGCTCCTCCCAAAGGGGTTTGGTCCAAAATTGGACCAAAAACTCCGAGCGGTTAGGACCAGGTCGGAATTTTTGGTCCAATTTTTGTAGGAGCCCCCTCCCTGAAGACGAAGGTGTTCCTTGTAAAGACCGATGTGTCATTCGATGACCCCGTTAGATTGTGGATGATAGGGAAGATGATGGTGCCACTGTATGTTGCGTTCCCGGGCGAAGTTGTCCAGTGCCTTGGAGGTGAATGGGGGCCCGCCATCTGAGTGAATGGCATGGGGCACCTGCCAGCGGGCAAATGCATGGTTAAGGCAAGTCATGATGGCAGGGGCATTCGAACGATGAGTGGGGAGAACGAGGAGCTGTCGGGAGCCAAGGTCTACTATAGTGAGGTCCTTGTTCGGCGGCTTGGCTCCTGGAAGGGGTCCAAGGAGATCCAGGTGCCAAGTTTTTCAAGGGGAAAAGAGGGTGGGATCAAAGGTGCCCCGTTGGTGCCGATGTGGATGCGGTCTATTCTGGGCACAAGCTATACAGGCCCGTGTGATATCTTGCCAATCTTTTAATGAGGGTGCAGGTCCTGTTGGTGCTTGGGCATGCCAAGTGCGCGTGACCTTCTGGGGCCCTGGGTGACCCCAGCTTTCTTGAAGCCAGGATAAGAAAGGGTTATAGTCCACTGTAGCAGTAGAAACCACTCGAACCTCCTTTGGCCATGCTGCGATGAACTCATTTTGAGAGTTAGTGGCCAATAACTTATCGATAATGGCATGTATTGGGTCGGTGTCGGGTCGATGTGAGCAGGTATGTTTGAGCATAGGGAGAACAACAAAGTGGCGGAGAATCTGGAAGACGTCCTCCCAAAGCAGTGAATTCTTGGAGGGGTCGGCGGCACCCGTGGCAATACGGTAAATATATTCGGAGTCGATGGCTATGACAGGTACCGGGAGGGTGCCATTGTGACGTTCGAGACAATGTTCTAAAACGCTATAGAAAGCGAGCAGTTCATTTTGTTGTGCCGAGTTAGGACCGAGATTGGATGAGATAACGTGGACATCGTAACACGGCTTGCAGTAATATCCATAGTGGCCGTTGTCTCTAGTGGTACCATCTGCCACCATCGGCTGGAGTTGTTGTACCATATAAAACAGGCCTGGCGGGTGTGTTTGCAGCGGTGGGGTCGGGAAATCCCTCTGCGTCAGAGTGGGCCCAGCTGGACCAGTAATACTGATGTCGTAAAATGAGGCCAGTCCATGTTTTAAGAGTCCCCTGGAAGTCTTGATGGGGTCGGAAGGGGTCGAGGGAGGTGAGCAGGCTCGCCCCTGGTCCGTGGAGTGTCCCCGGCGATGGGGCTAAATGTTCTGCCATTTGGGCAGCTAACATGATTTTGGCCAGGCATCCGTACCGATGTCGATGCAATTGAAGGGTTTTGTGACCCGTGAAAGCTAAAGGCTTATGATCCGAAGTGGAAGTGGTAAACCAGAGGTGAGAGGTGGTATATCCTATTGAGATCGTCAGTTGTGCGGTCATCGGTGGGGCCTGAAGCTTCGTTTCTCGAACTGTGGTGAATAAAGCGACGAGGTTGCGTTGGTCTTTGGGTGTCCAGGGACAACGACGCTGAGTCTTTTTTCGGATTTGTTGTTGTAAGCGTTGTAAGAGAGGAAGGTGGTTGGGTGTAAGAAAGTTGCGAAACCAATTCAAGCGGTCAAGTAGGGCCTGAAAATCCTTTAGGGTACTTGGGTGTACATCCAATGGAGGGACATCTGTTCCATGTGTGGTTCCCCAATGGAATGATCCGGAGAATCGAGTCCCCAGGAATATGATGTCTGTTGTGGGCTCGAGGTGGGACTTTGTCGTATTTACGGTCCATCCCTCATCTTGTAGATGTTTATTGAGGCAAGCTGTGGTGGCCCGAACACTGGCGTGATCAGTACCGAGGACAATGATGTCATCGACATAGGACCATATGTGAGCGTGGGGTGGGTGTTGAGGCTCAAAGGTGTGCAATGTCTCTCCCATGGCCGTAGTGGCCAACACGGGGGTGTTACGGTATCCCTGTGGGCAGACTGCCCAGGTGTACATCTTTCCCCCCACACACATATTAAGTATCCCCTGCGGGTCACTTATAGGGATGGAATAAAACATGTCTTTTAAGTCAATGGTAGTCACAAACCACTCTCCCTCATGCTGAACGGCTGTTATAGCATCCATTATTTCCATAATTGTGTGCTAAGCTGGAGCGGTACACACCGGCGGTTGGCTTGGCGATAGTCCACGACTAGACGGGCGTCATCTGGGTTACTAGGTTTGGGGATGCCCCAGCCCGCAGATAGGTAGGTCGAGGCATTGACCGGCCGAATGTGTCCTTGTTGCTCCAAACCTCGTAGTAGTGCGTCGACTTTGGACTGTAGCACCGGCTGTGTGGGGATGGGTTGGTAACGCCACGCCGTAGGGACGCTCAGTTGCGGTTGATGCTTTGTAACTGGTGTGATAGTTAACGGGAGGGACAAAAAAATGGCGTGCTTTAATTTTAGGGCTTTGCTGGCCGGGACGCCTAAGATGTTAAGGTCACCCATAACTGCATAGAGGGGGTAGGGTGCAATGAAAAATTTTACCACGGTGGTGGCTGAAGTCGCGTGAAGGCCCCTGACGAACAGAGTCTTGGATGTGCGTACGTGGGGAATTTCAGGGCGTAGCACGTTAACTTGTGCGCTTGTGTCTAGGAGAAACCGAACGGGGATAGCGTGAGAAGAAGAAGTTGCACTTACGTCGAAGGTGGCGTACGGGCAGTCATCTGTGGGATCGCGGCCGGCATAGCCCGTCCCGGTGGCCGCTACTCGTTTTTTTCCTTTTGTACATCTCCCAACCGAAACGTAAAGCCCAAGTTCTCTGCCAGGGCCCGCTGGGCCGCGTCTCCCAAATGGCGGATTTGTGCCTTGGTCAGGCCGCTTTTGTTGAGAAGGAACTCGAACATGGCTCGTTCTTCCGGAGATCGCTCCGGTGGTCCCGGGTCTCGAGGTTTGCGGGGTTTGTCCGGCGTATTCGACCATTGTGTTGTGGCAGCAGCGACCTTTTGCGTGTGTTGTCCTCGCTGGATGCTCGTCAGTTTTCCTAGGGAGTTGAAAACATTCCCGAGGGGTTCTCCAATCAATGGGCTTAGTAGAAGCTGGAACACGGGGGTATTGGGACCTCTGTATAGTTCCACACACGACTCTACAAATGAAGTGGACACCGGAACGTTTGCCAGGTCTCCGCAATAGTGGTGAGGCCAGGTGCTGTGTGATTCTTGATGCGTAAGGTTTAAGGGTCTGCGGGAGGCGTTCCAGGTCAAGTAGCTAGTTCCCACTATGGCATAGAGAAGCTGGGTGGGTGCGGGCGTAAGGGGCGGGTCCGCGTGCCACGCATGGGCGCGGACCATAAGCGCCGGGATGGTGGCCGCCGGCAAGGGTATGGGCCAGCGTCGGTTACGGAACAGCTTGTCCGTGTCGACACATGCCCCCCCGCTCCAAGCCGGCTGACGCATAAGCGCCGCGCACTCCTCATAATCAACTGATTCTGACCCATGTTCTAGCAATAATCGTCCTAGCCAGATGGCGATGGTTTCGCCCGGCTGAATTTTGGTGTCCTTCGCTAGGTCTTGTAGTTCCCCCCTTGAGCAGGTACGATACGTGGTAGTGGTCCGCCTGGTTCCCGCTTGGTCTACTACCGCCTTAGTGATGGCAATCGGGTTGGCATGTATGGGGGGAGCAACCATATCGATGTCTAGATTCTCGTGATCCCCGAGCGGATATTTTGGTGGGCATAAAGCATGTGGACAGGGGGGCAGGATTTCCCCCTCGAGGGGAGGGGCTGATGCCACAGGGAACGCCTCCCGTGGTGAGGGGGGCGGATCTTTGTTACTCACGGTCTCCACCTCTTCTTCTCCCCGTCCCTGCGCTGCCACATTGGAGCCATCTTTAGGTGCGGTCGCGGTATGGTCGGCGTCCATCTTCGTGAGCATCTGTATTAGATTCGCTTGATTCGCGGCATGTCTCATTAGTGTGGAAAACGAGCGAAACAAGACATTAAGCATTTTTCCTTTATTCCACTTTTGTCCGCCCCATTTAGAGGAGTTTTTGCCCTCCTCTTCTAGGTTCTCCCTCAAGGTAGTTAATATTTCATTTTCGGCCTTTCCCGGGATGATAGCCGGACAGCGGAACTTGTCGGGGGCGGGTATCACAGCCTCCTCCTGTCTTGAGGTGTTGTATGCACCGGGCGAATTCTTTTTCGGGCGCACGATCGATACCCTCACCCATTGGTTTAATCCGACTAAGTTCGACCTCCGCCACTACGTCGGGGGGCTGATACAGGACAGAGGGGCATGATAGGAGGCACCCAAGCGCAGCGGGACTGAGCCCGGACACCACCCATTCTTTGGCTGCCCCGGGCTGGTGTGTGAGGGTGTTGGTCGGCTGGATGGACAAATAGCCCCCTAACTTTCCATTTTGCGCGACCTGATGATAGGTGATGTGGGCCCAGAGGCTGTCCGTATCGGTCGGCGGGGGCCGCTGATGGCTGGCCCATGGGCAATACTTTACTAAGGGGTCTGCATGTGTTTTTTCTTCTCGTCTCGGGGATCCCATCCTCGTCACCATGTCGTGCACAGTGCGAGTTAAACTCTCTGGGCGAGAACGAGGAGGTAATAACACAGAGGCAGAGCCCCTCGGTACTTAAAGCGTAATGCGAAAAGTTTTATTTTTGTACTCACGTTGGTAGTGAGGCTCAGTTTTCTTAAAGCGGTTACAGGTTACTGCAGTTATTCGCTCCCCTGGGAGAGATTGCTCATTCGGGGTACGAAGGGGTCGCCCTGGGTTTTGGATATAGGTGGGTGTTCGCGAGACTGGGGTAGAATTGGCCAGATTCCACCCTGCTCATTTAGTCTCGGACTCCGGAGTGTTCTCTTCTGGATTCCTGGTTGTTTTATAAGACTGACGCAAGTGCCAGTACCCCCGTAAGCCACTTGGCTTTTACTATTTTGTTCGTTCCCTTATATGGCAGTCTCTCCCCGGGTTTGAGGTGGTGCTCAACAGTTACGGCAATAGCGTGGTAGGATACGCAATGGCTGCGGCTGCTTATCTGTAAGTTAGTACTTCCCCAAAATGACAGCTGGTCACACGGTGCGAGCAAGCAAGTAAGTATTACACAACACCTATGAAAGTCTCCGAACCAGTAAGTCTCTAAGGTACCATCCTTCCCTATCTTCTGCCTAGCCTGCAAACACTATCCCTAGTATGAATCGGGGGTAGGGGATAATGGGGAGTAAGACTGCAGTACTTTGGGGATTCCTGATAGCAGGAATGTTTGACTCAAATCTTAAGCTTTAAAGCCACCTAAGGCTGTCTATCTGGATTCAAGGTCTGTGTTGATATGTTTAGGAATAAAGATATTCCTACCTGATGTAATTAAGTGAAAGGGGTGGGGAGGGAGGGGGTGGGAAATCAAATGAACAATCCCCTCTCCTGATCCTGATAATTTTTTGCTAGAATTTTGAAGTAGATATAAAACTATCATGTATCATCTATGACAGTTCTCTAAATGGAAAACAATTGCACATTAATCCTTTTATAAATTTAACCTAATATCATAACAGCAGATCCATGCCAAAATAAAAAAAAATCCACTTAATACATATTTTCTCTACAGATTTAGAAATATTCATGTAGTTGGGGTCTAATTCTCCAAAGATTTACAGATATAGCCTGATTATGGAGAGTGCTTAATTACATGCTTAAATTTAAACTTATGCTCAAATTCCCTTGACCTTAAGGTAAGGCCATGCTTGTATTTTCTTGAATATAGGTTAATTTCCTCCATGAAATTCAGAAGTCACTGAGCTCAAAAAAATCACAAAAAAATTCGCTCACAAAACTGAGAATGATTGTGAACATGTTGGAGGATGGGAGCAGAACTCAAAAGTATCTTGACAGATTGGGAAAAAAGCTGACTGGAGCTAACAAGATGAATTTCAGTGAAAGGTGTTGTATCTCAGGAAGAATAATTAGAAATAAAAATACAAAATGGATGATACCTGGCTGAATGAAGCACCATGGAGAAGGATTGGGAGTCTTGGTAGATCACGCACTAAGTATAAGTCTTCAGTGTGATACAGCTGCACAAAACACAATGTGGTTTGGGATGCATCAGTAGAAGCATTAGGTGCAAGGTGCAAGAGGTGATAGTGCCTCTGTGCTTGGCAGTGGTTAGGCCTCATCTGGAGTACTGTGTGCAGTTCTAGGTTTCACATTTTAAAAAGGATGTGGAGAAGTTAGAGAGGGTCCAGAGGTTGGCAACAAAGATGATAAAGGGCTTGGAAAGCAAGTCATAAGAAGAGAGGCTGAAGGAGCTAGGCATGTTTAGTTTGCAGAAAAGGTGTTTAAGAGGGAACATGGTAGTAGTTCAAATACTTGAAGGGCTACCATAAAGAAGAGGGAAAGCAGCCTTTCTTTCTTGCTGCAGAGAGTAGTATGTGACCCCACGGCTTGAAGTTGCAGCAAAATAGATTTAAACTGAATATTAGGAAACCATTTCTAATGAGGCAGTGGAATAGACTGCCTAGGAAAGTTGTGGACTCTCCATCACTGGGGAGATGTTCAAGAAGAGGTTGGACAGCCATTGGTTGGAGTTGATATAGGCATAGTGATGCCTATGTTCTACTATTGGTATTTCCCATGCTTCTGGGCATTGCTAGTTGCTCCCTTTCCCCTTTATGCTACGTATGCCAGGGTGTTTTAAACTTTCTTCAGAGGTATTAGGTGTTGGCTTCAGCCAAGCCTGGGAATTTTCCCTGGGGTATGCCAATGTTCCTACTGGATCTTAAAGCTGGAAATTGTTGGCTAGATGGTCTTGACCCTCTGCTCAGGATCAGAGCAGTCACTGTATTTGGGGTCAAGAAAGATTTTTACTCCATGGTCAGATAGGACTGCTGCTCCTACTCACTTGGCTTCTACCGTTCAGACTCTTGCAGAGAGTTGCTGCTCAGCCACACTTTCCAGTTCATGGAGAACTGTAGTGTCACTCCTGTGTCACTACTCTCTACCTTTTGTTGCACCAGAAATACTGAAATTCCATTTTCAGCCCTTCTTTAGCCTGTCTGTAAATGAGATGATTTAATATTGACAACTATATTATATGCATTGTTTTTCCTTGCTTGACAGAGCTAGAAGAGAAAACATTTTTTACAAAGTCTCATTATTATAAAAATCTTGATAATTCCAATGGTTCTAAATATTTAGACATTCTATTATGGTTCTGGGAAAGGAGTATTAAGATTTAAATGGCAAATCAAGCTGCATAGTAAATAAAATGGGAAAATTATTATATTTTTTTAAACTAAACCATCATGAATTAAAGCATGAGTTAGAGGTGTTGTCAACTCTTCTCTTAAAATTCCCATTTCATTATTGATTAGTTCCAGAAATACCTTGTAGATTGAAGTGCTGCATTTTAAATGTTTCTTCTGTGGTAACTGCAAGTATGCAATATTGATGTTCAGCATCTGTATTTGCAGTAAACATAAGAGGCATTAAATTTGGATCTATATGAGTAAAATTGCTTGAAAATGTTTATGCTAAACTCTTAGCATTTAAATAAAATGTTTTTACTCAAACTAGCCATGTGTAAACACAACAAACATGCACTGGAATTGATTTTTGCATAAAATCACTTTTCTGGTTAGATAATGACACTAAGATATGGGGAGAAGTGGGCATGCTAGAAGGAAGGAATAGGCGGCAATCAGACCTGGACAGGTTGCAGGGGTGGGCGGATGAGAACAGGATGGGTTTCAACACTGTCAAGTGCAGGGTACTGCACCAGGGGAGGAAGAACCAGCAGCATACCTACATGCTGGGGAACTCCCTTCTTGTCAGTGCAGAGGCAGAAAAGAATCTCAGAGTCATTATTGATTCCAAGATGAACATGGGCTGACAGTGTGGGGACACAGTCAGGAAGGCCAACCGTACCTTTTCATGCATTCACAGATGCATCTCAAGCAGGTCCAAGGAAGTGATCCTCCCCCTCTATGCGGCACTGGTCAGGTCGCAGTTGGAGTACTGCGTCCAGTTCTGGGCACTGCACTTCAAGAGGGATGTGGACAACATGGAGAGGGTCCAGAGAAGGGCCACCCGCACGATCAGGGGGCAGCAAGGCAGGTCCTACGAGGAGAGGCTAAGGGACCTGAACCTGCTCAGCCTCCACAAGAGAAGGCTGAGGGGGGATCTAGTGGCCATTTACAAACTAGTCAGAGGGGACCAGCAGGCATTGGGGGAGTCCCTGTTTCCCTAAGCACTACCAGGAGTGACTAGAAATAATGGTCATAAGCTGGCAGAGGGTAGATTCAGGCTAGACATCAGGAGGCGCTACTTCACAGTCAGGGCGGCTAGGATCTGGAACCAACTTCCAAGAGAAATGGTGCTGGCTCCTACCCTGGGGGTCTTTAAGAGGAGACTGGATGAACACCTTGCTGAGGTCGTTTGACCCCAGTACTTTTTCCTGCCATGGCAGGGGGTCAGACTTGATGATCTGCTCAGGTCCCTTCTGACCCTACCAACTATCAAACTATGATAAATACACCAAGATCTTTTACAATAGATTAGGTCAAAAGTAATTTTCCCAAACTAACACATGCAGGCTCAGTCATATTTTTAAATTAATCTGGTTTATATTACATTTTCTTTAGAAGAGGAAAGAAGACCTGCAACATTATCAGCAGTTATGATGTTGGGCTTGTTAAATTCTATCAATATTGTTTTGTGAATGGTCATACCTACTGGCCATTCTTGTCCATATCCAACCCTTTCTTATAGTCAGAAATTTCACTGACTTTAAAAGGCTATCTAGCCAGCAGCAAAATTTTGTTCTATATTTTCTGTTGGTATAAAATACTGCAGAGTAGTTTTTTTTTTCTTTTATTAAGAAAGATGCATTGCAAACAGGTGGTCCAGATATACTAAATTAACCTGCAGAAATGTAATTTAGTAAAAAGTCATTAATACCTCAGTTCATTTATAGTGAAGGCCTGGAAGTATCTAGAAAGCATAGCATAAAGGTTCACAACTTTCAGAATTAACTTATGGTCTTCAGAATATTTCCTTTTGACTGGAATGTTTAATCACGTTGTCACTGAAAACGCTAAGAAAAAATATTTTTCACACCATGATATACTGATTGGGAATTAAATTTCAGGGTTGATATTGCATAATTGGTTGTATTACACACCATTTAGAAAGAGAAATATTTAAACATTTAAAAGCATCTGAAGCTCATTTCAATGTCATCTGAAGTTCTTACCAAAACAACAGAATAATAACTTGTGTAATACTATGATAATTTAACCCAAATATTCTCCAGACTGCTATTTAATTAAATACCTAGAATACTGCCTCAATAGTTAAGAGTTAAATATAGATAAGGCTTCATCTGAAGTAACATAATGACATAATTTGTATGTTGAATTGAGTTCCTTATTTTGGTCCCCTAGGTTTTTGGTTTTTTGTGTGTGGTGGTTAGGAATATGAATTACTCATAAGAACAGGAAATTTTACGGATGTCAGTGGTTCTGTCCTTGGCTGCCTAGTGACTTGAAAGTCCTGTAGGAATAAGAAGTTGCAAACATCCATTGTGAGGTAGGTAGTTCTTGTATCAACAGAAAACAAATTTGGGTTTTGTATGTACTGGAGTATACTACTGGAGTGTAGAAATAGCCAAGCAAGCAGTTTATTTGCCTTGCCAGTCTACAATCTACTTGTCTTATCACAGAGATCAGCATAGGCTTGTTTATTCTTCTTCTCAGTGAATTAGCCTATGCTGAGGTCTGCTGTATCATGGGTAGATTGCTACTAGAATGTGAGCATGCTAGTTTAAACAGATTACAGCATGGTCCCTATGGTCCCTTGAAGAAACAGGAACTGGATTCAGTAGTCTCTCATCTCTATACTTTCTTTTGTCTGTAAATAACTGTAAAATCAGTAGTAATGTGTGTTTCTGACTTTTAGTGACTCATCCACAGAGAGAAATTAACTTACTACTACTGTTAAGAGTTATCCTGTTGTTCATTTTTAGAGGTTTCTTCTATGGATCAAAAGTCCAATTTCTGCAGGGCCACTATGACTACATATTAAATTATTTGATGATTTAATTTCTTAGGAAATTATTTTTAAAAACAAACTGAATGGCATTGAGGTTACAATCTTATATACATTTTGATACACTCTTTAATTACGTTCTGCCATTTCCCATCTTCATTCAGGGGGCAGTGCTCTGGATATTGAAATAAGCTTTTTTTATGTCAGGTCTCTGCCTCATTATCTAGGGAAGCTAAAAGGGATGCAGGGAATAATGCAGGGAATTACTAGAAGGAAAATGAAGGCCTTGTGTTTAACACAATTGAATGCCACTCCAGAGAAGTGGATCTCCCCTTGCCTCTGCAACAGAGTTTCTGAGTGGCACAATGCAGTGTTATCACTTAAACCAGGTTTTCCTCAGTTTAAGGATTCCAACATGGGATCCAGGGTTCTGAACTGCAGAAGTGCTGAGCACTTAGAGCAGTAAGTAGTCAGTGGAAGCCATGCTTAAGTACCATAGGTTGCTAAGCAAACTAAAAGCTCAGACCTTGTGTCTCAAGGTGAAAAGCCAGATGTTCACAATCTTGGGGTCTCATTCTCTGTACCTCAGTTCCCTGATGTCCAGAACCCCTCTCTTTCATTATTCCAACCCAGAGTATGTAGTCTTCATCCTTACCTGGAATGAGTTGGGGACTGGATGAAGATGAAGCAAATGAAGCTACACCTGTCCCCCATGGTGCAGTTGTTACTGTGCTGTCATTTAATACTTGCTTTAGAATGTACTAAATGATGGCGCAGTAACAGCTATCTGGGTGGTGCACATTTATTTTTAGCAGCTACATCACTGTAGTGACATGCTATAGCGAGGTAGCTCGTCGCTATGGCAATGTAGTGTTGGCATCACGGTTTGTGCCCACCAACATTATGTCTCCATAGAGTATCGCTATGGCGACGTAGTGTCATGTGTAGACACACACACAGAGCAGATGGCAAGCTGGGAGGGTGGGACTAGGAGCGAATAAAAGTGAAGACAAGATGTTGGGGCTGAATTGATAACACATAATACATATTGTATAATGTGATTACAGTAGATTCCATTAAAATCTCATTTCAAAATTAAAAATATGGGCTTTTGTATATCACCAGAACTTACCTATTTCTTAGTTTTCTTTTTTGAGGGAGAGCGAGAGCAAGTGAGTGCACAAAACTGTTTAGCAAAACATTTTCTTATAACAGAACTGCATACCTCCATAGGGGATGATGCCACTGAAGTTTCTGAACAGCTCTGTTGCATATTGTAATCCTGCTTCATTTACAGCACCCCAAGCAACCCATCCCATTTTTAAGAGAATCATTCCTATTTTCTGGTCAAAAGTTGTTATATGGTCTGTAGTAGGATGAGTGGATTGATATGTACCAATATTTTGTTCGTGGCTCAATTGGAATAATTTTAGTGGTTTCTAAAAACAAAACAAACAAACAAAAATAACACAGCTTTTTTTTTTCCTGACTGTTTGGTTTCATTCAGAAGGACTGCCATTATAAAATCTATTATACTAATTCCCAGCTTGACCATATGATTTACTCCGACTTTATGACTCCCATGTGAAGATTAAGTGTACGAGCCCCCTTTGTTGCTTTTATTTTAGGGTTATAGGTATGCATTACTTTAAACAAGGATGAAATTGACTTTTATTTCTTCTTTTAAAAAAGGAATTATTTATTAAAATGTGCTATTGCATGCACACAATGAAAAGGCTCAATTTTCTTTTCACTTGGGAGCTACCTTTTGAAAGAGTAGGGAGAAGTTAAGCAATTCCAAAATTCTAAAGAAAAGGGGTAGAAGTTTTGAATTATTAGCTAATCATTCATTTAAAACTGATTCTCTTATCCCTTCTTTAATTTTCTCTTTGTTATTCAGATTCAATCGTTGCTTTAATCTTAATACTTTTTTTTGTGCATTTTCCTCCCAATTATGTTCATGGGAGTTATGAAAAATGTAGGCTTCCTGTCACTCTTTCAATAAGAGTTACTCTCATCCTGCATATGAAGAATGGGTTTTCATGTATTTTCAACTACGGTTTCTTAATATGCAGGCACCACCCTTGCCTTGGTGCAGTAGATGATGACAACAGAGGAATTATTGGGATGACTGGGGAATAATGTCCATGCTTTTGGATTCTGTTTGAGCTTATGAACTCTTTCAGGCTGCAGACTCCAAAAACTGGTACTCGGCTTCTTTCTACCTTTTGCGTTCCATCTTCAACTGAAATTTTAAAAGGGGTTCAGTATAGCTTCTACATAGAATTAGGTTGCCAGTGGAGGGAATGCTGCTTTATTAACAAGAATACCGCATAGAGATATCTTATTACCTGTTGGAAGCTGATGAGGGATAGGTGTACAAGGACAATAGGCATGTATTTGCCCTTTTTGGTCCTCTTCAGCAGCTTAAGCTAAGGGGGAGCTATCTGTACCAAGACCCCAATGACGCTCAGAAAAATACTGTCTTGCTGAGCACAGACTGGGACTTCCAGCAGAAAGGCTAACTACTGTAAGGAACACAGTGTTTAGCATATTTGCTTTTCAAAATATACATCAGCTGGTGCCTTTTATTCTTTAGGCAAAAAATAATGGCGTCTTTATAAGCTTTGTGTATATTTTTTTTCTATATCTGATATCTGTTTATTAACATCTATGACATACATTCTGCAATAAACCAGATGTTTTGTACCTTTGGTGGCAGCTAGAAAAAGCGGTTTCAAGTTGTGATAAGTGTCTGGGACTAGGCTCTACAGAAAGTCGGATCATCAGTCCCAGGTGTCTTTACCCCATGACCAAAGGGTAGTCCTTATATCCTGTTTAGACTTAAAAGGCTTAAAACTTCTGCAGATCCATTAGCTGAATTTCTGACAGCAGTCTGTTGAGTGACCTACTAAATATTATGATGTATATTCTGCCAAGTATTTAATGCACCGATAGAAAAAAGAGTGTGCACCAATTAACTGGCGATATTGTATCTACAACTATAACTGTATTGTGTCAAGGATCTATGGTTTGAAAATTACTTAATTATACATAACTATATAGGTATTTCAACTCTGAACAAAATAACATTTATTTTATTACTATTATTTTTATCCTTGATGTTTGGGGTCGAGATTGCATTGCGATAGTTCTCCTTAAGAGGGAAATTAATTTGTTAGATTGAAGATCTGGAAGGCAGGCAGGCAGGAAGGAAGGAGAGACTGACATTGTAACCAATCGAGAGATATGTGGGGTAATCATAAACAACAAAAACAAAAAAAAGCCCTAAACAAAACACCCCCACAAAACACACCCACACAAATCCAAGGGAAACTAAGCTGTGTACACTGTATTATCTAGACTTCAGGTCTGAATAACATAACTGAAAACTTTCAAGAGCGCATGGGTTGATATAATGGAATCATCAGGCAGTAGAATACAGAGGTTAAGAGGTGAGGTTCAAATAGTGGGATTGAGAAAAAATAAATTGGTGGGAACAAGGACAGACAGTAGATGCAGGGAAGGGAACAAATGCATTGGTGAGAGAGGTGAAATGTCAGAATATTAAAAGCAATGCAGGGAAGGACAATAAGATTTATTATTGGGGGAAAGGAAAGTGCAGAAAAGGTAAAAGACAAATGAGAAGGATGTATAGTTGCAAGGTGAAAATAAATGTCCAAAAGGTTATGCATTTAATAGATAGATATTTTCTTTCTCTCTCTCATTCCCCCTCACCCCCTCCTACTTCCCTACACACATGCATGTACCTCTGTGTGAGCATTCTTTTAGTTGAATGTGTTTACAAGGGGATCCTTGTCCTGAGTGTATTTTTGCTTCATCCTTTTTCTATAAAGTATCTTTGTCATGGATGTTATGTGTGGCATGTACTTGTTTCTTGGTTTATGCTTCTTTTTTTTTTTCTTTCTTAAGATACTTGTCCTTTGCAGATATTTTTGACAAGCAATTTTTTTGTCTTTTCAGTGTTACAGATTGCATTGAATTATAGGTATTCTTCAAAACATTTTTCTGAAGAGAAAACACATGACTTTTAACAAGGGTTTTCTCCATTCTGATATATTATACTTTGGATGAGCTGGTGATGCTTGGCCTGCTCCCACTTGATAGCTGAGCTCTTTTCTCATCTGGAATCCATTAGACTGCCCCCATCGCTTGTGTGAGACTAATAGCTCCTCATCACTTCCCTGGTATACAACCAAGCATTGGTTGTAGTTGGTGGTAAACACACAAAGACTTCAGGATCTCCCTGCTCCCATAGGTATGCCAAACCTGTACAGGAGAGCAAAAGAATAACACCCCCAACCTCTTCCAAATACCCTCCTATCGCCTTCCCTCCACTCTGCCCACAGAGGCACCTTTTTACAGAATCCTTCCTACTTAACAGTTATGTCTGTCTCCATCATTTTCCATTCAGCATGTAGACTGTCACACACAGAGATTCACAGAAGTTTAGAGCTGGAAGGGACTCAGATATATTATAATTAACTGCACCTTCAAAGCATCTCTTCTTCCATCCTCCTTTTTCCACTTTGCAGAGGCTTAAGACTTAGTTGTAAAAACAATGATACAAGAAAAAAAAAGCAACCGTCTAAGAAATTAAGCTCACCCTTATCCATGTTCACCCAGCCTGCCAACCTATAAGTCCTCTTCCCTGCTCTCTCTAAGAAGCCCTATTTGGTGAGACAGGGTGATGAGAGCTACTGCTGAAAAGGCCTTTGTCTTCAGGGGCTTCATTTACTGGAACATGGAGTATTTCTTGCACCTGTGAATGTGGGGAAATTCTTTTTGGGTATTTTGTCAGAAACTCCAACCTTTTGAGTCCTCAAAAAAAACCATGCATTTGCTGGGTTTACTCTTTAACCTGTACATGAATTAATAGGTGATGGCATATATGTTTCAATCATGTTTGATTGTCATTGTGGATACATGAAAGTCAACTACTCCAACTATGTGCTTCTGTGTACCAACGGTAATCACTCTTCAGGAAATTTTGGGGATTCTGGCTTGAACTTGTGGTTGTGATCCAGGAAGTTTCACTAGTAGTGACTTCCTGGAAGATGCACTGAAATGTATCTTGAGGTCTCTTGTGGATGATGCTATGTAATTATTAGGGCTGTGTGAAATTTCACACGGCGTTTCATTTTGAAGCTGTTTCAATGCATTTTGAGCTCAAAAGAGTGAAATTGGAATGAAACAAAAGCCTTCGAAACAGCTTCAAAATGATACAAGGGAACTCAAAATGTTTTGAAAGTTTCAAGACGTTTCAAGTTTCAAAGCCAGGTTACTGGCTTCAGCGCCAGTTCCAGCTGGCAGCACCTGGAGCACTGGTTCCAGCCGGCAGCACCAAACATGCAGAACATACAGCAGGCAGGTCAGGGGCTTGCCTGCACCCCCGGAAGGGCTGCTGGGGCTGTGTTGGAGTCCCCCTGGGGGTGCATGCCCCTGATCTGCCTGACAGATGACAGATTGGCACTCAGCGCAGCCCACACCCAGCGCTGGGAAGATCGCTGCTGCCGCGCACAGATTGGGGGCCCATCAGCACCCCTGGGAGGGCTGCAGGAGCTGTGCTGGAGTCTTCCCAGGGGTGCATGCTGTCATCATCTGTCATCTGGCTGGCGGGTTGGGGGCATGCACCCCTGGAAGGACTCTGGCACAGCCCCCACAGCCCTCCTGGGGGTGTGGGTGAGTCCCCAATCTGCCTGTCTGCCGCCTTTTATGATTCCTCATTATACCTTATGGGTGAAACAGCATCAAAACACTGAAACAGGTTCTACAAAATAAAATGGAAGAGTGATTTTGAAATGAAACAAAACTTGAAGCAAAACACTGTTCCATTGAAACGTCAAAACAGAAGTCGAAGCAGAACGATGCTGTTTCACACATCCCTAGTAATTATATTGGGCAGCTTTGTTATTTTTGTGGGATTAGCATGCTCAACTCCTTCCAGGTTTATTTCCACCATAAAAACATGCAGAACGTGTGAAGGAAAAAACTATAGTGTGTCTAGAACAATTACTAATCATTCATTAATAAGCTAAAAAAAAGCATTCCCTGGTGTGCAGAAGGACTGACATAAAGGGATTAAGTTGATATAAAATATAATACATTGTGGTAGGATTTTTTTTAATTCTGTAATCTGCAGGGCCTCCAATTCACAAAAATCTCTTACATGACCTATATATGCTGAGTTAGGTTCTGCACAGCCAGGTTATTTGTAGTGGTGATTTTTGTCTGGTATCTAATAAATTTCTTTCACTCTTTTTATAACCTTGGTCTCACTGTGCATTCATGACATATAGAACATACAGTAGCATGGAAGCATGACATGAAAGCACCAAGATATTTAGGATGATATGAGGGCAAGGAAAGAAATGCAATGAGGATGGGGAGATTTGGCTTCTTCACATCAAATTCAAAGGCAGGCTTCAGAGGTTAGGGACAGACATTGAATTGATTCAATCTTTGCAGTTTAGTCTAAGCTGCATAGATCAGACTGATTTACAAGTGAGCAAACATTCACTTTTAATTCTGGAAATGCAGGCACATGCCTGCAGTGGCTCAGACTAGAAGCTGGGGGCACTAGAGCAGCTCTACCTTCCCTTTCTCAACAGCTGTAAGACTAGAGGGATGCTAACCTGGGGGTGTGTGGCCAGGCCCTGGTGGACTGCTGAGTATGATTGGGGGGGGAGTTAAACCTTCACCCTGGCCTGCAGAGGCCCCAGCCAAGCTGTACCTGGGGTGAGAAGGGGGAAGCGGCTCTTGCCAGGCTTGTCCCCAAGGCCAGACACTGGCTGGGTGGCACCTGAGGTGAAAGAGGACAGAGGGGAACTAAACTCCCTTGTTGCCCCTCTCAGGCATGGGGACCCCAGCTGGGCTCTGCCCAGCTTTCTCCCTGCTCTCTACTCACATGGTGTGGGGGGGGGGGGGACTAGCCAGAGCCGGCCAGCATGGCCCTGCCATCTGCCTGGGGCTGAGGTTGCAGGGCTGATTCAGGCTGTTTTGCAGGCACTGCTGAGGGCAGATGAACAGGGGCCATCCCAGGCTGGGGTGCAGGGGTCAGGCCCTTGGTTTGGGCTGGCGGGTATGGGTGGTGGCTGGCTGAGCAGTGGGCTGCGTGGACTGGCTCAGAGGCACTGGCAGGTGCACAGCCCAGCAGGCACCCACCACAGGGGCTTGCAGCCCACACCGCACTCCACTCCTGTGCAGCACCCGCTGGCTATATCCACACCACAGGCTGTGCACTAGCCAGGACCATCAAGGATCTTCTGCCTTTCTTGCCTCCAACTGCTGCTGCCACCAACACGCAGCTCTGGGTAAGCAGATAGAAGCTTTAGCTCAGTGGCTTCTGCCTGACGAATGGAGCTCTGGCTCTTTACATTTGCCCCTGCTGCAGGGGCTGTTCATTGCGCTGAGCGGGCAGAGTGAGTGGAAGGCAGCTAGCACTGGAGCTAGAGCTCCAGGTACTGGGCAAAAGATGCCGGGCTAAAGCTTCAACCCATGCAGAGTGATGCTGGCAACAGGGCAGGACCAGGAACCACAGCTGGAAGTGAAGGGAACAGAATATCCCTGCCAAATAAATCTGTACACAGCTTCCCTTCATCTCCAGCAGCTACTTCCCCTCTCACTCCTACTCCTGTCCCTGCTGCACTCCTGTCCCTGAGTCAGCCCTTCTTTAGCCCTGCTCTAAGCAGAAACTGCCCAGCTAAAGCTACACCCCTCCTACCTCACCACGTAGAGTGGCATGGCAGGAGTGGGAATGAGAGCATGAGGTGAAGTAGCTGCTGGTTGTGAGGGGAAGCTTCATGCAGGCTGGGCTTGGCAAGGCTGTTCTGCTTCCCTCACCTCCAGCTGTGGTTCCTGCTCCTGCCCCACCATGCAGCACCACTCTGCATGGGTGGAAGCTTTAGCCCAGTGGCTTCTGTCCACTGCCTGGAACTCTGGCTGCTTTCTACCCACTCTCTGTTCCTGGCACAATATGCAGCCCCTGTTATTGGGGCGGGTGGAAAGCAGTTGGAGCCAGAGCTCCATGTGCTGGGCAGAAGCGGTGGGGTTAAAGCTTCCACCCATTCACCCAGAGCCATGTGGTGTCAGCCTGCTGCTCAGCCAGTCACTCATTCTCCCCCACCTGAGCCAAGGTCCCAGCTCCCATGGCCCAGCCTGGGTCGGTCCCTGTGCGTCCGTCCTCAGCAATGCCTGCTGGTTGGCTCAGCTCAGCCCCACAGCCCCACAACTGTGGGTGAGGCAGGTGGATGGTGATGCCATAGTGGCTGGCACTGGCCATGCCCCTGTCCCCGCCACTGGAGTGGAGAGGGGGACAAATGCCTGATGGACAGCTGCACCCTGGCCAGGCAGACCTCAGCTGTGGTCCCCTGATGGGAGAGGGGAGAGGGGGAATAAATCCCTTCCCTGCTCCCTTTACCTCAAAGGGCCATGCTGGCTGGCATCTGGCCACACTGTCACCCCCAGCTAGAGAGCAGAAAAGTGGGCTCAGCCCAGCCCAGGGCTGCAGAGCATGCTGCGGGACTGTTTTAACTTAAACCAGGAAAGCATCTGGGACAGAAGTTCCATAAACTGGGTTGACCCAAGTCAGTTAAGTCTGATACTACGTTCAACCAGGTTTATCTTAAATCAATTTTGGCCATTTTTAAACTGGCTTATGTGCACTGAATTTATGATCTGCTACAGATTTAAACCAGTTTCTGGTCACTTAAACTGGTTTATGTATAACTTCTGTCCCTAGCCAGAAAGGAAGATTATGCTGTGCTCTAGCCACCTTTCTCAGCCCAACCAGGTCGTGGCTGGAGCAGAAAGTAAGGGGGGGAGGGGACAGGCTGCAGTAGGGAGCAGGGTGGGGGGTAGGCATTTGCATGGAATGGGGGCGAAGTGCAGGTTCTCTTTTTCAGTCTTCCCTATGCCCACCTTGCTCTGTGCCTCCTTCCCCACCAATGACTATTCCAGCCTGAGGCAGGTGACAGCTCTGCTCCATGTTTAGCCCTGAGCTTGGGGCAAAAGCCAGAACTGAGCCAGTGCCTGCCTGGGCTGTACTTGTCTCCAAGAGGAGACTTCATTTCCTCCAGTGCTGATGGGGGGTGGGGGGGGGGGCACACATGTCTTGGATTCGATTAAATACAGTAGTTAAAAAGTCTAATTTGCACCAAATGAACATGAAGATTTCATTAAAAACCACTAAAGGCAGATTTAACATAACCATTAATTGCTATTGGTTAATGTTGAAAAACAAAACAAAACAACCCTGCTACTGTGACTGTTTACTTGCTAACAATAGCGTATTCTCATTAATATAAAAAGAAATGTTCTTCTCTTTCAGTATAAACCTCTTCATGTCTAGCATATCTAGTTTACACTTTAATTAGCAACCATGTCAGTATTGCTGTAGTGAGACCTATTGCCTTCAACTTTTTTCTGCAGTCTAAATTTTTCTTTGGTGAATTAAAAAAAGAACAGGAAGAATATGGTGTGTTAAATATTACAGAAATACAAGGGATTTAAGATTGTCTTCACTTTTTTTAGGCATGCATGCTAATTAGTCTAATAATCTACAACATACCCACTCCACTGTCGCTGTTAAATTTAGTCTAAATTCATTTGTGTTTAACAAAAACTTCACCCTCACCCCAGAAATTCTTAAAACAAGTGACATCTCCTTGCACTCTTTTCATTTACTATTACTATAGAGGTAGCTATTTTAAAGTATGCATTACCGCATGATGGGTGAAGGAATGTGCTGAGTGAATACCGATTGAATGGATTCATAAATATGACTGAGTGAGCGAGCATCCCTTGTTGTGGCTGTCATATCATCACATATCATGACAGGCATAGCCACTGAGAGTAGCTTATTGCCTACGCACCCTGAAGAGGATATTTTCCTAGACAGTGATGAGACCTGGTAGATGGAAAAGCTGGTCATTTCTTCTGAACCACTAAGATCCTAACAAACTTGAGATTGGTTAGTATGAAGATATGTTAAGAATAACCCTTTAAAATCATTAATGTGTGTGTGAGAGGGAAAATAACAGATAACAAAGACATTGTAAAAGCTTCATTTTCTTTAAGTGGGCTAGTTCCAAATATCCTGTAGACATGACATTTATTACCATTTTATTGACTACATAAATGCTATTAGTTGAATAGCATTGAATGCTAAGTAAACATATACATGTTCTACACATGAGTACATAACCCTATAAATACCAAATACAGAACAGAATTTAGACCCGCCATTCCAGGATTATTTATAAAAATTGTATTTGATCCATATGATTGTGGTATGAGAACTGATATAACTATAGCACTTCATGTACCCTGACATTAATGTAGTCTGAAGAAAAATGCTGTACATTCATTAAACACTACAAATATTAATTTTAGAGCAATTGAAAGGTGAAAATGAATCTTTCAGGGTGTCTATAGGTGTGCTCCAATGTATTCTAATTCCAATTCAATTAATCATGTTTTAAACATCCCACATTTAAAAATGGCCATGGGAGCACTTTAACTAAAGCTCATTCAACAAGTTTTAGTTAAAGTGCCCCCATGGCCATTTTGATATGTGGGGCATGGTGTTTTAATGACAGCAAGGTGTTTTAATTCGTGGCTCTCCAGCAACCTAATTTAAGTACCCGCTCCTGCACCCCTGAGCACGTCTATGCTCAGGGGTGGGTGCTTTAATTAGAGCGGTTGCTGGAGAGCCGCTTTAATTAAAACACCTCATTGTCACATGTATTGGTGCAGTTGGCTTTGTGGTATGTGCATTTGTATTGGTGCACTTGGCTCTGTGGTGTGAGAGCCAACTCCGTGCTGCCATCAGTAGTTCATTTCTAGGCTTTAGTTCCCTACCCTTTCCCAGTGTAGATTTTGCAAAGAAGGTTGAAATTTCACAAAAGCATTAGTCATTTTTTTTCAGTCTTGGCCATTGTTTAACAAAGCTTTCTGTTTAGGAAGAAAGGGGGTTATCACTGTAAAGTAACACCCTGCCCCCCTCCCTCCCCACTGCATTGCAGTAGCCATCCTTAATAGCTTGCTAATCTCCTGTGGTAACATGTTTCATGATTAATTCAATTAGGCTTCTCACATACTATAAATAAAGTGTTATGCTATGGAGGATCAGGACTTTTATATTTGCCAGCTGAGGATGTTAGCAAGTGGGAAAACAGTTTATTATATATTGGCCTAAATGAATAAAAAATAATACATCAAAAACCTTTTTACCCTGCAGTCCAAATTTATGTGAGAAACATGTTCCCCAGTTTGGTTTTAATCTTTACTTTCAACATGTGTCCTCAGCCTCAGAGCGGGGCAGGCCAAGGAGTGTCCTGTATCCTGGATTTATAAGTGTTGGGTTGGTAGCAGCTCTGAAAAAAATCAACAGATTATCCTAGATTTGTGCTAAGGACTCTGAGTCATGTTAGGAGCAAAAGAGCTGGCAGTAGCAGCTGCTTGCCAGCCAGCTGCAATCAACCAAAATGCTTCCACCCCTCTTTAGGTGGAATGGTAGGGAAAATTAGCTCTTCTGTGCACAGAGATTAGTCTATCAATTGCAAGGTTCTGGAACTGTCTGGCTGCTTTCTTCCAGAAAGCAATGGAAAAAGAAATGGCATCCAATGATGTGGCATTTTTGTACTCCAGACTTTTTCCCCACACAATAAAAGTATGGGGGGAGGGTGGGGGGGGAGTTATGCAAAGAAGTACTGTGTAAATAACAGCACTGGCACACCTTTTCCTCCTTTTGCATGCAGTGGATTTCAGGAAGTATATCCAGATATACCATAAAACCTTGTTGACTTTAAAGGGGTCTTCTGCAAGATATTCTAAGTATTCCTATGGTAAACATAGGGAAATATAAGTAACCATTAAGCCCACTGATGGTTTTTCTGTTTAAATCAGAGTTTCACAGATATGTGTTATGCCTTTGGGCTTCTTAGTTCACATGTTTTGACTCTTCTTTCTTGATTGCAAATTTAATACAAATTCTGAAGTTAGTTGCCTTATAAACTAGCTTCTTTAAAAAACAAACAACACCCCCCCTCGCATATTTCAGTTCCTCAGAAAACTTTTTGTGCCAATAAATCAACAAATCATCAATGTTAAAATGGAAATGTATTATGTCAGCCTAACAATCTGTTTGTTTTCTTACTATCACATTAAATACTGGAAAACTTATGCTGGGTTACCAATTGAAATATGAATGTGGATATTATTTCTTGTATCTTCTCTTAAGTCATGTGTCCTCTCCTGTGCAGGTGACTTCATCCACCTATAATCTGTGTATATGTAATGTTTTCCTGGCATCTGGCTGCTTCATTCTCCATATCAGCCAACAAAATATGTTGAGGGGGGAACAAAGCAAAATAATAATTTAAAAAGGTGTTGTCAGTTATATTTTGGTAAAATTCAATGTGCCTGCTGGTGTTAAACACTAGAAAGAAAACCCTATTGCATGCTTGTTTAATATTAGTACCTAGTGCATGAGCTTGAAAGGCGCTGAGTAATATCAACTCAAGCTGATTCTCTGGGATTTGAAGCCATTTAGCATCTTGCAACATTGGACCCATAACGATCAGTGCTAATACTCAGTAAGTAATCTAATCTTTTATTGCTTCAGGCTTGCACTGAAAAGAATTACCTTGGTTTAAAATGGCTTATTTCCCACCAAACCCTTTTAGAATGCAATAAAGAGCAATAAGGAAATGATATCACTAGGTTTAATAACATTAATTTAGAAGCTTATTAACTGATAATAGTACCTTCTGGTGTATAACTTACTTTTTTATTAGTATATTTATATTATAAAGCACAAGAATAACACATCATGTTCTTCTTAAGACAACTTTTGGAAAGAGATTGATACTTTTCTTGTAGAAGATAGGGAGGTAGGTTTTTCATTTTGGTATTTTTTGTAGTTAAAGGAACCCCAAGGGCCTAGCATTATGTCCCTAAATTAAGTGTCCTAAAGAAATGTGTAATTTCTCTGCTTGAATATATGTTTACTGGAAATACCTTTTAGGGTCTAATCCAGTCATGTGGAGGAGCACTGCTGTCATAAATATTTGGTGTAGAGCGGAATTTGGGGCTGGTCTGTTTGTTGTGGTGTTTTGTTTTCCCTTCCACACCACTACTTCATCCACCTAAACCAAATCCTTGGGGGAGAAAATATATTGTTAATGTTATGTCTTTATAAATTGTATGGGCCGTGTTTGTATAACAGGGTAGTAACTAGTCCTAGAAATTTAATTAAAAGCAATAATCTTGAAGCTTAATTTAACTAATAACTTAATATTTTAGACATCTTAGTCAAATATTTCATGTAGGAATTAATGCAGTTTTAGTCCATCATTTTCTGAAGCCATTTTTATTACTTGTATTACCATACTTGTTTCAGTAGTGTATAGCCTACTGGCACCAAATGCTGCAGTCTGTTATCCAGCTTCCAATGTAAATTATTGAGGTTCTGATCAGGCAGATTATATATTTGCTTTTACACTTGTCATTCATTTCTTGCTATTTTTTAAGAACATAAATAGACCATGAATGTTTGAAAACATGGCCATTAAATTTGTTGTAGTGCCAGATCTGACAGACATTTAAAGTAGAGAGACTGCAATGTCTTCAAATATGCAAGCTACAGTAATTTACATTCACTTGCTGAAGTTTAGCTGGAAATGACTAAAATGTGATGGCAAATGTTGCATTCTTATTATTAAAGCAACTGGATATATGATAAGCTGTCTTATGTGAACAACAAGTAATGAACTAATTGTATTTGTTTGCATTTACATCTAGGTTACATAAACTTTTTAAATAATGTAAGATACAAAATATGATAATAAATAGTTTAAAATTTCCTGGAATATGTGCAAGATTTCCACAGTAAGGTAATACTTGGAAGAAAGTAGTCATGACATTAGGTTAAGTATTTGTTTGAATTGATTGTCTGTATGGTTATTACATTAAAAAACAAACAAACAAAAAAACCTGTACTACTTCAGATTTGCATTGCAATTTTGAATATCATATCAATTTTTGATCAGTTATAAAATCCCCTGATTCCTAATAAATACTTTGTAGCTGTTCGTGAATCGGGTAATTACATTAGCCTCTAGCAACTGTAGTAATTTGCATTACCTATGGAGAATCTATAAGGTAATTCTTTGCTTAAGGCATCCAATTGTAGAAGTTATTTTCTTGTGCACATTTTTTATTAGTGCAGGCAATTATTCCTTCCCAGTGTTGCTTCTTGGAGACAGTTTCCACAACCCAACTAATTTTATTCCAAAGGAGAATACATGGAAGTGAGCTAAGCATAACTCAATCTTTTTGGGCTGCTTATGGTAGTGTTGGACTTGTTTTTTGATGACTTATTTAATCATCCCCAAGCTAGCATTAAATCAGTTGTCCCTGGTACTGTTGTCAATGCAGGTGAAATAGAACAGAATTCAGTCTGGGTTGCAAAACCAATTTGAGACACTGAGTAAATACTTGGGCCATTAGTTAGTCTGCACTTAGCTGAATACTATGGTTAGCAGTTTTGGAGCTAAGTAGTTTAAGACTGCAGTCACTACATAATAGTTCTGAGCTCTGTCTATATAATGATGTGTGGTTTTAATTGCACAGATGTTGTAATATCAGTGTGTCTTAATATGTCCATGAGAAATGAAGCTTGATTATTGGTTAAGTACTCCAGATTTGTGCTAGGTGCCAAGACAGACAAACAAAAGACATGCAATATTTATTTAATATACAGTCCTAACTGAATCATCACAGTACCTAAGAGCCCAATCATAAGTGGAATTTCATTGTTCCACACTCTGTGCAAATAAACAGAAGAGTGAATAATCCAATATAAATCAGTAAATATAATATTTTGAATAGGTAGAATTTGAGTAACCATGAGAGCAAAAAAAAGTTTGTTTGTTATTTCAAGTATATTTTATTTAAGATAAATAACGTTAAATAATCTATCTCCCTAACATTAGTCAAATAACCTATGGCAGGGGGCGCTCAACCCTTGGCCTGCAGGCCAGATTCAGCCCATGGCACTAGGTCATCTTGCCTCTGGAGCTCCACATATGACACCATTCCTGCTGCCAAATTTCCAGACCCATGGGGAGCCCCAGGACCTGGGCATTGAATGGGGCAGCCAATCCTAGTGTGTGAGAAGAGGTGGTGCCAGGCCTCTGGGACCCAATCCTCACATGCAGGGTAGGGAGGGGGCAGTTCCATACCCCTGGGCCAGATCCAGCCTTCAGACTGGCCCTGTGCCATTCATCTGGCCTGCAGGACCAAAAGGTTGAACAGTATTGATCTATGTTAGTAAGGTTCAGATTCATCTGACTGTATTGTTATATCTTAATCAGTCTATTTCTTTTGAGTCAGTGAAGTGGTACTAGAGATTCATTTGGTCCTTTGATGAAAAGTGTAATCAGTAAATGTTATTGGAAATGGAAGTAATATTGGATTATTGTCACCATGGACCTAGGAGTATCAGTTGCTAGGACAGGACTCCAAAGTAACAATGAGCAATATGCCCCAGGGGGTATGAAACCACAAAGTGGTATTGAGCTTATTGGAATGCTGTTGATTCACTCACGGTGAAAAGCTGGCCTAATCTGGGACTAGGTAAAGTGAGCTTTCTCAAATCACTTTCAGATAGATAGAAAATAATATAAACAAAATCTGATGGAACCCATATCTATATCACATGATATTCAGGAAATTAAACATTTTCTTACCAGAATTCTAGTATGTGTGACTCATCTTCATTACACCTTCTATTAATGGACTGTTAATATCACAGTTCTCTAATTTCTGCAGTCTAAGATTTGGATGTCAGTTTTAACCATCGATTAACCGTTAGCTGTTAATGCAGTTTCTTAGTCTAGTGGCAGTCACACCAGCCATTGTTGTTAAAATAATAATTGTAAGAAAGTCGCTGATCAGTTCTTCAGATTTTTGGCAATATTTTCCTGTTTAGTTCAGTTTATCTTAGTTTGTGTTCTTTGGTCATACAAGGTGCTGACCTGAAGTCACATGCTTCATTATTGACTTTGTGGTTAATGGAGTATTTTGGTTTCTCCACGTTTACAGTCAAAGGGGCTGCGTCCTCATACACCCTTTGGAGAAATATTGTTGGTCACAGTAACTGAATTAACCAATTAGCCACATGACCTGGAATTTCTGGTGGAAAGGGGGCAAAAACTTGATAAAGTTCCCTTCACAATTTCTACTAATTCTTCAGTCTAAAACAGCGTTTATAGAAACAAATTACTTGGGGAAACCACGTGCTTTCACATGGATTTCATGTCTCTTGGTTCCTTGTGAGAAAGGCTTTAATGTTGAGTTCTGAGGGTTTGGAACAGGTTCCCCCCAGAGGTGGTACAGTCACCCACCCTAGAAATCTTCAAAAAATGTCTTGACGCCCATCTTGCTGGGGTCATCTGATCCCAACAGTCTTTCCTGCCCAAGTGCTGGGGGACTGGACCTGATGATCTGTAAGGTCCCTTCCAGCCCCTAACAACTATGAAACTATAATGTTTGGAAATTTCTGTAACTCTGAGGGGTTAACAAGAAGGAGAGGGAGGACTGCATAAGAACGTTATTTTCCAAGAAAAAATATATAGTTAAAAAGAATGTGCATTCATGGGATCCTTCCCTCCCTTGTTATACTCCTTTAAATACTTTCTTCAAAAGAAAAAAAGGACAAGCAGATTTTTGCACAACAGCAGTAATCTTGGTACAAAACCTCCCCAAGCTAAACATTTATCCATTTGATGGTTTTATTCCATGTGAGTGTTTTGAATCTCTGACAGAACCTTGCCATAGCTTTAAACTCTTCACTGTTTTGCTCAAAGTGCTGCAGCATTAGCCATCATCCTTTTATCTAAAAACGATTGCCTAGACAGGTCTCTCTTAAGAGTACGTAGCTATTGTACCATTCTCCATCAGAGAGGTTACTGTTAACTGAAAGTCATTGCTCCCCTCCCAGCAGGGGCTAAGCTTACTGTTTCTGCAGTGCTCCTAACTCCTCTCATTCCAAACAATAAGAGTTTCAACTTTGGAACTAAATGTGGCTTCTGGAAAATATGACAGAGAACAGCGGTGCAACAGGAAGCTGGGTTCATGCTAGTATATCAACATAATAATTTGTTTTAAATTCCTTAATGATATTGCACTATTTGCATTTAAAAAAATCAAATATTTTTAATTGACTCTGTACTTCCCCAAGCTGTTTACAATCAGCCAGTTCTCATCTGACTTACTACAGGCTTCCAGCTCAACCATTTTCTGCTGGAAGTGGAGTTCTTAATGCTGTAAGAAGGTGATTTTGCCTTTGTAGATGGCATCAGGGATACAAGCAGTAGAATATTTTGGCTCCTTTTGATATCTTCAATGTAAAAAAAAATGTCAAAATGGGTGCAAAAGAGTCACAACAACTATTAGAGGGCTAGTTAAAAATGCTATGCTTGTGAGAGACTTAAGTTTTAGCTTATTGAAAAGAAAATATAATAGTAATTTGATTACAGTGTATTAGTAGGTACTAAAGTATTTATTCCTTTCAGTTGGGAGAGATGTTAAACAAAATGTTAGGCTCTAACATCTATTCCAACTATCCAGTTATTCCAGCAAAAGATATCACCTAAACCTTTTGTTTCTTGCATGTTTTCTGGGCTATCATAGCTGAAACAACACACTGAATTGCTACTTTTTTTAGAGTAGGTTAAGCCACCCCCTCTCACAGTTTCATAGTTGGTTTTATAGTTGGTGGGGTCGGAAGGGACCTAAGCAGATCATCAAGTCTAACCCCCAGCTATGTGCAGGAAAGAATGCTGGGGTCAAACAACCCCGGCTAGGTGATTATCTAGCCTCCTTCTGAAGACCTCCAGGGTAGGAGTGAGCACCACTTCCCTTGGAAGTTGGTTCCAGATCCTAGCTGCCCTGACTGTGAAGTAGCACCTCCTGATATCTAGCCTGAATCTACTCTCAGTCAACTTATGGCCGTTATTCCTTGATACTCCCAGTAGTGCTCGGGGGAACAGGGACTCTCCCATAGCCTGCTGGTCCCCCTTGGCCAGTTTGCAGTTGGCCACCAGATCCCCTCTCATCCTTCTCTTGTGGAGGCTGAACAGGTTCAGGGCCCGTAGCCTCCACTCATAGGGCCTACCTTGCTGCCCCCTAATCATGTGAATGTCCCTCTTTTGGACCCTCTCGATGCTGTCCACATCCTCTCTTTGGAACATTGCTTCCTTTTTTTCTTTCTTCAGAAGGGTTTCAGTGTGTCCTGGAAGAGCATTAGATCAGTGGACTCCTGAAGAGGCAACTCACCTATAGGGGGTTACAAAGAACCGTTTCCTCCAGTTAAGCAGTCTCTAGAGTAATGTCAGAGGAACTCACTGACCAGTGCATCTGAGAATTAATCACCCTTTTTATAAGGTTTTCCAGCAGGGGTTGGGCAACTTTTTACTTACCTAGGCCACAGTTTGAAATTCAGCCTGTGCCACTCCAGCTACAATGAACAGAAGCTGCAGTGAGGAAGAGCAGCTTTCTACCCAAGCTGGAACAATTGGCTGGAGGTGATCCATGTGCCATAAGCAAAATGTGGACCAGATCAGACACCTGGGAATTGACATGCCTTTAGTAAAATGTGGACTGCATCAGACCTTTATGGGCTGGATCGAATCCTTTTGTGGGCCATATCTAACCCGCAGATTTTAGGTTGCCAGCCCCTACTTTACAGGCATTCTGTAGTCTAAGATGGCCCTCCTTCAGGTTTTTCCCAAGAAAAGGTTGAGTTGGGGCACACACAATAGAGAGAGTCTTAAAAAAAATTACCAATAGATGTTGTGTAAAGAGATGGAATCACTTATTACATTTAGTCAATGTATTCTCTATAACCAAGAGGGCTGGAAAGAGATTAAAAAGATGAAACTGATATCATCATTTACCTCCAGGAGGTGGGGCTCTAAGCATATGCCTTCCCTGTATTTTAATCTCTCCTCATTCATATGAAACATAAATGCTTATGAATGATATAAAATTGGGAACTGCCTGTGTGGATATTATTTATAAATGTTACTTGCAACTAGTGTCAGTAAGCATTTTTTAACTTGGATATAAAACTTCATAAGGGATCCAGGATAGAGATCAGTAATGTATGACCCATAGGCTGAATACAGTTCATGAAGCCTTTGAATTTGCCCCAGATGTGGGGCTTCAGCAGCAGGGTGTTTTCCTGTGCCACCATGGAGAGAAATGGTATTAGCACCTACTTGTCCACTTCTGACCTAAGCCGGGTAATTTTAATTCACAACATTCAAAGATCATGGATTGCTGGACCAGAACATTCAGAATTTGTAAATATATTGGATTGTTTTTGGAACATGTTTAGTCACCTTTTTTGGGAAGGTTGACTGATTGTGCCAAGTACAATTATAGAATGATGACTAAATGAAAAATTGACTATCACTTAAACTGCGTGGTCTTTATTAGCTATGAGCTGATGGAAGTTTACTCTATTTACTCAGATAAAAGATGAGGTCCCCCCCTGCCAATCATCATCATGGCGGGGGCGGGGGTGTATGTGTGTGTGTGTGGGGCGGGGGGCGGGGGCAAGCCCCTTGTCTTATATTTGCAGCTATTATTATTTTATATTAAGTAAACTGTCTATTGTTAAACTGTTGCCAGAAGCAACATGTGCTCAATAATGGAAACCAGCTACCAAGCTGATTGAATGCAGCCCATGCTGGATATGCCTATAAAACACCTAGCCCTTGTTGGGAAACATACAGATAGGTACTTTTTTTTTTAGTTACAAATTTTATCAAAAATGGACATCACTCTACCCTTACAAAGCTTCACATATTGAACTTCCTTGTTTTACCAAAACTTCATATTGCAAAAACATCTACATATGCAAAAATATACAACTGTATATATTAAACCCTCAAACAACATGCATCAATTTTCCACAAAAAAACCTTTACAGAACTCTTTTCCCCTACAGAACCCCATGAAAAACTGTTACCTCAGTAGCACCTCTGAAACTCTCTGCCTCTCCCGTCAGTCTTCTCTGTTGTTTCAGTGAAACAAGCATGTCTGCTCCTTTTTCCTCTGCTTCTTCTCCACTTCTTCTCTGATCTCATCCTTTTCCCAATCAATGCAGTATTTCAGTTCCAGCCCAGCTTCAGGCACTTTTTCAGTAAAAGCCAACCCCTTAAACTCCCAGAGTTCATACTTCTCATAAACTAGTGATACAATATAAAGATATTTGTAAGAGAGAAGAACACTTTTATCTTGGATGTCCCAAAGTCTTTCCATCATAGGGTTTTGCCAAAGCCTTGTATTGTAGTTGCCCCAAACCCAGAGGTTTCTTACTTTTCAAAAACGAGTTTTAACACATGCTAAGTCCTTAGTAACATTTCCTCAAGTCCCTTTGGTATGAGTCCATATAGTACCATCTTCCTTATTAGCAACAGGTTTAATTTGGTGACATTCAGAAAGCAGTGGACCCTTTTCCACATGCCTTTGCATATGTACACTCCCAAACACATCCCACATTTTTTTCTTCCCTGCACCTCTCTTTTGGGTACTGGCAAGATATTTTTTACAACCAGCCACACTAAGTCAGCACATTCCCCTTCTAGCTGTTTACCCACCACTGCTTCCCACACCTTCCTGATTAAATTAATTGGCAGTTGCTATGCCCATGGACTCCTTAAAGAGGTCTGAAGTACTCCCCATGTCCTCAAAACTGAAGCTGTGTGAAATTGGATGACTGCTTTCCCCTCTCCCTCCATTACTACCTTGCATACTACACTTACATGTTTTGCATGGATGAACAATCCCAAGTCCGGCAAGTCTCTTTCTATGTACATGTCAGATCTACCCAAACTTTCTCTTTTGGCATTCCAGAAGAATACACATTTCCTTCTGTACTTTTGCTATCTGCTGCCATGTTGATGGGAATACAACTTCTGTATATTGTATAATTGGTAGTAGCAATAACCAAAATATTTGCCATAGCCTTGCCATCACTTTTTCCCATGCTACATTACCTTTCCCCTCAGCATCCATCAAGTTCCCTAGCACTCTGATTTGTCTCTCATATTTGAAGGCCAAGCTTCTGCAAGTCTCTCCAGTTTCCCACTCCCATTATGTTGCTTTTTGATTTATTTAGTTTAGCCCCCTCACTTCTCCAACTTTGATGTGTATTTTAGTACCCTTTTCATTGAAAGTCTATCTCTAACTACTACATTTATATCATTCATGTATAATACACATTTTACCTCTTCCCTCTCCTGGTATCTTTACTCCACTTATGACCTTATTTTTTCTTATCCTATGTGGTAACACTTCCATGCTGCACACAAATAGTAGTGATGACAGGGGGCACCCTTATCTCACCCCTGTATGAATTTTAAAAGCCTAGCTTAGATGCACATTAATTTAGATTTGACTCTCTGCTTCTCTGTACAATAACCTTATCCGACATATACATTTCTCTGGGAACCGAATTTTTCATAGCACTTTGAATATGTAGTCATGTACTCTGTCATTTGCCTTTTCTAAATCTAGATGTACTATAACTGTATTTGTTTTCCTCACTTGGATATGGGACAATACTTCTCTGATCACTCTGACTGCTTTGGAGATCCGTCTGTCTGGCACTGCTCATACTTGGTCTTCGTGTATTATCTTCTGAAGGTTTTCCCACGTATTCAAAGCCAGAGTCTTGGCCATTAGCTTATAGTCCATATTAAGGAGTTCCTTCTACCCTTTCTTTAAAAGTAAGATCACAAGCGCTAGGGACATAAACTGGTTTAAACCTGTAACAGAACAGATGTTCAGTGCATATAAACCAGCTTGAGAATGGCTGAAACCGCTTTGAGATAAACCTGGTTGAATGTAGTATCAGACTTAACTGATTTGGTTCAAACCAGTTTATGCAATGTCTGTCCCAGACCCCTTGCTGGTTTAAGATAAACCAGACACCTCCAGCATCCTGGCATGCTCTCAGGCTGAGCGGGGCTCTCTGCTCCACAGCAGGGCTGGCCCGTCCCATCTGCTCCCTGGCTGGAGCTCCAGAGACTGTGGACTGCAAAGGCTTTGGGGCACCTATGATACAAGTGTCCCTCTTTTACAAATAGAGCATGTTAGGGTGCTCCTGGCACTCTGTTGCTCTATGTCCCATCTCTTCACATCTGTAGCACACTGTGAGAGGATAGTGTGCAGACAGCTGTTCTACCTTTCTGCATTTGTTGCACTGTTTTGGTTGCCCATGGTACAGTACAAAAACCAGTTGTGTCCTGATCTGGATCACTGATGAGAGGTGCGGCACCCTTTGGCAACTGGTGCCTCCTGAGTCTGGGGGGCACCTGCAGAAGTGGCAGTGGGGACGGAGCTGGCGAGCACCTGCAGATGCTGCTGGCAGCATTGGTGGTGGAATGGAGCTGGTGAGCACCCCAAATGCTGTCAGTGGCAGGGATGGCCCTGTGAGGGGGGGTGGGGGAGCATGTGTCCCCCTATACTGCCCCTACCACTCACCTATGGCAGCATCCCACCTGGGCTCCACTCATCTGCTTGTAGCACTAATCTTAGCCTTCAAGACCCCATCCACATACCATATTTGTTCCTTACTTTCTCTAACAACATTAGCCATTGGACATTTTTCCATGCATCTTTCTTTGTCTTCTGCCTCTAGTAAATCCATGTACATTCAATTATAATTACTTTTTCTCTTGGTTTTTTTTCCCCTGCTATAAACTTTATGCCTCTTAATTTTTGCCTCCCACCTTTCTCTGCATATTTATTCCAAAAGTTCTTGTACTCTTGTCCATCCCAGTAGGTCAATTACAAAGTGTTTTGGTTCAAGAAAGCCATCAGGCTGTTGAGATGCTCCACCTGAACCTCCAAAATCTCAAACAGTACCTTTTCCAGGAAATTATATCTTTTCATCTTTGATCCTGTCTACCTCTCATCAACAATTAAAGTTGCCTTTATCCACAGCCTCCACTCCACTCTAGCTTCTCTTGGTGCCTCTTCCATGTTTTCCTGCCATCCCACTCTCAGTAGGCCAGCCTACCATCATGCTCCCACCATCCTCTTCTCAGCACGTGTACCTTCTCCTGCTACTCCTACTCTGTCTCCTGCTCTCCTTTGTTCCCATCTTCCTTGTAGTGTCATCACTCTCATCGTTGCTGCCCTTTGCCATTGCTCCTGCTGTCACCTTCGCTCTTCCTTTCTCCTCCACCTTTGTCTCCAGATCTTTATTTCTGCTCTTCAACTCTTCTTCCATCACATGCTTACTTTTCACCACTACCATGGTTTTGAGCTTTGGGTCTCCATCCTCCATTCCTTACACCCAAATGCTTTGTTAATCCCTTTCTGTCTCAAAGGCATAAATTAGGCTTTCAGTGCTGATGAGAACCTACCACAAAAAATAGGTTACTGCAGCCCATCTGAATAAGATATAGTGCCCATTGTGCTCAGTCCCTTTCAGCATTGACTCTTTTTCTAGTCATGGTAAGTTACTATATTGCTACATTTTGACTTCCTGTTCACTTCCACAGCTGAGGTGAGCCTTTCTTTCCCGTTTGCAATGATTCCTGTTTCTTCACCAGCCTTAAATATCTTGCAAACATCACCAACATACCTATTTAAATGAGAGGCTCTGTCACCCCCTCTCTCAGCCCATCACATGTAATTGGTGTGGCTCCACCCTCTGTTAGGTGGAGCTGGACCAGTTAGCCCTGCACCTCATTTACATATAAATTTTTGAAGGATCCCAGGGCTCGTGACAAGAACATTTGGTTCCAGTTGTGAGTGGGGGGCTAATTAGCACATGAATCTTTTATGAGAGGTATCTGCTAGGCCTGTGCAAATAGGGAAGTGTTCAATTTGGATTTGGATTCAGCTGATTTGGAGGATAGTGATTCGATTTGGAGATTCGGATCACTGTCCTGAATCAATTTGGCCGAATCAGCTTTGGAAGATTCAGCACTGATTTGCAGAGATTTGGTGATTCAGATCAGCTGCGGAGAGGCAGGCACAGCTGGGTTGTTACTCTGGCTGTGCCTGCCACTCCCCAGGCAAGGGGAGCTGTGGGAGAAGCCCTCATGGCTGCCTTGCCCAGCCCTATCCCCTACCCATCTAGTCCTAGCACTTAAAAAATAAAAAATAAAATAAAGCCCTGCACTTACCAGTTCAGCAGCAGTGATTGGAGCCTCTGGACACTCATGGCAGAGCCCCCCCCGTGCAGTGGGAGGCTTGGCACCCATGCAGCAGCTACCCATGTACATTGTCTGGGAGCTGGGACCACAGGCTGAGTGATGCTGGGTTCCAGCTGACGGATGGAGCTGTCCCAGCTCCCAAACAGTGTGCAGCACCCTGCCAAGCCATGCTGCACCTGCAGCATGAGGTAGCTGGCATGTGAGTGCCAGGTGGGGGGTGACTGGGTAATTGAACCGGGAGCTGGGGGAAGCCCCTGTTCATTCCCCCCAGCTCCCAAACATTTCTCCCAGACTCCACAGTTTCTCCCAGGGCTGCCAGCACTGCCTGCCTTGTCCCAGCTGGGGGCAGCTGGGGGAGTAGCTGGACGAGCCCTGGCTTCTCCTGGGGCTGCTGGCTCAAGCTGTTCCCCCAGCTCCTTCTGCCAGCACTGCCCAGTGCCTGCCTATACACTCTATGGCTATATCTCTCCAAATCTCTCTGAATCAATTTGGAGGCTTCCAATTTGATTCGGAGAGATTAATGGGTCTCCTGATTCGATTCAGATTTGGAGATTCAGCCACTGAATTGGGCTGAATCTCCTCTGAATCAAATCGGCTACCAAAGCTTTGCACAGCCCTACTATATAATAAATCATTAGCCTTTTGGCTTTGGACTAGTATCATGCATAATTTTTACTGTGTACAAGTAGGTACAAAAGTGTTGCTCCAAATTGTGTTTAGGGAATATCTGTGCTAAAGCTTGCAGCAGTTTTTGGTTTTTGTTGTTTGTTTTCTTTTCTTTTTTACAGAAAGGTAAAATGTATCAAGTCTGGATTAAATAAGTTTATAGGTACCCATAGTACCTATAAGCAAATTACTATGGGTATGTTTATTTCCAAGTCAATGTTTTTTCATCCCCTGTGTTTCAAATTTGCTCCTCACATCCATGTGTTCAGGGAGGGAACAGAGCTGAAGCCAGGTCTGACATTAAGGGGAGAAAGGGCTGCAGGGGGAAGAAGTGGGGGGTCAGAGGGCAAGAGGACCACCTGACTTATCCTTCACCCCCCCGCCCCCCCCCCCCCCACTATTTTCCCTGCTATAGAAGTGGGAAAGTGATAAATTCAAGACAGACCTCCAATATTTAGATTAGTTATCTGGGAAAATATAACATATTTATACATTTTCCATATATATCTAATTATTGGGGTGGGGGGCATGTTAAATTCAGGTTCATCTTAGATTTATGTAAACATGGTGTATTCACATTTTATGTGCTTAAATATGATTATATAAATATGATGTGTAATATTTATTCTATGATGTATTTATTATATAAATTTATAGTATTTTATTATAGAAATAGCTATAACCTTACATATGTTGGTTTAATTAATTTATATATTTCAATCCTGATCCATTTTGTTTGGATACCTGTGTATATGTTCATGTCTTAGATCTAATACTATTGAAAAATAAAAGAGAGTTCAGTGATTTCAATTAATGCAGGTATCTAATAGTAATTTTACTAAATCAGGAGGTTGATGTATTTTACCTTTTGCCTTTATTTTTCTTAAAGCTGTATCATCTTTAATATTTTGTAAGCAATAAAATAAAAATATGCTGAACTCCATATATATTTAAAATGAATAAACTTTCTGGCATTTGCATGAATTGCAAGCCTGTGTTTCTCCTTGAAATAAATATTGACTAACATAATCCATAAATCATCCTTTATAAATACCCATTGCATCACCATTAATATCAAAGTTCTCTTGCAGGCAGGTTTGTTTTTCTTTTACAGTTTGAATTAATTTTCCCTGCAGAATTGGCTTGTACAAAATATCTTACTAACCTGCAATGTTTAATATTAAACTTTATGTGCCAACACAAAATGACTTTCAAGTGACTTGTCTTCAGAGTAAAAGATGAATGCATTGTAATTATATCTATATTCCTTGTTTATTACCAGCTTTTGTTGTGGGATGCCATACTGCTAGTTTTAAAAGGTAGAATCCTGTCCTAGGGTGAACATAAGGCTGGCAATTAAGGACTCCCTAATTTTAATTGGGGTTCCGCCTCTAACATACTCTGTGGCAGTAAGGAAGTCACACATTTTGTTTCTGTCTTGTTAAGGGAATGATAAGAATACATTGCTCTCATGGGAGCTGTGAAGATCAGTTGATGTTTTACAATACTTCAAACCTGAAAAGTGCTATATTGTGTTTCTCCTCCCCCCCCCCCCCGCCCCCACCAGGGCCCCCCACTTTCCTTCATTTTTATCACTCTAACTGGGATGAAGAACGAAGAAACTGCTACACTATCTGACTTCAAAGTCAGTGTCAGGGATACTTTTTCAGACAGCTGGTGAAGAGAGGCATAGCTTAGTCTTATGAGAACCGAGTTTAGCTTTCAAAAAGAGTTCTTTTGCTGGCCCAATGCCTGGAAAACAACAGCTACTCAAAAACTAGTTCCCCCACATCTCCCACTGAGATGTTCCACTGAAAATGAGAATAATTTGTTTATGCCAAAATCCAAGCAAAGCAGACGCATCTGCTGCCTTGGACTAGCCCACAAATGACATATGAGCAGGTTATTTCCCTGTTTGTACCATTTTCAGTGTTGTTTGTTTTGCAATATCACTCTGACATTATGAAACATCTGATGTAAAACAAGATTAGTGAATTTAATGTGGTATGGTGTATATTTAGTATATAAAGAAATTTTACTGAGACACTATAGTGTCTTAAGATATTATTATAGTGTCTTACTGTTTCTGTATTAATGTGTTTATATTAATGACAATTTTAGGTAAGCTGGAAAACTACTTGATCAAACCATTAACTTCATTTCTTCTTCCAGATTGACTTTTGAAAATTATTATGATTATTATTATTAGATTAAAGACAAAGTCTAAGCTTACCACAGTGCTTGAACAGCAATTGTTATGAGTCATCAGTATTCCAAATAGATTTTTTTTTATATTGGCTCTGCACCATGTTGTTTTCTTAAATAGATCCACAAAAATGTTTGTGGTTGGGAAATAAAGTGCATTTCTGCAGAAAAATTGCAAATAATTTGGATTTCACCAGCCAACCAGTCAGTGTGGTATATGCGAAGCTCAAATGACCTGAAAAAAAAACTATATTCCTTCCTTGTGGTAAATGGTAAGTAGCAGCTGGTGACCTGACAAGTCCACTAGGTAGTCAGTTCTTGTAACTGAACTTAACACAAAGATCCTGAATAAACATGTGCACCTAAGAACAAGCACATTGTTCTGGGTGTTTGTTAATCCTTTAGGAGAAAAAATCAGTTTGTTACATAGAGAATTTCAGGTCTCAAATGTTTCATTTATTTTTAAAGTGAGACTCAGTACATTCTGCAGAGCCTGGCATGCTGAAATGTAAAAAAAAAAAAAAGTCTTCCTCCAAAAGGGGAAAAAAATAATCCACTTCATTTTGCATTATGTAAAAGCTTAGATTTCTGGGCCCTACAAAATAGTAGTTCAATATATTAATAAATATATTCATTTTAACTTTGTTAGAGATTGAAAGGAAGAAATGACACCCATATGAGACGTTAACAACCCAGATGCCAGTAGAGTAAAAGTTACAATGGATGTAGATCTTTATCTGTCCCTTCTCACCTTGTTTCTAGTATTTATGACATAGCATGACCTTCTACAGATGAATAGTAGATATCAGCTGTGTTTCTCAAATAACTGATAGAAATAACGATGGTCACTAATTGCTGCCAATTCTGTTTCTTTATTTTGAAACTCTGACCTATTAATGGATGGTCCGACTGCATTATGACCTTTATACTTTTTGAAAGATAACATATTTGAAAAATGAATCCAGACTACAAAACCACATTTTGTCTATCTTCCAGGAAAAATGTGCATGTTTTTTAGATAACTGTGTTACTGGGATGATAATCTGGGTGTATTAAAGTTTGAGATCAACTAAAGCAGTTCTTTTTTTAAAATAGAATAGGGAGTATTGAGGGAATAACAGGTATTGAGCTTTTTCCTAGAGAATGAGAGAACCAGTGGTTGAAAATTCATAATGTGAATATGAAAATTCCTCCCATGCTCTGTTTTTCAAGGAAGACATATGTAACAGTTTGTCCTACATCTTCACATAAATATTTGGAACAAGACACCCACCAGAAATTCTCCCCAGTAGCCAGAATTAAGCTTGCATAGTGTCATTAAAAAAACCCACAGAGACACACACACATTAGGAAGAATAATTCACTGTTAATTCTAAATACATAATCAGTTTCTAATCAATTGAATAATTTTGATGAGGAAGATAGGGCATCATTTTCTTGTTTCTGTGATTCAGTAGTTTCCTATTAGGAAATGCTAGTTTATGTTGTTTGATAGTGTAACAAACAAATTATTTTGTAGACAGGTTTGGTATCAAACTTTTATCAGTTTAGCTTTCATTTACATTTATTTCCAGGTAAATTCTACTAACTACTGGTAGCTTTCATCTGTTCAAACTCTAGACACTAAGCCTTCTTTGAACAGTGTGATGAAGCTTTTTTTTTTCCTCTGTAGAAGTGGGGAGGAGAATGAGGCGAAATGGGGGGAAATGAACTTAAAACAGAATTAACATTTATACCAGATTGAAGAGAAAGTAAAAAAAAAACCATGTCTTATGCAATAATACTCTTTCACAAATTCATAAATTGACACTAAAGCCACTAAAAACAAGAGTAAGATGCAAAAATTTTCCATCGCAGCACTTTTTAGCGTTCATGCACTAACCATTAAGTTTGAAGCATACTGTAGGCCATACGCAAAAGACTTCTTTTTATGGGATTAAAAGGTGATTGCTTTTAAATTACACTCTAAATAGGCAAACAAAATGAATACAGGCTTAATGCAGTCTTAATTCTAGATAGCGAGTACCAGCCTGTATAATGTTCATTAGTTTAGACTCAAAGGGGTATTTTGTGGTTGCCATGAATAAATAAATAAAACTTACATAAGTAAATGAGGAGGCTCAAATTATACAGCTGTTAATGGAATATATGATTGCAGTATGTTTTGGTTAATTAAAGATCTTCCTGCTTTTAATATTTAATCAATTACGGCATGATACAAAATTTAGAACTTACCATTTTTATAACTTTACTTTCCAGTTGTTCTACACTTACGTGCTAGTTTCAGGTTTTGGTTCTTTTTAGCAGTAATAACTGAGTACAGTTTACAGCAAAGTCATGTATGTGAAATACCATGTGGAATCCTGCCATTTCCTACCCATTATTAAGGAGTAGCTTTAGCCCCAGGGACACTCAGCATGTGGTGCGTGAGGGTTTTACTTTGATATAAAGTCAGTCTATGTGAAAATTTCTCCATGTAGGGAAGGAATCCTTGCCCGGTGTAGACCTAACATAATGTGCTGTACAGACCTTCTGTTTTATTCCAAAGGAAGTATATCCTAAAGCACTGTCTAATGTACTAGAGTTCTAGGAGGAACTTTTATAAACAGGCTTAAATTAACACTGTTCCCCCTCCTCAAACATCAAACAGGAGTGATGTGGCCTGCATCACATTCAGGCTTCTTTGTCTCCTAGCCTAAGTGATCCATTACCCATTTACAGATGGCTCAACTGGTGAAAGATTTAGCCTGAGTCCAAAGTAGGGCTGAATTCACATCTCCATAGGTAGATCAAGAAACATTGGGCATTTATACTCGTATCTCTTAGTTCTTGGATGCGCCAGAGATCTGCTGCTTCAGAACAGGCTTGATTAATCGCACAGGAGCTGACACGCACTGCGTTGTGATGCTTGCGGTTGTATAAGTGGAAAAACATGTGCCAGCGCAGAGAAAATGGTGGTGGTGCACTTTTGAACTAAAGTACCTCTGAGGTGGTACCAAGCACACCAACGCTTTTCAAAGCACCCCGAGCTGCAGTGCCTACACATGTGAAAATGCCCTTAATGTTCAACTGTTCTGCTATAGCAGCCCTGAGGCTGTTGTAAATTATGAAGGGCTCCTCCCCATCCCTAGCTGTCCCATGGATTGAAGAAATGTGGGGTAAAGTGTGTACAAAGGTGGGGTAAAATGTGTGTCAGCCATTCCTGAAGATCATTGATCTTTATCTAAAACAATTTTTACACATTTTTTTAAAATTACAATATTATTGTTTTAGCCTACTTGGAGCAAAAAGTCATACTCTAAAGACATTAAGAGTAACATGATACTGACAAAAATGTGTAGTGTGAAATTTATTTCTTGACAAGAGGGATATTCCTGCCAAATATCTTGTCTGAAACTTTTTTATTTACTATCTTCTAAACTCTGTTGTTTTAGCTGGTAAATAGAGAGAATTGGAGACTGATATCACATACTGATCAATCCGCATTTATGATCCTACAGCTTTCTTACAGTTATCTCTGCTGATCAGTTCTCATTTGCATTAGCTACTGAAGTTTTAATCCTACTTAATGTGAACCCAGTTGTGTCTAGTGCAGGGTTTTACATTAGTAATCAATAAGTAATAGTAAGACAATTATCTTTACACTGTAAGCCTTTTGGGGCAAATGGTCCCTTTCAAGGTACCTTAATAGAGTGGGACTTGATCTTTCAGTCCTTTCAGAAGTATCATAACATAGATAATTTCTTCTTTTTTTTTATTTAAAAAATGTGTATCATTTTACAAGAGCAAAATAAGGAAATTATAAATGATGAGACTGAAAAACGTTCTCATGAGTCTTTCTTACAGTATGGGGGAATAAATCCATTTTGAAATATATATGAACTCTTGGGTTTAGAAATAAAAGTGAGGTTGGTGAGGTAGTGCTGTACAGTAATAATGTGATATATTTTAAATTTAGCACCTTTCAATGAGATTCACATATGGATATAGATGTTTATAATGTTTTCAGCTTGAAAAATACTACTAGGATTATAAGAGATATTTCCAGATGCATATGAGAAGGAAAAAGTACTAACGGTGATAGAACCTAGATACTTACTCCTGGCCATGATAGTCGTTAGACTTCTTTTCCAAATACTCACTGACCCAACAAGAGGTGATGCTAGGGTTTGATAAGTAGTGAAGGCATTATAGAACAGCTAGCCAAAGTCAAATGGAAGAGTAAACAAAATTGCAGCTGCTACATCAGTTCTTGATTGCAAATAGGGACACTTCAAGAAATCGGAGGAACTAGTTACTGAACTTCAGTAGACTGAGAAGACCAAGAACTTGGATATGGGAGCCACTTGGATTTTGTCTGAGGTGCAAAAACTATCCAGAACTTGTAGGGAAGAGCACTAGATCCAACTACATAAACAAACACCTTTAAAAAAATATTAAAAATTATATTTATGAAGAATCAAATTATCCAACAAGAAATGAAAAAAGTTAGGCTGATTAGCAAAATTAGAAAAAAATCAGTTTGATTATCCATATCTTAGAGGTTACGAAGTGTATGGCTTAAATGTGAACAGATTATCCAAAATACATTAAAACAAATAGCAAAATTGTTTTTATCCACAAGAAAATAAGAAGCTGGGCCACTCTAAAGTAAGAATGAGCTAGAAATCAAGGGTAATCTCAGTATGGACTCCAAAACTAAATGAACACTTTGCCTCAGTTTTCATAAAGAATAAAAAGGGGGAAAATACATTGCAGACATAAAAAAAGCCCTTTACTGGAAAAAGTGATGTGTTACTTTGAGCCAGCTCTGCAGTGCCTGTAAAGATCTGGCACTTTAGTGGGGCTTTTTGGTGCTTTAAGTTAAAACTGATTTAACAGGTATTAGATTAGAGAAAAAATGCCCTGCTAAAGCACCTGATCTTTACAGATATTGGGCAAGCTGGGTACAACTAAGGTGCTTCCTTTCTTGGGCATGCATGGGGCTTGGCATGGGAGCACATCAAGTTTAATGTAAACCACCATGGATTTGGTTTTTATATGTCTGGAAGCAGCCCCAGAAGGCTAACAGGAACAAGGTTATGGTAATGGAAATTAACATTTCTAGGGCAGAAACAAAAATCAAGAGCTTAATTAGTCCAGTTATATATATATATATATATATATATATAAATATATAAATATATATATATATATATATATATATATATATATATATGTCTGTGCATTTTTAGGGGACTTTTTATGACTGGAAATCATTTTTGAGTTGCTAGGGATGAAATTTAGCCTAGTCACTTTACTAATTTTGGTACTTGGCCACCCTCTTTAAAAATGGTGGCCATAGATAACAAAGTGAATGTGTTGATTACTTGGTACCTATAAGGCTGATTTGTTATTTTTATAAATGACTTCTTTTGGAATAACCTACAAACTTCTTTTGTCTTGTGATGAGTAATTGCCCATTGTTTGGCAGCTCTCAGCTTTAAATGCAATATAACAGCATTACTGACCACTTAGCATAGCAAAAAAATGTAGAAAAGGAATATGACTGCTATCTACTAATTCAGCAAGGATTTAAATACCAGGGCAAGAGAAGATCTTTTTAATTTAAGGACCAAGTCTGCATAAGGAAATCGGCATAAACTAGAAATTAGAAGATGTCTTCTAACCACCACATCAGTGCCTTTTGTTCACTGTGGCCTTCCAATAGAAGTTGTGACTATCCAAAAAATCTAACTGGTTTCAGATGGAGTTTAAACTGTATAGACTGAGTAAAAGGTATAAACTGATTGGTTTATAAGAGGAATTATGATGTGCTTGTCTGTGACAGCAGAGGACAGGACTTCATGATCCAGGAAGTCCATTTGGTCTCATCTATTTAACCTCTCAGATAAGCCTCAGAATTAAACTCCACCCATTCATACCCATTCCATTTATCTGGTTCTAGAAAGTATGCAGTGAAGATGGGCTATGAGCAGTTCTGAATGGCTTTGGAGTATCTTTTAAGTATGTGCTCTCTGTCTCAGGAGTGCATGCAAGTAGCAGCTCCTGGGGTGGGGGTAGGAAACAGAAGCCAGAGTGGGGAAGAGGATCCTGGAAACCTCAGTGGCAGCAGTTGTAGATTTGGAATAGAAGTGGCTCCTAGGATGGATCCTGAAGACTGCCCATTGGACAGATCTAAACTAACACATGACACCTCTTCTGGATTCAGTGTCTTACTCCTTGTAGTTTCTTAAGTAAATCCCTTATCTTCTAGTTTACTTCCCAAAATATATTTATACACACCTGTCTCTGTTTTCAGCTTCCCTAAACTGTATATATTACATTTTGTATCTCTTTATTTTTTCATGCCTTTGTATGCTTTCTTAGAAGGCTTTCTTTAATAGCTTTTTTTTTTTTTTTTTTTTAATAGTGGGGAACTCCAGGATGCACATGATTCTGTAAATGTGCCGAACGTATATCTGGAGGAATTATCACTTAGCTATAATACTGTTTTGTAAACAACACATCTCTGTATAGTGGGTTTTTTTTTTTTTAATTTGATAACATCAAATTGTAAGCTCAGACCTATTATATCTATATATTGTTTCATATTGCTCCTCTGTAACCAGCAATACCCCCCTGTTGTACTTTTGCTTGATATCAGTATTACTTAACATTTATCTAAATTGAATTTACTGGTATTTTTGCTCATTTTTTCTGAGTATTTTCTACAGTTTCATTCTGACATTCAATGGGAATATCTACATGAGACACTATGCAGTAGACTAATTATATGTGCAGTAAACATCTCACTACCTACACATGTACCCCTATTTGGCTGGAGTAAAATAATTTACTCCATAGCAGTAAATACAAGTGCTATCCCACTGTGGAATAAAAAACTCTATAGCAGCACTGGAGGGGCTGGCTGGGACATGAGGGTTCTTCAGTGCAGAGGCTGCCTGCCAGCTAGTCCTATCCTGAAGCACCTTTGTGACCCAGCCAGCACACAGGGTCAGGGGGTGCAGCCCTGGGCTGGCAGGCTGAGCTCCCCTTCCTCCTCCCAGGGGTCCCCTGCCAGCCATGGCCACTCCACCCTGTCTCAATGTGCTGCATTTGCATGAGCACATGGAAAATTTGAAATATTTCATGAGGTAATAAAATTCTGGCCATTACTTTATAGCTGTTTTTCTAGTTCTTGTTTGCTTACATTTCAGCAGATCGATTTACAGTGTATTTTCATTAAATGCAGGGGAGTATTAGTACCATTATATGAGGTATTTGGTAATAGATGTTCTGAAATTCTGTGTACATTTCTGCTCACCGTTGGCCAATCAAACTGGAATAAGTCCAGATAAGAGCAAATACTATGATCAAGGAAATGGGGCAAATCTTATGAGGAAACAAAAAGAGCTTGGCAAAATAGTGATGATTTCTGTGTATAAATACTTTGAAGATAATGGTAACTACCAGAGAAAGGAAAGAGTGTTTTAAGCTGAAGCACAATATTGGTCCAAGATCAAACGAATATCAACAGGCCATGAATAATCTGAACATTAGGTCTCCAGCCATCCAAGAACCAAGGTTCTGGAACAGGCAAAGTTTCATTGTTTAACAAACAGGGCAATTTGAAATGTTTGCATGCACTTGACTTGATGACAAAAGGCGTCCCTTCCAGGATTACCCAATTGGATTGACTGCTGCAAAATCTAAAGATCGTTCATTAAAAAAAACAACACACAAATTGCTGCAGTTTCCTCATTGTTTATCATGTATGTCCTTGTTACTGTGGCTAGGGATAAACATTACACACAAACCGGTTTAAGTGTTCAGAAACTGGTTTAAACCTGTAAAAGAACAGATGTTCAGTGTGTATAAACCCATTTCAGAATGGCCAAAACAAGTTTGATATAAACCTGGTTGAATGTAGTAGCACATTTAATTGATTTTACTTAAACCGGTTTATGCAATGTCTGTCCCAGACCCCTTCCTGGTTTAAGTTAAACCAGACTCTTTCAGCGTCATGGCATGCTCTCTGGGCTGGGCTCACTGCTCCAGCCCAACCGGGCTGGCCCTGTCCCTCTGCTCTTGAGCCTGAGCCAAGACAGGCAGGGGCAGGATTCTAGTTAGAGAGGTCTTCAATTCCCCTCTCCCTGTGCCACCATCAGGGACCCGAGCCGGGTCTGCTGGGTGCTCCCTGTTCACTGCTGCAGCAGGGGCCACTATGAACCTGAGGCAGAGGAGGGCAGGGAGGAGGGTTAGTCTTCCCTCTACCCCACTGGCAGCCAGGTCTGCCTGCCATCACTGCTGCGCTCGCTCCCTGTGGGGGGGGATAAGCCCTCTGCTGTCTCCTCTCCCAGATGCTGGAGGGGAGGGGGAATAACCCCTACCCCTGCCCCCCCAAGAGGCCCTGAGGGCTGGCATATGACTGTGCCCCCACCCAGCTCTTGCAGTGGGAGGGGGCAGGGCCCTTGGTGGGGGCAGCAATACATATCATAATGTCAGGGACCACAAGCCCCTTTCTGATGGGGAGGGAACCCTCTGTGGGGCTGGCAGAGCTGTGGTTAACTGCACACAGCAGCACCAGGGCCACCACCACTATGGCCCACAGCAGCTTTCCTTGCCCCGCAGCACACACCCCCCCCCCCGCAATCCCATCACTCACCTCTCACTACTCCAGTGGCTGGGCACATGCACAGCCAGATACTGCTGGCTGGGCAGGCCAGTGGTGGGGCTTTGTCTAGCCTCTGGTGGGTCCCTCAGTTCTGTTGGGCCAAGGAACAACTCCCTGGGCACACAGCTGGGTTGGGGCTGCTCCATGACAGGACTGCCTTTCTAGGCTCACCCGTCTGGGCTGAGCAGTGGTTACACAAGACAGAAACTGCTGCTCATCGCAGGGGGAAAAGTGGCCTCTCCCCCTTCCACTGCTGGTACTTCCAAGTGCAGCTGCCAGAAGCCAGCACCAGGCTTCCCTGCATCTCCACTGCATCACTGCCTCTGGGCTGCTCCGCAGGGCAGTGGTGGCAACAGAGCAGACACAGGGCAGCTTGGTGCTGGTTTTGGGTTGCTGTACCAGGAAGCACTAGCAGCGGGATAGCAAGGGGCCCCTTTTGCCTCTGCACTGAGCAGCAGTTTCTTTTTCCTGCCACTGCTGCTCAGCCTGGATGGGCAAGCCTGGAGCTGGTGTGAGGAGCATGGGGTTGGGGCTACGCATGCTGGTGCCCACCTGCACTGTGGGGTTGGGGCTGGTGGCAGCAGCAAAGGAGCTGCTGTTGCTGGGCTGCCTAGAAAGGCAGTCCCAACACAGAGCAGCCCCAGCACAGCTGCGTGGCCAGTGGGTGGCGCCGTGGCCCAGCAGGTGGTTACTTTAAATGGAAATATCTGTGACCATGTACTATAGTTTCTAAAATCAAATATTCTACTTAATTTATACAGTGTTCTTAAAAAGATTTTCTACTTGATGACATTTATTACTGCATGTCACATGGTAATTTCTGTTACAAAAAGTATCAATCATATATGTATGTCTCCATTGGGCAATATATTTAGCTTTGATTTATAGACTGTGGCATTTGGAAAAGAGAAAATTGATATAATTTTTTTCTTGTCTAAATAGAAGATTAATATTTCTACTCCAGAGAAAAGTGTAGCATGAATTTTATGTATTAACGATAACACAACAGCATCTTGACTTCCTAAAGCTCTTGAAGCTTATTTGATGTCCGCTACTTGAAACACATTAGACAAAATGTACTGTCATTTTAATTGTTTCTATTATTGAATATTGGATTTAGTGGGCTAAAAGGAGCTAATAAATTACCTCTGTAGGCAGTTTGCTGTAGCTGTTTTACTATAATCTGGGGCAGATCTGTATATGAAAGATTTAGTCATAGAAGAAAAGAGGCACATAACATTTTTAGAATAATTTCATTTATTTAAAAAAAAAATAAAATTGTTCTAACTGTCTAGAATTTGGCAGAGAAATAGATAGCTTGGAAGGTGTTATGAAGAACTCCCATATATGGAGAGTATCAGCCCAAACTATTCAGATTATTCACATCTTTTTATCTTTAATCCACATTCCCCATAAAATTAACCTTTTGGAATAATACATTTTACCAATCATGTTGAATAGGTTAAAGGTAGATTAAGCATTAGTTATTACTCCCATTTAATTTCACTCTTTGAAAATACCAGAATGATTGAAAAAAAATGTTCAGAACATGAAATAAGTGAGATTTAGGGTGTAAGTAGCCTACAGTGACTACAGCTCATGTAGAGAACTCCAGTTGGCTTATAACTAGCTAGCTCATGCTCCTAGTAGGATAGCAATAGTAGCTCCAGCTACCAGTATCTGCTCTACCTAGTTTAAATCAGTCTTGGGTATTGGTTACATAAGCTAAAGTCACAGCAGTTCTGTAGATGTACCCTGACATTATTGCATGGTTTCTGCAGAAATGAATAAGTACTTTGTAGCTAGGACATATTGCTATCAAAAAGGGACAAAAAGTAGCAGAAAAGTTCCCCTGTGAGTCATGGGAAATCCACAGACATTGTAGGTTTGCTTTTACCCTGGATTATATGATTCTTTTCCAATGCTTTCAGCTAAATGTTTTCAGACTCTGCTCTTTGCCTCTTGAGATGTGTGGATGTGGCTGTAGGTAGAAGAGAACAGATCTGGAAAGAGAAATCATGCTGTGCATGATACACTCCAGATTTGTTTGTATTCTTTTCCTGGTTCAAAACAACAGTATGTGTGCTGTAAAGTATACCCCTTAGATTAGGTGTTGGCAACATTGTCTGGTGACAGGCTCAGATCTGAGGTAGGCTGGCATAGGAACCCACTGTTTCTTCCTGCTGCAGTGTGGCACAAGGAGAGACCCCTTTCCTCTGAAACCCGCTTCACCCAGCTGTGGTGTGGTGGATAGAGCCCCAACTCCATTGAATCTCCTGTTGCTTGCTGCAGTGTGGTATGTGCTGAGCATCTCATCACTGAATGCCACTGAAGCCATGCCTTCATGGGCCAGACCCAAGGGTTCTGTGGGATGGATCCAGTGCACAGGCTGCAAATTACCATCCCCTGTCTTAGATTGATTAACCCAGCAGTCAAACCGCAATTTTCACTGCCCCCTGGTTCCACAGCCTATGGGCCTCTCTTTTCTTCACTAGGCTGTCCTGGATTTTCCTGCTCAGCTAAGAGGGTTTCTTTGCTTTTTTGCCCCCCATTATGTGGACTGGGGTAGTCTTTTTTTTGTGCCTGCAGGATTAGTCCCTTGAGAAATGCCCACCCTTCCTGGACTCCCATCTCTGCAAGGCTATTACCAATCAGTCCCTCCCTAACTAATTTCCTGCATTTACCAAAGTTGGTCTTCCTGAAGTCCAGCACTTCTGCCGTACTAGTTATCTTCCCCACCTTTTGCCAAATAGTGAACTCTATCCCCTAGGTTACCTTGTACCTGCATATCTTAAAAGGATTTAACATGTTGGAAAGGTAACGTGTAACAGCAGCCTCATATCTGGTTATGGTTCTTCCTGTTTAGAGCTGGGACACAGAAATCCTGCAGGATAGAGAAGGTCAGTTCTGGCATACTCATAATTGTTCAGGTCCTCATGTAATCATTTGCACCAGTATTAAATTATTAAACTGATATCAAATCAATATCATAGCAATTTGCACTCACTTGCTGTTGGTGCAAATGACTACACAAGATAAAGGGCAGTGGTGTAACAGTCTATTATTATAGCATCTCTTTCTTCCTGGATAAAGACAGAAAAACCTCCATTTTAGAGCTGTTGGTGCTACTTGTAAGAATTACTGAAAATTCATTTTAAAAACATAATCAAAGTTTTGTTAACTTTTAACTTGTAAAATGAGTCTGTTTAGCTTTGAGTTGAAATTTGTATGGAGTTTGAACTTGCTTCCTATTTTCTCCTGATTATTCTGTTCAATTACATTGTTTTCATTGTGCATTACACTGATGGAAAGGCAGTTATTAAAGCTTTGTTCCACGAACCATGCATTTTTTTCCTTGCATGTGAAATGAAAAATGCAAATACCAGAAGCAATAACAAAATGGGAAAAGCTTTACTTCCCATAAAATGTGAGGTTGAAAGGCCTCCAGAGCACTTGTTTTGCTAATAACAGTTTTGAATTATTTACTTGCTTTTGCATCAAATAGATGTGTTGTGAAATTATGCGATAAAGGCACATTTAAATTAAAGGTTAAACTACTTTTCCTTTAAAGGCTATGTGCTATATAGTTATTGTTATTTTTCATTCATGCTGAATTTCTTAGTTAAAATAGCTCTGCATTAATGTTGTTCTTTTCTTCTTTACTTCTAAAAACTAACTTTGTGTTATACTTGGGAATACATTTGTTTTGAAATGTCATAGATTGCACCACCACTCAAATTATATATATTTTTTTTTTAAACTGATGTGCATTTCAGAAGTTCTGCATTCCTGCCAAGGGAAGCATTATGTTTCCTTGGTGATTTGATTCTAACTATGGATAAATGATGAAAAAACCCCAGCTGTTCTAACCTCTTTCTTTCATTTCTTATAGTGATTCAGTTTCCCTCTTAAAATCTGTCTGCATATAGAAGAATGGACTGCTACCTTTGAGATTCCTACACCTGAATACATTGAACATGATACCCTATACTGAAATATGACTGATGTCACATTTTGAGTAGGGTGTCTCATAAGATGTGTCATAGTATGACTTGTAGATCATTTGGAAAAATGGTTGCCAGCAAATGCACATTGGACTTGATAGCTTGGGAGGCACCTTCTAGACCTTTGTCCCTCTATGCTGATTTCCTGAAATTGCATAGTTTGAGGCTATTGCTTTAGTAATATTCCCCCACCCCTTTGCATATAAATGGAAAGTCACAGAGGTTGTAATTAAATAGGATTCTTTCTTCTGAGAAACTCCCATCCTCATTGGTGTTTGTGGATGTAAAGTTCAGTTTAGAGGAAGTTGAGACCATTGCCTTTTTCACTTGTGTTCACTCTCTTAGTAACTGTAGCAGCCACCACTTCATTTCTTCGTGCAATTATGTGTAGGTACAAGGGAGACAAGTAGGTTTCCATAGACATAAAATGAAGTGAGCAAAAAGGTAAAAACAGTAGTATTTTGTGTCAGGGTTTTCACTGCATTATATAGATGTAGATTTATTGGCTTAGTTCTGATAGAGAAAATCCCTCAGCTCTGTGCGATATGATGCATTTATTAAAAAGCATTTTTAAACATAAGCAGCACTTAGCATGCTGACAGCCTGTTTCAAATACCAAGACTTATGTTAATTAGTTTGATAAATATGGTACAGCACAATATGTTACAAGAGTAGAAAAGTAAAATAAATCTATTATTTATCCATATTAAGTTAAAATATTCTGAAGTTGTTAGCCTATGCTTCTACTGACTTGTGTTGGGAGGAGGCAAGAGGAACTAAAAACATCTCAGCCTAGTCTTTGGCAATTCAAATGTGTGCTGAACATGACTATGTTGAGGTATATATTAACATATATTTATGTATTGATTTTGGTATTGATATATATTGAATATGTAAATACTCTTAATGGTATATTTTGTACAGGTGCACTGATACATCAGTCCATATCATATCAGTACCAATAAAAGGGATATTGACATTATTGGCAATCAGCTTTTCTTAGCTGATGTGGCCAATGATGTCATTAGTAAATGACCCATGTATGCACATGGCCACAGTATACACACAGCCAGTCCAACAGCCTAGAGAGCAGCATCCAGCTGGTAAATCTGTTGGGGAAAGGGGCATGGGGGGCAGATTGAAGCCCCCATAGTGAGGGCAGGAGTGGGGCTGGGGCAGGGACAGGGGCAGGTACTGCCCAAGTGGGATGGGTTGCAGAATGGAGCTGCAAGCAGCTTGTCTGGTGGGTTGGGGGGGGGGGCGAGCGGTGGCTCCTGTCACTCTGCGCCCCCCTGGGGAGGGATGGAGAACATGACCCCCAGATCTGTGCACACAGTGAGAGGAGGCTGCTGCTCTGGGAGGGGCTTATGGGGGGAACTATGGCAAATTCTGGGGTGGCTGTAGCCCACCCTATACCCCCCTCCACCCAGAGCTGGTACTGCCGCCTGCCCCAAGTACAGCCCCAGCCCAGCCCCCCCCTGCTGGGAAGAGCCCAGGACTGCCACCATCCACACCCTGCAGCAGCAGCCCACCCTTACCCTGCTCACAGCTCTGGGAGGCACATGCCTCCCTTTGCCTCCCTCAGGGGTGCATGCAGCAGTGAGAGCCAACCCCCACCCTGCAGCCCCTGGATGAGCCATTTGCGGCTCTGTCCCATGCCCTGCCCCAACTGGGCAGCAGCTGCCCCTACCCTCCCTCACTGTGGGGGGCCTCAATCTGTGAGGGGGCCCCTATGCCTCTTCCCTCCCCTCCCCTCCTTATCACCAACAGACATACCAGCCGGCCACAGCTCTCCAAGCTGCTGGCCTTGCATATTAGCAATTGGTATCAGTGGATATGGCTCATTAATAATTGGCCATTAGTATCAGCCCAACAAATCTTTATTGGTGCACCCCTAATATTTTGGACATTTCATATAATGAATAACGAGCTGTTCTGTTATATTTTTCTAGTCAGGAGGAGTTATTTTTTTTAGTGCCAGTGATCAAATTCGTTCTGGAGTGATTTCAGCAGTCATGTTTAAAAACTCAAATATAAAAATACTACTATATTTTCACTTCTTTGATGTGTTCTCCATATTTAGTATGTTATGTATTGGAAAACTAGAAAGGAAAGTGATTTTAAATGTCATGTTTTTGTTGAAACTTCCTCCTTACACTGCTCTGTTACAGGGTAGACTCTTTGTGGTGTTACTAAGATATATCATGTTGTTTGTTTAGCATCTATCTTATTCCTGATATGCCAGAGAGTGATGTTAAACATCTGCTGCTGTCATTAACTCAACTGTAGTTTTTAGTGGTGAGCACATCTGAAAAACAGGCCCATAGAAAAAGAAAACACTTGAAAATCCAGTAGGGATTTTGCCTCTTTTTTTTAAGTACTACCTACTTGCATATTATGATCATCATGAAAAAAGTGGATTTTTAGGAGACTTGATAGACTGGTAGAGAGAAGATTCTGTGCTTCAGGATTGTGTGTGTAATAAATATATGGCCAGGGACCCAATAATATAACTTTCTCTTAATACAGCAATATGTTGCTATTTTAATTTTCATTCTTAATAGGAAGTTTGTTAAAGAACCACAGGTAGCCCTTTTAAATCACCTGTGAAATATCCTCTGTCCATATTGTAAAATATTTCCAAATATTTATCACTGAAATAATATTTTTCCACATCAGTATATTTTACAAATATATAAATGAGTCCTAATGATGTGCTAAGTAATTGCTTTTCCAATTTTACAGACAACTAAGTAACACAAGAGGAAAAAGTGACCTGTCAATAATAATAGAAAGTGTCAGAATTGGAGTTCAGTATTCCTGTTTCCAATTCCTCTGTTCAAACTACTGTATTTTTCATACCTCTCTCTCTGTTAAAAAATGTGTATATGCATGTACGTATTAGATGTTCCAAACTGATTCTGTAGATAGTATTTTTTTTAACTATCTAACAATAAGGATACACTATCTCACTCACAATATGAAAGATGTGTCTTCAGTTTTTTTCCAGTTTGCAAACTTATTTGATTGTCAAATATCAGTAATTCTCTATTCCTTAGAAATCTCTGAGGCTGTTCTTCCTTTTCAAAAAATCTACTCTGTTATTCTGGTCTTTTGTATCTAAATTATTGATGCTCTCCAGTTCTGTTGGATCCTAAGTTACTTTTTGCCATTTATGTGACATACTTTCCCAAATAAGTCATCAGGACATAGCATGACCTAACCTACGTAAATTATAACCCAACTCAGTGGGCATGTCTACACATGCTATTACTATGCATGAATAAACTCTGGAGCTTATTGCAAGTATTTGCAAGTATTTATAACTCCTGTTGCAGAGTTCATTAATCTACTCTGGCCTTATAGGGATGCACGTGTAGATGTGTGACATTTACTGTGTAGCTAATTAGTCAACTGCACAGTAAATGTCTCATATAGATGTACCCAGTTTCTCCTACTTTTTGAAATATAATTAAAACATATATTTCATTTAAACTATAACATGTTTCAATGGAATAATGTTTCAGCACTTTCCTAAACTATATCATAGATGTTTCAGCACTTTCTTGGCGGACACAGTGATTTGTATATGTTCCTATAATGCATTTTAATTTCTTTTTCATTTGGAAGAGTTTTGTGAATGCACTGTTTCTTATTGTTTTCAAATGTCATTATATGGAAAAGGAAATGTTTTACTCATAGAAGAAATCTGGTAAAATTAATTTAGCAGTGCTCTTGCGGTGCATAATTTGCAATCATATTTTCCTGATGGATTGTAAATTCTATATACATACCTACCAAATTCACGGCAGAAGTGGGGCGTGCATTCACTCCTTTAATCTTGCATGTTCCCCTGCACACTGCCCCTCTTCCCCCCAGTCACTTATTGGCAGAGAGGTCCCACTGCTCGCTACTACCCACTCTCTGCTCACTCCTGATTGGCAAGGAGGTGAAATCCTCCATTTTAAATATTGCACCATTTTTGCCTCCCTCCATTGATTGGCTAAGGAACCCCAGCAGCCCTGCTGTTTGCCGCTGATCAGTGGGGAGGTAAAAATGGTGCTATATTTAAAACTGCAGTTTTTGCTTCCCCATCAATCAGGAGTGACTGGGGAGTGACCAGCTGTGAGCAGCAGGGCCACTCTGCTAATCTGTGGGGAGGGGGGCCTGCAGGGGAACCTGCAAGATTGAAAGAGCTTCCATGCACCCCACTTCCACTGCAAATTTGGTAGGTCTCTAGTTATACGTATTCTTCTGAGGTTGAGATTACATATTACTACAATGTTAAGTGTGTTTAGCATGCAAATGATTGCATATTGAAGCTCATTAAAAAGTGATAAGTGCCCTCTAGATGTCATAAAGTTATGCCACTTTGGGTGAGGATTATCTTTTAGCTGTACTATCCAGCTAGAGTTAAGTTACTTCTGGCAGTTCAAGTGAAATAAAACCACCAATTTGTGGTCCTCGGGTACCCCAGGAGGCACCACTCCTAGATGGACTAGATATCATCCAGGACTCTGCAACACTAGACTGACAGCTGGGGACTTCCAAGCAGCAGGTGAGTAGGAAGGGAAGGGAAAGAGGTGAAGGTCGTAAAGGGAGACAAAGGAAGGGGGGCATGGGTAAAGGAGACAGACATAGAGGAAGAGGCAGGGGGAGTGGGAGAGCTTCTGGGCTGCTGCAGGACAGGGGCAGGTGGACCTGGCAGCTCCCTGTGCCCCAGCTCAAGCCCACACTGCCCCTGCCAGGCCCCATAGGTAGCTGCCCAGCAGCTCCCCATGGGGGAAGGAGGGCAGGCAGCCATGAGTGTGCCTAGCAGGTCCTCACAGGTCCAGAAAAGTGCCAGTCCTGCAGCAGTCCAACAAATCCCTGCTTCCCTCTTGCCCTCTATCATAAGGAGCTGCAGGGCAGCTTTGGGGCCCAGGAGGGGCTGGATCCAGACATGTGGGGTTGGCACAGACTTCCAGGAGTCTAGGAAAAGGCAGGAAGGGGGAACTGTTTCCCCCTACTGATGTGCATTGTTGCTGCTCTTGAGATGATTGATTGGGTCAGCAGGGCAATGGGCATGGAGGAGCAGGGTGGCAGGAGTGGAAGGATTGATCGAGGGTGTGGGAATGATCTGAGGGTCAATAGGTGGTAATTCGAGGAGTGGAGGGGGCAACTGGGGGACTGTATCGAAGTGGCATGGGTGGGTTCCTTCTCCCGCCCCCAGCCTATAGTGTGTTAGAGAACCAGCAAGCAGGGCAGACTTGTCTTAGCCATAACCCCTGCTTGCCAGCCCTCTAGTGGCAGATCTGAGCAGGGCCCATTTGAGAGGATATTAACTCTTAAATGTCTGACTGCTCACAGCATTGCTATCTTTAACACAGTCTAATATTTCTTAGATTTAGCACATGCTAATGGTAATGTGTAATCTCACTCTGAGAGTTAGAAGGACATTTCCATCTTTATGTATAGCGTCATCCTGATCAATAAATCATGTTTCCATTGATGTTAAAAAGGAAAGCAAGCATAGTTGCAATGAGCAGATTTGTCACTCAAGAAATCTCCATGTGCTCCTTTGTCATCATCTGAACACAGACACATATCAGATGTGTAAGTAAATATTCAGATGAGAAGATGATGGGACCAGATGTACATGACAAGTGTTCTATCCTTGGTCAATTGATATCTCTTATTAAGTAGGACATTATTTCTATTTCAAAGACATTTATCAGCCTTTCTAGAAATTTTTGTCTCTGTTTTCAGAACGTAATGGTCATGTACTCATCTTCCCTGAAAAATGTTAAATTAAACAGAAATAGTCTTCTTTTGGGTTATTTGATTTCTATAATACTGGTTCTGACAAGGTATTCATTCTATTATTGTTTTAAGTTGGCCCCTGCTGGGATTTTAGCCATATAACTTTCAGCTTCTTTATACTATTCCCCTAGAGCAGGAGTTGAGCAACCTTTTCCTGCTCCTTTTGACTCAGCCCATGCTCTGAGCAACAGGTATCTGGCTCCTGGAGGGCCAAAATCACCTGCACTTACTCTCACCACTGATCCCAGCCTGCCCAAAAGCACAGTGGAGTGGCAAATTCTGTGGCAAACATGACTTTAGTAAGTCATGTGCAAGTCATTTAGTAAGTGCAAGCATGAGAGAACAGCAGGGCTGTGGAGGGAATGGGTGGTTGCTGCAGACAAATGCTGCCTTAGACTGGATTGGACCTTTCAGTCCATAGGTTGCCAATTCCTGCGTTTGAGCAAATACTTGCAAATGGTTTTAAAAATTAAAAAAAAAAAAAAAAAAAGTAAAAGCAGGTTTTTTGCAGACCTGTCAAAATAGCACTTGAGCTTTTTCTTTAATATTTACACAGTCAGGTCTCAGCGATCTAATTTTGCATCCCATGTTATTTGAGCAATCTGTAGTTCTGGACCTTTAACCTTGGCTCCCCACATATTTTTCCCCTCTCGTGCCCATCACTATGTTTCTGACCATACTAGCATATTTTATTACTTTGACTCTGTTTATGTTTTGCCTCAGAAGGAAAGCAAACTTGCCTTTGCCTTTATAGTATAGTAAGTAGTGAATAAAAAGATTAATTTTGGTTTAAGAGCAGATCGAAGCATTGTGTTGATCAGGCAATTAAACAACTTCATGTGTCCACCTTTGTATCCAGTCTGTCATCTATTAAACTTGCTTCAGGAATTTATTTCATATTAAATGCTTCTCTTCTTACAAGGTGATACTTGTCAATCAATTTAATTGAAATGTCATGCTGACCTTTTATTTGAAACAGTTTAAACTTCCTATGGTCGTTTGGAAGTTCTCTTCCCTTTGATTCAAATTAAAAACCTTAAATTACTAGAGTACAGAAACTGCATGTTAATTAACCTTATAAAACTGCATGCTAATTAACCTTACAAACAATATATCTTACAGAGGTGGTTCAGTTGAGTCTGCCGGAAGATCAGAAAATAAGCGTCACTGCAGCAACAGTAGGACAAAGTGCTGTCCTTAGTTGTGCCATTCAAGGAACCTTGAGACCTCCCATCATCTGGAAGAGGAACAATGTCATTCTAAATAACTTAGATTTGGAAGACATCAATGTAAGTAGTGAGCAACTCTAAAACAATCTAATAGCTCTTTATCAAACCCTTGCCATATAAAATAGAAAAGTGTTTTTTAACAAGCTGATGGTTGCTTCTGATAGGATATTATTAGCAAATGTTTTAGCCAGGTGTTTTTGAGTAATAAGAAAGGAGAGGAAGTAGGATAGTTATTTTTATATATGCAGTCTTAAACTAAATGGAATTTGAATAATTTTCACATCTCTGACTCCAATAGTTTTAGAATTATAAGTCCCAGTAACATTTGGATAATCAAGATCTATAAGATCATGGGTTTTGGTAAATTGGTTGTCTATGGGTCTTTTAGAGCAGTGGCTTTTGAGCATCTCTGCTAACAAATGTAGATCTGCGAAAGATTAGAATTGTCATGCAATATTTTTCCATAAGCAATAAATGTAAGCAATAAAGAAAATATTCTACAAGGGTAGCATTTCAATAGCTCATAGTTCATTTTAAATTAGTCTTTCAGAATCACAGTTTATCAGCTTGTTCATGGCATTTCTTCATAATTTCTTCTTATGACCTTCATGATAACAGTAGTGGTTGCAGTCTCACTCTTACTCCCATTAAAGTTTATGATAAACCTCCCAACATTTTAATTGTGTCAGATTCAATGCTGAACAAAGGAAAGATGGAATTGTAACACAGATAGACTGTGTACAAGTAGGCCGTCATTCTGATATGTTAGAAATACTCTTAGAATTGAGCAAAGAAGACCGCATATACAGATCCAACCATATTAGAGAATAATTATTGCAATATGTGAATATCCCAAAATATCACCTCCCTTACAAAAATATAGTCAGGATAAACTACCATAACAACATGGAATCCTAGAATAGTAGGATTGGGAAGGCCCTCAGGAGGTCATGTCATCTTAACCCCCTGTTCAAGGCAAGATCATCCAATACTAAAATATCACAGTCAAGTGCCTATCTAACCTGCTCTTTAAAACTTCCAAAGGTAAAGGTTCTACAACCTGTCTAGGTAGTCTGCCTCAATCTTAACCAGCTTCATGGTGAGATAGTTCTTAATATCTAATCTATATATTCCTTGTTGCAATTTATGACCATTACTCCTTATCCTGTCTCCTGTGGCCTCAAAGTATAGGTTACCATCATCTCTCTAGTGACAAATGTTTGAAGGCAGTTACCAAATCTGTTATCAAATCTGCTACCGCAGCTGCTGCTGCAGTTATCACCACCACCCTGGGCAAAATACAGCTTTTGAGGAGCCCCATGGTCCAGATCCAGACCAGAGGCCAAAGTGCATTTGATACACTTGCTTTACTCTACAGTCAATACCACCACATCTGCTCTGAGGAGAATACTTGTGACACCAAAGTCACCAAACTGAAAACTGCCTTTACCCAGCAAGGACATTCCAGTAGAGACATAGACTGCATATTTGAAAGAACCACCAAAATACCCCGCAGTAACCTCCTGCAATACAAGAAGAAAACCCCCACTGACCTCATGCTCTTGGTTATCTCCTACCATCTCATGCTTGAACCATGAGAACATAGGAAGTTCCCAACTGAGTCGACCAATGGTTTATTTAGCCCAGTATTCTGTCTCTGTCAGTGTAGAGATGGATGCTAGAGGGAGAGTATTGAACTAGATAACTCTAGAGTGATCTGTACCTATTCAGTACCTGCCCTGGCATCCACCACTATTGCTTTAGACATACCAGAGGAAATGTTTCCGACCATTCTGTTCAATAATCATTAATAGATCTATCATCCATTAATTTACCCAGTCCCTTTTTGAATCTGGCCATGTATCAGCCACCACCACCTCTTGTGGGTGTGAATTCTACAAGTTAACTACGTGTTGCATAAAAAGATATTTTCTTTCATTAACAGGTGACAGCTTTAAAACTAATTTCAGGAGGTTCCCCACTACTATGCTGGGACTTGGTGAACAACAGTTCCATGTTCACTTGGTCCACACTCTTCATGATTTTCTAAACTTCCATCATATTCCCCCTTAGTTAGCTTTCTTCTTTCTAAACTGAAGAGTCTTAGCTTTTTTTTGTTGTCTTTAGGATGTCAACTGTTCCAGGACCCTAATTATTTTGGTTGCCTTTCTCTGTACCTTTTCCAATTTTACTACATCCTTTTTGAGTTGTTTGGACTATAACTACAAAGAGTATTCAAGATGTGGGTGCACCATGGATTTATAGAATGGCATGAGGATGTTCTCCATTTTGTTTTCAGTTCCCTTCTTATTGATGCCCAACATTTTATTGACCTTTTTTGATTACTGTGCATGCTAGGCTGACATTTTTAGAAAACTATCTACAATGACCCCAAAGTCCCTTTCCCAAGTCATACAGCTAATTCAGAGTCATTGTGTACATACAGTGGATGTTATCTTTCCCTAGGTGCATTACCTTGCACTTGTTGACACTGAAGCTTATCTGCAATACTTTTTGCTCACTCACTTAGCTTGGTGGGGTCTTTCTCTGTCAGCTCTTCTCCATCAGCTTGGGACTTGAGCACCCAGAATAATTTGGTATCATTTGTTGTTGTTCCTTTAAACTTTATTTTCCTTGTTTAGCTACTTTTTGTTGGTTTGATATACCTTTTATCTTTATTTCTTCAGTCGTTTCTTGGATTTTTTGCTGTTTCTTTTGTCATTTCATACCCTGTGATCCTTGTTTCACCAGATGTTTCATCTGTTTAGTTTTATTTTTTCCATTTACTGTAAGAGTTGCTATGCAGTCATAATTTAACATCCATTTGGGCAAAGTAGCACAAACAAAAAACCCAGGAGGAAGAAGCATAGTAATTGGATGGGTCCACAGAGGGGAGCTTTGTTTCAAATCTGGCTATGGAAAGTGAATTTGGAACTTAGGAAGATACTCGGCTTCAGATAAGCCTATTCAAAGAGAACAGTGTGCTACAGCTTATCCTACATTTTTATTACCAATTCATTTGTTTGTACTGAGGCAGTTTTAACATTCAAGAACACCGAATCCTTGTATAATTTCATAGAATCATAGGAAAGTAGCACTGGAAGATCATGAAGTCATCTATTCTAAGTCCCTTTCCAATGAAGGAAATCAGATTGATCAGGCACAATGAATCCAGCCTGACTATTCCTGGTCACCTTGTTCTTCCCTAGATGCTTCACAGTGAATTCCTTGAGTACCTGCACCATGATCTTCCTAGGGATAGAGAGGCTAGCCAGTATCTTAAGCTGACTGGTCTTTAGTTTTCTGGATCCTTTCTTTTCCCCTTCTTTGCCAATGCCTGTGAAATTATACAGCCAATCTCTTCAATACCCTAGGATACCTGTAGAATTCCTTTTCATTACCTTTTATATTCCTTGCCAGCTGCATCTCAAATTGGGATTTGGCCTTCCTAATTTTTTCCTTACATGTCTGTGTGATACTCTTGTATTCTTCCCTTGCACTATGACCAAGTTTCCACTTTTTATAGGATTCCTTTTTGAGTTTTAACTCTTTAAATAGATTGCTGTCTAGCCAGGTGTATCTCTTGTTGCACTTCCTATTTTTCTGTTGCATTTGAATAGCATTGGGATTTAAGATGTCTGTAGAGGGTAGTGTAGTTCATGTTCCCTTATAACTAACTGTACAAACTACAGTAGTGTTAGCTTAGGTTTGAGAACTGAATATTAATTCACTCACACAACCACACATATATATTTATAAATCTATTTTGTAGGACCGTATTTGATTTGGATTCAGCCCAAATTGGGGACAGTGATTCAATTAATTGATTCAGATCACTGCCCTGATTCGATTCAGATGAATGTGAAGATTCGATGCTGATTTGGAGAATCAGCAATTTGGCCGTAGATACTGCTTTTAAATGTGTTTTCTACATACCTCAAGGTACCAGGCATGGCTTGTAAATGCTGTGATGGTGGGGCAGATGGAGCCTCCCACAGGAATGGCAGGATTGGGGGGCCTGCATGCTTGGCAACAAACCCAGAAGTGGATGGGAAGTAGTTCCGGTCCACTTCTGGTCTGCTGCTGAGCATGTGGGCCCCACCCTCCTCACACCCCTCTAGCTTGCTGATCAGTGATGGAGGGACCCTGGGTGCCCCGGCAGACCCAGGAGGCACTAGTCACCGAGCTGGGAGGTTGTGGGGGGGCCCACGCACTTCCCAGCAGCCACAGAAGTGGACCGGAAGTGCTTCTGGTCCACTTTTGGGTCTGCTGGGGATGCCCCCCCCACAAGCTCCTGTGGAACGTTCCATCTGCCCCGCCATCTCAGCATTCACGAGCTGCCTGGTACCTTGAGGCATGTAGAAAAAACATTTAAAGCTGTGTCTATGTCCGAATCGTCGAATCTTTCCGAATCTCTGTGAATCAATTCAGAGGGTTCCGCTTCAATTCAGAGAGATTAAAGGGTCTTCTGATTCGATTCAGATTCAGAGATTCAGCCACCAAATTGGACCGAATCTCCGCCAAATTAAATCAGCAGCCAAAGCTTCGCACAGCCCTAATATTTAGGGCCACCATCATTAGAGGTATGCTTCCTGAAATGACAGGACAACTCAAAGGAGTCAGGATTTTACTTTCTATATTTATATCAGCTATTATAAGCCCTGATTTTTTTAAACATAGAATATAAGCAGACAAATGGGGTCAGAATGAAGCCAGATAATCTTTGCATCTAATCTTAAAGCTGAAGCAGCAGTGTTAAAGAGGATGCAAGGTGTCATGTAGTGTCAATACCATTTTTGTTTACATTTAGAAGACCTGATATTTAGAGAGAAAAAATGGTGTGTCTATCAAGTGATTCATTTAATATCATTTAAAATTTCTTTGCGAACTACTTTATTGTATTAAGCAATATATTTTAAAATGTATTCATAGTATACCTACACAGTGCCATAGGTACAACAATATACTGAATAACCAAGTAGTTTGTTTGGTATCACCAAACTAGCATTCTAGACATGTCTACTTGCCCTTAGTCCTTCTTTCAATTCATATGATTGCTGTCTGTGTGATTCCTTTTTTTTTCCTGATGTTGGGAGTGGTGGATAACCAGCACCTGTCAGAATGATGCCTTGAAAAATTAATTGTGTCTTTATAGATTTGGTATGACTCATACTGTAATACATTTATGCCTTGACCCATCACTGAATTGATATGACATGGCATTTCAGTAGTACTTTTAATATACATTTTCAAGCTTTTTAATGTAAATATCCTACATCTTGTGGCTGAAGTGCATTCTTTTACATTTTGTTGATCCTACTACCTATCATTGCACTATCAAAAATAGATTGAATCAAAGTTAACAATAAATAAAGTGGCATGACTTATCCTTAATTTCATATATAGCACTTCATTTAATCTAGCTCTTTTTTATTTTGGATCTGATTTTCCACTCTTTTTATTCTTTCTTCACCTTTTGTGCTCAGTTGAAGATAGTCTGAGGTTTTGTTTTCATTCAAAAGGAGTACAGCATCATATCTAAATACGGGGCCTATGATTTGTACTTTGAAAGGACCATCTATACATGGATTCTTTCATTTTCTTACACAAGGAGCTACCAGTGACCTCCATGGTATATTCATCCTATTTGACACAGCAGTGGTCTATTCTTTCTCCCTGTCTCCTCATTTGTCTTTTCCCAAAGGCAATAAAGGGATTCATGAAAACCTTAGGCTTCTGCAGCTTGATTCTGGTGTCCTGGCACCCACAGGTGAGCAAAAACCATGTGTGCCCTTAGCTGGGCAGCACATATCATTTTTACATGTCCTGGAGTACAAGGAGTCCTTGATCTGGGAGTGTTCTCCCCAGTCCTGAAGTGCCATCATACTAGGACTTTTAAAAACTATGTGTGCATCTAAGCTGCACACATGGGTTTTCTGACATCCCTGCTACACAGGGACCTCAGGACTGGGGAGAGGTTCCTTGGTCCTAGGGGCCATGTCAAAAAATCAAGTGTGCTGTTCAGATGCACATGTAGTTTTTAAAGGTCTTGGATGCAGTGAGCGTGCAGTCAGGTATTTGTTTTCCAATGGTGGGCTTACTGCCCACCATTCCTGTCTGCCTCCAGGGATTGGCCAAATCCCTGGAGTCCAAGGACTGGTTCTACCCCCAGCCTGATTGGGTAAGGGGCAACTCTGTCTCAGACCGTGGAGGTGCCCCATACTGGATCCTGACACTCAGCTGAATGCCAGGGTCTGTCATGGGCCAGCCTTAACTAGACGCACATTCAGTTTAAGGTGTGATACAAACAAGACAGAAACTGTTTAAATGTTATATGTGGAATAACTTGTGCCTTGTTTACTGTATTATCATGCCTTACATTGACTTTCTCAGGTTACTGTTTAAGGAGTGATAAACTTATTAATTACGTCTTAAATGTAATGAGTCAGAAGCCTTAAAACATCATGGAGTATTCATTTCAGAATGAGATGATTGGACCCCTGATTTTCATATTATATGTATAATCAGGGAACAATATTAGGGTATGAGAGGATCCCAAAAGTTTCTCTAGAGGATATGGCAAACAACAAAGGTATTTGGATATGGTTATCCTCCTTTTTCTTTAGCAGACTGTCTACTATGCATGCATTCAAATTTCAGTTTCAATCAAAATATAATGATCTTATATATGTATCTTGTTTCTGAATAGCTTGTTTTAAAAATACACAAATGCATACTTTCTCAGCAGTAAATAATAAGCAATGAAATTAAATGCCACAACATTCCACTTAGCACAACAATCTTCAATATGAGTTTTTGACAGGGTGTATAAAGTTCACTTTAATAAACTAGATGTCACTTTTCCTTATGAATTATTTTTATGAAACACTCAAATTTGTCTGTTGCCTGGCTTTCATACTTTTTATTGATTATATTTTATGAAATTGTCAGGCTTGATTTATAATGACCTGTCAAAGTTAGTACCTTTCTACATTTGATTTGACCTTATATTTGGCATCATTCCTTTGAAATCTTAAGAATTATTTGTTCTTTTCTCCTTAATTTACTGGACTAATATCAAAACTGTTTATTTGATCTTTAAAATTGAAAATGAAAGTAATGGTTTTGTTTTAAATTCTCACATGCATTCTAACTCACATACATGCCTATTTGTTTTATGAAACTATGCTTTTCAACTTTTTTAGTTCACTCATGCAAAATGGTTATACACGGCAATTTCTTGTTTGTTAATATCATAGGTATTGTGGCATAACAAATTTGAACCTTTTATTGTTTAGTCTTCCCTTTTCACCTTCCTTTCTTTGTACATGCTCATCATATAGTATAGGACAGGGGTTGTCAACAGGGTGTACGTGAGAACGCCCTGGGGGTATGCGCTGCATGTGGCCGCACACCACCCCTCCCACCACCCCACGTCCAGCCACTGGGGGTACCCTGATCCAAAAAAGGTTGAAAACCCCTGGTAGAGGAAATACTGGGATAATTCACGTGACTCAGAAATATTCAATAGGAATATGACTTATAGGGTCTGGTACTTTCCTTTATTGCATCCCTTCATTTATTTTTATCTGTTTGATCCTATAAACTTATACTTTTTAGAAATGTATGATATGGTACATTCATGTTTTCATTTTACTTTATTAATTTTCCATTTTTATATACTAAATCATTAAGGTATAGGATACCACCCCCCCCCCCCCCGGTAGCTGTTCAGCCAAAGAGTATGGAGAAGGTGGGTAGATCAGAATTCTAGTTAAAGATCCTTGATTGACTAGCCCTGTCATGGTATCTGCAGTAATAAACATTATACAAAAGTATGCTGTATTCTGGTCACACTGTATCCTGGGTAGTAAATGATATCATATTGGAGTAATGCTGGGGAGATGCATGAGTGTATTTTTTCCCTTGTGACATGGGATCACTGCAAGAAAGATCATGTGCTGGATCCTATGCCATATGAAATTAATCAAAGTTTTACTGTTGCTGCTAGAGGGAACACCATCCAGCCCTATGTGCCGTATCATAAGGTCGAATCTATATTACTGTAGCTGAAAGCAGAGTCTGGTCCATTTTCTCCCAGCAAAATTGTGGTTAGGCAATTTCACATTGTTTCTAATAGATGGATCCACATAGCTACTTTTTGTAAAGTCTACTTGCATTTTAAAATTCTTATCATGCACTAAAAATAAATCTATACCCTAGTACCATTGCTTTTAACCATACCCAGGTCTGTTTAATCTTTTTTTCTGTTTGCCTTTTATGACTTTAGTGTGGAAAGGTCTCATGTCTTTCAAAGGTTGTAATATAACATGTCTACCCTGCCCTGGAGGCATCCTTGAAAATAACCTCAGGCAACTTATGTTAAACTCTCTGAAAGAGGATAGTATAAATGTTTTCTACGAGCTGCTAACAAAATAAGAAATTGTTATCATATACCCTGTTTAAGAATGTTAAACATTTTCCTACTTTTACATATTAGTTTCTGTATATGTTACATATATTATGCAATTAACTAATAAATTGTACAATATATTTAAAACAGTCACATGTGCAAAGTAAGTATCACGTGATAAAAATGACTATCTAGCTATAAAAGGATCCTACCAGCTATAAAGTTACTGCTTGATGGTGGGCATGTCTATACGTTCATTAATGCGCCCTAGTTACTGTGCATTAAGTTTAGTACTTGGTTAACCAAGTACTAATTCAACGTTCAGTAAATCATGCTACTACTCAGTAGTGCCAGTGCATGGGGGGGGAGGGGGTTATGCTTACTGCACAGTTGCCTAATAACACTGCGCAGTAGCGTATCAACACAGTTTTTGACCAGCACACAGTAATGTGCAGTGTTATTAGCCTACTGCTCTGTAAGAATCTCATGTAGATGTGCCCAGTGTGTAACAACTGTACAGCTAGTTTCTGTCCAGTTTTAATTTGAATGTATAGCTGGGCCCTTATGCTCACAGAGTTAAAGGGCATTGATTTTCATTTTGTATTACTTTGATAGCCTTTTTGGGTAAACTGATTACATTTTTCATTTGTTTTTCTTTACACAGTACCCCTGGACATTTTTTTGAGGGTTCCTTCTTAAAAATAGGTAAAACCCTATCAAGTAGTAGTAAAATTTCACTCTATACAAATATTCCTTTTACATAACTACTGCTTAACATACTTATGATAATGGCTTCTGCCATTACTTAACTTTTTAATTGAAAAAGAAAATGTTTCTTTTCCACACACATGCTTCACATTGTGGATTTGTTTTTCATTTTGTTTTTATTTTTCCCTTCACTAGCTATTCCCTTTTGGGAATCTGATTAATTAACGTTAATTTCTAATCAATAGAAACACTCCCTTCAGATTTAGCAATTTAGTAAAACGTTCTTTCTACCTCTAACCTCACTGAAGCTTTCTTCTAGAAAAACACACCTGTTTTCTTCAGCTTTCCCAGTTGGCCTTCTGTTCTTTTCAAGCTGCACTGTTTTTTGCCTGGGACCTAAAAAGTATCATATTTCTAGTTATCCATATATGGTTGCATCTCAAAGTGTAGTCATGGACCTGGATCTTATTGTGCTAGCCATTGTATGGAGACGGATGGAAAAGTGGTCCCTGCCTGAAAGATTTGAAGGTCTAAGTAAGGTTTTACCTCTGCCTCATGTATCCCTCAGTAGACCTGATTCTCCTGTTTCATGTGATTTGGGACTAAGTTCATTCACTAGAGTGTGTCTACACATGTAATTAATTTGGAGCAATAAACTCTGGCGCATATCACACCTGAGTTTATTGCTCCTGGATGCACCGTTTGAATGTGTGCCTGGGACCGCAACACGTTGAACCAGATCGGAGCAGCCCTGACTGGCAGGAGGCTCAGGTAGGGGGCCAGCCTACCAGCCCAAGGCTTCTCCAATCCGGCTCAATGTGCTGCAGAGTGACTGGCTGGGGCATGAAGGCTCTAGTGAGGGGCTAGCCAGCAGGCAGCCCCTGCACTGAAGCACCCTTATGCCCCAGCCAGCCGGCTGAGCATCTACACATGCGTTGGTGCATGTAAAACACTCCATATTTACAAGTACTAACCTGCGCCAGAGTTTTTTAGTTTCCTGCAGCTGAATAGGGCTGCATGTGTTGATGCCAAAACGTTTACTGCAAAATCAATTAGATAATTCTACAGTAAACATCTCATGTAGATGTTCCCCAAAAGTGGTATCCTATACCTGACAGAAGTAAAATAAAGTCTCTGTTCATGAAGTCTATCTAATCCTGTGCCATTCTGATTGTTGCACTCCTCTGCTGCATTGTGTTCGCATGTACAGTAATCTGATGAAAGAATTGACCAAAACATAATGCAATAGCATAATGCAGTGGTGTATTGATCTCTGCTTAGGCCCCTAAGTTCTGCTGCTAAACACATAAATAAAACAAAAGTGACCTGATAAAATGGACACTCGAAGTAGAGAAAATCTGACTTCCTCCTACTTTCTTTTTTGCTTTATAACTCCCATGGTAAAAGTAACTACACATTTTCCAGCCAGAAACATGAACTTTTTTTGTTTTTAAAGATAAAATATTTCAAATGTAGTTGTTTTCTAATTAAACTGCACTTTTCAAAACCTGCACTATTTAAAATGCACCAAGAAAGAAAATAACACTCATTCTGCCAGCTGCATAAAATAGCTCAGCTATCTATTATATCAAGTAGTATTTTACCACACTGAAGTTATAAGCCTAATGAAATGTGTTGTACTATATTCAAATTGTCATTTTTTATCATGGTACCCATAGTCAACAAGGTATTATTGTTACCTGCTCTGGACAGTTGAAACTGCTTAACCTCTACCTTCAATCCCCTTCCCTTAGTCACTGTGGAGGTCACTACTTTTAATATGACGACTAATCAGTATAACTAAATAATGTAGAGTATGTATCCATGGATCTAAGAAATTTGACTATTGCTCTAGATCTATGTAGATTCAAAGACTCAGTCATAGGAAATTCAATACTTCTGCCATAAAGACAGTGTTCTTTTACCTTTAAAAACAAAAAAATCCCACAACAATCTTTTCTCAACTGTGGAAATAAAATGAATCCAAATGCTATTAGATAAACTGACTGCTTTATAGATTCTGTTCTTTGATACATTTTCATTATGCATTGCTAGTAATATTCCTGTAGCAAGAACTACTGTGATCATCCTCGTATTTGATCAAACAAGAAAACAACAAATATATTTTCTCTAACTTTGATGCTTCTGCAGCTTCTGGAAATATCAACATAATTAATTCCCATGATGCCTTTTTACTTTATACTTTTATAACATCACCTAATATCTGGACTAAACCTAATCTAGATCTCTGGCCCGTCCTATGAAGGTCTGTGCATATGTAAATGCTAAACAGTTTATGCAGGGGCATAATAATCCCTGTATTTATGCACAGAGCTAAACAATGTGAATAAAGGTGAAGGGCCTTTTTGTAGTTCCTTTTTGTATCAACTAGACTACAGAACTGTCTTACAAGTATCAGGATCTATGCCATTGCTAGGGCTGGATGCATTCACTCTTAGGGGTGTTGACAGGACGGGATTTAGTCCAGCAGAGCAGCACTTAGTGATTTGTGCCTTTATATGGCCCCTTGCAAGAAACATGCAAGTCCAGACTTCCCTAGGCACTTGGTGAATAGGAGAAGCCCAAGTAGTTTTCCTGTATCCCTGAGCTGTCTCCAATATGTTGTAATATGTAAGCGGTTTGGTCAGTGAACTCTGTTTTGTACAAGTTGTGTGATCTGTCGATTTTCAATAGTGGATTTGTTTGACCAGTAACATTTGCATCCTTTCAGAAATGAAAACTGCTATAGCAGGGGTAGCTCACTCACCACACGTGTGTCACAAATACACAGCTTTGTTTGACATGCAGCATGTCTGCCCAGAGCAGGAAAAACAGCACAGATAAGGCAGGGAGGAGAGAGCACAGCAATTGAGCAGGTGGGGAAAGGAGCAGCAGCACTGGATCAAGAAGGAAAGAGAGAGCAGAGCAAGGGGATTGGAGTGTCATTTGGCGAGGGGGCAGGGCTTACTTTGTGGTATGATAAAGGCTGTGACCTACCACCCCGCTGTCGTGCTGTAGTTTGTTTACATTTTCTATTTCTTCCTTTTCAAGACAAAAAGCAGCTATCAAACTGTCAGGATGCGGTGGAAAGAGGTCAAAGACAAGCTGGCATAGATAGAACTGCCCTTTTATGGTTTGGCATCTTGTGGACCTGGCAGTTTGAATTGACTGATGTCTCCAGAAGTGACAGTATGAGGCTTCTTCACTGTAGCTTGTGTAATTAGGTCAGCCACACTCAACTCAATAACAGGGATAGCTGAGCCCAACCCCCTTTCCCCTTATTGGTTCTGGAGCTGCTTTTAAGGAGCTCCTGCAGCATCTGGGCCCTGCTGTCCTTGACTAGCTCTGACTTCTGTGAGTTACCTGGTTCCTGCCCCGGTACTCCTAACCGTGTACCTAGCCCATTGGACTTTGGATTCTGGTTTGACATCAGCTTGCTTCCTAACATCTCATTCTAGTAAACCATCTGCCTCGGTGTTTGAATTCTAGTTTGACCTTGGCTGGCTTCCTGAACTTGATCCTGGTTATTCCCTTAGCTTGGTGCTTTGCTTCTGGCCCCCTGGCTTATAATTTGGATCTGGCCTCTGTTGCTTCAAACTATGATTTACCTATGCCTGGTCCACTCCCAGGTCTACACACAAGATCTGATACCCCTTTGGGCCATGACAGGAGGGAAGAAGAAGGTACTGCTTACCCCCCAGTTCCTCATCCCACTGCTGCCATTCCTGAACCCATGCAGATTGATGTAGAGCACCATTGCCCTCTTCCAGATGAATGAGAATGATGCTGCCAGTATGAACTGTGTCACTATGGTGGGGGCCTCAGGACACAGATGTTGTACAGCTCGCAGGGGGAAGAGGCAAGAGAATAGAGCCAACCTAGGCCTGGTAAGAGGGAGCCAAATTGGGAAAAGTGATTACCTTCAACCTCCCATTAATGGAAACCAGTAGCAAATCTGATTATTAGAACCGTCAGTTCTGCTGAATGTCTGCCTCCAGGTCCCTGGTCACATTTGTCATCTGGTCCTAACTGCTTTACCATACTCTGGGGTAGTGGACAGTTTTATTGATGAGACTGTGGTCTATGCCCTCCAAATTCTGTTACAGCAGCAGCCCAAGCCAGAAACCATCAACATTACATCTGACTCCATAGAGAGGGAAACCAAGGGAAGTGAACATCCATGGGCATTGTGACATGCTCTGTTTTGGTGCAGTCTGTTCTAGTGAGGTGGAAAACCTGGGAAGTTCACTTTCATTTCTGCTGCCAGCACTGCTGGAAATACAGAGTAGACCTCATGAATTCCAGTGGGAATTAAATCATCATCTCATCTAGAAAAAGAACAAAAGAAGAATATAAGTGGCAGGCAGACCAATATCAAAAGCCAGGGCCTGCCTATACTGTGGGAAAAAATGTAGTTGTCAACCAAACTTATTCCACATAATCTGACAAATCAAACCAGTAGTCTCTGAACTACAGTTCCCCCAGCCACTGAAGATCCACCCATTATTCCATATGTCACTACTCAAGCCACATATAGAAAATTCTTTCCCACATCCCCAATCTTCACCACTCCCCATAATAATTCAGGGACAAGAGGAGTACCTTTGTGTGATTCTTTCCATTGGAATGTCTCCATTGGAAAGAATCACACAAAGAGTATTGCAAGGGTGGTCAAAATATGGCCCACAGGTTGGATCCGTTTAAGCAATTTATTTTATTTGGCTTGCAGGTGGTGGCACCATGTGGTAGGCCCTGAGTGAGTCACGCTCAGGCCTTAGCCCCTGCTGGTCAGTGGCATGGGTGAGAGCTTCAGCCTCTCCTGATGCCACAGGGGATGCTGGGCAGAAGCAGCCCTGCCTGCATGTCTGTCCAGCACCACATGATGGCCTGAGAGATTGAGTCATCACTGTTCTTTCCAGTTTGCTATTTAGCTCTGTTCTCTGCTTAACCTCCAAGCTACTGGATTTGGCTTGCTCATGGACTTCACTCTGTTTGACCTCTTGGCTTCTTCACTCCACCTGTTTCTAGACCCTGCTTTCTGATTGATTTCCTAGCTTCCTGACACAGTTCAACCTCAGGTTCTGTTTGCTAGTCCTGATCCTTGTTAGCACTTTGAACCTTGAGTGGCCCCAGACAGATGTAGCTGCTCACGTCTCAGCATGATACAAACAGTATGTGTGTGCATGGTTTTCAAGGTAGAATGGAGATCATAGGGCCTTGTCTGATATGATAAGGTATCAGACTCTGTGGTTGAGGGCAGGGCAGTGGACGCAATGTACTTTGCTTTAGTAAGGCTTTTGACATTGCCTCCCAAAATATTCTTATTGACATGGGTATATTTAATGGCCAGTCAAATAGACCCATGTGGACACGGTCTGAGGCACTTCAGCTAGTTCTCTTCTGACAATAACAAAATACAATTTTAAAAGGAGAGAAATGTGACAAGAACAATACCTGCCTATTCAAGGAAGGACATTTCTCATGGTGGAGAAATTAAGTGAGAGATGGGATCTTTGGAATATGTCATAGATTTCATATATTTCATAGACGTTAGGGGCTGAAAGGGACCTCAAGATATCATTGGGTCCAGCCCCCCTGCCATAGGTGGGAAGTCAGCTGGGATCAAATGACCCCCACAAGAAATAAATCCAGCTGTTTTTGAAGGAATCCAGAGTAGGTGCTTGCACCACCTGGGGGAGGTGGAGGGTTCTTCCAGGCCCTGGACAAACGCACCATAAAGAACTTTTTTCTAATATTCAGTCTAAATTGGCCTTCCTGGAGTTTATGAAAGGATGCAAATATTCTCCTGGTCATAATTAGTTCAGGATGTACTTCTGGTCTGGTAAGCAAGTACACCCCTGTGAGGCAGAACTTGAGCTGCAAAACTTGAGCTCCCCAAGAATCCAACAGAAAATGGTTGTAAAAGGCTAGATAAGAAACCATACTTAAACCTTCCCATGAGAACAAGCGTTTGTCTTTAATTTTTCTGGCCATAGGGAAATGACTTCAGGTCCTCAGTCAGTAGGCTAGGTTTTCTGGCTGACACAAGAAGTTGTAGGGAGCTCTTACATAAAGGGCAGAGGCAGAATCTGCTTTCTAAACCAGAAGTGAGCAACCTGTGGTCTGATATGAGGTGACATGGTCTGCAGATGGCGGGAGGGCAGTGGATGTGCGATATACCTTGCTTTAGTAATGCTTTGACAATGTCTCCCAAAACATTCTCTTTTGTGAGAAGACACAAACTAAGGAAACAATTAGTCCTTAGTTAACAAACTAAGGAAATACAGACTAGATGAAAATACTGCAAGGTGGCTACATTACTGTTTGAATCATGTTTAACAAGTAGTCATCAATGACTCAATGTCTGGTTGGGAAGAGGTATCAAGTGGGACTCCACAGAGATGTGTCCTGGGTCCAGTATTGTTTAATTTCTTCATTAATGATTTGGATAATGCAAGTAAGTACACACTTAGCAAATTTGCAGATGACAAAGTTGGGCAGAGTTGCAAATGCTCCAGAGGTAGGTCTAGAACCTAGAATGACCTGGATAGATTGGAGAAAGGGTCCATAATCAAGGATATGAGATTCAACAAGGGCGTTTGAAGTCCTGCACTTGGGATAGAATAGTTGCATTCACTGATACAGACTGGAAATTGACTGGCTAAAATGTAGTACTGCAGAGGAGGAGCTAGGGATTATGGTAGACCATAAGATGAATACAAGACAACAGTGTGCTCTTATTGCATAAAAATGTAAAGAAAAAATATCAACAGCACACTGGGTTGTATTAACAGGAATGTCACTTGCAAATCAAGGGAAATGATTCTTGCACTCTGTTTAGCACTGGTGAAGCCTCAACATAGTCCCCACACTTCAAGGAGGATGTGGACAGATTGGAAATAGTCATAAACATAGAATGACAAAAAAATATTACTGGGAAGTAAAACTTCTGAGGAAATCCTGAAAGAATTTGGATTATTTAGTCTGAAGAAGAGAAGACTGAAGGGGAATTTGGTAACTGTCTCAAATACCTGAAGGGTGATTACAGAGAAGATGCAAATGGGCTTTACTCTGTGGCCATAGGGAATAGAACTAGGAGCAATGACCTCAAGTTTCAGCAGAGGAAATGTACGTTGGAGACTAGCAGGAACTTTCTGACTATGAGGGTGGTCAAGCCTTGGAATTGGCTACCTAGAGAAATTGTGGAATCTCCAATCCTGAAAGTTTTCAAGTGCTGGTTAGACAGGTGTTTGGCTGGGATCAGGCAGGAATGATCCTGCCTTCAGTAGGGGGATAGACTAGATGACCTTGTGAGATCTTTTCCATCCCTGTTTCCTATGATCCTATTATCTCTGTCTGTATCTCAATATATAGTTACTGAATTCTTGTTTGATCTTGTTTTTGCAATAATGCTTTTTGTTATATTTTGTAACTTAACTATTGTCAGTAGTAAAAGTGATTTCAGGGAATTTAACATACAGGCAGGCCTCTTCTATTGAAGCAAGGATCTAAAATTTCTGAGCATGTGACCAGACAGGGGTTGATTCTTTTGGCTAACAAAATCCCATCTGCTAAAAGCCGGCAAGATCTGGATGAGGTGGGTAAAGCTAAGGCACTAGATCCCATTGTGCAATTGAGTTAACATTTGCTAGGGGACATAGTGGCATAACTTTAGTTCTAGTTCAGCCATTTATACTGTGTAGCACTTTCTTTGACTATTGTTTCACATCTTTTTGTCTCATTTTAACCATGAGAAAAATGTCTGTGATGACATGTACAGGGTTCTCATAAGGCTTAATATTTTTGTGTGGGGACTGATTTTTTTGATTTTTTTTTTATACACAGGATATCAAAAAAATATCAATATCACCTGGGACTGTATAATGTAAAATAAAGATGGCACAAGGGAAAAAAAAACATACTTTGTGACTTTTCATCTAGGGCATGAGTTTTATTTAAAATATTTTCTAAAATTCTTAATATTCAGCTGAGTATATTTTTAGTAATAGATTGTGCTCTGAAGATGTAGCTCTGTGTTGAGAGTACTGTGAAGCTGCCCTTGCTACAGGGAAGAGTTCTTGCTGTACTTACAGGGACCTTATCAAATAAACAGGGAATATAACGTTAATAGAGCAAGGGTCAAAGATAAAGGGTATAATGTTTTTAAAGAAACACAAATCATAATAATTTGATAATGAGCAAACCTTAATATCTGATCTTGGTAAGTAAGGAATGGAGTCAGGGGAAAAATTAGTTTTAAATAATTTAGAAGAATTCAGCAGTTCTGTGCTGAGGAAAGGTTTGATAGAAAGGAACTGAGAAACTTGGCAAAAGAAGAAAAATGTTGTCTGGGCAGTATGGTATAGTACCGGTAAGTAGATAGGGTTGAGACTGGGCTCTGGTCATATATTAGGAAGTGCTGTTGGTCAGAATAGTTCTGATAAAATATTTTTTTATCTTAGTTTAATTTTTACAAATCAGAATTTTATTTTGTAGAAATATTTGATCTCATTGGACCCTGTGATTCACTACAGGCAGAATTTTGATGGCTATCTGTCTGGTTTTCTGTAGCTCATCTAAGAGATTGCTGACCCTCAGGATCTAGGCTCTTGGCTTTTCAGCGGGGAACTTTCAGGGTTTCTACTCACACCTAAGAGTCCTGGCTTGGAGCTGGGCCTCTTAGCAGCCTGACCTCTAAAATCCTATGATCTATGCCAGGTGACCTGAAAGCCCTTTAACTGTAGATCAAAATGGGGCTCTCATAGTTTCTTGGCACCTTGACTTCTAGGTGGGGGCTCTGTGGACTGCCTATGTCACCCTGGGAACAGCCCATGGATTTCCCCAAGGATCCACTACCTCCATTTCATTTAGGGAGGAAAAAAAAAAAGCAAAAAACCAACGTAAACACTTAAATATTTTCATTTTTTTTAAATTTCCTTTCCACCAGAATTTTATTATTACAAATCAGAATTGAAGGTATTTTTTAAATGTCAAAATTATCTGTGGAATGAAATTGTTCACTTTTTAACCAGTTCTAGTGCTAGACTGCCAGCTTCATTCAGGGAAGCAAGTATTAGAAGCACACCCCTGTCATTTTGAATGGCTGTATTCTGAGCTCTGTTTTGAACAGTACAAGATGTTCATGAGAAACCAATACCTGAGAAAGAAGATAAGCTCTTAAATGATAGTACTGTGAGCACTTTTTCTTCATATGATTCTAGTGATCTAACAGGGTCTGATTTGGGACAAACTGTTGGTGACCACTCCAAGACAAGGATCTCCCCTGGAATAGCTTGTGTGGCAGAGGGCATAAGAAATAGGTTGCATCTCCTAGATCAGGGGTAGGCAACGTTTTTGGCCAGAGTGCCAAAAAAAATGCAATGTCTGCCTTGTAAGGGGCTGGAGTGGCACCACTGGGGAGGGAAGAGGAGGTGGGGAAGCCTGCCCCACTGGCAGTGGTACAGTGAGAGCTGCAGAAAGGGCATCTTTCCTGCCCCTAATACCTCCTCCAGGAAACTCTTCAGGCAGTATCTCCTCCTGAGTCTCTTGAAAGAGCCCAGAGCAGCAACTTAAAAAAAATGTTTTTAAACAGTTTCCTTGGTACACCTCCTGGTGCCACTAACTGGCATGCATGTCAGGAGTTTTCTATCCCTGTCCTAGATGTCTGGGTGTTGAAACATGGTAGAGGCAGGTAAGAGCAGACCAGGACCAGGGCATTCACAGGCTCATAGTGAATTGCATTTGATGGTAGCCAGATATAAGCAGATAAAAGAGAACTGAAACTTGTAATGAGTGTAGAAACAAACTATTGTACAAATGTGTGCAGGTGGCAGGGTGGTTATGGCTGGAGGTTAAAGGACTGGTTGAGCCAAGACTAACAGCAGAAGAGAATTCTAGTGACATGGCACAGTCCAGTCCACAAGGCGCTTTGAGTCTGCGGAAGAGGCTGATCATTTTAGTGGAAAGTCCCAGTGTCTCCTAGACAAAGAACATGGTGTTTGTAAAGAAGCACAACTGCAGACTTTTTTCTTTCCCGTGATTCTTTCTTCCTGCAGCATCACGTAGTACTAATAGGACAATTAAAAAGGATGTAATTTTCAGGAAGTGCTGATATCCATTCTCCAAAAATAGGGCTCATTTTAGGCATTTGCATTTAAGCAGTCAGAAATGATGGCATGTAAAATCAGTAGTCAGCACTCAAAATTTTGCCTTGAAGTTCAGGTTTAAGGAGGTAGCAGGCTTCCATCCATGAGGGACTAGTGGAAAGACAGGGAAGATAAGAAAATTGGTACAGAAGTTCATATTTAATACTGCTATTTGGAATTTCTCTCACATTGCTATACTTTGTATAAGAATTTAGTCACAGAGGCATAGCCAACACTATCCAAAGATTATGGCTGCAGCAGAAAGTCTTTGGAAAGAGTTAGTATATATCTAAGTAAAAGTTCAATATGGGAAGATACATTCCTAAAGTAACTGATATACCTTCCTAATTCTGTGTACCGTGTTAGGGAAGTAAAACTATTACATTGTACATTTTGCACATACCAAAAACAAATGGAAAGAATCGCACAAAGATATTCTATATGGATACTTACAGTTTTCAGTTTTAAATCTATTTTTGCATGTTCTTTGGAAGCCTCATATTTTTCTAAACATTCAATTAATTGTTTTCCACTGAGATGCCAGCTCTTTTATTAAGAAAAAAAATTCTGAGAACAGGAAAGGCACTATTACTCTGTCTTAATTCACTTCAGATTTTGTGTACCTCAATGTGAGCTCTTATTCTGCTTTCCTCTTTGTATTTTGTAGATCTAGTGTTTCTAAACTTTTCTGTGCATCACAGAGGCTGCATATTCTTCTTCCATTCTCTCTATAAACATAGATATAGTGGTTCTTAACTTCATAAAACCTGCTGCCTGAGCACCTATTCTCTCAATCCCAAAATTACAGTTAAAACATGAAAATGTCATTATTCATTTGACTTATCTGAATACACACATTATTATAGAGCTGTTTAGATTTCATAGACTTTAGGGCTGGAAGGGATCTCGGAAGATCATTGAATCCAGCCCCCTGCCCCAGGGGAGGGAAGTCAGCTGGAGTCATAGGATCCCAGCAAGAAAAACATCCAAATTTCTCTTGAAGGCATTCAAAGCAGGTGCATGAACCACTTCTGATGGCAGGCTATTCCAGACCTTGGGGGCTCAGACAGTAAATAAATTCTTCCTTATGTCTATCCTGAAATGGTCTTGCAGGAGTTTATAACCATTCAACCTTGTCATCCCTTGGGGCGCTCTGGTGAACAAAGTTTCCTCCAGATCCTGGTGGACACCCCTTATAAACTTAAAGGCGGCCACCAGATTGCCGCTGAGCCTCTGCTTTCCCAGGCTGAAGAGTCCCATAGCTCTCAGCCTCTCATCGTAAGGTCTGTTTTCTGATCATGCCTGTAGCTCTTCTCTGGACTCTCTCAAGCTTCTCCTCATCTTTTTTGAATTGTGGAGCCCAAAACTGGACACAGTACTCCAGCTGCAGCCTCACCAAGGCCAAGTACAACGGGAGAATGACGTCCTGGGATTTGCTTGAGAAGCATCTATGGATGAAAGCCAGCGTTTTGCTTGCTTTACTAGCCACAGCATCACATTGAAGGCTCATGTTCATCTTGTGGTCAATCATGACCCTCAAGTCCCTTTCATCCATAGTGCTAGCCAGGTAGCACTTTCAAGCCTAGAAGGATGCTGCAGGTTTTTCTTCCCAAGGTGGAGAATCTTGCATTTTTCACAGTTAAATACCATCAGGTTCTTGTCCACCCATTTCTTGAGCCTGTCAAGGTCAGCCTGGATCACCTGCCTGTCCTCAGGTTTGGATGCTTTACCCCAAAGTTTTGGTATCATCGGCAAAATTAGCCAGTCCGGTTCTGACTCCAATGTCCACATCATTAATGAAGATGTTGAATAGTATAGGCCCAAGGACAGAGCTTTGAGGGACCCAACTGGTCACAGGGCATCATGATGATTGACTTACATCAGCCACAACCCTCTGGGTCTGACCACAGAGCCAATTCCCCAGCCAGCGGGTCTTGGTGGACCTGAGGCTGCAGTTGGCCAGTTTTGCCAAGAGGTGATCATGGGATATCAGACTGAAGGCTTTTTTAAAGTCAAGTTATATGACATCAATCTCCTCTCCCTTGTCCAGGTGATAGTTCACCTGGTCATAAAAGGAGATAAGATTGATCAAGCAAGCCCTACCCGCAACAGACCCATGCTGGCTATCCCTCAGAATGTTGCCATTCACCAGTCCATTAAGAATGGCCTCTCTGATAACCTTTTCTAAGACCTTCCCTGGGATAGAGGTCAGGCTGATGGGCTTGTAGTTTGCCAGATCCACTTTCCTCCCTTTCTTGAAGATAGGCACCGCATTGGCCTTCTTCCAATGTTTGGGCACTTCACCAGATTGCCAGGAGTTCTCAAAGTTCCATGCCAGTGGCTGGGTTATGATGCTAGCCAGCTCCTAGAGTATCCTGGGGTGTAGATTGTCAGGGCCGGCTGACTTGAAGGTATCCAACCTCTCAAGGTGTTCCTTCACGAGGTCAGCATTGATGGAGGGCAAGAAATATCCCTCACCCAGGCCTCCCTGTCCCATAATAGTTACCGCTTTCCCTATTCTGTCTATGTGCTGCACATTTCCTGTCCTAGCTGAATGATTTGTGAGTACAGAACCACTCATACTTCCGTATTTTCTTAAGTTTTCCAGGTATATACTGTGCTTCATTACTGCACTACCATTTTGTTGTCATCCACATATTTAATAAGAATTGCATGAATCAGCTGCATAGGATGTCAAGAGACTTCTAACAATTTTTTCCCCTTAATTTATTATTTGTTTAAAAATAATCTCTAGAAAGTTGTGTATCCTGTATTTACCTTACAAGTAGCAGAAAGTGTTTGTGCTAAAGAAAGAGACATAGATGATTCTTAAGGAGGAAGTAGCTTTGTGTGCCTTTTCAGGTTCATAAGCCTTACTTTAGAACTATTGCTTTAGTGTATTACATTACAAACCACAAACACGATTGCACCTCTAGGAAGCTGTTTAACATATACAGTAATACTACCAAATGGTTAAGGCAAGGAATGCTAAAATAATACAGAATCCCAGGAGAGAAAATTTAGATAGGTGGAATGTAATTACCCTACTTGGAATTTAGCCAGGACCAACACATATAATGTTCCAGAAAATACCCTGCAATCCTTAATGATTACAAGAGGCCAAGACCACAAGTGTTTCATCAAAGTGCCAGGGCATTGATTCAGTACTGACTCAAAAAGAACATTGCCACCCACCTATAAAATCACCAGCACCACTCCATGCAGGAGTGACATGCAGCAAATTGCTTATCCAGATCAACTCTGCTTAATTTGTGAGCTCTGACAGGATTACAGCACAAGATGGTATGTCTGGCACACTTTTCAAGTGATGGCAGTTAACATTTCTCTAAATTAAACTGCTCACTGATCTATCTACCCATGCTCCTACTACCATATATGCATTTACTTCTAAATTTTATTGATGATCTACTTTACTACTGACTGATTTCTTTTCCCTCATCCCAAGTTCTGTGCCATATGTAAATTTTATCACCTTCCTGCGTATTCCTACTGGCTTGTCACATTTATGCTAAGCTAAAAGCTGTCTAAATACTGTAGCACTCATTTTTCACCACCATGCATCCGGAACTGTTTTCACTCATAAATAAATAGCCTTGGCCTCCATAGCCAATGCATTTTATATGCTAAAATGACTCTCTCCCTTTGTTAGTTTCATATCATTTTTTTCATGCCTCTAATCTAAGGCTGGGCTGGGCTGGAATATACAAAAGTTTTCCTTAAACCTAAATTAAATCATGACATTTGCCCCCAATAATATTTTTAATTCTTCTAATAACTTTTCAGTTGTGTATGCTGTCATAGGCTTTTTTAATCCATTGGTATAATGCAATTTTTCCTTTTTTAAATGCACCTGAATTTATAGGGCAGACAAGGTTCCTTGGGTGAATCTGATACCTTTTATTAGACCAACTTAAAATTTGGAAAAAAAAAAGTTTTAAGTTGGTCTAAAAAAAGATATCATATTGACCCAAAGAACCTTGTCTGCTTATGTCCTTAGACCACCACGGCTACAACTTACACCCCAGAATTGATAAGGTGCATTTTAATTTTTTTAATCTGTTCTGTGAATTGTTGGTCATCAAGGTCTTGATCCACAGACCAATATCAGACAAACTTTCCCTTACCTCCATTCTGGCCAGGGAGGGAGGAGGTGGGGTAGGAGGTAATCTCAAGACCTGACTGGTGTTGCATTCTCCATGGCTGTTCTCATCTTGTTTTCCCATCCCCTAGAAACATGGTAGACATTTTTTTGTTTTTGTTTTGATGCCTGAATACTAATGATGACAGCTGTTCATGATTACCTACCTGAGCTGGGTTTGAGTAAATGACCTGGAAATGACAGCTCTATTTCCTTTTCTTTGTTCCATGAGACAGCCAGACCTTTCTATATTACATGTGGCTGCAGAACCAACTTTTAAGTGTTCTTTGTCTTTACATAAGAAATTGGCCTTTGTAGTTCTTTTCTCTCACCACAAATGCGGTGCATAATCTGACAGAGAACCAAGTAAAATATAATGCTCACAACCTCAAAGGTTCAGAGAAATATGGTGCTCACTCCACTGCAGGCTGGGAAATGGGTAGGTAGAAGTAAAGGAAGGGTGGGCAAAATGTGGCTCACAGGCCAGAGGTGGCCCACCAACTGAGTGAATCCAGCTCACAGGCAGGTGCCCACCAACTGATTGTATCTGGCCCATGGTTTTCTGCCTGGGGCCAAGCCCTGCCCTGTGCTTATGCCCACACCTGCCAGTACTAGTTAGTAAGCACAGTTACCTGCTGGGGCTGCTTGCTCCAAGAGTGGTTGTAGTCACCTAGGTACTGCTCAGCTCCTCCTCCTGCCCTTAATGCATTTATTGCTCTGGGCAGCATGTAGTGGGGAGAAGTGACAGCAGCTGTGATACGTGCCATGAGGGCATGAGATGGCTCCAACTCCTAGCTGTCTTCTACCCACTCGGCTGCCCGTAAATGGTTGCTTATCTGCCTCTCAGCATGCATTCCCTTGGCTTTCCTTCGCTACCTGTTGCCTAGAGCAGCACAGCAGGGACAGGAGGAGGAGGCCAAGGAGCCACTAAAGGCAAGGGGGAGCCAATCAGTACCCAGGTGGCTGCAGCCCCACTAATAAGCTGTGTTCACTGTTGGGGGCCAGGGCAGGCAGAAGTATGGCATGGGTTTCCCTCAGGTGTGGCTTGGAGCGCTACAGGGGAAGCTGTGGGTTGGATGGGGAGGAGGCAGACCACACCTGTACCACACCGCTAGGGCAAATTCAGCTGCATGCGACCTCTGCCCCCTATACACCTAATTCTCAGGCATCTCCCAGGACATAGAACACAGGCAGCCCCCACACATACATGCACACCCAGTCCCCCCCTGACACACACCCCAGCACAAACACCCCACATCCTCACCAACAAAACATAAGTTAGGACAAAATTATTTTTTGAGATAAAATTAAAATATGTTATCATAGATGTTTGATTTTTAATAAGTGGTTCATTTTCTATCTATAATTTGCTAAAATGATATCTTCTGGAAGATTTTGCATGTCTAATCATTGACAGCTCACCAAAATGCATTGAAGTGGCCCTGCAGCCAAAATAACTACCCACCCCTGGAAAATTGCTTAATCAAACAGGCAGGCTAATGAGCTTTAGGTAAAATGTTGGCTATTGTTTACCTGGGAGAGGGTCTATAAGTAGTTAAGTGAGATGCCTGTTTCAAGCAATGCTCACTGTTATCACCAGAAAGAATATGACAGACTATGTAATCCCTACCCAATAGTGATGAAGATAACTAAATATCTATTATAATAGTTGTGAGGCTGCTACCTATAACAGAAGGTAACTGGAGTATATTCCACTCACAGTTTACATGGAGCCAGAGCAATGAGAGAAATCTGTCCCAAGAGAAGGACACAGGGTATGTCAAGATGTGGCTTCCTTATATACACATGGTCCAGAGATGTAGAAAGACCCAAAAGGAAACTTGTCATGAATCCCCTTCTGTCCTTACACTGGGTAACTGACACAGATTTTAATAGTCACTGCATGATTAAGACCACCTTTTCTGGTATTGCACTGAGTATTTTTTTCTTTGCAGGAAGGTCTGAATTAAGATTGGTCACAAACCAGATGACTGTATTGTATGTTAGATTTTTTTTTTTTTAATTGAGGTTTGGTAATGTATTCTGCTCCCTTTGAAACAATTTTTGTTTGATTGTTTGACTGGTTAAAATATATATATATATTTTTGCTTGTATCAAGTGAAATATAATAAATTATACACATAAACACATTTGGACTCACCTATAAACTGAAAAAATCAGTTATTGGCACAGCTTTAGTAAAAAGTGTCATTATTAATACCCTTTACTCATGGTATTCTGGCTTTTGGAGAGACTGGAGGAAGAGGTCTTCATTTGTTGCTAATGAAACTCAGATTGTGGTAGCTAATCTCAGGCAGGCTCAGGATATTGAACATCTCTTTGCAAGAACAGCAGTTTCACATGCTAGGTGAAGCCCCAGGGGTGCATAATTTGCACTTCACTGAGGACAAGGCCAACTGAAATGACCAGACCTAACTTTTTTAAGAGGAAGAGATTTAAATTGCTGTGGGAAAATTCTGAAATTGATGCAATACCTCACCCCCATGCAATAGAATTTTCTTGAAGGGAAGATCAGATGTCAAAATTGGATCTGGAGTTGATTTCAGGCGCAGACATGGTTTTAGTGGTCAATCTCTTCAGTTATCTCTATTGGCTCTGGAAGACCCTGTATCCAAGTCATAAAGGATTTAAGTTTAATATGTAATAAGCCACCACATTCAACTTGCTGTCCTTTTGTATACATCATTTCTTTAAAATATTTAATTCCATAGTTTTTATTCTCATGTATGGTGTGGCATGCTGGCCTGGAAAATGAATGGCAGCACTGGGGAAAAATCATTCTCCTATTTTTTGATGCTGTGATGCCTGGCCCTTCCCTGCTTTCTTTATTTTATCCTTACTGACATGCTCAATTTCTTATATGCACATTTTTTTAGTCTCATATGTTCCAGTAATCCTGCAAATATGTTTTTTTGTTATTAAATGGGTTGAAAGTTCTCAACTTTGTCCATTTCTCTCACACTAAAAAAGCTCTCTTAAAACCTTAGCACCTGTTGCTTCTGGTATCTAAGAAAACAGCTCCATGACCATCTGGATTTTCTTCACTCTAAATTATCTTGGCTCTTTTATTTTTCTGGTATTGATCCCTTGGAGCAGGGACTAGTGTTTTTCCTGTATGCAGTGCCTATCACAACAAGGCCTAATTCTCAGTGGGAGCTTAAGATGTTCCCATGATGATTGATTGATTGATATATATATATATATATATATATATATATATATAAAAACGTGTGTGTGTGTCTAATTGGACATCATGGTAAATTTACAAACTAATAATAGATGTTATAAAATGGCAATATGCCCAATTTTAATTTTCTTAAATAATTCTACAAATGTTGAAAGTTTTGCAGAGTTCACTCTTAATCTTCAGCTGTAAGTAAATATTAAAGCTTTCACCTGAATGATTTGAATTCAGTGCCATTTAAATAAAATGTAAATTCAAATTAAAGTCTACTTTTAAAATAAAAAGTAAAAATGAAAAAAAAATACTTAAAAGTATTGTTTCAAGTCATACAAGGAAAGGCTAAGGGATCTGGGACTCTTCAGTCTGAGAAAAAGAAGGCTGATGGGACCTGGTAGCAGGTTACCACTACACTAGGGGAGTACATCAAAGGCTCAGTGAGCAACTGTTTACCAGGGCACCCAAGGGGAAAACCAGGAGTAATGGCCACAAACTCCTGGAAGATGGATTCGGGCTCATCATTAGAAGAGAGTAGACAGTCACTTTGCTAGGGTCACCTGACCCCCAGTTATCTTTCCTGTTGGTGCAGAGGGCTGGACCCAATGACCTTTTCAGGACTCTTCTGGCCTTGCAATCTATGAATCTATGAATGCAAAACACTGTAGTTTAAGCATTTAATACTTTAATTTGTATTAAGGAAAAAGGATTCCCTTCCTCTATGCATTTAATTTCACTTGTTAATAGTCTTGCTTTTGGAACATATAACATAATGTCTCAGCAATTGTTGATGATAAAGTACAGTTAGAGTAATATATAACTGGATGTAGTCAATAGCGAATGGAATCAGCAATAGAAAAGGCATCTTCTCTGCATTTCAGCCTTGCAGGCAAAGACTGAACTATGCTAGGGAAGAAGCACTTTCAAGGTATTTCAGTAAACTATGTCAGGTATACTGATCTTAACACCTTTGCTTTCTAAACAATAGTTCCTTTATATTGCCCAGCATGAGAATTTGAGAAAAAAAAGACAAGTATTGTCTATGTGTGTAGTTTCTTAGTTCAAAGATAAGATATTGATTTATGAAGTTTTGGATGATGTGGAAGACAGAAACTTGAAATACAATCATCCAGATAAGCAAGAAATAAGTCAATTTTTACAAGATTTTAAAAGAATACTAATCAAACTTCTAGCAATATTTTGTCAAAGGAATAAAAATAGTGTATGAGAGGTTACCTTGTATTACATGCTATTGGCAATTTAATAAAGTGTCATGGCCCAAAGGTCTGATTTTTTTTGTGCGTGCTTCGGCACTAAGGATTATCCCCGTGGGTATATAACTTCGTTGCATGGAGGAGTTCTGCTGCACAGAGAACCCGCGTGCAGGGAAGTTTTCCCGCCACTTTGCAGCGATCTTTGCAGGGTGCATTTCCTTTGCAGCACAGAAATGCACGGTGCAAAGGTTTCCCGCTCGTCGTATGCAAATCCGTGCCCCGCAATTGGCTAGTTCTAAATTATTCACACGTGGCGGCTAGCGATTGGCCTGTTAGCCGTATAAGAGGCTTGAGCAGTTTCCGCCCAAGCCGAAGAGGACTCCACATCCATCTCCTGGGGACTCTGGGTGTGCGCGGCAGGGTAATAGAAACCCTGTGTGTCGCTCAGAGGGGTTTGGCGGCCTGATCCACCGCCCACCTCTTCCCGTCTTCGAACGGAGCCTACTATAAGACGTAACGACGAGTTTAATGCGCGCTTGTCCTGGACATCTGGAGTTTGTCTGCATGGAGCCTAGCAACCTCCACGTGATTGTTCATGTTCTGTCTGCGTGGAGCCTTGCAACCTCCACGTGTGTTCGTGTTTTTTGTTGTAACTGCAACTCAAGCAAGTTCTCAGCCTACACCACGACCATCTTGGTGTAAGTAAAATAATCTTAAAATCAACCGTTACGTGTCTGTGCCTAATTCTAGCTCGGCGCCTGCCCTCTCCGACCCGGCCTGCCCGGGCTACTGGCCACAGCCCGCATGCAGAGCGACGTAAGCGACCCGGTGTCAGACCCGGCGCGCACATAAAGCACATTGAAAAGCAGAATTGATTTGAAAGGAGTGATAGGAATCTCAGAATCTGATTGTGAGGAATTACTAAGTAGTAGTGATTTCTATGACCAGAGAACTGTTTAGCTGTGTTAGTTTAAAGTCAGGTAGAAGGTAGGGCAGGGTGGCACATTAGGTGTCCTCTACATGTTATGGGTATCATTTAATTAACTGGTTAATTGCACAGTTGTCTGATGACCAGCCGCATGTGCAATGTAGCTATCACGCCATAAAATGCTCCAACAAGCTATAAAATTAGAACTTGAAATTCTGCATTAACTTTATAGCTGGCTGCCATTGAGTTGTACATGTAGTAGGTTCTCCCCTGTGGCTGGCAGAGCTGCCAGCCACAGGGGTGTACCGTGCCCAGTAGGGGCTGGGAGTCCCACAACTGAGAGACACAGCTGTGGACAGAGGGTGGGCTGGGTCCCAACAGCTGGTGGACATGGCTGGCCCAAGGGTGTGCGCAACTCCTGGGCATGGGGATCATGGCTACTGCAGTCTCCCAGGCCTGGTGTTTTCCTGAAGGGATTTCATGCACCACTTGAGGGGATTACATGCACCATCAAGGCTGGGAGTTTGTGGCTGCCACAGTCCCCCTGCCCCAGGGGTCTATGGGGTGCCCCCATGACTGGGAGCCTCTCAACTGAGGGGGCTCCCAGCTATGTGAACCTGCTTCTTGCCGGTGCAGGGAGAGTCTGGGATCAGGCTCTCTCTGCACTGGCAATAAGGCATGATGGGATCACGCATTAGATCCCATTGCACCTTTTACCTGCACGTGTAGTGTAGAGGCGCATCTAACACGGACTGGTTTAGAGAAGGATGAGCTTTTTATACATTTGACAACGCAGATTGTTGCCTACACAAGTTTGTGCGTCTCTGAAACAGTCTCTAATGTGCCATCCTGCCATACTTTCTACCTGAGTAGTGTTTGCAATAAAAAGAATGAGGTGATTAAGCAGAAATAACACAATAGCAAAGTTACAGTATTTGATTTCTTAGGTCTCAATTCAGAAAAGGCACATAAGGATGTGCTTGAGTTCAGTTTGATTACTCTTGCATATATTTAAAGGTTCAATGTAGCCTGGCCCTGAGTCTAAATAATGGAAATATCCTTGGTAATGTCTTATTACCTAAAAAAATGTAGATTTTTTTGTTTTGGTTTTTATTTATTTTGGCCCTAATTCTATCTTTTATATCTAGATTCTTCTATAATACAAATAATATGCAAAAACAAACCCTCTAATAAATACCTAGTTTTCCCCAGGAAATGCAGAATTTCCACAAACATTTCCATCACATGGAGGTGGGACAACCTACGTAGCAAGCACTTTCACAGGAAAGTAACAGTTTCTTTATCAACCACAGTATGCAGAACCTATCAGGGATACAATACTGCAATATATGGCAATTGGATGTTGTATATGTGTAGATCTAAGAGCTAAAAAAAGGGGGAGGAGAAATATTTAGGTATTTGTGCTTTTGAAGAAAAATCAAAAGTCTAAACTAGTGACCCTGAAAACCCTTCCTCAGCTGCTGACTAACCCCCAGAAGTACCCAAACTCCATTAGGCACTGCAGTTGTGTTCGGTGGGGGGGGGGGGAGGGGTTCTGTAAGCTTTTCAACAGGTTGGGTTAAGTGTGCCTCATTCAACTCATTCTAATAGCCTGTAGCCTGAGAATTAAGGCAATTTTGGGGGCCAGGGGAAGAGAAAAGATCTAAATGCACTTCTCCAACAACTTGGATGAGTACTTTGATCACTGTGTTATTTATTCTATAGACACAGGGAAAATCATCCCTTCTTCTCGCTGTGTTTTAAAAGAGAATAGTGAGCCCTATTCAGTGTTTTGAATAGGAAATAAGTGCCTGTTTTGAGGAAAGGAGTCAGGGTCTGGTCCTCAAGTGGACGGAGACAACTTGCTATAACTGAATGAGACACCTGAAGTTTGTGGTTTTGAACTTGCTCATACCCTCAGCACTTCCCTTTTGCCTAGCTCTTGAGCAGCTGAGATCTGAGGGTAGTACAGAGAAATCCTTGATAGCTTTATCTGTAAATAAATTTGAAATTTGAAACTGGAGCAGAACACAGGTAAGAGCTTGAGTAAATTGTTGGCAATACCTAGCACCTGTTTTCAGTGATCAGTAATGATCAGTTGTCTTTTGGATGGAATAGAAAGTGCTTGTGTCCTGTTCACAGCCACAGCCATGTATTTGTGTGGGATCTGCCACTGTTAAAGATTGCTTGACATTCCTCCCCTCTTCTGCTTCCCATCTTTCAGGATACTGCAAAAATTAAAATTAACAAAAAGGTTAGAGCTAGAGTTCCTTTGATACATATTTGCCACATGACATTGTATGTGCCTTTGGAATTCACGTTTCCTCCAGTGTAGTCCAAATATCTTCCAAATGTGTTGGGCCTTGCAATAAGCCCAGAGGGTTTCTTCATCCCCTCCCACCCATCAGCTTTTTAGGCAGTTGGGCAAGGTAAAGCATAATGGGATATTTGTGGTTTGATCTGACCATTGTGGTTTCAAAGATGAGATGCCACATGTATATAAAAACATTGCTTCCATTCCAACAAATAATTGCTGTCAGTATTATGTAGCTGCTAAAACCTTGCCATGAGGACAGCTTTTTCCAACACAGTTCATTTTTCTTTTCTTTCTTTTTTGGGGGGGGCTTTTTTTTTTCCTACTCACTGCTTTTAATAGGCTACACCTTGCCTGTTCATAACAAAATCAAAGTCAAATAAGAAGTCACCTCTAAAGTCCAATCTCCGTAATCCATTAAGATAGGAAAAACATGGAATTTTCTTAAACACTTGGTTTCAATAGGAATAGTAGAAGTTTTGAAGTTGCTGGCAATTTTATGTTTCCATCAAGGAATAGATCTGGTCCAGTACAGCTTTCTCGTGATACAAGTTATAGCTGGCAAAGATGCTATGAGAGAAGGCAATGTGCACATGTGAAGTTTTCACGTAATTAAGATGGACGTTAAACATAAATGCTTAGTTTCTCTTAACTTCCAGTTTTTAATGACCATAATTCATCATTTGCTTGTTGTACTCCAGCTAATGTTAAGTACTTAGTTAAAATTGGCTGGAGTTAAAATGTTTTTGGAAAGATCTTATTTAACAAAAAGGATACAATGAGTTCAATCTGTCAAGTTGGAATAATCCATTGCAAAAAGAAGCAGCAAAATCAAACGTGACACATTTTAACATTTTGCTTTCTCCTTGGGCAAGGAACTTGGGGAGATAAGGAAAGGATATATAACTAATTTCTCTGTGTGTTTGAGAGTCTGCATTCTTTCTTCATCCATCATATAGAATCTTTGTTGAAACCAAATACCTCAAAAATTTTTATACATCAGTTTGTCACTTAGGATTTTTTTCTGTACCTTACTTGATAATGAACTACCTTGAAATCTGTTATTAATCCTGATGACTCATACACCAGTTATTTTACAATATATTGTTCTTTGGAGATAAAGCATTAGTGCTGCTTATTGCTATAAAAGCTTGGGGTAGGCAAATTATTTCAAACAAGAGTTTTCATTTCCCAGTGTTCCTCAGATCAAATGTAGTCTATACCAAATCATTCTGTTTATAGGGCTGGAATCAATAGGTTTACTATTAATTAATTAATTGGATTTCTTTTTTCAACTGAGACATTAATGAGAAGATCTGGAATGACAGTGGGAGAAAGCTATTCTTGTAAATTGTTTGGATTGGATTCCACGTGTTTTAGTATTCTACTGATATATCACAATTCTGTCCCTTTAACTGGTAGATAATTTCTAATTGTCAAAGCATAACTTCTTTTGAGGGAAATTTGGAAATGGCTAACTTTTATATACATTTTCAGTGCTTTGGTTCTGATGAACATCCAAAAGTGTGTAAAAATCTTATTGAAATCTCCTGAATCAACAAAACAGAGTTAATCGGGGGGGGGGGGGAGGAGGGGTTTTCCCTTAAGTTTGCTGTATTCCCCTCTCCCCTTACCCCATAATGTCAAGGGGAGGAGGAAAAGATCTCTAGGATGATATTAGTTTAAAGACAGGGGTAGGTAAAATACAGCCCTGGCTTGCTAAGCCATTCTATCCAGCCCACAGAGCACCTACAAAGTTTAGAAGATTAATATTTATTTGCTCCAGGCTCCCTTTCAAAGCTGACAGGAGATGGGGGCAGTAAGACCCAGGGGAAGCCAGCAGGAGTCAGGAGAAAGGCCAGCCCTGGCCCCCCCACCCAGAAGTATCTGCCTGCCCAAGCTTTCCTTGCATGAGTCTGCTCCAGCACCACGTGGCCCCCACCTGCATTGCTGGACCATGGGAGTAGGCATGCTGGTACCCCGGGCCAGGAGAAGGAGAAGGGGATTGTGTGTGTTTGTCCATGAAATGAGGGAGTGGGAGACAGAGACAGAGAGAGCAATGAGGGAATGAGAGAGAGAGAGAGAGCGTGTAGTGAGCAAAGCACACAGTGTGTGTGTGTGTGTGTATAGTAAGCAAAGCACACAGAGCAAGTGTGTAGTGAGCAAAGTACACAGTGTGTGTGTGTGTGTGTGTGTGTGTGTGTGTGTGAGCGTGCGTGCAATGAGGGAGGAAGAGGGGTAGCGTGTGTGTGTTCATAGGATGAGTCCCACAAGCACCCCCTACCATACGCATGCACCCACCCCTCCTCACACTGCCATATATGCAAACTCCCACACCTGTCACCCCAGCCACTCAACCCCCCAGAAGCCCCAGACCCACCCATACCCCACATATCCACACACATTCACATGCTCCCTCCCCCCACACCCACATACCTATCTACCCCACATATCCACACCCCCACAGCCCCCACAAACCTATACGCATGTCTCCCACACCCTCACAGTATACAAGAGTATGCCTTCATTTTAAACTATTGTGCGATCAATTCTATGTACACTACACAAACTGCGGGAGCAAATCAGGACAGTTCAATTTTTTTTTTTTAATCAAATTAATGAATGTTGTAAATGTTTGATTTTTTAACATATAACTTGGTGTTTTTCTAGTTCTGAGATGGCAAAACTCCTTGCTGAAAGGAGTATTTCTGGGGGCAAGGGAGGGGCTTCTGGTGGCAAAGGTTGGGGGTTAAGGGGAGGGACTTCCAGTTCCAAGGTGGTGGCTAGGGGGCTGGGCACCTGTCAAGGGGTGGGGCTACCTATGTGGCCCTCGACAGGTTGCCAAAACTCGGTAAGCAGCCTTCTGCCCAAAATGATTACCCCCCCCCCCCGTTTAAGACAAGCATGCAGTAAGCAGGTCATGTTCTTCCTGTCATTACCAAACTCAGAGGGAACAAATCAGGATATTGTACTCAACAGGTCTCACTTTCCTCTGTCAACTATCTATATGTAAAACAGCAGTAGCAGCATAGGATATTTGGTTACCACCAGAATGAGTATCATGTTTTACTCTGTTGGGGAACTTTTTCATTCTTAGATATCTATGATTAGATAGTGTCATTCTGAATTGGAATTCAAAAGGCATAACTTGCAAGTGTCCTTAAATTTGTGCTATCCAGATTCTCTTTGCTTGACTGGATGTAAGACAAATCCCTGTTTTCATTCCTGGTTTGCAAGGGATGGGCTTTAATGGCATTTCAGTAACTAGTGTTAACAAGCAGTAGAGTTGCTTTCTCGCTTAATTTGTAGGCCTGAATATTCTGTTCCCTTCTTCCTTTGATTGATAACAAAGCACAAGAACTATTGAATTTACCATCTTTCTGAGGGGGTGTGGAGTGGGGGTATAATAATCAGTTCTTCAATCTCAGGCAAATGATCCTTTTTCCCTTTGTTCATCTTTTGTGTACAACTGCAGCCCTTACTGTGCATTCAGCAGCTTCAAGAGGTAGGCAGACACTAGGATCAAAGTGTACTGATGTAAATAAATCATTTTAATCAATTTCAATACAATTTCATGCATTTGCTTTACCAAAAGATCTGACTGTCATCATCAGACTTGCCAGCCACTCTCAGATTCCATTGATTTTAGTTGATGTAGGTGCCCAGCACTTGCAAATAGCAAATAATCTTTGAAAAACAATATGGTGCATGATGTTTTCTGTCAGCAGCTCTGCCTACTGTAGACCTATTGTAGATTTCTGATTTTTGCCTATTGTCATGGAAAGGTAGGCTATTGAATATTTAGAAAACTTGTGGGTTTGTTTCTCTTGCTGGTAGGAGAAGGTTAAATCTTGGATTAGTGCCATGTGTACTTACTATTTTTTATAGAGAAATTAAATTCCTTTCTGACATGCAGTAGTAGATCATGTAGTTGCCAACATGAACAGAGAGACTGATTACTAAGGAAGTATAAATTGTGAAACTGACATTAACATGAAAAGTGTGAGCAGCATTTATCTGACAAGCCAAGTATACATCAAGGATTATTTTAAAATTCTGCCAGTTAACTCTTCAAAGGTTATCTCTTCTCTCAATGTCCTTGTAAAAACATAGCCAACAGCTATTAAAATAATATGCAAAGAAAACATATTATCAATGTATAGTAGTACTTGCAGGCATTAACTAGGATCAGATGTAGACAGCGCGAATGAAAGTATGAAAAAAGGTTTTGTTATATGTAGTATATTTGCTTAAGTTGCAAGCAAATGGCCGTGGCTTGTGAAATACCAACTTTGTAGCAATGATTGATGCAGTTCTCCCATAAGACATCAGTCTGAACTGAATATTGTTAAGGGACAAATCATTTCCTTATTGATTCAGGTATTCCCACTCTCTCATTTCCATTATTAGGATGATAATTTTTCTATGAAAAGGGGGTAAAATAATCTGATACACTAGCAAGGTAGTACTCTAATGTTACAGCCTTTTACTTTATTTTCTATAAAACAATAGGTACCAACCATTATAATTTCAGTATTACTTTTATTATTTATACATTGATCCACCATCACTGGGACTTTAGTAAGAAATACAGTTTTCATATGATATTATCAAAGAGATATTGATTCAAGTTTTGTGTTTAATAAGACAATTCAATTTAGTGTGAACTCTGCCATCTAAAAATGTATCCTTTAAAATAATGTATGTGTTTTTAAAGCTGTGGCCCATGAGCTTTCTTTCTTTCGTTTTTTTGGTACATTTACTTTTTGTCATATTTGAGCTGAAATATGGAGTTTGAAGAATCAGATGAACATCCTAGACTAATGGTTTAAAGGGTCTAATACTACTAGAGTCATAGATTTAAATTCCATAATAGGACATTTTGTTTGATTAATATTCTTACATAGCACAGGCCATGAAAGTACCGGCTTGAGGGCTGCACATGAAATCAAATGCCTAGGAGCTTCTTCTTGAAGCACTTTGGGCCTGACCTACTGCTGTGTGGTCTCTCGCTAGGGCCAGGAGAAGGGTTCTTTCAAGCCTAAATCACTCATATTAAGAAGGGAAAAGAGAGGGACAAAGAAGTCTATCCAAAATACTGGGTAAAGACAACCCTCCAAAATGCTGTCTGCAAGGACCTCTTCTTTGAAGTGCTGTATATCTGGGGCATATTAAGAGCTATACAGGAGATTGTTAATCAGTTATTAAGTCATGCAAACATTTTCAAAATATCAAATGATGTACTTATTCTGCATCAGGGCAAAGGTAAGATTTATTTTTTTTTTTTTTAGAGAAGCACAAGATAGAACAACCCACTCCACAATAATCAGTAGTCCTACCATTAGGGCAGTCATTTGAGGTACAGTAGATGCAAATTCAGATTCCTGTTCTGATTTATTTTGACAAAGGCCTTGAATCAGTCTCCCACATTCCAGGTAAGTACTAAGCTAAAGAAGCATTTTTCTCCTTGGCACAGTAATTTTTAATTAGTTATATAAAGTGCGACTGTTCCAGAAAGAGAAATGAGTCGTCTATGAACAGACAAAAACCAGTGGATCTCTGAAAAATTCACTTGGAAACTGAGATCCTTTTCTGATGAATGAGACTTTTAAGACCAAAATACTTTTTTTTTTTCCGTTTTTTGGTTTGCTTGTTTGTTTTTAGAAAAGTCTCAGCCACCTCTAGGTCCATCTGTTCCAGAATTCTAGACTTCTGCAGTGCAGATAACTTTGCATAAGAAGGTTTGTACACATTAGAAAAACGCATGTGGTATTTCCTTTATGGTGTTGTTCATTTTGTTTTGTATTTAAAGGAAAGTGTTAATTTCCAGCTAAAAGAAAGGATCAAAAGTTGCAATGGAAACAGGAATTTATAGAAACCAAAAAATACATTTTAAGAAAGCAGTATCATGGTGATGGTTTAACAGCAATCTGACAAAATGACAATCTATGGAATTATGCCAGTCTCTACAGTAATATATAGATTGGAGAATGGTTACTTTATTTACACGTGCACTGCTTACAGACTGGAAGTTGGAGGTGGTGGGGAGCCAAGTGACTTCCAAAGCCATACGTGAGCTAGGACCATGAAGTGATCAAAAAGTCCTTCAGTCTTCTAATATATAAAAGAATTCATTAAATCCCGAGAAAATCACAAATGACTAGTAAATGCACAAATTGAAATTTATGAATGACTGGCTAGCCAAAAGTACTGCTAAAAAGGACCTGGGGGTTATAGTGAGCCATAGTCTGAATATAAATCAACAATGTGCTCTTACTGGCGGGGGTGGGGGGTGGCAATTACATACTAGGCTGTATCAAAAGCAGGGTCACCTGTGAGTCAAGGGAAGTGATCCTTCTGCTGCATTTACCACTGACGAGGTTTCACTGAGATTATTGCGTGTTTTGAGCACTACATTGCAGGAAAAAAATATCAACTGGAAAGAATCTATCAGAGAGCAGCAACAGTGAAACAAGGCTTACGAGGAAAGGGTGGAGGACAGGCTTTTGTAGTCTGGAGAAGAGAAGACTGAGCGGGGATTTGATAACAGTCTTCAAATATGTGAAGAATGGCTATAAAGAGGATTATAACAGACTATTTTCCATGGCCACTTTCCCCACTATGAAGGTGGTTAAACATTAGAACAGAGGCAATTTGGAATATTTATCCTTGGAAAATTCTCAAGAGCAAGGTAGACAAATAATTGGCTGGAATGGTTTAGGCAGTTATGCTGCTGCCTCAAGAATGGGATGTTGGGCTGAAGACCACTTCAGGTTACTTCCAGCCTTATTTTTTTATTAATCTATAAAAACAAATATCATGTTTATGTTGTATTATCAGTAACACAATTACACATAAACCGTTCAACCAACTAAATAATTTTACAGCAAAACTTTATAAGTTAAATTTATCTCTCATGTCCATGAATGCCAAGTCCTCAGAACAGATGGGTACTTAGAAATATTGTTTCCATAATAATTGCTCAATTCCATCTTCTCCAATTAAAAAAATAGCTAATTGTTAACTACATTTTAGATTATAGTAAACTCTGAGTGACCATATTTTTAAAGGAATTTTGGGAAATGTGTGTAGTGCTATATTTTTAGGAATATCATTCCTTTAAATGTTAAAAAAAAAATCTTTTTTCCTTATGTGTGCTGAAGGTGCTGTTGCCAGTTTCTAAATTGCCAGCATAACCTCATGACTTTCTAGTAATATAGCCTATGAATAATTTTTTGAAATATTCAGCAAATGTTAAAATTCACTTTCATTCAAAGATCATCTTTGATAGTGTCTATAGTTATTAAGCTTTTCTTTTCCCTTCCAACACTGTTCACCATATTTACTTTGTTTGTACCACTTTAACAACACTTCTAATGGAGGCCCTTCACCACTTTTTTCAAGCACACTGAAGACAGAGGTCTTAAAAGTGGCAGTCACCCTCAGTTTGGGTTCACTGGGTTTGAAATGTATAGAGTCATAGTAGGCAGGCAGAGCATATGCTTCATAGATTTCATAGAATTCTAGGGTCAGAAGGGACCTATTAGATCATCGAGTCCAACCCCCTGCTCTGGGCAGGAAAGAGCACTGAGGTCAAGTAATCCCAGCCAGATGGTTGTCTAATCTCCTTTTGAACACCTCCAAGGTAGGGGAAAGCACCACTTCACTTGGAAGCCCATTCCATATTTTGGCAACCCTAACCATAAAGAATTTCTTCCTGATGTCTAATCTAAATCTGCTCTTCTTCAGTTTATGGCCATTGTTGCTAGTAACCCCAAGAGGCGCACTGGTAAACAGAGTCTCCTTTATTCCTTGCTGACCTCCCCCCGCCCCACCCCACAATGAGTTTGTAGACAGCCACGCTCTCACTTATCAGCCTTCTCTTGCGGAGGCTGAAGAGATTCAGGTTCCTCAATCTGTCTTCATAGGATCTTACCTGCAGGCCCTCTACCATACAAGTAGCCCTCCTCTGAACACTTTCCAGGTTATCTACATCCCTCTTGAAGTGTGGCACCCAAAATTAGATGCAGTACTCCAGCTGCAGCCTCACCAATGCTGCATAGAAGGGAGGCATAACCTCCCAAGAGCTGCTTATGATGCACCTGCTAATGCAGGAAAGAGTGCAGTTAGCCTTACTTATTACCTCGTCACATTGGCGACTTATGTTCATTTTTACATCGACTATGACTCCAAGATCCCTTTCCAATGCTGTGCTACTTAGAATGGTACTTCCCAGTTTATAGGTGTATTGGTGATTTTTTTTTTTCTCCCCAGGTGCAGCACTTTGCTCTTATCTTTGTTAAATTGCATCCTATTCTGATCTACTCTCTTCCTCAGTCTGTCCAAATCCACCTGAATTTGCACCCTACCCTCTAGTGTGTTTACAATACCCCATAGTTTGGTGTCATCTGTGAATTTGGACAGAGTGCTTTCAACACCTTCATCCAAATCACTGATGAAGATATTGAACAGTACTGGTCCAAGGACAGAGCCTTGGGGGACACCACTGCCCACATCTTTCTAGGTAGAAACTGACCCATCCACCACCACTCTCTGGGCACATCCCATTAGCCAGTTTTCCACCCACCTGACTGTGGAAAAAATCCACATCACCGTTACTTAGTTTACTTGAAAGAATTGGATGCAACACCATGTTGAAAGCCTTTCTAAAATCCAAGTAAATAAAATCTACCTCTACTCCTGCACCTAAGCACTTTGTGACCTGGTCATAAAAGGAGACAAGGTTAGTCGGGCAGGTTCTGCCTGCTATAAACCCATGCTGGTTTCCCCTTAAAATTATATTACCTTCTGGCCTCCCACAAATGTGATCCTTTATGATTTTTTCTAAGGTCTTGCCAAGAATAGAGGTGAGGCTAACTGGCCTATAATTACCCGGGTCCTCCTTCCTCCCCTTCTTGAAAATAAGGACCACATTGGCCCTTTTCTAGTCTTCTGGGACCTGACCTGAGTGCCATGAGTGCTCAAACAGTTCCACCAGTGGTTTTGCTATGGCACTGACTGATTCCTTTAGTACCTTTGGGTAAAGTTAATCGGGGCCTGCTGACTTAAATATGTCCAACCCCTATGTTACCCTGAAGCTGCTTCTTGCTCCCAACGTACTTAAAGAAGGACTTTTTATTACCTTTAATCTTTGTTGCCAGCCTGAGTTCTGTTTCAGCTTCGGCCTTCCTCACTGTTTCCCTGCAAGCGCAAGCCAAGCAAGTATACTCCTCCTTGGTGGCTGCCCCCTGCTTCGACAGCCTGTAAGCCCCTTTTTTCCCCTGTAGGCTCTCCTGGATTTCCCTGCTCAGCCAATAAGGTTTCTTGGCTCTTTTGCCTCCCTTTGTGTACTCGGATGGTACCTTTGTGTGCCTGCAGGATCAGTCCCTTGAGGAACTCCCACCCTTCTTGGACTCCCAAATCACTGATGTTGTTATCCCTCAGTCCCAATCTAACTAATCTCCTGAGCTCATTAAAGTTGGCCTTCTGGAAGTCTAGCACTTCAGCCCTTGTAGTTATTTTTCCCAGCTTTTGCCAAATTATAAATCCTATCAACAGATGGTCACTATCTCCTAGGTTACCTTGTATCTGCAGATCCCCCACCAAGTCCTCCCCTGTGGTCAGCACCAAGTCAAATAAGGCATTTCCCTTAGTGGGACTGCATACCTCCTGTGTTAGGTGCAGGGTCCTGTATGTAGGTTAGGAACCTATGTGAATGGGCAGACCTGGAGAGTACTTCCTGAGGGTACTTTCAGGCTTGCCCAGAGAAGCAGTACATACCCTTAAACAATCCAGTAGAGTGAGTGCTGTTCCCCTTAACAAAGGGGACATTCAACTCAAGACTGTAACACATTCAAACATCTATTTTGTAGTTGTACAATCTTAAAACATTTACATTTATTTTTAAAAAGTGTTTTTCATATTTGCCATGCAATTGTATTTGGAGGAAATGTAGAAACACATAGAAAGACATACGATTATGTTATTGATAGTCTTTATGCAGTAGCACAAAGTATCCTATTTTCAACTTTTCTACCTCTCTACCTTGTTTCTTTGAAGGTATATTTTTTTCAGTTTATAGAAACTGACACATCTTGATAATATGGGGATGGAAGTGGTTAACTGGGTTATTACTGCACATACACACCTAAGTAAGAGAGAGAGCAAATAAATATCAAACTTTGATGCTTGTTTACAAAGACTTTCTGTTAAGTAGTTCTGATTAAATCAACCGCAACAAAGCCGTGCTGGCTGTCCCTCAGAGTGTTGATTTCAGCTAGCTTATTGAGAATGGGTTTTAAAGTATTTTTTCCAAGATCTTTCCATGGATTGAGGTCAAATGGATTGGCCTGTAGTTCCCCAGATCTTCTTTTCTCCCTTTCTTGAAAATAGGCACCACATTGGCCCTCTTCCAATCTTCAGGTACTTCACACAAGTGCCACAACTTCTCGAATATCCTTGCCAGTGGCCACACTATGATATCTGCCAGTGCCTTAAGCACTGTTGGGTGCAATCTTTCTGGACCAGCTGATTTGTGGGTGTTCAGCCTCTCAAGGTGTTCCTTCACAGTCACACTAATGATGGGCATTTATTCACCCTCACCCTGGCCATCCTGCATCATATTAGTTAGGGCAGTCCCTTTGGGCTGGTGAAAAACCAACACAAAGTAATTAGTAAGCAGGTTGGCTTTTTCCTGGGTGTTGGTAGTCAGCTGTTCCATTTGGTTTAGCTGGGGTCCATTGTTACCCTTGTTCTACTTCTGATTTCCCACATATCTGAAGAAGGACTTGTTATTGTCTTTGATTTGTGTAGCTAGTTGGAGTTTGGTTACAGCCTTGGCTTTCCTGGTTTGCTCCCTACAGGTGTGGGCCAGTGCAGAATACTCCTCCTTAGTGGTGTTTCCTGTCATCCATCCTTTATAAGCCTCTCTTTTTAGATGAGTCAAGGGGGTTGCTGTGCCCTTTTACTACCTTTCCTATGGGTTGGAATGGACATCCCTTGTGCTTCTAGGATCACTCCTTTAAGGATCAACCATTCATCATTAACTCCCTTCCCTTGCAAGTCATGGCCTCTCAGGACCTTGACAACAAGCTTCCTGAGCTTAAGGTCAGCTTTCATAAAGTATAGGACTTCTGCATTGCTGACTGACTTGCCAGCTTTGCAATGGATAGTAAAAGTGATCAGCTCAAGGTCACTGACTTCCAGCTTCCCTTCGATTCTTAGATCACTGACTAGATCATCCCCTTTGGCCAGTACCAGGTCCAGCAGCGCCTTACCTCTTGTCAGCCCATAAACTTCTTGAGAAAGGTAGAGCTCATTCACACATGTGAGAAAGTTTTGTGACTGATTGGATTTGGCTGAGTGCTCTTCCCATGAGATGTCTGGGTAGTTGAAGTTGCTCATGACAACCATGCACTACGAGCATGCAGCCTCACCCAGTTCCCTGGTGAATTCATGGTCCAACTCTTGTTTCTAATTTGGAGGTCTGTAGTAGACTCCTACCATTGTATCACCTTCACCATGTTCCCCTTGTATTCTAACCCAGAGGGTCTCCAGTCATCCTCCATGGGTGCCAAGCTCAGCTTGTACTGATGTATAGCTTTCTTTGATAAAGAGAGGTACACCCCCACCCCTTTTTTCAGCATATCTCCTGTACAGGGTATAGCCATCTATACCCATGGTCCACTCATAGGAGAAGTCCCACCGGGTCTCTGTTATCCCTATGAGATCATAGTCATTTCTGTTTAGCAGAAGGACCAGTTCCTCCTGTTTATTCCCCAAGCTCCTGGCATTTTGTTTGCCTCTTTGATGGCTTCTGAGCACTGAGCTGATATTATAGCAAACTGCCCACAATAACTCTCAGATCTCTTCCCTGTGTGGTAACACCTAATGTAGAGCCCACTATAGTGTAGGTATAATTTGGGGAGGTATAAGTTTGGCCCAGGTGCCAAAATCATCTGAATATTTGCCATTTAATTGTCCATTTTCTTAATCATGGTAGATCCTTCTGTAGTTCCTCCCAGTCTCCTTTTTTTCCCCACTTTGCATAATGTTGCGTCATCAGCAAATCTGGCTACCTCGCTACACTCCATTTTTCCAGATCATTTATAAAGATGTTAAACAGCATTGGTCCCAACATAGATCCCCGGGGAACCCTGCTGTTTACTTCTTTCCATCCTGAAAACAGACCATTTACACTCACTCTTTGCTTTCTATCTTTAAGATGATTTCTAATCCATGAGTGGACATTCCCTGTAATCCCATGACTGTCTAATTTAGTTAAGAGCCCCTTATAAGGAAACCTTTTCAAAGTCTTCTTTGGAAATCCAAATATACTTTGTCACCTGGATCACCCAGATTCACCTTCTTATTGACAGCCTCAAAGAATACTAGTAGCATTGTGCGGCATGATGTCTTTGACAAAGCCATGTTGATCCCTCTCCAGCAAATCATGTTCATCCATGTGCTGAACATATATTTTTTTAAACTATTACCATTTCTACCAGTTTTCCAGGAACAGAAGTTAGGTTCACTGGTCTGTAGTTCCCTGCATTGACTCTAGAGCCTTTTAAAAATATGGCAGCCACATTGGCAGCCCAGTCACTTTGGCAATCCAGTCCTCTGATACCAAGGTTGTTTTTAGTGATAGGTTGTATACTACAGTTAGGAGTTCAACAATTTCTGATCTGAGCTCCTTTAAGACCCTAGGGTGAATACCATCAGGAGTAGAAATCATACCAGCTCTACAGAAGTTATAGTAGCCACAAATTTAAAGGGTTAAGGGAAAATTGTAAAAAGAGAGCAGGGTGTCCTAGGCAGTTGTGACAAATGGGTGCAGTGACAACTTCCAGCTGCCATTTTGCTGCCAACATAATTGTTAGGGTAACTGTATTTGGATCTTAGGGAACATTGAATCTGCAGCTGAATAAAAGGCTATAGCCTGTGGCCTGGCAAAGCTGCTAACCACAAGGCAGAATGATATATTAAAAGTAACATTGCAAAATGCTTAGGCAAGCATTTTCCTAACAGTGTTGTAGTGTTATAAGATGTATAGCTCATTGTATAAGGAGAACAGGATACAGCCCACCAGCTACCATCAGGAGATAAAGCAGAAGTAAGACCTTGGAGATGAAGAAGTCAGCAAGAAACAGCAAGTGACTGAAGAAAGCAGAGGTCAAAGTCTTAGTCATGCGCTCTTAGAAAAAGGCATGCAAATGAGTGAAATGCATAGGCAATTCCATGCTAATGAAACAAACAATAAACAAAAGTGGCACTTGAGCTAGGAGGAAATATGGGTGGAATAAAGGAGGAACAAAGGTGGAGTAAATGTTAATGAGTATGAACCAAGGTGTATAAATGTGAAAAGAACTAATGTTCGGAGCAGTTTCCCAGTTTGTTGTAGCTGGACCAAACCTGTCTCCATTTTGAATAAAGCTGTTGCTAGCAATGTGTGCTGGTGTTTGATCTCTGAGCAATTGGATCATTGTCTCCCTAGTTGTTGGGCACTGTATGTAGTTGCGGTCTAACAATACTTATGTACTGAGGCAGCAGCTGTCCCCCAGCTCCCTCCACCACTCAAGTCAACACTTGAGGCAGCTGCCCCAGTCACCCCACCCTAGTTCTGCTACTTAACTAAGGGAGATGCTAACTAAAGAAGATAGAATTTCTCATGTTAGATGTCCTTGCTTTAAAAGCAAAGGGGGCTTTAACTGATTTGTATGGCAGTGTCACATTATTACTGCTATGTAGGAATAAGGGTCCAGTAGCCTCTGTCCATATAATCAAATGCATCTTAAAGTTAGTGACTCTAGTCCAGTAAGATGTGTATTGTATTCCAGGCTATTACTAACAACTGTAGATTGCAGGTATAACCAGGACAAGGTTCAACTTGTAAGGTTTTGTAAAAGGTATATTGCATATTTTAACATAATTTTGGTTATTTTCTTTCTTTCATTCAAAAAGGTCCCCACCATTTGGTAACAGGAATTGGGCAAATCCAATAAATGTGGTGTACTAAATCTCTGAGAAATAATTCTCTATTCTTTGATCAAAACCTAATACAAAAACAGTAGCACTGCAGTAAATCCCTGAAGCATTCTTTAGTTCACAGGAGCAACAACAAGTGACGGAAGGAAAACAGTTGGACGGACTTATGTTTTAGCAAAAAGTAATAATATCCAGATTTTTTAAAAAGTAAACAGAACAACTAAAATAAAGTACACAGCATGGAAAAATACCTAGGCAATTAAAGAAAGCAGCAGACCATTAACACCATAAAATAGTGGGAACCATTAAAGCTGGTTCTACTCTGAAGTGTGAGTCTAAAATTCTGAGAATGCATTTTATTTGATATTGAACATGTACTGTTTAAAAAAATTATAGATTTTTTTTCTTACCTACTGTCCTACAAGGTCCCCTGGGCTCTGAGAGTCGAGCGTGAGTTTGCTCCCTCTCATGCCTCATCACTAGCAATAAAGTATTAACAGGCTAGATTGGGGCAGGCAATTATTTCAGGCGGGGGGCTGCTTACCCAGTTTTGGCAAGCTATTGAGGGCTTAATGGGTAGCCCTGCCCCTTGACAGGTGCCCCACCCCCTGGTCACCATCTTGGGGCCAATGCCCCAGTGTCTTGGGACTAATGTCCCAGGGCCAGCACTGGTGGGGCCCAGAGCAGGGTGCAGGCTGGCAGGGTTCTGTGGTGCCAGGCTGGGCTGCAACCAGCAAGGAGAGGGGGGAGCTGGCCCAGCTCCATAGAGCCCCTGATGGCCGGGACCCTGTACCACTGCCACCCTGCTTTGGGCCCTTCTGGCGCTGGCCCTGGGACACTGGTGCAGGCCCTGTGCTCCCTCACCCGCTCACTTCCAGTGTCCCCCCAGCCATGTGGTACAGGTGTGGGGGGGTACCGCACAGATCCGACCCTCTGCTCACCGGCAGGAAGGAGCTGGTGTGGAGCATGGGGAAAAGTGGCCCCTCCCCCACCCCATGGCTGGCGCTCTCTGCTGCAGCTGCTCACAGCCTGAATGAGGCTCTCCTGAGCAGGCATAGGCAGCCCCACGTCAGCTGCAAGTGGCTGCCGTGCAGGGCATCAGGCACGGGGTGAGGGAGGGGCTGCTTTCCCCCACTCCCCGCATTCAGCACCAGCTTATAACCTGACCCTGCTGCCAGCCTGGGCCCTGTGCCAGCTCCGGGCTCACCTGTCAGGGCTGTGCCACAGTGGGAACAGGTGTGGCTCCCCCACTTGCCAGGCCAGGGTGTGTTTGCTGCTGCTGCCTGCCTGGAGCTCACGTGCTGGGCAGCACAGAGGCAGCGGTGGCAGCCTCACTGCAGCCTACTATAGCGCAAGCACCAGGTGGGCAACAGCAGCAAATGCTGCCCAGCATGGCAAGCAGGGAGGGGGCTGCAGGTGCTGCTGCCACGGTGCAGCCCTAACAGGCAAGCCTGGAGCCGGCGTGGGGCTGGGTTACAAGCTGATGCTGAGTGGGGGCAGGAAGCGGCCCCTCCCCCGCCCCATGCCTGATTCTCCATGCTGCAGCTCCTCGTAGCCCACATGTGGCTGCCTGTGCCTGCTCAAGACAGCTCAGCGTGGGCTGTGAGTGGCTGCAGCAGGGAGCGCTGGCCATGGGAGGGGCCGCTTTTCCCTGTGCTCCCCACCAGCTCTTTCCTTGCCCTCCCCCACCCTTACCTGAGTTTCCCATGCCAGGCCAGCCACGTGGTCCCAGGCCAGAAGCCCCTGCTGGGGTTTCCAGCTGGTGGGGCAGGGCCGGGCAGGCCCTGCTGTTGCAGGAGCCCACCGAGGATTCCCCTGGGTCCTACTGCCTCTGGTTTCTGTAATTTTTTTACATGAACCAAGGACAGATACATTTTAATTTTCAAAAAAAATGTAGGGGCCCCACAGGCTAGATACAATGGCTTCACAGGCTGGATCTGGCCCGTGGGCCATATTTTGCCCACACCTGGGCTAGATGATACATTTTTTATCTCCAAGTGTTAACCTTCTTTTCTTCATTACCCATTGAAATTGCCATTAGGAGCTTAAATACCCATATTTCAGATTTCCCTTCCCATTCTGTTTCACAAATGAAGAGTTTTACATTTCAGGTTAGTAAATTGGGGAAGAGTTCCAAGCGTAGTAGAGGTTTTCTAATTCTGGAAGAAATGGTTTATCAATTTGGAGCAGCTCTGCCTCACATACTGAGAAAGCACCAGTATAAGTCAGGGAAAATGCATATCCTAATTCACTAAGGGTTTTGTAAATAAACAGACAATTTTCCTAGATGCAATTCTAGATGAACTCATTATGAAGCATTTGAACTGTGTATTTAGGCTCTTTTATTGTGCCCCTCAATGATTAATAATACCTAGTTCTTCATTATGATATATTCTAGGGCTTCTTGGATAATCATTACATAATTGTCTGACTCGGATTAGCTGCTTATACTGGGTAATTATGTCTTTGATCAATTGCTGTACAAGGATATGCTTCCGTTCTGGTATCAGCGTACTCTGATTTCTCTTTGCGGTTGCATAAAATATATTGGTTGTTTAAGTACTTTGAATGGTGCTCACTAATGTTGTCCTCTTAACTTGACTATATTTTGGAGAAAAGTTGATGTCAGCATTTTTAATAAAGAAATGTAGGATGGAAATGACCTCCCATGTCCATTTTCCTGTAAAGTTGGGCAAATCTTTAATAGACATATGTTCAAAAGGTTCCACAAAATATCCAATCTGCACTATCAAATACCAGCTGCTAGACATTTTTGAGAAAGAACTTTTTTGTTCAAATTAACTTTATTGCTATTTCCCGTATCTATGTACAGTATTAGGACTGTACAAAGCTTCAGCAGCTGGTTCAATTTGGCGGAGATTCAGCCCAATTCAGCAGTTGGATCTCCAAATCCAAATCAAATTGGGAGACCAATTAAAAGGTCCAAATTGAATCGGAAGCCTTCACATTGATTCAGAAAAGATTTGGCCCTAATTCGGAGATTTGGCCATAGACTAAACAGGCAGGAGTCCTCACCACTCTGGAAACAGCTGCCTCCAGCTGGTAAGTCTGTTGTGGTGGGTGGAGTGGGGAAGGAAGGGGCATGGGAGGGCAGATCAATGGCCCCACAGCAAGGGAGGGATTGGAGCTGGGACAAGTTGTCCAGCTGAGGCACAGGGTGGGTGTGGGACTCAGGGAGAAGGGTTCCCACCACTGTGCACCACCAGTCTGGGATGGCATGAGAGTGGGCATGTGCTTCTGGATCTGTGCGGTGTGGACTGGGCCAGGCTGCACTCCGGGTGGCAGAAGGTGTTGGGAGCAGAGGCTGTGCCCTCCTTTCATTCACCCAGCTTCCCCGCACCTTCCGGACAAGCCATGGCTTCACCCCAGCTGGGCGAGCAGCAGCAGGGCATGGCAATGGGTGCATGCACCCTGATTGGGGAGGGACTGGCGGCAGGGGCTATGGAGAATTTTAGGCTGGCTGCAGCCCCCCATAGCCCCTGCTCCACTGTGCTCTGTGGGGCAGGCAGAGCCAGGGCTGTTCTCCAGGCTGTGGCTCGGGCTAGCCACTCAGAGCACAGCCCGGGCCCCACCTGCCCCGCAGAGCACAGCTCAGGGGCAGGCAGCTGGAGCTAGCCTCCCAGAGCACTGCCCTGCCCAACCCACCCTACACAGGTTTGGGGGCACACGCCCATTCCCATGCCCTCCTGGATCGGTGACCCACAGTGGTGGGAGAACCTCTCCACGAGTCCCCTGTTCCCCCGCCCCAGATGGGCGGCCTGCAGCCTCAGCCCCAATCCCTCTCTCATTGTGCAGGCATTGATCTGCCCCCTCCCATGGCCCTTCCCCCCCCCCCCGCCCACCACAACAGATTTACCAGCTGGAGGCAACTGTGTCTAGCGTGGTGAGGATTCCTGCCTGTTTATTCTATGGCTGAATCTCCCAATCAGTGCCAAAACGCCTTATCCAAAACAGGTAAATCGAATCAGGACAGTGATTTGAATCACTGAATCGAATCACTGTCCCTCCGAATCAGCTGAATCCGAAGCAAATACTTGCCACTTTGCACAGGCCTAGTATGTATATCTGTGTGTGCTTTTTATATCTCTATCTCTATCTCTCTATTTATCTATCTGTGTATGTGTGTGTGTGTGTGTCTATATAGACAAATAGATATAGATATATATAAATAAAACACACCAGGAAGAACCTGTTGTTTTACTAAAAGTGTGCACAGTGTAAACATAAATAAAAAGAAATAAGAAATTATATGATCAGAGAAAATAATGGCAGATAATGTTGTAGAACAAAAGTAACCTAGCAGGACTTTGAACACAGTAACTGAAAATTCGTAGGGCATATGAAGAAGATGCATTGGGAAATGAATATTGTATTAAAGTTACCACCATAGAAAATGAAAAATAATGCAAAGAAAAACTGAATATGTATGAGTAGCTATTTTATTGTGAGTCTGCCTAATAACTACCATGGCAGTTAACTTCTAAATTTGAAATTCTATCTTATTAGTAGAAATAATGCCTTACACTTAGCATTTAATTTCAGTGAGCCCAAGGTCAGATGCTTAGACAGGACATGCACAAAGCAATAGATGGATAGACAAATAGATAGATGGATAGATAAATAGTTCTGATGATTTATTTAGTCTGTAAGGTGCAAATCTATCCTGTCTTTTGCCTGACTTCAGACTAACATGGTTAACTGCCTCTCTCTAGATGCAGTCTGTCAATGTTGTTGAGACTGAACCTATGTTCTAACTCTGTACCTTAATGCTGTGGAACCTGTTTTCTGATTAAATATGTTTTTGAAGGTAGAATTTAAGTGAGTCCAAAGTTCATTAAAAAGTGTGTGTGTTTGTGTGTGCATGTGTGTATTAAAGTTTCTAAGTATAAATAGAAACTGAATTTTGCAATACAGTATTACAGTTAAACTGGACAGGGCTTGCTTCCCACCTCCTTCCTCCTCTCCCCCTCCACTTCATTTGAAGAGAGATACAAAAGTAACATCCCCCTATTTGTTACTGTTGTTAAATAAATCAATCGAGACAATCTAGGTGAAATTAAAAATATTATTAGCATAAATGTTTAATGAGTTTTACAGATTTATTTTTAATAAATGTGATGTGCAAAAGGAAAATACAAAACTATAACTGTATTAAAATCAAATTCTGTCTTCATTAATACCAACCAATATCCAGAGCATCATTACCTTTAGAATATTTTGCTTTGCAAAGTAGACACTTGATATTTGCAGCACAGGTTTGTTGCCAAGATGAAGAACACGATTATTGTAGTGCTGTTAAGGTAATTATGATCACCTTGTTTTTAATCTTTCCCTATAGGATTTTGGAGATGATGGGTCCTTGTACATTACTAAGGTTACCACTACTCACATGGGAAATTACACCTGCTATGCTGATGGCTATGATAAACTGTATCAAACTCATATTCTCCAAGTGAATGGTAAGGAAAGATGTTCTAATTACCAGCTCATAGGAAAGTGGCTGGATTTTATTCGGTAGCCTTGTTCACTTTTTAAATTTTATCTTAATTGGTAAACATAAGCGCAGATGCTGGTAATACATTTTTATTAATAGTTTGCCTTCTATAAATAAGCTTGCAGAAACAAAACAAACATTACATTATAAACAAAATGTAATAGCATTTGTAGTTATACATAAATAATACGTATTTAAAAAAATAAGACAGGTCCACAGTTTATTTGCTCTATATTCTGAACTCTTAATACCGTTAAGTATTGTGCGTTGTTAGCATGCCATCTGTAGAGCAATAAGTATTTATGAGAAAAAAGTTGCTTTGAATAGAAATTTAATTATTGTACTGCATGAACTATGAACAACACTTTTCTAGCTCTCTTGCTTTGCCAAAAAAAAAAAAAAAAGTGAAAATGTTTGTAATATTTTCAGTTTCCATGATACTTAAACTCATTTTCCAGACAAGAGTCCAAAGTACTAGGTTGTCATAAATCTCAGTGAGACTTTCTGGCTGCTTATTAACTTAAATATCAGGCTACCTACATTGGTGCCTAAATATGGTTTTAGGAGCACCAATTTAGGCTTCTGATTGTTATAAGTGATAACATATTCAAGGCCTTTGTAAGGATATAAAGGAGCCTATCTTATATTGTTCACACATGCAAAACCCCTACCTCTGATTTTTCTTTCAAATGATTTCTGTTAGTCATCCACTTCCCCTGTCAAACCATACCTGGGGGTTCCACCAGGCTCTTTTCTTTTTACCTCCTTTCTCTGTTACATAAGAACATAAGAAATATCATTTACTGAGGAGGAACATAGATGCATCTTGCCCAGTAGCATGTTTCACACCGTGGCAGATGCTGAGGAGGAGAGTGAACAGGGCAAGTCCAGAATTGTCCCCTACATTGCTTCTCTCCCATTGCAGTTTCCATGATTAAGAAGCTGAGAAAGTTTTGATTCAGAGGCTGCTCCCCTATTCTAGCTGAGTTTCTGAAACCAGTGGCTCCAATATCTGGATGGCTGTGCTAAATGCCTGCTTTTTCTTCAGAAATCAACTTTGTTCCTTCATTCTTTGTTACTGTTGAAAGCACCATTGACTAAGGAAAAACTCTCTTGTTCACTAGTACTATTTCATCCCTCATGTCCATTAGTGCTATGTCCGTAACCTGTCACTTCTTCTCTCATATATGAAATACCCCCTGTCGCCTTTTCCAGGCAGAAATGATTCTCATCCAGGTTCTCACTATTTCCTCAGGTGACTGCTGTGCTTGCCTCCTTCCTTGCTTTATCTGAAATATACGTTTGTCCCTCCTCTTCATACAAAATACAGATGCCCAGATTATTTTCCTTGCCCGTGTCATCTAGACTGTCTAACTTAAGAGGATGTCTAACATAATGAGGGGCTTTCCCACAGTATAAATAATTGTATACTGCTGTTCTAAATGTGTGACATTTGGACTCGATTCATCCCTCTTTACTGAGACGAAACTGTTGAAATAGATGGAAGTTTTGCTTACAAAAATGAAATGTCTAAAGTTAGTTGTTTTCATACACTTCTGTGAAATGACAGGATTAATTCATTAGTACTATGTTATTATTTATTAGTCATTTAGACATTATTAGATATGTACATGGTGCAAAAGGGAAGAGCTGCCTGTGCTACTACTTTCCACTGTCAGATAATTTAAAGCTTCCCGTACAAATAGACAGGTCCATATCTTCTCTGGCTAGACAGCTGCTGCTCCAAGAGTCAGCACTGGTGTGACCCCTTCTGACACCAGTCTGGATACTTTTTAATTTTCTTCAGCTTTAGGTTCTGTTTAAAAAAAAAAAAAACAATCTTTAAAAACTCAATTGACATTTAATGCTTAATGCCTTCACACTACTATGCTATCTAATGTAATGGCAATGTTATATACTGTAAAATGCACTTGCATAATTATTTAATCTGTTTCAGCATTATCAAATGAGATGGCGTTCTGCTTAAGCCATTAGAATGTGCATGTCAGTTAAATGGGGGAGGGGGCAGCATTAAGCTTTAAGCACTGGTCAGATGTACAGCACGTCTATAAATTATATCTGTACATCTAAGCAGTAATGTTCCTAAATACAGACACAATGGTCAGTACTTACAGGCCAGGATAATGGCTAATTAATATAATGACACTTGTATTACAGAGGAGTCAAAAGGAAGGTTAATGAGATAATGAGGCTTAGTTGATCTTAAAGATCTAATGTGAAGGTACTATGAAGACACTTTAATTAGATTTTAAACACTTTTGCAATATGCATGCGTGTGCGTTAATCCATATTGTCTCAGAAGTGTTTTTCATGTAATTTGTATTCACTGCTTAGGCCAATCCTTCTACATTTTTTATCATGTTATACTTTGGCTTATTTTGTGACTCTGCCAGGATTAAACTCTGATTGTTTTTTTACTATCATAGCTTTGAATATTAAGTAACAATAATTAGCTTTTCAGTGAAGACTTTATTCAAATAATAATGCAGATAATTACTGTAAAAAAGTCACACTTTATGGAGAAGAAATATATTCCTGAATTTGTATGTGAATAGTGCTTTCCATAAGAGTTGTTTAACCCATTTTAACCCTTTTCTCATACATATTGTGAACAGACAACTCAGTACAAAGTAGTGCTGATACAGTAATAATTATTTTAATAATTAATGCTACTTGAAATGTACATAACACATTTTATCCTCATTAGCAAATACTGATAGTTAATAAAGCAGAGTGTATTTGAATTCTTGGCATTGAGCATACAATTGATTCTTTTCGAACAAAGTGGTACATGGGTCGACGCTTAGTCTACATTGCACAGGATTGGGTCCTTTGCATTAAAAAGAATTCTGCCAAAGAATATTTCCCAATGACATGGGTTTTATATAACATGAAGGCACGAGATACCAGGCTAACTCATATATTCAACAAAAATAACCAAAGATTGTTTGGTTGCCCAGTGAAGGTGTGATTCAGGGAAACCTTGGGTGAACACTGGAGTCCTTTTTGAAAATAGAGAATTAGTCTCAGCTATATGATCTGACCCAAAAAATTAGTCTCCATGATTTTAGGAAGGTAAAATATGAAATGGCAAATCTCATTCTTTTGTTCAATACCTTTCTTAGATCTTTAAAAATATTCATTTTCCTCCAAATATTTCTGAGGTTTGGTGCTCATGAAGTTAAGGGACTAATGTAACTATAGAATAGAGATTATATTATTTAGATGTTGGAGTCTGACATGTTTCTGTGATGATAGCAATAATGTTAATAAAAAAAAACTCCCTTGTTTTGTTGACATGAGCTATTGTGAAAATCATGAATACAGAAAGCCTGAGCTAGGATAATGCCTGGGGGAATTGATGGCTTTAATAATGCTGTAGACAAAGGATCACCAGCCAGTTCACTAACCCATTAAATATTTATAAAATCAACCCTATAATTTTTCATTGAAATCTTATTTTATTGACAAAAGAACACACACCAAATAGAACAACACAAATGCATTGGTGAGTCATTGGTACTTTAAAGATATTTGTATTCTTTTCCTCAAGTTTATTTCTAACCTTTCTTCTTACAGCAACTGTATGAATAATCCGTGGAAAAATAATGGCAGAATTCCTCAATATGAAATAGCAAATAATGCCAGCAGCAAAGACAAACTTTAAAAAAAATCACTTTCTAACATTTGGGCTGTTTTACTCATGAGTAAGCTTATGATTTACCTCAGATTCATCTTCTGTTTTCTGCTAAACTTAGACAATTGCAGTGGCCCAGCAGTTTATCACAAATGTGATAGAAACTCTGCTTCAAACTGCAAGCAAATTTCCCAATAGTTAAGTTGCCATATTTACCCCAAACCAAAGAAACTTTGCATTTTAGATCACCTCCCCCCCTATAATTGATTCTATACATGGAAAATTATAAATTATAACACATTTATAGTTTTCCATGTATACCATCTAATTATTGCAGGGGTGGAGCAAGGTGGAGGGCAAGGAGACAGACGTTTGCTCCCCTGCCTGCCCCCATCCCCTGCCGTCCTATGGTTGCCCCTACCTCTTCTGCTGCCTGCCCCGTATCACTTGCCCCCTGCATCTCCCTCTGCCTCTAACTGAGCCCCCCCACATCTGTCTGTGGTGCCTGGGGACAGGCATAACATTACTATGATACAATCTATGCTTCTTTATTAATGCAGATTCTGCTTTATTTTAGCTGAAAGTATTTATTAAAGCCCAGTGTGGAAAATAGTTTCATTTTATTTTTGTTGTTCTCAGCATTACATGAGTGTGATATCATTAGAACAATGTATAGTAATCATAGGCTTCAAATCATGTTCCAACCACAGCTGACACACGAGCCCTCAGAAATACCCTGGGAAAAACTGATTGTGTAGATAGCTTAGCAGTAGTTCATTTGCATTCTTTTTTTTTTTTGATTAACTGTTTAATTACCAGGTTATTTGAGTACATTTAGCTATTCTCATAGTTCTATTTTCTCCAAGCACGCAGATGCTAATCTTGTTCAATACTGATAGCAGTTTTGTGCAGAACATCTAGATGAGGTTGGATCTTTATTTAGACCTCAATTCTTCTCTCATATCAAATGATTAGTTAGGGATATCATCGCACAGATTTTGCCAAAGGGCAATCATAAGGATTTGACAGTTCTTTTAGAAAGCGAACCCATTTTTATATGTATATGAACATCAAGGATTTCATCTGTTGTGACAGCATTTAGGAGAAAAGGTAGAAAGGAAGCAAATACTGCCAGAAAACCATTTAACCAAGTGGTGTATTAAGTTATTAGGTAATGCATAACATGGGGATTTTTATTCCTGATCACAAGTGTTGATGCAGAATAACGGTAGGCAGATGAAGCTGACTTCTGGACAAACTCCCACTTAGAAGGATGTATTATTAATTTAAAGGAAAGAATTCAGAGTCCAAACCTTCGCTTAATGTAAAGCAGTGAATCTACTCAGATTTACATCATTTAAGGAATTATCCATTATATTTAAATATCTTCTTACATCCAAGTTAGATATTTCTCTTTAACTGTAAAAGAAAACTGATTCAGGTCCAATTTTAGAGACCCAAATCTATATGTTGCTATAGGGTCTCTATTTAGGCTTCAGTGCACCTAAAACAATGATGTTTTGCCTCAGAAGGGTGACCCAAATTGAAAGGGGTAGGCACTTGAGATACCCATATCTCAAGAAGACGCTGGAGAGCTCTGGGCTGGGCGTGATCTAGGCGTAGTTATGCCTATTCTCTACCAGGGGTATTTCCCATGCTCCTGCCCCTTTTTTCTGCTCTGTGTGTTAGGGTGTTTTAAGCTTCCCCAGAGGCACTGGGTATTGGCTACAACAAAGCCTGAGGACTTCAAATGGGGTGTGTCATTTCTCTTGCTAGGAGCAAAGCTATAGGTTCCTGGGTAGAGGGTCTTGCCCCTCTGCTCCAAGTCAGACCAGTCACCATATTTGGGGTCAGGAAGGAATTTTATCCCATGATCAGATCAGTGTGGACTATGGTGGTTTTTGCCTTCCTCTGTAGTGGAGGGTGTGGCACTTTACCTGGGACCTCCTGAGCATATATTGATTACATTTTATAGAAACAGGATGTGCCATGCTTCCCCTGCTTTACCTGTGGCAGGTTAGGGTGTTGGGTCTATGTTGTGTCAGGATTGAGGATAGTTTTATGCAGAGTTTAGATTATGGTTTTTGTCACAACCCAAGGGTGTGATTTTTGTTTGTGTTAGCTTTGGCACTGCTAAATTATTTTCCCGCCGTTTGTAGCTTTCTTTGAAGGGTGCATTTCTTCGTTGCAGCACAGAAATGCACGTTGCAAGGAGTTCCCGCCATTTGTATTTAGATTCGTGCCCCACTATTGGTCAGTTCTAAATTATTCCTGCGTGGCGGCTAGCGATTGGCTTGCTAGCCGTATAAGAGGCTTGAGTGGTTTCCACCCAAGTTGGAGGACTCCACGAACATCAGGAGGAGGAGACTTCACGTCTCGTGAAGATCTCTAAGCGCTGCAGAGCCTATTGGACCCAGCGTGAATATCAAGAAGGCAACAGGGGTCTGATCAGCCTCTCGCCTCTCCCCGTCGCCGAACGATCCGTCGACGTACCCTTCCCGGTGCGCAAGTTCCACGGAGCCTCGAAAACTTCGTGTGAGTGAATCCAGAGCTCTGTCCAAGTCCTAAAACTAGGATTTAAGCGACGTATTCCTGGAAGCTTTCCAGCCTGCACCGCGACCATCTACGGTGTAAGTAAACAATCTTAAACAACCATTAAGCGTCCGTGCCTAATTCTAGCATGCCGCCTGCCTTCCCCAACCCGGCGTGTCTGGGCTGCTGGCCACAGCCCACCACATGAAAAAAAGGGCCTCAGATTGCTCCCGGCCCGCACAGTTTTATGGGATGATTTGGATAGGGATGATCCTGCCACAGGCAGGGTGTTTGGATTTGATGACCTCTAGAGGCCCCTTCTAGCCTTACTTCTCTATGACTCTCTATATAGATCATGGAGACAACTAAGTGCCTCTGCAGAGTAATGAATTCAGGCACTAAGCAGTTTTTTGTCTGCTGAATCAAGATGGATCTAGATCAGCAGTTCCCAAATTGTGGTATGCATACCACCAGTAGTACGTAGACAATTTGTGAGTGGTATGCGGCAGGCCGGCAGGAGGGGCTGTGCCACACACAGCCCAGCCCCAGCCTGCTACACACAGACAGGAACGTAGCACTGCGTGTGCAGCAGCACCAAGCAGGTGGCATGAGGGTGCTCCACTGTGGGGCTAGCCAGTAGGAAAACCCGTTAGTAATTACAAGTGCATTGCTGTGGAGTAAATAACTGCTATAGGATAGTACTCATGTCTAACAGTACTATCTTATGACAGAGTTAATTTAATTAATTTACTCTATCCTAATAGCATCACATATCTGGATGGTGATGTTTTACTGCACAGCTAATTAATCAACTTTGTAGTAAATATCTCACATAGATGCACACGCTAAGTGCTATAGCATGCATGTCCTTACAGTTGTTCATGGAACATGTTCATATACTCTGTTCATAAGCTCTCCCTCTAAAATATCCAGGCGAGACACTGTCAAAGACAGAATATTAGGATAGATGGACCATTGGTCTGGCCTATTATGGCAGGCCTTATGTTTTTATGTTCTTAACCTTTGTGCAAATAAAGTTAGTTATGCAAAAGTCCTTATGAAGCACATAATAAAGGACCTCAAGCAGATCTAAGCCAACTTAATTTTTCATTTGATCAAAAACTAACCAAATAACTAACGAAGGTTTTTTTTGTTTTGTTTTGTTTTTACCTAAGAGCATGCCTCATTTGCACAGTTCTTAGGGTGCCTCACATTCACTTCCCAGGTTCTGAAAAAAAATATTCATAATTAAGGAATACATTATAATCCATTACAACCCAACATTGAGATATAATTTAGTTTTTGTTTGTTTGCTTTCGTTTTTCCTAACTTCCTAGGATCTATTAAAATAAAAATGCAAAATATTCTATTAATAAATGATTATGCTTTCCTTTAACATATTGTCATTAAGGTTTGAACACAGGATGAGTCTCAACACTGCAACAGAGACCACTACCAGATGGGCTAAACAACTGCAGAGAAGAATGTTTAACTCAGTAAAACAGAGAAAAATGCAATGCATTCTTCTTTCAAAAGCTTCTCTAAGTCTATTTCAACCATGCAATTGGTCCAATAAAATATATAGCTCACATATATAATCAAAATCCTTGCTTCTCATATATTTTCTTGACTGCCATGTCTACAGCATCATGCCAACACTACCATAAACATATATGCAATTTATTTACAGCATAGCCAAGCATATATGTCTGATATACTCTTTCTGAGAGGCAGTATATGTCTAAGATAGTGAGATCTGAGTTTTTACTATTATAGATATACATTCTATTTCAAGCTTTTATATTAAGCTGTCAGTGGGATTTGAGACTTTGTTCAATAATAAGTTTTTCAAAAGTACATAATTACTAAGCCTTCATTAAACATGGTGAGTTTACAATTTATTTTCTCCTGGTCAGAAAAAAGTCAATATTAATATATCATTTTATACATATATCTTAAGCAGTGCAGGTAGCAACACCAATATTATGGTTTCTGGACACTTTGGGCACTTATACACATCCTCTGGGAGGTGGGGTGGGGCGGTGCTTTAATTAAAGCGACTCTGAGAGCTGCTCTAATTAAAGCACCTGGGGCAGCACATATATCAGCTAAAAAATGGTGGCAAGAGGCACTTTAAGTCAAACTTTTTGAACAAGCTTTACTTAAAGCACCCCACCACCATTTTTTGCACCCAGGGATGCTGATACATGTGACGCCGGAATCTGCTGGAGTCTGCTCGATTAATCAAGACTGCTCTGATGCATTGTAATTACAGTGCTTCGGAGCAGTCTCAGTGTATATGTATAGGCACCCTTTCATTATAAGATAATGTTTTCAGTAGTTTATAAATTTAACTGCTCAAAAGGATATTTTCCACACTGGTTATCCCAAGGGTTGTTTTTCTTTTCTTTTGTTTTTACTTTTTGGATTTTTTCTGAAATTCTGATTAAGGAAAAATACACAGTAAATTATTCCAACCATTTTGTTGAAAAGCTCGTAAAAACCTGTCATGGTACCCGGCACATGGCTTTTCTTGTCTCTCCAAAAATATCTTTCAAATTTTGCCACATGTAAGCCTTTGAAAAAATATCTCCTTACACGTTCTTAATAGAGCTGTAAGGATTTGGCAGCTAAATTCTCTAAACATTTTTTGTACAATCAGCATGCTATATCTCAAGACTACTAGGAACTGAACCATAGTTTTTTCTTGCAGCTGGGCCTGACAGCAGTTGGTAGCAGATGTGGTGCTGATTGCTGAGTGAGGACAAGGAAATTGTCACTTCAGTGCTACTTGTAATTCTTCTGTTGATGTTCAGGCAGCATGGAGAAAAAACGCATGGGATTCAGATGCCGAGCAGACAGAAACTAAAACTGAGGTTAAGAATAAGCAGTAGAAGGAATAGATTGGGACTGGAAGAATTGAAGAAAGACACAAACTGGGTATGGGAGTAGGGGATTTTGGAAGAGGAGCCTGTGAGCTTCTAATCAAGGGGGACAAAAGGAAAAATGAAGGTGGCATGGGATGTAGTGGTGGGGAAATACTGATAATGAATAAAGAGACAAGGCAGAAAGGCTGACAATGGGAGGATGCACAGATGGGATGACTAAACATGAGGAACTGAGACCAGTTAGGTAGAATTGAGGAAAAGTGTGGGTACCAAAATCAGGGTTGGGGAGACGGAAATCAGATGATGAACATGCCAGGCTGGGGGAGGTAGAATGGGAGTGGATGAGCAGGGAGACTGTGTTGGAAAACCCAGGAAGGACTGACACAAGAAGCCATGGTAGAAAAGTTTGAGACATGATCAGGGAGAATTAGAAGAGGGATAAGGAGGTGAGGAGTTGGAGTCTGGGAAACTTGGGGTGGTGGAAGAAATAGTAATGGGGAAGGTTGCAGATAGCATATGAGTGGAAGGAGTTAGGCTTGTGTGGAACAACAGTAGAAGGGCTTCTGCCCACAAAAATATATTCCCTTCCAGAACCTGGAATGGTACCCAAGAGTCCTGAGATTCTTCTCCTGTCAGTAAAAAACTAAGAATCCCATCTTCTTAATTTTCTTTTAATATAGCTTTGTATTTGTGAGTGAGCCAGTGATTGAGTTTCAGAAATAAAAATCAAGTTTAAATTTTATTGAGAAATAGGTCTTTCATTTGTTCCACATTGATTGTTCAGAAAGCCCTTTATCTATGTAGTCTATGTATACTAGGGTTAAAAAACCTTTGAAAACTCTGATTTGACACACATACTGAGGTGCAATACACATAAGTATGCAGAAAGCTGAGGCTTTTCTATATGAACAATACTGAAATGTGATAATGGGCTAGGACATTTCTTCTGAATGTTTGGGTAACTTTTGCAAATACTAATTCTCATGCCAAGACCATCATTGTTAATATTTGATTTTTATCTTGTTATACTTTTTTCATTTTCAACTGTTATTTCATTTTCAATTCAGCTGTATTATATAGACAGCATTTAAGCATTCCATGTTTTTTTAATTACATTGGAAAAAAAACTTTGGGGAATGGGAAGTATTTTTCTTTAACCTTCATTACAGCTTGTTTTTCATTTAGCAACAACCTCAAGGTTCCTTCTATTCAATGCATAATTACAGATAAGATCACCAATTACTTGGCTAAAAATCTAATTAGTGAGCTTGGGAAATCTTGCTTAATCATTGATTACCAATAGGAATATGTCCATTGTTATATCACATGTCCTCTATCTGCCAATACAGGCATGTTGCATAGCAGATTTTTCATTGTTAAGCATGCATCGTAACAAATTTACAAGGCCTAGAAAAGTGCTGCTGATTCTCTCTCTCTCTCTCCCCCCCCCCCCCCAATGCAGTATAAAGCAACAAATTAATTTGTTCTATACCTCTGGCAATTGATGGTTTGGCACTATGAGTTGCATGAAAAACTGTATAAAAATCTATATGTACATACATATATGTGTGAGTATATAATATGTATACCTTATGCTATAAGCAATATCATGTAAGCCTGTGAAATGGCTGTTTGTCCTTAACTTATAAATGTAAGCTATTTTGGATTAATACATTTTGCTCTTCAATTTGCCTAAAAAGCAAGTGATGTCATATCAAGTAATAATTATGCCATTATAAGCTTAGTCTTGTTTTGATGGAACAATAGATAATTATTTTTAATTGGAGGCTTTCACTGTTAGCATAAACAATGTTCTCCCTCTGATTTTTACAGCTTACATTTTACACCATGTTATATATTAGCTATGAATTATTGTGTATGTCTCCAGTTACTGTATAACATACTGGTCAAGTTCAATAAGCCTCTGATTACAGCTTGGTCATGAAATCTGTTTTTTGTGTTTGGGTTTTTTTTTTACTATTTAATGTCAATTGAATTGTTACTATATCAGATAATAATGTAAAAGCAGAGATATCCAGGATTTCAGAAAAAGCACTCCCTAAAAAGCACAGAAGAAAAGATTAAATCAGGAACACAGCCTCTGTTAATAATATCAATGTTTTATGGAGCAAATAAGGGTTAGTAGATACTGTGTAGCATTGCTCCTGTTTTAGCTAGTATGTTTTAGTCAGGGAATCTTTTTTTCAGACCGTTTAATCATTCAGGAGTTACTGCTGTTTATCAGTTTTAGTGATTAAGAACACTGGAATTTCTATATTGGATGAGACCCAAGATCTATCAGCTCCAATACTCTACCTCCATCAGTGACCAATACAGGACATTCTTTCCAGGATGTACACCAATTACAAGTGGCATATGCTCTGTCTCCAAGAGACACAAAGGGCCAAACAGCAATAAGCCATTGATCCCTGGGATGAGATTTAGCCATCAAAAGGAAGCACAAGAAATAAGGCAGTTCTATCTTTGTAAAACCAGAGCCACCATCAACACAACATTGGCATTGAAATCTTGATCGTTGATATAGACAACATCTCTGCAACATCTGTTTATAAGCCTCCAGGGAAGTGTTTTGCATACGTAAACCCAGGAAACCTAGACTACAGAAAAGCATGTGTGATCTTCAGTGACTTGAACAGCCACAATGTCACGTGGAGTTACAGTGAAAACAATGAAAATAGTAATTTGATCAAGATATGGGCTGAGGCAAACCACTTCAGCCTGATCTACCTGGGTTTTTGACTAGTTCCTGATGGAGATGGAGCTATAAACCAGTCCTTGCCTTTGTTGACAGCAACCTAGAAGTTATGTTAAAAAAAAGACACGCTGGAACCTATCCCCTACAGACAAGACAGACTAATTGCTCTCAATGTCACAGCAGCCGTAACTCCAGTTATGGTACCAATGCATAGATGCTTCAATTTCAGAAAAGCATTTTAGAGAGGCTTTTCTGAAGACCTTCACAAAAAAGTGGCACACATTGAACCAGTCTTGGATAATTATGAGCTATTAGTGAATGCACTATGCAAAACCTCCAAAAGGTATATACTGTGAGGATACAAAACTGAGTATATACCAGTATTTACTTCCATGCTAGCAGCTGAATACATAAAATAGCAGCAAATGTTTCAGAGAGACCCTTTCTCAGAAGGCACTATTGTGGCAGGGACAGCCCCAACTGATAAAGTCCAAGAATAAAGGTGGATGGAAAGAACTGATGGAAGGAATAGATATGAATATGGAAATGGAAAGAATTGTTTGAAGGAATAGCTATAAACCACACTAGAAGGAAAGCATGATTAACCATTTGCAAGCTGAGTAAATGACCTGACAAAAGTACAGCAATACCACAACATCACAGCCAAGCAAGTGGCTTACCAGCTTCAGCTCAATAATAAAGCTCTAAATAAACAGCCTAAAATACAAATTAGATGGAAAAGTGATCTGGAGGAAAATTATTATAGCATGTCATACATAATGGATGAACTCAATGATGGAATAAGTCACCTGAGGAACACCAAAGGAGCTGGACTCAACAGCATACGCATGGAGCAGATCAAACACTTTGGTCCTGCAACCAATTTAAGGGTTTTTACTCCTTTTAACAATTGCTTATTGTCCCTTAGCATACCTAAACTATGGGAACAAGCCCCATATAATAGCTCTGATAAAGCTGGCCCAGAGAACTTCAGACTAGTGTCACTCCTGTGCTGTATTTATAAGCTTTATGAACACATTATTCTCAATTGCCTTTCACCTCATATCAAACAACATCTGATAGCAGAACAAGTTGGATTTAGACCAGGTAAGCCTGTGCTGGCCAGATACTAAACAGCACCCAACATTTAGAAGATGGATTTGAGAAAGGGATGATAACAGATTCTATGTTTGTGAACATAGCAGTCTCATATGATACAATCAATCATTGAAACATGCTTGCCAAATCTACTACCACATGACACATGACTACTCCCCAGTGCAGCTCATCCAATCCCTTTTGGAGAATAGACATTTTTACTTATAACTATGCTAGAAATGGAGCCACTGGAGATGACAATGAAATTGCTACTACGCTGCCCTGTGGGAGGCCCTGATCCTCTTTAACATATATACCAATGACCAACCCATACAGAGCAATATGAAGAGCTTTATATATGCTGATGATCTATGCATCATTTCAAGAGAAGGACTTTGCCACTAGCTTTGTGGCAGCTCAGCAAAGATGCAAGTCACAGCCTTTCACCTATGCTATAGAGTAGCCAAGCAGAAATTAAATATTACCCGGGGTGGAATTCCACTGACTAATCACCCAATCCCTCCTAACTTGGAGGTTACACTGGACTGAACACTTAACTTCAAAATACATGTAGAGAAGATGAAAGAGAAAGTCAGAGTATGCAACAACATACTTTGAAAGTTGGCCACCTTAAAGTGGGAAGTGAACCCAGCTACATTACAAAACACTGCTATTGCCTTGTGTTACTCCATTGCAGAGTATGCATGTGCAGTATGGGAATAATCACTTCATGCCAAGAAAATAGACCCAGTTCTAAACAGCAGCTATTGTGAAATAACAGGATGTCTGAAGCTATGGATAGCCTGTACTTACTGGTTGGCATTTCACCACCTGATATCAGAAGAAAGGTAGCGAGCCAAAAAGAAAGATCCTGGTAGATGAAAGACCCCAGGCATCCACTTTATAGTCACACCGAAGTAACTGATATAGACTGGTCAACATGGCGATGCCTGAACCAAACCACCTGCGCCTGTAAACTGGAAGTTCAAAAACAAACATGATTGAATGGACCTACTGTAATGATATGAGAATGCTGAAATGCAGACCATGGAACACCTGCTTATTTTATGACTTGGTGAGATCTGTACAAAGGAGGACCTCACTGAAGCAACAGAAACAGCCATCGCTTCTGCATGATTCTGGAAAAAAACATCTGGTTTATGACAAGAGTACAAGATGAAGAATAAGAAGTGACTCATACTAAAAGTTTTAAGAGTGGGGCATGGAACTTATGTGGAGCAAACAGTGTGATCAGTTCCCTAATTCTTTCCATTTGGCTTAACCCCTGAAGCAGAAAGTTTTACACCTCTTCAAAATCTATTTATAATAATTCCAAATGTTATCTTTTTGTTGTTCATATAAATAGATTGGTAGGTTCGTATAAAATGGATGTATTGGCTGTTAGGAGGGGAAAAGAATCCTCCTTCTGACATGACAAGGTTGAGGGGAAGATAGAAATATGCATGAGAACAGAAAAGAAAGGAGAATAGAAATATGTTTCAAAGAGTATAAAAAGCAACACCATATCCAAAATCATACTGTGAAATGTAAGTAAATTATTTATCAACCTTAATGAAAGATACTGGTATATTGTAAATTATCCATGTTCTTCTGAAGGAAATTACCAACAAATCTTATTAAAAAAACTCTTAAGAACTACTGATTTAAAATTCGGGATTGTGCAGTTGAGGTGTTGACGGTAGAAAGAGGTATTTCTCATAAGGGTATTCTTTCTGTTTCATAAATTGATGTCTGACAGAGTTCAATATTAGATTCTATTAAGTATGACAGTAGTATCATATCATTTGTTTTCATTGTCTCATTATAGATTGCTGCAGGATTCTTTAACATCAACTGCTTTGGGAAATTGTATGCTAAAAAATGTTGAGAGAATTTTATTTTCATTTGACTGATAATTGTTTTCTATATTCAGTTCCTCCAGTAATTCGAGTCTATCCAGAAAGCCAGGCCAGGGAACCAGGTGTGACAGCTAGTCTCCGATGTTATGCTGAAGGTATCCCCAGTCCACAACTTGGTTGGCTGAAGAATGGAATTGACATTACTCCAAAGTTATCCAAACAGTTAACTCTTCAAGGTAAAGGAACATATTTGCTGCTTTCGAATGGCAGAAGAATGGATTGTTTTTAAATAGCATTACAGCATTCTCACCTTGCATATTTTCAATATCCGTTTAGGTTTAATTTATAAGTTAAGGTACAAGCATGAAGTAGAAGGTGAGAAGTAGAACTGCCTCACCTTAAGAGAAGTGAAACCATGCCTTAGAGACATTCTGAGGCACAAATCCCTGCCTGCTTTCTTTTTTCTTGAATAGCGGGGGGAGACGTAAAAGCTTCCGCCTCTATTAGCAGTAAATGTTAATGTTTCCAGCCATCCGTATCGCTACACTATGGCTTATCCTTGCTGATCAGTATATTATGGAAGCTCAGCTCAACCATCACCTCTTTTTCTGCCAGCCTGCTTCAAGAGAGAAAGTAAGCTCAGTAAGTCAGTCAAGCTTATAGATTTTAGTATAATTAGGTGTTAGGGCTGTGCAAAGCTTCAGTAGCTGATTCAATTTGGAGGAGATTCAGCCTGATTTGGGGACTGAATCTCTGAATCGGAGTCGAATCAGGAAACTAAGTAAAAGTTCTGAATCGATTCAGAAAAGATTTGGCCAATTCAGAGATTCAGCCATAGACTAAACAGGCAGATGACAGCTGCTTACAGCTGGTAAATCTGTCGGGGTTGTGGGAGGGGGGAGGAAGGATCAGGGCTGGGGCTGGGCCAAGTTTCCCAGCTGGAGCGGGAGGACATGTTACTCAAGGATGGGATGGAGGGGTGTGGGATGTGGGTGAGGCAGTGCCTGGAGTGGGGGCTCTGCCCTGCTGCTGCTTGCCTAACTGGGATGGGGGGGCACAGCTTACTACACGTGGAGGGGGCAAGTGGCAGCAAGTTATAGCCCCCGATCCCAGTGCTGCCACACCCACATTCCATGCCCTCTGCACCAGCTGGCAAGTGGTGGCAGGGCAGAGCTCTTACTCCCAGTGGAGAAGCCACAGGAGAAACCTCATGGCTTCCCTTCTGCCCTTTCTGGCCCCACCCCCCGCTGGCCCAGCCTCCGAGGACTTAAAAAAATACAAAAACAAAAAAAAAGCAAAAAAAAGCCGTGCACTCACCAGCTCTGGCAGTGGTGATTGGGGTCTCTAAGGACTTGTGGAAGAGCTCCCCCATGCAGCGCAGGGCAGTGGGGGGCAGCAGGGATGGCCCCCCTGCCTGGCATCTGCATGGCAGCTGCCCCGTAGTGCAGGTACAGTGTGGCTCGGCAGGGCACCACATATTGCCTGAGAGCTGGGGCAGCTCCACCTAGCAGCTGGAGCCTGGAGGCACTCAGTCCCATCAGCCCCAGCTCCCAGATAGCATGCAGTGCCCTGCCAAGCCACAAAGCACCCATGCGATGCAACAGCTGCAGTGCGGGTGCCAGTTGGGGAGGTTGATCCACACTGCCCCCAACTGCCTTGTCTTGCATGGGGGCCTCTGCCACAAGCACCCAGAGGCCCCAATCACCACTCTTGCAGCTGGTGAGTGCCAGGCTTTTTTTTTTTTTAAGGCTCCCACACACCAGCTGTTGCATCACGTGGGTGTAGTGCAGCTCAGCAGGGCGCCACACACTGTCTCAGAGCTGGGGTGGCTCTGGCAATCAGCCAAAGCCCAGCATCACTCATCCCCAGTGGCCCCAGGTCCCAGGGAGTGCACCGTACCCTGCCAAGCCACGCTTTACCTGTGCCATAAGGCAGCTGCCACACGGGTGCTAAGTGGGGGGGTGGGGGAGGGAGAAGCCATCTGCACTGCGCTGCCCTCACTGCTCTGTGCTGTATGTGGGGGGGGGCGGGGGGGACGGGACTCTTCTACAAGCACCCAGAGGCCCCAATTGCTGCTCCTGCAGCTGATGAGTACAGGCCTTTTGCTTTTCTTTTTTTTTTAAGTTCCAGGACTAGACTGAGGCTGGGCAGGGGATGGGTCCAGTCAGGGCAGCCATGGGGACTTCTCATATGGCTCCCCCTACCTAGGGAGAGGCAGGCACAGCCGGAGGAGCCACCCAGCTGTGCCTGCCTCTCCCCAGCCAGTCCGAATCACTGAATCTCTCTGAATCGGCGCTGAATCTTCCGAAGCTGATTTGGCCAAATCAATTCAGGACAGTGATGTGAATCTCCAAATTGAATCACTGTCTTCCAAATCAGCTGAATCTGAATCTGAATCAAATACTTCCCTATTCACACAGGCCTATTAGGCATTGAAATTGTTGTGAATTTGGTACTGCTGAAAATTATACCATGTTTCCATTTCCCTAAATTAGTAGCAATGTTGTTCTTTTAAAAACTAAAAACATTGAATTAGATTTTGGCATGTTTTGTTGAAGTCTAAAGTACTTCTGACTTTGTCAATCTAGAAAAATATTCATCCTAGTCTAATTGTGGTCAGAATGTGGCATAGTGTGCAATGTCAGTGTTTATCTCCATTGAAAACAAATAGTTTAATTTAAAGATGGATTACGATTTAAGGCCTACATTCCGAAAAAGGACTTTAGTGCCTCAAATGGGACTGAAATAGAAATTTTTAGATTTAGCACTTAAATCCATTTGCAGAATTCTCACTCATATGCTGCTTAACCCTGCAGCACCTCAACTCTGTAGGCCCTTTATAAATTTCAGCACATTTGTCAAGTCCTGCTCCTAGGCATACATACAGACATCTTAGCCTTGACTGTGCTGAGCAGCTCAGCACCTAGCTCACTTTTATGCCATGTATATTTCAACAAACTAGTCAACTGTCTATCTGTGTTCCCTGAAAGGCTTGAATCTAATGGACATTCCCAGAGGATACCTAAATTATGGTCCCTGCATGCGAGGCAGTGGCAGCTGCTGCTTTTTCTTAAAACCCTGTAAGAGGAGAAGATAGTTGTACTGCTAAAAATATACTGGTTTTATATAGCAGATGGTCAAATGTCTAAGGTAGTGTAGGGTGTGGGGTATGGTAAAACGAACTCACCAAGGATTTGGGAGATCCAAATTTGAGAGGATTAAAACCCACACCATCAAACCAAATAGATGAGATGTTGACTGGGGGACATGGGAAATCTCTTGATGGGAAAAGAGCAGAAATAGAAGGGTCTAAAGAAGTGTTCTTGTGAAGCAGCTAGGGGAAGCCTAAAGGATCGCTAATGGACATTATGGTTGTCTGAGTTCCCACAGTTGTTTGTTGTCCATTCTCCTCTTGATGACCATTTGTTCTGTTAGTAAAATAAATTATTTTCTCTCATTCTCCCCTTACTTCATGCAGAGAAGAGGCTTGGGAATAAAAAAAATGCTAAATTCCTTCTAATAAAATGCAAGTTTGAAGCTAGAAGTAGGATAGAGATCGATGAGAGACAGCAAAATGTTCTGTGAAGAGATTGTGTTACTTTTACCTTTATGCAGCCAGTCCTGAGCTCTCCTATAACACGTTGCTTATCCACATGCCCTGGCCATAGCCCAATCCAATTTCCCCTTTTAAGAACATTCACTACAATCAGTGTTCTCTTTCGCAGAATTGCTCCCAGGGTGCACTTCTCCTGGGCTTCCATCAATTTGCCTTGGAGAGTAGAGTGGAGAAGCCTTCAGACCTTCATATATTAAATGCCTTGTTATAAATAAAATGAGTTATATTTTTTCTTGCATATCGCTTAATGATGTGGATAAGTGCAATATATATTTTCTCCAGTGATGTTCCCATCCTCTACCCATTAACTTGGAAGAGAAAAAAAACTATTTAAAGTCTGAACCCAGAGAAAAGGTGTTCTGTAACAAGTTTCACAGGAAACCTCTAGGTTCTGCTTCATCCTTATTCTGCAGTACCTTTGTAAAGGACAATTTTTATTAGGCACTACAAAGTTAAGCAGGAATATTTTGCCTTTACAACATTGCCATATATTAGATTAAGGTATATGTCTGTAAAATCAGATAATGTTACCTCTGTCTTCCAAAGTCAATGTACAACCTCCAATTTGTGTGAGCAAATATTAGTATTTTTTTTCATATGCAAACTTATGCACAAACTTAAGGACACACATCTCCACATGAAAAAAAGTGTAAAGTCTTATTTTATAAACATTTTGTCTGCTATTCTGCACTCATCTCAGGTGAAAATGATTCTCTAGGGTTTCTGGGAAGAAATAAAAATAAAGGAAGTTTTTTGGCAGGGAAGCATATTAAAGCGATAGTGCATATTTGATGACACTATCTGAAAAGTATATTTTCTGATATTTCCAAGGAGTTTCATCCTGACCTCATTGTATACAAAATCAAAATCATGCCCATTACTTCTGCAATGAACTTTACAAAGAAATACAGGCTCCCAGGTGTTTTTAGAGTTTAACAGCTACAAGCATACATTAATAAATTCTCATGCACAAAATCCATTTGTCCAAATACATTTTGTATGTATGAGTCCCATCACCAAAATGTACAGTGCTACAATTGACTAAATTGAGAAGTACATACAAGGACTGTGAGATGAAAGCAAGCAAACTAGGCCATCATTTTTTTTCTAACTCGATTATACAGAATAATAAAGAAGCTCATTAAATGTTGCGTTCTATATTCTGGAAGCTATACATCTCTTGCAGAATATATTGTACTGAAAATTTCTCCCATTATGTGCTGTGAACTCCATGGCATTTTCTGTTAAATCAGCAATGCAAGGTGCTAGCATTGCAAATGATCAGATACAGCATTAATAAAGCAGAACAGCTCAAGTCTACAGAAGAGGGCACACCACTTTTTCAGATCTATGTTGTCACTGAAACAAGTACAAAATCTGAGACTGACATCTGGAGCCAAGCATCCAAAATGGTTGAGATATTCCTGTTATCTGTGAAATGAATGAGAGTAGAGTTTACTAACCAACTGAATACTTTTGGAGTAGTCTGGCATGTGTCCAATATATGAACTGAGGAAGGAAAGTAGTTTAATTAGGATAAGCCTGAAAGCACTGTAGTAAAACTAAAATTGTTGTTCACGTGTTGCATTCTCCTTTGCTTTCAGCAAATGGCAGTGAAGTTCACATTAGCAACGTGCGCTATGAAGATACGGGAGCATATACTTGTATTGCAAAGAATGAAGCAGGAGTGGATGAAGACATTTCTTCTCTTTTTGTAGAAGATTCAGCTCGGAAGACCCGTATGTACTGGAAAAATAGTCTCTCTTTTATTTATTTATTTATGTATTTATTTATTTATATTTCTTAGCTGTGTGTTAAAAGAGCATTGATATTGAAAAATAATCAAATGTTAAATAATTATGTATCAACATCTAAGTAGTTGGGAAGTATAAACAAGGAAACAAAGAAAGTTGTGAAAATGATTATATAAAAGGATCATTAAAAAAGGAAATGAGATGATAAATTTTAAGTCTACTGAGAAGTGAAGTGAAATTTCTAATTCATTTTGTAAACTGAACTGTCTTTTACATCAATATTACACTCTGAATAGTTAGCTAAAATATTTTTTCAATTCCTGGAAAAAATTCTGCCTGCATTTCTGAAATGCAAAGTAGAAACATAGGTTACTTTCAGCTAATCTTCTCCCCCTCTGCTTTTAGATTAAATTAAGAGGCAATCTAGGCCTCAGTGTAGCTGACCAGGTTGTTCTAAATTGCTGTAGGGCTAACAGGTTCCATGACTTGTGGTCTGACTCTTTGGGGGCATCTCTATGAGTGCACATGTGTGGTTTGTGGCACCTCAAAGCAGTTTGAGTTGCCACAAACTGCGTGCGGCACACATGCAAGTGTTCACCATGCTGCTGATTTGCTGCACAGTAGGGGGTTTTTTTATACTTGAAGATCCCATTGTAAAAAAATAAACCCAAAAAACCTGCCACTAAAAAAAGTGGTGCAGCACGTGTGGCAGCAGTATGTGCCACCAGAAACCAAGGGGCCAGATCAGTGCTGCTGCTTCACAGGGAGGCCCCCAGAACCCCAGGTACCACATCTGGGTCAATTTTTCCTGTACAGTGGCAAAAACAGTGGCACAAATTTGTGCCACTGCTATTTTTCACTGCAGCATCCGCATGCCCCTGCGCATGGGGACATGCTCTGTGGTTTCATTTTGCTCCTAATATGTTCCCTCCACACTCCAGCCCTCACTAGAACACCGGCAAGACTGGAAAAGCAGCAATGACCTTAATTCTTATGCTCTTAGAATTCCACTTTGCCAGGGAAGTCCTTAACTACTAACTTAAATCTGCTCTAAATGCCATTTGCAAAACTAGAGTGATGCAAAGAAATTTCAAAGGGGCTAAAGATCTAGAAACCGTGCTTCCAACCAAAATAAATATGATATTTCCCAGCCACAAAGAGCCTTGACTTACATTTCATGGGATAGCTCTTAAAATTTTAGTTATTGCTACGTAAATATCAATTGGTATGAGTATATGCTATGAAAATGATAGTCACTTTAACAGTGAGTCTCATTGCATTAATTCTCAAGGTATTCCTAGTACAGCCACCTGGGAGAACTTACTAAACTATCACAGATAATATTACAGTCGAGGCTGGGAGCATTGCAGGTTGAAGTCACCTGACACTTCATATTATATATGACACTTCATTCAGCTGTGTATAACTTTACCAAAGTGTAACCTCTTGGGATAAAATTCTATATTGTTGATATCTATCTTGGGCGGGGGGGGGCAAGAGGGGGGATTTTTTTTTCTCCCCAGACCAGGAGATTCAAGTATTGCTGAAAATGAGGTTAAGGGAAAATGTTTTGTGCATATTACAGAAATCTGTTATTTTAGGAGTTCTAGCACCTTGTCCTTGGAGCAAGGACTTGACATTTGACAGTGGTTACATTGCATCAAGAAGGTGCTTTTTGCTTTTTTTTGCTAAAATCTTTCCAAATTGGGCCCTTGGAATATAAAACCATGGAAAATGCTATTTGTATGTCCTCCAGAGAGACTTGTTCTGCCTTAACTAAAATCTAAAGGATGACCCCTCCTCTCCCAAACCTAAGCAATCTAAAATCTCTGGAGATTCTGTCCACATGGAACAAACTCTAGCATTAGCAATCACATCTGTGGGTCATGACATGCCTAGTTTAGGTGCCACAACTACAACCATGAAGATTGTCTTTATGCTCTCAGTGCTCATTGTTTGGTCTTAGGCAACATAGGTAAGACTGGTCTCTAAATTGAACAGTGTAACAAGCAGAGTTGATGTCTGGGAGTGGAAACCCTACAAGAGAGTGGAAAGAATGTTTCAAGAATGGAGAAGTGCATTTCCAAGAACTAAGGGTGAGGGCATGTGTTTCTGAGAGCAGGGGTGGAGGGGAGCTGTCTTACCCATGCTGGGAACTTGGGAGCTCCTTACCAATCCCCAGCTGAGGTACTGCTGCCACTGCAATGTGCTCTGCCTGCCCCAACTGTTGCTCTTAAAGCAGCAGCTACCAGGGACTGTTTAGGAGCTCCTCTCATGGGTGTGCTACCAGAGTGCAGACTCCACAGGGGTGAGAGGTGATTCTGGCACCCCTCCTAACTTGACCACTGGGATGGGTGCCCCTTTCACCCATGCCTGGTTGCACTACTTCCTGAACTGAATGTAGAGTGGACAAGAGCCAAACTATGGGTGTTAAGGTTGCTATTGTAATAAAAAGCCTGGGAAAAGATTGGAACCAAAGGGTGATTGTGGAAGGAGAACTGGGACTGAAAATGTCTCTGGTGACTGGGACTGAAAGGAGCTGAAGAGAAATTGTGTCAGTCTCCTTGACTAAAAAGAGATATGTTAGAACCAACAGATAGAGAGTAGGAAATATTAGGTCAGTAGAGATGGATCTGATGAAGTCACAGAAGCCTTACTGTATTCAATGCACAGGATGAAAACTGTTCAGTCAGTGACATTGTTCCAATATTTTGCTTTATCCTTATTGTTCAGCATATGGCAATATGACTTTATTTACTTCACGGTATTCAAATCTTATTCTGAAGATATTATTATTCATTTTATTAGACACACATCAATTTATTTGTTTCACGTTCATTCATTTCATGACATCTTTAGGAGAAGAGGTAGCAGTCAAGAAACTTGCCTGATCTCAGAAATAGAACAAAATAGGAAAGGACCATTTAAAGGTCACAAAAAATGCAGGTTTTTAGTTTTATTGTTGTGGGATTACAAAACTGTGTGGTAAACCTTAATTTTGTCAAGATAGTCATCTTCAGCTTGAATAATGTAGATATTCTAAGGTCAGGAGAAAGATATGTTTGAGAGAAAGTCTGGGCCCCCTCAGCCTTTTAATATTTTAAATATGATTTATCCAAGGTTTTTTTAAATATTCTTAATAATCTCTTTCTCTATGTTCTGCAATGTATTTATTTAATCTGGACTTTTTTTTTAGATTGTATATTTGCCAATTTAGTTTATCATTTCACATTATGCACCTGCAAAGAAATGTTTGGCTTTTTTTTTTTTAAGACAATGTTTTTGTTTTAAATTGAAACTCTGAAAAGATTATATAACAAATCCAAACAGCTTTTTTCAGGAATTGTATTATAATGCAAAAATATGATGGTTTTATAGTCATATTCTTTGACTTTATGGGATTTACAGAACCAATAATGGAAAGAAAATAATTAGAGTTGTACTGATACATTGGTCTGGTATCAGTTCGGTACTGTTATAAAGAAAATTGGCTGTACCAGAAATTGGCATGAAGTGGCCAATAATTTGGCTGATAAATGCCCATGCATGCACGCAGCTGCAGCCTAGCATGCAGACAGCGAGGAGCAGACCCCAGCAGCATGCAGGTAGTAAACCTGTTGTAGTGGAAGGGGAGGGAAGGGGCATGGGGGGCAGATCAAAGCCCCCTGCGGTTGGGGAGGGAGGGGGCAGGGGCAGATGGATGGAGTCACGGCTTGTCAGGGCGGGCAGCTCCCACTGCTGCGTGCACCCAGGGAGGGCACGGGGATGGGGGCATGTGCCCCCAGATCTGTGGAGGGTGGGGTGGGCAGGCTGCAGCTGTGGGTTGGAGCCAGGGCTATGCCAGGTTCTTCTCAGTGGGGGCTGGGCTCAGGGCAGGCAACAGCAGTGCTTGGAGGGGGTTATGGAGGGGGCTGCAGCTACCTCAAATTTCATTGTAGCAACACTCCCAGCACCACTGCCACCCATCTAGTGCAGCCGCAGCTCATCCTGGTGCATGGGGGCAGGTGGGAGTTGAGCTAGGGCTGTTTCAGGCAGGCAGCAGTGATACTGGAATCAGGGCTACAGCAAAATTTGGGGTGGCTGCAGCCCTCTCCATAGTCCCTTCTCAGTGCTGCCACTGTCCACCCCAAGCCCAGCCCCTGCTGAGAAGAGCCTGGCACAGCCCCAGCTCCAGCCCACAGCTGCAGCCTGCCTGCCTGGCCCCATGCAGATCTGAGGGCACATGCCCCCTCCATGCCCTCCCAGGGTGTGTGCAGTGGTGGGAGACGCCCCCCCCCCAAGGCACAGCTCTTTCCCATGCCCACCCCATACTGCCTGGGCAGTGCCTGCCCCTGTGCCCTCTCCCTCCCTCACCATGGGGGGCATTGATCTGCCTCCCCATATGCCTTCCCTCCCCCCTTCCCTTCACCACAACAGACTTACCAGCTGCATGCTGTTGTATCAGAAATCAGATTGGCATTGGCCAATATGCCTCCTTAAATATCAGCTATCAGTATCGGCCCCCAAAATGTCTATCGGTGCACCCCTAAAAATAATACATATTCAATAAATGCATTCAAGTCCAGTAGCACTATGCTGGGAGCAGGCATCATGGCCATTCAGTTTTAGCTGAAATTCGTAAGTGGAGGAAGATGCAACATAGACCAGATTGTTTCTAAGATCATCTATACAGATGACCTTACCACACACACACACACACACACACACACACACACACACACACACATACACACAGGGTCTAGTCAAACTTTGCTTGCTAGAGGCTCATAATTTTATATTTAATATACTCTTATGTCTGTGGATATTTGAACAAGCTTTTCCAACTCTGTAGTTTAATAAGTACAGATGTAGCCCACAGCTACTTGTACCTCATGACACCTCAAAAGCAACATTTTAAACATGGGTGCAATTAGCACCTCAAAAAGAAGCATATATCCACATTGTAGTTTAGATACCTGTATCTGCACATAAATATGAGGTTAAAGTTCATGGAAATAAAAAAGGGTAGTATTGCCAATATCAAGTTATCATTACTTGCCTGGCTGAGCAAATGCTGTTTACTGCAGGCAACACAAATGTATATTCATTCTTTGCCAGAACCAGTGTTGTGTTTCATTCGAAAGGGACTGTCCTTTACAGAATATTTAGTAATTTATTAGCTTCAAATTAAGAGTGGAATGGGTTTGTCACTAAGGCTACTCAGTGTTTATTCAAACACCTCAAAACATTGATTTGTGAAATAAATTGCTTTACTAATAATGTAAATGAGAAAGATACCGAGAAAACCATCTTGTTAAATATTTGTTACCTTATCTATAAGGTTATCATCACAACTATAATTTAATTCCTGCTGTTGAGGCTACAATTTTATGGTTCAAGAATGTCCTCTGGTATGATTCAAATGTGATTTTTTTATATGATTTTTATATTTTGCCTATGTCAGAACCGCAATATATTACTTTTATGATATGTCATTCCACTCATCCTCTATCATAGGAATAAAGCAGGCATGTTTATTTTCTTAATCTAGACTCTTCTCCCCCTCCTCCCCACCTCCCCCCATAAAAGCGTGGGAATATCCCTGTTGGAAATACTTTCTCCCCAGCTTGTCAGTTGACTTGAACTGCTCTGAAGACTCAGAGCAGCACAAAACAGCACTTTGAGCAAAATAAAAGCTTTTCAGAGCATCAGGGGAGTCAGAGTGCTGATTGGCTATTGAGAGGTAATAATTTATAATGAGCAGTTCTCCTGGGTACTTAGAACATATAGAGCTGTAACTGCTTTTATATTGTGCAGCAAACAAAATACACAGACTATGGTCCTTCCTATTGTTAGTACCATATTTACTCAATGCCTGATTTATTTAGTCTATAAAGTGCATCTCTACACTGCCTGCTACCTAATTTCAGACCAAGATGGCTAACTACCTTTCATCACTTCCTGTAATAGCATGTTACCTTTATGAACTGGGTTTTTTTGAGCACTGTTTAGATGCATGTAAAACTTTCTGGCAATAAAAATTGAATTGGTTTTGTATAATAGATTAAATATAAGCAGTTATATTTAATCTCTGTATTCTCATTTTTAGTCTAATCAACATGAGTTTCTCAATATTGAATATTGAACAAAATACAGTTTATTTTGAAGGCTGGACACAAGTGTCTTAAATGCTGGCTTCTTATCTGAAACCCAAAAATATCTTGTGTAGAAACTAAACACTTCCTGACCTTACAAAAGATTCTGAGTTTGACAGAAGTGTGACAGTTTGTCTGTTGTTAAATAAATCATTGACAAAAAACCCTGGAATTTGGTTAGTTGAAACTATTAACAGCAAACAAAACTTTAAGCCATTTTCATATGCATGTAATTTAGTGTGTGTGTGTGTGCGCGCGCGTGTGTGTATTTATATGTACATGTATGTGTGTTTTTATATGTGTGTGTGTGTGAACAGATAGATAGTGTGTGTGAGAGAGAGATCACATATACAGACATACAAAGAGAAATAATGATGGATAGGTGGCTCTTTAGTGACCTGTATGATGTGATGATGTGTCACTAGCAAGAAGAATGAAAGGAAATTAATAGGGAAATTAATAGTGTGAGGTATGACTTAGGTATTTCAGTAAGAGGCAAAGATTTTTTTTTTGGTGGGGGGGGGGGATCTCTTTTACTGGATTTATTTTAAAGTTTCTAGCGGATAGGAGAAATAAGTAACATGTTTTCCATTCCCCAGGGAAGTCATACCTAGATGATAATGATTCATCATGAAGATGGAAATTCAAGATTAATGTAAATGAAAAACTATGTGAAAAGTGCTTTGTCATTCAGAGCTGTTAAATTTATGCCTGAATTAAACAATGAGTTGATGTTCTGTCTCATGCAAGTAAGATTATAACAAAGGACAACAATCTTAAGAAAACCTTGGTCTCTTGTTAGCACTTTAACCTTATCCAGTATGCAACACCTGACCACCTTCTGTACAACTATGTGATTTTTTAACAGTCCAGTATTTAGCATCCTTCCACTGTATTGACAGTTTATATAACTTTTGGGGCAGAGATTCTCAACCAGAGTCTGGCACCTCTGGGTGATCTGGCAAGATCCTTTGAAAAGGTACTGGAGCTGTGAGATAAGCCAAGTGTGAGAAGATAAGCAAGTGAATGCCAGCTTAGTTTCAGTTCCTGTCTGGCCATGCCCCTGCCCCTGCCCCCACTACCTGTATCCTCCACAAAGAGGTAAGCACTGTGATACATAAGGTGGTTTTTGATATGGGGTGTTACTCAGTTCACAAAAATTATGTGAGAGTGCCTCAGTTTAAAAAGCTTGAGAACCAGTGCATTGGGGAATGGCTGTCCTATGCCATCATCCTTTGCTATGGTAGCAGAAGAACTATTTCTTTAACCTTTCTGTTTGTGGCAGTTCTACTGGTTTAATGCCAGTGAAATAAGAAGTGTCAATTGTCATTCAAATTTGGGAACAAAGTCACCACAGAATCTGAGTGCAGGTGTGTCCCAGCTGGGTATCCCCTAAGATGATTGACAGAGACATCCTACTTTAATGGGATTTAAAACATAATGCAAATCTCACAAAAGTGAATTGCCTTTCTCTCACATGTGGAAAATATATTAATGTAAAATAATACATAGGAATCCTCAGGCTTGTTTTTAGTAGAACGATTGGAGCTAGATTTTTCAGCTTTACAATAAAATGGAATGAAAACTGTTAGTTTTCCACTTTCATCCTAATGTATCTACTGTTTCAGATAAAAATTAACAAAATAATAGATTGATTGATACCATATACAGTCCTATAACTTGTGTTAGCTAAAGCACATCCTCCCAGAAACATCGTCAATCTTAATTTGAAGATATAAAGATATGGAGAATCCATCACTTCCTTTGAAAGTTTGTTTCAATGCTTAGTCACCTCACTATTAGAAAAAACAAAACAAAACAGGCCTAATTTCTAAGTATTTGTAGAAAGTTTCTATTTCTAGCCATTAGTTCTTGCTCTGCCTTTTTCCACTAAATTCAAGAACCCTTTAGTATCCAGGATTTTCTCCCATGTGGTTATTTCTGCACATCTGATGACCTCTTGACCTTTTTCTTTATTTAAACCAAATTAGATTTAAACCAAATCTAATTACAGGGATCTTGAAGCCTCTCTCATTTTCCCCCAAAATTTGACTTTTTCATTCATTTTTCTTTCAATTCTTACCAATTTTTTCAACTCTCTCTCTCTCTCGTGTGTGTGTGTGTGTGTGTGTGTGTGTGTGTGTGTGTGCATGAGCATGCCAAACCTGTCAATATTATTCTGCTATTAGCCTCATTAATGCTTCATAGATGGAGTAAAATACCTCCTTAGAATAATAGGAAATTAGGGGTGGAAGGGACCTAAGGAGGTCATCTAGTCCAGACCCTTGTTCAAACCAGGACCATCCCCAACTAGTTCAACCCAGCCAAGGCTTTGTCTAGCTGGGTCTTAAAAACCTCCAAGGATGGAGAACCTACAGTTTTTCTGAGTAACCTGTTCCAGTGCCTAATGAAAGAGTTTTTATCTAACTTAAACTTTCTGTACTGGAACATGAGACCTTGAGACAACAGAACAAGGATCTCATGATCTGCCACCAATAAGAACCATCTAGCGCCATCCTTTTTGGAACCCCCTTTAGGTAGTTGAAGGCTGGTGTTAAATCTCTCCTTAGTCTTCTCTTTTGCAGACTAAATAAATTCAGTTCCCTCAGCCTCTCCTCAGAAGTCATGTGGCCCAGCCACCTAACTATTTTTGTTGCCCTCTGCTGGACTGTCTTCAAGTTGTCCACAATCTTTCTGTTCTGGAGGGTCTAAAACTGGACATAGTACTTCAGATGTGGCCTCACCAGTCCCAAATAGAAGGGAAGAATCACTTCCCTCAGTCTGCGGGCAATTCTCATACTAATGTTAGCCCAGTATGGCATTAGGCTTCTTCACAACAAGGGCACACTGTTGACCCATATTCAGCTTACTGTCTACTAGGGCTGTGCGAAACTTCAGTCACTGATTTGATTCAGCAGAGATTTGGCCCAATTTGGTGGCTGAATCTCCAAATCGAATCAGGAGACCCTTTAATCTCTGAATCAAATAGGAACCCTCCGAATCAATTCAGAGAGATTCAGAAAGATTCAACAATTCAGACATAGACACAGCTTTAAAGGTTTTTTTCTACATACCTCAAGGTACCAGGCAGCTCATGAATGCTGAGATGGTGGGGCAGATGGAGCGTCCCACAGGAGTGCAGGGGGGTCCCCAGTGCACTCGGCAGCAGACCTGGAAGTGGACCAGAAGCATTTCTGCTCCACTTCTGGATCCGCTGGGGCGCACTCAAGGGGCTCCCCCCCTGCACCTCTCTGGCTTGTCAACTGGTGCCTCCTGGATTGGGGAGTGCACCCAGGGTCCCCCCATGGTCCATCACCAAGCTGGAGGGGGGGAGTGTGCGGGGTGGGGGCCCTGCATGCTTAGCAGTGGACCCTGAAGTGGACTGGAAGTACTTCCGAGTTTGCTGCTGAGTATGTGGGCCCGCCCCCTCCATGCTCCTGTGGGGTGCTCCATCTGCCCCACCATTGCAGCTTTTATGAGCTGTGCCCGTCACCTTGAGGTATGTAAAAAAACACTTTTCAAGCTGTGCCTTTGGCCAAATCACTGATTTTCCAAATCAGCATCGAATCTTTAGATTTGGATTTGGCCAAATTGAATTGGGACAGTAATCTGAATCAACTAATCGAATCAGCGTCCCTTATTCAGGCCAAATCCAAATTGAATATGGCCCATTTCACATGTCCCTACTGACCATTATAATCCCCAGGTCCTTTTCTGCCAAGCTTCTGCTTAGCCAGTCAGTCCCCAGCCTGTAGTGGTGCGTGGTATTATTCTGTCCAAAGTGCAGGACTTTGCACTTGTCCTTTTTGAACCTAATAAGATTTATTTTGGCCCAATCCTCCAATGTGTTGATGTCTCTTTGAATCCTAGCCTTACCCTCCAGCGTATCTACCACCAATAAGAACAAAACCAGCTCCAGAACTGACATCTGGGACACTCCACTTGACATTGTCAACTAGACAATGACTATTATCCATTGACTATTATCCTCTAAGCCCTATGATCCAGCCAGTTTTCTGTCCACATTATAGTCCATTAATCCAACCTGTACTTCCTTAGCTTGCTTGTGAGAATGTTGTGGGAGACTATATCAAAAGCCTTGCTAAAGTCAGTGACTAGGTATCTTTACGCCTAGTCATTTTTCCCTTATTTATGCATCTGAGGATTCCTTTATCTATTTCTCTCTCTAGCAGCACTCTGGTAGCTCATGTTCATTTGCTTGGCCCTTGTGTACATTCCATCAAGCAATGAAATCAGATTTGTTTTAAAGGAATTTTTGATACAATCATATATTTAATATGCCAATGCATATTTCTCTGCTTTAATTTTTAATCCTAAATCAATCTTTTCATTTTTTTCTGAAAATGATATTGGATGAACTGACATATAATTAGTTACTCAGGTCATATGATTTAATCTTTTTGAATATTGACATAATATTAGCATTGCTCCCGAAATTTATCTGGTATTCCAGAATGTATTAGAACATACTAAATCATAAGTCCAAAGATCTCTTTTAATAGCTCTTGAGGGCATATGTCTGGACTTCCTGATGTAAATATTTATCCATCCTTAGTTACTAGTGGGCTGGTAAGTACTTCATTATTCTTCTGACTGTGGGTGTATCATCCTCCTCCTTTCGAGATACAAATAGAAATATTTAAGGAACAGATTGTAGTGTTTGCTAACAACCATGGAAAGCAAACTTCCTAGGTTTGAATTCATCTAAAAGAGAATGTATTTCCTTCCCTTCTTGCAGTCTTTCCAAGTGACTTAGAACTGATGTCAATGATCTCTATAGGACATCTTCTGGCCACATTACCTTTCTTCTTTCTGGAAGAAGAGGTCAATAAAAATATGAGAACATGAATGTTTTTATTGCTATATGATGGAGAAGAATAAAATGGTTTAGGATGAACAATATTATCTTCTCTTTAATACAGGGTCATAGTTAATATAGCTAAAATTGCTTCTTTTCCTGAAGGGAACAATTACCCCAATATTTTTAAACATTATTTTCATTACCTCCAACAACACTTGAAAATACAGCTATTTCTTTTTTCCAGTATATTGTTTGCACCTGCATTTTATGAAGTTTACAACTCTGTCATTAAAGTAATTGATATGAGTAGCTTCTCCCTCAACAATGGGTGTATCAAGTTCAAATTGACTATGCAAATGCAAAATCTGAATCAGTTCCTAAACTGCATCAGGTTAGTAGTTGAGGTGTTTTTAATATTACAGCTACAGACCAGATCAACTTGGGTTCTGAAAGCCACAAATAAAACCCAAATTATAAGGTTCCAAGTGCTCTTGCTATGCCACTGGAAATAAATTAATGTATTAGGGCATATGAATAAAGTTGACTTGACAGCATCTTTGTGGCTGTGTAGATGATGGCTGTCAGCACTATTTTTTCTTACTGTCATAGAATGAAATATTACTCATGAGAGGATGGTGAAAAAGTAGCCTTGCTAGTTTGTGGACTGTTTTGTTTTAATTTAGCTGAAGTTAAGTTACATTTTTTCAGGTAATAGTGCAGATATATTTCAATTTTAGTCCAAGTAACGTAAAACTAGGATATAATCAAATAGGTGATGAAAGAACAAGACCAAAGCTTGCTTTCTGACTAAAATACTAAAAAAGATAGGAAGCACTGTGAAATCTGTTTTAAGTGATTGTGTGCACGGAACAAATTAAATAGGTCAAGAGATCACCTGAATATCCCAGTCACCTATTTAGGTTAGCGTGGGTAAGGCATACTAATTTCTGTGGATAATAGCATAGATGGAAGTGATACGATTGGTATCATATTTGAGATGACTTTTAAGTCCCCAGCCCACAAAACCAGGAACAGAATTCTGTTCTCCTTTGTGTACCTATGTGGCAATTTTCTGGCTGTCTAACTGGTATTTTTGACACTTAGACACAGGTTCTAATTCTGTAACACCTGCACTGTGGATACATAGTATTGTTCATCCTGAATCACTTCATTCTTCTTCGGTATGGATAGACTGTAGTTCCTGTTGCAAACACAGTAGGCTACACAGTAGTCAAGCATGTATACAGCTGTATACACATGCCTACTCTGGATGCATAAAATGCTTGGAAGCCATTAGGAACAATTGATCTAATGACTAGTAGTTTTTAGACTTTGGAGGAGGAGGACTCCTACCCCTGTATTTTAGACCTAGTATATTTTCAGTTAAGGAACTACTTGTCCAGGAATCTAGAAATCTAAGCTGTAGACTCCCTTCCCCCCTCCCCCTCACCCTCTCAAAACATACACGATTTAAACGTGCAACTCCAACTTTCTAACACAGTGCTGTCACCATAGTGACATAGGTTCATCATTATTCAATGAGCTCTCTAGCTTTCCTTTTGAAACTGCTCTCCCTTGGGCAGCCAATGGAAGGTATGTGGAGCCAACAGGAGTAGACCAATCTAGTGTGTGATTGGCTCATTGAAATGGCTGTTGTCCTGGATGGATGGACCCTCTGGGTTCCATCATTCAGCTTTTCTCCCAGTCAGGCAGAAGCTTCCCCTCTGCACTGCTCACCATCCATTTATACAATGATTGCCCCTATGTTAATTTATACAGTTAACAAAAGGGGAAAATGGCTCAGGTTCAAAAATAGTGCTTAAGAGGGGAATAATGCCTAATCAATGATGTGAAGGTTTGAGTATTATGTTGGGAAGTCTGAGATGCAGATTTAGACCACTTTTGGGCAAGGGCAACCTAAAATCTGGAGCTCTTCTTTTCTGTACCAAGTCCCTAACAATTAGGTTATTGGGACTAGAATGTGGGATCACAGTCCTCCATGTTTTCCTAGGCAGCTGTTATTACAGCTCTAATAATTTAAAACATATTTTTCACTTTTTGTTTTTGTATCAGCAGTACAACTAGATTAATTTCACTTTACATATAGTCAGCTTCATGTTGGGATCATTGTACCTTAGTACCTTGAGTAGCTTTTTGATCATCGCCATGTTTTAATTTTTGTTAGGTTTTCCAAAAGCTCTTTAAAAAAAAACAAACAGAAATTGGGCCTAAGTTGACAAGAGCACCCTTAAAAAGTACCCCTTCAAATTCTTCGGCTAAATACAAATGATCAAAAAGCCCTAGGTTGAATCAGTTCAATCTTCATAGTTTCATAGTAGCTAGGGTCAGGAGGGACCTGAACAGATCATCTAGCTTGACCCCCTGCCACAGGCAGGAATGAATGCTGGGTTCACAAGACCCCAGACAGGTGATCATCCAACCTCCTCTTGAATTTGCCCAAGGTAGGGGTGAGGACCACTTCCCTGGGAAGTTGGTTCCAGATTTTGGCCACCCTAACTGTAAAATATTGCCTTCTGATCTCTAACCTAAGCCTATTCTCCATCAGCTTATGACCATTGTTCCTTGTCACCCCAGGTGGTGCTAGGGAGTAAAGGGCTCTGCCTATTTGCTGTTGATCTCTCCTGATGAGTTTGTAGGCAGCCACCAGGTCCCCCCTCAGCCTCCTCTTGCTGAGGCTGAACAGGTTCAGGTCCCTCAGTCTCTCCTCGTAGGGCCTGTCCTGCTGCCCTCTCACCAAGTGGGTGGCCTTCCTCTGAACCCTCTCCAGGCTGGCCACATCCCCTTTGAAGTGCAGTGTCCAGTTCTGGATGCAGTACTCCAACTGCGGGCTGACCAAAGTCACATAAAGGGGGAGTATCACCTCCCTGGACCAGCTTGAGATGCACCTTTGGATGCATGACAAGGTATGGCTGGCCTTGCTGGCTGCGGTCTGGCATTGGCAGCTCATGTTCGTCATGGAGTCAATAATGACTCCAAGATCCCTTTCCACCTCTGTACTTTCAAGAAGGGAACTCCCCAGCCTGTATGTATGCTGTGGATTCCTTCTCCCAAGGTGCAGCACCCTGCATTTGCTTATGTTGAACCCCATCCTATTCTCATCTGCCCACTTTTGTAGTCTGTCTAAATCTATTTGCAGCCTCTCTCTTCCTTCAAGTGTGTCCACCTCACCCCACATCTTAGTGTCATCAGCAAACTTGGACAGCGTGCCTTTCACCCCATCGTCCAAGTCGCTGATGAAGATGTTCAAAAGTGCAGGCCCAAGGACCGAGCCCTGGAGTACCCCTCTGCTCACATCTCGCCAGGTTGAGTACAACCCATCCACCACCACTCTCTGGGTGTGCCCCATCAGCCAATTTTTTACTCATCCAACTGTGTAGGCATCAATGCCACAGTCTCTTAATTTATTGATGAGGATGGGGTGAGAGACAGTATCAAAGGCCTTCTTAAAGTCTAGGAAGACTACATCCACGGCAACACCATCATCCAAGGATTTAGTAACTTGGATAATCTTTGCAGGTTAGTTTTAGCTGCATAGATTGAACTGATAAGTAAGTGAACAGACATTCATGTTTGATTCCAGAAATGCAGCCACATACCTGTAGTCTCCCAGGCCAGAAGCTGAGGGTCACTAGAGAATGCCTCCCTGCTCAGGTAAAGAAGAGCTAAAGGCTAGCTTGCCCACCCTGCAAGGGGGGAATTTTGGGGGGGAGGTGCAAAGCATCCTGGGATGCTGGGGAACTGTGAGTGAACTTGAATCTGGAGAAAATCTGGGGCAGAAATTCAAGAAACCGATTTAACCTAAATTAGTTAAGTTTGATGCTGTATCAATCCAGGTGTATAATAAATCAATATGTGTAATTTATATATGTAATTTCTGTCCCTAGACTTACAATTTTGGTCTACATTTGCACATTAGAGACTTACCTGAAAATCTAGTGAATGAAATGGCAAGTTGTCACATAATGTCAATGTTGAATTTTCAGAATCAGTTTAACAATATTTGAGGACATTTTAGTATTTTATGCAGCAATTTTTATTCTTTAACTTCAATTATAGCTTACTATGTTACCCAGTTCACTCACTGTGGCACTGTCAAATTCCATGAAGAAACTTCTATAAATTGTTTCATCTCTTCAGCAGGAGCGGGTTGAAAATTATCTGCCTCATGCATTCTGTGTCTTGGGGCTCTGTTTAAAAAAATAATATGTCTTTTCCATTCCATTAAATAGATCTATTTCTAACACACTGCCTTTTTTGCGTAATGTCATAGGCTTATCACTTAACAAGAGCTTATGTGATCTGAATGCTACTGACTTGACAGGTTTATGGCCATCCATAAGCAAGCGGACATCACTGTTGCCTAGAATTTGGAATAAGACTAAAAGCTTTTTGACTATGATTTATTGCCTAAATTCTCTCTGTGAGGTTTTATGCACCTTTAATGGAATCTCCCTGTTCCACATCATATTGAATGATACCTATTTACCTAATTTCTTTGGAGATAATTTATGCTGGCATTTTATTTTATGGTAGAGCTAAATAAAGTTTATACCTTCTGACAACATCATAGACAAAGACTCTCTAACTAAGATTTCCAGTTAGGAGTTATAAATTCTGCTTGTGAATCACTTTCTGATTATTTTCATGTAGATGATATTGTGTTCATAAGCCTTGATAAAGTAATTCATAATATCTCATTACCAGAATTTACAGATAGTAAATCAGAGATTTTACTGTACAGCTAACAATGATGTTAAGCACTAGGTCCTACTCTTGAGAAGTCAAGCTCATTGAAAAATGTTCATATTTAATCTTTTACAGTAGCATTCTGTGTGTAATCCCATTCAAGACATTATTTCAGTTATAGATGTACTATATGTGGTTAGAGTGTACAAAGATATAATTAGTAAAAATCAATCAAACAGTATTCTTCTGTAAGCTCTCATAGTTTAACAGTAATAGTAATGTTACCATAGCTGTGACATGTTAACTGATAAGTAAAAGTTCAGTAATTAGGCAAATAGATGTTATGTATTGTTTTAGCATATCCTGAAATGAAAGCAAAGTATGTAGCCAGAACAGCCTTCCCCTGCCCCTCTCCCCCCACACCTCTTTTTTTTTTACTTTTAAAACTTAGAGGATGCTAAGGTAAAACAAAAGAGTCAAGCATATTTTGTCAGGTGTACTCCATCACATGATTATCACCTAGATCATTTTGAAAGAGTGCATTGTTTCACAAAGAACAGTATGTTTCGTTGTGTCCCAACAAGTATTGCTTATGTACTGTCCAAAAGAAAGAGAGAGAGAAGAGATTACTGGAAAAAATAGTTTTTACTTGCAAGGTAATAGAAGTTGAGAAAAGAATCCTATCAATATTTTTCTTCCATTACCACTGGCACTTTTTTAAAAAGTCATATTAAAAATGTACTCTTTCTGGCTCCCTTGCCAGACAATAATGATATAACATTGCACCTATTGCTTAAGAGTATGTGTGTAAGTGCTAACTAATGCCAAGACAAATTATAGCATTAGAGATATGTTCCTTTTTTTTTGATTTTGTGTTTGTATAAACACAACCATTGCCTAATTTGAGTTGTCATGTGGAGAAAGCAGATACCGTTCCTTTAACAATTACTTTTAAAGCTATAAAAAAATAATAGTAGTAAATGCACTGCAAGTAATTTGCCAAAATTCAATTGTGCTATCTACTCATTTATACAGTACTAGGGAGATAGGCCTGAAACTTACTTAGAAATTACTTTTATGACCATATACTGCTCTGAGGTCTTACATCTTGTAGGCCTTATAGCAACCCCAAATATGTATAAAAATATTTTCCTGGTTGGGGAGAATAGCTTTCAGCTTTTTCTAAGTCCCTTATTCCATTTTCCCTGGAATCTGTTTTTCCAATGCAGAAGAGTTTTCAGCTAAGAGCAGTTAAGTTAAATGTTCATTGTCTTTCCATATGTGGACAGGAAAACTAATTTCAAGAATGCCTCTCCATGTTGCCCTGGGCAGAGAGGTTTAAATCCTTTCAGAAATGAACTGGTTAACTATATTAGATTGCATAAACAAGTGCATAAATGAACAAAAAAAAAGAATCCAGAAATACTGCAAAGCCCAAATGTTCATAGATAAAATTAATGCCCTGTTGTGATGGACGTATAAAAACAGTTTAATCATTTGTGCTACTTTGTGAATGCCATGGTTGCCAACTTGGTTGGGGAAAGGGGCCATGAAAAAATAGCAGCTGGCACTGCTGGTTCCCTAGCCACACCACCACCAGCAGGCCAATAGAGGCCACTGTGCTGTACATCTGTGCTGGCTAGGATGCAGAACTTACCACTTTTTGCCTCTGTCTACTGCACTCTATCCCTCTGCAAGAGTTGGTACTTAGTCATGTCCCATAAGTACTTTTTCCTGTTTGAGATAAGTGCAGTTCTTCTGCTTTAAAGCGACAGTATCCCCTTTTCTGCACAGTGAGTGGGGAGGAGTGTGTGAAAAAATCAGTGAAGAGTGCTAATTCTGTTGCATCCCTTATCAGACTAGCAACCCCAGAGCAGATAGTGGGGTGTTTGAAAAGTAAGGCTGATATGGAATTAAGGCAGGACAGTGTTATAGTGGTTCCCTTTCCTTCCCTTCAAGGATATCAGCTAACAAGTCTGTCCCTTTAACACACTATTCTTGCTCTTCAGAAAAAGCAACAGTATACTTATCTCATTTAAAATTCTCTTTATCTCATAGAAAATTCTCTTTATATTCAAGAGATCCTCACCCCATTCTTTTCTTTCTCCAATATCTATTCATTGTCTGGATCAACACAAATTTAAATCTATTTTTTATACGCTCTCAACCTGTTCTTTGTGTGTGTGTGTGCTGTTTTGATGTCAAGTTGGTATTTTACTTAAAAAAGAAAAGCAGTCAATAACACATCTAGCTAATATTCCAATCCTTATATGATCACAGTTTCTAATGAAAGGTTTACATCTGCAGCAAACTGTTAAACACTTTTATTCAAGGACAAAAAAAAAAAAAAAAAATTTAGCAGAGTGGACAAGTAGTTTACACATGCGTGCAAGATGTACTGTATCTTACCTTTGATAGAGGCATATTAACAACCTTTGTTAGCACTGTAACATCATATTATAAGTCAGACCCATTTTATGACCCAGTTGAGCTGATTTTCTTGTGTTTGGTTAGTAATTACCCTTCGTGTAGTCTCAACAAATACACTCAAGGGTACCAAGAGACTAGTCCTCAATTCCAGTGATTCACCAGCGCTCCATTGAAGATAGTTTGTTTGTGAATTAACAAGTTAACCTGATATCAGGAAAACCCAGGAATGATTGAGATTATAGAAACAAATTGAAAATTGGGTTGATTTCATTTTTACTTCAATGCAATTATTACAGTTCACATTGCCAGGGGCTCAAACTCGTTATGTAGAAAGGTGTTACCAAGAATTCATAATGGATGATAGAATCAGAAACACAATTGGTATTTGGCATTTATAGTTTATATCACATTAATGTGTCAGTTATCCAAGAAAATACAAGGTTTCTATTTACATTCAAGGGACAATTAGATGTATTTAAAGACAGTAATTGTTAATACATAATGGGGGCATTTACATGTGTGCTCTAATGTGAGATAGCCTATTTTATTGCACATTAAAGTATCATGGCAAAAATCATGCTAATACACTAATGTGCGGTAAAAACAGGCTACTGCACATTAAATGTCACTAAAAAAGCACGTTAAATGTCACTTACATTACTGTGCATTAGTGCAGCATAATGTGCATTTATTTATTACCTCACATTATAGGTACTACATTTATCATGCAGTAGCAAAAGCACATTAATGAATGTGTAGACACACCGCTATGTATCTATCTGTTGTTCCTTGGTGTGGAACAGCAAAGACGTGTGTTTGTCTTTTGTACCTTTCATTCAAAAAGTTAACAGTTCTACACCATACTATTTCTAATAATCATTTCCAATTGTTCATCCATGAATCTCAGAAGTCCTGGAACTAGATAATTATCCTCACTTTCATTTTATTAATAGGACAACATTTTGAGTACTGTTGCTAAGGTCATGCAGCAGATCAGAACTGATAAATGGTTTGTAAAATAAACTAAACATATTTTTTGTGGGCTGTGGAAAACAATTGCCATATTGTCTTTATTTCCTGAATCAAAAATTTAGCAGAGGGTATGACTGCTTTCTACAGGGACTTAAATTCCCCTCTTTTTTTTTTCTGTTCTTTTTCCTTTTATCCATTCTACAATTTTTGGTTTACCAATTTCTTCCACTGCATGCTAACCTCTACACACTTAAAATTTAGATCGTGATATTTATGTCTGGTCTATTTTCCCTAGATTGAATGAAATTCAAGTTCTGTATTGTTAGTTTCTACCAGTCACAAATGCCCCAAACCTAGCTGCTTAAACAAGTTTCAAATATGGCAGATTTTAATGTGAATATAACATATATAACTAGTTTAAGTCACCTTGTTCCTGTTCTGCTACTTTTGAAGTCAATGGTAGACCTTCTGTATTAATTTCAAAACATCAGACATGTAAAAGAAAGAATGCCTTTTTATAAATATTTCCACTTTTTGTGTTCCTCTCTCATTACTGTCTTCTAAAATAAACACATATCTTCAAAATATGATCCTTGCACTAAAACTAGATGGAAGGTGACTTCAGCCATAATCTTAGCTATACTCCTGTGAATTCGCATTTTCAGATTTGTAGTTTGTAACAGAAACTTAAAAAAAAAAGTTTTGATAAAGGCTAAAGAAGTTAATTGCAAGGCATATAGCTCAGTAACAAGTATGAAAAAGTCATGTCTTTTTTTTTTTAAACCATTTTGACATAAAACAATTTGTTATGGATTTTATGGTTAATTCACTATTTCCATTTTTTTATATATTCACACTTTTTAGAGACCCTAAACACTGTAACATCTTAATTATTTAAATGGGAGATATACCATTTCATGTTTTTTCTTGTTCATTTGTCTCTTGTTTTTTCTCTCTTACATGCTGCAGTTGCAAACATATTGTGGCGAGAGGAAGGTACTAATACAAATTATTTTGTTGTGTGCTATGTTTATATGTTTGTCTTTTCAGTTATTAAGTTTCTTATTGGTATTAAGTAGTTATAGTAATTATTTTTCCATTCATGTTTTCTGTTAAAACCTCATAGTATTAAAATGCCTTTATATAAGCATGCTATAATCAACAGCTTTTCAATATTTTGAGGAAAAAATACTTCTTATGGATCTGAGCAACTTTTTGTGGTTTACATTTAAGCACATTTGTGTATATTAGAGCTTTGAGGGATAGAAAAAAACCCACAGTTAAGATTGAAAACCCAGACAGGTCCTTTGCCCTTAACTTGTCCTGTTGATGCTATAAATCTTTTAGGAAATCATCCTGTCTTTTGTCAGAATTCTGACCTTATAGTGTTAATCATTCTTATATCCCAAGGGTATCATCTGGTGCAGTTCCCAGAAAAAAAAAGAAAAATTTCAGTTTCTTGATGAGTTAGTAAGGCAAACTAATTTCTCTCTCTCTCTCTCTCTCTCTTCGATATGAAGTTAGAAGGTGGAAGGGTCAAGCTAGGTTTCATGCTTTCCATTTAGATCTTGCTTCTTTATGGGAGGATGTCATGAGAACAGTATTAGGTGTTTATGGTGTCGAGATCATTGTTGACTTCTAAGGTTTACCTCCAGTGATAAATATTTATTTTACAAGGTGTGATTTCAGTGTTTCCATATGACATACCCTCTGCAACATCCAGACTCAGTTAAAAAGGGTAAAGCCAAAGTGTTACTTATGAATGTTTATTATTAACTTCAAATAGTTAACATTCATTAACATTTATAGAGGAACTTTCATATATTTCAAGAGATATAAGCTTTTTTCAATTATCTTCAATGGAAGATTCAGGGTAACAGTGAGTATCTCAGATTTTGCTATGGGATCTTGCTAGAATAGGTTTTGATTAGTGAGACTTCTTATATATTTTTAAGATTTATTTTCATGTGCCCAGTGCTGCTCTAAGTCTGTCTGTCTTGGAAAAACCTGAGAACAATTCTGAGGATCCCACTGAGCTGTCTAATCTGCCCACTTGCTGGACTTGTTTGAGGCATAGTGAGGGTGGGTGGACAGAGCTTGTTTCTCAGCAGCAGTCTTGGGCCTGGTAGTGAGGCACTGTACACATTGCTTGTGAGTCACGTATGAGGGTTAAAATTCACAGGGGAAGAATGAGAATCTGTTGTGAAGACTTTCAAAATTCTGAGCTAATTACTAGTGCTTTGGTTGCCTTTGTCTTTTTTTAGATTGCAGACATTTAAAGTCAGGCTTGATGTTGATTTCTGTCATTAGAAACTGATTGGTAATAAGGAAGAGTACTTAGTACTCACTAGCTTGCCTCTTTCCCTCCCCAGTATACAGTAGGTCCAATAAACAGCATCACCCACAAAAATCCTTTCCTCTCCTAATAATAAATAATAGACTTAGAGTATGCACAGAAATGGAACAAGATTAAAAGATTAACAGACATCTCTCATTAGCTGTGGGATGTTGGCCTGCAGAACAGGTACTAAGAAGTTGAATTAGTTTTGCTATACCCGTGGGCTGAATGGGCTGAGGCAGACTCTTTTGTTTACTACTGTTGGTTAGTTCCCATTCTTCTCACAAGTGTTGGTGCCAACTAGCCTGTGACAGGAGTGATCCATAGAAGGCAACACCTTTTATTGTTGCAATAACTGATAATCTTAGGTGCATCTGCTTCTTGAAACAATTATGTGGGCTGCACAGCTACTGTAAATTGCTGGGAAAAACTAGATTGAAAGGTTCATGTAACTGTAGTCAGTTTTGAGGATGCACTGTGCTAAGCAGTGTACAAACCAAATACTGAAATTATGGGGGGGGGGAGGGGGGAGACAAAGGTGAGGGGGAGGTAAGGTGAGAAATCTAAGGAGTGGAGGAGACAGGGAAAAAGAGTGGGTTTTTAATCGATTGTGATCAGTACTCAAAGTTTGCTGCCTGCCTACCCACTACCTGTTTCAGGTCACAGCCCTAACAACTTGTGCTTTCTAAACACCCTAACTCTGTCAAGAGATGCTATTGTTTCTTCATGCAGGAGTTTGCTCTTAGCTATGGACCGGAGAGTGTAGAATGGCTGCAGGCTTTGGATAGGGTGGGTGGGATCTCAGGCTTAATTAGGTTGGAATTAAATTGAAAAATATTAAGCTGCTCTGAATTTCAGCATTACAAACCTGCAAGGAAAGGGAATTTTTTTCACTGCTGCCTTTAGGAATTATCAGGTGTGTCTACATGAGATGTTTACTGCACGGTTGATTAATTAACTGTGCAGTAAATGTCTCAGTGTGTACACATGCACAAAACTAATACACTGCATCAGGGCAGGATGTGTAAATATAAGTTCTGCCCTGCTGTGGATTTTTTTGTGTGCAGCAGCAAACGTGTAGACATTGAGCTGGCTGGCTGGGGCATGACGGTGCTTCAATGCAGGGGCTAGCTGCTGGTTAGCCCCATGCTGAAGCACTCTCATGCACCAGCCGGCTCCTCTACACTACATTGAACCAGGTTGGAGCAGCTCTGGGCTGGCAGACTAACACCCAGGGCCTCCTGCCAGCTGGGGCTGCTATGACCCAGCTCAACGTGCTGATGTTCAGGTGCACATGTAAATTGTGTGCCCAGGAGCTTCCCAGGAACAATAAATCGCAGAGCAGTTTATTGCTGTATGTTAATGAGTTGTGTAGATGTGCCCATCTTGTTTGTAGTTAAAGGATTGTGTGATTATGAATGCTGAACAAAATATTATAGTGCCACTGCCAGTTAGAATCACCCTTTAGTTCTCCTTGCCCTCAATACCCTTGCTAACAGTTAATTAAGTTAAAAAGAATTGACAAGTTGAGGTCCTAGGATTGTTCAGGAGAGCGAGTTCCCAGTTTGTTTTTTTTTAATGCCGACAATTTGTCATATTGCAAAGGTAGTTTTTTTCGCAGGGTCTGTATTTTGTAAGCTATTCAAAAGCCTTCCCCTTTCTAAGTCTGGCTTTGATGGTATGTACAAGGAAAATGTACTTAAAGACAGTGTCATAACTTTTCAAATAAAAGGCAAGTAGAGTGAAATGCAGACATAAATCTATCTAAATGTGGCAAATATTTTTGCAAATAAAAAAACCCAGATAAATCTCACTTCTGAGATGACATCTTCTTCTCTCTTGTGAATATCTTGAAAGTGCTTTCTTTGGCAAAATTAGCTAAGGTCTGTTGCAGTTCTGTTCCTATATAAATAAAGAATAAGACCTAGTGGACTGATGAAACCTTTACATAGCAGCCACAGAAGAATGCTATAATGAAGGTCTTTAGAATCATACTATCAGTAATTGAGGTTCTGCTATACAAACATATTTCCTCCATTCTGTGCAGAAATTGGGGAAAGAAGTCAGTCATTTTTGTGACACTAGAGTTTGCAAAGGGCAAGGGTTCAGAGCTTGACAAATATTTGAGGGCCTATTCCTCCTGAAAGAGTTAATTTTGCACAAAGGCACCAGTGTGGCGGGAAACCCACTTTAATTGGTTTGAGAGGTATCTGCAGGTGGGAGCATGCATTAAGAATCAAGTAGCTGCATCACTTTGGCACTTTAGGAGTTCTCTGAAGCTCTGTGAGATGTCAAACCCTTCCTTGTTTCTCATTATAGTGAATAGATTTGGGGTAAATCTCTGCGAGGATCCACTTTGGGGGTTTTCTCCCTGTTTTTCCCTTCCCATAGGATTATCTAAAGCGAATAATTTTCTATATGAATTGACTATATTTTATATTTTATTTTCAAATTCCCTTGCCTCCCCCAGCTGGCATCTTTCTGCTACCTTTTACTCCACTGCAAATGCAGGGCCAGGGGATGATCCTCTAAGACTTCTTACATTGTATTATTGTTTTTCATCCTTATGTTGTTTCATTTTTCATTTTCTAATAGAATAATAGTCTCATGTTGTATGCTATTCTGAGGACTTTGCTTTCTGATAACAGAGGACTTTCCTGAGAACATAAAATCAAAATTCTTGTTTTAACTTTATATTCTCTTAAGTCTATTCCCCAGTCCCCATGTCAATGTCCTGCTGATATTAGTGGAAGTTTTAGACATGTTACTGAAATATATGTGAAACTCTTTATGGGCATAATTGATTTCATGCTGATTGCAAGAATATAGTGGTTTTCATCTTCGTAACAGGTTCCAAATATTAACTAATAATCATGACAAATAAAATACCAAAACAATTAACTTTGATAGATGAAAAACTGAGGTATATAGGTTAAGCTATTAGAGGAATGCTACAGTCCTGAGATTACTACTCATGGGGGAGAGACTGTAGAGCTCCACAGAAATTGTGGCCCTTTAAACTAGGATTAAATTTCTCCTCAACTTTTGACTTGCCAGTAAAAGACTATCAAGAGCATTACCTTTTCAGTACTGAAGGAAATGTCATATATAAGGTATAACAAAGACTCAGGACTTTTTCTGTTAATGTAATATGTTAATTACTTTTAAATTCTCCATTCCACAGAAAAAGAAACGTGAGAAAATGTATGGAATTTATTTTCATTTGATTATCATGTAAAAGATTTCACATGATTTCATTCATTATTTCATCTGTCAAAATATGGCATTTCCAGATCTCTGTTTGTAAAGTTGCTGTCTTGCTCACAGGGAAACATTGTAAAAAGAATAGCATCACACTTTGGGTTCAGCTTTGCAGTAAAAAATCCCATGGTGTTAGCTTTATTATCATCACACAGCCATTAACAAATTGATCTCATATTAGCATTAAAATGAGGGCTTTGGTTCTAAAAAATTGGGGGTTGCTTTTTTCTAATGGTTTAATTTTGTACATTTGAATGTGTTTTTGTTCCTAAGGTCTGGGAATTGGGAACATGTTTTATGTTTTTTATGAAGATGGAATCAAAGTGATACAGCCAGTAGAATGTGAATTTCAGAGGCACATTAAACCCAGTGAAAAACTCCTTGGGTTTCAGGCAAGTATTTTTTCAAATTTATTGTGAGTGTTTTCTCATTTATCCTTTTCTTTCAAATGATAACTATCAGCTTAATGTTTGCAAGAGGTACCTCATGGATAGTCTTTGAAACCAAAGGCTTCTGCATATCCATTAAGTAGGTAATTGCATATTTTCCATTCTCTCTTTTGTTTTATTGTGATGAATTCAAACCCCTTCTGCTAGGTCAGGGATCAGCAACCTCTGGCCTGCAGGCCAGATCTGGCCCAAGAAGGTCTGACCCAGCCCAGGGTGAGATGGGGGATCTGTGGCACAGACTGTGCCCTGCTGCTTGTCCCTTCTTCAGCATTTTCTTCCGCAGACCCTCCCTGCCACGCTTTCATTCCTGTACTTGTTTCCAGAACAGAATCCCTTAAGCAAGACGTGGCTTGAACTCTCTGGGGGTGGAAGTTTGCAGCCTGCAGCAGGGGGCTGGGTTACAAGCTCCAGCTCACAGCAGCAAAAGTTTGCCAACCCCTGCCCTAGTTTGCCAACCCCAGCTCTCTTTCAGATCTGCATTTGTTCCCTTCCTTTCTCCAGGTTCTTCCTCTATTTTCTCCCATTCTTTTCCCTGAGTTAGAGAGAGAGTCCAATTCCACTCTCAGTTTGACACTTTCTTTCATATTGCTCATGTGCACAATGCATCTGTTAAACATCGCTCCTATCTTTCCTTTTTGAATTCTGCTTTTCAGAAATGCTTACAGAGTTGATCTTCAAATTTCTGATGTCACTTCTCCACACGTTGTTGGTATTGTTCTGCCATGTATTTTGTTTTATTTTAAGATAAACAGTCAGTTCCTCAGGGCAAATATGAGACAGATCCTCCATGATTTTCAACTTCAGGAGCTCTGTTGAAGAAAATGAAGACAGTTTTATCAGCCAGGAGTCTGTCACTATAAAATGAAGTTAGAATTGGTATAAGCAACACCAGGTCCTTTGTAGCCAATAGAGGTGTGAAATGAATTTCACCAAAATCTGTGTCTTCTATTTCTTCTGTATATTTTAAGGGCTGGCTACATTCATTTTTCACATATATTTCTTCTTCACTTTTTCTGTTGCTACTAGAGGGATTACAAACTGATATGTTGGTATGGGCATTTGTGGGCTTGGTATGTGCTGCATTTACTTGAATATAAGATGACACTGAATATTGAGGGAACTAGGTTTATTTAGTCTGGAGAAGAGAAGACAGGGGGAAGGGGAGGGTGATTTAATAGCAGCCTTCAACTACTTGAAGGGCAGTTCCAAAGTGGATAGAGCTAAACTATTCTTAGTGGTGGCAGATGACTGAACAAGGAGCAATGGTCTCAAGTTGCAGCTAGGGAAGTTTAGGTTAGATATTAGGAATTTTTTTCTCACCAAGAGGGTAGTAAAGCACTGAAACAGATTATCCAGAGAGGTTGTAGACTCTCCATCCTTGGAAGTTTTTAAGACTTTGCTCAGCAAAGCCTTGGCTGGGATGATCTAGTTGGGGGTGGTCCTGCTTGAGCAGGAGGTTGGACTAGATTTTCTCCTGAGGTCCATTTCAATCCTCATTTTCTATGATTCTATAAGATCATCCCCCATTAATTATATTCTATATATGGAAAATTTATAAATGTGTTATAATTTTCCAGGTGTAGAATATAATTATTGAAGGTTTGCCTTGAAATTTCCCCCTCCCACTGCTACAGCAGGGAAAATAAGTCTGGGGATCAGGTAGCCCCCTTCCCCTCCTCTCCTCTGCCAGCTTATTCTCCCTGTTGCCCCTTCTCCTCCTCCTTACTGTCAGACACTGCTGTCTTTGAGCACATGGAAGTGAGGAGCAAATTTGAAAACACTGACCTTGAAATAAATATACCTGTAGTATCCATGGACTTAGTTCATCCAGAATTGATGCATTTTGCCTTTTTTGTGTCTACTTATTTATAGTACAAACTAGGCGCATCTACACATTGCCATACGGCTATGTAACAATGTGCTACATCACTGTATGGCACGCTATGGTAAAGTAGCCATCATGTGGGTCTATGGTAAAGTAGTGATCATAGTGGCGCGCTTCTCCATTTTAGTGTGCCACTGTGGTGACGTAGTGCAAAATCTAATAGTGTGCCTCGGTCACAGAGCAGTACAGATGGTTACGGCACCATGCTTTAGTACTTCCAAAAGGAAGTACTAAAGCATGGCGCTGTAGTAACATTGACATATGGTGATGTGTAGACACGCCCACTATATATGATAATAGTCTAAAACCAAAACCAAAGGCTCATTATTTACCACATAGCTCATTGTACTAGGTCCCAGCAGAGTCAACAGTGTTTCAAGCCATGGTGATCCCACAAACCAGCACTGATCAGTATTTATGTATACTCCAGATACCCCCCACAATGTTTCCATGTACTAATTAGCACTCCATTCATGACTGGAACCAGGTGTTCTTGTCATGAGCCTTGGGATCCTCCAAAAATGTATATGCAGATGAGGTGCAGGGGAACCTGGCCCGGCTCCATCTTATGGAGGGCAGGGCCACACTAAACATATGCAACAGGCTGAGAGAAGGGGTGACAGAGGGATTTGGGGTGAACTGTTTGAGAGGGCCTATTTGGTGATGTTTGCTAGATATTAAAGGCTGGTGAAGAAACAGGAATCATTGGAAATTGTATGCAGCGTAATGACTCACCATGACTTGAAAATAATTGCTGCTGAGGGGGACAGCATGCAGTGGGTGGTATCAAATAACTTATTCATGTAGGTTGCACTAACTAATCCTTGTGTACCTGACAGGGGAAATACCATGACCACCAGGGCAGTTTTCCTACTCACACCTGGGGATAACTGCTTTTCTAGCACATGGTAGTGCCTGTGAAGGTAATAGATAGTAAACCTCCCATTTGCTGCTCAAGTGGGAAGATCTTGGCTTAATGCCCACTTCTTGAAAATGGGAAACTTCTCCTAGTTTGCTCCTGTGGCCTTATGGCTGAAGGCAAGTGAAACTCAGGGGTGTCTGAACCCTAAGCCTTCAGGCTTGGGCCTGCATGTAGGATGCCTGCCAAATGATTTGGAAATATCTGAAGCCCTAGGTGGAGGTGAATGATGTTTGCCAGTAGTAGGGCCACTAATGGTTTTTGACTGACTCACGGATTTGGAATTGATTTGGATTGAAACATGAAATATTTTCATTAAAAAAATGTAGTAGTGTGGTCACTTGGCAGGTGGTTAGAGGCACAGTGATATGTGCATGTCATTCACCCTCTTGAATATGTAATATTTTTGCAAAAAAAAAGATGTGGTAGGTTCCCATTAGCATGTTTGCTCAATATTGGCCATGTGTTTTATAGTCATCTTGTATTTGAGTAAATATGGTAAATTAAGGTTGATGGCCTTATCTTATGAAGCCTATTCTAAAGCTTTAATTGATAATATCTGTTTCTTATCACTTAGGCCTTTGTTATATATTACACTTTAAGCTGTTCAAATGGTGATGCGTTAGTGTTAGCTCAAGTTTAGAGTTAAACACATTCAAGCTAAAAATCTTATCTGACTGTCACAACTGTGATTTGCCACTAGAAAGCTGGTGATCTTGGACCTGAGTAGGAGCTACAGTTGTGAGTTCCCACTACAGGACTGCAAGTCATGGCAGGCTTCTATCTCTGCTCTAGGTGGGGGTGGGTTGGACTAGGCAGTGAAATGAATGGGAATGGGGGCTGGGGACTGGATGGTGAAATGAAGGAACTCACCAACTGAAGCCACTATCTTTTATCCTTTATCCACTAAAGGATAAAATAAAAAGAAGTAAACAACATTTAAAAGTATGAAGAGTAAGTAAATGAAACAAATTCTTATGTTTGAATAAGTTGGTCATGGGGACCCTGATCTGGACCTCTACCTTGACCCCTCTTCCACCCCTTAGGCTTTCCTCCCTGACCAGTCTGTGCCTCTGTTAGCTACCCAGCCAAGACATACCCCTGGGAGCAGGAGGGGGAGTTGGCTTGGTGCCAGTACCACCCACTGGACAGTAGAGTTAAGGGGGTGGAAAGTTTGTATGCACAGAACAGAAGAGTGAGCAGGAGGCACTGCATCCTGGGATGCTGGAGGACTGGAACCTAGGTGGCTTATCTCTGGGAGGAGTGGTCACACATTCATGGAACATGAGCTGGGTAACACAGTTCAGAGAAACCTGTCCTGGGGCGGCCTAACTTTAAGATGGTTAAAGGGTGCTTAAAACTAGTTCAAACTTCTTAATGTGTGGTCCATCTAGTGGTTAACAACTCCCCAAGCCTCCTAAAATGAATGTGTAATGTAACCCCTTAGACTCTATGTAGTCACCTTGAGGGAAAAAGCACATTCTAACAAATAATATATTATTATAAATAATAAATAATAATAACAAAAGTATGTTTGCATAAAAACAAAACTTTCTTGGAGGATTTTGCCTCTTTAGCTATCATTATAAATATCAAAGGCTGCAACACTCAACAGCAAGACATATTTTAGCATGGATAATTATGCTGAGCAGCTAATCATGCCTTGATTTGTGCTGCTTAAGTGAAATTAGGTTGACACAGACAAAAATAAGCCAGAGACCTTTCTTTATGGATGGGTAATTCAAAAGCTGATTATTTAAGAAGTCAATTAAATTTTATTAGGTTAAAAAGAAAATGAGAACAGCATATATTTTATATTGTCTTATATTTTCTTTGAGAATGTAGTGATAATCTGAAGGAACCATAAATAAGTTGAATGATAAAAATAGGGGGGGAAATGATTTCCCTTGTTTAGCCTTCTATAAAGTAAGCAAAAGAAGAGGTAAGAAAGTGACTTTTTCATTTTTCTTTGTTAAAGTAGAAATGAACTTGGGTTACCTGCAGGATATAGAATATATCTTATGTGTAGAGTCAGAAGGTATCATTGATACATTACAAAAAGATTGGAAATGTTGCCTTTGAATCTAGGTGTCATTTCCATTATTTCATCAATTATATGTCTTCACAAGCATCCAAGAATCAAGATATTTCCTTCTTTTGAATAACAAGGTTTATTTTTTGCAGAAGGAAATATGAAGCTATATATATTGTTTCTATTTTTCACCTTAAGATACTCATTATACTAGTTCATTTCCCTTTCAAAAAATAGTTTGATTTTGTTTCCAATGAAACTCTCTACCGAAGAATAAAAGGCTGTTGAGATTATTTTCCTCCAAAAAAAAAGGATGAACATGGTCTTCAGAATTCCCTATTTGTAGTGTTGATAATAAGCCAACAGCTGTGCATTGCTCAGAATAACTCATTGACCAGGAAAGCTAAGATAAAAACAGACTCCTTTACAGAGTATAATATCTTTTCCAAACTGCTTTTGGAAAAAGCTGTTAGTTTGTTCTAAGTAAAAATGCAATTTTGGTGCAGTGTCGCATTGTATCACATCTGTGCTTGATCGGTGACTGGTGAGGATTCATAAAGAACATTCTCAGTTATTCTGCATTTTTTTGTTTTCTTTGTTGCACAGTTTTATTGGGTAGGTTTTGTATTTTATTTGTTATATGACTATGTTCAGATAGGGTCCTGTCTCCCCCTGCTCCTTCCACAGATAACATATTTCTATTAGTTAATTCTTTCAATATAATACAAGCTCTGGAAAGCACTTCATAGTCTTTGAAAACCATTCTTAATGCAAGTTTTCAGCAGTAGAAGAAAGAGAGGTGTTTGTTCAGCCATGTGAATTACTTTTCATATATTTCTGAGCTACTGTTTCATACGGTTCTTAAACCTATTTGAGGGCTGTTTGCCTGAGTACACCATACACTTTGTCGGTAAGTGTGCACTGCCCAATATGGTAGTATCTGGATAATAAAGCAACTAAGCAAACTAACCTGGTTGCTGGAAGAATTAAATCCTTTTCAGGCTATAATGATACTCCACCCCAGCTGCTCAGCATTATTTCTCAATGCTGGATGAGAATGAGCTTCTCTTGTTCTGAGAATAAAGCAGGTCACCCAGTCCATTCTGCTTCTCTAAGCTCTAAAGCATGATTAAAAGATATTTCAACCATACCTGACAGTTGTTTGTCTAGTTTGTTCTTAAAACACACACACACACACACACACACACACACACACACACACACACACACAAGTTCAGCACTGGCACAGCCTAAGAAGCCTGACAAATATACTTCATTGAAAGTATATCTATCTATCAATAGATATATCAGTCCATATAGATCTCTCTATAGATAGATATACATATAGATATCTATAGATATAGATATCCAATGAAGTTTATTTGTGAGCCTTCTTAGATAGACTGTGCTAGTGAAAGGTGGTCACCACCAGGGGTGCTGGACACTGACCACCTATGGGAAATCTAAGGGGCGGAGGGTTGTTAGGCCTCCTCAGACAGCCAGGGCCTCTCGTGTGTTATCTCTGTTAGAGGTGAATTTGGGGGTCAGATATATACATAGAGCTACAGCCTGCCCTCACGTACCCTATAAATACACAGAGGCTCCAATAAAGTTCAAAAGTATATTATAAACTCACGCTCACAACAAAAACAAGATTAACAGTAGGGAATGTACATAACATCAAGCATTAACTACATACAGTGGTTAACTGCAATACACCATAAACAGAACTGCCCAGGAGCAGTGAAGGGCAGCATCGGGGCCTTCACAGGCTCACTGAGCAGGAGTGACAGTCAGGCCCTCAGTCTTTTCCCTCAGAGCGTACTCACTGAGACCGAGAGAGGGAAGGGTGATAATTACCGATCCAATGGATGATCGAGGTCCCGATCCAATAACGCTTTTACAGGTAACTATCCAATTATAATCTGATAAGTCACCCCTCTCTCTCTCTCACTGCTAGAGTCACTGCTCATATGCCTGGAACATGCAGGTCCCACCAAGTAAGCTCACACACCATTCAAACCTCAAGTACTTTCAAGCCTCCATATTCCATTCGCGTGCTGAATCACGCCTCAGGATTCCTTAAATACTCACCAAAATCACCCCATGTGTCAGTCATTCTGACTTACCGATCATACTCATGTGCACACGACGCCCTACTATTGTGCTCTTGGCACTCAACACAGCACTCGACTGCACCACACAACCTGCTGCACAAGCTCTCCAGATGCAAGTGGGTCACTGACATCATCCAGATGGATGTTTAGCTCTTCTAATCCACCTCTAATCAGTGTATGCATGCTCAGGAGGGCTCTCATGTTATGGACCACACCCAACACCAGTGCTGAACTAGTTCCAGATTAGAGGAGGGGAAAAAATCCAAATGTCTACTGTAAATCAACTTTGCCACAAATTAAGCCCTTGTGCTACCGGTGAACATGGAGAATACTTTCCATATTTTCTCACATTCCACATGCTCTCAAATAAGACACGCACTTTGTTTTGGGAAGACAGAATGAAGAAAAAAGTTTTCCAGAATTTTACTGGCCTATGCATGGGTAGGCCACATGCAGGAGAAAAGTCACTCCTCGTCTTACTGCAGCTGCACAGTTTAGAGGTTTAACCCTGTCACTGTTGTTGCCAAATTGCAGAGCCAAATGCAGCTGTTGTTTCAACAGTGGCTGCGACATGGTTAAACCTATAGCTGTGCAGCTGTGGCAAGAGGGTGAATGATACTGTGGATGGGACCCTGGCCCTCCTGCATGTGGCCAGTCAGGAAGGGAGCAGAGTCCTTGGCAGCCATTCCAGCATCCATATACCTCCAATCTAATGCAGAAATCAGCTTCCTTCCTAAATCACGGACATCAAGTTTGGAGCAGTAATTTTTGGGAAAAGGTGCATGTAGTATATGAATGAATGTGGTAATCATTGTCCTCTTTAAAACAACCTTGTACATACCGGAAGACAGTTTCTACATTAGCATTTGGTCTTCTTTTTTTCCAGAGAAAACAAATCCAGTTCTCTCAATGTTTCCTAATAGGTCATTTTTCAGATTTTGTTTCTCCTTCTGCACTCTTCAGTTAACCTACTTTTTCTATATGTGTAGTGCTGAAAACTGGAAACTAATCTAAATGAGGCCTACCCAGTGTCACACTGAAGGTAAATAACTACTTCCCGATATCTACAACATTCCTATTAATATTTACCAAAAAATAAGATTTACCCTTTTACATCAAATTGTTGACTCATTTGGTCTGTAACCACTGTAATCTCTGGATCCTTTTCTGCAGTACTGCTGTCTAGATAGTTGTTCTCCATTTTGCATTTACACTCCACCAACTTTGCAGGATCTTTTCTGCCCTGAAAGGTAAAATCAAATAAAAATAGTTGAATTACTTTTGAAACAAAAAATGCCTCAGATAAAAGCACATTCCATTGCAGTCAGTGACAAAACTCCCATAAATTTCAACATAGCCTTGTTCTGCCTTCTTATATAATGAGATGGTGGTGGCCATGATTATCTGAGGTTTAGCTTGAACTAAAAGCCAAACCGGATACACGTTTGAGGAATTTTGATTGGACAACAAATAGCCAGCCTGATCTAACTTAGTTCACCTAAGGAAGCCCACTATGTAGATCAGGCTAAGCCATGCCTGATCTAACCAAATGTGTGTACACATCCAGAGCACAGCCCAGGGGCTGTGCTTTTCTTACCCTCCCCCCACCCCATCCCTTATTGGGCCTCTGTCCCCCCTCCCAACTCTAGATGTACAGCCCTTTCTGATCGCACCAAGCCCCCCACACCAGCTAGCTCCCCCCCACCCATTCCCTGATACCATTCGTCCCACAACCCCACCCCACCCCACCTTACTTAGATCATTTTTCCAGAATGGCTTCTGGCACCAGTGAACATGCATCTAAGCAAGGATCTCATCAACAATTGTGCATCTTAAAGTAAGCCGTGGTATTGTAGATCAGGTCCTGCAAATGTATGCATGTGCCCTAAGTGCATGCTTACATTTAGGTTACATATTCAGATGAGGTCAGAATGGGTGCTTTTTGTAACAAGATGCGGTTTACCAAAATCTTTTTTTTACACTACCAATTGCATCATATTCAGGTGTGATGCATTAAAAATAATGGCTCAAAAATAACGGCATTAAAGGTGCCAATTAATTTTTTTCTGAAAGAATGCTTTGCGTGTAAACTGCATAAAAAGTCATGCAATATAAGATCCAAAGGAGTTTGCTTGAACTATCATTTTTTAACATTTCAGAACTTCATCGTATTTCAAAAAGAGTGCACATGACAAGTTTTGGTGGTAGTGGTGATAGTGGTTATAATAGCATAAATGTTAATCATGTTATTAAATCATACATAATAAGCATAAGAACCTTGCTGAAAGGGTGTGATACAAAGCCAGTTAAAGTAAAATAAAAATCTTTGTACAAACTTTAGTATCATTTGGATTAAATTGCCCCCTAAATCCATAAACAATGTCTTGAGAATGTCTTCTTTCCTCTGACTTATTTCAAAAGTTTTCACTTTCAAATGAAGATGATATTTTCTTCTATCTGTTGATTAGATTAGATTTAATTTAAAACAACTCACTTTCTGAATAAAACCAGGGTGTGTTTGGGTGGGGGGGAATGAAAAATTAAAAAAAAACACACTTTTAACCAGTTGTTTTATTTTTTTGCACAGACATTAAATTGAAAGAAAGTAATTTGCTCCTAGTTTAATTAAAATGATAAGATAGTATATGTAGGTTTATATTTTAAAGAAAAAATAATATTATCAACTTACAAAACCACTGGGGACATTAATATGAAAACTTAAAATTAAAGCATATTTTTTTTTTAAAATGTCAAGTTCAGTCTCAACAAATACAATTTTTTTTTAAAGGCTAAATTTTAGTTCTGTTTATCAAAAAACTATTCTTGAATTCAAGAAAAGCCAGACAATGTAAACTTAGATGGCTGAATATGCATCTGTAGAGCATGATGTAAGACAAAATTGTATTTTGAAAAAAAAGGATCTATTTTGGATGACGTCAGATTAACAGGGCTATCAAGTGGGGTAATAAAAGAGGACATCAGAGACCTTTTGATTAATTTGAATTAATGTAACTTGGCAAGATTTATTAAAATTCATCTCAGGGTGCTGAATTCATCCTAGGGCCAATGGCAATATTTACAAAGTTGTGAGAAATGGGTGTGGACTGAAAAAGGCCTAACATATTTTCCATTTTTTAAAAGCAGTACCCAGGAATTATAAACCTGTCAGTCTGGCTTCAATACCCAGGAAGTTGCTGGAGAAAATTATATTTAAAAAAAGATATTGAAAAACATCTGGAGGAGGAAAGAGTGATCTATATCAGCCAGGATGAATTTACAAACAAATCATGCTAAAACAACTTGACCTTTTTATTTGACAAAGTAACTAGTGGGTGTTTGAATGAATGCAGTGAACATAGTTTATTTGGAATATTGCAAGGCTTTTGATATAGGTTTTGGAATATTTCAGGCTTTGACATAGTAAGTTAGTCAGAATGCTGCCAGTCTCATTTGGGGAGAATGGGAGAAGTGAAACTGGCTTTCAAGGTAAGGGTTGAAAAACTGGATATTTTGTTTGGACCTTGGAGCATGCCGTCCCCAAGAACTACAGGCAAAGGGGCCACACAGTGCCCTTGTAACTTGGCAGGGGAAGATCCAGATGGGGTGCAGTGGTATGGTCTAACTCCCCTTTTTGGACCATTCATGGGAGCAGCAGTCTTCAAAGCAGGTAAGACTCTCCCTTCACCTGCTCTTTATCCCCAGCAAATTGCCCTCTCCTCTTATTAATTGCACAGTTCAGTTTCAGTACCCCTTTAATTTTTGTTCCAAGAAAAGAGTGTGGCACTAATAATGCCAAGGTTGAAGGTGTGATGCCCATACAGAGCACAAGATCTTTCCTGCCTCAGGCAGGGGGTTGAATTAGATGACCTCCTAAGGCCCTTTCCAACCTTAATACTCCATGATTGTATGATAAAGGCTTGGTATACATTTTTACATCATGTTTGTGATGCAATATATATATATAAATTCTGTTCTAGTCTTTCATGATTTGGGGCTTATTTTGCATGATAGCATGATATTGGGAAAGGGAACATACCATTTGAATAGCTGAAATAATTTCCTGTGCACTAATCAGATCAAGCAATATGCCTTCATACAGGTGTAGGGAACTGACTGCATGGATAATTTTGCAAGGCTGGTGCCTGTGACATTACTAGAATAATCCTCCAATGGAAGTGGGAATTGAATATTATACAAATGACAATAAACAATTGAAGAGATGATTGTATAGCATATTAGATACTTGCTTGCTCATGTAGGAGTCTTATATGTGTACTAGCTAATTGCCAATCAAGAATGATGGATCCCTGCTCCCTTCCCTCTCCCCGCCACCTCCCTCTCCCTGCTGGCTGTTGTCAGGGCTGGGCAGTGGGGAGGGGCGGCCAACATGACCCCCTCTCTTCTTCCCCTCCCTGCTTCCCTCCCTTCCTTCCTCCCTGCTGCCCAGCCCCAACAACAGCCACCACCATGACCCACCACTTTGCCTCCCCCTGCTCCATGCCCACCTGGACCCATGCAGCCTCTCTCCCTCCCTGCCACCTCCCCCTTCCTTCCAGCTGCTGTCATGGCCCCATTACTGCTCTCCTCCCCTGCTCCCTACCACCCAGCCCTGACAACAGTCACTACTGTGATCCCTCCCTTTGCCTCCCCCCACCCACTACCTCCCTCTCCCTGCTGGCTGTTCTGGGGGGTCAGTGGGGATGGGAGGTGAGGGCCACCGTAACCCCCACCTTTGCCCTCAGGTAGGGAGATGTGGGGAAGACTTGTTTCTCAGGCAGCTGGAGCGTGTTCTCCACAAAATTCCCTGGCAGTGGCTCAAACTTGGGCCCGTGCAGCCAATCACCGCCCGCCCTCTGCTGTGCATGCACAGCTGGCCAAAAGTGTTACGAACAAATGCACAGACTAAGTCCTTTATTATATTAGAATTTTTTGCACAACAACAAACTGCACTAAAAAGTAAAAGGAAGAAACAATTTCCTCTCTCATGCACATGTTCCTTTTTTTTAAAGAAAAAACCTATTTCTTGTCTTTTCTTTTGGATTTTCACAATGGTATAAGCATTTCAAAAGACATCTTATTCTGCCTTCATGAAAGTTCCATAAAATGCATGTGTTAGATGCTGTATCAAGATACTAGAGTTCAGGACCATTTTTCCATTAATGTGATTTTTGTAGGTTCCTGTCTCTGGAAATTTAAGAGCCATAGAGCAAAAGGTAGTGCTTAGTGACCTTCTGTACAAGTAGGTTGATCTACTCAGGTTGAAAATTGATTTGTTTCTCACTTTGACACGTGAAGATTTAGTGTGACTCTATCAAATGTACGGAGGGGCAAACATCAACATATCTTGAGGCTAAAGAAAAGTTGGCATTAATAAAATACATTTCATGCTCCATAAAAAAAATAAAGGAACTACTTAGTCCCACTTCTATTGGTATGTCACTTTTTTTCCCCTTCTCCCAAAGCAGCTCTATGTGAGAAAACAGATTTTTGTTAAGAGCTCATCAACTCCTTCTGTTTATTCCTCATGTGAAGTCATCATCCCCTGACATACCATAATCATTACCGCAGCAACCAGTTATGATTTACCAAGCAAAGGATTATGTCAAGAATAAGCAGCAGATGAATGCTAAGCAAACAGCAATTCTGATGTGATGAAACTGTCCCTAGTAATAAGGGAGAAAAAGAAAACTAGAAATGTTAACATATCCTGTATATTTTTAAGCAGAAAGTTTTTTTTCCAAAATGTTCCTGTGGTTTCCAGCTGTCTCTAAGAATATGAAGTAGATTGTCTTAAGTAGATTTGTCTAGCTGCACATAGAAAAATTAACCTATTCTGCATAAATCTTAAGGATGATGAGTACTATGGAATAATATACCTTAATGCAAAGAGAAAAATTGTTCGCATGAAAATATATTCATATGACTAAACTTTTATTTTGATACAGGCAAGACTTCTACTTGGAAATAGAAAGCTAAATACATAGAATTAAATCCTAATCTCATTGTAGCTGATAAGACTTTGGCTTTTCCAATTTTACCCATAATATTTTTGTGGAAAAAAATCTAAATGAAATATTTTCTATTGGATTTAACACTAAAATGGTGTATGAGGGGTTTTTTTTGGGGGGGGGGGTTTGTTTGTTTGTTTGTTTGTTTGTTTGTTTGGGTTTTTTTTCTGATGAAATGAATTTTACCTTGCATTTGAACCTGGGAAAAAATATGGCATAAAATAGTTTGAAAAGTGTTTTTATTATTGTTATCATTGTGTAGGCTGACACATTTTCATTATTTTCATTTATCTTTCTCTCTCTTGTTTGTTTTTATGTTGGTTTTTGTTTCTGGCTTCTAGGATGAAGTTTGCCCCAAGGCTGCAGAGGATACTATTCAGCGGTGTGTGTGGGCATCTGCTGTTAATGTAAAAGACAAGTTCATTTATGTGACTCAGCCCACTTTCGATAGAGTGCTCATTGTTGATGTACAGTCTCAAAAAGTTGTGCAGGTACCTCTTCCAAATTTGAAAATTAAGTCTGCATGTATAACGTGTTTTCAGTTTTTTATATATTTTTTAAGACCGCCAACTTAGAATGCCTTGAAAAAAGAGTGTTCACTGATCATTGTCAGCAATCCCTCATGGTCAAGGATGGTCACTCCTGTGGGGGATCACTGACGATGATCAATAGACACTGTTTTCCAAAAACTATTTCAAGTTGGCTGTCTACAATTAACACTGAACATTATGGCTAAGTACAGGCAGACAAAAAGCTTGAGGCTGAATCAATTAAATCTTTGCAGGTTAGTCTATGCTGCGTAGATTGAACTGATAAGCAAGTGAACATTCCCTTTTAATTCCAGAAATGCAGCCACATGCCTGTGGTGGCCTAGGCTAGAAGCTGGGTGGTGCTTAGAGCACTCTTCTCTGCTCGAATGGAACAGACAACTTGAATCTGGAGGGGATTTGGGACAAAAGTTCAATAAGCTGATTTAACCTAAATCAGTTAAGTCTGATACTACACATCCATCCAGGTTTATCTTAAACCAGTATCAGCCATTTTGAAAGCAGTTTATGTGTACTGAACTTGTGCTGTGTTACAGATTTGAACCAGTTTCTGATCACTTATACTTGTTTATGTGTAATTTCTGTCCCTATCTGAAATAAGTTAATGATTCTTTACCAGTGTTTTCCCTTTGGTTATTTGATAATAATGCTTATTTTGTTGGTTTCATTCTTTCTCCATTTAGAGGCAGTTAGTAAAGGAGAAACAATCAGAAAATAACTTTATAAATGTAAATGAACCATTGTATAGTTTCCAGTTAAATTGTTTTTCACTGGAAAATGCAGTTATCAAATCTGAAACTTTTCATGGGTGTGTGAAAATTGAGTTTTGAAAGGAAATGTCCAGGATGGACTTTCAGTTAAAGGACAAGACACCTACCAACAAACTAGTGTTTAAAGGGCTAACCTTGGTGGCTGAAATGAAAATTCATGTTGGTGGTCTGAATGAGGTAAAACAGGCTATTGATAATTTTATAGTGTGCGTCATTCAGTCACCCCCATTGGAAATATCACACGTCACTTTCATATACACATTATAGCCATTAGCATAGAGATTTGACCCTTGAAGTCCTGCATCCAAAGTTATGGTCCTACGCATTGTGACCACAGTCCCCAGTGTCAATATTTTCTCTCTTAATAATATCTCCTGTTGGATCTGTCCACCCTTTGTCTCCACCCTGTTTATTGGATGAGAGAGAAACTGACATCATAAACCAATGGTTATGTCATTCATTTTGAATGTGAGAGACCAAGATAGAAATCATAGTGCTAATGAATATTTTGTATTTTATACAAAGTGGAACAGTTCCAATAGCAGAGATTGAAAGGAACTTGACACCCTAAAATCATCAGTAGTATTTTGGTAATTAGGCTGCTTACCTGATTTAGGGAAGTGAGAAGATCAAATATTTTGTTGAATCAGGCAGAACAGTGCTTTGAAGTTGTTCTAGTATATTCTGGGTAGGGGCCTTAACTGCCACATGGTTCCTATATGGCTTCTCTTCCCCCCTCCACCCCCCCCCCCGGGTGGAAAATCATTGCTATGTCTTTTTTGTTTTGTTCCCATGCATATGGTACAATTTTTAAATTGCATTTTTATTTTGTCAGTTTGTCAATACGTTTCCTATTCAGCTCTAAGTAAAAGCCTTATTGACATTTAAAAATGGAATTCTATGGTTAAAAGAGTATTTTGCCAGCAAATTATTAAAAAATAAATAAATCAAAAGAACTCAAATTGAAGGTGTTGGATGATATATAAGCCCCAGTGGAACAGACTCTAAACACACATTTTAAAAAACACTTGCATTTAAAAAACATAATACAAGACTGTGAAGATCAGTGGAAATGAGAAGCGAGGTGACTTTAAGCCAATTTGTGCTTTTATGTTCTGGGCTCTTGTGGAGATGGTTGCAGCACTTCATAAGTTATGGCAGACTGTCCCCAGCTTTCTATAGAAGCACTTTGTGGGATACCCACAGATCTCAGCAATGTTGCTTTGCTTCCACCCAACCTAACCTCCCTTTCCAAAATCCATTAATGTGCTAGTGAGGACCCTCCCTTAAGATGAACAATACCTGGACTAGAATTGTTTATCTGAACCAAACAGTTTTTCTGTTATTTGTTTTTTTGCACATTCAGAGAAGCACCCTAACAAAATGGGTCTTTACCGGCTGCTAGATTTGGAAAGTTGTCCTGATCCATCTGTGACACTAAACATTTTCCTGAAAAACTTTTATTGTAACCACTGTGTTTCCTGAAAGTTTTCGTTTTGGAGACCTGAGCTTTTCTTGTGAAAAACATATTATATTAAGAAAATTCCAGGCCAGCTGTTCCAAGAAAAGGGACTTCTCATAGTATAGATTAAGGTACTTTGCACTGGGTAGGTATTCCTTAGTTTAATCTAGAGCTTTGCCAGGTCCTTTGGTCTTTCATAAACTGTGCAATGGTTTTGGCAGGGGAGAACCCTTCCCTATTGACAAAGAGCTTTGCATTTTGGTTTGTTTGGCAAAGGTGGATATATTTTGATGTAGTTTAGTTCTGGTGCCCTTCTTCCAAGTCAGATTGATGTCAATGACTCAATAGTTTTTACTTACTTAATATATATTTCCATTTAGGACAATGGAAAGACTCTGATTACTACAGACCTTGAGACCATACTTCTTTTGAGCTCAATGAGATTATTTTATGTAATGGCAATTAGCACAGCCTTCTATCAACACATATATGAAATGAGCAAAATGTCTGTATATGCTTTGAAAATAATAGTATGAACTTCACGAGCCTTAAATGTCAGAGTATCAAGATATTATTTAAATGATAAAATTTCTAGTATTTACAGCTGTTTACAAGACAGTTACAATTTACAAGGGGCAAAATCACAATCAATTTCTTTACTGGTTCTTTTTCAGTCTGGTTATACAAAGAGACATTATAGTCCATTTTTCATTTTTAAATCAGATGCATACGGTGGAATATATTTCAGTATACACTCTTTAGTCTTTTAGACTGTTGGCATTTGACCAGGAAAATTAACTTTATTTTGCTTTCAGCTGCAACAAAGGTCAGTGAATTACAGGCACACAGTTTAGGATCGCCAATAATCTCCTGCCCTCAGTGGAATTTTCTAACTGCAGTAGATTTCAAAACATGTAAAATCATCTTTAACTTATTTCAAAAGTAGATTTAGCACAGCCTAAAATAAATTTAATTCGGATGCATGGAGCTTTGAATCCAGTTAACGAATAAGCCTCATAACTTGTTAGCAATTCCCTCATTCTCGGAAGAAAGGCAATTATATGTGAAATTAATAGAAGGGGTCTGTGACCTCACAGCAAATGTTCAGATTTAAATTTTAATCATACAAATGTCTGGAGTCTGAGGGGTTCTCACTCTATATAATGTAATACATATATAAAACAAATATTCTAATGACATGTAATCTTCATATATAATAAAATCCCAGTGTAAATGATTAACTAAACTTTCATCTGAAATGTAAGGATTTTTTAAACCTTATTCTGTAGACAAATCCAATTTGTTTTCTAGAATATCTAACTGTCATTATAAAAATTAATGGAATCATTATAAAAGTACCCAAGCTTTAAAACTAATTTTAAACTTAACAAAACTATGATTTATTTTTCCCATTTTAGGTAGCTACATATTGTAAAAACTGTTGCATTTTAAAGCTAATTGTTATATTTACCACCATGTAATATATGGCTAGTGCACTAACCAGCACATCAATACTGATTATTACATTAAAATCTTAAAATCTTTCAATTTAATTATTTAATCTGAGAAAGGTATTTTAGAAAATATTTTGTGATTTTTTTTTTAATTTGGTTTTTGGTTAAAGAAGAGAGACTTTTTCATTTGATTTGATGTTTGTATCACAAATGTTACTGAAAATGTTATCAGAATATCCAGAAAGGTGCAAGGGTTTCTTTTTTCCTTTACCAAAAACAATTTGAAATGAAAAAAAAAAATCTGATAACCAATGTTAAGATGTTTTTGGTAATTTTTGAAGAAAAAAAAATAATGCGAAAAGAGAGACGGAAGTTAGTATTGAACAGGATGAAACAAAAACATCTTTGATATTTTGAAAACTGCTTGGACAGCCAGGCTATCGTGTCGCAGATTTAAAATCTGAAATTGCTGAAGAATATTAACAGTTTCTTGATTCTGAAATTAGTTAATCTCATTGCTTAGATAAAGCTAAAAGGTGAAATCATAACACCATTGAAGTAGTAAAATACCCTGTGGAATCAGTATATTATGCTTTTGAGTAAAAAAAGAAAATGCATACATTGGAGGTCCTCGTATATTGTGGATTTATGAAATTGCATAACTGGGTTTTTGGTTTAATATTTTACATTGCAGATTTAAAAGCTGAGGCTGCTGGCATTATGTGATAGAATTGACTGGCTACTTAATTCTTCAACATATGATTAGAGAAGTTTTTAATATGACATTTTAATATCTAAGAAACAAGTCAAATTATGAGGCTAAAAATGAGACTATAAATCAGCTTCCAAGCAAAATGTGATCAGGTAAAAATGTATAGGTCTGTTATCAAGAGTCCAAATACTATAGGTTCTACAAGCTCTCTATATAAAGTATAACTTATAATGCATAAAGTATAAAATGTAATGCAGGGGCTGTAGGTTGGTTTTGCATCACCTACCTACACCCCTCGCATTATACATAATCCTATTCAAGAGGGGAACTAACTGTTGTACCTCTAAGTATTCCAGTATTGTGGGAAGAGTGGGACTGTATATGGGGAATAGATCTCTCTTAATCCCAAAGGTATAGTTAGTAGATGTGTGCTAAGCTTCAGTTCCTGATCTGATTTGGCAGAGATTTGGCCCAATTCAGTGGCCAAATCTGAATCTGAATCAAAGCATAGGACCTTTTAATCTCTCTCAATCAATTAAGAATCCTCCAAATCAATTTGGAGAGATTTGGACAGATTCAGCAATGAGGCAGATGTAGCATCCCACAGAAGCACAGGGGTCTCCCCAGCATGTTTGGCAGCAGACCCAGAAGTGGATCACAAGCATTTCCAGTCCACTTCCTGGTTCACTGGGGAGTGTGCAGGGGGGGGGCCCATGCCCTCCCCCAGCTCAGCAACTGGTGCCTCCTGGGTCTGAGGGCGATACCTGGGGTACCCCAGCACCGCAGCAATCATGAGCCACACCTGCTACGTCAAGGTATGTAAAAAAAAAAAACTTTTAAAGCTGTGCCTGTGTCCAAATCGCCGATTCACTGAATCAGCATCAAATCTTCAGATTCGGATTTGGCTGAATCAAATCAGAGACAGTGATCCAAATCAACGGATCTAATCACTGCCCCTGATTTGGGCCGAATCCAAATTGAATAGGGCCCATTTTGCACAGCCCTAATAATTAGCCCTTACACATGGAAGCACAAGACACCTCTTCTTACACCTTCTGTTGACCGTAGGTCTCTGACAGAGTTGATCACATCTAAAATAGTAACATGGTCACAGGTTAATGCAGTAAATGGAATAATAGAATATAACAAGGGATAAGCCACAAAATTAATACATGAAAAGTATGTAATAACTTTGTGGCTGGTTCACATCATGCCTTAAATTGCACATGTGCCAGGCTGGTCAGGGCTTGCAGTCTGGGGAGCACATGGGAGCCCTTGACTCCCATGTGCCCCCCACACTGGGAGTGCTGATCAGCTAACTGCTGTTCCCAGTCATGGGAGTGCATTGGTTTGGAGTCAACTGTTTCAATGCACCCAAGGCTGAGACCCTGCTTAGCTGCCACTCCCAGCTGCAGGAGTACATTGGAGCCCTTGACTCTATTGTGCCACAAAACCTGGGAGCCCTGATTAGTAGGGCTGTGCAAAGCTTCAGTAGCTGATTTAATTTGGAGGAGATTTGGCCCAATTCAGGGACCGACCGAAGCTCTGAATTGAAATTGAATTGGGAGACCAAGTAAAAGCTCCAAATTAATTTGGAGCATCCGAATCAATTCAGAAAAGTTTTGGGGAAGATTCAGCCGATTCAGATATTCAGCCATAGATTAAACAGGCAGCTGACAGCTGTCTCCAGGTGGTAAGTCTGTTGGGGTTGGGGGACGGGGGAGGGAGAGATTGGGGCTGGGACAAGTAGCCCAGCCAGGGCAGGCAGCACATTATCTGGGGAGGGGCCTGAGTGGGGATGTGGGCATGACAGCATTGGGAGCGGAGGCTCTGCCCTGCTGCCGCTTACACAGCTGAGGCAAGGGAGGGGCAGGATGTGGGCGCAGCTTGCTTCAGGTGGAAGGGGCAAGTGACAGCAGGGCATAGCCCCTGCTCCCAGCACTTCCACACCTGCATCCCATGCCCCCCACGCTGGCTGGCAAGTGGCAGCAGGGCAGAGCCCTTGCTACCATTGCTGATATGGGTGCAGCAGCACTGGGATTGGGGGATATGCCTTGCACTGGGATTGGGGGCTATGCCCCTCCCTCCCCCATGCTGGCTAGGCAAGCGACATCAGGGCAGAGCCCCCGCAGCTCCCCCACCAGGGCAGAGGCAGGCACAACTAGAAGAGCCGTGGAAGAAACCCCCATGGCTGCCCTGCCCGGCCCCATCCCCTGCTCAGCCCAGCCTCCCAACACTTAAGAAAACAAACAAACAAACAAACAAAAAAAGTCCTGCACTCACCCGCACTGGTAGCTACCATTGGGGGTGTCTGAGGGCTTGTGGCAGAGCCCCCACATGCAGCACAGGGCAGTGGGGGCCAGAGGGGATTCCCCCCCCCCCGCCTGGCACCTGCATGGCAGATGCGGGTGCCACACTCTGTCCAGGAGCTGGGGTGGCTCCACCTGTCAGCCAGAGCCTGGAACCACTCAGTCCCAGTGGCCCCAGCTCCCAGACAGTATGCAGTACCCTGCCAAGCCATGCTGCACCCGTGCCATGGGGCGACTGCCACACAGGTGCCAGGAAGGGGGGGCGATCCCTGCTACCCCCAACTGCCCTGCACTGTGCAGGGGGGCTCTGCCATGAGACCCCAATTACCACTGCCAGAGCTGGTGAGTGCAGGGCTATTTTTTTTTTAATTGCCGGGATGCTGGGTCTGGGCAGGGCAGCCATTGGGGGTGGGACTGGGGCCCGCGGAGATCAGGGAGTGGGGGCTGTGTGGCGGGGTTCTGCCGCATGGCTCCAGAGCCCCCACAGGCACTGCTACTGCCAGTGAGTGCGGGTTTTTGGGTGTGTTTTTCTTATATTCCCAGACTGCTGGGGCCAGGCGGGGTAGCCATCAAAGGTGGGGCCAGGCAGGGGGCAATCAGAAAGCAAGGGCTGCATGGGGGCACTGTGTCAGGAGGCCCCAGAGCTTCCACAGCCCCTGCTGCAGCTGTTGAGTGCGGGACTTTATTTTGGAAGTGCTGGCACTAGGCTGGGACTGAGTAGGGCAGCCATGGGGGCTTCTCCCATAGCTCCCCGAACCTGGGGAGAGGCAGGCACAGCTGGAGGAGCCATCCGGATGTGCCTGCCTCTCCCTGGCTGATTTGAATCACTAAATGTCTCTGAATCAGCGCCAAATCTTTTGAAGCTGATTCAGACAAATCAATTCAGGACAGTGATCCGAATCTCCAAGTTGAATCGCTGTCCTCCGAATTGGCCAAATCTGAATCAAATACTTCCCTATTTGCACAGGCCTACTGATCAGCTATCACACCCTGCTGCCAGGCACAGTGGAGTCAAAGACTCCAGTACAGCCCTGTGGCTGGGAGCACAAGCTAGGTGATCTGTGCTCCCAACCTCTGGGGAGCAGCAGAGTAAAAGACTCCCACATGCGCAGTTCCAACCCCCAGAGCACAGCAGAGCTCTTAATTCTGCTGCATCCTGGATCCCAAGAGCATGGATCACCTAATCTGCACTCCCAGCCCCAAGGGTGCAGTAGAGCCCTTGACTCCAGCTGTGCCAGGAGCCTGGGAGCCCTGATCAGATGCTGCTTCCAGCCGCAGCTGTGCAGTAGAATCAAGGGCTCCAATACACCCCAGGAGCTGGGATCAGCAGCTGATATGCCCTCCCAGCCTTCAGTAGGACCTTTAAATCCAGTGCACCCCAGAGGCTGGGAGTGGCAGCTGATTGGGACTCCCAGCCTCAGGAGCACATCAGAGTCATGGGCTGAAGACTGGGAGTGGCCGTCAACTGATCTGTGCTCCCAGCTTTGTTGGGAGGGGGAGTTCATTGGAGACCTTAATTCTTATATGCTCCCAAGGCTGGGAGCAGGGATTAGCTGACTGCTTCCCTGATTCCCAGGAATACTTATTCATGATCCTGGGTTCCCCCTGCATGAACAATGTGGTACAATGAGGACCTGATCACCAATTCCACAATCACACCTCCTGCCATACTGAACATGGAAGCGCAGTTATTGGGATTACACATCAGATTCCATGGTGCTTTTAGTTGAGAATCTGCCAGGATAAATTTCCCTGTAGGCCTTAGTTTTTTTTACAAGAAACAATTGAATTCTGAGGAAGATTCCCATTGTATCAAGCAAAATAATAATGTTAATATGTGGTCCACCCTCTCAGAGCATGCAGCAGTGTTCATGCCAGCCTGGCCAGCTTAATCCAGAAGTCAAGGTTTCAGTCAGGACTAGGCTGACTGACCAACAGCATGGGTGTCATGGGTATTACAGGCAGATGCTAAGTTTTGCACAAGACCCCTAGATACTTAGTAGAGGGAGGCACTGGGATGGAGGCAGGAGGATCCAGTTTCCAGATTAGTGGAGCCAAATTAATCCTTCCCACATCCCCACAGCCACTGCCAGTTTAAGGTATTTTGATCTTCATATGCCATATAAAATTGTGGTAGTTGTAGAGACAGGGGAAATTAATCTAGCTTTTTCTAATAAAATCTTCTATTGCAGCAATGTCCCACTTCTTCTTTGCTCCATACGGCCAGAGGATCGATCAGCCCTGCCTCTGTTCCAGTGCCCCAGAGTGCATACTCTATCAAGTACTCAGGGAAGGGACAGGGCTTAACTTGTGACACACTTGCCAAAAAGGTTGGCCACAACTGGTCTAGACAACAGAAGAGAATGCAGATAATAGCAAAAAAATACATTTCCCTTTCTATGAGGTATAGGTTGTAGCCGTGTTGGTTCTTGTCTGCCTTTCTATAACTTTCAAGTCAATTCAAGTCAGTCCTGAGGCCGCTGTGACTGTTGAGGTACCTTAGATTCTGTGCATCATTGGTAATTGTTTGGACAGAGGGACCTGGCAGTGCCCATCTCCTCTCTAGGTGTGGATGGCCAGGGAGCTCATCTGCCCTTTAACAGGTCTTTGTTTTTAGTCCTGCTGCATGTCCACACACTCTCTCCTCACCCAGACTAGCCCTGATGGGGGTACCGATTTAGTCAACAACAATCCAAACATGGAATAGGCTGTACTGGTTTATATGGTACCTGATAGCAGACCAAGAGAGGCCTGGCCTGGTAAGGTTTATAACTTTGACAGTGCCTAATTCAGAAAAATGTATCTATAAATAAAAGATACCTAAGACATTTAGTAAGATTGGCAATAAAGCTACAAGAAACAACTGTACCAAAAAAACCCCAACTGAAAAGCTTAAACTTTGTTAAGACACTGACATCTGTAATCATATGGGATCTGTTTATCAAAGCAAGGGCACTAAAAAATGCCATGTAACTTACATATGAAATAGTTCATGGGTACCAAACATTTTAATGTGTTACTGCTGATCCCCAGATGGCTTTCAGAATTAGAGTAAATCTAATTTGATGTCCTTTGGCACTTTTCACAGCATTACATGCAGTGCCCTAGGCTGCTAGCAGATGTTAAGCCCGTGGTGTGATTGGGGTCTGAGGAATTTTCTGTCCCATTTCTGGAAACAACATCTGCTATGCCAGACGTACGTGGCAAGTGTCACAATTCTGGGGATGGGGCAGAAAATTCCTTGGACTAGAACTGCATGACTGCTAGCTGCCAGTAAGGGGAGCCCTGCATCATGCAGCTGGTGGGGAATGGAAAGCTCCAAGCTTCTCAGCTATACCCCGAGCTCCCTGCTCTGCAGGTGCCACTTTCATGGTCTGCTGGGAATGTAAAAAAGCATTTGTAGAAGTAGGGCTCCCAACTGCACAGCCCCTTTTTAAATGTCTGGGGTACCGTGAGCCCCATCAGAGAGCCTTTTCTGGCACGCACAGTTGGGGATGAGAGCGCTCCAACATCCCACTGCTCATGACAGATGTCTCTTTAAACTGGCATGTGCAGCTGGGGATGGGAGAAGCTCCCCCATCCCTGGCAGCACACCTGTCTTTAAAGAAGATTTGGGACCTGGGGCTGGCTCTGGGGTTAGAGCAGGAGGCAACCAGGTTCAAGACCCAGACCTGCCCTCAACCCAGTTCCACCAGTTGGACAAGAGACAGCTTTGTCCTGGTCCACAGGGTTGCTTGGTGAAAGATCCAGACACTCAGTAAAGCACCAGAATTGGGCACCAGAAATCCCTGATCTCCGTTTTGACCCAGGGCTGTCCACTGTCCAATCCTGAAGATCAGGCAGAAGAGGACTGTGTCCAAGGCACGAAAGCTGTCTCATACCCTACGGCTCACTAGGACTTGGCACCTTTATGAGCCATAAAGAATGGGACCTCTAGATCAAGGATCTTAAAGGTCCAGGTTTTTACAGGTCCATAACCCAATGCCAAAAATTAGCCATTGTCAACATTGGGATCAGGGAATCACCCATCCTGATTCCAAACCAGGGGCTGCCCAGTTCGCAGTGCTGACAGTCATCTGATTGTTGGCATTAGGATGATAGAGCATGTTAGATGTTCAGTTTATGGTTCATACAATCTAGCTATAATGTTAAATATTTTGTGAATTATCATGTGGTTTTCCATTTTCTATTGCCATAAATACAGTGCATGCATGGTATGTTGCTAATTATGGCATGATTAACACTTGAATTGCATGCAAATTGTGATGTGTACCGTAGAAAGTCATAGAAACAGTTTGGTCTCCTAACCATTGAAGAAAATGCCAGTAATCTTTAAAAGCTTCCCTACCTCTTCCCCTCCTCCCACAACATCAGGATTCCCCTCCCCCTTCCCCCCAAAAATTAGAACTGAATTGTTAGTTATATTAGTCCAATTTCCTAGCCTAGCCATGTGCAAGAAATCAAAGGCTGGTGAGAACTAAATAGTAATTTGTTTGTAAACCAAAGCATAGTCCTAACTGATTGTTTCCTCTGTCATTAAAGCCAAATACAAACATTGTTGGAGATGTACTTTCTAAAGGCCGTACTTCCTAAAATATGCTCCTTTTTTCTGGTAATGTGTTAGTTCCATATTGAAATTATTATTCATACATTTCACATAATTTAAACTCTTTTCTTCAAGGAAAAATTGTATCTATACTTGGCAAAAATTAAGATTAGTGCTAGGCAGAGAGAAATGCTCTGGTCAGGATCTAACGTGGAAAAATCTTGCTTGAAATTGTGAGGGAGTAATGGATTACATAATGAAAAGCTATCAAGTTTCTATAATAAGGAAACTTTAATAAGCCATCTAAAAACCTTTTTTTTAGCTTTCATGCAGACTTTTATGCTGAAGTATTTGTGGGTTTTTTTTCTCTCCCCCCCCCCCCCCATAATTAATCCATTATTAGTTTGCTTCATGTGTTTATTTTCCACATTTTGCAATATTTTTTTTTTAATAAATTTTCTGGACACCTCAATTTATTTGTCTGATAAAAATAAGCAATGACGACAAAACTGTTGATGTACATATGTAAGAATAAGATGATATAGCTCTTACCAGATTAAGAGGGTCCTATAGTGGACATTCTGAGTTACAAATAAATGAGATCCCAATCCTGCAGCTTGTGTATACGTAATTTTAAGTGTGGGCAGGTCCTTTGACTTCAGTGGGACAATACTCATGCATGTGTACAGGATAATAGGCCTTGCCTTCAAAGTTCTTTATGACAGCGACTGTTCTGTCTCTGTCCTGTGGTCTGCTAAATGAGCTCCTAAGCAGGACTGGAAACTTGGGGAATCACCAAATAGGAAGCATTCTTGTGTAAACATAGGTATTAGCTATTCAGACTTTTTGGGTGACGCAGCTACATGGAAATTTAATACAGGGAAGTGAAGTGAACAGCACACTAGTCTAGATATTTTTTTAGATGGGGAATCACTTAACTTACGGAAATATTTTTTTTATAAAGTGTGAGTGACCTTTTCCAAGGGTTATCTTGCTGCTTAAAAATATAGCTAGTAAACAACTTGGCCCTGTATTCTATGTTAAAAAAGAAAAGCAAGTTCTACTAAGCTGAAGCAGTGTCATGTTGTAACACCTCAGGAGTACAGTTAAGTATCATCGGCAGTCTCAGCCAGCCATTAGTATGTTATCTTAAGGGTCTACATCATTAGTTTAAATTAGATTTACTTAATTAGCCAGCTGGTACTCTCCTTGACAAACTGATAAACAAGCTGTGCTTTACAATTCTGAAATGTGAAATCAAGATACAATGATCCACACATGTTTTTTCTACTTTAAGGACCAAAATAGATAAGTAATCCTCACTGTTGTTGTTTTTTATTCCACTGTTGTTTTATCTCACCCATAATATAAAATTGTCCTTTCAATTCTAATCAAACATGCTTTCCTCCCCACTTAACAATCACAAAGATTTCTACCTCTGCTCATAGGTATACAGTGCTGTTAACAAGTAATTTCCAAGTATTAAAGATGTGTATTCAAATGCCTGAAAAATATTAGTTCTAAGAGGCACAGGATTCATTTGAGTTATACTGAGCTAACCTCTGTGACATTAGAATTTGATCACAAACCTTCAAAATTAGGAAATTTTGACCACAAATTCTTAGATATACTCCACATTAATATATCAGAATCATATTAACTGTTGGGGGAAAGAGCTATTCTTGCTTTACACCCAAGTTCTCTTTCTAGCCTTGTAAACATTTAAGTAATCGATTATTTGGATATGTTATTAATGGAATGTGAACAGTTCTAATTTAGTTGTCATGTAATCTAAGCTGATCCTGAATCTGCCAATACATCTGTGGATCACGGTACATTTGCGGAATGCTAATATACATGAGCCCAATGACACTACATTGTTTTCTCAGCATAGTCTGGAAGTTTATTTTGAAACAAACAATTCAGATTGTAAAACAGCTATAACTAACTCTTTCCTTTGGAAGTTAGCTTGTCATTCCTGTCCGAAGATGGACTGTAAGATGCCAGTTGCTTTTCCACTTACTTGAGTCTTAAGGAAGATGCTGTTCCACCCTGTTCATTTCTCTTAGAAACCACGAATACAAATAATGGGTGGGTTCTTCTCCTCCTCACTGCTTTCCAGGACTTACAATGAAGGCATATTACAAACATAGTTATGTTAATATCTCTTCAGAGTCTCCAGCATGGTAGAACAGAATAGCACTTTGGCATCTAGGGCTAGGTACAGACATTCAAAAAGCCCTGGAGAAATTGATCCAAGTTATACAGTTTTCTGTAAGCAGCGTAATTTAGACTGGTAGTGAACAGAACACACGTTCACCCTTTGGTGGGGGGAACTGGGGGTACACATTTTGGACCAGATTCTGCCATTTTAAAATCAACCTGTTTATTGAACTTCTGTTATGGGTATAGATCAGTTTCCGATCACTTAAACCAGTAAAAGTGTAATGTCTGTACATGGCCTAAGTGTCATTTAAGTGCTTAATAAGTGGAATCTGGTCCTAAACCTCTTCTGACCTTCCATAACAATATGGCATATGATACTAGTTATCAAAGGAAAACTTGGTGCTGCCAATAGTGTAATTAGATTCTAAACCAGACTTACTTTTACATACCCTTGGCTTAGGCTTACAGGGAGGAAGCTTTTTTACCTTGACTCCAGCAGAAAGATGGAAACTATTGCCTTGGGATTATTTTGTCCTTTATTGTAACTGCTGATAAATGCTGGGTGAGATGTTGTACTGAATGGTTTAATTTGTTAGGAAGAAATTACTTCAATGAATTTAAAAACAAAAGTGGTATTGATCTGTGGTAGAAGTGTACATTTAGGGAAAATTAAGTAACATCTTTGCTGCGGTAACCTCTTTTGATTTTGTAAATTAAATACGAGTCATAAAGACATTAACAGATGTTAACTAACAAATGTTAGTTATCTAATAAAATACCTGCTATAGGCACAGTATTATATACATTTAATTTCTTATAGTTGATGACTTAATCATTTAAACACTGAACCTAGGAAACAGTGAGATGGAACAAACAGTTTATCGGTGGTGCAATCACCTACCCTGGAAATCTTCAAGGGGAGACTGAACGGTCACCTCGCTGGGGTCATTTGACCCCAGTTGTCTTTCCTGCCTAGTGCAGGGGAGCTGGACCCAATAAACTTGCAAGGTCCTTTCCAGCCCCTTCCAATCTATGAAACATGTTTTGCACATTTAAGCTTTTAAATGTTTACATAAATTTCACAAATACACTTACCTACAGATGAGAAGAAATGGAAACTTTTATAGAAACTGCTGATCAGAATTTCTTTTGCATCTTCAGTTCATGAGCAGTAAAAATCTTACCCGTATATGTTAAGGTGTGTAAAATATGGTAAGAAGGATAAGTAAATGTTTGGCTAATTTACTACTTTTGTTTTCTGATTCTTAATAGCTTCAGAATGGCATGCAATTTAATTAAGTGTTGAATGAGCATATATCTGTGTCATATTGTGTAAATAATGAACACAGATATAATTCTTTAAGTAGAAATACAGTAATTACTCAAAGGGCTGCCTCAGCAACTGACAGCTTAATTTTTAAATTTTCTTAATGTATCTGGAAGACCTCATCCAGTCATAATTTTTTATTCAATGTTATACATTACTATTCTCTTTCAAAACCAGACACTGAGTGTTTCACTTTTTTGTACACTGTAGGCAGTAAGTACAGACCCAGTACCAGTGAAGCTGCACTATGACAAATCACATGATCAGGTATGGGTGCTCAGCTGGGGAAGTATGGAAAAGAATTCACCAACTCTGCAGGTGAGTATATTTATCTGAATGTTGTAGAAGTGCAAATAATCAAGTTAATATCAAAGAGTAAGTTTCTGATTCATATATTGTCATATCACCTTCCAGAAATCTAGTTTCAAATATCTAGTTTATAAATTTGGGCCCTGAGTTAAGAAAGCAATTCAACCTTTATCTTCATCTGTTCCTATTCAAGATAGCGCTTAAGCATGTACTTACTGTCCTGCATAAGGATTCTTCCATGAATTAGTGCCTTGATTAACTCACTGTATACAAAGAACATACTTGCCAACATCACAAAACCAGTCGATACTGAGCAGACACCCAGATTTAGCAGGCTCACCACTTCTTAAGGATAATTTAATGTACAGAATTTAATATCAGACCATCTTCAGAAGCAGAAAAATAATGCTAAAATATGTACTTTTTAGCTAAAAAAAAATAGATGCTGTAACAAAAATTGTGTTGGCAGTGATGATTTTCACTGTATACTCAAAATACTGTTTCCCTGGTAATACTTCTTCATTGAATAGATACAAAAAGGTTTTAAATTACATTAAATGTCTACCGTATTTTACAGTGTATACATTGAGTTTTGAAGCCCAAGTTTTATCTCTTAAAATTCAATCTCGACTTATACACTTTATCAGTGCTTTTGACCTCCCCCACCAAACCTAGTGATGCCCCAGCCCAGCCCCGGTTCCAGGGCCCAGTCTGGCCCTGACCCAACTTTCTTCACCTACCAACAACATCCCTGTCACTGAAGGCCACGGGGCTCAGGCCCAGCTTGAGCATGGCCTGCAGGCCTTGCCATCACTATGGGGATGCTGTTTGGCTAGGTACTGAGTCTGGCCCCATCTCCTGTGAGCTGCACTGCCTGAGCCTCGCCAGCCAAGTGCTGAGCCCGGCTCCATCCCCTGTGAGCAGTTCTGGGCTCAGCACTTAGCTGACATGACTGAGGCGGTGCCACTTGCAGGAGATGGGCTGGGCTCAGCATCCAGCCAAGCAATGTTTCCATAGTGTGCTCTCGGAGGATGGGGCCATGTTAACCGAGTGCTGAACCTGGTACCACTCACAGGGGACGGGACCAGGCTTGGCACTTGGCTGGTGCAGCCCAGGCAACACTGCTCATAGGGGATGGGGCCAGGATCAGGATCATGCCTGAGGCATGCCAGCTGAGTGCAAAGCCTAGCCATATCCCACTGTAGCACATGTCCACCCCCAGGTGCCCAGCCTACAATGAGGGTGCACAGGGGCCCGTATAAGTCAACCCCATATATCTGATCCAAAAAGTTAGGAATTGTGTAGATCCAGTGTATAAGTTAACCTAACTTTTTGGATCAGAAAAATGTGGTTAACTTATACACCGTTTTGACCCATGTGCAGTGAAATAAGGTAGTTCCAAAATGATTAAATGATAGTAATATAACAAATTGAAACTCTGCTTAATTGCAGCATTATGTCCTTAAAACATAATCTTAATTATTTTGACAGCAATAGTGAAGTGAACTACCTGAAAATTATTTAGATAACCTGTGAACTTCTTCAGTAAAGTTGATTATTTTCATCAGTTTTATTTCAAACAAGGTGATGCTGTGGCACTGATAACGGGGATCGGATACCGGAGAAAAGAACATCATGTTTTCTAATTACCTATTTTTTGTACTATGTTGCTACTGATTGTGGCTTTGTGTTTGACTGGAACATTCAGTGGATTTTAAACATGCTGGATAATTAGATTGCATTTCACTCAAGCTGTACTGGTTTTATGCAGAGTTAAGCAAGCTAAAAAATTCCTAACACTTGCACTTTTCTGGAAATAAAACCATAAAAATCTTCACTTTTGTAGTGCCTTCAAGCATGGACAAACAGATGTACAGTCAGTGCGGAACATTTAAAAATGTTTCAAAAGTACATTTTCATTTCTTTCCTTCTTTTCCTTTGTGCTACATTTCACCTCACATCAGGGCCCTGGGACAATTTCCTTCTTTACCTGATAGTTTTGTTTCACAGTTTCAGGATACCTTTTTTATTTTGCCTTTTTTCTGTGCTGCATAGAATCTTCTCCCATCTATCCTTCTTTTTCTATGTAAATGTTAAGACCAAGATTTTTTAAGTGTGAGCCTAAAGAAAAACTCACTTGCTTAGGTACCAAATGAATGACGTAGTTTCAATGGGAACTACTGGATGGATTTTTGTCCAAATTAGGACATTTCATTTAGATGCATAATTAAGGACTCAGCCTAGAAAGGTCCAAACCCCTACTAAAGTTTAAAAAAAGAAAAAAAAAAAGTAATTATCGAAAACTTGGGATCAGACCTACAGTGATTCTCTGGGATTGGCAATACCAGTCAATTTTACTCCATTGTTATAGTCTTCATAGTCTAAACAGGTAGGATGGAATTCAATTTCTTTTCGAGCATATAAGTGGCATTAGTTTAACTGTGTAAGTGCTTTATATACACTCACAGAAGAAACAAGCCCCAGACCCAAGAGAGATTTACTTTGCAACCTGGAAGTTCTCCCCTGCACAAGTTTTTCATGCCAGAGTGAATGGCTTACATTTCTGCTTGACTTATCTCAATGACAGGAATCAAGCATCAGCTCTCCCTGTGCCTTCCACAGACTGGGAACTCCATTATGGGGATTGTTGGGGGGTATTTTTTCAAAGTTTGACTCTTCCCATGATTGGGAGAAGTCATGCTGTAGCGTTCCTTGTACCTTCCCCAGACTGGGGACCGGGGACCCAATTAGATCACAGTGCTGGGAAGTCAGAGATACAGGTACAAACTATTGCTGGGATAAGAAGGCCTTGGTCCCAGGTTTCTGTCTTCCTGGGTAGATGTTCTAACCACTCAGAAATCGGGATTAAAATACAAATAGTCCCTTCTACTTCCTCCCCATTACAAACTTTTTTTTCTAGAACTTGCATATGTTATAGATCATCCAAAGTGCAAAGTGTAGACCTAAAATAACCAGGAAGAATGCTAGAAGACTGTCAGTTAGATGCATAAGGGCCTAAGGAATAATATAAACAAGCGTACAGTGAAAAGTCAACTTTTCATTGCCCACTATTCCATTTTATTAAATTTGGTTGTGCACCTTAAATGCACTAGCATTCCTGTGGGTGGGACTAGACAAATTGGGTGTTTGTAAAACAGCTTATTATGTTGATCATATGTTATTTATTTGGTCTAATTTTCAATGAAGAATGACTAACTAAAACATGTAATGTTGTTCTACATCATATAGGTAATAACACAGGCCAGTGGAAGTGTTTCTCACCACACAATCCATACGCAGCCAGTGGGAAGGCAGTTTGATAGAGTGGATGACTTTTTCATTCCTAGTACAACCCTCATCATTACCCATATAAGGTAAGTTTCAGCTGAGCCATATTTTTGTAATTAACTTGCAACTGAACTGTGATATCCTACCTAAAATATATATTGTATGGGAAAACAAAAACAAACCAACAGTAAGCTAACAACTAGGTCCGTGTTATAAAATTTTACTCTGTGGGGCAGTTTCAATTAGAGCTTTGTGTTAAAACCTATTTTTTTTTGTACTCTGGTCATGGACTAGAGTTTTCTGCCTAATCTTGGTATGTGCTGGAAACCTCCATTGATGTCAATACCTGGACAAGATATTCCACATCCGAAATAAGCGTGAGATTGCATGTATTTTTAAGTGTTGAAGTTTGTGAAGTTTGGATGCTCCCCTATATGTGGGAAACCTGGATTTTGGTTTAGTAACATGCATGCATTGTTCATATATCCCAAAATGGCATTAATCATATGGAATTTGGTCTTCGATGGTAGCTGGTGATCATCTTTTTTGGTATTGTTGAATACATGAGCTAGGTACAGACAGTCAAAAAGCCAGAAGCTGAATCAATTCAGTCTTTGCAGGTTAGTCTAAACTGTGTAGATCGAACCAAGAAGCAAGTGAACAGATATTCATGTCTGATTCCAAAAATGCAGCCACATGCCTGCAGTGGCTCGGGCCAGAACCTAGGACGCTCTGGAGCACACCTCCCAGCCACTGACAAAGGAAGGGAGAAGAGGAAGCCTCGAAGGCTCTCTCCCCCTCCCTGCTCAAGCGGAGGGGGTGTGGCCAGGCCCAAGCCTGGGGTCATCATGCTGTGGCCAAGGAGGCTTTAAACTTCCTCCCTGGCTCGTATGGGACCCCAGCCTGGGTCTGTTGCAGGGGGGCATCCCTGCCAGGCATATCCCCTGCTCCCTATTCCCAGCTCAGACCAGCAGGCTGAGATGGGGGTGGGGGGTTTCCCTGGTCTGCCTGCTGTGGGGGTCACAGTCCCAGGCCCAGCTTTTGCCCACCTTGCAAGGAGCAGGGGGTGTGGTCCAGCCTCCGCCTAGGGCTCACACACTGAGGCAGGGACGGAGGGGGCATAAACCCTCCCACTCCTGCATGGGACACCATCTGAGGTCTGACAGGGGGCAGCCCCTGCCAGGCTTTTGCCCCTCAGCTCGAGCAGAGATCAGGGTACCTGGCTGGATCCCAGCATGGAATTGGCACTCTGAGTTGAGAGAGGGGGTTTTAAACCTAGGCACGCTCAGGACCCCAGCCCCAATCTGCTAGGGGGACAGCCCCTGCCAGGCTTCTGTCCTCTGCTCCCTGCTTAAGGGGAGGCACAGTCCATGCCAGTGTTTTGCCCCCGCCTCCCCCAACCTTGGGTGAAGAGCGAGGGGTGTGGTCACACCCCAGCCAGGGGATCACAGGCTGAGGTGGGGAGGGAGAAGGTTCAAACACCCTCCCTGACCCCAAACCCCAGCTCGAGTTTACCTGGGGGGGGGGGCAGCACCCACCAGGCTTTTGCCCCCTTCCAGGTATTCATTGTAGTGGAGTGGGGGGCATAGCCACATCCCAGCTCAGGGCTCCCACGCTTAGGTGGGAAGGGAGCAGGGTTTAAACCCTGTCCTTCCTTGCCTCAGCATGCCAGCCCCAGGCCAGGGCATGCCCCCCCCCCCAGATTTCTGCTCAAGTGAGGGAGAAAACCCTAGCAAGGGCTTCCCTCTCACCCCCTCAAGTGGGGGGGGCAAAAGCATGGTAGGGGTTCCCCCCCACCCACTAGACAAACCCTGGCTGGGGTCTGGAACCAGGGAGGGGTTTAAACACCACCCCCCACCAACACAGGACCCTAGCTAGTGTCTGCCTGGCAGGAGCGAAGCAGCTCCTGCCCGACTTTTCCTCTGCTCTCTGCTTGAGTGGAGGAGTGGGCAGCATGGCCAAATGCCAGCCAGGACATCATGCTAAGGCAGAGGGGAGGGAAGAGGGGGTCAGGTCAGCACTCTGAGGTACAGGGGAGGGTGCAGAGTTTAAATCCTCCTCCCCACCATGTGCTTCAGTGTGCTGGCCTGGCTGTCATCTGGCCATGCCATGCCCTCCACGCCTCATCTTGAGCAGGAAGCAGGGGAAGAGGCAGGCAGGGGTTGCTTTGTCTCTGCTAGACAGAATCCAGCTGGGGTCCCATGCAGGTGGAGCGGATTAACCCCCCTTTTCCCTCCTCTGTCTCAGCCTGCCAGCCTGGCCAGTGTCTAGCTATGGCCCCCCTTGGAGCAGACAGCAAAGCCCAGGGCTGCAAAGCATCCTCAGGAACTGTGAATTAACTTGGACCGGGAAGGGGTCTGGGACAGAAGTTCTGTAAACTGGTTTGGCCTAAATCAGTTCAATCTGATACTACATCCAACCAAACCAGATTAATCTTAAACCAATTTTGGAGATTTTGAAAGTGGTTTAAGTGCACTGAACCTCTGTTTCTTTACATAAAATCATAGAAATTAAGGGCTGGAAGGAACCTCAAAAGATCATTGAGTTCTACCCTGCTGCTCTGGGCAGGAATACTGCTGAGTTCAAATGATCCTAGCAAGGGCTTGTCCAGTCTCCTCTTGAAGACTTCCAAGGTTGGGGACTGCTCCACTCCTGTGGAAGTCTATTCCAGATTCTGGTCACCGTTACTCTAAAGAAGTTCTTCCTTACATCCAATCTGAAACCATCCTCCAGCAGTTTATGCCATTGCTCCTTGTCCTCCCTTGGGGTGCCATAGTGAACAGTTTTTCTCCCAGCTCCCAATATTCACTCCTTACATACTTACATATGGCCACCAAGTCCCCCCTCAGTCTTCTTTTCCCCAGGCTAACAGTCCCAGATCCCTTAGTTTTTCCTCATAAGGTTTGTCCTCCAGGCCCTTAATCATTCTTGTGGCCCTTCTCTAGATCCTTTCAAGTTTTTCCACATCTTTTTTTGAAGTGTGGTGACCAGAACTGGACACAATACTCCAGCTGGGGTCTCACCAGTTTTAAACCAGTTTCTGATCATCACTTAAACCAGTTTATCTGTAACTTCTGGCCCTTGCCATGACGTATGATTGGTGTTCTTCATTAAACACTCACAAATTCATGTGTTTGAACTCTCATAAATTAATCTGTATAGTGAGTTTCTTGCTGCCTCTTCATGACAAAATCATTTTAAATATATAGACTGCTTTCAGAAGTTAACCCCCCGCCCCCCACGCTTTACCAGAACAAGCAGCGCCTTAGTTTGACCTGTAGCATCTGTATCGATTTGGCACTTCAGCAGGGCTTTTTGGCACTTTTGTGTAAAACTAATTCAAGCCCCCAGAGCACCTGTCTGCTTTCTCCACTTGCAGAGAGGCACCTGAAGCAATGAGTAAGGAAATCGGGAAACTCCTCTCAGCCAGATCCACTCCTACATGATCCTGGAAAAGCAGGTCTGGTTGAGTGGTAAGGGCTTGTCCCTGTGCAACCAGACCTGGGGCATGGGTGGGGGAAAATCCCCATTTCCCCCGGTTGGTTAGATGCATGCTCTGGGTCTGGCTGGGTGTGGAAAAGTCCCTCTTTCCCCACTCAGTCAGACCATCTCTGCTTATCACCAAGGACTCAGTTTAGCTCACTTTGGAAAGAGGGAAGATCATATTGACTCTTGACCAATACCACCAAAGGCAAGACAAGGGGTGTTATATGTTTTGCCTAGTGAAGCAGATAAGTTGTGCTGTGACACATTGCCACTTCATTTGGTGACATCTATTTCTAGTTTAAGATGTTTTAATATGAACTTCTTACAATCTGAATCAGTAGAGGTAGTTAATTTCATGGGCCTTGGATTTTTCTCTGAATGAATGTAATATGTAATAATCCACCAACAAATCACTAGACCATATAAATTCCATGAACCCTGCCTATTTGTTTCAGCAAATATACAAGCTTTCCCTGTGACAGAAGTATACCAGTTATGAGAGAAAGTGCCAACTGGATTTAGAAAGAAATAGGTCACAGAGAGAGAAGAAAGAGAGATTTTTGAGGAAAGGAGAGCAATATTTGAATACAAGAAATAATCTCTCTGTTCTGTTTCTAATATATTGCCAGTCATTCCTTTCTACCCATGCCTAGAGGAAAGAGCTGAATCATTATCAAGTGCTGTAAGCAATAGTATATGTACAAATATTAGTCAGTTTTAAGGCTAAACCATTTGTCCTTCTTCATACTGTATTTGCAGGTGTATTGAAAAGGCTAATTCTTTCATAATTTCTAACAGCAGTCACTGCTGCTGCAGTTTATTGCAGATAAGAAGTTCAGTCCATATTCAGGGATCCCTACCATTTCTGTAAATTCTATGGGGGAATTCTGTATGCCCAAGGAATGCTTCTTTGCTTTTACTATTGCACAAGATGCAAATAATTCACCTGTTTAGTACTCTGATTCTCAAAGATTTTTGAAATTTCCACAGAACTGTGTTAATTAGGGTTATCTTTTTTTATTTAGAAGCCATCCTTTTTCACTCTAAAGAGAACTGCTCTTAAAATCTCAAATCACAGTTTTCTCCCCCTTAAATTATATTTACAAATTTAGCAATAGTTTTCTTTTTATATATATGAAAATCAGCAGTTCTCATTAGGAGTATTTGCCAACATCTGAATTATGAATGAGTTGTGTTAACATTTACAAAACTAAAAACGCCGTGATACCATTGATAAATCCAGTTCTTTGAAAACAGAAAGCAACCTTGCCATTCTCCTGAGGATGCTCTTGCATTGAAAGGTAAAATGCTTAATTTCTGGCATAATTCCTAGCTAACAAGTAAATTGTCAGGCAGTCATATGTAAATGAAAACATATAGGGAAATGTAAATTAGTGTATTTGAATAATAAATTGTGATTCTGACTACAATTACTATGCATATATTTCTTTTAATTAAATAGATGAGTATGCACCATAGCCCTGAAATAGTGTGCAAACAGTCCTTATCTTCATGCTTAGAAAATCATTAAACCAGAGGTGTTAAATTTGAAATAGCTGTGCACTGCAAGAATGCTGGCTATTACCTTTAAAATGGCAATCAAGTAAATAAGTACTCTATCATAAATGGGGTGTGATTGTTTCTGTAGCAGTTCCCTTGGGGGACTCATTCTTTTGAATTTTGTCATTTTTGACAAGCACAGGCAGTGGTTTTAACCTGGACAGCTGCCCATAAAATCTTAATCCATAATCCAGGGCAACTCTGAGAGGAGAGTCCTGGCAGTGATCTGTAGTGGCGTGTTGGGCTGATTAATTTAATTGGTTTCCTGAGCAATATTTCAGTGATTCTTGTTGGACACTGTTTTGCTAAATATGTTTGCTTTTAGCTATGTAAAAGCAAAAACCATTATGTGAGATTTTGGTAGCCCAAGATGCAACTACCAGTGAACAATATAGCCAAAATAGCATATTTTCTCCCTTAAAACACACCCCAGAATTAAATATGTACCTTGTTTTTGAAAGGCAGAATGAAGTAGTCTGTAGACCACTGATTCTCAACCAGGGTGCCAGGGCACCCTCAAGTGCCTTGAGAATCTTTTTAGGGGTTCAGTAGAGTGCTATACAGTGTTAGCAATGTTTAGTGCATGCTCACAAGCTAAACCTAGACATTTAAAATAGAAATCCATAGTTGTGGTCTTCGAGTTCCTTGCAACAGAAGAATTACTTTATTATCTTTCCATAGCCAAAAAACAGTGAAAACGAAGAACTAGCTTTTCCATGGGGTGCCTCAAGTCTATCCAGGGTGCTTTGAATCTAAGAAAGTGAGAGCCACTGAGGTAGAACCTGCTTCTACTGTTTATCTCATGTAAAATGGCCACTGTGATTTTTAGCAGCTGTGTTTTGGAAAAAACGTTGTGTTGCATGTGAGAAAATATGGTAACTGTCATCAGTCAGCCATACAATAAATGCTGATAGATTAAGTATTTAGTAGATATTAGAAATAATGAACTTGGTACAAATTTGTTTTTATTAAAAACAGTTCTGTGCTATTTAGGCAGATGTGTATTTAAAGAGATATTGCCTTTGTGTAAAAAATTAGTATAATTATAACTCCTAATACAATAGCACAAATTTGATAGCATTCTTCATGAAGTGTTTTTACAATCAGATGTACAGAAAATAAGGACAACAGTTGACAGTTAGGTGTATTCATCTTCAAATAGAAAATAAGGAAAAAAGATCCAAATAAGTGTAGAGATTAAAAAAAAAGAAAAAAAAAAAGAAAGGAAAATTGTTAAGGGAAAGGCCACAATGACCCAATCAAAGTGGGGGTTTTATAAGTAGAGGCAGAAAGTGGACTAAAATACCAAATTAAAGAAAATGCACCGAAGAATAAATTTAAAACTTAGATAAACAATGAAAGAATTAAATAGGAAGAACACAGCATAAAATAAAAAAAGTAAGGACTGTATTTTAGGCTTTATAAATGTTATGTTATTTTACTTGTTTAATTTATTCTCATGCCAGGAAGCAGACCAAAATAAAATGGTTACTGCTTAGAAAGGGCCTGCAATATTTTTTTTCCCACACAGACAACATTGATTTTTGTACATAACTAATGAAATTAATTCACCAGAGTTTAATTGGTATGTGCTCCATTGGAAGCATTCATACGGGTATCCAAATAGAAAAACATCAACAAACTTAGGGAAAAAAGATATCCAATAAGGAAGAAAATATTTCTTTTCAAATTTCTAGAAGAATGATATAAGCAATACTAAGTTTCAAGTCAACAAATAGGAAGTGTGTTTTTTTTCCATTAAGCAACCAAGTAGGCCATTATTTGCATTCTTCCTTCCTTATTTTTTCAGATAAAAATTGTGATTATCAATCATGCAAGTCCATAATCAAATTCTTCCACTATTAATTCCATCGTGACAAATCTTAACTCTGGTCAAATATGTACCATTTTTAGCAACTAAGAAAACATATTTGACACTGAAAAGAGCATTAGCTTATTATTACTAAAAATGTACCAACCTCTAACTGCATACCTGTCTAAATACTTCTAATATACAAACTATTATGCAAACAAACTGCCTCTTTTTATACTTTATTTTACTTATTTTTCTAGAGCTATCCACTTAAAGGTGTCCCTTCATTAAGGAATCTGTTGTATGCCCCTTGCCTTCAAGTACATTGAGGTTTTGTTTAAATAAAAATGAACTATGGGAGCAATGTTTCAGGGAAGGCTTTAAATTAACTGCACCAGAGAAATCCATCAAATTAGCAGAGGTATGGAAAGACTGTCTATTAAATCTAGCCTGTCATCAGTCAGCAATGAAAATACTCAATAACAGCAGGAGTGTGTTAAGGATGTTAGGCAACAAACATCAAACTTCCAGCTTATTATCCTTTAGTGTATTAAGCAGCCAGGAGAACATTTTATGAGCCTGAGTAGCAACAGACAGCTACAAGGGAAATAACCTTGGTAGCTGATTTAGTTTAGATAGTTAACTGTTGAGAAACTCCTCTTTGCTCTTTGTTAGAATCAGTCCCTCCTGACCATGTAGGAGCAAACTCTTCAATCATAATGAAAGCCTTCAGTAGTTATGCACATTTGTCAGCTGAACACTAAATTCTTTGAGTGATGGAGCAGATTACAGAATGTGCATGGCTTACCAAATTGATGTCCACGACAAAACTGATATTACATGACTGTGAATGCTTGTACACGTGAAGGGGGTTTAGTCCTTAGGGTTGCATTCTATGCCCCCTAAATTGAAATGGTGGGTTTTTAATTGAAACCCACCATTTCAACATAGGGGTTTCTGTCACTGTTGTGGTAAGGGGCCCAATTCTTTTTTTTTTCCAGCGGAGCCTGCCCATGGCTGGGGGGCAAGCTGCCAGTAGGCTAAGCAGCCTCTGAGCTGTTGGGAGACACTGTCCTTCCCTCCATGGTGGTGGAACCCCCTGGGGCCACCTGGTTAGGTTGCTGGTGGACTGGGTGCTGCCCCAGCTTGGAGACAGCACCTGGCCCCATCCAACTTTTCCCTGATCCCAAGCTGGGGCAGCACCTGGCCCACTACCAGCCTGCCCAGGAGGTCCCTGGGGATGCTGCCACCATGGAGGGAAGGATTGGGGACCCCTGCAGCTCAGGGGCCTCTCAGCCCACTGGCAGCTCACCCAGGCAGCCACAAAAGAGGCAGGCAGGTTCTGCTGGAGAAAAAAAGAAAGGATTTGACCCCTTGCCACTTTTGCCTTCAGCAGGTGCCTAAAGGTAAGTAAGGTCAGTAAGTACCTGAAGGTACCAGCAGGTACCTGCTGAAGGCAGAAGAAGTGAGGGACCCAATCCTTTTTTTCTGCAGAGCCTGCCTGCCTCTCCCACAGCCAGGGGGCAAGCTTACTAAGATCTGCAACACATTGCTGCAAACTAAACTACATCACAATGTAAACTCATTTTAAACCCCCCAAACTCCTGCACATGTACAGTGTGATGCCATTCAGCCACACACAGTGACATTTTTATCATGTCTACATGGTAATGGCATCACATGTACAAGTGCCCTGTAAGTCTGGTTAGAAAGAGATATTTCTTAAGCAAACTAAATTAGACTGTAAATCTAAAATGTTGTATAAGTTGGTTTGATAAATATCATCTACCATGTGTTCTAATTAATTTATCTCAGGACATAGAATAAAGTTGTATATGTATAAAGGTCTGTATGTTTATATGTGTAGTTGTTTATGTGCGTGTAAAATAAATAGATATAGTGTGCAAACATTCAGATGAGGGTGAGAGATAGCTATGCTGAGCTATTGGCTCCTGCTCATTTTCATATTTAGGAAAAACTTAAATGGTCAATGGTAATAATATATTGAATATGAATATAGGTAAGGTTTTATTTTAGTTTGAATGAGACAAGGTTTGATAGAACTACATATTTGATATACTTTGATATGTTTCTGTTTTAATCTTGCATTTAAAAGAGAGAAATGCATGGCTTCAAACATGTCATATAAAATGAAGTGTCATATATACCCATTTACTATATTTGCCATACATTAAGTCTTGCAAGCTTTGTCAGGAATGAATTATGCAAGACTTACCCATTGGGAACCATATTTCAATCATTCAACTATATAAGCTTTCCCCTCCATGGACCAAAGCCTTGTAGTGGTGGGGAGGCTTATGTGTCCCAGTGATCCTCAGAGCTGTGTTGCCCCGGAGTCTTACATTCCTGGCAGGGTCACCCATGGTAAACAGGCCTATGTGGAGGTTCCAGAAAAACCACCGTCCAACCACAAGTCCTCAGTGACAGATCAGGTGGAAGATGATGTCAGGATCTCAACAACTGTAAGGATGGAAGAAAGTTGCAGCAAGATGGAGGTCTCCTGTCATCTAGGGTTCTCCCTTGTCACTGGGCTCAGATGTCCACCTTGTTAAGATTGTGTGGTTGCTGTTCCCATGTATCAGCATCCTCATGTTATACAAAGTTGCACACAGGCTTCTACCACAGGAAACAACATACTCTCCTGTGCCAACTTCCAAATGCCATGCATGCAGGCAGTAGTAGCCTAATGGTCGTCTTGCACCTGGGTTGAGACAGGTGCAATTTGGCAGCTACTACTGTGACTGAGACGTCCTATTCAGAATCCCCTGTGGTCAGCCCACATAAGGAAGGGGCTAGAAAAGGTGCCCTAAATCTAGGCTGTCTTATATCTGCTTCTGGCTAGATAACCGCATCCAGTGGAATCATTCTCTCTGTAGTGAAAAACATTATAAGACGACAATGATTTTGGCAACATGGAACATTCACACCTTGATGGATAACCAAGGCAATGAAAGACCAGAAAGAAGAACTGCCATCATCTTCAGGGAACTAGTGAGATATATCATTGACATTGCATCTCTGAGTGAGACAAGACAAGCAGATGAGGATCAGCTCAGGGAAGAGGGTAGAAGCCACATTGTCTTTGGGAAGGGGAACTGGTCAAGGACAGATGTGTTCTCAGCATCAGCTTCACCATCAAGAATCAGCTCATCAGTCAATTTATACATCCCCCCGTGGGCATCAACAAACATCTAATGTTCCTTTGTCTTAAGCTTAGCAACAACCAGTAAATCACTGTCATTAGCACGTATGCCCCAAGACTTGATGCTGACGACGATGTCAAGCAACAGTTCTACTCCAACCTTGACCACATTCTGACTAATATTCACAAGGAGGAACAGATCATTCTTCTCAGTGACTTCAACACCAGATTTGGTCATGACCAGAACTTTGGAGTGGCATCATTGGGAAACGGTAGGGAAAGCCAAATTCAACAGCATCCTTCTCTTAAACAAATGCATGGAGCAAAGTCTTGTCACAAACACCACCTTCAGGCAGAGTGACAAATGCAAGAACACATGGAGAAACCCTCACTCTAAGAACTGGAGCCTTCTTAACTATGTTATTATTAGAGCTTGTGATCAAATGAATGTCCATGTCACATGAGCCATGTGAGGAGCCAATGACTGTGGATAGATTACTGTGGCTAGATACTGTCTTATCAAATCCATTATAAACATCCAGCTTGCTCGGAACCACTGAAAACAGCCAAAATCAATCTGAATTACTCTCAAGACCCAAGGTCTGTAAGGATTTCACAGCATTTATATGGAAAGCTCTCTGCCCTGTCCACAAATGAAGGCAACGCTGAGGAACTCTGGAAGGGGTTTAAAACCTCCATCCATATGGACTGTGCTGAATCCATTGGCTATACCATCCATCAGCACTAAGACTGGATGGTGAGAATGATGCCAAGATCCAAGCCCTCCTCAATCAGAAGAGAAGGGCTCATTCTACTTGGCAAGATGACACTTCATCTCAACAGAAGAAGGAGACATATCGGCTCCTCAAAGCTGAAGTTCAAAGGAGGATCCAAGAAATCAAAAATCCGTGGTGGGAAGACAAAGCCAAGGAGATCCCACTTTGTGCTGATAAACATGATGTGTAGCTTTTTCCAGGTAATGAAAGCCATCTGCAGCCCAACTTCCCAGGGTCCTACTTTGCTGCAACTGCAGGATGACTCGACAGTCTTCAAAGACAGTGAATCTATTCAAGCTACATGGAAAAAGCACTTTGAGGCACTCCTGAACCGTGAGTCAACTGTAGTGGATACCAAAGATACCACCATCAAATCCATCACCCCACATCCTGAAAGGGGATCCCTTACCAACCCTCCTATCCTAGAAGAAGTCTGACATGCCATCAAGGAAACCAGGACGACAAAGCTACTGGACCAGATGGCATCCTTGCTGAAATCCACAAGGCTGGTGGTGAGGAACTGGTACTGAGACTCCATGAATTTATTCAACGAATTTGGAACAACAGAGATCCTAGGGGACTTGAGGAATGCCAACTTTGTGACTGTCTTCAAGAAAGGAGATAAGTCTGTGTGTAGGAACTCCCTCCTTTCCACAGCAGAGAAAATACTCCCCCTCATCCTCTGGAACCATCTTCTACCTCTTACTGAGGAAGTCCTGCTAAAATCTCAGTGTAGTTTTAGGCCATCCAATGGGGCAACTGACTTGATCTTTGTTGCTCACTAGTTCCAAGAAAAGCATCCAAAACAACATCAGGACCTGTGTGTATGGCCTTCATTGACCTCACAGAATCTGGTGTGCAAGTGCCTCCTTTGGGACATTGCTTCAGTGTGTTTTTGTTCATCATGATCTCTGGAAAGATGTGAGAGCCAGGTCTACAATGCAGTCAACATCCCCACTCTCCTCTACAGATGTAAAACATGAGTTACCTACCATCATCTCCTCAAGAGCCTTGAGAGGTATCACCAATGATACTTCCAGAAAATCCTCCACATCAACTGGGAAGATGACTGAAAAAATGCCAGCATCCTTGCTGAAGCCAATGTTACCAGCATTGAGTCAGTGATCCTCTAGCACCAACTTTGCTCAATCAGACATTGTGTGTGGATGCCCAACTCTCAGCCTCCTAAGCAAGTACTCTATTCCCAGTTTAGTAACAGCCTGAGATCTTGTGGTGGTCAGAGGAAATGCTCCAAGGACACATTGAAGGCATATCTGAAGAAAACAAATGCTGCCTGACATCAAGAGCTGGGAAGAGCTGGCTGTTGACTGACTCTAATGGCACCACAACCCTGAATAAGCAGCATCCCATTTCAAGATAAAGCATCTAGCTCTCAAAGCAGGGGAGAAAGAATGGAGAAAGGAAAAGGAGAGAAATTCTAGCTGATTGGTTTATTTTTCCCTGAGGAAAGACCTACAACTTCAGGAGATTGGTCTGTGGCTCAAGGATTGGACTCTTAAATCACCTGAAGACCCATCAGTTATCTGCAATAGAGATCATCCTGGAATCAAGGGTTTGCTGCCTAAAGCATTAGCCTGTAGTTTTTAAAGCTGTAAGCATTTAAAAGACTCTCAAGAGATGTGGGCTTCATACTTTACAACTACGGGTTTTTGGAAAAGTAAATTGGTAGGAGAAGTGATTTAAACTTGCAGTTTGAGTGCCTCTTTGAGTGAAAGCTGAATTAAAGTAGGTGCAGCTGCTTATTTTATGGGAATAGAGCTGGGTGATTTGCTTTCTGAACATTTGTATGTTGTATTTTTTAGAATTAATTCCAAATTTGAGATTTAGAGTTTATTTTCAGTGTGTGGCCCAGAGATACAGGAAAAGAAGGCATAGCATGCAACAGATGGGTTTAAGTAGGTGACTATAAGTTTATATTGAATTGAATTAACACAGTATGGTTGTAATGGTATTGAAGAGGCAAAAGACTAGTCCAGTGCAGTGTTATGATGTTACAACAATGAGTTTCAGCCATCTGTGGGCCTAAAGGAATCCTTCAGATTTAGTTAGCTACTGGCATCTTGCCCAATACTTTCTCTTTGTAAAAGGGAATGGGGTTAAAGGGCATTTTAAGACCTGAGGAAGTGAACTAATTTATATCAAGAATGGTTTAGTCTGAACATTGAACACCTTGACACATTTGGAGTATAGCCCAGGAGCTGGGAAAACCCACCTGCTCCCTAGAACTGCTCTCTCTGAACCTCCCTGACCCTGACCAAGCTATTTTTAGTCCCCTTAATCACCACCACCACCCCTTTCTTATTGTTTCCTAGTTAAATGCTCCCAGATGAGCAGGATTATCAGCACCAGCAGAGGTGACTTCAGCTGACCTTGAACTTAGAGACTGACCAAGGTCCCAAGGGGCTATCCCTTTCCCTAATCTTACCACTCTGCCGCCTCACTGCTGAAACAGAAAGCACTGTTTGGGTAAAAGAACAATACTGTTAAAAATGTTAGGGCTATAATGGTAGGGCTTGACTAGTCCTCCTGCAAAGTACACAGAGTATTTTGTATTATGATTGAGAGGCCTCCTCCAAGAATTCAGCTGAACAAATCACTTTACCACTGAAACCTTGAGTCCAGTGGTAGCCACATTTTACTTGTTACTCATAAAATAAGTTGCCTTAAATGCACTAAGACTTCAAGCATTTACTAAGATTGTGGTCTCTGTTAGTAACAATTCAGAAATCCACCTTAGGAATAATTGCAGCTGACAGATACAATATATTGAACATAGTAATGATTTAGAACTGAATGCTACATAAATCAGGGTTTGGTACTGAGAAAAATTGAGAAAAGCTTTCAAAGGAAATGTTTTGTTCATTTTGAATGTTTTAAACCTTGCAAATATATGTGTAGCCTACTATCAACTGGTACATTGTACCAGTAACCTGTTGACTTTTGTAACAATGTCAGTTAAATCCTCCCGACATTGGGTAGTGTCTGTATGTAACATATTTTTTTAGTTTCCTACCCCTATTTTCAGTACATACAAGCTGAAAAAAAGATGCCCCCACTCCCCCATTCCCCCCATTGCAACACTCCATAAAAATAGGCAAATAAATTAGATTAAATGTATTATCAGTCCAGTACCAAAGCCCTTCAGAGTTGTTCAGCCATGCCTGCCTCTTACTTATTCCCTCAAGAGATTTGCATGTAAAAACTCAGAAAGCATTTCAGTACTGGCATTATGTATTTACCTTAAAGAAACTTTATTTCATGAACTGTCCTCTCTGCCAGGGAAGATTAATGTAAGCAATGATATTGTCCTTAATTGTTTCTTAATATCTGGTCCTGATCATAAAAATAGACATTTATAATTAGTATGCAGGATGGCTGCAAAAATCTGACTCATAAAATACCCATGAAAATATATTCTTAGAAGTCTAAAGAGCACACTGGCTGATTATGTTAGCTCCACAGTCTATAAATCTAAGTGAACAAAAGATAATTGGAATAAATTAAAGTTTATCATTACACTGCTGTACGATGTTTCAAAAGCAATATTAAATGAACTGATTGTAATGGATTCACTTTAGCTCTTTAGATATTTTAATTTTTCTAACAAGGAGTTTGAGCATCATTTCCACCTTAACCAGTGGAAAAATGAACAATCAACCCATTGGTAGATTGGCTTGAGATACAAATAACATTAAAATATTCTCTGTTCAAAATCTTTTCATTCCTCTCTCTCTCTCTCTCTCTCTCTCTCTCTCTCTCTCTCTCTCTGTGTTGAGAAGAGAATCATTAACTCTGAAATCAAACTTGTTTATTCATACCGACTTTTCTAAAAACTGAGTCTTAAAGTGTAATTGGAAAATAATTGAAAATACATTGTGGTGAGTACTCCTTAATGTAAGCAGTTTGGGACAATTCAATATATTTAAATATTTGCATTGAAAGATTTCAGCTTCATTTGAGAGCTTAGACCCCTGCACTGCTATAAAGGAGCTGAACAATGAAAGGACTATTCCTGGTACTAATATACAAAAGATCACATTTAAAATTGCTTCAGATATCCTGCAGAATTAGAAAGCACTACATTTGTTTGATTTAAAAAAGGTGCAAGCAATGAAATCTATATTGCCTGCCACCAAAATACCAGTAATAGAGATAGAATTAAATTTTAGGTTGAATGTCCAATGTAGCTTATGTTATATAGCTCAAACATTATTTGTTTAATGTTTTATAAATTCCACTGATAGTTAAGAACATATGTTAGTAACACAATGTTAATGTGGGCCTAATAGTGTAGGGAATTAGGCTGCTTCTCATCTGTAGTGCTAGTTTAGGAAGAAATGTTTTCAGATGGAGCTTGAAGAGTCAGAAGAATGTTCAGAAGTCTTATATCATGCTACTTTTAATGCAAGCTAGTATATTCTTATTCGGTGGGGTCAAGACTGCCAAGGGTCAAGAGAGAACTTTGTTTCTACTGGAAAGAGATAGGGAGAATCTTCAATCCAGAATTGCAGCTGTGCACTTAATTATGTTTCTGAGTAGCCAATGATGATAATATTGTGAGTAAACTAGGTATTTTATCTCAAAGGATAACATTTTGTTCATGAATAGGTTGAAGTGAAAGAAAATGGAATAGATAGAAACTAGGACTGTGTGAAATTTCGGCAGCCGTTTTGGCATCCAAAACACTGAATCCAAACAGAAATGGAAGGCTCAGAAACATTTCTGAAATGAAATGAGGCATCCAAAACATTTCGGAAATGTTTCAGAAAATTGCAGTGTTTTGGACCCGGGTTTGCAGGGAAACAGCTGCCCTGCTGCACCATTTGGCTCCATGGGGAACAGAGATCTGTGCTGGGGGTCTTCTCACTGCTGCTGTCTGCCCTGCACTGGCTCGGCAATGTGGGGCTGCATGGGGTGGGCAGCGAGGACACCCTGGTGCCAAGCTCTGCTCCTGGAGGAGCTAGGTCACACAGCAGGACAGTGCTGGTCCCTGCTATGTGACCTGGCTCCACAGGGAGCAGAAATCTGGGGCAGCGTGGGGTGGACAGTGGCAGTGAGGAGACCCCAGCGTGGATCTCTGCTCCATGTAGAACCAAGTCACATGGCAGGGCAGTGCTGGTCCCTGCTGCATGACCTGACTCTGCAGGGAGCAGAGATCCATGCTGGGGTCTCCTTGCCACTGCTGTCCACCCTGTGCAGCCCCACATTGCTGGGGCAGTGCGGGGTGGGCAGTGGCAGTGAGGAGACCCCTGGTGCGGAGCTCTGCTCCCTGCAGAGGCAAGTTGCACAGCAGGGACCAGTAGGATTGCTTACCGGTCTGCGCTGCTTCCCTGCCCCGCAACCCAGCATGACAGGGGTCAGAGATCAGTGCGGGGGTCTCCTTGCCTGCATGGAGGGCAGTGGCCCTCCCCCTCTCCTGGATGAGCCGCCCACAGTCCTGTCCTGCTCCCCGCTGGGGCCCCAAGCCCCCGGCCCCAAGCCCTGTCCGGCTGGGCAGTAGGGCTATGCAAAGCTTGCAGTCTGTTCAAAACAGATTCAGCCAAAACGGAAGAGGACAGTGATCTGAAACACCAAAACAAATCACTGTCCTCTGAAATGGCTGAATCCAAAACTGAATCAAAATGAAGCCATTTTGCACAGCCCTAATAGAAACCTTCCTTTAAAAATAAGTATAATATAAACATTGGGTATCTTTACTCTAAAAGGAATATAAAGAATGAATAAACTAAAAGAAATGTAAGTCATCTAAGTTATTTTGGTATGTGGGGAAGAAATGTTTTGATGTAACAGTTCAAGTTCAAAACAGTTCCAAGAGACTTTACCTGATCATTCCTAGCAGATGAAATTGATATATAAAAAATAATTGGCATTATTTTGTAATATGCTATACATCATGATTCAGCTTTGTGGTTTTAATTATTTTTAAGAGCTGTTAATTTGTAGAGACAACAAATATGCCAGTGTAGTCATGATGAATTTATTAAATTAGCCTTGAAAAATGACTACTATTTCTGCCCTGAAACTTAGTTACCTCCCTTTTATTATGAAAACCAGTAATAAAAGAAACCAAGGAAAAAAAATATTAATTCAATTTCTGTGGCGCAATGTTTGTTTGCTTTGTGTGGTTTAGGATTAGAATTTCACAAGGCTGTAGATCAATTACAATTAATACTTATAATATAATAATTACAATGAAAACCTGTCAGTTTACCTACCTACAATAAAGACATCTCCATTAATATTAGAGACAAATTTGTGATTCTGGCCAGTCCCTGTGCCATGACAAAAGAGTGGTGATGGTAAAGGGAAATTACATGTGCACTTCTCCTGTACAACAACTGAGGCACCGACCTGAACTGGGCTTTGAAAAGTTGCATGTGTAAAATCTAGTCCCCAGTGAACTCAATGGGAGTTAGAGATTGAATCCAGAGGAACTCAGATTTCCACCTGTACTTTTTCTTCCTGACTGTCTATGCAAATATCTTTGAAGGGAAATGTGCTAGTAGTATCCATTATTCTATGCCCACTTGAAATAGCCAAATAGACCGTTATTTCAAATAAATAATTATAGGGTATGTTTTTATTCACTATTTTTCAAATAAAGGAGCATGTGGCAGCATATTAATGTCCAAAACACTAGAATCTATTCTATAAATGCATTCAGCTATGGCTAAACAATAACCCCTACCAGCAGAGCACATAGCCTGTACCATTCAAAGATCAGCAGTATTTTGCCACTAGTGCTGTTTAACATAGCTATATCAGATGTGTCACATTCTAAAAAAAAAATTAAATTAAATTAAAAAAATCACTTATTACCTATGAAGGACCTGAAATTAAACAGGTAGTCATTTTGTCAGTGTGTCTGGGTCTCCAAATCATAGCTATTAAAAAGAAACTCAGTCCAAGGCTTTTACATTAAGGGGCTATTTTATTTTCCATCATGCTTTTATTATTTGCACAAAAGACCACAAGTAAATTTAACTTGGTTATGAGCTTGAGACCCACAAGGTAATGCATTGGAAGGCAGCGGACTGTATTTTGCAAACATCTGTCAGCCATGTGGTCTTGTTCACTGTTGAATGATAAGAAAGTATATAAAGAGAGAGAAAGTGAGAGAGAGCATATATAAAGGACAGTATATGTGTGTGTGTGTGTGTATGTATGTATATGTGTGTGTATGCATATATAAAACCAATATACAATTTGATATATTTATGCATTGTATGTATACATGTGTGTATATAATCTCCTTTATATATGCTACACACGCACACACATATATAATATCCTTTATATATGCTTCCTTTATATATATAGTCTTATAATTCAATAGTGAACAAAACCACATGACTGATAAATATTTCCAAAATACAGTCCACTACCTTACCTTGTGGGTAATGAAAGAATATATATATATATATATATATATATATATATATATAAACAACATATACACCAATAAAAATATTGGACTCATAATTTTTTTTCATTAGTGTAATTGCAGTACCAGCAGTGGAATTTGTCTCGTTAGCTTATGATAGTTGATGGTTTGCAGCAGCAGGAAATTGAGCGCCGTGGTCATCCTACTTTATCTGTGGCAGGCTGGGGTGTTATGTTTTGTGTGGCATCAGGACTGACTGTAATTTTGCTAATCGATTAGACAATGGATTCATGTAGGATGGTTTGGAAAGGGATGATCCTGCCTTAGGCAGAGGGTTGGACTAGATGACCTCTGGAGGTCCCTTCTACCTCTACTTTTCTATGATTCTTGGAATGAAAAAGATCATGACATTTATTTTGTCTGTATTTTGGAATGCTGCATGATATTTTTAAAAAGTAAAATAGGTTTGTTGTAATTTTGAGCTGTCAGGATACACTTAACATGTTCAACCATTTTACCTAAACACAAATGCTAGAAACTTTCTTTGTTCTTTTTATTTAGGGCCAGGACTCTCAGGAAATAACACGAATATAAATAAAAAAAACAACAACAAAACTAGAAGTCACGAGGCTTCTAATAAAATTGCAAGACTTGGAAACATAGATTTTTTGTTTAGAAAATTTACACCAGTGGAATTACCCGAGTGCCAGTTCAGAGCATATATCTGCATAGACCCTCACTTGGATTCCTCCATGTCTCTTTATCAGATTTCATGGGTTCTCATATATTGATTTTACTTTGGGGACCACCCGCAACTTATGCCTCCTGTAAAATTCACAAATCTAACTCATGGATGATTCCCATGAAAGGGAGAATGGTGTCTTACATTTGCAATGATAGCTTTTTCTTTGAGTCATCCATTCACTTGAAGTCTCAAATGTGATTTTAAGACTGCAGTGTAAAATATATTTGATCACTTCAGCTTTTTTCTTAATCTTAGCCAATAGTAATAGACTAATTTAACTTGTTTAACTTGTTTCCATTAGATCAGCAGTTTTCAACATTTTTTTCATTTGCGAATCCATAAAAAAATTGAATGGAGGTGCAAATCCTTTTGAATTGTAAGTGTGGATATTCGTATACTTTTGCTTGATCATGCTCATCTTTCACAGACCCCTTAGACCTAGCCTGTGGACCCCCAGAGGTCTGTGGATCATAGGTTGAAAACCACCCCAGTAGATCATTCCAATTCTTGCAATGCACTAACTATCCTGGTAGTGGGCTTGGTTTTTTAATGTTGAAAAAATTTGAGATCGTTCTGATTTACAAATGTTTAATCAACTTCATCAATCCTTACCTCTGTCTCATGACTCACCCCTCCACCTGTTCTAGACACGTTGGTGATTTTTTCTGGCATATGCAAATATTTCTGCATTCCAGATGACCTCAGCCCACCTTGATGTCACCATTTTTTTCTAAGTGCTAAATCTTCTTAATCCTTTACCTTCCTTATCCTGACATTCAGTATTATGTTTAGCTGTATTTTTTATTATTTGTGTCAGAGTATCTAGCCCTTCCTTGTTTTTTCTGTCAATGTCAAGGTGAGCTAAAAGATTTTTTTTTTTAAGCTGCACTGCCTTCCTTAGGAGCAAGCAATGGAGCCACCTCCCCACCCTCTGCCCCAGGCATTTCCCCACCCTCATCCCCCTGCTCCCAGCCACAGGTGGGGCTGGGGGGTCCTGCCTGTCCCAGCAGGGGCCCTGGTACCTGCAGTGTGGGCAATGCATCGCCAGGCATGGTCATGGCAATAGAAGTGGGACAGGGTGCATGGAGCCAGCTGCCTCCCTCCTGGGGCTGCCCTGCCACCCAGCTGTAACCCCGTATCTGACTGCTGGCAGCCAACCCTTCATGGCCCAGTACCAGGCTGCAGCCTCGTGGTTGGGAACCTCTGCCTTACCCAACTCCACACATCCCCTTCCCTTGTCTGCAAGTTATCCTCTGTACAGCCTTTCAGTTATTTATAAATTTGAAAAACTCTTCATTGCATTAATTATAAAAACACTGTCTTCTCTACATATACATTTAGAATAACAAATTGTGACTATGCAATGTATTGCAAGTACTTAATATGGGCTTTGCTCCAGCTGAAGTCAATTACAGATATCTAGTTGACTCCAGTGCAGTTTGGGGCCATAAAGAAATCCCTCTGTCAATGATATTCTGTAATGTGGTTGTATTTGTATCTTGTGCAAGCTTATCCAAAATGTGAAAAGTATTGAAAATGGGAGGAAGGAGTGAATAACCTGCTCAATCCTTTATGTGTACAATTTGGGATTCAAGAATATTCAGGGCATATGTGCAAGACCCAGTGTCTGACCTTAAGCTCATGAGATGCATGCAGCAAAAAGTGAATACATTTTTAGCCCCCTGGGTTCCCTGCTCGCTGGGGCTGCTCCAACCCAGCTCAATGTGCTGTGGTCCTGAGTGCACATGTAAATGTGGTGCCCAGGAGCAATAAACTCCAGTGCGATATGCTTCACATTAATTGCACATGTAGATGCACATGCTGTCAAGCAACAGTCAGTTGAGCATTCTGAATAACAGCAGGGAAGAGATCCTGTCATCAATCCCACTTTTCATTAGAATTCACTTTTTTGTTCCTTTGACAAGGAAACAGCGGTGATGAGCATGTTTCCCCCTGTGATGGCTGCTTTGTCCTTCAGTTTATTGGCCCAAATTTTCAATTTAGGCCAATAAGCTGGTAGCACTCTGTTCTGCTTTCTTTGGTTGGTCTGTTCGTCTATTTCCAATGTATAATCTTCAGCATCACAATGTTTAGATTTCCCCGATGAACACATTGTAGTGATTGTTATCTTGTTATGGTAGGATCTCAGGCTATTGCCATGAAATATTGTAGTCTTTTTATATCCACCGTCTCTCAATAAGTGAATAAACTGTAGAATTAAAGGGAGCACATTCAAAATAAAAAACAGAATTTATTGATATGTTCCACAGTATTTAGGTGAGTGCTTTGCTAGTACAATATTCTTTTTCAGAACTAGAAACACTAAATTCTACTGAAACTACATAGTAGCAGTTTACCATTCCTTAATGTCATAGAGAACAGCAAGAAAGAGAATTAAAGAAACAAACGTTAAAGTTCAGAGACTGTAATAGCACCAAGAAGAAAAACAACATTTATTCTGATGAGCAATAGCCACTGGGCAAAATCTACTTAGCCTTTCATTATCATCAAACAACCATTTTTGAATTGCAGAAATGTAGAAAGGTCTCCCTTCTATAACCTGCTGGAAATGTATTGTCCTAGGCAACAGTTATTCTATAAGTCCTGAAGGGAGGATTGCTATGCCCTTTCAATTTTGCTATTTTTTCATCAGAGAGTTTTAAAGTATGTATATTTTTTCTCAACAGATATAGATATGTTTGTATAAACCTATAATAATGTTTGAAATCCAAAATCACAGTAAACAGATTTAGCCATTTAAAAATATTTTGGGCAGAGTAAATTATCCACGTGGTACTTCAAAATGGAGTGCAAACCCTTTAATTAAATAAGCAATGTATACAAATGATATCATTCACATACCCATCCATGGAAAGTAATAAGCTAGAGACCAGCAAAGATAATAAGTAGTGGTTATAATGTAAATAGCAGACTCTTGGAGGACCATATATCTAGAGATTCTGTTTATGTATTTATTTTATTTGTCACAACAAGTGAATGGGCCCCTAAAGCCAACATAGGCACACAGCCAAAGAAAAGGTGCTCAGGGGGAAAAAAAAAAACTTCTGTTCCTTTTTCTTTTCTTTAATTATTAGCATTTCCCTCTGTGGTCCTGTAGTGAATAATAATCTCATTACATAAGAGAAAAAAATGATGGATAACATTTTTAAACTTTTAAAATATTTTAACATTTTAACACTTTTAAAATATGTTTAATATGTTTAAGAGATAATTACTGGTCTCCTGTACCATTAGTAAAAGATCTCTTTTTTTAAAACAAAGCCCACTCCTGTACGGTTATTTCTATGAACCCACAATTAGAGGTAAATGGAATCCTATAGAAGTCACGCTTATAAGGGTCCACCTGTAGTGATCATTGGTCAATGAACAGAGGCACACATGGATGAGAAGAAATAAATTACCTTTAATTATGGGACAGTAGGACACCTCTGCAAACCCTTTCTAACTAAGTGCTCCCTAACTGAGGCACCAGTCCCAATTTCCAATTCTTCTAAATTAGGAAGAATCTTTAAGTTAAAACTTTCATCACATCACTGCTCATACCATAAATTTTGCATCATTAGGGCAATGTCAACCTATATTACTTTTCATAGAAATATTAGAGCTGTTACACATACATTATATACCTCATGTTCTACAACTTTTACCTTACCATGAATTCTGCTGTTCCTCTTTGTGGCCAACATGAATAACTCCTGATTCTAACTGGTCCTTCCCTTTTGAGTTTCCAGATGAGGTGGGTTTTTTGTTTTGTTTTGTTTTGTTTTATTGCTTCTTCTTTGTTTTAAGAGAACTGTCCTTAAGCACTCATGCTCATTTCATCGACAGTAGAGTAACTGGGCAGAGAGGGTGAATAGGGAAGCAACAGGGGCATCGACCCAAGGTGCCAACTTAGCATACTGAAATGGTGCCCTCTTCTCCCTTGGAGTTTTTATCAAGAGCAGCCCTGCAGCACCCAAACACGGGAGCTAAGTCTGGGGACACAGAAGGAGCAGCATAGGCCTGGGGCAGGTAAGAACCTCACCCTCCTCCTCCTCTTCAGCGCTTGGCACTGCAGGAAGTTTTGCCCAGGATACCAAACTTAACAGTTACACCTCTTTTCTTACATCAGATTCTCAGCACTTTCAGTCAGTTTTTACTTTGCAAAAGGCATAATCAATTCAATACATGCTTTAGAGAAGCAAGTGAGAAACTGATAACAGACTTCATAGTTTCCATAGACACACTATCCATTCACTCATTTTTCCTTTTTTTAATGTCATAATAAATATGTCTATATGTAAAGTTACAAAAACTTAACACCTGCATTTTATAAATAACAACATAAGATGCAATGGAAAAAATAACCTATTTTTATTCTAGTTTTCCTCACATTTCTCTTCTATTATCCATATGATCTCACCTGTGCTGAGAGATCCCTTCTGTAATTAAGAGCACAATTTCTCTCCTAACATGAAGGACTTCTCTACTTAGGGCTGTTTGTGCAAAGTTAAGTAATGGGTGTACTGTATAGTTACAGCAGGGTGTCCACTTGAAATTCCTATCCTAGTTGCTTAGTGTAGACAAATTCTTTTAGTAAGACCTGAGCAAGTCCACATCTTCACTGGTTCTGTAACTATGACTGAAGTCACACATCTTGGGTTATATTACTCTTCATTCTGATACAGATAACTTTAAACTGGTAGTGTTATTTGTATTGGAAACTTTTCAGATCCTGTAACTGAAATGCAAAGTTTGGGCAGCTTTGAACCCTGTGACCTTTACCAATTGGCTTTAGAAATACAGAGAAATAGTTATCTACCAGAGTGTTCCTGCTGATTCATGACTGAGACATTTGATACCTTTTCTGGGTGGAAATGGTGCAGTATTATATAAGGTGGTATTCTGAGGTTTGCAAGACTAAAACTAAGAAGCTGAATTAGTACAAGAGATCTAAACAATAGGCTCAAATGTTTTCAAGGTATTTATATAGCACTTGTGAGAACATGTGCATTTTATACCCCAGGGAATTATGCACACAAAATTCAAAAGTATGCACGCAAAAATTCAAAATTATGTGCTGAATTCTGGGAGCTGCACATGGCAGCACAGAACCAGCCTGGCCTGGCTTGCTGGTGCATGCCATAGAACCAGACTGGTCTGGCTCTGTGCTAGCATATGGGGCTTGTGGCACTGGATCCACATGGAGCTATGTCCTATCAGGCCAGGCCAGGCGGGCCCCTTGCTTCCACATGGGACTTCCAAGTACTCCAGTGGGAAGCTTCATGTGGAGGCATGGAGCCCACCCAGCCCAATGAACTGCCTGACTCGGGTTCCACCCCTGCATATTTATGGTGTTAATCTAGAATTCCCTCAGCATTATGCAGCTTCAGCTCCTGTCTCTTATTTGGGAGATGCAAGACAGTAGGGCAGAGGTGAAGGGCTACAATGGGCTGCTTCTGTTGTCTTTTCATAACTCTTCCGTCAAGGTATTCCCTACCTGATCACTTGTGCCCCTATATCAGCTTCTATACATAAAGTAATAATATACAGGTAGTAAAAATGAAAAAAGAATCAGTTCCAAGGCCAGCAGATTTCTATGAAACGTGGGAAAATAGCATAGTTTAATTTCTTAAAAAGGGGCCAGTTTCAAGTAATATCATATTAATCATATAACAAAATTCACATTTGAATTCCTTTTCCTCCCCTTGTTATATCACCTGCCTTTAGAAGGAACTGGACAAGTGGATAGATACTGTGGATATTGTTTTTTTGTAAATTAAACAGAGCTGTCCCTAACAGAGACAGAAAGGGCCACATTCTATTTCAGCTATTAGGTACGTAAAAGGACCTGAATATCTTAGTGTGATCTTACTAAACCTTCCTCAAGTTTCTGAAAATCTGTTAATAGAAAAAGTGTGTGTGTTGGGGGGAAAGGGGGTCTTCCTACTCCTCCCTGCTCTTCTATGACTGGGGGTTGGGGGGAGCATCTACATGAGACATTTACTGCACAGTAGACTAATTATCTGCTCAGTAAACAACATGTGTCTACACATGTGCCTCTATTAAGCTACAGTAAAATCATTTACTCCACAGCAGGATAGTACTGGTAAATATTTACAAGCACTATCCTGCTGTGGAATAAAAAATTCTGCAGCAGCGCATGTGTAGACGCTGCCTTGGCTGGGTGGGACTCAAGGGTGCTTCAGTGTAGGGCAGGGGTGGGCAATTATTTTGGGCAGAGGGCCGCTTACTGAGTTTTGGCAAGCTATCGAGGGCCGCATGATAGGCAGCCAGGGGCAGATAAATATTAATTTTCTAAATTTTTTAGGAGCCCTATGGGCCCAATAGAATGGCCTGGCAGGCTGCATCCAGCCCCTGGGCTGCATTTTGCCTACCTGTGGTGTAGGGGCTGCCTGCCAGCTAGCCTCACACTGAAACACCCTCATGCCCCAGTCATCCCCCTGAACTGGGTCAAAGCAGCCCTGGGCTGGCAGGCTGACCTTCCAGGCCCCCTGCCAACTGGGGCTGCTTCAACCTGGCTCCTGTAAACATGTGCCTGAGAGCAATAAACTCAGGTGTGATAAGCACTGGTGTTTACTGCATCGCACTAATATGCACATTCAAATGTACCCAGGGTAAAGTTACACATTATTCTTGGACCTACTAAATCTGTGTTAAGCTGTGTTAATGTTAGAGCATGCTGTGAGTAGCCACACATTAAGGGTTAATTGATTGCATGGCTCTGACTTGACACTAGAAGGCTGGTGAGCAGCAGCATGGCTAGGAGCCAAGACACACCTAGACTATATCCTGGCTCTGGGTTAGAGGGCAAGTAGTAAGGGGAGTTGGGAGTCTAAGCTTTCTAAACCTAAGCCAGGAGTGCTGCAGATAGCTAGAGGTCAGTAACTGGGGGGAAGGGCTGGCAGGATCAGGGGAGCTGGGAAGGGGGTTGGCAGGTCTAAGGTGGGCTGGTGGTTCTGGGGGCAGGTCTGTGGAGGTCTGTCTAATCTGGGAGAGGTAGTCTGGGTTAAACATGGCCCAATCAGAGTCAGGATGGGTAAGAACAGCACACCCCGCAGGGCTGTGGTGAGTATCTGGGCTTTCCCATAGCCAAGGCCTTGCTGTGAATGTGTGCAAGTGTGAGGTGAACTAACTAATAGGGGGGAAGGCGGGGGGGCATTTTTAGAGTGACCTAACTCTTGCAAACATCTGCACACCAGGCCAGTTAAATTTATCTAACCTTGGTTAGGTTGATCTAAATGTAACGCTTGTGCATACCCTGTCTCATGGGTAGGACAGTATGTTAAAAAATCAGATGCTCTAATAGATTTTCAGGAATTCGAGCAAGGTTGAATACCCTTAGATATCAGGGCCTAAATCCACTTACATGCCTGACAGGTGGAACAGAATCTGGCCCATGGGTTCACAGGAAAGGATCACTACATCCTATATCTATTTCACTTAAAATGCCAAATTCCTCACCATCTCCAAAAGCAGAAGGCAAGATAATTGCTTCTCCTATGGGACTGTGGACATAGTGTTTTGTTCTGGGTATAGGAAAGATTTGGGATTGAAAATATTCCATTAGCTTGGACAATTAATATAAGGCTTCAAATACGCATCTAAACCATGCACCATTACTACTACGCAATTAACTCTGCTGTTGCTATTTGAAATTCAACAAAAACAAATAGAAGGCACTACACACAGGAAAGAAAGCCAAATGAACAAATACGGAATAGGGAATAACTGACTTTGCATTAGCAATGAGTAGAGGATCTGAGGTTTTTGACAGAATATAAACATAGCTAGAGTTAGTGTGTAATACTGCAGCAAAAACTGCAGGCTCATTTTGGCTTGCATTAAAAGAAGTTTTATATGCAATGAACTGAAGGTGACAGTACCTCATCTGGAAACTGGTGTCTAGGTTTAGCCACTGCATTTTTAAGAAGGTTGTTCAGAAACTGGAGAAGATGCAGAAGTAAACAATAAACACGAGGAAGTACTTGAAATGCAAGTTGCATGAGGAAAGGTGGAAGAAACTAGCCATATTTAGTTTGGAGGAAAACATATATTCAGAAAACAACATCTTTATTTGTCTATAGAGTCACTCAGAGCTTAAATTGTGCTACTGCTTTCAAATTATTTTTAATGAGAGAGTAGAAATAATAATTCTTATAAAGACAGAAAAGAGAATAATCAAACACAAATCCCTTCTCCCTTGCCCCATCAAAAAGAGAAGATCTTCATTCCTTTTGTACATGTGTCACTCAGGGCCTTATGGTCCAAATGGCAAAGACAAAGCCATATGGAGCCTTATAAAAAGATACACAACAGTTGATATTAAAAGATACAAATTATGTTTATGCCATGGCAACAGTGTTAGATCAGTTTGGAAAATATTTCATGCACTGTAAGACAATGATGAATCTCTTCTTATGTGAGTGTTTCAGGCAGTGGTAGGGAGCTATCTGTACAAATCCCTTTATGGAAGCAGAATATGTATACTGCATTCATACAGCATTTTCTTATAAGTAAAAGACTTCTGTTGTGCAGTATGTGAGGTTATACAGTACAATGTCATTTATTTTTACCATCAATATATCTCACAAGCCACAGGAGTTAAAACAATGGAAGAACAATGTGAGAATAGGAAACAGAACAAACAAAAGGAGGCAGGGTAAGAAATGGGGGGGGAGGGAGGAGCAATGCTGACAGTGTACTGTAAAAGGAATAATGAGAGACTGTAGGAGTAAAAAAACACCCCGCCCCTAGGATTACCAGACCCCCCCCCCAAAAAAAAACAAAAACAAACAAACAAAAGAAAAGTAAATTAAGTACTTATGCTTGGGGAGATAAACTAAAGGATGGCTAAAGCTTTCCCTATGAATACATTATTCCATAACTCTTAACTTTAGCATTTCTTGCATCTTCTTTGTAAGTAAAAGACAGATATGACCACTGTAAAAGAATACTGTACTAGGTAGGTTGTTAGTTTTATTCATCATAGCAATTCTTGTGATAGAATGTGGAAACTTGATCATACTTGAAGTATTCAGGTGCTCATTGGTTGGAGGCCATGGAGAAAAATATTTCACATAGCTGATGAAATAAAAACAGTTCAAATGGGGAAGAATGAAAAAGCTACAGATTTGGACTGTCAGAGGTAGCTTGTCCTGGCTATGAAAGTTTTTGTACAGGAGTTTTACGGAGACTATGATAGGACACATGACAGTGGAAGTCTTTTATAACCAGAATATGGTGATCATGTTTGTGCAAGAAGGCATGCCTCAGCATTCTGCAGATAATGGCTTTTACTGTTCACTGGTTTTGCCTACATAGTGGTTTTCACATTCATAAATCTGGGGCTCAAGAACGCACATCCATTTTTCAAATATGCCTGAGTTTTTTGAGCTACTTGGAACTTGTTCCAGCTCTAGCTTTACAGTCATAATAAATGTACCCATTTGTACTTCTCTGTGCATTTTTCTACTAACGATGAATGTAACTGCTATTTAAGAAAGGATATATTTCACCTCAGCTTTCATCTGAAGTTCAGCTGGAAAGCTATTTCTTTAGTACTTTATGTTGAATATCAATCTTTCCCTTACAGGAGGCAACAAGCAATAATAGAAACAGTCAAGTTTTAAGGAATACACGGCATAGGTAAACAAGTCTTGTGTCAGATTTGTTTTTAAGACAATGAAAGGAGTCATTTGTAGCATACTGTTAATTCTTATATATACTTTAAAAATCATTTTAAAATGGTTATTTAATTTTAATTTTAATTTTAGTTGGTCTAAATTTCAGAAACTGAGATATTTATTAGACATTTATATGGAATAAATGGAAAAAGAAACCATTAATTACAGCTTTTGCAACTGTGATAAATACTCTTCATACATGAATATGCCTACAGGGTACAGCTTCCCACCTATACTAAACATGAAATAAAGGGCTGAAAATATAAGTTTTAGTTCTCATGTTTTGCAGGCTTGAGTTGCATGAGCTCCCAAAATGCGCTCTGGCAAACACTGCATAGACCGCCAGATACTGTGCTAGATTTTATGCTAGATGAAGGCTCAAACTCTCATAAATATTAATTGGGGATTAACAAACAGTGGGAGACCACTGCATATCAATCTGTATGAGAGAAATTTTGTAGTAAACATACTACTTCCTACTTATAAATCATCTGGGAAAACTGAAGGTGCTCTGATGTATCAGTTGTTTTACCGGTGGTTTAGTTATAAAACAGGCTTAGAGCACATAAACTACAGGCATCATTTCATAGCACACTTATGAGTAGTTATATTAAAAAAAAAGAACCCAAAAACTCTCTTGTACATTTAAGTGTATTTATATCAGATAGTGAACAGCTATGTAAGGGAATTCCACTATCCAGAAAGTATATGGTGGCAGCAAATTCTTAAGTTTCCTTTGGCTCATGTGGCCTGCACCAGTTTCTTCCATTAAGGGATTTCCCAGTCATCTTTATCTGGTATTCAAACCCCCCAACCAGATGACCCATTGCCTAATTTTCGCTGCTCAATTTCAAATTGAAAACCACACTTACTCGGGCAGTAGCTCTCTCTTTGTCCAAAAGTCCTTTTAAAAGGAGAGCCAACGTTTAATGACACTCCATTGCTAACTCTTTACTATCACTTGAAATTCTAGACCTAAAGAGCAGAAAAATAGACCACAGGAATGTGGCTATCCTTACAATCAAAGAGATACTTGTAGTTTCACATAACATTATGAAGAGAGTTCACAATTGTTCATAGATGGTTGCACCAGGTCATTACACCATCACGTGGAAAGATTACTTATTTGCTCCTGATCTGTGATACATATTCAAATAAGCCACCTTGTGGGGAAGGGCTCCATTTTCTATTGTCAATCTACCAAGATACCTAAGGCTATTTCAGATAATCTACAATTTACTGATGATTAACATAAGAATACTTTATAGCTCTGGTACGTTTTTCTTAAGATAAAAATATATTTATAGTCATCATTATTCTTATTGAATTTTATTATATAATTTATTTTATGAATGCATATTGAAGTGTAATTATATATTTACATTAACATAAGATATATTACATTTTATTCCTCAAAAGAGATATCATATAAGACTTTAGGCCTCTTTGATCACATTTTATAATGTAGCATTATAAAAATAATCCAAAAACTCTCAGTGAAATTCAGTGCCCTAGGAAAATAAATTGTTTAGACTAGAGGGGACATTTAATTTGAGATGCATGTGCAGTTGTATGAAAGGTCATTCAGAAAAGTTAATTAAAATCCACAATGAAATTCACAGTGTACAGAAATGATAAAACATATAAAGCAGAAATGGTATGAGACAAATTCATTCTTTTAAAATCATGTATTTTCATTCAGGAAAGGTCTTCAGTCTCTAACTGAAGACCCCAATAGAAGGAAAAGTCACCATTTCTATTGTCAGTAAAACCTCCTCCTCCTTAAAAATTGGTGCTTTAATACTAATAGCAATTTGTCTGGCTTCAGCTTCTAGCCCTTGGTTCTTGTTATGCCTACCTCAGCTAGATTAAAAAGTGTCCAGTATTTTTTCCCCAAGAAGATACTTATACACTGTAATCAAATCACCTCTCAGCCTTCTTTCTGATAAGCTAATCACTGCTAAGTATTTTAAGTCTCTCACTGCAAGGCATTTTCTCTAGCTTTCAAAGCATTATGTGGCTCTACTGATTCCTCTAAAAAAAAAAAATCAGTTTGTTTTTTTTAAATGGCAGATCAAGAGCTGCATGAAAATTCTGATATCAATCCCACCAAGACCATATATAGAAGTAAAACCATGGCTTTATTCCTATGCACACACCCACCCTTATCCATCCAAGCAACACATAAGCCCATTTTGCCATAGGGCAGCCTTGGAACCTCACATTACAAGGTCCATTATGACCCCGAAATCCTATTGGAGGTCACTGTTGTACAGGATACGTTCCCCTACTTGCCAGACTAAATTTACATAGGTTTTAAAAGCTTGGATTCTATAGCATAGCGAAACAAAGATTGAAACTGGAATATGATTATTTTTTTATAAATATATTTGCATAGTGAACATTAGAGAGAGAAATATGCTAGTTAAATTCAAGAACAATATGTGTACAAGATCAAATGGCCATCAACTGGTTATGAACAAATCTAGACTGGAAATCAATAGATTACTAACTGTTGAAGAAATGAAGCTTTGGGATGTTCTGAACACGTACCAAAGGAGAAAAAAACCCTGAATTGCTTCAAGATGGAACTCAATAAGTTTATGGAGGGGTGTTTTGGTATATTTATCAATGCATATGATATGTGAATTCAGGAATTGGCTGTGCCCATGTTAGGGTTAAAGTTAACTCTGTTAACATATGGGAGGTGTCCACTGTCTAGTAATTCCATGCTTCAGGCTGCCTGCTGACTGCCCATATTGCTAAGATTGTCTTTTTCCTTATGAATGTTTTATTGGATTGTATGTGTATGCTTTCCTTCTTCCTTCAAAATATTAGACATTGCTGCGGCTGAAGGTGGGACTTTTAATTCAGATGTCATAGTGTTCTTGCTGGTACACAGGGTGAAATTATATATTACATTTAGACCATGCTAAGGGCACTTAAAACATAAGCGCCTGCACATTAAAGCTCATTAACTCATGCTAAGTGCCCTCTGAGCATCTCAAAACTGTGCCACTTCAGGAAATGGTTAACTTTGGAACATGTTACACAGCTTGTGCTATGCAGGGGTAACTTCAGTCTGCTCCACGAAGATAAAACAAGCAATTTGCAGCCTTCCACACCCCTCTTCGCCAGCCCTTCAGTGGCAAGTCAGAGCTGTGCAAACGAGAAACGCAACTGCTAACAGCATATTCAAACTTTAATATGGTCTAAGTATTACATGTAACTTAACCCTCAGAAACCTTGCAAATATCTGGCTAAAGCATCTGACTCTTGCTTAGGTTTAAATCAGTCACTAAATTTAGGGTCAGGAAGGCATATGGAGGCTTTTTCCTTCCTCTATAGTGGAAGGCATTGTGCCTTTCTGGGATCCTCAAAGCATATACTAATCAAATAACTCACTACCATTGGAGAAGTAGTGACCTTGTTTTCCCTGCTTTCTAACCATGGGTTTCAGTAGCTTTTTTCCTCCAGTTTTGTTTTCATAATATGCTTTTTGTGTGATGTGTGAAGAGTTGGGGTGGACAATGTTTGAGTAAGTGGTTGCCTGCAAACTCAGGGGCCTGGACTTCTTGGCCTTGCACACCCCTTTCTAGTCCCATGTTTCTCAATAGAACTTGTATTCCTTTCTTCAAGCATTGTATGAAGCTATATTCAAGGTTATTTTTCAACAGGCCCTACTTAACAATGAACCAGAATGCTTTGTATGAACACTATTATTTCATTATTTCATACTGTCATTGTATCATACTTTGCCAATCTTTGTCACAACTGTTATCAGCAGTGATTTTATATTTACACCTAGATCATTTTTGAGCTTGGTGTATGGCCCTGGATTTACTACAAGTCCCTGAAACATCCTAGTTCTATGACAGTATCTGTTGACTACTATTCATTTGAGAATCTGAAAGCTGGTTCTAAGTTGAGTGAAAATGGTTTATTGATACTCAGAATATTGTGCAATATTAAAATGTCTCACATGTATATCTTACATCTATTCGATTGCTTGTATTTACAAAGCTTGTTATCTGATTAAAGAATGAAATGACATTTCTGTGATAAACCTATTTTTCATCAGTTCACATTGACTATACAGATCATGTTTCTGTCCTTTAATTCTCACCGATTGTTTCTCATATTAGTTTTTAAATTATTTTATAAGAATTGATGTCATACTAACTAACCTATTGTTACTTGGGCATCCTGGTTGCCACTTTTCAGTATTGGCACATCAGCCTTCTTCCAGACTTCTGGAATGTCCTTGGCATTCCAAGATGTAATAAAACATTAAATCCTCTGCGAGTATTTGTAGATTCTTGGGTGCAAGTTATCTGGGCCTCTTGATTTAGAAATATTTATTCCTAGTGTATGATGTTTCACATCCTTCTCAGTGTCTAATGAACTGACAGGGCTTGATTAACCACTCAGATGTTTCAAATACTGAGTCTGATTTGAATACCCAAGGGTCTGAATACATACCTCACAGAGACATAAAAGGCAGATTGCTCACCTGGTCTGTTCAACCACCCCAGGCTCTTCTCTCATCACTCTCATGGAGATAAACAGACTACATTCAGCTCATCAAGTCCCTTTATTTCCAAGCACAGGATTGGTAACTACTCCTTCTGAATTTCCTTTTTGTTATGCCTGTTCACCCATATTGTTGGGTTGATGGCTCAGTTCAATGTTATTGTAACTTAATTAATAGCCCTTAAAAATTGGGACTTTTTCACTAGTTCATTAAAAGGGTAATGATGTCAGTAATTTTGATAAACTTCTAATAAGTTACTTATTGTGCATCTTTGAGTCCTTTTCCTTCCCCCAAGAACTTGATGAAAACCTGCCAACTTCTTGTTTTGCATGGCAACTGTTTTCTAAGAACCTGTCTAAATTCATTTTCATATTTAAAAACACCATTTTGCTCAAATGTTGTATAAATAGTCCATTTTAAATTTCATTTTTTTATTGTTTTCCTTACTACCCATTTATTATCTTTGTTAACATTTGAGAGATTGTGGTATGGTCTTTGTAGAGGACCTGTGCTTCCATCTTTATGGCTCTCAGCAAGTGACTCAGTCTCTTTGTGCTTCAGTTTCAATAGTGTTTGCAAAGTGCTTTGAGATCTTTGTATGAAAATTGCTATATGTGTAAGAAGTATTCTTCTTCTTCTTGAAAAGCTATCTCTGTTCTGTCTGTGTACTTATTTCCAAAACATTACCTGCTGGGCTGAAATTTGTCATGTTAGTCTAGGCCTGAAGGTGATTTTTTTAAAATGTTTTCTTAAGAAAAAATCTCCTCATTCATTTTAGAGTAACAAGAGAGTAGATAAATATTTTCCTGCTTTAAAAAATGTGTGTTTTTTTTTCATCTTATGAACAACTAGACTTAAAGCTTTGGTTAAACAGGACTGAATGAATAGCTTAGGCATTGAAAAAAGAGTTTTGAAATAACAAAGCTAAAGACATTTTCAAATGAGAAAGAAGTAGCAATTTCAGTAGAAAAATCTATTTAACTCTTACCTACATACTTTAAAAATAGGATTCAGTGTAAATGTGTGGCCTAAGTCTTTGAGAATGTAGCTGATCAAAAGAATTTATAAGATCAGCTGTTGCAACAGAAGGAAATAATAAATTAAGTATCTCTTTAGAGTTGAATTTTATAAGAACAACAAACTTAGCACCAGAATATGAGGGTCCTGCAACTTGGAAGTTCCCAACCCTATTAGTTTCCAACCAAGAACCTGTAAACAAAGTTTAGAAATCTTATCCAATCCCTGAGAACAGAACCATGCTAGGTATAGCATCCTTTTCCTTTCTCTCTTTTAGGGGGGAGAAGCACTAGACCATTTTCCTCATGGGCTACAGCAGGAACAATCAAAATGTTACAGCAAGGGAGGGGAGCTGGAATGACCCAGCTTGGGTCAGATGAGCAAGGATTTATGACCCATTGTTGCTGCTTCTGAGTTCAGCACAACACAGGGAGAGCCACCCGCTGCCAGATGTTTCCTCAACCAAGGCTCCATGGGTCAGATGCAACCTGCAGGCCATAGTTTGCCATCTCCTGCACTATAGCATGATGTGGAATGGAGATGGTTAGGGTTCAAAACTAGAACTCTGGTGCAAGGAGCTGGTTTTGAATGCCCATTAAACTGACTTTTTTTGCAAGCTCAGACTGACTAGCTCTGACTGGCCTGCTAGAGGAAATGGTAGAAGCCAAAGCAGATGGTTGCTTTGTTAAGAGTCCGTTGACCCTGTAAACAGTTCCTACTGATTACTCTTGTACTGAGGATATGAATAGCATTTAAGGGCTAGAGTTCCCTACAGTTCAGGACATACTTTGGAGTTACTGATCTGTAGGCAAATCTCAGGAAATAAATGCATCCTTTTATAATCAAAGGTTCTGGTTAACCAAAGATAAGATAATCAAAATTTGATTGTGTAATTCAAGAAACATACAGCTCTCACTGAGGACCGCAGGAGCTAAGATTAACAACTTATATTTTTCTCTTTTAAAATCAATGGCAATTAAATGCAAAAACCTTGCATTAATTGACCATTAAATTCGCTCAATCAAGCACTCAGAAGCTGGGTGGATTGATTTAAATCACCGATTTTAATCAGCTAGCAGGAAATCTTTATTTAAGTAATTGATATTAATCTTGTTTTGCATTTGTACGTTATATTCTCTTACAGGGAAGTTCATTCAAATTGGTTGGTATAAACATTAAAACATGTTGCTTTGCAACCAATTATGGCCTTTGTACTAAATTTGCAACTTTGTTTTGGTAATCAGGATAGTACATTATATGTATGCAGATCTTTTTAAGCAATTACACAACTTACCATATATTTATTCAGGTTCTTAATTTTTATTATGTTAGAAAAAAGATGGATGATGCATTTCTTATTTACTAGATGATCATTTTCCTTGTGAGTTGTGTCAAGCTGTGTTTGGATGGAAATTATAATTCAATTAAAATGTACAACAGCAACATTTTAAAATATTTTTTATTGGTTCAATAAAGGTACTATTAATGTGCTAGATGCATTTAAAATGCTCATCAAAACATGTTTTGCTTGTAAAATTAATTGATTTAGAAAGCAAGGAAAATATAAAATGTACTTATTAAATTGATGGATTATTTCTGGCCGTGGGGACCCAGATTGTCAAAGGCGTTTAGGCTCCTAAATATACAGGTAGAATTTTCCAATGTATCTAACTTGTTGAGATGTTTTTGAAAATCCTATGAGGCAGCTATTTATGTTTTCAGGTACCTAGACAATCTGACTCCCTGTCTTTAAGTGTTTCGGAGGAGCAGACCAGATTTTTTCCACCTATATCCTTATTGATGCTACAGAAGAGAAAAAGAAGATTTTTTAGTTCCCAATAAGATTTTTGGCTTTGAGTCAAGTGGTCCAAATGAAAAAAGATTATGTATATATGCTTTTTGCACCTGCTATCTAAACTAAAGTTAAAACTTTCCATTCCAACAGAGAAAACTTACATTTGGAAAAAAATCAGCATTCATTCTTTTATTAAAAAAAAATTATATATTTGAAGGTTTGTTCATGTAGGATATTGAAGGTAAGATAGTGAAGCAGTTTCAAGAGGAGGGCTGGAGAGGCACTGGTATAATACCTAACTTGTAGCCTGGTGATTAGATAGGGGGACGATATGGGATAATGGGAAATCTGGGACGCTTGATTTATGGAAGTGCATAAAAAGGTTATTTAAATTTTTAACAAATGAGGTCTTTGTAGTTGGAAAGCAAAAAACTCAACCCTTTTATGATACTCACTTCAGCTGAATTAAAATGGGAAGAATTGATGTGATTATCTGAATAGCAGTGAGCACTGGATTAATTGGATGTTCTTAAAAAAATATGCAAACTAAATGAAGTGAATATGTGGGATGTTCTACATATTGATATTCAAGTCTTTTATCCATTCTGGGTTTAGTAAAAGTTATCTGATTTTGTAATTGAATATACACCATCTCAGTATATTTTGAGACAGCCAGATTAATGTTTATCTTTTTCCCTAGGTGAAAAATAAAATATATTCTCCAATTTACTAGATACAGTACATGGTTTTACTTTTTTTTTTTTTAAAACACATTCTGATTTATAATTGCCAGAAGGTCAATAAAACATATGAACAGTTTTGGAAACATCTGAAGCCCAGATATTCAGGAACATGTTGCTATATATTTTAACTCATCCACTTTGTCTGTATAGATTTTGTATATTTGTATGTAATGCATACAATTAAGCTATGAACTTTCTTTGATATTTGTACTTTTTCCTTTTAGGTTCGGATTTATTCTTCATAAAGATGAGACTGTACTCCAGAAAATTGATCTTGAAACTATGTCATATATCAAGACAATTAGTTTAAAGGATTATAATTGCATTCCTCAGTCTCTGGCTTATACACATCTTGGAGGATATTATTTTATCTGCTGCAAGCCTGATACCACTGGGGCTATTCTACCACAGCTTATAGTGGATAGTGTTACTGACAGTGTGATTGGATATAATGGTGATGTGACAGGCACCCCATATATCTCTCCAGATGGGCACTACCTTGTCAGCATTGATGATGTAAAAGGTCTCATGAAGGTCCAGTCCATTACAATTAGAGGAGAAATCCAGGATGCATTTGACATTCACACTAACTTGCACATATCTGATGTGGCTTTTCAGCCATCGTTTACTGAAGCCCATCAGTACAATGTCTATTGTAGCTCCAGCTTGCAAACGGATGTGTTGTTTGTAGAGCTCTCCTCTGGCAAAGTTAAGATGGTGAAGAGCCTTAAGGAGCCTATTGGGGCAGAAGAATGGCCTTGGAACAGTAAGAACCGGCTTATCAAGGACAGCGGTCTCTTTGGCCAATACCTTATGACACCTTCCAAGAAATCCCTCTTTATCCTGGATGGACGGCTCAACAAGTTAAATTGTGAAATCACTGAAGTTGAGAGAGGCAACACAGTAATTTGGGTTGGAGAAGCATAAGGAACCATGCTAGATAATAATGGAACAAAATAGTTTTACAGTACATTGCACTTAACACCATTCTTTAAATTTCCAGTTTTCCTTTGAAATGATTAGACCCTTCTATATTTGTCATTGTTTTGGCTAAGATACAAGTTGGTATACACTTTAACATAAAAGATACTAAAGATACTAAAAGTGGAATTTCTCAGCAAAAATATCTACTACTAATGACCAGCTAAGATTGCATTAATTGATTGGATTCAGTATAGAAAATTATGCTTAATATCTTAATAGGCCAATTCTTAAAATCTCATTATAAAAAAAAAAAATAGAATAGAATAGTTTAAAGAAGTAAAAAAAAAATCAAATCTTCAGGGAATATCAAATGTCTCGGTATGATCCATTGCACATTAAAAAAAAATCACTCTAATTTTGATTTGGTTTGCTTTGAATATGAAATAAGAGGTGTTGTGCAACTTTAGACTTCTTAAACTGAAATGTTCTGTCCTGTCCTGTCCACTGTTTAATCTTTTTGTGCCTTGAAGGGAATGTCTCACAAGGAAGTGGAAGAGTAAAAATTGTATACTTTATTCCCATTGTGGCTACAGGATTGCTTGTCACAGAAAAGAAGCATTTAGTATCTCACGTTTTAGTCTCAATCAGGTTGTGGAACATATTAAGGAAAAAAGGGAAAATTATATTTGCAATGTCTTCTGTATTGCTTTTTGATCACTACAGTTTGAGAAGTTTATTTTTATTGTGAGTTTTAGTTCAGATGCTGTCACTTGCTTGCAGAAGTTTTATCTTTTTTTTTTTTTCTTTGCAGCAATAGGTGTTAGGCTTTTTCAGATTTCATAGGGTTGCATCAAGAGGGAGTTTCAGTTCTACTAAAGAGAAACATCATGTGATCTGCTTAAAATAAAATACATTTTTGTCAAACATGAAGCTTCACTGGCAAGAAAACTTATTTGAAAAAAAAAATGAACAGGTATTCGTTTTAAAGAACTAGCTATAGAACGCAGAGAACTGGATTTAAGATTACAACCTGGGGATAGAATTTTTGCTTATGAGTTATGGCATTTACCTATACTTCCTGAATCTTTTTGAGTAGCTCAATAAGTTGTTCATTCTACTCGCCCAATTGGATTACACTTGTAAAACAAACTCTCCTTCTGTATTATTTTTTAATTTTTTAAAAACCTCTTTCTCTAATTGTGGACATTGCTTACACATCTAAATGGGATAAGAATTTAGAACAATAACAGATAGTAAAATCGGAAAAAAAAATACAGGGATGTGACTAATTGAAGCCAGCAGAAAAAAAAACTATCCAGACTTGTGGTAATGTCAGAAATATTTGGAGATAATTTTATTTTGCTAAACAATGCTATGGGCTCTCAAACTGACCTCCATTTACTAAGGCAATCAGAAAAAAAAAATCTTTTTTAAATACAATTTTACTTCAGTTTAGATTGTGTAAAATTGCTTAGAAACCTGAAATTTTCTAGCATTGTAATCTTGTGTGTATTTAGCATCCTGCGCTGTGTGATACAGTAGATCTCTCTTTAGCTTGAAAATAAATAACTTCCTGGCAGGTAGATTTAATTAAAATTAAAATCTGCATACATTTCTAGTTACTGGATCTGTTTTCCCTTCTAACAAGTTTTCTCATTGTAAACAAGAACCATGTAAGTTGTCTGTTACTCAGTTTTTACAGTAATTTGTCTCTTATGCTTTTTTTTCCTTCTGTAACCAACACCATGTGGATGTTCTGTATGTAGATAATGCTTGACAAAAGGAGAATAAACCCCGTACATTTTAAAAACTCTGGAGTTCAGTGAATGTTACAATACAGCCAAAACTTCATCTTCTTTTAATAACCCAAGGAGAATGTAATGTTGTTTTATCTGAAGGCAGGGGAGAGGAGGCTCATCTGTCTTGTACTGCAGATAGTGAATGATAAGGTGTGCAAAACTAGGATGCTCCACTTCTGCTACTTCATAGAAAATCTTATGTCATCCTGCCTTGGGACTTGGATGACCCTGGGATTCTTTCCACCCCTGTTTTCTATTATTCTTTTCATCTCTAAGATGTTGAGTTATTGTCACCAACAGAAAAGGGTGCATGTAAGAAACTGTGAGCATTATACATATGTGTGTACATACACACTGCTGCCTTTTGTGAGTATAAATACCACAGTTGGCAGCCTTATAACAGTGCCTTTTTAAGTATTAAAAAATTGATAGCTGATAGACCCTTAAGCTTTTTAATTAAAGGCTTTACATTTCATATGATATACTAGGCCAAATTCTCTCTTACACAGCTTGATTAACTGTAATGGAATCATGATCATTTACATCTGTAACTTATCACTTCAAACCACAGTCGTTGTTGATTTTAAAGTGTTTCCAGCTTTCTTTCATTTGGGATGGAGTTCTAACTCCATTGATGTTAATGATGAAACTCTCATTAACTTCATTGAGTCCAATATGTCACCTTGTGGATATCCAAGATAGTCATCAGTTTTGATCCACTCCTCAAACCATGCACACCTTATAATGTGCTAAGTTACTTTAGCAAGAGCCTTCTGCAAAATAGGTCCAACTTAGCCCCCAGTAAAACTCTTTTTATTTTCTTCCACAGCTAAACCTTTAGGCTGCTCCTGGCTGTAGATTGGAGAAAATGTATAGTTTCTTTTCACATAATCTTAATTGAGAAAGTAATGAAAAGCTACCTGGAAAACAAATGATGATATATATTTTGCTGAAAAGGTTTATATAATGCCCTTGAAAGCTCTGCTAGTCTACTGAAAGGGAAAAAAAATGCATCCAAATGATCTAATTTGAAAGACATGGAGGCAAGATGGAATCCTCCTTCCTGAAAATTGCTCTCAAAATGCTTCTCTTGCTATTTGTAGCACCTGAACTATTGAAAAAAATACTCTATTTTTGTGTTTCCAGAGACATGGCTGAGGCAGGGTTAACTTAGCAGTATCAGAGAAGTAAATTAACTCCATCAAAAGCAAGAAATGGTATTAACTTTCTTGTAAGTGTTCCTCCTCCCTTTTAAAAGGCCCAGGGCTGCCTTTCTGACAATTTATTTTATTTAGATACAGTAGAAACCAGATTTTTGCATGCAGAAATGATGCTCAACCTGCTTACAATATTTACAAAGTAAAGAACTGCTCTGAGGCTTATTGACCCTTTTTCATCAAAGGGTGCTGCTGCTTTGATGACCTGAAGCAGAGCCGCAGTTCTGCACAGCTGGTGGAGAAGTAGCACCCACTGCACTGAAATAAGAGACATGGTAAACAGCTATCAATGCCTTGGTCCCTCACAGCTGTTTGGTGCAGCTGTATAAACCACCAAGTAGTTTGAAAACCCTTTTCTTCTTGGAGAGTAAGGAAGTTTAACCCTGCAAAGAATCTAGGTTTCACTGTAAACAGTTGAAATATTATATACACATCTCGTATTGAGTACCTAAATCATAAGTAAAATGTGAAAGTGTTTTTAAGCTTTTCTTTTACAACAAGTAGAGATTCTACTCAGAAATCTGATGCTTGTACCTTCTAACACTTGCACATTGTCCAGAGTGCCACCATCTGCCTTTGGGTGCATTTTTTCAACAGGCTTCTCAGTTTCATATAAGTGTCAATTTACATGTGATCACCAATTAAGCCTCCCACATAAATAGGTAAATTCAGCTCAGAAAAATGTACTTTAATGCCGCTAATTATATCTGCTGCAAACAAATTATTTTTAAAATGTGGACATATGGTACAAGAGAGTTCATGAGTCGAAAAAAACCCCCACCTTTACAAATGTCTGGTAAATGTTCCTTCCTACACAAAATACAAGTATGCTTGTCATTTACAAACAGTTATACATCCCTTCAAAAATGTTTAATGCTGGTTGTAATTTTAAAAAGAATATGTGCAAGTTTATAATTAGTTCGGATGGTGTACAATAATGCTATCTCAGCTGTGATCTTGCCTGCTAAAAAAAATAGTAAAAGCTAAGAAGCATCATACAAGTGCTTAGCTGAGAGACCTCCACAGAAAAATCTATGTAATATTGTCAGTTTCTGTAGTTAGCCTTTTGAGTTTCTTTTGAGACAAGGGTCTTAGCATAGTGATAGAGAGCTTTACTTGAAGGATCATCCACTCTGTGGGATGTGAGTATCTCATCAGGTGTAGATTTAAAATGTTATGGTACTATTTAGATATTTAGTTTTTGAACCTCGGCCAAACTCCAATAGGATAATTATATTCTGCCTTGCTATACCTAAACTTGTAGTTTAAATCAGCTGCAGATTGTTTATTTGCAGCAAAAATAGGCATAGAGTTGTGTGCCGTTAACAGCTGTTATGTTCTACACATGCAATGTCTGCATTTCAGTGATAAAGTCTTAAATATGTTCTATTAAGGAGGCCTACAAATGAAGAGGATTACCACTATCACAAAATACATTGGTTGCTGGATGTAGACTAGTAACTCAGAAAGAAATGGCAGCTTAATTGGAGACATTCATTTTAACTGAACAAAAGAGAAGTTTCCTGCTACTTTGGGGGGAAAAAAAGCAGCCAGCTATTTACATAAATCTTACAACATTTGCCACAATTAACTATGACAAATTCATTCTACTTTTCCTCATGTCTCCTTATGTTGTTTTTTAATCTGCCAGCTCCCATGGCATTTTAGTTTAAAAGTAATCTTCTACATCAATATTTTAAAAGGTTCTGGAAAAATCCACCATTTACTAGCTATATGAATAAGTACAAAAATCCCAGAACAATGTAAAATGACATGAACTCCAACTTCAGCTGTTTTCCTCAACTTGCACTCCACGATTCTAGCACAGCCCTTGATGGAAACACGTCTAAAACAGTTATATTTATTATGAAGTTTTGTTACAAAGGCCAACACAACCAAGTTTTGTCTAATCAGATTTGGGGAAGCAGAAAGTAGGGTGCCAGATCTTAAATGTATCTTAACTACTTAAAGTGGGTCTTATGTGGAATTTAAGGGTGCCTATACACACACAGCAAGGCTGCTCTGGCACTGTAATTACAGCACATCAGAGCAGACTTGATTAACAGAGTCTGCTGGAGTGTGGTAATTAGTGTGCTTCAGCAGACTTCAGCGTCTTGTGTATCAGCATCTCCACACTGAAAAATGGCAGTGGGGCACTAATTAAAGCTTATTTGGCAAGCTATAGTTAAAACATCCCTGCCATCTGTTTTCAGAGTGGGGATGCTGATATGTGAGATGCTCCGGGCACGTTAATTAGAGCGGCTTTTGGAGCCACTGTAATTAAAGCATCCCCACCCCACCCCCCGCCATTCATCAATGCCCCAAGTGTCTGGATCCAAAGTTTTACTCTTGAAAATTCTTCCACTATCCTACTTGGAAGGGTACCAAACCTTGCTAAAGTGCCTCAGAGTTCCTCAGGCTCTTGAACGTCTGCCCCTGTGCATGGTAAGAGGCATCTCAGTCTTGACAGGACTGAGCAGCTCATTGCCTGGTTCACACCTGACCTTCACCTCCTTTAGGATAGAGAAGCCCTCAGCCAGCATCCTAGGATGCTCAATATCATAGACGTATCTAGGAAACGCTAATAATGTTACACAAAATGCTGGCGGTGGAGAAGGATTGTGATCACTTTTTGCACTATAGCCTAATGGTTAAAGCACCTCCCCCTCCCCCCACTGAACTCTCAAGTACTTGTTTGGGGCATACTCCACCTAAAAGTCTAACCTGAAAAAAAGTTGATGAGGGGGAGATCAGAAAACATGATCATAAAGGGCAAGATTCTGAGTGTAGGAGATGCATTACATTTTTGCTCATGAATCCTGTGGTTGGATATAATTACAGATATAACTTAAGTATTTCAAATGTCAAGGTACTTGATTGCACTTGCATATCAAGTACTTAAAGCTCAATTATCTCATTTGCAAATAGAAAATCCAGAGAGACAATTAAAGTATGGACTCAAAATCTGGCCTAGGCTACATTGAAAGCCATCTAGCACTGTGTATTGACTCTTCATCCACAGCACTGACCATTCCATTTAAGATAGTGATGTTCTTATTTCAGTGACTAAAATGCACTCCCTGTATTGCAAGCAAATTCATGTTTCTAAAGGAGCCTGCAAAAAGCCTTGTCTTTCATGAATACTTTATACATATTAGAACATTATATCACAAACAAATTGAGCCCCAGCATTCGCACTGGATGTGAAGCCTCTAAAACATTGCAATAGGGTGCATCTAAATCTGAACATAGTGACCAATACTCATTCTTAGTTAAAGTGCTCCAAATGCAAGAATTCTGAGTAGGTCATAATATGCTGAAAAAACATTCATGTTATAGTACTAACATATTAATCATGGAGGCCGGTGCCAAAGTCGAAAAGTGGCTAACTTGCAAATCAGTTTAGGATGGTAGCGAGCAAGGCGGGGTCCTCCCACGGCCAATCACAAGGTGGCTGATGGCTGCAGCATTTTCTGGGAGTGCCACGGCACTCCTGCTGTCTGGCCAGCACTTGCAGGGGGGCCAACTGGCACTCCCGCTTGCCCCCCCTGCTCATTGCCTAAGTGACAAGCACAGCCAGTCAGGGGGTACACCGGCACTCTCAGGGGGTGAGAGCAAGTATTAAGTAACTGTGCAGTACCACCTGTGCGGTTAGGGGCACGTGTAGGTGCACCAACAGAGTGTGTACCCTGTGATTTACTGTGGTGTTATCTAGCATGGCCAGAGGGCCCTGAATATTCAAAGAGACCTCTTTGTATATGGCGACAATTATATTAACATCCTAGAAAGCCAGATTTGGCAGCGTTCATTTGTACATTTTGTCTTCAATTTGCTCCTTGATATTAATTTTAAGTAGAATCTGCAGCTAAGTCTGTGTTGTGCTTAGCAACAAAGATATGAACCAAAGGATACTGTTATGGAATAAGGCATTTGTAGGATATATGCAATTGTAACTTGTAAATATGATACAATAAAGCCGAATTGAAGTGCCGCTGAGTACATCTGCCAAGCAGAAGTGAAACTTAAGGGACTCAGCTCTAACTCTTAACTCTCTAAGCTTTGCCAAACTCAAGTCATAGATAAACTAAAGTCTACTGGAAAACTAAAGGAGCATAATTTTTTATCTGCTACTTTCCTGTTTCCTGCCTTGACTCTTGGGATGAAAGCATTTTGCTGAAGAGGGCTAGTGCTGGTGAACTCATGGAACAAGTGAAGCTCTGAAAGGATTTGAATGTAGAATAATGAAATCCTTCGCCAGTAGAAATAGAAGGTCTTCATCAATGCAGAGAGTAACATAGAAAAGATCAAAGTTGGAACAAGAAAAATAATGAAGTAAGTCACATTACTTGCACACTGATAAAGTCAAACATGGTAGAAGTGTTGCAACCTAGTACCAATTCCACTATCTTCAATTTGTACTAAAGAAATGTAAATGCTTCTATGCATGTATCCATGTATAAGATCCAGTAATGTCGCGTAAGTAGAAAGAAATGAAAAAGAAAACCCTTTTTATTTTTCCTTTTAAGAGTAATCATGTAGAAATCACATGCAACTATCACAAAAGATAGCTCTCAAAATAGATTGAATTCTCTGCACTACTATGTCAATGCTTTTAAAAATATGAGAATCTCATCCTCAGCTGGACACTTCCAAGTGAATGCCACTTGATAATGTCTGACAAGTTCAGTTCTAAGGAGAAAATAAAACAACTTTTCTTCTTTATTTTGGAATAACATTAACCCCCCCCCCCACTTATTCCTTCTTATAATGATTAAAATATTCTTGTTTTACCCTTCTCAATGAAAAAATATTGTTAAAAATTGTTTGATTTTTAATCAACTTGATGGTTGCAAGTCCTTTGTCCTCATTTAAGAATGGAGGACAGGTCTCTCCTTGTTTAATAATTTTTCCTTTGATAGCATCCTTTGTAATTCAAACTCAGGGGTTTTCTAATTAAATGGGAGAATATATGGTAGAAAGCAATGATTTTCTCTGCCATGATCTTTCAAGGTTTTTTTCTTTTGTATATATTTATCAGCTGTAACTTTTGCTGATAGCCATGTGTGATGGTTTAAGAACTAAGGGCTGCATGTTGTGTTGCTTTTCTAGGCTGTGTTTCTTGCACAAACTCCTTGCATCCATCTGTGCTAGCCATAAACTCCCTAGCAACCAGTATTCATTCTCTCCTGTTTCAGGGATTTGCTTCAAGCTGCTCTATTCTTTACCTTGTAACAGGCTCACAAGCTCAGACAACAATATCGAAATGGCCTGTATGAGCTGAAATTTGCAGTAAGGAAAGGGAAGGTATTATAGATATTAGTCTTAATAGAGAGACATATGAAATGTATCAGTAAACGTTTTGCATAGTTGTAATGAAATAGCTAGCATTCTATAACCTGCTTCCTGCTTCCTAATCATATTAATATTTATATTAATCAAAGAGTGAAAATCTTCAGTAAATGTGAGTCATTTTCAAGGATTAGTTTAATCTACCACTTCTATTTCTAAATCCTCAAGAAAGAGTTTTCAGAATCAGATCAATCTTCTTCAGCTAGGCAACCATTTTTCTTTTGAGATTTAAAAAGGAAAAATTATTTTACATTTAGAATTTCATTTCCTAGATGTGGGATTTCAAAGACAGAAGTTGGTTATGATTTGCATATCTAATAGACAATACGCTAATTTCACTGCATATAAAATTAGAGAATTACAATCTCTGTATTGCTTTCCTAAATTTACTTCCATAGTGACCATTTTGTTAGGATCAATAGGAGAGATGTATGTAGTCTAATATTTTTCAACCTTTCTTGTATTGTTTGGTATTAATATCATCACAACATGAATGGGTATTTGCTTCCCCAGAATCCTAAAATGTAGGTTCACACTTTTTCACTGGTATACGGACACAAAGTAGAGGATGAGAAAATCACGGAGGTTTTTCACTGCTGCATGTTCCAATAACTTTGAGGTTTTTCCAATGATCCAATTCTAATTTAATTGCAGTTTTGCTGCATGGTTGAAGTTGAGCAACTCTAGGGTTCAGTTAATAATATGCTGTAAGTAACCATTTGTCTTTGATGTCTTGTTTCTAGGAAATCTTCTCATTTTTTTCCCCTCAGAATTTCATTAACTTCATTCATCTAACCTGCATCTAAGAATCTACTCATTGGCAGGCTCATTAAAGAAGGGCAAAGCCATAATATTTCCTCTCACACTTGCTCTCATATTGACACTCCTGCTTGAGAAATCTCTTAGTTCTTAAAGAAATATCTAAGTTCACCAAAATAAAATCTTTGAAGCATTCCAAGGATCTTGCTGACTTAAATTGCATCTTATACAGTAGTGAAAAATCCCCTTCTGCAACCATCTAACAAGGCTTATTCAGATCAATACACCCCGACACAAGGCAATCAGTGAGCTCAGCAGCTCTAAGCATAAATTTAGATCTCAGTTGGGTGAATAGTTGGCAATTCTTTTTCAGTATGTCAGAATCTGCAGATGCATCGTATCAAAGATTGTCCATGGAGAATAGGTAAATCTGGGGGGAAAGACTGAAACAAAATCCTTCAAAATTATCCACGTTTTGATATTTTAAAAATAAAAGCCTTGGGAGTTAAAACTGCTTTTGTTTTAAAATTCAATAAAATGTATAGAAATAATCAATCTCCTCCCCTTCCCCCCCTCCAAAAAAAAAAAAAAAAAAAAAGCAAAAAAAGCACAAGGTCTAAATTTAAGTTTTTGAAACTCCTGGAAATGTTTCAGTTGACCTAATTGACCTAGTAAAGTTTAGATTATGGTTTAGATAGGGATGATCCTACCTCAAGCAGGGAGTTGGACTAGATGAACTTTGGAGGTCCCTTCCAGCCCTACTTCTCTACTTCTCTATGACTAATTTAAATCTATATGTTTTAATTGGCAGATAACCAATATTTTATTACTATTTTTCATCCAAATTAATTTCCTGTTCAACATCTGATTGTTGATTCTGAGTATTAAGCACTGAGGATTACATTCTGATCTCCTTATAATATGTTATAACATTCAGTCTAAAGGGAAATATCAGAATTTTCCCTGAATAGATATGTATAAGGTTCCAGTTTTTCTTTTGATACTGCCATTAAATGGAACTACTAGATTATTTGTATGTGATATCATGGTAACTGACTGTTAAAGTTGAGCATAAAAAAATATGTATTGCAACCTTTGCATCTTTCTGAAGATGTGCCCTACTATTGAAAAATATTTTGTAATGTTGTGACTGTTTATTATTATTATTAATCAGGTTTTTTCAATTATTTTTCTTTCATTCCTCACTGACATTTTTTTCATTATTTTTAATTACAAAAAAATGTTATTTATCACTTGTGAAGAACATTTTTTAAGGAAAGCAAAAAGATCTGGAAAATAACTAAAATATAAAAAAAAATCCTACAGTAAAATTCCTTAGATGATTAGATTAAATAAGTAGAGATTCATAACTTTAAACTAGAATAGAGAGAGATAAGAGTATCTTCTATAAAGTTAATGCTCATCTCAAACAACATTACCCAAAGTACATAATTTATTTCTCTTTTGAGATAAACAATTATGATACTAGGTGTCTGTATTAAGGTCTTTGGTGCAGCTGAATATGCAAATGTTCTTTCATTACAGTTCTAGATGTATAATATTTGTTTAGATAATTATATTAGCAGGGTATTTTATGTATTTAATTTTTTTAGCTTTTAAACAATGCATTACACTGTTTCTCTGAGATCATCTTCTTCAGTGTTCCTAGCATTAGCTTTTTTAATTTCCTGTGTAATATTCCCCCCCCCCCCCATCATTGTCTTGCCTTACAGTGGTCCCAATCACTTCAATGATCTTCATGGTTGTTTATTATTCAAATATTTCACACTCTCTCCTGCTTGGTCATTAATGGCTTTCTTAGTTTAAAACTAACAAAACCATTGAATCCAGCTGTCTAACAACACCTGTGACATTTTTTTTAGTAATTTACTATATCAGCCTATTTAAGAAAGCACGTTGAAGTGACTTCTGTCAGCAATAACTATAGAAATGCCTCCGGACAATTTTCTGGAAAATATTTTGATCAGTTCATTACTTTCCAGGTTGCACTTTCAAAAAAGAGGGATGCCCTTCTGTTATTATATGAAAACAAAATTAAGATTTAGTACTCTTCAAATAACAATTCTAGAATAACCATAAACTACAAACACTTCTTTTCATTAGCTGTTGTCCCAAAGAAATTAGCATTTGCTCTGAATATGAGAGTACATGTGCAGATTAATATCCTAGGCACTTTTGCACAAGCCTGTTTGAAAATTCCAGTCAACTGTGTGTAGGGATGACCACAAGTTTTACTAAAAAGGTAAGTGTCACATCATCTCTGTCCAGAATGTGTTCCCAGTATATCCAATCCACGGTATTATATTTTTTTTTTTATTTCGTAGCCAAGAATAAAAATTATTCTCAGTCAATTTCATAAGTAGTGCTAGGTTCCGGTACCCTAAAATAAAAAGCAAATAACAGAAAAAACTTAGGAAGAATCAAAAGGTGAGAAGTAAATCAGATTAATGGAAGAGTTTGATGGAGTTTGCTGAGCCTTTAATTCTGATCTCATACAGTTTTTACCCTGGTGTAACTTTATTGACTTCAGTGTGGTTTCTTTTACCTTCTACTAGGAAAAATGAGACCAGAATTAGGCTTATGATTTCTAAGGGCAGATTCAGATTTCTAAGGGCAGATTCAGATGAAAATGAATGTTTGTTTCCCTGGGGACCAAGTAGCAGTGGCACAAGCTCTCCAGGGAATGCCTATGCCACACACTCTTGTGTGTGGCAGGTTACCCCAGGTGGGGTAGAGAAAGCTGGGCCCAACAACTGTGCTGGCCCCAGTAGCTTTACCTAGGGTCCTGTGGCTGCATCTGTGGCAGGACGCCTGATTGGCAGCTGGAGTGTGGCTCCAGCCGGCCAGGCTCTGGTTTGAGGCAGTGCGCATTGCTGCTGCCACCTGCATTGTCCCACTTTTTGGCATGGGTTTCTTTGACCCTGGGATTTCCCAGGGTCAGGAAAACCCCCTGCACTGCAAAGTAGCAGCATGGGAAATGCTTGCATGTGCAGTGTGTAGCATCTCACAGATAGGTCTGCAGAACCACATACCTCACATCTGGACACAGCCTAAGGGTGCAAACTGAAATCCATGTTCATGAGAGAGGCCAGAAGGGACAAGTAGGGGAAATATTTAAAAAATCTGAAAAATGGCTACAGAAAAAAAAACTGCATGGAACCCATGTCAGAGAAGTAATGCACAATAGTTTCCTTTGGAGTGTGTATCTGTACAAGTGGTTTAAACTATCGGGGGAGTACTAAGTACTTCATTTATCAGAACTTCCCAAGAGTAAGTGTTAGAAGGCAATCTTCATCCTGAGCAGAATCCTTTTGTGTCAGAGGGGCAGCAAGTGGAAGGGGTAAATGAATTGCCTGCAAGTTAGGCTGGGCTGAAACCAAGGTCTTCATTCAGACAATTTGCTACTCTCTCTCACTCAGCAGGAGCATCAGCTCTGCACCTAACTTTGCTATCTGTCTTGGACCCTCATGCCTTGTTCCTGCCTTGCCCCTGCCTTGGGCTCCAGTACCTCACCCTCTGTAAGTGTTCAGGACTCCCCGGCTCCTGACTCTGGACTGGCTTAGATTATGGACATGGATAATGTTGTGGACCAGGAATGTGACTGAGACTCCCTGATTATGATCCTTTGGTGCAGCCTCAGCTCTCTGATTTGGATTCTATGCAGGCTCAGATACTTGTTTAATCCATTTATAGTAATAGCCATTTATAGGCATATGTACTGTCCCATTAAATAGTTGAATGTAATTTTGCTATTACAGCCAGGCCTCGATTTACACAGTGGTTATGTTCTTGAAAAAATGCCATGCAAATGGAAATCATGTAAAAAGATACCAAGGATCTATGGGAAATAAGGGTTTAGGTTCCAGATGCAGCTAATAATTTGGCCAATGTATACCCATGCATGCAGCCACAGTCCAGCACGCGGCCAGCGAGGAGCAGAGCCCAGCAGCTTGGAGAGCTGCATACAGCTGGTAAGTCTGGTGTGGTGGAAGGAGAGAAGAGAGGAAAGGGGTGTGGGGGGGGCAGATCAATGCACCCCACAGTGAGGGAGGAATGGGGCAGGGGCAGATGCTGCCCAGCTGGGGCAGGGTGGGGTGGGTGTGGGATGGAGCCATGGCTTGCCTGGGGGAGGGCAGGGGAGGGATGGCTCCTGCTGCTGTGTGCACCCCGGGAGGGCATGGTGGGGGGTGTGCCTCTACATCTGTGTGGAGCAGGGCAGGTGGGTTGCAGCTGTGGGTTGGAGCCAAGGCTGTACTGGGCTTTTCTCTGTGGGGTCTGGGCTCAGGGCAGGCAGTGGTGGTGCTGGGAGGGAGCTACACAGGTGCTAGTCACCCCAAATTTTGCCATAGCTCCCCCATACCCCACTTCCAGCACTGCTGCCATCCGCCCTGAGCCCAGCCCAGCTCAGGCCACTGAGAGGAGCCCCAGGCAGCCCACAGCTGCAGCCCGCCCCACCCTGCGCAGATCTGGGAGGGGCGCACACCCCCCTGTGCCCTTCCGGGGTGCGTTCAGTGGCAGAAGCCAGGCCCCCCAGGTGAGCTACGGGTCTGTCCTGCACCCGTCCCACCCCAGCTGGGCAGTGCCTGCCCCAGCCCCTGCCCCATTCCCTCCCTCACCATAAGGGGCACTGATTTGCACCCCCACATGCCCCTTCTCTCCCTCCTCCCCTTCCACCACAACACAACACACTTATCAGCTACACTGAGAGCAGTGTGGTGGAGAGGGTGCAGGAAGTGACCAACTGATTCTAGATGCATCTGTGCATCTTGGCGATTGTGCTGCACCGTGTAAAAGTAAATCCATACTGTGTACAAAAATAAAGGGTCACAATTAATTGTCTGTGCATAAGTGAAACTGTGCAAAAAAATATGGTGTAAATTGAGGCCTGACTGTACTAATAAAGAAATAGGACTAGATTTATAAGAGGGACATACTGATGCATCATCCTAACTTTTAGTCACCTGTTTCTTAACAAAATTGAGTTAGGCACTCAGATCCCTCATTCTACTCATACACAGGCATCTAAAAAAGGGATTCCCAGAAGCCAGTGTGCTTAGGAGAGATCATTCTAAATTAGGCAAAAGAAAATGCATAGGGACCTAAGCCCTTTTCCTCAAATCCTTTCTGGTGAACTGGGTAGCTAATGTTGGAGGGAGGCATTTCTCTCAGCTCAAGATTCACAGCTGTGAATCCTCCATTGGTTTAGATAACTATCCCCAGTCAAACCTTTCTTGAATGAAATGGGGATGTTTTTCTTCTACCCATCAGTAGTTGAGCACTAAGCTGGCATATGGAAAGGCTTGGTTCAAATCTCTACTCTGAATCCAGTGGAAAAGCCAGTACCACTTCCTTATACTAGCTGGGTTTTGTATGAAGTTAGATACATTCTGAACATAGCTACTGGATCAGATACTATGGACATTGTAAGTGGGGAAATAGTTTATAGATTTTGATGAAACTGAGGTATGTATTTATCTGTACTGCACTTTAAAATTGAGGTAATTCTGGACATACCCAGAAGCAAGTATTAAAGGAGCTTTAGGCACAGACAGAAATTACATTTGTTGTGGGATCAGCTCCATGAAAGCACTCTACAGCCATGTCCTAACAGAAGAGCGTGGCTGCAAAGCATTCCAATCATATGACAAATTAACCCTCATTGTATGAAGGTTCAAATGAAGGCGCTCCAAAGTGGAGCACCTTCATTAACTTGTGTTTGCTTCAGCAGCCTGGCTGCTGCAGCCCAGCCTTGCCCCGGTGCTGTCTTAGGATGGGAGGCAGAGAGAAGGGAGGAGAGGGAGCTCGGACTAGTGTTTGTCCAGCCTGCACTGAAGTTGCGGGGGGGCAATCCATCTGCCCCCACTACAGCACAGGCCGGACAAACACCAATCTAAGCTCTCTCTCCTCCCATCTTGAGACAGCCTTGGAGCTGGGAGAGGTGGGGCGGGGCTAGGGGAAGAGGCTGCTGATGCACCACCCCTCTCCCTGGATCAGCTCCAAATTGAAGCTCAATTCCCTACTCTCTTGACCCAACAGTTAATATATGTTGGGTCGGGAGGATCAGTCTAACTCATGGTACCTTCTGTGAAGTGCCATGAGTTAGAATGGGAAGTAGTACTTCTGTCTGGCTCTTTCATGGTTAGGAGCTTAAATGGACTCCTAGGTTAAGTTACCAGTCCTAGGTTGGAAAGGTTTTGTGGAGCTAAATTTTGGACTTAGGCACATAATGGCATTCCAATATCATAATGGTGATGTGTACTAGCCCTGCTATTTCTGAGCCTGCCCTGCCCCCCACCCCCCGGCATTTCTGTGTGTCTTTTCTCAAGACCATCTTCAACGTGCTTGAGGGACAATACCAGAGAAGACTCATTGGTGTACTTCCAGGTTTGATGGTTGAGACATGTTTGAGAATCTGGGACATGCTGGTGCCATGGCATAGACATGCAATAAATTCTTTTGTGTATCCAGACCGCAGAGATTTTAGGTACTTTACAAGATTCAGCAGCAACTGAATGGGATTTTTTTAAAGAATGCCAATGCCAATTTACTGCTGAAATTCAGACCCTAAATCTCCTTTGTAAAACAAACTGAGAATGCTAATATGTAGAAATTGTTTCGGTAAGTGATGGTGCAAACTTTTAAGGTTTCTGTCATGAGGCCACTGCTAACATCACCATCAGATGACCAATGGGTTGCTGGTAGTTCTGAGGTGGGTGGATGGTAGGGGTGTGTGTGTGTGTGTGTGTGTGTGTGTGTGTGTGTGTGTGTGGTAAAAACAAAGGAAATGAGAACACCTACATTTTCTTCAATTCACTCTGGCACTTAGGGAATACTAGTAGAGGTCTAGATTTTATTTTCAGGGTAGCATAAGATGCTGCAATTGTGGCTGATCTTGGGATTGTTCATGCAAGAGTTGGTCATAATTTGGACCCTAATGCTTAACAGACCAAAAAAAAAAAAATTAAAGAATAAATTTAGCATCTCAAGGAACTTATGATGACTCCATCAGTCTGCAAAGAAGCCAAGAGGTCATTTCACTTGTTGTTTTCCTTTTTTTAGGCTTTAAAGTACAAAACTGAGAGAGAGGATGAAAAAGATGAGAACGCTTTGCTAGTTCAACTACATATAACAATGACAGCTGCATGTTTTCTCTTCTCCTGTGGAGTATTAGGAAATTGCAGTGAACATTTTTTGTACCAGATTTCTGATAACTACTTCACCACTGCACGAGGTAACTACTGCTTGTTGGTTCTTATCTCTGAGAAAACAGGAAAACAAGTCCCTGCAGGCATGAAAATAAGCCTCTCTTAGTTTTGCTGCATTCATGCTGCTAGAATTCCATTAAAAATCTAGTTTGAGCCACAAACACAATGACGTTGCTCACCTTACCTTACCAAAAGTCTCAGAGATCACAGTGGTAATGTGATCATTTTTTAACACATTTGTTTTTATAAAAACTGAAAGACTCAAGCTGATGTTTCTTCATTGTTCCCTAATCTTGTAATTTATTAATGGATGGAAGTCATGCAGGTGGATAGTGATCTCTGTTTAGGGTGCACTTCTCTGAGTAAGGTGGACGCTTGCTCTTTTTTATCTTTCTTATTCCATTTAAGGCTAGATCAAAAAAGAAAGACTATATCTTTTTTTTTTAAGTTATTATAATAAAAACATTAAAAACAAAATGGTAAAAGGACATAATCCCTCAAAGGGATGGGCATGAAAGTATTTGTCTTTTAGAATACATTGTAGCCTGAGATTGAAACCTTCCTTTGCCCACCACACACACTCTGTGTCCAGTCACACTTCTAGAATTATTTAACCATCTTCCAAAGAAGAGTCTATTCAATGACTCAGCACAACACAAATTGGTGCCTGTGTTGCAGGGTGAAATGTCCAAACTCGAGAGAGACTCCTGGACAAGGATTTAAAGAGGTGGGAAGCATCACCAGAGGCAGTCCCTTCACACCAGTTCCAGTAGTTCCTCAGGGTCATTATCTTGGTTTTGCCCAGCAGAAAGATGGCCAGACAGTTGTCACACCACGCAGCTCCCTGGTACAGGAGAAAAGAAATGTATGCTGTCTCTGACGAATCCAAGACCAGTGTGCCAAAGAGGGCTCTAGAGGTGGCAAACAATTGTTGCAGCTGGGGGTAGTCAAGGAAGGTATGGAAGAGTGTCTAGGTGGTAGATAAGGGTACCCATGGCCAGAGTTTCATGCCACAGCTGCCACTGGAGATTACCTCTTGGTGACGAGCAAATTGAACAGAGTGCACTAGACTGAGTGGACTTGTCCTTGTGCCACTAGGCACCAACTTTAGGTTATATAAGGACAAGTGGTGAGAACACAGGTAGGTTGCAGCACCTTCTTAGACAGGCTCTTAAAGCAAATGCTGCTACCTCTCTCTTTAGGCATGACAAAGGACAGCATGGTCCAGGGCCCAGTGCTCTCATTGTCACTCATAGCCAGGGTGACTAGCAGTGACAAAGATGGCATGCCTAGACACCTTCCATCAAGGAGCACATAGAGGTGATCCTCCAGGTATCTGATAGCTATGCAGGAGCTCTGCTCAAGGCCCATGACCTTTTTAAGTCAGTTGATGAGGGACACAGAAAGAAATGGAAAAAAATCACGTGGCTACTAGAGTCAAATCCAGAACCCAAAATGTAGGTAAGGAAACTCCCTGTATGATGCAAGGGGATAGTTAGGCCTCTCAGAATGATATCCAGAACAGCAGGATGCTGAACTGGGAGCCACATAGCATTACCTAATAGGAAATACTGAATACAGTGTTGTGTTTTTTGACTTGTCCTTTTCCCATGCTTAGGCACTTGACTCAGGGGGATGGCTCCACAGCCTGGAATTGAGAAACCAGAGCATTTAATTAAGTTTAGAGGGTAATTCAATTTTGTCTATGCACTTTTCTTCTAAAAATATCCAAAAAGAAAAATACCCAAAACAAAATGAGAGACAGAGACTGAAGAAGGAAGGTATGATACCAAGCAGATGTCACTCTTCCTTCAATACATGGCAAAGGAGGCAGTGATTGTAAAGTCACATGTTGCTGCTTAGTTGTTCAGTAACCTGGTGGTAGGAGCACTCATCCAGACTGCAAAAAAAACCAGTTTCATTTCTCTATTCAAGCCCAAAAGAATTCAAGACCTGTATGTGGTTTTCTACTAACCATTTAATGTACATTTTATACCCAGGACAGTCCCTCCCATGTGAGGAGTACTAGATTAGGGTGTCATACTTATGCTCACTCTTATTTCAAAATAAATATGCATCACACTCCTGTGAGATGACATACGCAGGGATCTGAATCTGCAAAGATAGAGTAAGTAATTGAAAGTAGGTCTTTTCTGGTAAAATGCTCTAACTACTAAGCTACTGTAAAGACTGGGAAGCAGGATCTCCTTGGTCTACAATTTAAAAGGAATAAGTCATGAATATTAAACTGATAAGAACAGATTAAAAATTATTAGTGAATGTTAAAAAATATATAGTTAGTTAACATGGCTTTGTGGAGATTGAAGAAAATACAGGACCCCATGCATGATGGCTACATGGGCACATGGAAATAGTTGGGGTATGTTGGCACAATCTAAGACATACAGTTGGCCATTCAGCCTATGTTAGCCTGGAATAGGAGTGTGTGCATGTTTGTTGGGGGAAGGAGGGATGTGGGGAGAAAAAAATAACATGCTGCAAGAAGGAGGACCCCACACGTAGTACAGGACCCCACATATAGTAACTACATTGGTATAGATCAATAGGGGTTTATCTCCTCCCGCCCTGGTCTCAGTTTTGGCTTGTTGAGAGGCTGTCCTCAAATTGGTGGTAGCCAATAATGTGTTCAATGCAGATGTCTCTGGGCCTTTGGATGGTATCAGATACCATGAGGTGCCTCATCACCTTGGTATAGCAGTGGGGTACTCTGCAGGTATACTCTAAGCACCCCAACAATCAGCACCTGCACTGTCACGTTATACCCCTTAGTCCTTAGGATATTGGCCAATGGCTTGCACTTGTTCAGCTTTTGTTTCCAGGATTCAGCAAAAACTTACCACCAGTTTTTGAATAGTCACATCAATCATCAGGACCCATTTGTTGTCCTTGTCCATTACAATGATGTCTGGGTGTATCTGGTTGTGTCAGCCTGGGACAGTGTGGTTCACTGCTACCATCCCTCCTGTCTTCAAAATGGGTTTCACTAGTCAGTCCTGCGCAGTGTTGTAGCAGATTTTCCAGACTCTGGAGTGGGGCTTGCACTACAGAAGATGGAGGGCAGGGTTTTGCTTTTGTACTTCTTTCACTTCTTATCATGGTTTTTGTATTAGATGGACCAGTGGGCAGTTGATACTGGGCTAATAGATGAAATGCCTGTTTGTGAAACATGTGACGTTCCCATGGGGCATGAAGTGGTTTCTGGCATCCCACTTTGAGGTAACAGCAAAGATTTTGTCCTGGTCAGGTTTCCCTTGAGGTCACCAATAGAATTAGCCTGCATGGCATCCTTCAAAAACCTCTTCAGACATGTGCTGGTGTGGGAGTGATGGTGATGCAGTTGGTGGTTGGGGCTTGGAGCCTCAACATACCCCAGCCCCTGCCACACCTTGTGCCATGTCTAACAGCAGCTAATGAACTTCCTGAGGCACCAGTGACTCCACGGTGAGGCAAAGTCCCCTCAATTTTACCTAAACTCACCCTCCAGTGATCTATTCAGAAATGAGGCCAGGTCTTTGTTGGGTGGAGGCTCGGTAATCCTCTTCTTGATAGTCTCTTTCAGAGCACCTGCAGTTACGTTACTTATCAGGGCAGGTCAGAAGGAAGAGAGCATGGGTGACCACTGTAACACCATAGAGGTCACCTGTATGATGGATGATGGCACCCCCTGCCACTAGGGAATGTTTAGGATCTTGTTGCTGGACCCTGGCAGCAGGTTCATCCATTTTTTTGAAGAGAAACTTCATTTAATTGTGCATGTTCTTGAGAGGCATCTTGGGGACTGTTGAGTCTCTCAGGATAGATAAAATGCATGGGATGAGAAAGTGTTAAGGCATCAATCTTTAGCCAGGGGGTTAGCAGGGAAGTGTTACACTTGTGGACATCCTGCATGACACTATGGATGGTCTTTTCCAGCGTCTGCCTCACCCAGTGTCCAATGGGGTGCCCAGCTGGAGGTAGCTATCCCTCTCCTTCAGGTGCCTCATGGGCTTGCTCTGGATTTTGACAATGGAGGCCAGGAAAACAGTTCTCTTCCTGCAGTCAGTGTGCAGGGAGGCATATTCAAAGGCATTGAAGTGGAGTCCCATTTACCCAGCTGCCTCAGAGCTTATCTAGCATCCTTGTTGATGAGGAGGACCAGGCTATCAGTAGGCCAAGATATTCAGCTTACAATCATAGAGGCTGAATTGTCTGCCATAGTGGCAGATTCATAGATTCATAGATTCATAGATGCTAGGGTCAGAAGGGACCTCAACAGATCATCGAGTCCAACCCCCTGCATAGGCAGGAAAGAGTGCTGGGTCTAGATGACCCCAGCTAGATGCTCATCTAACCTCCTCTTGAAGACCCCCAGGGTAGGGGAGAGCACCACCTCCCTTGGGAGCTCATTCCAGACCTTGGCCACTCTAACTGTGAAGAAGTTCTTCCTAATGTCTAGTCTAAACCTGCTCTCTGCTAGCTTGTGGCCATTATTTCTTGTAACCCCCAAGGGTGCCTTGGTGAATAAAACCTCACCAATTCCCTTCTGTGCCCCCGTGATGAACTTATAGGCAGCCACAGGTTGCCTCTCAACCTTCTCTTGTGGAGGCTGAAGAGGTCCAGGTGTCCCAGTCTCTCCTCATAGGGCTTGGCCTGCAAGCCCTTAACCATAGGAGTGGCCCTTCTCTGGACCCTCTCCAGGTTATCCGCATCCCTCTTGAAATGTGGCGCCCAAAACTGCACGCAGTATTCCAACTGCGGTCTGACCAGCGCCCGATAGAAGGGAAGTATCACCTCCTTGGACCTATTTGTCATGCATCTGCTGATGCACGATAAAGTGCCATTGGCTTTTCTGATGGCTTCGTCACACTGCCAACTCATGTTCATCTTGGAGTCCACTAGGACTCCAAGATCCCTTTCCGCTTCCGTGCCACCAAGCAGATCATTTCCTAGGCAGTAGGTATGCTGGACATTTTTCCTCCCTAGATGCAGCACTTGGCATTTCTCCTTGTTGAATTGCATTTTGTTGTTTTCTGCCCATTTGTCCACCCTGTCCAGGTCTGCTTGTAGTTGTTCCCTGCCCTCCAGCGTGTCCACTTCTCCCCACATTTTGTGTAATCTGCAAACTTGGACAGAGTACATTTCACTCCCTTGTCCAAGTCACTGATGAAGACATTGAAGAGTATCGGTCCAAGGACCGAGCCCTGCGGGACCCCACTGCCCACACCCTTCCAGGTCGATACCGACCCATCCACTACGACTCTCTGGGTGCGACCCTCTAGCCAATTCACCATCCACCGGACCATGTAGTCATCCAAGTCACAGCCTCTTGTTCACCAGTATGGTGTGGGATACCGTATCGAAGGCCTTCCTGAAGTCTAAGTAAACGACGTCAACCCCTACTCCTGCGTCCAGGCGTTTTGTAACCTGGTCATAAAAAGAGACTAGATTAGTCAGGCATGATCTACGTGCTACGAACCTGTGCTGGTTTCCCTTCAGCATAATTTGTCCTGCCGGGCTCTCGCAAATGTGAGCCTTGATAATTTTTTCAAAGACTTTGCCAAGGATGGAGGTGAGACTGACTGGCCTATAGTTGCCTGGGTCCTCCTTCCTCCCCTTCTTGAAAATGGGGACCACATTTGCCCTCTTCCAGTCCTCCGGGACCTGGCCCGTGTGCCACGAGTGTTCAAATATTCCCACCAGTGGCTGCACAATGACGTCAGCCAGTGCCTTCCGTACCCTCGGATGGAGCTCATCCGGGCCTGCTGACTTAAAGGCATCCAGTTCCTCCAAGTGACTTTGCACCATCTCAGGGTCTACGCATGGTAGTCTGGTGCCTTGCTGCTGCCTCTTGACAATCCCAGTGAGAGACTTGTCCTGCCCCTCACTTAGGAACACTGAGGCAAAGAACTCATTGAGGAGTTCAACCTTGTCTCCCTTGTCCGTCACCAATTGCTTCTGCCCATTTAGTAGGCGTCCTATTCCACCCTGGGCCTTCCTTTTACTTCTTACATATCTAAAAAACAATTTGTTATCCTTAACTTGGGATGTCAAGCTCCATGGTAGCTTTGGCCCATCTAACTGCCTCCCTACAAGCGCGAGTTAAGGAGGGCCTCCATGGATAGGTTGGCTTCCATTGATAGGTTGAAGATGATTGAGCTGAGTGGGCAGCTTTGCTTCATCTAAGTCTGAATGGGAATGTTCTAAGTTTCACCCTCTGATGACTGGATGGTGATGGTGGTGGTGCAGCCATTGTAGAGCTTCCAGATGAGTTGGATGGTTGTATCTGGCATCCGAAGCTCCTAGAGGGTGTTGAAGATGTGCTGGTGGGCCACCAAACCAAAGGCATTGGAAAGATCCATCCATGCTACAACACATTGGCATCTTCCTCTCTGAGTGTCATCCAGGGCCTTCTACAGGGTGAAATTAGATTCATAGTAGCCCTTGTTTGACAGGCAATCCTTCTCTGTTAGGCTGATAGCCCCACCCTTCACTACCTAGTTAGTGATCCAGGTTGTGATGCATCTGGCATAGAACTTGTACATGGTGGAGCAAACAGCAATGGGTCTCCAGTTGCTCAGGTTTTCAGGCTTACCTTTCTTGTAGATCAGCAGAGTCATGGCTTTTTTTCCAGAAACCATGCATGTGGTGGAACTCCTTGTACCAGCTGAAGAGCAACAGCAGCATAAAGCAGGCTGGATCCAACTTTTTCAACAGGCTGTATTTGATTCTATCTTCACCTGGAGTGGTGCCTCTCATCCTGCTCAGCCTGGCCTCCACCCCCCCTTGATGTGAATGTAGCTTCAAGGCCTTCCATGGAGTTAACAGGTGAAAGGGGTTCAATGGATGTGTAGTCACAGTTTCTGCCTTGGGATGGAAAATGCTGCTGAAGTAGACATGAAGTCTCTCTCAGGGGATCTGGCACATTGCTGCAAGCCCCACCTGGATCTCCTGCATTGCCTTGGGGAAGTTGGACCAGTACAGTTTCTGGATCCTGGAGGCTGCTTTTGGGTCATACTACTGTTTCTCAAGCCTTTTTCTAGGTCCTGCTCTGGTGCTGGGCAGAGTTGGCTGGTATGGTTGCTAAGTTGCTATCAAATTAGGGTTGCCTGGCCAAGCAGCAGCTGACAGGTCTTTGGTCCAATTGTTCACTGAAGCTTCAGAGCTCTGAAACAAAGTGGCCTTGGTGAGCTCTTCCATCCAGATTACCTGCCAGGGTGCAGCAGGCCTCTGTGAAGAGGTTAACCTGGTTAACTCAACCTGAGTTGAGTTCTGTGAAGAAGTCAAGTCAGCTTCCTCAAAGCAAGCCTATCATATCTAACCCTTTGAGGGAGGCAGGCAAAGGAACTCCTAGTTTCTGGATCCTTACTGGGCCTAGGCATGCAATAGGATCTGAGTGCCTCCGCCCTGTTAAAACTGATTTATGTACAGGTAGGCTTACAGGCAGAATATTAGTCACCTGGAAAATGCTGATGAAAAGAGTGGTCTACGGCACTCAGCTGCACTCCAGAGCTACGCAGCAGCTGACAAGCATATTAGGAACAATGTTTTGGACTTACCTGCCTAAATTCTTACTAAGTGTACTTTAGGTACTAACATTGTTTGGTGGACCTAGAGCATCCTTTTTTATCGTGTAAATCTGTGGGATTGGAGCGAATCAGCAGTGAGCGGAGGAAGCATGTTGCCTATATAGGGCAGCATGACTTAAAAGGAGTCTGTTTCTAGAATGTGCAGCATTGTATGCTTGAACTTCTCTGTATCTTTTATATAAGTTTGCTTCTATAGCTGCATATTTTCAGCTTCCCTGAATTTAACAATTTCTGTAATGAATTATGGTATTGTGTCTGTGGCCAGGCTTTTGAAAAGATTGATCTTTTGTGTTAGTTCACAAACTTTGAAAAAAGATAACTTATCCTGAAAGCAATTGATGCACGCACACTTGAGATGCCTATAAGATTAGTGATTTGCAAAGTGCTGTTTTATTTTGCATGCCTCACCAATCCAAGTTGTCTAGAACATGTTGCTTCCATAGAAAACACTGGCAACCACAAGTGATAACTCATGCTGACATGTGAGAATATACATGTGTTATTTGCCTGTACCATTTGGCCATCCCAGCTATTGTACAGTGTATATAGATACAAGTAGGAGGTGTAGAATTAAAACTTGATTCACATGAAAAAAAACTTGGCAAATTTTAAATGTTCACATGAGCTTAAGCATATGATTAGTATTTGGAGTCTTTAAGGTAAATACCTCTTTCCTGAAGCATTTCTTCATTATTTGTTTTTCAGCCTGACTCTCATAGAAATAGCACTAAAAATTATAAGGAGAGAGAAATAGAGAGATGTAATTTAAAGCAGTTCATCCCTCCAGTGTTTTTGGATTTCCTTAATATAATTTACTACCTCAGCTAATCTAGTATTTTATAGGAATTCAAGATTTAGTTGGTCAAATCCATTTTGTTTTCAGATAAAAATGGATGTCACTTTGGCAATGAGCACATTTACTTCACTAGGCAAACAAAAAACCACTAAAACACTGCTTCTTAGGAAGAAACATGAATTTTAATGATCAATACAGCCATCTAGTGGTGAAATTGTAACCTAATATGTCTGTGTGACTGTGTGCTGCCTGCATATTTGAATATATTACAAGATAAATCTATTGGATTTGGATCCTTCACCCTTCTTCTCTTAGTGCCCTAAACAACTAGAACATTGACATTTACGTGTCGAAGTCATCCTTCAGGCTGCACCCCCATACTGTAATACATTCAGCATGAACCTGAAATTAAAATAAATTTCCAAGGTAAATTAATTTATGATTTACTGTGGCTCTATGATTTGTGGCTACACAGTGCCTCATGATCACCCCTACCACCTGCAAAGATAAGATTTTCATCTTTTTTATGAATTTTTCATATTCTGATATTACCGTTTTATTTTTCACTGTATTTTCATATCAAGCTTTACCTCCTTTTCCTCATCCTGATAATGAATGCTTTGCCCCACATGAATTCTATCAGCAAATCTGCCAGTAGTCTTTTCTCCAGTTATTTCCACCTTATTACTGCCTTTGTATCCTTGTCTCTGCCTTCATTTTTCCTGTCCCATGCTAACACCCTGTACCAGGAGTGTCATCCTGGTTCAACAAGACTACATTCCCTTCCAACCAAAAGTAGAGGGATTCTGGTATCTGTTCCCAGATCTGTTTATATATATTTATTAGTCTTTAGATTAAAAAAAACAACAACCCTGAAACAACTTGTTGCAGGACTGGAATAAAGGCCGCCTCCCTTTTCCAAGGGAGAGACTTCTTCATTGGGCTATGGAATCATGTTATACCATGCTTGGACTACAAAGTCATATTATACCTTGCTTGTTCTCCTTCTAGCCCTTTGCATGTCTAGTGTCCCAGTTTCAATGGGAGGGGTAAAAATGCCAGCTATTCTTTAATCTGGTGGCTAAGGCACTGTTCTTCTGGAGCTGTACATTTGAACCTCATCAGGTAGAGGAAGACCTAGAACCCAGGTTTTCCACTTCCTGGATTAGTGCTTTATTCATTAAACTACTACTTGAGAGGTAAGCGCCTTAAGAGTTTTCATGTGATACTGATTGTGAAGTATGAATTCAGTGCTATCAGCGTGAGTCAGGTACCTACTCTCTGATTACTCTGGATCACAAGTAGATCGAGGCTCCTAATGTACAACTCTAAGGCTAGATACAGATGTTTAAAAAGCCCAAGGTAGAACTGATCTAAGCTACATGGGTTTCTGTAAGAAACCTAACCTAAGTCAGTATACACATTCACCCTTTGGTCGGGGAGGGAAAGGGGGCACATGGAGTCTGCCTGCCCTGGTCAAGGCCTGCAGGATGGGGGCACTGCTGCATGCTTTTCAGTGTGTCCCATGGGCTGCTAGAGACTGCCAAGTGCAGCCAAGCACCCATGCCATCCCTGATTGGTTGCCAAGCATGGGAAAACACACCTCCCCCTTGTTAGTACTCCAGGACTGTGTAGCAACACCCCAGGTGTCCATGGCCTGTGTACCTGCCAGCAGTGGCTGAGCTGTGGAGGTCACAGGGTTGCCTCTGTTCATGCTCAGTCCTTATGTTCTGCCCCCTGCCACCCTGACCCACCAGAGGTGAGATACCAACACTGGCTCGGGTTGGGGTTCATGTTGGGGTCTGGGTGGCAAGGTGCCTGTCTGTGGCCTCTGAGATGTGGTGTTCAGGAGCCAGGGTCAGGGTCCATGGGGCTGTGCCTGAGCATGGGGGTATGGGGGACCCTGGCTGGATGTGTGAGAGCCAGGGTTGGTGTCTGTGCAGGGGTGATGTGTAGGGGGTGCACACGGGTGCACATGCACCCCCTGGCTGTGGCAGTACACCCCTCACAAAAAGGCCAACCTGAAGGTGGTCACCAACCCCTGGTCAACGCTCACCCCCACCTCCCCAGCCTGCCGCCAACAGTGCCAGCGGCATCTGCGGGAACCCCCTGCTCACTGCAGTGCTCCTGCTGCCGCCAGTGCAGCCATGCCCCCCCACAGCTGCTGGGGGCACAGGTCGTTCACGAGTCCTGCCTGAGGATGGGGGAATGGGGAGGTCCCTGAATGGATGTGTAGAAGCTAGGGTCAGGGTCTGTGGGGCTGTGCCTGAGCATGAAGTTTCTGCTGGGCTCAGTGTCAGGTGTGTGTATACATTGTAGCAGGGGTTTGGGTTGTAGCTGTGTTGGTCTAAGGACACAGGCAGACAAGGTTCCTTGGGTGAATTTGATATCTTTTATTAAACCAACCCAAATGGTTGGAGAATAGTTATTAAGCAAGCTTTCGGGTTCAAAAACCCTTCGTCAGGCTAAGGAGGCTTCAGAAGAGCACACACCAACTGGTGAAGCTTCCTTAGCTTGACGAAGGGTTTTTGAACCTGAAAGCTTGCTTAATAACTATTCTCCAACCATTTGGGTTGGTCTAATAAAAGATATCAAATTCACCCAAGGAACCTTGTCTGCCTGTGTACATTGTAGGGTTTCATGATGGGATGCAGGAGCACAGTCTGGGGACACGGGTGCCCAGGTCCCAGGGCTCGTTCAGGGAACATAGGCACCTCCTTTTCTCTCCTTGCTGCCTACCGGTGACTGACAAATGGCTGAAAGCAAGAGGTGGGGCTGGGGGAGAGAGTCTGTGCTGATTCAGCTCTGGGAGAGCTCAGGGGCAAAGCCCACTGAGCGCTCCACCAGAGAAGCCAAGCATGAACCAAGTGCTAGCGCACCTTCCTGGGAGGTGGGTGGTTGTGGTGGGCCACAAAGGAGGCTGGGATGCCCGAGGACAGCAATCTAACTTGAATTGATAGGGGATCTGTTACAGAAGTTTGATTCACTGGTCTAAACTAAATTGATTAGATTTGAGTGCACATTAAACCAGATCTATTTGGTCTATTTTTAGACTGGGCTATGTGCACCAAACTTTTATATGTTTATGGGTTTAGAGCAGTTTCCAATCACTTAGACCAGTTTATGTGTAATGTGTGTATCTGGCCTAACATCCATAGAGGGGTGGGAATTTGGACACACTGCTGTCCCCAATATTCTGTATTGGCTACCTCTAGGTACCTGACTGCTCAAGATTAAACGCTCTGGTTTATGCTTTAGAGAGATGCCTATATCTTTCCATTGATTGATCCTAGGTGTCTAATCCACTTGATTTAGGATCATCTTCTTGGGGCAAGGTGCCTATTTGTAGGTATAGTGAAGTCTGTAGGAATAATCTGGATTTGGTCCCAGAAGAAAAGCTGACAGCTGGTTCCTATGCCATCCGTCCCTTGTGGCAGCATTGATTTACAGGACATAACAGAGAGAAGGAAGAACAGAATGCTGCTCCATGCTGCATGAGAGCTCCTGCTTGGTCTTTTGGGGATCAGAGCAAAGCATTATAAGTTAAAATAGCTCCTAGATTGCTGTGGTTTATATCTGGACTGGGGCAGCGTGAGAACTAGGCAACAGTACTGGCTTCTGATACAACTTCCGTTGTCTAGTGCACCGAATAAAAGAACAAGTGATTTTAGCCCTCTTGTCTTTGAGCAACAACAAAAGTAAAAGGTGCAATTACATATTGATCAAGGCTAATATTTTAGAACATGAGCACCTAAAGTTAGTCACTTTGGCTACTTACAGACATAAAAAACACACAACTCCTCTTCTCCCCTACCTCCATGCACTTTACTTTAAATTTTGTGTGCCCCTGCACTGAGTCCATCACATGCCCAGAAAAGGTATTACATTAGGAGGACCCAGCTTGCCCAACATCTGTATTGATCAGGGTGCTTCAGCAGGGCTTTTATGGAACTTTCATCTAATAGCTGAATGAATCAGCTTTAAATAAAAGCACCAAAAAACCTCTGCTGATGTGCCCAATCTATACAAATATTGCAGCGCTGGGTCAAACTAATGCACTGCTTCTTCAGGTAAAGTGTGTCCCCTACCCCCCATGTCTGCCAGCACCCTTAAATCAAAAGGCAGGCACTTAAATAATCAAAGATGCTAAAGTCAATGTGGCTGCTTAGTTCCTATGAAAATCAAATAATTTTAGCTGTCTAATATTATGTATGCACATTTAAAAATATTGGCTATGGTTGTGTTTTGTTCCACTGAGGATACAGTGCATTAAATCTGTATATTGCAATAAGAAAGATTTAAATAACATATGATTCGCCATACAGAATATGTTGCTCCTTTTGGAAATGGACCCAGAACATTTTTGGCATCTACAATTGCTGTCACAATAAATCACATGCCATTTGGATTTTTTCAAACAATAGCTGGTGTCAAAATTGGCCATTTCTGAAAGTGATTGCCTTTTAGGACTTCCCATAAGCAGATTTATTAGCTTTCAGACTGAATGTACAACAAGAGGCCTACTATGTAGATCAGCCCCAAAAGCTATTAGAGGGGATATTTCTAACTTTTGTGGCAACATTCTTTACTTTTATGTTCTGTCCCCTCTCTAATAGATAGATTAGGTTTTGCAAAAACCCCTTGTTAAAGAGTAAGTACATTTCTCTTTTTTGTTTATTTTGGAAAAAAAATGCAATGCAAAAGAATATTTTTATACCTGGGGATGTCACTAATGCTCAGAACCACAAAGTACTTCAGAGTTGAAATCCACCAATTAGCTGCCACTGATATTCCCAAAAATGCGATCTAACTGCTGCCTAATCCCAAAGTTACTTAAATTTCTGCCAGGTAGCATGTGCAAAGCTGTGTGAGCACTGATGCTCCCCAACACATGATCAATTGATTGGAATCCAAGTTCAAAGTGAAATCATGAAAGACCCAGAGTAGGATTCACAAACAAAATGAAAGAAAGCTTATCTGCTAACAGGTAAGCTGCAGCCCAGGGGTCTGCGTACTTTGGTGATTAGGATACTTAGCGAGAATTCGGGAGGTCCAGGTTCAAGTTCAAGGTCCAAAAGAACAGGTAGTGGGGAAACAATGTGAACTTGTATTTCCCATGCTATAGGTGAGACCATAACCATTGATCTGGAGTCAGTCCCTTCTCTCTTTTGCCCTATGAATATTTAATTATTTATACACCAGAGCTGTCAAACTTCTCAGAAGCTGGGCACCGATGTACCCCATCGGTTGCACCACACTGCACAGCCTGCATATGGGCAGGAATCCCTCACCCCAGCCTGTCCCACTTTACTGCAGTGCACATAGGAGCAAGCAGACACTCCCCCACCTGCTGCACTGTCCATGGCAAGCAGACACATCTACCAACTGCCCCTGCACAGCACAGTGCCCCATCTCACCTTTATGCTCCTCTATGGCATGGTGCCATGCGAGTGCTCCAAGCTCCCCATTCACTCAGACCAAGGTCTGCATTGGCTGGGTCAGGCAGTGGAAGCAATGGGAGGAAGGATGAGCCCCAAAACCCTGTGGGGAAGCCTGGGGGCAGGGGGCAGGGAGTAGCAGCATGTTAACCCTTCATGGACTGCAAGTGGTCCATGGGCTATCCGTTAGACAGCCCTGTTATACACAAAGAAACAACAGCAATAGCATGAAAGAGCCTTTGGGTATTAATGTATTTGTAAACTTTCACAGATCTGTTATTTATGGTTACATACGGTTACTTACCATTACCTGCTGTCTTAAGAACTTTTCTGTGTTCCATGTTCCAGATAGTATAGACCAAAGAATCGTAAAGTCACACCTTTTGCTGGAGGAAAGGGGTATGTTCTCTCTCTTATTTATTTATTTATTTATAATCACAGATCTAATGTTTTTCAACAAAGGATAGAACCATAAAAAATTGGAAATTATGATTTTTCCATGATCTACTGCTAGTGGATTTCCACTATTACAGTTTTAACAACTACTACCTGCTAAAGTTAAAAAATACATACTTGCACTTGTGAGTACAGAGTTAGTTGGGCAATTGACAGGCAGGAAATCTGTTAAGTAGAAGCTGCCAAAGAGTTCTGAAACCTTTAAGGACTATTGGACGTCAAAGAGGATGAACAAGGCAGGGTGTTCAAAGGATGAAACATGCTGGAGGTGCCTGTTGCAATGACAGCTTGCAAATCTAGCCCTCAGATTATTCCTATATCTAGAAGTCAAAAATATATTAGAGTGACATTTGTAGCAGCCTCTCCTTCTTACTTGCAATCATGTCTTTCTTCCCATCTCCCTGGTCCTAATTTCCATCTCCTTCCATCTGCTTAAAAGCAACTTTTGTTGCTCTAGCTGTAACCTGCAGAGTTTTATGGAGCAAGTAGAAAGCAGCATTTGCCTGAGGAATATAAGAATGGTTGTCCAAGCTGATTAATGCTGCCTTTGTAAAATAATATCAGACAGTTACATAAGAGAAAACTCTACCCAGTAGGTATGAGCGTTACATTTAGATAGACCAGGGGTGGGCAATTATTATGGACGGAGGGCTGCTTACTGGGTTTTGGCAAGCCATCAAGGGCCACATGACAGGCAGCCTAAGGCAGATTTATATTTGAATAGTCTAGGCTATTTTTAGCCCCCCAGCTAAATTTCTGGAGTGGGCAAACCCCCCACTGATCTGCCAGACCCCTCCCCAGTCCTGCCCACCCCTCCCCTGCCCTCAAGTTACTTACCTTGGGCTGCCTGTGCTGCTGCCAGTAGCAGTGAATGCCTGCATGCTTCTTCCTTAAAGCTTGCAGGATAGGAGAAATGACTTTCTTTCCATGTTCATGCAAACTGAGCTACTGGCCTAGACATTGCCTATTTTAAGTTATTATTTCATTACTTTGGGAACAAATCTTGAGGCAAGCTCATGCAGCCATTTGAAGTGCACAAGCATCTGTAGATCATATACAATGACTGCAGCAGTCTCAAGGCTAGCTTATCCTTTGGAAGGCCATATCTGGGGCATAATATGGGCAGGGGACCTGCACCTGCTCTACTTTTAGTAGTTTTGAAATGGGTTGTTGGGGATTAAGAAGCATTTCTATATGTGTACTCTCCAACTGTAACAATGTGACATTTGGAACTGGGAGAATATTTTGATTTTTTAACATTTCAGCAGTTGTATATGTGAGGAAGGTTTGCCGTTTTTTTGCCAAGTTTATCAAATAGGTAACATAGATCCTTTGATCTAGTATCCCACAATGTCCTCATGAGAAAATTGGAGGATTGGGGGCTTAACTCCAAGACAGTCAGGTGGGTGAAAAATTGGCTGCAGGATAGAACCCAGAGAGTTGTAGTGAACGGATCTGTGTCAACCTGGCAAGAAGTGGGCAGCGGTGTCCCACAGGGGTTGGTGCTTGGTCCAGTATTTTTCAACATCTGTATTAATGATTTGGATGTGGGGGTGAAGAGCTCACTGGCCAAGTTCATGAACTACACCAAGTTATGGGGAAGCATGGTCATGCTTGAACACAGGCTACAGAAACAGATGGACCTTGACAGGCTAGCAAGTTGGACGGATCAGAATCTGATGAAGTTCAATGTCGAGAAATGTAAAGTACTCCACCTTGGGATGAGCAATCCCCAAAACACCTACAGACTTGGCAGCACCAAACTGAGTACCACCACAAATAAAAGGGATCTGGGGGTCATAACAGACCACAGTATAAATATGAGCCGGCAGTCCGGTGCTGTAGCCAGTAGGGCATATTATACTCTGGCATGTATCAATCGATGAATCTCCAGTGAAACCAAGGAGGTGATTGTTCCTCTCTGCTCGGCATTGGTGAGACCATAGCTGAAGTACTGCATCCAGTTCTGGGCACCACACTTTGACAAGCTTGAGAGAGTCCAAGGAAGAGCCACCCGTATGATCCTAAAACACAAGCCATATGAGGAAAGGTTGAGGGATCTGGGGCTCTTCAGCCTGAAGAAAAAGCTGAGAGGGGAGCTGGTAGCAGCTTACTGATACACTAGGGGAGTACATCAAGGGCTCAGTGAGCAATTGTTCACCAGGGCACCCAAGGGGAAAACCATGAGTAGTGGCCACAAACTCCTGGAAGATTGATTAAGGCTCAACATTAGGAAAAACATCTTCAAAGTCAGGGTGTCCAGACTGTGGAATAATCTCCCTCCAGAGGTGGTGCAATCACCTACCCTGGAAATCAAGAGACTAGACAGTTACTTTGCTGGGGTCATCTGTCCTCCAGTTCTCTTTTCTGCTGAGGGCTGGACTCAATGATCTTCCAAGGTCCCTTCTGGCCTTACAGTCTATGAACATTTTTTTCTGAAAGTTTTGACCAGCTCTAATCTGTATATATCCCACACCTCTCCCTCTCCCTCTGTTTAGGTTATAGGATTAATTCTAGCCCTAGGGCTGCTACATTTTTAGCAGTGGAAGGAAAAAGAGTTCTTCCTCCTTGGTCACTGCCTCAGGAAGGAGGAAGAGGATTTTCTAGGGATTACTGGAGTGTCTGTATTGTTACTCCTGAACGCCAGACCTCCGCAGGAAATCTCCCATAATTAGCCTGCATCAAGCGGACATGCTGTCTGTCTTCTATAGGTAAAGTGGTGTATTGTATTCTTCATGATTCATTCTCTTCTAGCTGAGTCATCTATTTACAGAAATAATATTCATTCTCCCGAGTCTTTCGCCCATAATGTTTCCAGTGTATAACATTATGAACCAAAGACTTCAGCGCTGGTGTCATCGAGAAGGCTTTGGCTTCCATGACCACAGTCCACTCTTTGGTGAGAAAGGCAGTAAGCTGCTGAGAAGGGATGGCCTCCACCTCTCTCTGCTGGGGAGGAGGCTCTTCTCAGCCAGACTGGCTGGCCTGCTCCACCGGGCTGTAAACTAAGACCACCAGGGGATGGGGGGACTACTGCCACTGTTGGCCCGCTGAGCAACCCTTGCAAACCCAGCAGGCCAAGGCACTTAAGGGAGCCCACCCCTGCCCCAGCCCTGAAACAATCAGTAGGAAAGGCAAGGGCCCCCAAAGGGACACTGTCCTGCCTGTACACAAATGCCAGGAGCTTGCGGAATAAACAGGAGGAACTTGTCCTCCTGCTTAATACAAAGGAATATGATGTCATAGGGATAATGGAGATCTGGTGGGACTCCACTCATGACTGCACCACAGGTATATACGACTATATCCTGTACAGGAGAGATTGAGGCAACAAAAGGGGTAGGGGTGTAGCTTTCTCTGTTAAGGAGAGCTACGTGTCCCTGCAAGCCGATATTGGTGACTAGGGTGGATGACTAGAGACCCTCTGGGTTAAAATCCATGGGGAACATGGCACAGGGGCACAGTGGTGGGAGTCTACTACAGACCTCCTTCCCAAAGTCAAGAGTTTGACCAGGAGTTCACCAGGGAACTGGCTGAAGCCGCATGCTCCTGGTCCATGTTTGTCATGGGAGACTTCAACTACCCAGACATCTCATGAGAAGAGTGCTCGGACAAATCCAAGTGGTTGCAAAGCTTCCTCTTGTGTGTGGATGACCTCTATCTGACACAAGAAGTCTACGGGCCAACGAGAGGTAAAGCGCTGCTCGACCTGGTACTGGCAACTGGGGATGACCTAATCAGTGACCTAATGATTGAAGGGAAGCTGGGTGACAGCAACCATAAGCTGATCATCTTCACCATCTGCCATAAAGCTGGCAAGTCAGTCAGCAATACAGAAGTCCTCGACTTCAGGAAAGCTGACTTTGATAAGCTGAGGAGGCTTGTCAGTGAGGCCCTAAGGGACCATGACCCAAAGGGGAGGGGAGTTCAGGAAGAGTGGTTGCTCCTCAAAGTAGAGATCCTAGATTCACAAGTTAAGGCTATTCCATCTTGGAGGAAAGGCAGCAAAAGGGCACAGCAGCTCCCTTGGATCAGCAAGGAAGTAGCAGACTTCCTGCATCTAAAAAGAAAGACCTACAGAGGATGGAGGACGGGATCCACCTCCAAGGAGGAATATTTTGCATTGGTCCGGACCTGCATGGAGCAAACCAGGAAAGCCAAGGCTGTGACAGAACTCCAACTGGCTACTAGGATCAAGGATAATAAAAAGTCCTTTTTTAGATATGTGGGGAGCCGGAGGAAAAGCAAGGGCAACATTGGAACCCTGCTAAACCAGATGGGAAAACTGATGACTGACGCCTAGGAAAAAGCCAAACTACTAAAAGGGTACTTTGCGACAGTCTTTCACCAGTCCCATGGGATGCCTCTGCCCATTATGGGACAGGGAGGCCCAAGTGAGGGAGATTCCTTGCCCTCCATCAATGCTGACCTCGTGAAGGAACACCTTCAGAGGCTGGACACTTTCAAGTCAGCCAGCGCTGACAATCTGCACCCCAGGGTACTCAAGGAGCTGGCTAGCATCATAGTCCAGCCCCTGGCACAGATCTTCAAGAACTCCTGGCACTCTGGTGAAGTGCCCAAAGTCTGGAAAAAGACCAATGTGGTGCCTATGTTCAAGAAAGGGAGAAAAGTAGATCTGGCAAGCTACAGGCCTATCAGCCTGACCTCTATCCTGGAGAATGTCTTAGAAAAGATTATCAAAGAAGCCATTCTTAACAAACAGGCCAATGGCAACATCCTGAGGGATAGCCAGCATGGATTTGTTGTAGGTAGGTCTTGCTTGACCAATCTTATTTCCTTTTATGACCAGGTGACCTATCACCTGGACAAGGGAGAGGAGATTGATGTCGTATACCTTGACTTTAAAAAAGCCTTTGATCTGGTATCCCATGATCACCTCTTGGCAAAAAGGGCCAACTGTGGCCTTGGGTCCATCACAACACCCTGGCTGGGGAATTGGCTCTGTGATCGGACCCAGGGGGTGGTGGTTGATGGAAGTCAATCATCATGGTGCCCTGTGACCAGTGAGGTCCCTCAAGGCTCTGTCTTTGGATCTGTATTTTTCAACATCTTCATTAATGATGTAGACATTGGAATCAGAAGTGGACTGGCCAAGTTTGTTTATGTTACCAAACTTTGGGGTAAAGCATCCACACCCAAGGACAAGAAGATGATTCAGGCTGACCTCGACAGGCTCAGAAAATGGGTATATGAGAACCTGATGGTGTTTAACAATGAAAAATGCAAGGTTCTCCACCTTGGGAGGAAAAACCTGCATCCTTATAGGCTAGGAAGTGCTATGCTGGCTAGCACTATGGATGAAAGGGACTTGGGGGGTCATGATTGACCACAAGATGAACATGAGCCTTCAATGTGATGCTGCAGCTAGTAAAGCGAGCAAAACGCTGGCTTGCATCCATAGATGCTTCTCAAGCAAATCCCAGGAAGTGATTCTCCCATTGTACTCAGCCTTGGTGAGGCTGCAGCTGGAGTTCTGCATCTAGTTTTGGGCTCCACAATTCAAAAAGTATGTGGAGAAGCTTGAGATAGTCTAGAGAAGAGCCACACACATGATCAGAGGTCAGGAAAACAGACCTTACGATGACAGGCTGAGAGCTATGGGACTCTTCAGCCTCGAAAAGCACAGGTTCAAGAGCGATCTGATGGACACCTATAAGTTTATAAGGCGTATCCACCAGGATCTGGGGGAACGTTTGTTCACCAGAGTCCCCCAAGGGACAACAAGGTTGAATGGTTATAAGCTCCAGCAAGACCATTTCAGGCTGGATATAAGGAAGAATTTCTTTACTGTCCAAGTCCCCAAGGTCTGGAATAGCCTGCCATCGGAGGTGGTTCAAGCACCTACTTTGAATGCCTTCAAGAGAAAATTGGATGCTTATCCTGCTGGGATCCTATGCACCCAGCTGACTTCCTGCCCCTGGGACAGGGGGCTGGACTTGATGATCTTCCGAGGTCCCTTCCAGCCCTAATGTCTATGAAATGTATGAAATCTATGAAATTATACAACTGAGAGAAACTGAGGGTTTGTCAATTACAATAAAAATATTACAAAATAGTACCACATCCTGTCACGGAAGCCTATGGATCTGTCTGCAGTACCTCTATGGTGAATTCTAGGAGCACTAGTTAAAAATATCCCATGCTTATTTCTTTCTAAGTGCACCCAGAAAGTAAGCAGTATAGCTGGGCTGACATAGCCCTGTGTTTATGCTGAGAAACACAACTAATACGAACAGCCTGAATATAGTTTTGGAGAATTTCAGGGCACATGGCGCGATTCCCAGACAGAAGTAGCTGCAGTAATGATGCCTGGATATGTGTTTTACTCTTGCCAGATCTCCAGGATAAAGCACAATCTTCTAATCTGTCAGAGAAGTACAGCTGTTTGGGCATACAAAACCCTGAGAAGGCATTTTATTTTAAGTGCATCCCTTTCACACTGATAATCTTTCTCTCTTGGCTGGCTTAAGCTTTAGTGAGCTGCTATTCATCCAGGTGCTGGTTTTGATTAGGGATTCATAAGACTTAAAGTTGGTCCTGTTTATATTTTTGAAAAACAAGAATGCTGCTGACATTTAAGACTTTAATATCCCATCTGCTTTCTACATCACCTCACACAGAGGTTAAATAATATAGTGTAGATTAACACATTTTGTGCAGAGATTTATACAATTATATACAAATTTTATTTCTTATAAATTTTCCAGAAATATAATTTTTTCAGGGATTGCCTGAGATTTTTTAGGTGAACCTGAAGTGCCAAGCCAGATACCAGGACATCTTGGGAGGTCATCTCTTGAACAAATTATTTTGTACAAATATACAGAAATATAAACGTGTGTGCATGTGCACTTATATTTATGTATATTTGTATTTCTGTGCTTATAGGCTTCTGTTCACCTGCCTCACATTATTTTGTTTGATTACTCAGAGTTAAATCAAAAGAATTATTAAGAAAAGGAAACAAGGAATGAAACAATAGTAGAAATTAGACACCTGCTTTAATTAACTTCCAGGGAGTTAAGGGAACAGTATTTAATCTGTTAACTGGGAAGATGCTCTTTCCAGGTGCCTGATAATTTACATGGTTGTTCTGGTTGGGCCAAAGGTGCAAAAAACCTTTAATAATTTTGATTCGTGGACAAGAGGGGAAGAAGACCGGTGAGTAAGAAACATTTACTCCAGTGAGACACTGACACAGAGATAGAGAATGCTGTAGGAGCTGTCTTGTCCCTCTTCCAGGCTAGTGATGAGGGTGTGTGTAGATGAAATGGGGGCCCTAAATTGAAGCGGTGGCTTTTAAAAAATACTACTTCAATTTAGGGCTGATTAAATCCCTGTGTCATGCACACACCCTGCTGACTTACGTGCCTCTCCAGCGGGGAGGGGAGGGCAAGCTGCTGGTGGGCTGAGTGGTCCCTGGGCTGCAGGGGGGGGGCAGGGGGGAGGCTGATACTTCCCTTTGTGGCAGCTGCGGCCACCTGCAGGTGGCATCCACCCACAGGCAGCTGGCTCGGCCAGTCCTGGGGCACTGCAGATGCAGAGGGAAGCTCCGTGCCCCCTGTGCAGCTCAGGCAGGCAGGTTCCTGAGCGGGGAGGGAGGGAAGATCAAGCTCGTTGCTTTTCTTGTGTGGATCCTGTTTTCCTGGGCTGCTGTCAGGCTGCCTGCAGAGCTCTGGAGCTGCACAGAGCCCAGTGCTTCACTCAGTGACTGTAGGGGCAGCACCCCCTGTAGTTTGCTGCACCCCAAGTCATTTAAGGTGTGTTACACTCCTGAATTTCCTACAACAGCTGGAATTAATGTGGAATACACTGCCAAGGTGTGCAAACACCAAAACTATTAAAGTGGTGCAAAAATCATTTAGCCTGCTTTAATGTGTCGTGCACACACACCTCTCATTTCCTCTACACACAGCCGCAAGTAGCTGGGCTAAGTGTATTTTGCAAATAAAGGATACATTTTAAGTGAGACCAGATGTGTACAGACTTGGAATTGGTTATGTCAATTCTCTGAATCCTAGGTACCTTTGGGTGAATGCTACTGTCTTTTGACACAGCTATTTTATGTTACTGTAACCTGCTATTATCACAAGATTGAGATACTAAATACATTTGGTCAGGTTGGCCTGGTGGTGAAGGCTATGTCCCCATGGTGGGCTGTGTATTGGCAACATCTGGCCCCAACCAAATCTATGTACTGAACCATACACATTTCTCTTCTCTTCATTTTTGTTTTACTTTGTTTTCTTTTTTATAAGGAAAGGTATAACAATCTGCAGGTTCCCTGTAGGTTTACGTGAGTGTTTTAGGGGGGATGATTTGGAGAGCAAAACCAGGAAGCTCCATGTGCTTGAGGAATTTTGCTCCAAGCACATACCAAACCTCATGGCTGAAAGCAGGAGCACCAAGCACATGGTATTTCAAATGAGGATCCAAGTTCGTGTCATCTAAATGGAGTCCTTTTATTAATAAAAATCAGCTTATGTAACAGTTGTGTTAGGTCAAACAAGCAAAAGTCTTGTAGGCTTATATGATGGACTGTCCATCCTTGTATCCCTTTTATGAATCTGATACAGTTTGAGTTTATCTTCCATGAATGTGGTAACCAGAATTGGATACAGTCTTCCAGATGAGGTCTCAAAAATACCTTGTATGATTTATGAACCAGATACTTCCCTATATTGGCTAGAAATACCTCTCTTGATAAATCTAAAGATCATATTCTCCTTTTCTTACATATAAGCAGCTCATAGTCAGTCTGTGGTTAATTTTACTTTCACGTCTAAATAATGGTGAAAATAACTATATTCATAATTATAACTTCAGTTATAAGCTATTATTAGTCACTAAGTAAATAAACTTTCATTTTGTATTATTGAATACTATCTCATTCCTATTACTCTGTTACCCACCATGCAATTTCTCTACTAATCCACATCTTCAGCTTAACTAATAATTTTCCTTGTGTCTAACACTTTCTTGAATTCCAGACAATTGAGTCCTTCCTAGCTTTTCTTGTCTAGAAAATCTGGCATTTTAACAAGGTAAGCTACCGAGTTAGTCTGGTATAATTTATCTTTGATAACTCAAGTTGAACTTATCACACTTTCCATTTATCTCTGTGGCTTTAATTAGTTTTTCCTTCATGAACTGTTCCAAAGACTTGTATGGGCAGAAGGCAGGGTAGGGCAGCACGTTAGAGGCTAATAGGTTCAGAGAAGTATTAAATTTCATAGGAGACAGACTGCTTCATCAAGTGCTATGCCACTGATGTCAGACTAATAGGCCTATAACTGTCGTTTCCCCCCCATTCTTAAGTAAAAGTATTATAATTGCTATTCTCCAATGTTACACCACCCCTCATTTGATAGACTTATTCAAATAGTTGCTACATGTCCTGTGATTTCTTATTCCAGCACTCTCAGAATTATAGGAGGGGAGATTATTTGGTTCCTTCTTCCCCAGTTTGACTACATTAAGTTATTTGAATTCTCCTTCCACCTTATTTGTGGATAATTCTATTTCCATGTTCTTGCCACTGTTATCCATTTTGTCTTTGGCCATAGGTTCAACATTATCTTCTTTCTCAAACAGTGAGGCAAAGTAGGTTTATGACCATACTTGGACTATCCCTTTTCTCCATCCCATTCTCATTATGGAGTGACTTCACTGCTTCTTCTCTGCTCTCCTTTTATTTCTATAGATGACAAACTTTTGCTATATGTTTTAATAAAATAAATTAAGATATTGGTATCTAAAGGGTTAGAAACTGGTTTCTAGCTCTTTCATTAGCTGCCTTAAAAAAAAGGGAACTTAGGCAACGGGCAAAAATAAATTCAGCTTATTCATCATTAGCACAACTGTTAACCAAATTGTAACCCTAATCAAATTCTCATCTTCACTTTGGTTGCCTCTACACATGTATACTAATCTACTGCCCAGTAAAGCATCACTGTCTACAAGTACATGGCATCTACTATGAAGTAGATTATTCTACTGTACAGTTAGCTAGTACATGTAAATATAGATACTATATTAACTGTGCAGTAGTTACTGTGCAGCAGCATTCATGTAAATGTTGACTGGGAGCAGATTTCCATCCAGTTGGCCACACCAGTAGGAGGTCACAGGGGATGTTCTCTGTCCCTGGTCCTGGCATTGCTCAGCTCCTGTCTCTCCCCTCAAGAACTCCCAGGAGCTGATCAACACTGGGAGAGGGTCGCTCTCTGTCTCCCCCTGTATTGCTGCTGTGTGACTTCTGGCTTCCCACAGGAGTCAGGACTGAGCAGTGCTGGGACTGGGGAGCTCTCTGCTTCTCTGCTTAGCTGGGGGGTCCTGGGGCAGCTGCCTAGACAGGGAATCTCTGTCCACTTGGGGGTTCACCAGCAGCTACCCCAGAAGTGGGACAGCTCCTGGTGACCCCTTGCTGGGCGGGGAAGCCCTGCTGTATGTCCTGGTATGCATGGGGCTAGGAGAGCTCTGCCAGTTGCAGCAGCAGCTGTTGCCCAGCCCTGTGAACACCAGGACACCTCCCAGTGTGCATGAGGCCAGGAGACAGCTGCCACTGCAGTTCTCCTGGCCCCATGCATATCAGGGCTGTCTCTGTGCCCCCTGCCAGCCCCTGAGCTAGCACCCCCAGGGATCCGGAAGCTCCCCCAGGATGATACAGGGATCAAAGCAGGGCAGGGGTAGCTCTATACTAGGCTGCTCCCACTGGAGCAGATTTGCTCCCCACAGGGTGCATGTACAGATGTGCTCCTGGGGAAGGTATACTGCATAGTAAAACACTGTGCAGTAAGCCTATATTGTATTAATAGCACATGTAGTTGTGCCCTTTGAGTTGTACAGAGGTAAATACATCAGTTGTACTTTACCCACACCAAGAATACACCTTTATTGAGTCTAGGTTGCTTACTTTTGTCAGACTCCTATGGAATATGCCAGCATGATGACCCTGAACATTTCTGGTCAGCTAATCTTTTTTTGTCTTACTTCTGCACTTGTCTGAGAAGTACCTGACTCAGCAGCTATTTTGTTTACTCCCCAGCATCTCTGAGTGAGTAAAGGGAGTACTTTCAGTTGCAAAAATGTCTTTATTCTTTCTGATGATGGTGCATGTGATGTCGTACTCAGGAACCACAACATGCAGGCAGTCTGCTGGTCAGCAAATGGAGCCAGTGAATACAGACAAGTAAAGAGAAAATGTGGGTGGTCCCCAATCACCACTGCTGCTGATGCCAGTGGCATCTGTGGGTGGTTGTCAACCACCGGTCAGCGCTTGCCAACCCCCCTACCCTGCCACCAACACTGCTGTGGCAGGCTAAGGGAGCTCCCCACTCACCACCACCATGCCTCCACTGCCAACACCACTTGTGGGCAGTCGCCATACCCCCCCCCCCACCTCCGGAGGCATACAGCATTCAAGGTTGTAATGTCTGAAAAACCTGTTTGGCTTCTGCATTTTGTGTCTAGAAGAAACCTTGCAGGTGATAGACAATTACCTGATCAACCTAAATGATAAACAAAAGGTTCAAAGATCCAAACACCCAGGACTCAGAGAACAGTAAAGAGAGGAGCTTGTGTGTGAGATTGAATGGGTATCACATGGAAATCATTTAAGTACTAAAAGTCCCCTGATTGAGCAGATCCAGAAGTTAACAATGCAGCTGGAAACAAAGGTGGAGTCCAGATGGAGGTTTAAAGAAATGAGAGGGGAGAAGGGAAAGGAAGGGGGGTGGGGGGCTGCATAAATGTCACAAGACTCTAAAATATCTTCTGAACAAGAGGACCCAGACAGCAACCCTGGATAAGTAGGATGACCATGGAAGAATGTGATTATAAGAACAAGTCAGAGGAAGTCTAGAATTCGAGTTAAAAAAAAAATCTGTAATTTTTTCTCCAAACAAAGGGAAAATTAAATTGAAAAAAGGACTTTCAAATCCAGCTTGTTGAATAGCCACTTCAAAATGGATGTTAGAATAAGTATAGAACCTCTAAAGATTGGTGGTGGTGAAGGGGTAAAAAAGTTTGGTTAGCAAAAATAAAGCTATATTTTACAGGTCAGTAAGTGTGAATAAAGTGAACTCTGACATTTAAAATATGCCCTGTAAAAGGAATTAAAACAACCAATTATATATATTTAGCAATCTAAAACAATGAAGGATAAAAATAGACCTTTTATGCTATTAAGATGGGGTAGAGTTTAAGGACCCTAGTTGTGGTGAAGAAATTGAAGGAGTCTGTCACATAAATCTTCCATAAGGGCTATGATGTTGAACATAGGGGCAAAAGCACAAATGGGGATATGGCTACAGAAATAGAAAAGGGTGCATATAATTGTCAGACAGGATATTTCCAAGAGAGCTAGGAAAGTATTAATCCCATTGTATAAGGCACTAGGAAGACCACATCTGGAATACTCTATACAGGAGGCTTGCAGTCTACAGCCCACAGGCCAGATCCAGTCCATGGAGCTATTTCATCCAGCTCAAAGGGCCAGGATTTTCTGCAGCATATTTTGGGGGAGGGGGGGGAGAAAGGGGGGGAGAACAGGAGGGCTTTACCCATGCAGTACCCAGGCAGGAGGGAGAAGCAGCAGCAGTGGTGTGAAAGGTGGGGATTGGTGATTGTAGCTACAGCAGCAGTGATGGTGAAGGCTGAGTTGGAACCAACTTGCACTTGGAAATAATTTCCATTAAAGTGCCCCCCTCTCCTAGTCTCAGCAACATATCCAAGAAAGAGTGGATTCCTGAATCTAAAGGACAACCTTGTCACAAGAGTAAATGGTTAGAATTTCCCTGCTATGGTATTTACCCGATCCCAAGCAGAAGTTTTTCCCCACTATTTAACATGGGGTGGAGGGAGGGGGAAAGGAAAGGCTGCGGCAGGTAGGCATTAAGGGATCAAATGGTGGGGGAGGGACAAGTGGCAGGGAGTAAACTCTTGACCTCTCAACCCCACCTGTTCCTCCCACCCCACCACTGCTTTGTCCCCTTGCAGCAGTGAGGACGGGGATGAATTTAAGATAACCATCCAATAATTAGATTCTATCCATGGAAAATGACAAGAAATATATAATTTTTCCATGGATAGAATCAAAGTATTGGGGAGTTGTCTTAAATTCAGGGTTGATTTGGGTAAATTTGGTAACAATCTTAGCTTGGATATTAGAAGAATATTCCTAACCATCAGATTAATGATGGTACAGAACAGCCTTCCAATAGGAAAATTGATGGAAATGTTGTCTTTGGGATTAGGACAACTCTCAGGATCTCAATATTGTGCTGTTAGACAGGAGGGTGTGACACAGTTGCACATATACAAACACCCAAGTCAATTAGGTGCATATACACGCACACTACCAGCTCAGGCACATACACATGCAAACCAGCCTAAGCACATGCATACCTATTACCAATTCAAGCACATACACTATACACCCCCAAAGTTAGACACAGATCACTAATTCATATATCATGCACACAATGTCATACACACACACACACACGCTCCTAACTTGGATGGTACAGTGTGTACTTGGGGTACAGTTCAGGTGAGAAAGAGAGAGAGAGTTAAAGTGTAGGGAGTGAAAGTTGCCAGAACCAGGATTAGAACCAGTAGACTTGAGGGGCCTGGGCTGAAGAACTGAGGCTCGGGGGTAACTTTAGATTAATTGATCTTAATTGATTAAAAGACAATTCCCAAAGCCTGCAGGACAGGGGAGCCATGCGGGCACAGAAGCTGGGACTGGAGCCAGAGCTACAGGGGAGCTGAAAATGTAGGTGGGGAGAGGGAAAATGGGACTAAGGGAAAGTATGGGTGTTAAAGAGGGGCTCTGGGTGTGGGGAGCCAGAAGATGGCTCCAGGGCAGCTAGAAAAGTTGCAGGGAGGGGCAGTAGGTGCTGGGAGCTGGAGAAAGGCTCTAGGTGCTGGAAAAAACTGCAGAACAGCTAAGAGGATCTGGAAGCTGCAGTGGGGGGAGGACTACAGAAGGTGTGGGGGAAGCCTGAAAACAGAGAGAGGGACAGCAGAAACATCACAGGTAAAGTGGCAGGAGAGACTGAAAGGCAGCAGGGGCAGCAGGAAAGCAGAGAAAGGCAGCAGAAAGTCACAGGGAAAAGGCAGTAGGAATTGAGAGGAGATCGGGAAACTAGTGGAGAGCAGTGGGGGTTGGAGCTGAGAGAGAGAGAGAGAGAGAGAGAAAGAATGAGGCTGGAATTTAAGATAAGGAAGTGACTGGGATTCAGTAAAACATGACCCAGCTCAGGGTTGCAAATGACTGTGGTTTTATTGAACAGGGGAGATGGTGACACAATGTCTTACTGGTTCTTTTGCACCCACCCACACCCACCCACAATGGCAGTAGGGGTTAGAGAGGCTTGGTGCAGGGGCTGAAGTCAACGAAAGTCCAGGAGGAGAGAGAGAGAGAGACACAGAGAGAGAGAGAGTCCAAATTGTAGGAGGAGGTGTGCAGGTAATATCTACCTATCCAGGCTGGAAGAGGTCCTTGTCCAGTAGGTGTTGTCCGGAGGGGGGGTCGCCGGCAGGGCCTCTGGGTGGATAGGTGGTGTGGCATGGTGCTGGTCCAGATGGAAATGGTGTTCCTGCTGGGTCTGTCTTCACTGCCCCTTTTTATAGGAGCAGACCTTGTGTGACCCTAGTGACAGGATGCATGCCCAGGCGAGGGTCAGCCCCTGGTGTACTGAGCATGTGTGCTCCATGCAGGGATGTGCAGTTTCGGGTGTCTGTAATGGTGAGAGTTGCTGGTTCTCCAGGGTCTTTTGTCTTTCAAATGCTGGGTTCTTGTCTCTGTTCCTAGGTGAGGTCTGTGGTTCCTGGGTGAATCAATGCAAGGTGATAGCTCAGTCATTACAGGCCATTCAGTAGAGGCCTGCTACCATTGTATTTCAATCATTCCCAATCATTCTCATTCATCGGGGACCCAATTTACATGGGAGGGGTATGTGACTCGAACAGTTGCAACATGGGATGCCCAGGCAGAGGACAGAAGATGGAGGCTTGACATGACTTTGGTTCACTTACAAACACAGGCCTAAACCATACACTATCCATATGAAACAATAAAAATCGATACAAAAATGATAATAATACAGTATACAACAGTAAGAATCAATACAAACCTAATAATAGTACAATATAAAACAGTGGATATCCAAAACCAAAAACTTGCTACCAAAATAAAAATGTTAAAGCTTATCCTAAGTCAGAGCTCACTTGTACTTATCTATAGGGAATAGAGAGGGAGAGAAAAAGTCAGAAATGGTTGGGGAAGGGGAGGGAATGCATTTTAAAATAAATAAAAGAAAAACTGGGGGTTTTGCTACAGAAAAAATAAACCAAACTTCTTTTAAGACAGAGCTTGATCAATTTATGAAAGGGATTATGTGACATGGTTGCTTATGCTAGCAGGGGCAAGATTCAGTGGTCCATGATCAATGAACCGTTGTGTCCTTGTTGCATCTTTTGTTTTAAATAAAATTAGTAAGACATAAAAGGCATTTTATAGTAGTATTTGCAAACTATTTTAATATACTTTATTGACAAATTGGTTTCTTCAAAAGCTTTCCAGGACACAAACTTCTCCTCTTTGGCACTATTTCTAGTAATCTGGGATTTGGCTAAGATATTTTGATTTCTAAAGATTTATTCTCAAGATTATTTTTCATCTTAAATAATATAGAAACACCCTGCAGGATCTCCTGACTCCAGTCCTGATTGAGGAAAGAAAGAGAGTGAATTTCTTTCTTTGTGCTCCTTGCCTTTAAAGATTCTGAATAGGCAGTATTGAAATGTGTCCTATTGAAAACATTTAGGTTTTCTCATTGGAAGTGCACTCTCCTTTTCAGAATATTGATATTTTTCTTTTTGTGAGAGAAGGCTGCAGCATCTCATTTCTAAAGAACATATTTCAATTTCACAGACAGAATGCATAATTTCAAAAGATTTCTTGCAGCTTTTTTCAATATGTACTGAGCTCTTTTTTCAGGTTCTGATTAAGGGGCACATCTTTAACAGCAGTAGGCCAAATTCATAGTCAAGAAATTTGTTTTTAAATTATATGAGCAAAATAAGACAGCTATGAAAATGAATAGTAGGACCTTTAAATACCAAGTATATCGTATGCAGAAATTCAGTCCAGAACTCACAGAAGAAGAAAAATAACAATACCTCGGATGATATAATTATGTATATGGATTACTTTGGCTGAAGGTTTCCATTTAAATAGTTGAAATCATATTAGTAGTAGAATTAATGCTGACAAGCCCCCTTCCAGTATATCAATTTTTTGTGTGAGTTACTTGTCATGCATATCTTAATATTTAGCAAAGAAAGCATTAAAGAAAGAAAAAAAGGAAATACAAATGACACTAATGAAAAAAACGACAGTAAGCAAGATGGATCTACAGTTTTGCTAAATGAGAAGACATTAAAAAATTCAATAGAAATATATTTACATATAATTTAAAGCTTGAACAGATGCTGTGAACCTAGTGCTATTAAGTCAACTCTTTCAAAGAATGAAAATCCTGATCTTGGCAGGTTTTAGGTGCACATATGACCAATGCTTGGTTAGCAGCTTAAAAGAATTAATGCTCCTTTTTACCTAAAGGTATATAATCATATTTAAAAAATAAAAACCACAGCTGTTAGTTAGGACTGAAAATATACGGCAAGATAACTGCAAGATAATTTTAGATAGAATAACTGGTAACAAACATGATGGAAAAGAGCCAAGTCCACATGTCCTGTGACATATTTACTAGTTCATACTTGATAAGATTATTCTATGCTGGAGAAAACTGGTGCAAGGATAACAGATTTTGCAGTGGATTACGCTAGTAGATGCAGCAGACATCATGAGATAGTGTAGTAGATGAGTCTCAGTAAATACTACCACTACTTCTTTATTATTAAACTATGTTATATTTACATTATTGCCATACTTGTCCTGACTATTTAAGCTATATGCAAATGAAATTTCAACTGCAGTCTTAAGAATCTTCAAATATGCAGATTATATTTGCCGAGTGACAAAAAAAGGGGCCTAAGTAAAGGGAAGGACTTTTTAATAAAGACCATTCATTTATATTATAAATAATGAAGCTTTAAGATCAACCTGTTTCAGGCAGTAATGTTGTGTTTATAACTTAAACATTCAGACTTAAAGGATCTAACAGATTTTTTGGCTGGAGAGTATATAAACTCCAAACTACTCTACCTTGACATCACTCTGGACTCCACGCTTAACTATACAAATCACCTTCTGAAAACTGCTTATCAACTCAAAAGTAGGAATAGCTTAATAAGTAAACTCACCAGAATAACTTGGGGTAGAGATATGACACTCAGAATAAAGTACTAGATTTATGCTATTTAGCCAGTCTAGTAAAATTTCTATTATGCTAAATGTATTGAAGTTCAGGTAAACCTAGTGCCGAGAGACATGTCAGGTTGTATGCAACCAATATATGTATATATAACTGACTGCCTGTGTTATTCAATATGCCATCACCTACTATTAAGCAAAAAAGAAAACAGAGGAGAACATATTGAAAAATTCCAAACTTTGTTCAGGGATGTATGGAATGCTCCCTACCTTCATTTGACTGAGAAGAGACCCAGTTGAACCATGCAATTCACCACAACTTCAGGTAGACACTACTCTATTGGGGACAGCAGAACTGCAAATATTTGTCCCTACAGAGAACTCACTCCTCATCTGATTTCTAGTTCCCATAGCAATTATGGAGTAAGCTGAATCATTTTAGACATGGTATGAGGAGATATATGAAAAGCAGTCCTGGAAATGTCACTCCACTGTATGAAGGGGGACAAACTGAGCATGAAAGACATGAAAGAACAGATTTCTTGTCATGAAGGCATCCAAGGAGGGAGGACCTATCAGATTGATGACTCTGATGCAACTGATATTTCAACTTTAACTATAAAACTGAAATGCCTTCTGTATCTTGTTTTGATAACAAGAAAAGAAAACTATTTTTTTACTGAGAAGGAAATCATTTTATTCCAGTGAAATTAACTTCCTTTGCCATTGAAATGAAGGCAACAAATTGTAACAGAAAGCTCTATCTGGTTGAAATGTCAATGAGTATTTTTGCATGTATTTTTAGACAGCAGAGCCTAATTGTGATTTTAAAAAGCATTCAGGTTAACATCAATATTCATGAGAAAAATACTGTGGGCTCTTTAATTGGTATTTCTAACTCCTAAGAAAAGCAGCATGTTGAACAGTCCAATGGCTTGTAACTACAATGGGGCATTTGTCTAATACTGGCTTAAAGTTAAAAGTGATACAAACTGAATCACAGGCGTTTAACAAAAAAATAATAGCAGACAATTATAAAAGCTTTTGGAAAGACACTCAAGAGTCCAATTAACTATGGTCAGCATATCAGTGAGAGCTAAACACGGCTTGGAAATTAGGAACTGGGAAGAAGTACACAGGAAGTAGGGGATTTTCCTAGAAAGCTTCTTTATTTTTATTTTTTGGGAGACAATGGTGATTCATTTAAACCAAAACTATTTTTATGGAAGTGTATCTGTTTTGATGAAGATCTTTCAGATCTGTGTTGGAAGATAGGAAGAAGAGTAAGAGACCCAGAATAGGCAATAATCTGATGAGTAAGGCTCTTACTGCCTTGATCAATTCACAGGAAACTAAACTTGGATCTTCCAAATTGCAGGTGAGCATCCTAACTACTGACCAGTGACTTAGTCTGAAGTGGAGCTTATTTTGTTTTTTTTGTTTTTTTGTTTTTTTTGGGGGGGGGGGGGTTTCCTATGAGAAACTTTGAAAGTTTCATTTTTGTTCTGATGCAGACTAAAAACCAATTTTGAAACTTCAACCTTTCCATGAAACTTTATGCATGTTTCTCACAGAGCCCTTGAGAACAATGACTAATAGGGATCTCAAACTCTTCATAAATGCATTGTTTCTGACAGCTGTGACAAGAAGAAAGCTATCAGAATGGTCCTCAGAGACAGGTTACTAAACCAGCCAAGCCCTGCCCCAAATATATTGATCATCTTCTCATTGTTTCTAGGCTTATGAAACAGAGTTAGACTTTAAAAGGGTGTGGGGTCTGCTTCTGCAAGATGGAAATAAAATTACCAATGCAATTTGTGTCAACTAGTACACCCGAGCAACCTTGGTTCCACCTGTTAAGTGTGCTGAATTTATATTACAAACAGTACTTACATGTCAGCACTACTAAAAAGCCTGTAGGCAAACTTACTGAAGCATACTATTTTTCTGGCTTTTCCTAGATCGGCTGCAACATTAAGTTCAAAATAACTTATTACAATCGCATCCACCAAACTATTTATAAATATTAATTGAATAATATTACTGTTTGCTAATATAATTGGGCCAATTTCTGCTGAAATTGATTGTAACGGGAGTTTTGCCTGATTAAGGAATGAAGTTTGGCTAAAATGCTAAGATCCAGAGGTTTCATTTGAATTAAAGATATGAAACTGAGCATATATCTGATAATCAGAATCTCCTGAGTATATAATATTGTGCTGGAAATTACGTAAGGTCTGCTGTTCTTAATGGAGTAATGGCAATTACTGCTTGGGCAGTTTTATACATAATATTTCAACACTTTCCCTGCCACCCAGAAATAAGACGGTACAAGACAAGTGCAAATGGAAATGAGGAAGAAAACTGTCATCCAAGTTTTTAAAGTATTATTAAAAATAGTTTGGAGCTGGTTAAAAATCTGGGAAAAGATCTGTGATGCATCCATCTGACCCAGTTATCTGTTGATGTTACATTTTGCTTATCCAGAGTGAAGACTGTGGAATCTCTAAATTTCAGGATCCAACTGAAATGTTTTCTTTATATTATCTTGTAGACAGCCAGCAAAAAAACTGCAAAACATCGCTCTGTTAAAGTAATAATTTCTTTTTATTGGGTTCAATAAATATGCAGGTTCCTTTTTCAGACTTGCTCATGTTTTTATGACAAATTGATGCATGAGAAAGAGTGCCTATTGCATATTTAACACTTTTTACCAGCCCATAGGGAACTAAGTCATCTTATTCAATGTACAGAAATGTTTGTAGTGAAGAAATAAACTCTATCTTACATAGAAAAAAATGGTAAAATGTGATTTATATGTAAATTTCATTAACTTAATTTTTTTCTCAATTTTTTCTCAAGGTTTATTTAGTTTTCAAAAATTTATGAAGCAATTATAACTGGATTGTAAATGCGACTAATGTCATGCTAATACATCACTACCTAATTATAGTGTATTATTTTAATGAACAAGGAGTTTGCGGTTATATGTACGAAGCAAATTTGGAGTTTAACTTGGGGTTCATCCCCAAAGGTAGACCATAAGTTCCTTACAGTGAAAAAGGATTCTCTACTTTGTCATATTTGCATTTCTCCCCCTTTGAATGCCTGCATCAGGGCCTCCTTCCTTATAGTCAGGAAAGAAGAGATAGGTATCCCATTGGCGCCTGTCTCTTATCCAGCCAGAAGGCTCACTTTTATGTTACATGAGGCAAGCAGTAGTTCCTCTCCCTATGAAGTTACGTGAGCTGCCAATCCCGACCACTGTTGATTTGGGAATGAGGGACCAAGATCACAACCTACAAAAAATCCTTATTTCTAGTATGCTCAATTCCAGAAAAAAGATTCATTAGAACTAAAAGTATACCCTGTGAAGTACTGCTTTTAATACAGTAGCTTTTGTTCCCTACAACAGTTACTTTCACCCCTTGGTAACACTAGTCCACATGTCCAACATGTAAAAATGTTGAGCTTTGATAAACAGTCTAAAAAGACCTTGCAATGATAAATTACATACATTGATTAAACAATAAATCTGGTGCAACTCTGTATTTAATTGAGGTATTTAATTAATGCACTGAATGCACTGACACTTCTGCAACTCAGCCATGTCAGGATGCTATATGACCTTTTTTGAGGAAAAGTTATTGCTGAAAGCTTGCACACTTGGCTTTTATTTTGAGGTAATTGAATCACAGGTGCAACCTAAAACTTTTACTTTTTTTTTTTCTTTTTATGGCCGTGTTAAAAGACCTACACTTAAATCATAATCAAGCTTATAACCCATATTGAAACTACCTAAAATAGCATAGTGAATCGAAACTGAATCAATGCTGTACAAATTTAAAAGGAAATACAATGTAAATGAAGTCACATTTGGCTCTAAAGAGTATTACGATTTGTGCTTAAGCTAAACAGACTAAAAGCAGGGTAAGAACAAATGATAATGTTATGTTAAAAATTGTAAGGGCTATACACACACTAATGAACTTGGTTTACCATTCTGTTACTCCAGTTTTTTAATCAAATCATTAGTCAGGTCTAATATATCACAATTAAATGTGAAAATAAGAGATCAGGCCATGATGACCATTCCTGTGCTCTTATGGCTATACTAGCATAGAACCATGAATTTTTTAGCCCAGTATTCTCTTTCCATTCTACTTTCCCTCTGTCATCCATTCTTTTATATATTTTTTATAACACCTTTTATTCATCTCTTCTTTTTTTACGGCGAGCATTCCTAATCTTTTCAATCTCTCTTAAAATTAGATTTTTTTCCCCAGGCCATTCTATATTCTTATCACCCATTCCTCAGCCTACTTTAATTCTACAATATTTTTGAGACTGGGTCACTAATACTGTGAATAGTAATTTGGATCAGACACTTACCACTGGTTTATTTATAATTAAATAAATCTACATTATTATAATATTTTCTCATTCTTCTCATCATATTCATTTTGCATCCTAAGACCTTACTGATTTATTGTAACTTCATTTGCATACTGGAAATAGGTCTTGACTTGTTACACTGTTCTATCCTTATCTTGAACTGGTAATGTTTATTAAAAATGTGTAAAGGTGTATATTATTCATATTTTTATAGCTTATTTTTTCCTCACACATACATTACATTGTGTTTATCAGTGTAGCAGAGTGACAAGCAAGGTTCTGTGTCCCTCCCTCAGCCCTGTCCCTGCATGGATAGGGAACACAGAAACTGCTGGTTGCTATGTTGGAGGGAAAACCCAACTCGGAGTAGGTCCTGGGGAGACCTGGGAAAACCCCACATGCAAATGAACTTGCCTGATGGTGTGGCTAAGTGGCAGCAGGCTGAGAAGCCAACAGATTGGTCACACAGCATCTGGACAGAGAAGGAAAGGCAGCTGTCCCTGACTGGAAGGAGGAAGTGAGAGGCAGCGGAAGGTCCTGGCTATAGCACTCCTGGACATGGGTGAGAGGAGCAAATGGCCCCAGTCTTTTCTGTTATTGTATATTTCTGTTAATCACTGGTGGATGTGGAGGAAGTGTCGGGATGATGGAGCTCCCTGTCAGCAGTGTCCTGTTTAAACACACAGGGCAACTGGACTGGCAAGTGTGGACAGCCCTTAAAAGGACAGGCCTCAATTTGGACTAGTGACTACTGGAAGCGATAAATCCTATCTGTGGGAGGGTTATGTGTAATAATAGTGAACTCCTGTTATGTGAACTAAACTTACAGCAAGTTGTGGTGGGCGAGAAAGACAAGAGTGGCACTAATACAACAATCCTAGTCAAGATAGTACCCAGGCCTGGACACCTACCCCTGACATGCCTACAATCAGTAAAGAATTTCATCTGCCATTGTGTTGCCCCATCTACCAATTTAGTAAGGTCCCTCCAGAATTCTTCAGTCTTTTCTAGACTTCAGTAATGATAAATTTTAGTTAGTCATCTAAGATGTTTATATATTAATTGAAGAAAAATGGTGAATAAACCAGAACTGTAAAAACAGGATTATGACCATTGGCAACGTGTAAGGGGTGCATGCAGGTGCACGTGCACTCCCTGAGATCAGCCATGCACCCCATGGAAGCACCAGCCGCAAAACCAGAAGTGCACTTCCGGTTTTGTCGCTGGCTCAGCAATCAGCTGCTAGGGGACCCCCCCCCTAGACTCGGGAGGCACCAGTCACCCATGATTATGACCTTGTTGGAATAACTGAGAGTTGGTGGGGAAGGACAGGCAGGGGAAAAAGGAGGCAAAACTGCTTTATATGTTAAAGATGTTTAAACTTGTTCTGAGATACTATATGAGGTGGGAAAGTCTGTTGAAAGTCTGAGTCAAAGTAAAAGAATAAAAATAAGTAAAGAAAAAAAGGTTAGAGATTATTTGGATAAACTGACTGGTCCTTAAGACACCAAGGAGGTGGCTGAGGTAATTGTTGATTCCTTGGCTATTATGCCCCCCCTAATCTACGGGGAGCAGGTGAAGTCCCAGATAACTGAAAAAAGGCAAATATTTCACCCATCTTCAAAAAAGCTAACAAGGAGGAACCATGGAAATAAAGACCAGTTAGCCTGTGCAATCTGGAAAGATTCTGGAGCACATCATCATAGAATTATAGAAATGAAGGACTGGAAGGGACCTCAAAAGATCATTGAGTCCAACTCTCTTGCTCTGGGCAGGAAAACTGATGAGATCAAATGATCCTAGCAAGGTGTCTGTCTACCTTCCTCTTGAACACTTCCAAGGTTGGGGACTGTACCACTCCTTGGGAGGTCTGTTCAAGATTCTGGCCACCCTTACTGTAAATAAGTTCTTTCTTACAACCAACCTGAAACCATCCCTAACAGTTTATGGCCATTGCTCCTTGTACTCCCCTGGGGTGCCCTAGTGAATAGTTTTTCTCCCAGCTCCTGATATTTACCCCTTACATACTTATAGATGGTCATCAAGTCCACCTCAGTCTTCTCTTCCCCAAGCTGAACAGTCCCTGTTTCCTTAGTCTTTCCTCATAATTCTCCTCCAGGCCATTAGTAATTCTTGTGGGCCTTCTCTGGACCCATTCAAGATTCCTTGTGTCTTTTTTGAAGAGCAGTGCCCAGAACTGGACACCAGTATTCTGGCTGGGGTCTCACCAGTGCTGAGTAGAGAGGAAGTATCACTTCCTTAGCCCTGCTCACAATGCATCAGTTAATGTAGCACAGTATGCTATTAGCTCTGTTGACTACAGCATCGCACTGGCGGTTCACGTCCATACTGTTATCAACTATTACCCCAAGGTCCCTTTCAGCCATTGTGCTGGCCAGGACATTTCCTCCTAACTTATATACATATCATTGGTATTTCTCCCCAGATGAAGTGCTCTGCATTTATCTTTATTGAACTGCATCTGGTTCCACTCTGCCCACTTTTCCAGCTTGTGCAGGTCTGCATCCTATCTCCTACCATGACCATTTCAACCCCATAACTTAGTATTGTCCACAAACTTGGCCAGCGTGTTTTCCACATCCACATCTAAGTTGTTCATAAAGATGTTGAACAGCATAAGGCCAAGAATTGAACCCTGTGGGACACCACTGGCCACCTCCCACCAAGACAATACAGACCCATCAGCTAATACTCTCTGGGTTCAACCACTTATCAAGTTCCCAACCCATCGGACTGTGGACTCTGCCAGCCCACAACCCCCTAGTTGTTTTTTTTTAATAAGAGCTTTATGGGAGACCATATCAAAGGCCTTTTTAAAAATCTAAGTATATGACATCAGCCACATCTCCCACATCTAAGTGGTTTGTTACCTGATCATAGAAGGAGAAAAGGTTGGTCAGACATGCCCTGCTGTAAGCCACCCTGGGGTGCACCTACAAGTCTGGTGCATTTTCCAAAGTGTGTCTGGCCAGGCACCTTTGCTACTGGTCACATTTGCTTTAGCTGCCAAGGGTCCTGCTCCAAGCCCACAGTATGGGAACCTGAGCTGCCCTTGCAACATGGCAGGGAAGCCCCTCAGGCATCAGGAACCCTGCTGTTAGATTCCCCCTGCATTGCCAAAACTGAAATCCCTAGCTGGTGCCAGAAGCCCTGCCTGGGCTGCTAATGGGGATTGTGCAAAGCCCAAAAAAAATGTAAACAAAAGTAAACTTATCTGCAGCTTTTGTTCTGTTGTCCTGAGGCAGCAGCTTTGCTGTTTCCCCCTTCTTCCTTAGGGGTTCTCCTGGGGACAGCCCCACCAGCTCTGGCTCTCTCCTTCTGGCTGCCATGGCCTTTCCTTCCTTTTCCCTCTTATCCTCCTCAGCCTGTAGTCACCTGACCTCCTGGCCAGTTGATTTGGTCACAGGCTGTTTCCTGGAAACCTGGCTCCCAACTGATCAGGTGTGTTGAATGCTAGGAAGGAAAACACTTAGCTCTCCATGAGCATTGCTCCCACAGCCCGCTGGCAGGAAATATTGAAGTGAGGAGAGGGGAGACAAGGGACAGGAATGCCCCAGCAAGTGCTGAGGTGCTCTACCCCTGCCCTCCTTCTAGTAAGGGGGTTGGGACCCCATATACCTGCCCACAACAAAACCATGTTGACTATCCTTTAGAATCATGCCTTCTGCCAGTCTCTCACAAATTAACTTCTTGATATTTTTTTCCAAAATGTTACTCAGTATCAAGGTCAAGCTGACTGGCCTGTAGTTTCCTGAATCCTCCCTCCTCCCTTTATTAAAGATTAGCACCACATTGGCCTTTTCCCAGTCTTCCTGAACACCATGAGTCTTCGAATACCTTCACCAATGGTCCCACAATGACTCCAGCCAATACCCTCAGCACTCTTGGGTGTAGTCCATCCAGTTTTGTCAACTTGAAGACTTTCAGCCACTCTAAGTGCTCCCTCACTGGTTTGACACTGACCATTGGTTGACAATTGCCTCCACCCATCCATAAAGGAACAGTCTGTAAGCATATGAAAGATAATAAGGTGATCAAGAACAGCCAATGTAGATATGTTTCTAATCTTTGCACCTAGATATGTACCTTTGGTGCCCACTATTTTAAGGGGCTTGAGCAGGGTGTGTAGCTGGCAGGTGTGGTTGATCTCAATTAGGTGGTCACATGACTGTAAGAGGGCCTCCAGGTTGGAGGAGGGCTGGGCAGCCTCAGTATAACCGAGGCCCTTGTAGCTGAGCCAGCAGTTACGTCTAGGGAATCAGAAGAGCAGCATCACTCTACCTGCAGCTCCCAGAACACCTGAAGGTCAGGGTAGGAACTATGGGGATGTAGGAGGTTCCTGGTCCTGGGGCATGACCTGAAACTACATCTTGTTAGTGTTGGATGGTCTGATGCGGTAGTTTCCAGAGAATGCCATACCTGTTCCTCCCTAATGAAAGGCAAGGATGGGGTTCCATAAAGCCTCAGCTCCCACTGCCTTGTGGGTACCCCATGGAGGGGAAAGGCTAGGGGAACACATCCCGATAGAAAAGCACAGGGCCAAGGTCCACTGAATAGGACCTGAGGCAAGGCCAAGCCAATAGAGTGGGGCCTGACACAGGGCCACAGTCCACTAAACAGGGACCTGAGGCCTAAGGGGCATAAGGCCTAGGAGCCCAGTGAGGGGTAGAGAAGTGGCCCCAGTGAGGGGAGGAGTAGTGGCCCAAAGAGGGGATAGGGGCTGAGTTCAGCCCAGTGTGGGACAGAAAGCCAGAGGTCACAATGGACTGCATGTAGGCTGGCTGGAGTGGCCCTAGTGAAGGGGGACAGGGAGGCCAAGGTACATCTGAAGTCACCTGAGGCCAAATGTGGGCCAGAGGCTGAGCGTGCTCCATGTAAGTGGCTGGAGACTCAGAAGTAATTTTGAATGCCATCTGCAAAGCATGAAACATGGTGTAAGGGGAGGTTTAGAGCCATGTATTACACCCTTGGCATTGAGTAATAAATGGGCAGCCTCCTGCATTTTCCATCTATTTTGATACGTCATGGTGTGGCAGGTGAGACAGGGCAGAGTGCCCTAGACAGATGGATCGGCTGATGTCAAAGATGGGCTGATGGGCAGATGATGGGCTGATGTTATGACCAGCCTTGAGATAGCCCCCTGTCACAGTCACGAGCAAGTCATGCTTAACCAACCTGATTTCCTTCTGTGACATGGTGATGGGCTTTATGTAGGAGGAAAAAAGTGAATGTGATATACTTCACAACGTTTTCAACACTGTGTCCAATGCTATTCACATTAGTAAAGGAAGGAAACAGTCTAAATTAGGACTCACCAACTGATGGCCTGCAGGCTATGTGCAGCCCTTGAGGATTAATATGCAGCTCCCGGGCCCTCACTTGGCTGCTGCTCTCCACATTGTTCCACCTGTAGTAGCAGTTGGAGTTTCCAGGTTCCCCACACCCTCCTCTGGCTGGTGCTTTCTCCTTTTGCTTCAGGGAGCAAGGCATGTGGCAGCACTGGGAGTTGAGACTGAGATCAGGGCTGTGTCTAGGGGTGGTAGGAATTGGGGCCACATAAGTTTGGAGGATTGTGACTGTGCAGTGCAGTGGTGGGGAGGTTCCTGTATGGGCACATATTATATGGGGGGATCATGGTTGCACAGCACAGTGGTTGGGGGCTACCCAGTGCAGCAGTGTTGGGGAGTGCTCTTGCCAGGGGTCGGGGGAAGAATCTGCATGGCACACCTGATGCAACCCTCGCAGTGCGTGAGACCCCCACTGGTATGACCTGCAGGGGCTTGGAAGTTGGACAACCCTGGTCTTGATCAAATTACTAGTTGGATACATACCTAGTTGGATCATTGCTTAAAGAGTAGTTATTAGTAGCTCAATGCCTAACTGTGAGTTCTAAAATGAGATTCACTAGAGCTCTGTCTTAGGACTGGTACTTTTTAATACCTTTATTGATAACTAAGGGGAAGGACTGAATGCACACTTCATAAATTTATGGATGACATCAAGTAGGTGTGGTAGCAGACACCTTGGAAGATAGAAATGGGATGTAAAATAATCTTGATAAATTGGCGATATGATCTGAAATTAATTAGATGAAATTCAATAAGGACACATTCAATTCAATAAGGATAAATGTAAAGTCCTGCACTTAGGACAAAACAATGAAATGCACTAGGAAATGACTGGCTAAACCATAGTATTGCACAAAAGTGTGTGGGGGTTATAACAGACCACACACTAAATATGAGTTAACATCATGCTTTCGTTTGGGGGGAGGGAAAAGGCTAACACCAGGCTGGGATGTATAAGTAGGAATCTCACATTTGAGTCATGGGAAGTGATTCTTTCACTTGATTAAGCATTTACGCAGCCTCACCTGAAGTATTGTTACCAGTTTTGGCTACCACACTTTGACATGGACAAACTGGAAAGGGTCCAGTGGAGAACAACAAAAGTGACTTTATTGTTAGTTATATAAAAGAAGGTGATCGACTGTTCTTTGTGTCCAGAAAGGACAGAACAATAAATTATTAATTTGGAACAAAGGAAATTTGAGCTCATTATGAAGAATTTTCTAACTATGAGGGTGGTTAATCACAGGAATAGATCATCTGGAAAAGCTATATACTTTCCATCATTGAAAAGCAGGTTAGACGCATGCTTGGCTGGGATGGTTTAGATGGATGTTTGCACCTTGGGCAGGGGAGGTTGATCTGACCGGTCCTTCTAGCTCTTTTCTTTTTTTTTATTCAGTAACTTAGATTCCTACCTTAAGAAGAAGACTGTGTATCCTTAGCGGAAGAACATGGTTCCTAAGGTGACTTAAGACAAGCCCCTGATCTCAACATTTTCTATTGCTTAGATGGGTCTCTGCTTAGCATGTAGGTGTTATGAATCTAATTCTGAGAAATTTAACTTTCCTGATGTGCTATACAGACAGCCTATGCATCTAAGTCATTGTAATGAATTTGTACTACAGGGACTGGGACTTATAAGAAAGGTGATGCAATGCATCCTATTTCTCAAGTGCCTTCATGAATGTGGGCTTTTGGTGGGGAGGGGGTTTTTACTTCAAACTATAATGTAATAATAGAGTTTCTGAACAACAGTGGTCTACTAAAAAGATAAAATAGTAAAGATTTGGAAGTGTTCAGATGCTATAGTAATAGGGCCACGTAAGCACTTCAATCAGACTGTTCAAAGCTTGTAGAAAGGCAAGTGTACCATTAAAGCTTACACCTTGAAATGAGTAAGTTCTGGGACTGCAAATAATGGCTTTGCCTGTGTACAGTAGGGAGATATGCTGATACAGCTATGCCAATGGCTGTAATCAGGGTGATTTTAGATCAGGCTGTGATTGTGCTATAGCAAAAGTGATCATCATTATCTTTGGAGAAGGAGTGAAACCCACACACAGCAGTTGTGGTAATAGTATCTTTGGAGAATCAAAAGAAAGAGAAACTGTTGTTGGCTGGCTGAAGTTGCTCAAACACAGCTGCTTTTTTTTGGACTTCTGAAAAGGAAGCTACACCTGTGTATTGTAAGAAGTGCTACAGTTTTTGCCTTCAAACCATCTGTTCAGGCATATAAATAATTGTGAGTAAACTAAACTGGGAATTCAATATTCTCCACTGGCATACATTTATTTAATTCCCAATAAATTAATAACTACACCCACAGCCAGTTTTTTCTTTGTCACTTGAAAACTGTAGCAGTTCCATTTTCCCTATAGTTTAATGTACTTTTGCACTTTCAGTAAAAACAGCGTGCTCTTTTTCTTTCTATTAATGTGATTCTGATTATCCACCACATATTATTCACCTGTACTTTTGATTTCCTATCTTACTGCAGTGAGATCAGAAGAATCTAAAGATAATGTTTGCAAGGGGGAAAAAATGTTTCAACCAGTTAGGTCCTAAGTGTTAATACAATAAGAACCCATAGGGGGGAAACAAAAAAAAAAAAAAAGAAAAAAAATCAGTCTGACAGTTTGAGGGCTTTAATTCTTGTTTATTTCTAGAAATGACCTGAGAGGCTTTCTTCCTGTGATTATTTCTAAGTCACATCTAGTTTATGATAGACAGTCTTAAATACTCTATGGAGCCAACAACCTGACTTTATTTTATAACAGTAATCCTTATTTTAGGCCCCACAATCATGATAGACAGTTTTATTTCTTTTGTCTTATGGCATGTTCTGGTACTGCTGGTACATATTGGAAACTAAAGCTTCCTTCTTGCTGAATTTCTCTCAGATGGAGTGTGGATAATGCTACTACTTTATTTAATTTGGCTTTCCTATAGATATTTCCTTTTAATCTTGCATTGTCTCTGGCAATAAAGTATATGTTAAATTTAGAATGAGTAAAGCCACTTCAGATAAAATAAGAACCAATTCTAACCTTCACTCAGAATATGAACCATGATGAAATAAGTTTCTTAAAAGTTTGGTTAGTATTTTTATTATTTTTTAAATTCTGGTCAGTCATAGGTACTTTTAATTAAGAATCTTTTCTTTAGTTCTTTTCTATTGCTCCTGAAATACTCTACCAAAAAAAAAGCATTCTTTTTCTTTTGTGTTTATCTGCAGATGCACATCATTACAGAATGAATCAGTTTGTGCTCTTTCTTTCATTGAGACTATATATTTGTTCTTTCTTATTTGTCTTCCTTTATGAGAAATGAGAGTGCTGTATGCAGAAAATATCTTTTTTCCATTTTGGTTTAGTTTTATTATTCATTATTTCAGAAAAAAAATGGACCAATATTCTTAAAAGTGATAAAGAATTTGTAGCTTTAATAAAATGCGTTTTCAGAAAACATCTAGTCCTTAGAAAATCAGAGCCTTTTAAGGTATTTAAAATGTGGTATGCAAAAACTGAAGTATTTAGAATCCAGGTCACATTATACAAAAGTGACCTTGCATACAATATATTTCTTATCCACTTTTCAACAACAGTGGAGCCCCCAATTTTTCAGCTCTGGTGCAGATTCACCTTAGACATCTTACCACTATGCTACTAAAACCCTCCTCAAAACTCTGATTTAGTTATCATCGGTCTGACTGAGGTGGTACAGGGACCACTGAGTACGAGCTTCTCAGAAATATGTACAAATGGATGACTAGGAAATAGATCTTCTCACAAATAATGTGTGTTAGGAGGTAACAATCCTATATTTTCATAAGGCACAATTGCCATATAAATCACAAACAAACATGTAATGTGTGAGAAAATATATGGACCAAGATTTAGAACTGATCTTCCAGCTTCAAAAATGTAGGCTAATAACTTTTGCTGTAGAAGAAATATCTTGCAGTTTACAAGAAGGATGTGATGCTTCTCCTTTTTGTTCACTAGGCACCAATACTATGACTGCTTAGTACTATTTTGCTAATATTGTAATTTTAACAATGTGCAAATATCCAGAAAGACAGAGGCCCGGTTCTAAGAAAGGACTTAGCCTCCTAAAGTATGACTTAGGCAAATTTAACTTATACAGGTCCAAAACTGTAAGCCCTCAACCCTTACTCTTTGGTTGCCTGATTCTGGAAATACTCAAACTTGCTGGTGTTTGCTAGGTCAAACCCTTTTTCACTCCAGAGTTCTCTAGGCAGCTAAAGTTTTTCTTCTCTGAGGGTGTGTCTATACAAGATGTGTACTGCAGAATTGCCTAATAAGCTTCACAGTAAATGTCTCAGTGTCTATGTGTGTAGTGATGGAGTAAACTCATTAACTCCACTGCAGGTTAGTGCTTGTAAATACAAGTATTTTCCTGAGGTGGAGTTTTTTACTCTGCAGCAATGCACATGTAGATGCTGATGGGGCTGACTGAGGCATGAGGGTACTTCAGTGTGGGGACTGCCTGACGTCCAACCCCACATTGGAGTGCACACATGCCCCAGCCGGCCCCTTTGCAGCACGCTGAATTAGGTGACAACAGCCCTGGGTTGGCAGGCTGACCCGCCTGGTCTCCCTGCCAGCCAGGGCAGCTACACCCTGGCTCAATGTGCAATAGATTCAGAGACATTAGGGTCGGAAGGGACCTCAATAGATCATTGAGTCCGACCCCCTGCATAGGCAGGAAAGAGTGCTGGGTTTAGATGACCCCAGCTAGATGCCTATCTAACCTCCTCTTGAAGACCCCCAGGGTACTTCCCCATACTCAGTAGGGGAGAGCACCACCTCCCTTCGGAGCCCATTCCAGACTTTGGCCACTCTAACCGTGAAGAAGTTCTTCCTAATGTCCAATCTAAATCTGCTCTCTCCTAGCTTGTGGCCATTATTTCTTGAAACCCCCAGGGGCGCCTTGGTGAGTAAAGCCTCACCAATTCCCTTCTGTGACCCCGTGATGAACTTATAGGCAGCCACAAGGTCGCCTCTCAACCTTCTCTTGAGGAGGCTGAAGAGGTCCAGGTGCCCCAGTCTCTCCTCATAGGGCTTGGCCTGCAAGCCCTTAACCGTAGGAGTGGCCCTTCTCTGGACCCTCTCCAGGTTATCCGCATCCCTCTTGAAGTGCGGTGCCCAAAATTGCACGCAGTACTCCAGCTGCGGTCTGACCAGTGCCCGATAGAGGGAAAGTATCACCTCCTTGGATCTATTCGTCATGCATCTGCTGATGCACGATAAAGTGCCATTAGCTTTTCTGATGGCTTCGTCACACTGCCAACTCATGTTCATCTTGGACTCCGCTAGGACTCCAAGATCCCTTTCTGCTTCCGTGCCACCAAGCAGGTCATTTCCTAGGCAGTAGGTATACTGAACATTTTTCCTCCCTAGGTGTAGCACTTTGCATTTCTCCTTGTTGAATTGCATTCTGTTGTTTTCTGCCCATATGTCCAGCCTGTCCAGGTCTGCCTGTAGTTGTTCCCTGCCCTCCGGTGTGTCCACTTCTCCTCACAGTTTTGTGTCATCCGCAAACTTGGACAGAGTACACTTCACTCCTCGTCCAAGTCGCTGATGAAGACATTGAAAAGTATCGGTCCAAGGACCGAACCCTGTGGGACCCCACTGCCCACACCCTTCCAGGTCGATACCAACCCATCCACTACGACTCTCTGGGTATGGCCCTCTAGCCAATTCACCACCCACCGGACTGTGTAGTCATCCAAGTCACAGCCTCTTAACTTGTTCACCAGTATGGTGTGGGATGGTCCCAAGCACATGTTCCCAAGCAATGGTCCTAAGCACATGTTCAAATGCAACACCCAGGAGCAATAAACTCTGGTGCAATATGCACCGGAGTTTATTACAGTGCATTAATAGCCTGTGTATATGCACCCTAAGTGTTTAAAACTGCTCTTGTCTGAAATGATAGTAATAGGGCCATATATGCACTTCAAACAGACAGCTCAAAGCTTGTGGAAAGATAAGTGTACCATTAAAGATTACACCTTGTTGAAATAAGGAAATTCCAGGACTGCAAATAATGGCTTTGCCTGTGTATGGTAGGGAGATATGCTGATACAGCTACACCAAAGGCTGTAATCAGGGTGATTTTTAGATTAGGTCATTGCATGCCAAAGCCCTGTTGGGATTCTGGAACTCAACCGAGAAGCATATAAGTCCCCATAAGAGCCCAGACAGGACTAGATACTTCAAGTATGCAGAGAGATCATGTCTCTGTAGCCTAGTGGTTAGGACACTCAGCTGTAAGGAAGGACTCCTGGGTTTTGATCCCTCCTTTTGAAATTGTTCATGAATTTCACTGTAAATAGTTGCTGGATTAAAAAAAAAAAAAAAAACAGCAATAATGTTGGGAGCAGAGAGAGGTACTAAAGACCCTTCCCTCCTAACTAACTTCAGTAACCATTAAGCTACGAAGAACTTCTTGTCTGCTTCTCTTCCAGCCTCATGAATCTCACTGTTTGACTCTGCAGTTTCAACAGGGAGGATGAAGCACATCCTGACCTAGAATTCCACAGTTTGGTCATTAGGGCAGCTCCGGAGAGGTGAGAGAGAGAGAGATTCAGACCCCTTCAGGTTAAGGGGAAATTCAGCCTCAATCTCCCATTTCTCTGTTCTAACCACTATTTTTTTAAGTAACCAACAGCACTATCATTCTTTTCCCACTTCTTATTACTACATTAAAAAATAATAGTGAACCTTGTTCAGGTTTTTTTTTCAAATAATATTTCTAGGCAACTATCCTTCAATAATTTCTGGGAGTGAAGATACCTTCCTGTAATCACCACAAGATGACATGAGATAACCAAGATAATCCCTTCCCTGCATCCTTAGTCATTCCTATCAAAAAATATTAGGCAGTTCTTAGCTCAGTTTATCGATTCTTTGAATCACCATTCTTGGGCAACTGTATACATGTCCCCTGGCACTATATAGGGAGCTGAGTGCCTTCACTCTTGGCTCCAGGTTCTTTTTTGAGGCAATAATTACAAGTTAGGCCATGCAGCAACTTATAGGTTCTTTATTAGATCTAGTTCAGAGTATTTGCTCATAAAACTGTTCAATATAGAAAAAAAAACCTGGAGAAAGATATGAGAAAGGGATGCAGTATGAAAGCCACACAATATTGGGTTTCATTATCATATATCAACAAGGTTTTAATACACTGCTAAAGATACCTAACCAGTATTGTATTTGTCTTGTTAACAGCTGTATCATGCTGGTGACTTTTGTGATAGGCTGGGATGCCCAAGTCTTTCTCCTCCTCTGTTATTTCAGATGATGAGCCTCAAGCTTTATAGCAGAAATTCTTGTTATTAATTCTTAAATGAATAATCTTTATTTCTCATGGTCATCCAGTTTTTTCCTGAAACAAACTGGGATTCTAGTCTGAATTGCCAGTGCTTTAGATTTATCAGAAAGTTGCAGTAGCCAATTCCATATTTTTTGTGCCAAAGTCCTTAATAAAAATATTGAATGAGACCATCTCTATGACCAATTTTTGAGGAACTCCACTAGTAACATCTCAAGTGTTTCTCCTTTAGCATACCTAATTGTTGTTGCTCCCATCACAGTTCCATCATATTAGGTGTTCATGGGATGTCATTCATGTTTTTTTGAGTTTGTTTTACTGACATGGCATGTGTGGCCTCAGCAAAGAGGTGGTATTAATCTGCATTTAGCTGAATCATCCTTATGTTTATATTCCTTGTAGTATTTGATATAAAATGTATGTTTTATTTGCTATGTAGGGCCAGAATTGCATAGTTTGATAGTGAATTTCCTATCACTGCTTAAACAATAAGCTTCTTTCACACCTAGGAGGGCTAAAAAGCCATGATGTCTGAAGAGAAGTAATCACTGAAAACCAATGAAGACCCAATTCTTGCCTCCTAGATGTTTTTGCCCACCAGTTCTCTGAGTTTGTTAAAGTTTGCTTTTCTGAAGTCCAGTGTCCTTAACCTTCTTCCCTCCCCTTACAATTTTAAACTCTGTTATTTTGTGCTCAGAGTTACCCAAGATGCATTCCACCTTTACATTCTCAACCCGTTCCTCCTGGTCTGTGAGCAATAAGGCAGGAAGAGCTTCCCCCCTACTTGGCCTTGCTACCATCTATATCAAAAAGTTATCCTCAACACTCTCCAGGATTTGCTAGACTGCTAATGCACTTCTGTGTTTCCTTCCTAGTGGATGTCCCAGTAATTAGAAAGCTAGGCAGGGGGAAAAAGAGGTGTTGCTCTCTATATGAAAGCTATGTACATGTGTTCTGAGGTGCAGTACAGAGTGGAAGGTAGGCTTGTTGAAAACCTCCATGTAAAGGTCAGAGGGGAGAGTAGTAAGGGAAATGTATTGGTAGATATCTGCTACAGGTCACAGCACCAGGAAGAGGAGGTGAACAAGGCTTTCTTTAAACAACTAACTGAACTTTCAGATATCAGGACCTAGCAGATGGATGCCTCTATTTTCAACCTCCACCATCCATTGCTTCCTTTTGGCAGCAATCCTAACCTGACCCTCACCCACCTTGGGGTGCATAGCTTAGCCTCTCTGGCCAAAGCTTCAATCCTATTGTCCAGAAATACAGCTGCAGGACTGGAAGAGGAGTGTTGCCAGAGGTGACAAGCTTCCAGCTTCCACCTTGCAGAGGTGCCAGCTTCTACCTTCCGCGGCTGTCCCTCTTTCATGATGCTGGTCTTTTTGTACATTGAGTTGATGAAGGCCTCATTGTGGCATATTCTTCTGAGCCTATCCACCTTCCCTTGAAGTTCCCTTACCTGATTACTGAAAGAATCCACCAGAAGGCACTTGTCACACCACAAGCACTCCTCTACCTGACTGTCCCTGGCAGCAGTGTGCAGGCCATAGGCCCTGCAAAGCCAGACTGGAACCTAATTAGAAGCCTTGGTGGTCAGTGACACAGGTACAGGCAGAAGAAGCCCCATCAGTAAAAGAGGCTTTGGCTTTGTGATGTTTTCTAGCCATCTTGTTGATTCTCCTAATAGCTCCTTCTTCTTTTGCTGTTCCTTCCTGAAAAAAAAATCCCTCTTCCTCCTTCACCTGTTTTCACTCAACAAGGTTATACTGAAGGAAGGAAGGAAGGAAAGAAAATGACCAGGCAAACTTCCCCACTCAGACTTGTCTGTTTGCCGGCGTGTTTGCTAGTTCTGTGTTGCTGGCTCCTGTGTGTCATTGTCTACCCTTCTAAATTTGTTCCATATCTTCTCATAGTATAAGGTCCCACAAATCACTCTATAGTTGCCCAGGTCATATTTTCCACTTTTCTGATGACTCTCCCAACAGGCAGATTATCAACACAAGTTTATGCCCTGGTTGGTCTTGCTCCTCTTTGGTCCATGTTAATAAGGAAACAGGAAAAAGTTCAGTCACTTAAGATTTTACAGAGAAGTAGCAACAGGCTGTTGTAACAGGCTACATGAGCCCGTAGCTGGTTCCTGTTTTCCTTTCAGCCTTATTTCCCTGTTCCTGTCCTGAATCTTGTCTTGTCTTCAGCTTCCATCTTGTTTCCCCATTTCTGCCTGCTCTCCTACATACTGACTTTGACTACTGATTGCTAGCTTTAACTAGTCTTGTCCTGGCCCTCACTATTTAATCAGCGTCACTACTGAGCCCATCACCATCTCTGACTTTTGGGGAAAGGAATTCCACAGAAAGAGTTGCATGACTAGACAGTTGCAGTGCTTGATCCTTGCCCAACCCAGGCACTCCTACACAGAGAATTCTGATGGGTGGCAGCAAAAATTCCATCATCTATGATGATTTATGTTAAGCTTCAGCCAAATTCATACCTGATGAACCAAATCAATATGGGACTGATGATCAGGTTGCTGACTAGGAAACCTCTTGATTGGACACAAGCCCTATTTATGTCTTCTCATGATCTTTCATGACATTGATCATAGGCATAATGTCAAAGGTGTACTGTTTGCCTTGAAGCAAGTGGTTGACCCATCTCAACTTAGCTGCTCTTTTCCATTGCTGGCAGGCTGAAATGAATTGGTGTTGATATCCATTTTCACCAAGATCTGAATGAGGACTTAAAAGATGAGCTGGTGAAAGTTGATCTGCCAATCAGCCTTGATACTTTGTCAGTCTGTACACTAAGACTGACCACCATTTTCATGAGCTGTTCCAGATAAAACAGGGTTCCCAACAAGATTACTCACAACCTATAAGGGAAAAACTGCTTCCTAAAACCCAACTACTTATCCACAATTTTTCTTCTGATAACCAACTCTCCGACTTGCTTGGAAAACTAATATCCAAGTGCAAGGGACTAGATTGGATGTCCACTCCACAGCCTGCATTTTGCACATTCCCTTCAACTACCTCTGAGAACACTACCAGCAGCCAACCTCCACTGAGCATATTTTCAAGTGTCTCTCTATCTTTGTCACAAACACGTACTGGTCAATGAAGGAACTTTTAGTAATTTCATTGAGATTCATTTTACTGAGTTGTATTGAGCACCAATATAGCATAAACCTGTCTCAATCCCAGTTCAGATTCTCAGTGGTTCCCTGCCATGTGGTTCCCAGTAGACTGGGACTTGCTTTTGCTTATCTATGCTTCATTGTTTCATTACCTGTATACTACCTAAACTCATGTCCAGAGTGACCTCTGTAGTCAATCACTATTATCTTGAATTCCAGATCCCAGATGGCAATTTCTTTGTAAGTAATAGTTTTATGCCACCAAAGTTAGCCTTAACCAGAAGTACATTGATTCTTCCAAGACTGACTTCTGCTTGGATACCTGGTTAATTTAAAAACCTCCCAATTCATATCTCCCACCACTTTTGATAGTCACATATTAAGGCAGGAAGCAGACTAGAACACACAGAGCCAGGGATCAGGAACCAGGACTAGGAAAAAAGAATCAGGACTAGGAATCAGGACCATGGCTAGTCTGGTTCCCAATTTCCTCATCTAATTTCAGCTGCCTCTCTTCCTGCCTGATCCTACACCTTCATATATCTCCTGCCTGCACCATTGCTTAGTCTGAAACTTCCCCTCACCTCCCACCTTTTGCCTGCAGTTCGTGCTTGAATCTGCACTATTGCCCAACTCCTCCCTGCACTGTTGCCCAGAATGAGCCTGTGCCTAGCCCCTGCCTAAACCTTTGCCTAGGCAGCAGCCTGCATAGGCCCTCATCAAGGTAGGTAGGCCTGGGGTATTTTCTTTTTCTTTTTTCCCCCCCTCTTTTCTTCTTTGCTTGGAAAAACAAGTTCCAGGTGAATTTTTGTATGTTTGATGTAGAGAAACTCTAAACCACCTTCACATTTAAATCCTTGACCTCCTCAATGCAGTTAATTCTATTCATTTCACCGAGTTTACACCTTTGAAACCAAAGCCCTTATTTGCAGGCCTATACTTTTAACCTTCCACATAGGTGAATCAGTCAGAAAGCTTCCTAATTAGGGAAGCATGTACATCTTTTGAGAAAGGTAGTAAATTCTAGAGGTCCCATTTTAAGGATGTCTCTGACTGATTTTTGCAGCAATTTCTCTCTTAATATATAATGAGGCACTTGATTCAGGGGATTCATAGCTGAATTGGAGGTAAGATACTTACTGTACTGTTTTATTTAACTGTAAAATAGAAATATTACTCTTTCAGTGGAAGATAATGCAGACCTCTCTCATCATGTTTGGAGCTAATACATGGATTGCTTGCATAGTAACTGGCAAATATTCATGTGATTTTTTTTTTTTTTTGCAAGCTAATTAGAAGAAAATTAGCTGAAAAACTGAAGAAACAGAAACCTTTTAGTTAATAAGTGAACTTCCACTATTCCACTATACTTAGCAACTTGCACACTTCTGGTTAAATGATAAATTCCCAAATTATAGAGTCTGCATAGTGTAAGACTATGTTTATACCTTTCAGAAAATGATTGAATTGGGCTTCTGTTGTCATGTGGTTTCAGTTCTCTAATGAAATCAAAGCTCTTAAGCTTCCCAGCTTTATGCCTTCATAATGTATGTATCACCCATAATTTTGGGTGATTTATTTCCCTCTTCTACATTTTCAGGAAACAAATTAATTCCTTAGCTAGTGCTGCACTAGATAAGTTCTCTTTTGTTATGTTCAGAAAACATCCTTTTAATTGAGAGAGGAATTTATTTGAGGTTTTGATATGACATAAAGCTAAACTAACTAAAACAACCTGAAAATTAATAAATTATTTCCTGTTAAGTAACAAAACTCTAAAAATCAAAAGCTAAGTTTTTAATATTGATGTAATGCCCAAGTGCCCATTAAACCACACATTATTGTCAATTACTCAAGGATAATGGAAGGTTTTACAAAGCTTTTACATATGAAAGACACCAGTTTAATCAGTTATGACAGTAACTGGAAACCCAAGGTCATGCCAATTGTTTCACTAGTGGTTTCGGAGGTTTACAGTTGGCTTGCATCCATACAAAATGTATTTTATAAATCATGCATTAAACTCAGTTCAAGCTACAAATAATAATACCTTTCATTTTACTTGCTCAGTCCTTCAGAGTAGTTGTGCTGGTTCATTGAGCATTGACACACATTCCCACACAGCCCCAGAGCAGTTGCACGCTCTCATGGAGAAGGCCATTCATGCCAGCTATCTGTAGCATTGTATACTCATGCATATAAGCCTTTAGTATTGATTAGTAGCAGTCTATGGGATTTACTTCATCAGTTCTGTGAGCTTTTCATACTTAGGAGACTAGCTTGCCATAGCAAATCTTTATAAATCTTTGCAGCATGCCTCGACAGTATACCTACACTAAGATACAGTTGATTAGAAATATCTTTATACCATTCAATCATTTTAATTGTAATTCAATTATTTTAATTGTAAGAGGAATGGTGATATCTCATTCTTGTTTGAAACAGATATTCACATTCACTTCAGGTAGGAAAAGGATTTAAATTCTTGTTTTAGACTAGCTATAACCAAAGGATGTGTTTGAACATTTATCTTTTTGTTCCTTTTTAAGATGCTGTTCTGAAGAGCAGCTTCAAGCTCAAGAGGAATGGGTAGAACTCCCTTTGGATCCCATCACCATTGCTTTTAAGTTTGCCAATAAACTTTGTAACAGATTACTGTAAGATTGCTTAGTGACTAGTAGTCACTTCCCAACCACTGTTGCAGCAAGAAATGACTGTGAAGTAAGGCAGTGATACTCCATTCTTCTGTTTTACACCATCATAAAGTTATGTAAGTTTATTTTCCTTGTCTGAAATTCAGGTTGACTGGGGACTGACTGGTGGTGAATGTTGACTTGTCACTGTAGATCTTTGTAATGAGTTTAGAAAATCCTCACATAGATTAGAGAAATTGTCTGCATCCTCAGCAGATGTAAGTCTGTGTAGTTTAATGGATTTCAGTATGGTCTACAAACTGTTCATATTACCTAGTTTTAAGTTGTTGAGAGTTGGTTTGAATCAAGTCGGTTGTTTTCATTCATATTTTACTTCTTTAGTTCATACAGTGATGATAGTGTCACTATGGCCCCCTCTATATATTGCACTTAAATGATTAACCAGATAATTGCACCTTAAGTTGCAACCCAGGTACACATTCAGCCAATGAATGGTGTGATTAAGAAAGCAAAAAACTAGAAAGTTATTCTGCGAAAAATATGTAATATCTTTGGAGCTTGTTTGAATCATGCCATTAATTGAACATGTGGCAAAGTGGTCCCCTGTGGCTGGGAGCCCCATCCACTGAAGGGCTCCCAGCCACAGGGATGCATCACCCACTATGAGCCCCACAGCTGACAAGGCTTGCAGTGGTGGCAGTGTTGTGAGCTCTGGGGCTTGCAGTGGGGAGAACACTGCCCCCCTGCTCCCCCCTGCGAGCCTTCTTGTCTGCGGAGCTCACTGCAGGGGCAGTGTTTTCAGCTGTGGATCTCATAGCAGGGGCAGTGGGGCGAATGCTGCCCCTGCTGCAAATCATGTGAGGCGAGGGGCTCACAGCAGCAGAAGCAGGGAGATTGCTGCTGCTGCAAACCTCGTAAGCAGTATTTCCTGTACTGCCACCATTGCAGGCCCCACAGCTGACATGCACATGTTGCATAGCAGGAAGTGCGATTGTGTGGATCATGCATTGGATCCCGTTGCACCTTTACCTGCTCATGTAGAAGGACCCTATACAAACATCCAGATTGGTGTATATAGTGATGGTTTTATCATATAAACCAAGGACGTGAGCCATCCTGCAGGAAAAATATTGTGTCTTTTAGATACAAAAAATAGTCAGTGAGTTTAGCACTGGCGTTCTGGAATGGCTGGCAACTCCAGTGGCAAAGGTTGATTTCAATGATGAATTTACACCAACTTAGGATTCTGCTAACAACAAAATATATAGTGAGCTGTAGGCAAGCCTTCCAAAAAAAAATAAAAAGCAAAAAATCCTGCAGTGAGAATGAAAACAAGAAGCCTACTCACTTCTTGTTTTTTGTCAGTTTCTCCGGGATTCTGCATTTAACAATTCTGCATTTACTACTACTAAAAAATTATACAACCATAGTTACCATCCTGGTTTACAATGTAAATGCCAGGCCCAGTCTATGAACAAAGCTAAGGCTGGTTGAAGAAATGAAACATCTTTTTGCAAGATAGTCCAAACTGCTGATTTTTGTTTTGTGTTGTTTTCCAGGATTCAAAGCAGACTAAGTTTGGGGTTCTTAATTTTCTGCTGGCTTTAAAAAAAAAATCAGATATATTTACTCAATGAAGAAAATGTTACTAATAGTTACCAACAATGCCTTTTATCAAAAATCTTAGTAAAATGAAAGCCCCATTAACTGTTTAAGAAATTTTCTTTGTCAAAAACATAGCAGAAAATGTATGTTTCTAAAAAAAAATAAAAAAGCAAAATTCAAGTATTATTATAGTGATGGTGGTAAATATGAAAGTAATCACATGCCAGCTACCACAGTATACTTCCAGGCCACAATTTTATTTAAGAAAAGCAAAGGGTGATTGTTGTTATCATCATCATTGTTGCTGTCGATTTTTGTTGTTGTTGTTGTTGTTATTTCTTTTATTGACCTACTATATAGTTGGGAGAGATGTTAGACAAGCTTTTGGGCACACAATGACCTTCTTCAGGTCTGGGAAAGAAGGAGGTACTATTTCAGTTAAATACCAGATAAAACAATGACTTATACTTAACTTGTATGGAAAAAGCAAAGCAAAACAGGCACTTAAAGAAGTGGAGGATGGCTGTGAACTAGGAAGAAAGAGAAGTTATCAGAAGCATTTTCAAAGCCAAAGAAATGCAACCGAAGAGATAACCTAATTCTATAAAGGAACAAGCTGATTCAGGAAGATTATTATTACTTGTGGTTGACAGAGGATTTAAAAGAGACACCAATTAGTTGATAGTATTATGGTCTATATTTAGTGCCTAGTGTTTAGCATCTAGTAAAGTTATAATTTTTTTTCCCAGACACTTCTTCAGGTATTTCTTCAGCTGTTTTGTAGAGTTCCTTTGAGTATAAGGACTGTGAGGTCAGAAATGGAGCCATTGCTCTGTGAAAAGTGTTTTCCCATATGTGACTGGGTAGCCATTTTTAACTTTTTTTCTATGACAGTTCATTCTGGAATGTAGTTATTTGGGTTTTTTCACCCACATGTTTTCCATAATGTGGATGAAGTATACCACATTGTGATGGATATATAGGATCCATGGATTCTAGCATCATTGTGGGAGCGTGGATGGCAGCGGAGATGTGTTGTCAGGTTTTGCATTTATTAAGACAGGCTTGTGTATCACTGAATGCTTGTTGGTCAGCTGGGAGTTTACTTTTAATGATGAGTTAGTTGAAGTTTGGAGGTTGTTTAAAAGCCAGAAGCTGAAAGGCTGGAAAGATTTCTCCCAAGGTATAGGATATGATTGTTTGATGATCTTTATTATAGGCTTCAGTGTGGGATGGGATGTTTTGGGGTTTGTTTGGGGTTTTGGGGGGGGGGTGTTAATACTAAAAATTCAGTTGGGGTGGGGAGAGAGAGTGGCAAACTGAATTATTTGAAACTCAAATGAAACTGAATTCTTCTTTTCATTTTTGTACCCAAAATTATAGTAAATTTGACACAGGCTCTCAAATAAATATCACCAATAATTATTGGAATTCCAGGGACACACAGGAACAGGCCCTCAAGCCCCAGGTTACTGGAGGCTCTGGGCTGCCTACATTCTTGAGCCATTAAGCAAATAGAAATCCACCATGAAAAAGTGGCACAAATTATTACTGTCTTTTACCATGGCTGAAAAAAGGCATTTGTGGTATGACAAAGGGCATGGATATTCATTTGCTTTTGCTTGCATAAAAATTGTTATGGCAACACAAATTTGATGTCTGTTTCTAGCTTAACATCTGTTCTAATGTTACAGTTGGTCTAATAAACAATATCAAGGAAAATCCTTGCCTCATACATATGTTGCAAACTTTACGCTTAAATGTGCTAAATGTCAAGCTGTAATCTACTATTCTTCAGTTAGCAAGCTTGCATAGAAATCTTTTGATATTTTTCTTTCAAAACAAATGGATGGTAGAATGACTAGTGAAAAAGTTATAAATTTCTAGCTGTATTTTAGAACTCTTTTTTTTTTTTCCAAAGCTACAAGAAGTTTCAAGGTAGTTTCCAATTTGAAACTCCAATCAACATACACTAAACACGAACACATTTTAAGTTGAATTGGTGAAAAAACATCATTCATATTTTTAGTGCAAGTGTGTTCATATATTTGTTCCTGACAAAACCCCTGAAAACATCAAATAAAAATCCTGATGAGTGTGATTTTAAAAAGTCCAATATTAGTAGCTCTAACTTTGAGAAGATAACTTTTTATTATGTATGGTAGATCAATTTTGATCATATTTCCCTGTCCCCCTCTGTACCTCCGGAGCCTGCCTGCCTGAGCTGCGCGGGGACCTGGTGCTTCCCTCTGCAGCTGCAGTGCCCCCCAGGAACACCCAAGCTGGGTGCCTGAGTGTGGGTGCCACTGGGGGGAGTGACCGCCGCTGCTGTGGAGGGAAACACCAGCCCCCCACCACAGCTCAGGGACCGCTCTGTCTGCTGGCAGCCCGCCTTCCCCTCCCCGCCACTGGAGAGGCAGGTAAGTTGAATGTATGCATGCTATGGGGGTTTAATTGGCCCTAAATTGAAACGAAGTTTTTAAAAACCTATTGCTTCAATTTAGGGTCCCCATTTCATCTACACACACCCTAAGGGACTGAATTTTCTCTGGCTGCTGAAAGAGGATTGATTATTTGGTCATAAAAATGGAATTTGCTTTATCTTGATAAAGTTTTGGATAAGTTTTTATTTTATAAAAGAAACTTCATCTAGTTTTAATTATTCTTGTAACATCAAAGTAGGAGGAGCAGATGGGCTGTAATGGAGACAGAAATCTGAAATCCATTGGGTAAACAGTAAAAACATTTTATAATTAGTAAGTGTCAAGGGAAATTATTAACACAGGAAAAGTAAATCCATCAAAATTTTAAACATGACTTGTTTGCAAGAGTAACCCAGAATGATATTTATTATAAATTTCATTTTTCTTATGTCAGAAGCATACTTTTTTTCAGAGTACAATGTATGTATGCCTGTATGCATGTATGTGCATACACACACACATTTGCGTTTGTGATGTATATGATCACACACTATGTATATCATGCACATACACAATTAACGTTACTTTATATCATAACTTCAAATTCTCTAAAGGGATACATTGGATTAGTCTATATTTATATTTTCTATGCGAAATATATCTAGAATCCATTATCATAGTACCTAAGTTTTAGGTAGAAAGAATTCAATTCTCTTTCCAACAAATATTGTGCACACGTGTAATGTATTAATCACTAAATAGTCCCATTGACTCTGATCTTACTGTTCATGTGAATAAAGTTTAAGCAAGCACATACAAGTTTCCAGGATCAGGGAAAGGGTCAACACTATCTTTGTCCAAAAGGAATCAGTTTTCCACTACTCAACTCCTATTAAATTAACAGCATTTAGCTTGTCTTCCATTAAATACCTTTTTAATTCCCTTCTTTTGTACCCTCATCAGTACCTGATCCAAAGAAGTCATGCAAAGGAGCTGATTTCCAGTATGTTCTGAACACAAAGAATTTTGAGCTTGGCCCTTTCAGAAACCTTCAGTTTCAAATAAAATCTTTGTTCAGCGGAGCTGTTTTTCACAGGTAGAAAGACCTGTAATGGGTTATTAAGGACCATAAAATTATAACTCTGTCTGCAAATAAGGTCCAAAAATGAATCCTTGATTGAAAGTCTTAGCATACAATGAAAAACACACTGAAATCTCAGAAGTTTTAATAAATAAAGTTATCCTTACTACAGAATTTTAACTGTCTGTAGAATTTAATTTAAAAAAAAATTATAAAGTTGTTACAGAAACTTGTAAATTAATTCAAGATTGGAATCCATCTTTTCCTCTTCCGACTAACAAACTAACCATCAGGATACAATGCAATACAGACTCTTAAATCAAAGGATTTTTAAGTGTCCTATGTGAAGTAGGACAGCTTCAATAGAAGAGAATGAAAGCCTCCAAACATACACAGTACCCACATCCTGGGGTGAGTGCTCTAACAAATGAGCTATTCAGTATAAAGAGGGGCTGTATTGCTACTACTATTGCCATTGCCTCTTGAATTGAGTCCTAATGCCAAGATGGGTAGAGGCACACATATATACATATATATACACACACATATATATATATGTGTGTGTGTATATATATATGTGTGTGCATGTGCGCGCGCGCGTGTGTGTGTGTGTGTGTGTGTGTATACACATATACATACATACATACATATACATATGCCTTACTACTGGTGCAGGGGGAGCCCAGTATCATGATCCCAGGCTCCCTCTCTACCAACATACTAGTAACAGGTTACCATGTTTGCAAGTCCCACAGCTGATGAAACTCCCAGCCAAGGCAGTGCCCGGTGTCATCAGCTGATGGGACTCCCAGTTGTAGCAGTGGGATGGTGCTGTGGCTGGGAGTCCCATCACCTTCAGAACTCTCAGCCATGGCAATGCATTGTGCACTCCTGTGGCTGGGACACAGACCCTAGTTCATATACAAATTAAAATGGGATAGAAACCAGCTATAAAGTTATTGCACATTTTTCAGCTCTAACTTTATAGCTGGTTGGACCTTCTTAAGGCTTGGTAGATAATTTACATGTGTAGAAAGTCTAAATTAATTGTGCAATTAGCCAGGTGATTGTGTAATACATGTTATGTGTAGAGGTGGCCTAAGTGACTTTCAAGAAACTATGAAAATATTCATGCCTCATATTCCTTTGAGCATACTTAAAGGAACACCACATGGCTTGAAACATTATTTTTGTCGGGGACTCAAAATGAATATGGATTATCTTGATGTTCCAAAACACACCAAACTCTACCCTGCCATCTTGTTTGGTCTTTTCTTTTCAGTCACAGCTTATATTATTGAACAAACCTTCAGCCCAGAATCAAGATGCAATTATGGCTAGTAGACAGTGAGAAGGAAAATTGTATTTGATTTGTGCCCATCAAGAGAAGATTATCCTAAAGGACACATTTGTATAAGGATTACTGAAGTAATAAGGATTTAAAGTAAGGCAACTTTTATTCCTCTTTAAGGAAAAAAATATGCATAAACAAATAACTGTGCTACATTTCATACATCATTAAGCTAATGTTCTGTTTATGGTTATCAGTCATTATTTGATTAAAACCTTTTGTGCCTGGCAACAAATGAATGCAAAACAAAACCTTAGCATGTTGTTTAAAATGGGGAAAAAAGGCATTACGTTAGGAACAACTCCCCTTCCCCACCTCCCACCCTCCGCGCAATGAACTATCTTTATTATGAGCTAGATCCCTTAATTAGAACTAGTTTATTTTAACTGGGTAAATTCATAACCTGTAGGACTGTGGATGACATGATCAATAATAAACTGTCCCTTTCAAGGCACACAAAAAATATAGCATTTGTAGCCCCACATGAATAAAAAAAGGACCTTATGGGAGAGGAGTTCTGTAGCTGTTTTCAGGGGAAAAAAGTTACATATACTTGGCATATATTTGTTTCTCTGGAATTGTTTTATATTGACTGAAGTAAATTTTCTCAATTGCACTGTTCTGTATTCTGGAGATATTGAAAACATGCCCCTTATAATAGAATATCACATGATGGTTCTTTATTAAGAATGACTGAACTAAGGAATTCAAGTATAAATCTTAAGTATTCTAAAAGTCTGAGGGGATATGTATGGATCTGCTGGAGTAATTCAGGCCATTTTAAATATAAGGTTAAGCATTAAAGTTCCATCTAGATCCAGGCTGCCCTACAGTGGAGGCAAGTGGTTAGGGTGCTGGCACTGCAGTGGCAAGTGATGGGGCGGGGGGAGGTGTGGAGCAGTGGCAAGAACCAGCTGAGGCAAGTGGCAGGGGATAGACAGCAAGCAGGGTGGGGGAGGTTAAGTAGCAATGTGGCAGAGGTAAGACTGCTTGTCTCCGCACCACTGCTTTTGCTGCTGCCCCCCGCCCTGGCACTGACATGCTCCGGCAGGCGGCAGCCGCAGCAGCGCCCCCCGCCTGGCCCCTGTGGCAGTGGTGGCACAGCCCAGCCTGCCCCAGCCCCTGTGGCAGTGGTGGTGCAGCCCGGGCCCGGTGGGCCGCGCTGCGCCCCACCAGCCCACCCGTGCTGCCACCCCCTGCCCCGGCCTTGACATGCCCCAAACTGCCCTGGCCCCCACAGCGGCAGCAGCGCACCCCACCCAGCCCCCATGGCAGCAGCAGCGCAGCCTGGCCTGCCCCAGCCCCTGCAGCAGTGGTGGCGCAGGCTGGCCCACCTGGGCCTAGGGGTCCCACTGTGGCCCCCCCAGCCTGCCCATGCTGCCGCCCTCCGCCTCGGCCCCGACATGCCCCAGCCTGCCCTGGGCCCTGTAGTGGGGGCAGTGCCCCCCACCTGGCCCCCGCGGCAGCGCAGTCCAGCCTGCCCGGGCCCAGTGAGCCCTGCCATGGCCCCCAGACCACCCGCACTGCCACCCACTGCTGCAGCGGGGCCCAGGTGGGCTGGGCTGTGCTGCCACTGCCCTGAGGGCCAGGGCGAACTGGGCTGCACCGCTGCTGCCATGGGGGCCGGGCAAGGGGTGGTGGGGCAGGCGGGCTGGGGGGCTGCGTCTCCTCCTCGCCCAGGTGTGTGGGGAATACAAGGGTGCAGGCTATGCACAGAAAATTTTGTGAAAATGCAATTTTCTGCGGGTTATGCATGGGTGCGGGTTACATCCGTGTGCGGGCTATATGTGCGAAAATACGGTAAGTGTACACTTAGCTAATCTTTGGATAATGTCAAGTTGGATGGAGGGCAGGACTGGGATCCAGAAAGACCTGGAGAGATTGGAGAAATAGTCTACAATCAATCAGATGAGATTCAACAAGGAAAAGTGTAAAGTCCTGCACTTGGAATGAAATAATTCCACAAATACAGACAGGGGAACGAGTGGGTAGGGTGCAGTACTACAGAGAAGGACCTGGGGGTTACAGTGGACCATCAGCCGTAAGCTGAATATGAGCCAGCTGTGTGCTCTTGTTGTAACCTCCCCCTGGCAAAAAAGATAACACCCAAAGCAGCAGCCTGCTGGTTTGTATTGCAAATCAACGGAAGTGATTCTTCTGCTGTATATAGCACTGATAAGGCCTTGTCTGGAGTACTGTGTTCACTTTGGGTCCCATACTTTAAGAAGCCTATGGATAGTCTGGAAAGAATGCAGCACAAAGAAACAAAATTGATTAGCACCATGGACAGCCTCGTATATGAGTAAAGCCTGAAAGAATTCAGGTTTTTTTAATCTGGAGAAGTAAAGAATGGGAGAATTTGACAGTCTTCAAATACCTGAAGAGCAATTACAAAGAGGATGGAGATAGGCAATAGGAAACAGGACTAGGAGCAATGCATTTAAGCTTCAGCAGGAAAAATTTAGATTGGAAATGACGAGGAACTTTCCGACTATGAGTTTGGCTAAGAATTCGAGGAGGCTACCCTAGAGAAATTATGGAACACAGGTCAACTATTCAAATATAAGCCCAGTAAAGCATCTTGTGTAGATGCATCCATTAGGCACGTCTACACATTCTCCTACAGGTGTGTAGTGATCATGTGGGTCTGCACGTGATCCCCATCTTCATTGACATAGCAGTGCACTCCCAGTTATAGTGCGCTGCTACGGTGACATAGCAGCAAAATCTAACTTTGTGCCGCGTGCATATTGCAGTAACCACCCAGACTATATCATGCTTTAGTACTTCCAAAAGAAAGTACTAAAGCACAGCACAGTAGCAACGTTGCTGAACAGCAGCATATAGATGCCCCATTTAGTACCTAAAATGAGCATAGAAGATATAATGGTTTTATATTTTGCAGCCAGTAATTTTGATTCATTGAGATATCCAAGTCCCTGTATGCATCTGTCGATTTTAGCCAGGACATCAGTTTTAAAGAAACTGTGTTTTATTCTAGCATCACCATAGACAAAAAAAGATCAGAGGTGAATCAGTCAAAACATAAAAGTACCTTCTTGTGATTATATAGCCAGTTATTTCAATTTTTAGCCCTCTGGTACAATTGAAAAAGAGGTGGGGTGAAAAAAGCTATCTATATAGTGCTGTGACCAATGTATTTGCTTTACCTTTTACTCTTATACCTCCCATTTTTGGTCACATCTTTATTCTCTACCCTAACCTCATTAAGAGATATCTGCAGAGCACTTCAGGGGAAGCTTATTCAGGAGCAGTCTAAGCTACATCTAGGTCTACTGGTTCTATTATGTAGACGAGATAAATTGAGCACAATGTGAACATTTTAAGAACTGAGTGTTGAGTTTAGAACTGAAGGTCTCACCAACCTTCTTGCAGAAATCGGTTCACTTTACCACATTTTTTTTCAGTTGCTACTCAGTTTAAAAGAGCGACTGTTCTTCTATTAACAATGGATAACAGTTTGTTGTTAATTCTGATTGTTTTCTATATCACTGAGGGGTAATTCTTTCTTATTTAAGACAAAGAGGAACAGCAGTATTCTTTAATAAAACATAAAAATACCAAAAAAAAAAAAAAAGGATTAAGGAAAATAGGTGGGATAGCAGTTTAGGCACAAAAGTCCAGTGTTAAGGAACTAAAGAGGTCCTTAAAGTCCTCACTCAGGTGCTGTTAAACCAAGTAGGTACCTAAATAACTCTAGCCCTTAAGCTTTTGTTTAATTCAACTAGAAACATAAGGGTCTTGTTGCACAGGACTTAAGACGTGTTAACTGCATTTAAAACGCATGTGTCCATGCATTCAAATAGTAAAACACATGCTAAGTGCAATCATACCATAGCACAGTTAGGACTTTTCACTCAAGGAGTATCACTAGATCATACAAGTAATGTATCTCTAGATCATACAAGTAATGTTTGCTCCAAAGATATAAGACAAACAAATTGCTGTACCAAGCCCCCATTGTCATTCCCAGCCCTGATTCTGCCATGGAGCTGATTCAAGACTGGTGCAATGCTGAGACTGGTCTAGGACTCTGATGCAGTGCTGGCTAGGGCTGGTTCCAACCATCAGAAGAAAGTCAAATCAGCTGATTGTTGGTCTCAGGGCCTGTTATATTGTGAGCTGCACAAATGTTGTTCAGTATCAGTACTAGCCTCAGTTTGGAGCAGTCGAATGTTCAGGCCAGGTGAAGCCTCGAGGATTGAAAGGTAAGCCCATTCTGGGCTTCCTCCCATACACACCATCTTCCAGAGCTTCCCTGGTTCCTTCCCCACCACTTACAATTACTTGTGGGTACCTGTTCTGTCTGTCCTAGGGGGGCAGGCAGGGAAAGGTTAACCTGCCTTCCTGGCCCCTGCTGCTTCTCTGCCAAGTTGCTGCTCCTCTCTGTGCTGAGCTTGCCCAGAGAGAGCAGGAGTGGCAGCTAGGAAGGCAGGTTAACCCTTCCCTGCATGCTACCCCAGGGCAGACAACATGGGCAGCCACAAGTAAACAGGAGGGGAGTGGAGAGGTACAGCAAGCAGGGACCTAGGATGCTGAGGAGGGTGGGGAAGGGGTAGTGGTTTTTATCCAGCTTTAATTTGTGGTTGTGAGCAGTCTGCAGGAAGACTGAAGCAGCTGTGATTTCCCAGGCTCTGGGGAGGACAACGCATCTCTGGGACTGGGAGATCATAGCCATTGAGGTTTCTCAGCAGCAGAGGTGAAGAAATGCTCCACACACACCTGCAACTGGGAGACCTTAGGAGTGGTCCACTACACCAGGGACAAAAGGCATTTTTACAAGTGCTCCAGGGATGGGGGAGTGGCTCTGATAGCCAGTTTAATTAAGAGCCTGTAGCATCTTGTGTATCAGTGTCCTTATGCTTCAAAATGGCAGTGGGGGTGCTTTAAGTAAAGCTCATCAATCAAGCTTTAAAGCACCTCCACCACCATTTTGAAGTGCATTGATGCTGATACACAAGATGCAGAGGCTGATGGAGCGTTCTAATTAGCTGTAATTACAGCACGTCAGAGCAGCCTCCCTGCATATATACAGGCACTCTGAGAGTCCCCTAGGGGCCAGGGTCTCAGTCTGGCTACCTGTGGGCTGCAGCTGGGACTAAGAATCCCCACACCTGACAGGGCTCTTGGTCCCAGCCGTACCACACACACAACTGGGACTGAGAGCTCTGTCAGGGGGGACTCTCAGTCCTGGCTGGACGTGGCCTCCACAGCTGTGGATCCCAGCTGTGGGGACCCGCTTCTTGATGATGTAGGGGGAGCCCACGATCAGGCGTCTCCTGTACTGGCAATAAGGTGCAATTGGATCTAATGCATGATCCCACAATTGCGCCTCCTGCCATGCGTGTGTGGTATAGCAGGAGGCTCAATTGTGTGGACCACACACTACATCCTATCATGCCTATAGTGGTATGTCTAGAGGGGGCCTAAACTACCACACACTACAAAGACAGCAGATCTAAGTCTCTACCCAAGTTCAGTTTCAGCAAGTCAGTGACTTCATACAGAATCATACCCAACATGTTTCTCTTTTCTAAAAGTGATCTTGAAATTTTTCTTTGGTATTTTAAAAGAGCTTCACTTCAACTCGTGTATGAAACATATAGGTAAGGTTCTTCTAAACTCACACGTAAGACGTCTTAACCTTCTCAAAGCACAATTACAAGAACAAAGGGCAAAATCTTATTTTCCTGTATGTGTCCACATTAAACATGGAATAGGACTTCTAAGTGTACTTAAGCGTCAGCTATAAGTTTGGGTAATGGCCATTTGGGCATGTAAAGTTGAATAAGATTCTGCCATAAGTGTCTTTCACGGAAACAAAGTTATGTTTTCATGTTCTTGGCTGCCGGGCATAGAAAGGGATTTTTATGAGGGATAGGTGGTTCTGAGAAGATTTTGGTTAGGTTCATATAAATATTCTTCATATTTAAAAGGCTGAGAGCAGTTACAGTGGTGGGAGGGTCCTCATCCCTGGCTGCTCCCTGGCTCACTGCAGTCTCTGTCACCTTTCTATGCCCAGAATTGGCCTGCACCACCCCAGCCAGGCCATGCATTGCACTGTGTCACCTCCTCATGCTTCTGCCAGGCCACAGATTGGGCTTCATCATCCCCACATACCTAAATCCAGTCTTTATCTCCCTGCCAGGCCCAGCAGCTGTCTGCTCAACCACCAGCCCCCACTACTGACTGCTTGTTAACAAGCTTTAACTTGCAGATATGTGTGTGTTAAGTGCCCTTAATATGGTCTAAGTATAATGTTTAACTTCACCCTTTGATGCAGAGGGTGCAAAGAAAAAGGCAGAAGATTCCAGTCAGTTCTTCCTTTTGACAAAAGATCTTGAGTGCCCCAAAGCTGGCAAAGTTCATTTGGGCTTCACAATCCTTTTTCTAGTTTGATTTTTCCTGGTACCTCTTCAATTGCTTATTTCGGCAAAAGCTCTGTGGGAAGGTTTAAAGGCTCCATGTGCTTTTAGAATAATTGTGAATGCTTTAGTAGCCTCAAAGCCTCTTAATTTTTCGTTTAAACAAGAAACCTAAAATGAGCAAAATAAGAAGTTCATAGAGCTCTCCCAGAAGTTTACAAAGGCTAATTTGGGTACGGATACTCCAAAGTGCATACCTCTTCATTTTTTATCTCCCTGTTTAGCTTTCTCAGTACATTTTTTACCTTCTGATTTGATGATAAATTGCTATCACAGGTCTTCTTGTTATTTATCAAGGGGATTAGATTGAGGTATATATCCCAGCAAATACTCTAATTGCAAAGCTGTTCTCTTCCAGAATGACTAGTAGAATCTGTTTTATTTTTAATGGAGGACTTTAGGCAACTTATGCTCATCATACACTTACTGAAGCTTTGTGCTTAGCTGACCATAGTCATAACATCATGACCACCAACAATTTAAATTTCTTGTTTACCATGAAGGAAATTTATATTCTCTGTGCAGAACAAGCTATTATATTCTAATGCTTTTATTTGCATTCATTTCCACTAGCAAATGTCATGAGAATTTATCATTGCAAGTTAGGTTGTATCCTGGAACTGCTTTGATTACTTCTATTTTTCATAGTAAAATGAACATAAAATGTGTGAGAGTACAGCTTAAATGCATCTTTATTCTGTTTAAAAGCAAATGCTTAAGTGTCTGATACACTGTATCCAGGGTGATTTTCTTCATGAATCCTAAGTCCAAAAAGTAATAGATGTGTAAAAACTTTGTTTCACGTATCTCCTGCATTCAAAGTGTGTAAATAGAAGTGTAAGTAGAAAGGAGATGCGGGAAAAGGGGAGAACAAGGAATAGTGAGGTAAAAGAACATGAAGATCTCAAGGACAGACTGGGCTGCAGAGAAGGTGGCTTTGCAGAAATGAACAGAAAGGATTTATAAAGGGAAGAATAGTATTCTGAGAGAGAGATTGAGAGCTAGTCATCCAGAAAATCAGAGAATCTGAGACAGACATATTGTTCTAGAGAGAGGATGAAATAAGCTTGTAGGACTTCGTAGGCAGGAAGTATATTTTCAATAAATTTTAGGTATTTTAACAAGAATAAATTTTTTTCTTATGAACAATTTAGTTGGATTTTGAGATCCCACCTTAAAAAACCCCCACAAACCCCACCTCATGCTGCTTGCATTAGTCCTTCAGTGAGAAAAAGAGAAAACAGTTGCCTTTTATGGAGGTCTATTAAGACCGGGGCTGAGACAACCAAACCATTTAGCCTAAGCCACTCAGCAGCTATAAAGGTTATAGTGGTAAAGAGATTAAGGCACATACCTGCAGAGAGAGGTGTGAACATGAGCATGTTTTAGGTGAAAATCAAAGTTCACTTTGGTCAACCCAGATGTACCTGCTCATTTGGGCTGGGGAGTTAAAGGTGTAAGGCAGGCTACATTTGTACCCGACAGACTAGCTAAATAAGATATATTAGCATAATCTTTCCTGAGCTTGAGCTTGCCAGTCAGACTTGAAGCTAGCTAAAACACTCCCTTCAATGGAGATAGAAACGGATGTATCTTCAATATTTTGGCCTGAAGATTCACCTAGACTCAGGTTGGACCTTTCTGTTTGTTGTACGGTCATAATATAGTATCAAATTATAGACACACACTACATATATTTGCTTTGTTGAAAACATATCCATATTTTCAAGATTCATGTAAGTATAAAAAATGCCATCTGTGGTGAATTTAACACTTAATGCACAAAGCAAAGAATGTGTCTTTGAATATGTTTTTATATCACATGGAACATTATTTGATATTGAAAAAAAGAAGAAATTACTACCTGTTTTCATTAAGACATACATAATGCACTAGTGTTTTGTGCAGCAAAAGCTGACTGACTAAAAAATATGTATTGTTATGGAATGCTGCCAGTCAGTTTAAAACTATAGTAATATCTATAAATAACTATATTGCAGGATTAAACAGTAACTCAAATTCTATGCTTACTTGAACAAATATACAACAGAATAATTGGAAACATATTTATGCTTCACCTATGTAAAAAAATCTACTTGTTTCCTAGTTGCAGGGAGTACTTCATTCATTGTATAAATAATAAACCTGTGCAGCTGCATAATTCAGTGCAACTAAAGTAAGGAAAAGTGGCATTCACCAAGGGTGCTGACAGATGTGGAAAAAAAACAAAACAAAACAGCACTTTACCAATGGAGGAATCGTTTCAGTTTGATCCAGCTCCCCAGCATCTGTATAGCTTGTGCTTCAGCAAGGTTTTTTTGGTGCTTTTATTTAATAGCTGATTTAGATAAAAGCATCAGAAAGCCCTGGATGCTTCTGGGTGAGTGGGGTCAAACGGATGCAATTCCTCTTCTGGGCATGTGCTGCATTTGATGTAGGGGCGCACCAAGCTGAAGGTAAAGTGCTATTTTGTTTTGTTTTTTTTCATGTCTATAAGCACCCCAAATGCCTTTTTATGAGTTTTCCAAAATATGAAGGACCAGAACCTTAGTTCGTGTAAGCTCTAGAATTAATATATCTAATTCCTGGATTCCTTAATTAAGGAATCTATGCTGACTGATACCAAGTGAGCGTCTGTGGCTGATTTATACAAATTTATACAAATTGAAGAATTAGATTAATTAATTAATCTATGATGAATTATACAAAGTAAGGGTATATCCAGGAAGAACATGCATAATAATTTACAATAAATAAACAGTACCTATCGCTTTTATAGCACTGTTCCTGATTAGGTCACAAAGAACTTTACAACATTTCATTATCTCCATTTTACAGATGGCCTATGAGAGGGTCTTGCCTAATTTCACCCAGCACTGTTGGCTTTACCAGAAAGAAATCCTAGGACTCCTGAATTGTTGCCCAGTGCTATAGCCATCAAATATAAGAATTAAAAAGGCATATTAATTATATTTAGAAAAGGAACTGTAACATTTTGGGAGTAACCATGACATTTGTTATGCATAACCTGCTCACTTACTCCCCTATATGGTGCAACTCTGCTATGGCTTGTATAAGCACAAGGGGAACTGACCAGTCACTGTGTTTGATATGCTTCAAAAAGTATTGTATGTTTCAATGATTTGTTTTATATATGTAGCAGGCTTGCTTTCAGAGCTTGGGTTCAGTCCCAAGCTTGAAATTTTACTGTTTTGATTGATGGGCCCCATCCACCAATCAGGAGGCAGCAAGAGGAGTTAAGTCACGCCCCTTTCCTGAAGAGAGAGGGAGAGGAGTTCTCCCCCTCCCCCTGGACCTGATTGAAGACTACAACACCCAGGTCCAGAAGACTTCAGGGGCGGAGCCCTGGAGAGTATAGAAGGAGATGCATGCCCAGCATGAGGGGAACACATCCGGGAGTGAGAAGAGAGAAGAGAGGGTCTTAGAAGAGCTGAGGAGAGCTTCTCAGCAGGGCGAAGCAGTAGCCCAGAAATGCCCCTGAAGACTTCCATCAGCAGGGAATGGCGAATGGCTCCAGCAGCTAGGCTCTCGGTGTGCAGCACGGCACACAGCATCCAGACCCTGGGAGCTGTGTGAGGCTGCTCAGGTCTGCAATCTCTGGCATGCAGCCAGAGGCATGGTACACAGGCTGGTGCATGGAGTAGGACCTTTGGAGTGCCTGTGTGGCTCAGGTCCTCAACACCCTGGACAAGGCTGGAAGCTCGGTGTAGGAAGTGCTGCACGGAGGGTCCGGGAGCAGACTGAGCCTGGTGCTGCCTGAGGCAGCCCAGGCCTCTGACCCATAGCAAAAGGTTGAGTCCAGAGAGCCAGACAGTGATTGGGCTACTGAGCCAGAAGACAGGGCTGAGCCAGAGGCCCCAGAAGCCCTGCATAGCGGAGCCCCCCCCAACTTCCACTACAGGTGAGAGAGCAGCTTGGCACAGAGGATGAGGGCCAACCTCCAGGCCTGGGAGCCATGAGTTGCAGGGAAAAGAGGATTCCCACAGGGGAGGGGGATTCCCCCCTGGTTAGTTAAGGGCTCTTGAAATGGGAGGTTCCACTGGGAGCCCCGCCCTAAAGTTACCAGCTTCCTTGTAGGGCTTGGCAAAAGCCCAAGGGCATTGGGATTTCCCCTCAGGATTAAGTTTATCTTTGGGCTTCTTGTGCCATAAGTGGTGTGATGTCATGCCTTATATTTTGTGAACTCTCATGTTTGTAAATGAGTAGATGAGTAGAGTCCTAGGGCTCTGTTGGGACCCCCTGTTGCTATTATTTCACCTGTTGTTTATTTGTACTTATTTGTGGCTTATTTATTGTTCAACCATACTTATCTAGAGTTTATCTGTTCACTATCTATATTTATTTTGGGGTTTATCTGTTTCAGTTCAGATACTTACCTGTGATTTACCTGTATCTGGAGCACTGGTATAAGGTTTTATTGCATTTACTCAGAAGGTATTGTTTATGTTATTTGTTTAGATATGTTATAAATATATATATTGTACATATGTTTATATCCATGTTTCTTTTCCTTGTGATAAGTTAATGTAAATAAATGTGCATATAGTTAAGTCCCCTGACTGTCCTGGCCTGGTTCTATAGGGATGGAGGGAAACTGAGCAGTCTGCAGTTCCCCCACAGCATGCCTGCCAGCTAACAATCCCCTTCAATTGGAGAAGGGGAGAATATACCTGAGTTACCTGGGATACATATAAATTGTTACAATGACAGCACTCCAGCATCTCAGAACAAGAACTCTAGGCACGTCTATGTAAAGGGCTTTCCACCAAGGCTATTGGGAAACAGAAAGAACCAGATTTTAGTTCATTTACTACAGGGGAGGGCAAAATATGGTGTGCATGCCAGATCTGGCCCACCAGACAGTTCCATCTGGCCTGCACATGCTCACCAACTAATTGCACCCTGTCCATCCTGCATACCTTGCTCCCACACTCGGGACCTGTATGGCAGGTGGTAGGGAAGGCAGCCAGCTCTGTTGCATGGAGCTTCCCCTGGTGGTACATGAGTGCCAGAAACTGCACGTGTGCTGTACAGAGCCCTGCATAATAGAGGTGGACAGCTGGCACACCCTCCCACTGGACTCCATGCTCCCACCACCAATCTGGGCACAGCTCTACACTGCCTCCAGCCCCAGCCCCATGCTGTGCTTTTCTACCCAGCTGCAGCTCTGCCTCCACCCCCACTGCTTCCCTACCTTTGTGGGCAGAAGGGCCTGGCCAGCACACAGCTTCTAGGTGGGGCTGCTGCTGCTCAACAGGTAGTGAAGTGGAGAAGGGGCTGCAGGTAGTGAGTGCTCAAAGCACTCATGGCCTGCACAGATGCTGCTGCCCAGCAGCACTTGGCTCTAGCCAGCAATGCACGTGGTGGCAAGGAGTACGGCCAGGCTGCCTGCCTTTATTGTGCTGGGCTTTGCGCAGTGCATGTGCAGTTCCTTGCACTCACGTGCCACCAGGGGAAGCCCCATGTGATGGAGCCAACTGCCTTCCCCAGTACCTGTTTGCAGGTCCTGGGACTGTGCTGGGAAGCAGGGGGCAGGGAAGGCAGCCAGCTTCATCATATGGGACTTCCCCTAATGGTGAGTGAGTGCTGTGAGCTGCATGTGTGCTGCGGGGACCCCGGTATGATAGAGGCAGGCCAGCCTGACTGTGTTGCTTGTCACCATGTGCAGCACTGGCCAGGGCCACATGTTACCAGATGGCAGCACCTGTATAGTTCATGAGTGCCCTGAGTGCCCGCAACCTGCTGCTGCTGCCACTGCGGTCAGGGGCTGTGCATCATGGGGGAGAGTGTGTATGGTGGGGTCCCCACACTCTACAGATGCCACACACCCACACCTTGTCCCCACAACCTCCAACATGCTCTATTGCCTCCCCACAACCACAGCCACACCCACACCCCCACATACCTACCACACCCACCATACACACACACCTGTATCCATCCATACCCCACACCTCCACACACAATATACAAGTGTAAGACTTTATTTTTGAGTTATTATGCAATGACCTCTAGATACACTACAATCACAACAAAAAATATTTTTTTATAATAAAATTAAAGGATGTTATAGTAGGTGTTTGACTTTTAGCATATATTTTTTTCTGTTTTGAAGATGGCAACCCTCCCTTCCCAAAAGGAGTACTTCTAGAGGGGCAAGGAGAGGGACTTTCAGTGGCAAAGGTCAGAGGTTAGGGGTAGGAATTCTGGTCCCAAGATGGTGACCAGGGAGCAAGGCACCTGTCAAGATTGGGGCTACCTTTACAACACTCAACAGCTCACCAAAACTCATTAAGCAGCTCCCAGCCAAAATAATTGCCTGCCCCTGATCTAGTAGGTGTCTACATGAGATTCTATTCCGCCCTGTTCAAGTCCTGAAAATCCAATAATATATCTCCTTTTGTAATGCATCATCATCTGAGCCTTAAGATAGTGTCATAGAAAGCAGCAAGGAGGAAGGGGATCCACCTACCTTTCCATTAATTAATTTTTAGGAACTTGAGCCGAGTGGAATAACATCATGCTTGGGTACCTAAGTCCACTTACCGATCTAAGAGGTGTAAAAGAATCTAGCTCAAAGCCTACAATAGTTTACAAAGATGAAGTGTAAATATTCTCTCAAGTTGTATTGATTTGATTTAGCATTTTAATCAAGTTAGCATTTAAACATTAACAAGGTTTATTGAAAAATATCTTGTAATCAAAATATATTTTTCCCTGTTTTATGGGAGAAAGCAAATGACAACTATAAAACCAGTGTAAATGGAATAGAAAAATATGTATGAGAACTAAAAGAAGGACCCATGACCAATACCCATTTAGTGATGTGCATGATAAGAGTCTACTTCCATTATCAACAAAATAAGCAAACCTTACTTCTACAACATGTATAGGATTGAGGCAAAAATGGATCAGCTCTGAAATGGCTTTTTACAAGCTTTTTACAAACCCTTTTGTAATTTAAGATATACATGGGAGGTCATAAATGATGTCTTGACTTTGCTTTACTGATACAGCATGTATGGTCACTACGTATAGGTAGCATGAAACTGCATCATTATCATTAATCTTAATGTGACTTATCATTAATATGTCTACATGAATTGTGGTATTTTCTATACATGTAATTTTGTTTAGTGTGGCAGTGATTAACTTAATTGTTCTCACCTATTTGCTGGACATACTTGGGAAAAATAATTGCTGAGAATTATCATTTGATATGAATTTGTTTACTCATCACCCTTAGGGACCTACTTGCTCAGAGGTACATGAGCCTGGTCCTTCCAGACAATGTCAAATTTACATTTTAAAAGGAGAGAGACTAACAGGAATGTCACCTGGGAACAGACAATCCAAAGAAGGATATTTCTCAGGACAGGAGAACTGAGTGAGAGAGAATTTGGTGGGTATGTCTGAAAGGATTCTAGCGGTTTTAAATAGATCAGGAAAGACTTTTAGTTGCAGAAACATGCCCCATTGGGAAGTTGGGGTTGGCGGGGTGGGGAGCTCAGAAAATTATATGCATAGCATGGGCTCTGTAAATAGATTAAGAAAACATGCTTAAGCCTTGTCAAGAAAATAATGCTTCATCTAAACCGTCCTGGGGATAAGGAACTTTGGTCCCTCACCTAACAGGCTGAATAAAACTTCATTCTTGGCTTTAAGATACAGAGTAAAGTCAGCATATTGTTCTGACATTTTCTTTTGTTTATTTATGTTCTCTCTCTCTCTCTCTCTCTCTAGATAGATAGATAGATAGATACTGTTTTCTCATGTTTACCCTGTTTTATAACAAATCTTTCAGTTAACTTTCTAACTTACTTTTTGTCAGGTTAAGTGTTATCTCAGGGTATTTGACCATACAGGTAGGCTTCTTCTCTGGAAGTGGGATCCAACTTTTCAAAGCACAGAACTGGACAGGGGTGTGATTCTATTAGCTGGTAAAATCTTTTCTGCTAAGATCTAATAAGACCTAGGTGAGGCAGATGAAGCTGAAATGCCACATGTCAGGGTAGTAACCCTTGAAGCATCTCAATCTGTTCTCAGAGGTGAAGTAGCAAATGTCAGGAAGGGATTTGGGGCTAAAAGGCATCAATGAAAGTGTCAAAGCACCCCAGAAGTGTGTCTCAAAAGCACCTTTGGCCACATCCAGGGCCAGAGTGTGTCACACTTCCACGAAACATAACTGGCATATAATGTAGATATATGCAGTGAATTTTGTGACTGCACATAGATGAAAGACATACTTAATGGAAGAATCCAGCCTCTAGCATAATATTCAATTGAATGTTCACTTAACAATATATTATTGACATGAAAATGTTACTGAAAGCTCCTTACTATAAAACTGTTGATGGAGAGTCGAAGTAAATGGCGAACTTCTAGTCTACTAACACTGTAGTAACTTGATTACACTACTGATAGAAGTAGATGGACGTCCTGGATGTACATCATGTTGATCCTTTGAGGGAAAGAAGTGTCTTGCATTGCTCAAAAAGGATTTCTCTTAGAGTTACAGATTAGCCTTCATAGCCTCAAGGTGTGACCAGAGTATGGCAAAGTGGAGGTCCCTGACTAGCCACAGAACTAGTTTCCCACCTGCCTCTGGGCACACCACCCACCTGACTTTCCTGGCACACCTTGTAATTAATTATGTTGTTAATTAAGATGGGAGGCTGCCCATTTTTCACCCCGATATTGGAGGGAGATATCCATGGCTCCATTCCACCCCTACACTGTGTCCCAAGCCTTGCACATGGCATCTCAGGCAGTTGGCTCAACCGTCCCCTTTGTCCATTAGCTGTGTCCCCACTCATGGAATGTTTGGCTTCCATATAAGCCCTGGCCCTGTCTCAGACCAGTTGGGACCCTGAACTTCTTTGCTTATCATGGGCAACCCTCATGGTGGACCCCTGGCCTTTTTGACCCTTCTGGTCCTGGCCCCAGCATTGACCAGTCGAGTCCCTCAGTTGGGTTTACACCTCCTGCCTGCACTTAGGGTCCCCCATTCCTGGCTCAGGTGCTTCTGGGAGCATGCCTGGCCCTGCAGGGTCACTCCCCCAGTAGGCTCAGGTGCTTCCTGAAGCTTACCTGGCCTACCCTGCTCTGATGGTATATGGCCCACTTGAAGGTGAGGGCTGGGGTTAAGGTGACCCTACCCACCTTTCATCTGGGTGATAACTAGCCTGACATTTCCTAGGGGCTCCTGTGCCACTGAGAGCCCCACCAGGCCACCCACTCCTGGCAGGGTGCAGTTTTAGGTCATGCCCAGGATCAGGAGCCTCTGAACTATCCCCTACAGATCTTGCCCTTACCTCTAGGATATTGTAGTCAATGTTACTGCCTGACCTGCCAGCAGCAGACTGCTCTTTTTATATAGGCAGCCTGGGTCTAAAATGACTTCCACAATCAAACACCTGCTGGCTGCCCTGGCTCAGCCCTTAAAGTGGCAGGCACCAACAGTGCCGTGCCACACAGAGATATTGGGGAAATTTATGAACTTTTATGTTAAAAAAGGAATCAAATTGAAAAAAGAGCAACATGATCAGAACTTTTTGATCTAGCTATTAACCTTACCAATTCTGGAGCCCGTTCTGATCTAAGGGTTTCCTTTATACTTTGCTCTTGTGCTAAACACAAAAAATATTGGATTGATTAATACATATATCCATAATGATCTTTTGTTGATTTGGACCCACTTCATGCTTACAGGTAATGAGCAGTCCTATAACTTCAAGGCTATTTAGTCCTCAGATTACTCTCATTCCAATGCTATGTGTCAAGTAAAAAAAAAATGTAATTCAACAGTGAAGGCAAGACAACTAATGTACCATTTCTTGCTTTAATCTGATGAATTCACATTTACAAGTAGCTCTGTGTAAGCACTCTGACATTAATCATTAAATAAATGCTCTGTGTAAATCTCACACCTGTCAACAACAGATAACTAGAAATATGTTGATAAAAATAGGGATGCAATATGAACTGCATTGAAATAAAGTGGAACAGGAGGATTTTGATGGAGCAGTCAAGAAATTATAATAATTTTGCTGAAAACCAGGGACTCTTACTTCCACATTGGAATAATTATATTATTTGATAAATGGGTACCTTCTAAATATAATATAATATAATATAATATAATATAATATAATATAATATAAATACAAACATAGCTGAGTCTATATGTAAGTCTTAGTGGCATATAGGTAATATGTAGAATATTAAAATATTAAAATATTTAGCAGAATATTAAAATATTTAGCAGAGATAACCTCATGAGATATTGTTATTTTTTTCTTGAATGGATTTCACTGGATTAAAATACTCCATTTTTTTAAAGAATAGTGCAGATTCAAATTTAAAGAGCTCAGTAACATTAATTCAGTTTCCCCAAAGTCTTGGTGCCTCAACATGAAGTTAAGATTCCTATATTTTTAATCCAGACTATTTTAATGTTTTGATCTAGGGTTTCCCTTTACACTTCCCTCCTGAGCCAAACATAAAAAATATAAATGGTTTCTAGTTCTTTGTGAGAAATATTGGACAAATAGAACTTAGAGGTAGTTAACAAAGTTGGTCTGAAGTTAGGCAGAGAGCAGGGTAGCATGGCCCATCATAGACTAACTTTCAGAGAAGCATGAGTTATCTTAAGCTATACCCTACTTTGTTAATCAAAAATGATTGGTGATGATTCAGATAAATGTAGAGAGCAGAATCCTGTTTATTTTCCATTAACTGTATTGCTTCTGCATTACCAGGGGGGAAAAAAGCACTTATTTTTGGCACTGAAGTTAGGTAGCTGTGATTGAACACAAAGAAGGAACAGATCATTAGAGTAAATGGGTACAATCATCAAAACCATGTTTTGGAGTGTTAGCAGAATTTGCAGGTATTATCTGACAGGGCTTGCAACATGAACTTTTCTGCTGTGGCCCCCATACAAGCATCCCCATTCTTCACCAGCACTCAACTTCTCAATGCCACACACAAGGAGACAGGACCACAGATGTGGAATGAGAGACTGAAGAAAAATGGACATTCCAGCAGCCGAAGCCTTACCACCAAAGGCTGACGAACCATGGCAAGGGTGGGGATATCTCAAATACCTATGTACTGGTGTCAGACATCCAAGGAACTAATGGAGAAGTGGGGTTATACCATTTGTTCTGCCACCTATGATGGTGGCACAGAGTCTCACATTATGTAACACCTGCTACAATGCCCACCACTTGAAGGCACATGTACAATGAAAGATATCTCAAAGTACAATAAACAAGCACATGTAACACAATGGTCAAATGTGGTGTAGATACACAAAGAGAAGAAGAAGAGCAGGTATAATTTTCATATTGTAATTTTGTAATTTTTTTTATTTTGGAGTGAAGCATCCATTTAGGGGTGGTAACTACAAATGACAGAAAAATGAGATGTATAAACCAAAAAAGATAAGGAGCATACACATTTTTATATCCTTTATTAACCCGGGTTTCAAAGTTGGTTCACTAAGATGTCAGCAGTCCCTTAGGTAACTGGTGCTGATGTTTTCACATGAGCATTGAAATGAACTGAAGCTTTATTTAGGATCCAACATATTCAATTATATTCTCTAAAGGAAACTCAGGTATAACAGAGCATTCAAATTTGGGTTTACAATTGAAATATTTTAGAGTGTCAATATGTGGCTTAGATCAGGACTGTCCAACTGGAGGTCCACAGACTGAATGAAGCCCAGGAGGGGCCAGCATTTGGCCCACAGGTCACCTGCAACCTGCAAGCAGTTAATATGTGATCCAAGGGCTGTGGTAGCCATCACTCCCAATGCTTCATGGCAGGGAAGGTTTGCCTCCAGAGCATGAAGCTCACACGAAACTGCAAATAGGTACCATGTGCAATTCCTGGCTGTGCCGAAGCTAGTCAGCCCTGTGTTAGATTATGTCTTCATAGCAAAAAAAACATTTGATTTTGCTGTTAGATAACTAACTGTACATTGTCATGTCATTATAAATTCCTAGTGGAAAAGAGGCACAAGTATTTTGGTCTGGAGTACAGCAAAGCAAGGTCAGCTCCAGAGAAGTATAGTGGAGAAAAAGGCAGGTTCAACCCTTAGATTTTACAACAAAATATATAACTCAGTTTAGTTATCTTGCTGAAAAAATAGATTGTTTTGACAATGAAAGCATAGCCCTTCAGTTCCTGTTTTGCTGCATGAACAAACCTTTTTCTCTTGGAAGATACGCATTGCTAGTCTCTCAGTTTAAATCACTTCTGTGATGCAGATCAGTAAGAGTCACAAGAAAATATGTATTGCACATCATCCCAATATATTAATCTTCAATTCTGCCCTACAATTACTTGAACATCTAATATAGAGAATAGGGGAGGTAAAAAAAAAGACATTTAAATTTTATTTTTTTTCAGTATATTTGTTTTATTGCATGATGTACTGAGCTCAATAAAATGTGTAAAAGAGATACGCTTTACACTGAGATTGCTTGGAAGGAAAATATTTTCTCAGTTAAAATTTCTCCATTTGTTTTGGTACTACCTCCTTTAGACGTTTTTCTTTAAAGGATATAGTGCAGCTCAGGGTGCTGTATTTGACAGTTTACCATCATCTGAAAGCCATTCCTATATGTGAATGAAATGGAACAAATTATATATGTCTTCCTCTCTAAACATCAGATACAACCTATGGAAACATTGGGCATCTTTACATGTACTCCAGAGTGGGGGTCATTTTAATTACAGTGGCTCTAAAGAGCTGCTTTAATTAAAACATCCTCAGTGCCTCATGTATTGAGCAACCTGTGCTTCAAAATGGTGGCAGTTTTCACAGCCGGGCCTATGAACTTAACTTCATCAGCTTCCTAGGTACAGAAACTCATGGCCTCAGTATAGATATTGGAATTCTGACACACTACAACCTGCCAGATGTCTGACTTCCCAGGTGCCTCTGCACTTTTACCTGCACTGTTACATCCCTCTCCCCAGTTACACTGTTACATCCCTCTACTCCAGCCTGTCCCTCACCCCCTGATGCCTCCATTTCCATTTTCACTGACTAGCTTTCTTGCCTGCATTGTGTGCTAGGCCAGCCTCTGGCTTCTTTACTATTTCTTCCATCCAGGACCAGGAGACACACCAACTGCAGGTACTTCCTCAGCCTGACAAAGGGTTTTTCAATGCAAAAGCTGGAATCCCAGGCAGCTAAGCTGAGCTCACCGGGAACCTCACAACTCCACTGCAACCAGCAAGACTCAGGCCTGTCAAAGATGTGACACGTCTGTGTGCGTGCATGTGTTAGCTGGAGGTTATAGTGCCTCCTACCCACCTTTCATAAGGGGATCATTGGTCATGGCATTTAAGGGGCTGATGCACCACCAGCAGTCCCACCAGGCCTCCCTACCGTGGCAGGGTGCAGTTTTAATGGTCATGCTGAGGACCTGACACCTCCTCCTTCCCCAGAGTCCCAGCTCATACCTCCAAGTTCATCCTGGCAGGGGGGTGAGCTCAGCAGGGACATGTTCTTCCCCTGCTTGCTGATAATGTAGTGAGTGCCCCCTCCAGATGAGAGTAGGGCATTAACTGGTTTTTAAAAAAAGGAAAAATTGAAATAGGTAAAGACGGAGTGAGGAGGGTAGCATTCAGTCCATCTGCAGGTGGAGCTTGGGGAACCCCAGCAGTGGGACGTTCACTTTGAAGAACATCAGCTGCTCCACCAAACCAGGATCCAAGCAGGTGTGTTGGGGTGTCACTATATCCCCAGCCATGCTGAACAGCCTCTTACTTGGAATACTGGTTGGTGGACAGGACCAGTATTCCTTTGCAACTGTGGCCACATCTGGCTGCGGCTTGCCCAGTAGGCAAAGGGGTCATAGTCCAGTAGCTCCAAATCTTCGGCAAGATAGGTAGCCACCAAACCTCAGTGCTACCTACCTGAGGCTGGGGTCTGATGCATGTGGACCCCAGCATTGAAGCCATGCCCTTGGCCCACATTGGCAGTGGCTGGTGTGGAGGAGACTGGCTGGTTATGATGCCAGTGGCAGTGCTGGTGCTGGGAGTGCTGGCACGGGAAAGTGGATCCCCCTCTTCCACATCCCCTTGCCTCTGCCCTTTGGCCTCAATGACTTTGTTGACCAGCACCTGCGTCCAGTGATTGAGGGTTTTGGTGCTGCCAGTGCACATCCTCCCCTTCATCTTTGGGTTACACATGCCTGTCAGCATGTTGACTGTACTGGACTGAAAGGGATCTAGCTATCTCCTGATGTCCTTCTTCAGCCACCTCACCAGTGCCTGCATGTCTGGTGAGAGTGGGCTGCCCCAGCCAGGAACATTGATCCTGTGGAACTTCTCCATTTGGTTCTCAAGTTACCTCACTATGGAGATTTCCTGGCTAAGGAGGGCATCAACAGCGCTAAGGTCTCGGTGGCCTTGAGGAAGGGCTTGAGGACCACCAAGATTTGGGAGATGGTACCCCACTCAGCTCTGTTCAGGGGGCCGCTGATCCCAATCTCCCCAAGCAAGACCATCTCATGGATGGCCTTCTGTTGTTCCACCAGCCTTTCAAGCATCAAGTATGTGGAGTTCCACTGTCTCCACATCCTGCTTGATTTTGTGTTGTGGGATGCTCAGCTCTGCCAGTTTCTCCTGCAGCATCTTGCCCCCCTTGATGCTGCAGTAGAAGTAACCCACCACCTTCCCGCATTTTGAAATCAGCTGGCTTGTAGCGATAGTGGTGGTGGCACCATCATTCGTAGCCCTGTCCCCCTCCAAGGCATCCCTGACTATGAGGTCCAGCCTGTGTGCCACACAGCGGATGCCAACAAAGTTGGCACCACGGACAGCTTTGACCATATTGGCCCCACACCTCCTTGCTTCCACTGGCAGCAGAAGCCTCATGGCTGCTCGGGAAGAGGATGCATCTATGTTTTGCGGGGCTGGGGAACTTGCAGCTCTAGCTCTCCCCCTACCTCCTTTCCCTACCCTGCCAGAAGATCTGGCACCTGCCTTTCCAGTACACTTCATATTATTCTTTCCTGTGCTGCAAAAGGTGTGTGTGGCTGTGGGACTTTTTCTGTATGTTGCTTACTCTCTGTGTTGTTGTGTGTGTGTACTGGAGCCTGGTATGCTGACTCTTGATTTTGATTGATTATTAATAACTATATATGGTGTCTTCTTCTGTGATGTGCTATTAAATGAATGTGTGACTACTTCTTTTTCTTTTCTGTGTAGTGTACCTAAAAAAAAAAAAAAAAAAATCTCCTTCTTCTAAGATTCTGACTTCTGTGTTGTGTGTATTAATCTCAACCTGTGTTGTGTGTATTAATCTCTATCTGACTTCTTCTTCTGTGTTGTCCTTAGTCTGTATGCAAACTAACTATAATAATATTAATAACTAATAACTACTATATATAATCTGAATCTCTTCTTCTCTATGAATATCTGACTTTTTTTCTTCTATGTGTTTGTGTGTGTGTGCAATGTGTGCCTCCCTGCACAGTGATGGATCACACTGCCAGGAAAAACACTGAGCTTTTTCTTTCAGAAGTATTTGGGGGGTGGGAATAAAACCAAATATAAATTGAAAGAAATGAATTGGAAGTAGACAGATGCTTAGCCAATCCCTTCTAACAGCAAAAAATAGCAGGCCACTGGCTAGGAAGCCAGGCTAGTAGCCGCAGTACCTTTGAGATGCTGTTGCTAAGGCAGAAACAGCTCAGGAAAGGGACAGAAAAGCCTGCACACTCAGGGTTTTATGTTGTTTCTATGTCCCTCCCCCCAGACACTGTGATTGGAAGGGCAGTCAGAGAGAAGTCACAGTCACTGGCCAGCTAGAGATGTCAGTCCTTCCCCCCCTGCTCCTCCTCCCTCTTCTAAGTTTCTGTTTCCCCATAAAGACTGCCTTCTCAACCTCTGAATCTCTTCCTAATCTTTTCCAAATCAGTTCGGAGGCTCCAAATCAATTCAGAAAGTTTTAAGCTTCTAGTGATTTGATTTGGGTTTGGAGATTTCCTGCATCAGGTTTCCTTCCCATCAACCAAAAGAAAGAAAGAAAAAAACAAACAGCTTGGTTTGAAAACTGTATTATAAAAAATGAATATCAGCCTGCTGAAAGAGTACATTATAATTTAGTATATTATATTTTCAAAATTTATTTGACTTCCCTGCAGCTTAATAACAAAATTGTTCCTTGACAGCTTTTTAGAGTCAGGAAATACTAATTTGTTCTACTTGTTCTTAGAATCCTTTGGCAAGAAAGCTACTGAAAAGCATCTGAAGTTGAAACATCAAAATATATATATTTTTTTTTTTTGAGAAAAAAGATCTATCAGTTCATGCAGTGTTTTGGAAAAGTGGAAATGATTCAAGAAGAATATGATGAAATTGTAGTACAAAGAGGCATTAGCAAGCACTCAGTGCCCAGGCATGATTACTAGTTCCTAAGAATGAGAGGAAAGCATTGGAAGCTAAAGGATAAGTAAGAGGTAGCTATTAATAGGGACCTATTTAATTTGTGGTTTTGTGGATTTTGCAGAAACTGCTTGGTTTCTATGAAAATCCAGTCTGAATTTCTGATGATAACCAGTTTTTCAAATTTTTTGGCTATAATCATTTTTCAGATAATGTTCATTCAGTAACAATAGCAGTATGGTATCAGTTACAGTTCTTGATATCAATCAGTTATTCCTAAAGTTATTAGCTTCTTTGGGAGCTAATATCTTTATTGTCTATGCTGTTATCTGTGACTTGCTAAGTTTTTGGATATTTATCTATACATTTGAACAAATGAATCTACAAAAGTATTTATATATGTGTATATGTTTGTGTTTATTGCCAGTCCCTCACAGTTGAGGTTGATTGTCTTCCATGGTTGCTTTATCTGTGGGTCCAAAGATAGATGACAAGGCTGATCTGGGATCAACAGACTCTCCTGTAACTGAGACATGTGTTCCTGTTTGGGGTGAGTAGCTCTGGATTCTTGATTGAGTCTCCAGCATGCTGTTTCTGCCACTCCCACTTTTCTGTCTCCTATTGTCTTTGCAAGGTTTCAAAGAATTGAGATCCTTGCAACAAACTCTTCCTCCACTTGGGTTGATCCTGGGTAAAAGTCTCCCATGAGTTGATGTCAACCTTGTATTTTTTCAAATTGGCCTTGAGGATGTCCTTGAAGCACTTTTTCTGCCCTCCTCTTGAGTTTACGCTTTGATTACAGTAAGGATGACCAGAATCTGGAATAGACTTACCGAGGAGACTGTGCAGCCCTGGAAATCTTCAAGAGGAGACTGGACAGACACCTTGCTGGGATTATTTGTATTCCTGTCCCGAGCAGGGGGGTTGGACTTAAGGCCTCAAAGGTCTCATCCAGGCCTTAATTTCTATGATTCTTTGATTAAGCTGGGACAATAAAATTTACTTCAGGAATCAGAAGTTGGATATCCAGTTGATGTGGCCAGTCCAGCATAGTTGATGTTGGATGATTATCACCTCAATGCTCATGTTGTTTACTTGTGAGAGAACGCTAATGTTAGTGCATCTGTTTTCTCACTGATTTTAAGGATCTTCCACAGGCAGCATTGATGGTACTTCTCCAGCAACTTGCAACTTGAGGTATCTCCTGTACATTGTCCACATCTCAGCTCCATATAGTAAGGTAGGGATTACAATTGTAAAACGTGAGCTTGGTTTCAGATCTAATGTCACAATCTTTGGCCACTCATTTCCTCAGGCGTCTGAAGGTTGCATTTGCACATTTGAGGTGATATTGGATTTCTTTGTCAATTTCAGGTTGAGAAAGGTATGGGAAATGTCAGTGTTCTCCAGAGTCTTGCCATGAATCTGAATTACTGGAGCTGGGGACTGCTTATTAAGAGCTTGTTGATGGAGGACCTTAGTCTTCTGAATGTTAAACATCAGTCCCATTTTCTTATACACCTCAGTAAAGACATCAGTAATTGCCTGAAGATCTGCTTCCAAGTGAGCACATGCTACAACATCATCAGTGTACTGTAGCTCACTGGTTGGCATAGTCTTAGTTTTGGCTCAGAGCAGGCTGAGATTAAACAGTCTACCATCCATTTGGTAGTTTAGCTCCACTCTGACTGGAAGCATGTTGGTGGCCAGATGTAGTATTCGGTAAGGAATATTAAGAGTGTTGGAGTGATGACACAGCCTTGTCAATGAAGGAGGTAAACCTCAAAAGGATCTGTAATAGATCCATTACTGAGAACCATTGCTTACATACCAACATGAGTAGAATATCATGTTCATTTTAGACTGTTGAATTTTTTTTCAGGAACTGAAATGTTTCTGATTCCACCTATGTGAAGGTTGTTGGTTTTATTTAGCATAAATAAGTTTCTTTCCTTCTTTTTAATATATAGTATAGTATTTTTGGCTTTGATTCTGAAAATATGAAAGCTAGTTCCTTAGAAGTAAAATTGTTCTTTGTAGCTTCAGCTCTCTACATAGCAAGGCAATAGCTGAAGCCTAAAAAAATAACGCATTAAGAAGAGAATAAGACTGGGTATCATCTGCTAAATGAGTGTATAAATAATACTTAGAATATCAATGTGTAGCATAGGAGGAAAAATTCATAAAAGATGTAAACCTTAGCAACATTGATAAAATGTTTAGAAGCTTTATAATCACTTAAACCTTTACACGTCTTTCATTGTTTTTATAAGAAATTATCCTGTGATAATGTGAAAGAAAATAATGATCAAAATATTGTGTTGTCTTTGTTTTGAAGGCAAAAACACTGATTGCAGTTTCTTAGCCACTTATGTTTTTTCTGCTGTGCTAGCATTCTGGAAAATTGTAGGGTAGTTTGTCAGAAAACTTTGATTTTCATGATGTTCATTTCACTGATGCATGCAAGATATTAATTTTGCAAATCTCATAGGTGTTTCTGGATAGTGTATATTGTGTCCACTGTGGATAGCATTAAAATAAATTCTGAATTTATTTGACTAACACGATTCTTATTTTTGTACTATAAGGCTGAGATGGCACTGAGAGATGTCTTAGTGAAGTTCCTACTAAAATCTCCTTTGTATTATGTTGCAATAAAATAGTTTTTCTTACCCACTTCATCAAATGATTCTAATATCTGTCCATCTCCTGATGGATTTGAGCAGGCTAGTTACCTTGCAATACAGTTTGAGATAGGGAAAGCTGTGTTGGCCCAAAAGCAGGTCAAGGAAAGTAGGTTTTCCATCTTATCCTCTTCAGGCTCCATTCACTACCTGTCCCTGCCAACACTCTCTATCCATCTGCAGAGGATGAAAGGGCATTCCAGTGACAACTTCTAGCCCCTTTACATACTACAGTAATGTGGGTACACTATATAAAGTTGAAGGTGTTTCATTACAAAGGCATATCTGCTAAATGTACCTACAGGATCATAACCAAGCACAAGGATTACTGTCTAAAGTGATTTTAACCTTTCTTTTCTAGTTCTTTTTTAGTTTATCTTATATATTCTTTTAAAAACTAATCATAAATTCAGAATACATGCTGGAATCCAAGTTATGACAATGACAATATATGCTGGTTCACTTAGCATTGGAAAGAAGTCTAGAAAACATTGGGAAAAGTAAAAAGTTAACTGTTTTCAAATTCATATGTAAATTCACTTTTTTCTTTTTACCTTTTAGGGAAGTCAGTAAGAAATTAAGTCCCACTGCTCTTGTGAAAAACCCTATCTACTACAGATTGCATCTAGATTCTCAGGAATAGAGAACCCTGGTGCAGTACAAATGAGGTGAGCAGCTGCTGAATGTTGAATTACTACAATGCTTGAAGCAGTTGAATAGATTGCTTTCCTCTGGGAGATTAGTAAACTGCAAATAGGAAAAAATTCTGAAGGCTGAAAATTTTGTAATTAACCTGTGATGACTGAAAATGACTGAATAATTTTCTTGCCTTTTTTTTTAAGTTTATGCTTGAGCAGTGTCCTATCAAACAGAATCAAAAGGTATTGAGGCTAGTGAAGTATATGCAAAGGACTACAATTATAATTTATCACAAAGATACCATGTAAAGCAGCACTGGGAAGACCCATTTTCCTAGTGAATGTCACATATTTTAGTTACTCTTAAACCACACATGCACTTTTCCCCCAAATTAGCCCTCCAAAATCAGGATGCATATCTTAAGTGGGCCAGCTTATGCTTCTTTTCTGGAGTAGAATCAGGATAGAATAGAGCAAGCAGATATTATGATTGCAAAGATGGCCACCACTTCTCCCTGATGATGCAAGCAGTTGGGGTGGAGTTGATTATTAAACCTCTTAGAACTGCTAGTGATGTAGTAGCTCTTGACTGAAGAACCACCTAGTGGAGGGTAAGCAAGTGTAGCATGAACTGAGCTAATGTAGCTGATGTTAACATAAAGTGTAATAATAGTAAAATATAACCATGTTAATCTTGTCCTGTAAGCAACTTGAAAACTCCATTTTGTCTCCCTCTACTTGACATAAGCGAATGAACTCTGCACAGCCTTTATGTATGAGTGTGTGTAAAAGGGTGAATGGTGAGAGAATGGCATAGAGATGGGAGAAGAAGATTCAACTGTTTAGTAAGCAACAAGGCACCAAATGTAAGTTACCAGTCAGTAAACTAATTAATGAATGGCTGAAGAATCCCTTTGAGGCCTTGGGCACAAAGAAGATAACAAGAAGAAATGCACCCATCCTGCCAGACGGGCAGCAAAAACACTCCAAGGCTAAGATAAGCTGAAGACGAAGAACAACTGCAAAAACAGAAGCTGGGTATGGAAAAACCCCAAAGCACTGAAACAAAGGATGCCAATCCCTATAAAAGAACACTTTGAAAATGCCAAGTTGGGTGAGTCTCTTCCTCTACTACTGTTTCATCAGAGCACAGATGCATGTGTTCACCTCAGTCTAGCTATTATCTTTAAATCTGCTATCTTCAAATCATCATCGTCTACTCAATAAGCCTGGGTTGACCACCCTGGACTGATACTGAGCAACTATTGCTGGTAACTATATCTGGTGTGTGTGTGGATGAAATGGTTGTTTGGTTTATGTATATGCATGTGTGTAATGATATGTAAGATGATTTGTGTGTGTTTGTATGAATAGTGTGTCCAAACCTCTATGTCTAACTCACGTAATTAATAAACGCAGCACCTTGCCTTCCCCTTTATAAAGTCTCACTTGTGATTTAAGCAATTGGCAATTTATGTAACACAAGGTGCTGGATGCAGTATGTAGTATACTGATGAGGTTTTGTGTGGATATAACTCTATTATTTACAGGAACTTATATAAAGAAATATTTACAGTAAAGCAGTAACAGTCTTACTACTGCCCTAGCAAGAATCTGAGACCTAGCTTTGTTGCTGTCCTGATGCACTAAAAAGTTCCTCCTGCTTCATTGATACTGTCTCCTGGGATGCTATGCATTGCTTCCTGAACACACTGTGTTTCCGAGAGGACTTACACTGTGGCCCACAGTTGGCCACGACCCTGGAAAAATCTTTTTATTACATTCTGCCTTAAAAAAATAAGGTGTGCATTATATTTGGGGATATGTGGTATGCAAGAAAATACAGTAGTTATGTATATAGCATGTAGTATACTAAAAAGCCCTGGTATAGTTGAAGTGGAAAACTTTAGAATTATGACTTGACCCTGCAATACTTACTCCTGCAAATAGTGCTTATAATTTGTTTAGCATCTATGAGCTTGTGAGTTTTAGGTGTAATTATGTACTTGGTTTCAATGGGAGCTAGGTACCCACCAGCTAATTACCTAATGTGCCTTTGAAAATCCCAGCCAGACTGCTTTAAATTAAGCTAGCATTAACATACAAGTAGTTAATTAAGTCACTGCCTCAAAGGTTTTATAATTATTGACCTAGTAGATTCCCCCTGAAGTCAATGAAAGCTCAGTTTGACTCTAAATATGTTATACAAATAAAGGAGTGGGTGTAGGTTACGCAAGTTTTAATTTAGGCTTACTGAATTCAACGATATTTTCACTTTTGTTCATTATAGGAAAATATGGGTCTTTGTCATGTACTTGTTGGCACATACCAGATCAACATTCGGGATCCGAATGTTGTGCTGTTAGACAGGAGGGCGTGATACACAATTATGTGCACACACGCAAACTACACAAACACCACTGTGAGTTCACACACATGTACATATACACAAACATGCAGTTTCATGGCTGTGTTAACACTAGGGGGCATTGGGGTAACTTGGTGCTTGGGGTCACTTGAGGTCAAGTGGCCCCTGGGTTACTCGAGGTTACTGGGGCTTTGGGTTACTTAAGATCAGGTGGCCCCTGGGGTTACTTGAGGTCAATATACCCTGGAGTTATTTGGGGTCACTTGGGAATAGGGTTATTTAAGGTTACTGTGGCTGCTGGGGTTACGTAAGGTTACTGGGGCTTGAGGGTACTTAAGGTTAATTGGTGTAGATTGATTAAAGGAAAAAGCTGAAAGCCAGCAGAGCAGAGGAGTGATGCTGGGGAGAAGCTGACGCAAAGGCTAGGGCAGAAGCTGGAGCTGCGGGGGAGCCGAAAGGTATGTGGGGAGTGGAAAACTGGGATGGGGCGGGGACTGGAGGGGCTGTGGGGGAGCTGGGAGCTGGGTTGGGGAGTCATGGGTGCCGCGGGTGCTGTGGGTGCCAGGGAGGGGCTGCAGGGGAACCGAGAGGCAGGTTGGGGAGCAGCGGGGGGAGCTGGGAGTGACTGCAGGTGCCAGAGAGGGGCTCTGGGTGCCAGGAGCCAGATTGGGGCTCCAGGCACTGGGGAAAGACTGTGGGGGAGCAGTTGTGGGTGCTGGGAACCAGGTAGGGGCTGCGGAGGCACCAGAGAGGGGCTGTGGGTGCTGGGAGCTGTGGGTGCTGCTGGGAAGAGGCTGCGAGGAGCCACTGGAGGTGGTGGAGATAAGCCAGGGGATCAGGGAGCAGTGGTGAGGGGCAGTAGAACAGCACAGGGGCCAGGGAGAAAAGGGACAGTGGGGGATCTGGGAGGTAGCACAGAGACGGAGGAAACCAGGGGGTAGAGACAGGAAACAAGGAGCTGCTGGGGCAGGAAACAAGATGCTGCTGGAGGCAGTGGAGTTTGCCAGCAGGGCCGCTGGTTGGATAGGTGGCATGGCACAGTGCTGGTCCAGATGGAGAGGGTGTCCCAAGAAGGTCACACTCTACCACCCCTTTTATAGGAGTGGGCTACCTGTGTCTCTTATGGGAGAGACATGTCCAGGCAAGGACAGTCCTGCTCAGATGCCTATGTGCAGATCCAGGTGTCCTCATTGTCTTGTAGGACACAATGGTGGGGTTGCTGGTTTCTGTAGGGTCTTTTCTTTCAAATTCTGGGTTTTTGTTCTGTTGCTGGGCGAGGTCTGTGGTTCCTGGGTGAGTCAATGCAAGGCAATGGTCCAGTCATTGAGTTGATCATTCAGTAGAGGCCTGCTGCCAATGTACCTCAAGCACCCTTATTTATTCCCATTCATTCAGAAACCAATTTATATGAGACTGGTTAGACATGAGTCACAGTTACAACATAGGGTACACCTGGGCAGAGGACACAAGATGGAGGCTTGACATACAAAATGGAAACTTGACATTACTTTACAGACATAGGCCTAAATCATATAAATTCAATATAAAACAGTAAAAATCAATAAAAACATAATAGAACACTATTTACAATATAAAAGGGGCTTGTTACTATGAGGGAGTATAAGAACTTAACTTACCTACTGTCACTTGTAATCACTTATAAGGGATAGAGGGGCAGAGAGAAAGTCAGAAATGGTTGGGAAGGGGAGGGTTTAAAATTATTATTTAAAATAATAAAAGAAAAATTGGGGGATTTGCTACATACTAAGATGTACACATCCATATTGCATCATCTGCCATGATACCACAGCAGAGAATATAATTATAGTTTCACTAAAAAAAAAGTCACCAATGAAAAAACACTACATAAGAACACATCGTCACATGATGAATTGTATAGTTTAAAATTGTATAGACAGTTCTTTATGTTACTGAAATCAGAAAAATCACCTGTGGTCTGAAATTTTTGCTTTAATGGCATAGAAAAGAAAAAAATGTGGACAGTCAACATCTTGACACTAGAGCTGGTCGGGAATGATCTGACAAAAGCTCTAGGGGGTTTGTTGGGTTCAGATGTTTCATTCCAAATATCTGGTATTTGATGAACACTGAAATACTACTTCAAATTTTCAAAATTATTATTATTTTTAATTCCCAGTTTATGGGATTTTCTTTTGTTTCAGTCCAAATCAAACTGAAATGCATTTTTGATAAAATATAGTTTCCCATGAACCAAAAAAGCTTGCTTTGTGTCTAGCTCTACTTAATATAGTTCATGAAAAAATGTTGGCAAATGTCCAAGTTGAAAAGCATCAAGAAAGTGTTAAGCATTATTAAAGATAAAAGATAAAAACAGAAAAAAATCTTCAAAGAGTATCTTAATTGAATCCCTCCACTAAATTTACTAAATAAAAAGAATAAAGTATGACCCATAGAACATTTGTAGGGTTCACTGACACACGTTCACAGAAGTTTAGAGCTGGAAGGGACCTCATGAGATCATTGGGTCTAGCCCCCCTGCTCTGGGTAGGAAAGACTTCTGGGGTCGAAAAACCTCAGCAAGGTGTGCATTCAGTCTCCTTTTTAAGATCTCCAGGCTAGGTTCCTGCATCACCCCTGCTGGGAGTCTATTCCAGAGTCTGGTCACATGAACCATCCTTCTTGACGTGTGGTGCCCAGAACTGAATGCAGTACTCCAGCTGAAGCCTCACCAATGCCGAGTAGAGTGGAAGAAAAGCTTCCTTAGTTTTCCTTGAGATGCATTGGTTGATGCACCCCAGCGTATTGTTTGCTCTGCTAACTGTAGCATCACACTGGTCTTCATTTTATGGTTAATTATGACCCCTAGGTCCTAGCATAGGACCAGCTAGCATAGCACTACTGAGCCTGTAAGTTTGTTGGGGATTTTTCCTCCCCAAATGGAGCACTTTATACTTCTCAGTGTTGAACAGCATCTGGTTCTGGTCCACCCATCTAACTAATCTGGCTAGGCCCCCCTGGATCATCAGCCTACCCTGATGTGTGGCCACACTTTCCCACAGCTTAGTGTCACTGGAGAACTTTGCCAGTGTGCTTTTCACCCCCACATCCAGATCGTTGATGAAGATGTTGAAGAGCATTGGTCAAAGTATCGAACTCTGGGGAACCCCACTGACTACCTTCTGCCAGAGCCAGTTTCCCACCCATCTGAACATTGAATTGTTGAGCCCATATTCCCCTAGTTTTACTTTGAGAGCCTCCTAGGACACCAAGTCAAAAGCCTTCCTAGAGTCCAGGTAAATGATGTCAACCTCATTTCCCCTTTCCAGGTGGTGAGTAACCAGGTCATTGAAGGAGACGAGGTTAGTCAGACATAACCTACTCACAACAAAACCATGCTGGCTGTCATTGAGAATTTTGCCTTTCTCTAGCTTATTGCATATGGACTCTTTGTGAATTTTTTTGAGGATTTTTCCTGGGATTGAGGTCAGGCTGATTGGCTTATAGTTCCCTGGGTCCTCTCTCCTCCCCTTCTTGAAGATGGGTACAACAATGGCCCTCTTACAGTCTTCTGGAACCTTTCCTGAGCACCACAGATTCTCAAAGAGGTTCGCCAGTAGTCCTGCGATGGCTTTGGCTAGTTCGGTCAGTACTCTCAGATGGAGTTCATCTGGTCCTGCTAACTTATAGATATCCAGCCTTTCTACCTATTCTTTCACCAGTTCTACATTGAATGTTGGTAGATGATGATCCCTACTGTGACTATTCTGTGCTATATTTGCATTCATCAGGCTATCACTCTTAGACTGATGGAATACAGATGTGAAGTACTTGTTCAGGAGTTCAGTTTTCTCCTTGGTGTCAGTGATCAGATGTCCAGATGCATTGAGCAGTGATCCCACATTTCCACTGGTTTTCCTCTTGTAACCTATGTGCCTATGGAAGGACTCCTTATTGTCCTTGATTTTGGTTGCTAACCTGAATTTGGTCACCGCCTTTGCTTTTTTAATCTGCCCCCTGCAGATCTGGGCCATTCTTATGTAGTTCTCTTTGGGGCCTATTCCTAGCCTCCATCCTTGGTAAGCCCCCCTTTTCTTTTTTAGAAGATCTGTTACTTTCCTATTGAGCCAAGATAGCCTCCCGGCCCCTCTGCTACCTTTTTTGTGTACATTTATGGACAGCTTCTGTACACTAAGGATCGTCTCCTTGAGGAATGACCATTCTTCATCCACACTTTCCCTGTGGTCCATGATATCCCATAGGGCATTACTCACTAAAGTCCTTAGCTCATTGAAGTCAGTTTTTTTAAAGTCAAGGATTTGTACCTTACTGAGAGATTTCGCATCACTATGATGGACAGTGAAAGTAATAGTATCGTGGTCACTGTCACCTAGGTTACCCTCTACCATCAGATCACTCACCAGGTCGTCCTCTTTAGCCAAAACTAAATCTAGGAGTGCATTTCCATTGGTTGGCCCATATACTTCCTGAGAGAGGTAGAGCTTGCCAATATAAGTCAGGGATCTATGCGACCGGTCAGATCTGGCTGAGTGTTCTTCCCAGGAGATGTCTAGGTAGTTAAAGTTGCCCATGACAACCATATCCTGTGTTGTCGCAGCCTTTTCCAGTTCTCTGGAGAATTCCAGACCTCGCTCCTCATCTTGATCTGTAGGTCTATAATATATTTCTACAGTTAGATCCCTTTTGCCATGTTCCCCCTGTTTCCTGACCCTGAAGGTCTCAGGTTGCCCTTCCTTAGTATCAATTTTGGCTTCCAAGGAGTTATACTGCTCCTTTACATATAGAGCTACACCTCCACCCTTTTTCCCTATGCAATCCCTCCTATGCAGGGTGTAGCCCTCTATAGAGACAGTCCAATTGAGGGTAGAGTCCCACTAGGTCTCTGTTATCCCTATGATATCATAGTCCCTGCTGGGAAGAAGGAGAGCCAGTTCCTCCTGTTTGTTCCCCATGCTCCTGGCATTTGTGTACTGAAGGTACTAGGTTTGCTGTCACACTGAGGAAGCTCCATTCTCTCAGCTTGTGTTGTAGTGTCCTTCCTATTATCCCCTGTTGTAGTGGTTGTTTGTTTGTTGTCCCCTGGGCTTGTTCTGCTGGTTGTCCCCCTGTCCCCTGGCGATCTCAGTTTACATTCAGTGACACTGTTCACTGATTGCGAGTTGCTTGATTTACAAAAAACAAAGTACACAATATAGGAAAAAAAAACAAACTTTATTTAGAGCCTGTTTTCCCAGGGTTAACTGACAAAAGATAAGTATTTTCTGTACACATTACTTGATTGTAGAGGAACATCAGTTATCTAATGGAAAAATAATGAAGCAGATGTTTATGGAGAAAAATAATGGATATTTAAAACTGGTTCTCTAAGCTATATCTAATTAAATCTATCAATGTTTATGCAGGCCCTATGGCTGTTCATATTTATGGTCATTTGCAATTAAATGTAGGCTTGCATAGTTGATATTTTCTTGGCAGTACAAATATAAAATTATCCCTTGTCATTAAGGCATGTCTGCATTCCCAAGGCCACTAAGGACCTTTTAAAAATGTTTTTTTCATTAGAAATACCAATGTGTTAGTTAAAATTGCTTAAAGCTCAAATGATGATGAAACTTGTGAAGTAAATGGTATAGGATACTTAATGGTTTTAGCTCCATTAGTTGATGAAAGTCACTGTTAAGAGCAAGAGCTTATCTCTTCATTATATAAACACACAGAGAAACCCATCAGTCTAATGATCTGAAAACAGAATTATGAGACATTTAGATATTGAAAAAGCCTGAGATCTGCCAATGCAGGTAGTGTGGGTAAGAGCAAGGATCAGAGCCATCTTGCTTCACTAGTTTCAATATCCTGAGGACCCAAAATGCAGTCCTGCTTTCTTTCAAGCAGAATGGCTGTGCCAGGCTAGCATTGCAGATGATATCAGCCTCTCTATAATATGCTACATATGTAAAAGGACAGGAATTGCATCTTGTTTAATGAGGATGGTGCACCTCAAGATCACCCAGTATTGTTGTGTCTTCTTTGGCCAGAATACTTTTAGAAGCTCCACTGCATCTCCTTAATGCCAGTATGAGTTTTAAAGGTACAGTAGCCCCCTAATTATTTTATTATTTACTTTAAATACATCTAAATATTAGTAGGATTCAAGAATTGTCTTTTTATAGCTTATCTGCACAAGAGAACCCACCCTATTCCCTGGTTTTTCCTCCCACAAATTCCTATGTTACATTCTTCCTATACCATTATCGTTTGCCTCACACAAGTCAGCTAGTGAAGTAAAGTATTAATTTAAAATTTTTAAAGTTTTGTAAAACTCTGTTTTACTTAGAAATTCAGCTAATTAGACAGAAGTGAGGGCACCCTTACAAATAAAAGGGAATTGGTATTTTTATTTTGTGGGCTGTTGAAATATCTGTTTTATATTTTTTAATTACTTGTTGCTGGTTTGTTTTTTTTTTTTTTACCTTTGTGGTATTCTAAGATTTGGTATGGAACAGTTTGATAGAATTAATTGGCTATATCAAGATACTTATAATTAGTGTGCCATATTGGTGTGTCTTTCACAAGACAGATTGTTACTGGCTGGTCTAAAACTCATTGATCCCTTTCCATTGACTTAATGTAGTTAAATGTAACTGAAATGGGGTGATGGCTTATTAATAAAACACATTTAAATTAAAAAAAATAAAACCTTAACTTTATCACTATATACTTATTTTCTCAAAAAAAATATAGTAGTAACCAAGAGAAGTACATAAGCAGTGCTTTTAACAGGAAGTATTTCTTCCCTCAGTGAAGCACTTAGTGTCATCATCAGTCCTATCAGCTTGTTCATCTCTACCCATCCATGAGCGATGGATTTTGTTACTGGTAGGAAAAGGTGAGATTATAGAAGTAATAATATTTATACCTTGCTCTTAAAGTGCTTTTTACTTAGTAGGTCTCATTGTACCTTACAGAAAAGATTAGCAATATTATCCCATTTTGCTGATGTGAATTTCCAATATCCTTTAGGAGACCAGTGGCTGGATCAAGAATAGATCCCTGGTTTTTTTCAGTCCGAAAACTCTGCAAAATGTAAGGAATACATAACTAGATATACTTACTAAACAAAGTCTAGTTACAGATGTTCAAAAAACTCAGAGCAGAAGTGATTTAAGTTACACTCTTTACTTTAAGTGCCTTAGGTTAGATTAGTAACGAACAGAACACATGTTCACCCTTTGGTAGGTGGGGCATGCAGGCTGCCTGCCCAGGGCAAAGCCAGGTTGGGGGTGATCCTGCAAGCCTCCCAGTGGCTCTCTGAGCTGCCAGAGACTGCTAAGCAGAGCCCAGTGCAGCTGACCAGCTGGGCCACCCCTGGTTGATTGCTGGTGTTTCATCCCTATGACGCTATAATGGGTATTATACCAGGCAAGGAGACTAAGACACAGTTGTCCTAAACTAAAAGCAAGTTTATTGAACCCTAACAGATACAACTCTCATTAGCACTAAAGCAGCATTAGCTGTTAAAAATTTGAGGTTTGTAGCTAGTCAGAGCAGATGTTCACCCCATAATGTTGTGAACACAACTTCACTGGTTGATCAAGCCATGAAGTCTTGTCTGGGGCTCCTGGTTTCCACATCTGATGTTGACAGGATCTTGGATCGGTGACAGGATATCTTCAGGCTTTCTTCAGGAGTGTTCCAAAGGGTACACTCTCTCATCTCTCTTTATATACTATAGAGCTTGCATTTCCTAACACATACAATTAACATAAGCCTTCCTCCTAATGCATATTAATAATCTTGCTTCCGTTTGCCAGATATGGTTATCTTTAACTGGGATTTTCTATTCTGAGGTCATTTTCATTCTTAGATGGGGGTAGCTTTTCCTTAGATGGGGATGTCTGTTCTTCTTTTGCACAGGTTATATTTATTCAATTTAGTTAACCAACTTCCTGATTTGTTTTAAGTCGGGGAGAGTATTTTTCCATCTGCTCCTTTCACTGGATGCATGTCTCAACCACAATTCATGCTAAGAATGCAGCTTGAGCTAAGCACAAAGGCCAAACCCAACCCTGAAGGCCTCTGGGTCCCAACCTAGGCATGGCTGAGCAGCCCTTTCCCACTCTTCAGCATCAGCCACAGGCATACAGCTGCTGTTATGCAGAAGAGGCAACCATGTTCAGCCATGCTTTGCAGCCCAGTCTTGCTCCCTGGGGCTGTGTCCACTTGTGGAGCCATGGTGGTCTCTGGGTGGGCTCCTGCACACCCATCCAGGGACCCTCATTCCTCTGTAAGCTGGCAGATCCCCACAGAACAGGACAGGGCTACTGGGTACAGCCCGAGCAGCCCTTCCTCCACTCCTTTCCCAAGATGTGTCAGCCACTGTACTGACTAGGCTCTGTGAGAGCTCAGGAGTGGAGCCAGTTGGGCACTCAGCCGGAGCTCGCCTCCCTGTGAAGAGTGCCAAAGAGGTACCTGGGATGCCAGAGGACAGCAACCTGAGTCAGTGGACTGATCTAACCTAAACCAATTAAGTCTGATACCATATTGATCTGGGTCTATCTTAGATTGGGTTCCACCATTTTTTAAATTAATCTATGTACACTGAATTTTTGGTGCTGTTACAGGTGTAGATTGGCTTCCTATCACTTTACCAGTATAAGTGTAATGTTTGTACCTAGTCAAAAATTCTTCAGTCTCTTCATGTAGCATTCCAGTTGCTGCAGTTAGACTCTTGCATTTGTCCTCCAGCTTTTAGACTTCTTTCCCTTCAGTTTTTGAAGAAAATTGGCTTTTTCCTTGCCACATGAGGCATTTTCAGGTTTTTCCATTCCCAGGCTACCTGTTAACCATGACAATTATGTCTATGCTGTCCTTTTACTCTTTTTTTCTCTCATAGCCACAATTGGCATTTTAGGATATAGACACATCACAACATACATTGCTATGGAGGCATACACAGTGCCATGCAGACCTACTCAAACTAGCTTATTCTGCATAGCCAGATTAACCTAAATCTGCATGCACAGTAGCTAGCTGTCAAGCCATGGCCTTGAATCCAGGGCCTTAGCCTGCATGGCACAACTGCTCATCCTGGTGTGCCACCTCCTCAATAGATCACTGGGCCAGGCACAGATGGCCTCCATCTGTGTCTAGCCACATACCCACTCCCTGCCACTGGAGCGTTCAGCTAAAGTCAGCTGACTTTTCACCCCTTTCAATATAAACTTCTGACCCAGAAAAGGAAGTGTACTTTGTAACTAGGCATTTGCACTTTTGGCTTATGCTGCTACTGCCTCTTTGATGGATTCTCTGGGTATCTGACCAGGCCCAAGTTTGGCCTGACTCGTTGGATACCTGACCTGATTTTGATTTGACCTCCTGGACAGCTGACCTGGATAGCCTCCTGACCTCATGCTCTATTTGACCCTCTGGATCTCTGACTTAGTTCCCCAGACAGACCTCCTGGCTTCTCAACATTCAGTCTCTGCATAGTCTCCTTGGATCTTGGTTGTTTTTCCTGACCTTGAGGTGGCCTCCCTACCCTGGCCACTCATGGCCTAGCATGACACCAGCAGGCTAATGTACTCTCCTCACTATGGTTCCCAGTTTGAAACCAGTTGGGTATCTCTACAGACAATTCTAAAGCTTCTTTGTGGTTTTAGTAGGCCAGCAGCTGTGGTTTATCCATGTAATGGGTTTGTCTCCTTATGCCCTGTGCTATGATCCCTGGGAACCATTTGCAGACTTTTTGCATTAGTTGATGTAAGGTCTCCAATAATGCCTATGTTAATTAGGGCTCGAAAACAAATGTCAGAACTCTTATGCATCACATTTCTTTAAAACAGAATTATCTGTATTTAAACATAAGGAAAAGTCTAGAGAGAGAGAGAGAGAAGTCAAGTCCCAAATACTGCATAAGATTTAAGAGCTGGAAAGAAAATGTGGGTAGAGGGGAAAAGTGGTTTTGGAAATAAATTGGGAGGAATAAAGAGAGAGGCATAGAAAATGAGGACAGCAGGAAACAATATCTATGACAGTTATCATAGTTTAATTAATATACTACATTCATTGTTATATTTCTGATTAGGATAGTTGTTTTCCTGAGTCTGATCACAGTAAAATCTATGAGATTACTGCACTTGCCTTCAAAGGACCTTGTATTAGATAACAATGCATAATATCAGTCTTAAAATAAGCAAGTCTTCTTAACACTTACTTAGTAACTTGATTCTGAATAGATGAAAGTCACTGTAGTATGAAACATAACTACGGTATAGGTACTGGTCATTAGACATTCTTAGAAGATAAGACTTTCACATGCACCTGATTAGCATCATGGCCTACTACAAAACTGTCCCAAAAATGCTTGTCATGTGTGTAGGTAGATTGCTATTTTTTCAAGCAAGAGTATGTTTTCATTTACCATCAGGAAGCTGAATATCCTGTCAAGTGATTTCATAATAGACCAAATTCATCTGGTGTCACGGTTGACTTTCCTTCTTTATCATGATATAACAGCAGATTAATTGGACCCATTGTAAATATTTCTGACTGTATACAAGAAGCTACAAAAGTATTGTATGAATATTATCAGTGCAGTACAGATGTGTAATTCATTCTTCCAGAAAAGCCCATGGCAAATGGCAATGGCACATAAAACAACATAATCAATAGCAAGTTGTCACTTTGATGAGAGGTTCTTCATGGCCAAATCACACTGACTCTTCCATCAAACAAGCTTCCATATCCAAGAGTCTATATCTCAGTTACAAAGTCCAACCAATATACCATATGGTAACTGTGTTTTGAATTCCCCTCAAGTATAGAAACTTAAGGCCCAATAATTTAAGCAGAGAATGCATGGAAAATGTCAAACAGTAATAAAGAACAATGTATAAGACCACTGAATGTAGCAATGAATGTCCTGTATTGAAGAAAATTTCTGAACATAACCATTTGAATAAAAATCTTTCTAAGTGATTAATGTTATTGCAGCATGCATCTAAAAGGCAGCAGCAGTAGCAAGCCGTTTACCATTCATTTCCATACAATTTGTAAAGTTATTGCCTATTTGGAATATTATCCACTTTTCTTCATGTAATCATAAAAATTTATGAAGTATACCCTTCAAATGCTTGTGTAAAAAAGCATGAATAACAATAAAATATGATTTGTGATGGGAATAGGAGATACATCTTCATTTTTAATTACTTTTCGTTGTCAACGAACACTGTAAAGTACTGAGGCAAAATGTCTGCTTCAGTTTAAGAATCTATGCACTGATATCTAGTATTCTATTCCTATATATCAGGGAAATGAATGGATAATAACAGCTAAACAGTCCAAGATTATACTGTATACCAGGAGTGGTGACTTATTCGGGCTGGAGGGCTACTTAAGGAGTTATGGTGAGCTGTTGGGGAGGGGAGGGGGACAATTGGTGCTATCCACCCTTCCAGACTCTGCCAAGAGCCTGAGGATGGAGGCCTGCACCCCATGCCACTTCATTCTGCCACAGCCAGGGCCAGGCCAGGCCAGGCCAAGTGATGCACTGACTCCTCTGCCCCCCCATATGCATCCCTCCACTCGGTTTCCTGTTAGTGCTGTGTGCACCCACTGGGCCTCATACATCTTACCTCGGGCTTCCTTGCTCTGAGTGCTTACCGGTACTCACTTAGCCGTCGCAGGTGGCCTTCCAGGAGGTTCTTCCACATGCTGCAGCCTGCCCCTTCTCACCTGCCACGACTTGAATCTTTCAGTGGGTGGAGCTTCGTGTAGCGCGGTTAACCTCATCAGGCACCTGCGTAGTAGATGTCTTCTGCGAGGCTCCTCCTCCCCTGCACCTCGCCCTTTACCCAGCCCGGTGGATCTTGGCTGTTTCTGTGGTTGCCCAAATATTTCCCAATATCCTCAACCAACGAGCTCACCCCTAGCTCTAGCTCCCTGCCGTCACGACCTCAGCCCTTTCTAATCCAAGGGAACACAAAACACCCTTCAAAACTCAAATAAATACTCAATGGACCTCAAGAGAGGCATAACCCTGCCCCTATTAGGTTTCCTTGTGCAGCCAGTAGCTTCTCTGCCCTTTTGCTTAATGACTGGGTCATCTGCCTGTGGCTCGGTTCTGTGGCCCCCTCTCTGTCTATCTCAAGTTCTTGTCACCCCTTGTCTGGTATCCCACCGGTGTGACCCTATCTCTGGATCTCCTGGGGCCATGCCCCTCTTTCTGGGGTTCGCCCTGAACTGCAGCCCTCTCTCCGGGCCTTCTCTGGACTGCAGCCCTCTCTCCGGGTCTTCCCTGGACCGCAGCCCTCTCTCTGGGTCTCCCCCAGACCGCAGCCCTCTCTCCGGGTCTTCTTCGGTCCGTTGACCCCTCCGCGCTGCCAGAGCTCTTACCGCTCTCTCTCCTGGCTCACCCACCGCTGTCGTGCTGTCCTCAGGCATTGGCTCGTCCCTGGGTTTCTTTAATTCCCTCTGGTAAGCGCCGGCAGTCAGCGCCGGCGTTCTGGGCCTCTAGCTGACTCCAGCGGTCAGGCTCCCTCCCGGCAGCCACGTGAGCGCCCCGCTCCTTTTCGCCGCCGGCCCTTTTATCTCTGCTGGCCGGCGATTAGGAGTGACATCATCCGCCAACCGTAGGTGACTTAAGGCGTCGTCCAGGCCACGAGCGAGCTTCTCCTGCCATTCCTGCTCTTCCTCGCATCCTGTGGTGAGTAAGTTATTTTTTTTTATTTTTCCTCCTCTCCGTTCTGCCCCCTGCCCCTGGCTCTGGGACTCCCTCCATGGGCCTGGGAGTCTCCCCGGTCTTTTTCCGCCTGTGACACTGTGCATTCCTGGCACTGCAGCTGCTGGCAACTGCACCTGCACAGGATGGGGCACAATGCAGCACACCTGGCCAGGCTGCCACAATGAGCTAGCTGTCACTGTATCACACTGGGTAAATTGGGGGTTGCTTCCCCTCCCCTGTGACTGGCACAGACTAGCAGTGCTGCAGTGGCAGTGGCTCATCATGGCAGGTGAGATAGCTCCTTGTCATGTTGCATCATGCTCTGTCCAATGTGGGACAAGCTGCCAGCAGCCATGGTGTCAAAACGGTGCAACCACAGCAACAACATAAAGCCAGATGCGGGAGGAGAGATCTGGAGGTAGAGGAACAGAGTAGTCTGCACATTATGCAGCCTGGCTTGGCCCTGGCTGCAGCAGAGTAGAGAAGCATGAGGCACAGCCTTTCCTCCTTGGGCTCCCGTTGGTGGCTGGCAGTCCAGATACAGCACACAGGCCATATTTTGCCCACCTCTGCTGCATACTCTCATATGCTGAGATCTTAAATAGAACATACATCTCTTGATCAAGAAAAAAGGTCCCATGTCAGCCAGTTTGCTAAGAAATCATAACAAATTAGGATTTTTTCCCCATATGGATGATGGTGCGGATTGTAGCAGTCCTTTTGTATTTAATATAAGCCTTAATATATTCTAGACCAAGGGGAAACAAGTGACAGTGATTAGCTATGGACGATACTAAAGTGTTTCAACATATAAATTAATACAGAATAAATAATGGATTACTTTAACCCATCATGCCTTGCTAACTTTGAAGGGAGGAGTCCCATATACCCTTAAATAGTAAAAAAGGATTCATTTTAAGAATTAAGAAAAAAAAAAGGAAAGAGGATAAACATTTAATTCTGAAGTAAGTTCTGGTTTTTAACTCAAGGCCTGGCTCTGCACCATCTGAAGTAAATGACAGAACTACCCTTGACTTGAGTGGTAATGAGATTATGTCATGCATTTGTTCAAGCAAAATTCCTATGACATTCCAATGGGATAAAGATGGAGTAAGTATCTCAGAATTTATCTTGTATTCTTAGCACATCAAATATTCTGCTAAGCATAAAAGAATGGATGTATTGAAACTACCAGTTGTTTTATTGACTCTCTGAATTCCCTGAGAGGTAGTACATAAAGATACCTTTATTAGCATAATTACTGGAACTACTGTTGTTCAGCACTTACATCTGTCCTTTCTTTTCTTTTCTGTCCCAGCTGTACTTAGGTATTATATATATACACACACACACACACACAGATTTACCAAGGGATATATATTTTGAGGCAACTGCTAAGAAGATTACATAACATGTAAAATTTGTTGCCATCTTTATTAAAAAAAATAGGTAAGCTAAAAATATTGTTGAACCTTTTCATAACGGTAAAAATAAGAGTGGAGATGTAAAATAACATTTCTTTTAATTTTACTATAATACTTCTAATAATTTAATGAAGATATATGTAATTGTATGATCTAATATATAGATTTTTATTCATGCTGAATTTTGAAGGTTTGAATTACCTTGAAATTAGTCCTGTAAAGCCAAGGTGTACAGCAGATCTCAACTGTCACAGTAAGCGTAGGGTTAGAGGTTGTCTTTAAGGCAGAGTATAGACAGTCAAAAAGCCAGAGGCTGAATTGCTTTAATCTTTCCAGGTTAGTCTAAGCTGTATAAATGGAACTAATAAGCATGGGAACAGATGTTCACTTTTGATTCCAGAAATGCAGCCACATGCCTGTAGTGGCCCAGACCAGAAGCTGGGCTATGCTAAAATACATGTACCTGGTCCGCTGAAACAGACAACTTGGACAAGTTGAGACGGAGTTTGCAGGGGAGGTGCAAAGCATTCTAGGACGCTGGATACTGTGTCCAATTTTGAGCCCTACATTACAGAAGAATGTGAACAAATGGGAGTGAGTCCAGTGGAGGGTAAGAAAATTGGCTAGGGGGCTGGGGCACATGAGTTATGATGACAGGCTGAGGGAACTGGGCTTATTTTGTCTTGAGAAAAGAAGACTGGGAGGGGATTTAATAGCAGCTTTCAACTACCTGAAGGGTGTTTCCAAAGAGGATGGAGCTAGACTGTTCTCAGTGGGGGCAGATGACAGAACAAGGAGCAATGGTCTCAAGTTGCAGCAAGGGAACTATAGGTTACATATTAGGAAAAATTTTCTCAGTAGGATGGTAGTAAAATACCGAAACAGGTTACCCAGAGAGGTTGTGGAATCTCCATCCTTGGAGGTTTTTAAGCCCCTGCTAGACAAAGCCTTGCCTGGGATAATCTAGTTGGGGCTGGTCCTGCTTTGAGCAGGGGGTTGGTCTAGATCAGTGTTTCTCAACCTTTTAAGTAGCAAGTACCCCCTAACTTCTGAAAATTTTAATACATATCCCAACACTCAATTTTCCAGGGGATTTTATATTTACAGACTAATGTGTGCCATATATTGGAAGAAGGGCTGTGTATATAAGGCCGTGATATGACAGATGTCTGATCTGCTGTGGGTAGGGTTGCCACCTTTTACACTGGGGTGCACAACTCAAGTATGTTCTTGGGCCAAAGCTAGGAGGGCTTTGCACGGCATGCCAAATTATTACTGGGGAATTTAAAGCACCATGCAACGTGCCATAGTTTTGAGAGGAGGAAAAGAAGGTGAGAGAGAGAGTGAGAGAGTGTTGTGGTACCTGTGTACCTCCTGCCTGTGTTTTGCATACCACAGGTTGAGAAACTATGGACTAGATGACCTCCTGAGGTCCCATCCAGCTCTAATTGTCTATGATTCTGTGTGAGTTCACTTGAATCTGGATTTGGGACAGAAGTTCAATAAACTAATTTAACCTAAATCAGCTAAGTCTGATACTACATCCATCCAGGTTTATCTTAAATGTTTTAGCCATTCTGAAAGTGGTCAGGAACAGCCTGAACTTTCATTGTGTTACAGATTTGAACCAGTTTCCCCTTAACTTATACCAGTTTATGTGCAATTTCTATCCCTAGCCAAATAAAACCAAGGTACAACTCACTACTTATCTTTACAGTCTGTTTAATCCTGTTGTCAATGAAGACAGTGTCAAAACTCTGTTTTTGGATTAGACTGTGACCTATTCTACAGAAAACTAATGGACCATAAAACACTATCTTTACTCCCCTCCATCCTTATTGTAGTTACTTGTACAAGTGACAGGAAATTTCAACAAAACTACTCCCTCTCCTGGGCTAGTGAGAGAAGAGAGGATAGACAAAGGAAAGAGTGGCACCCTCTTACTACCCTCCTACTTTGGCTATTCTGTGTGCTCATCAGCCAGGACAGAGAGGAAGGAAAATAATCTGCACTAAATGTAGGATGTAGCCTGGGCTGCCCTGCAACTTCCACTGCCAGCTGGAGGGCTACCTGTGGTTGGGCTACATGTCCCTGACCCACACTGCTGATGAGGACATTGCTACTGGCATCAACATATTCATCAGTGTGTGAGAGGCCTGTGTCCACCTAGCTGCAGGGGCATGGACTGCTAAATAAAGTTTTGTGTTGTCTCCCACCTCCTTGCATGCTTTGGGGGAGAACCTGGGGTGAGGGGAATGCAGGTGGTCTGGGCAAGGAAAAGGGAACAGGGTCAGGGCCTGGGGAGGGAAGGGTCCTTCCCCCAGTGAAGTGCTTGCCACATGGCCAGGGCTGGTAAGGCTGATGGCCTGGTGTGATCCTCCTACTTGGTGTGCAGCCACACATAGTGTCCTCAGCCCATGGGGTGCAGCATGCCAGCTCCCAGCTGTGGGCACCCCCCAGGGAGGAGCTGGCACTGCTGGCAGCCAGTAGTGTCATGGCTGGCCATGCCTTGTGGCTGGCCCTGGGGCTGCACAGCTGCCTGAGCTGCTGGTGTAAATGTCAGCTGGAGAGCTGGGACACTGCACACCTGAGACCCCTTCTTCCATTGACGTGTCACCGGAGGTGCCAGGCTGGAGTAGCGGCTCAGGCAGGCCACTTGTGCTGGGGTAAACTGCATGGCTGTGGCCTGGGACAGTTGGCGCATAAAGGGCATGGTCTTGCAGGCATGGCTAGACCAATGGTTGTGGTTGGTCATGGCAACCCACTGTGTCCTCAAGGTCTTGACCTGTACGTAGCACTGTTGCACTGACTGATCGTGCCTTTGCTCCAGCATGCAACCTGACAAGGCCTCAGATGTGGCACTGGAACTCCTGCCCCACTCATATTAGTGCAGCACCTGTGCCTCACCCCATAGTGCCATGAGGTCACCAGTCTTTTCCTGGTCCAGTTGAGGCCCCAGGTAGAGAGCACGGACATGTATTGTCATGGGTCTGGGTTGGCAGGATGATGCCATACTGGGTCCCAGACTGGCTCTCTGGGCCCCCATATGGCTTTTCCAGTGTTCCTGGCCCTGAGCAGCTTCCAGCAGCGCCCAGCACAGGGGCACAGAATGGGACTGGCAGCCATGTGGCAGAGGTAGTGCCCTGCAGCACTTGCAGGCACAGGACAGGCTGTTGGGAACATGCTGCAGGCAGGTAGCACTGGCCCTGCTGCCCAGAAGCTGTCTGCAGGTGGTCCTGGGGGGCTAAAAGGCCTACTCAAGGGCTGCAGCAGCCTGCAGCACCCTTCAGCACCCTGCTGGCCCCAACAGCACTGCCTTGGCAGCTGGGCAGAAGTGAAGTGCAAGCAGTAGCGCTCTGGTGCTGGCAGTCAAGCACAGGTAACCTGTGGCCTAATAAGGGAGACACACAGGGTTTGTGATGTCCTCAGGCTTCCTGGTGAGCATGCTGTAGGGCTCCAAATGTCTGCAGGCTTTTACAACCAGGAGAGGCTCCTCGCCTTCAGCCCTGGGGCTGGGCCTTGGCCGGCCCCCCTAGTGGCTGGGCAGAACTGGGAACGAACTTGCTTCTGGGTCATGTCTACATATGCATTACTGCACAGGAACTAATCTTTCTTAAATTTAAGTGGGATTAAGGGTTTTTACTGCTCAGTAAGCACACGTATGTGTAGACATGCACGTTTACTGCACAGGAAACTGCTGTAATGCACAGTAACACGTCTCATGTAGATGAACCCCCTGTGTAGCAAACTGTCATCCCCATTAAGTGGGGCTTCTGGCAAAACCATAATACAGTCTTTAAGTGTGATATCTGGATTTATGCTTTACTTGGCCCCAAAAATTAATGAATTCAGTGTACATTCAGGAGCACTGATTTAATAGCCTTCTCTTGAAAACACCTTTCAATTATGTAGCAGTTAAAATTTTGTAACTGTTTGAGTATACTTACCTGCAGCCTACATGCCAATAGCCGTGTCTCAACATTTTGACAGCAATATAACTAGGGATGGGTCTAAGTGGGTTGCCTAGCCTGCTAGTTTCTGCAGGTGAGTTTGTTCCCTGGGTAGCTACTCAGTCAGTCCTCCCAGATAAAACAGAGGCTTTTCAACAAACAAAATAAGAAAAAAAAATGGTGTCCTGTCCCAGACACTGGAAGGGGAATCCCTTTGATTCTGGGCCCAGCACAGCAGCCTGGTTCCTCCATATACCAAGTGGTTTAGCTCACAGCATGCTTCCTCTTCTGCTTGCTCCTCTGGGGTTTTAAGTTTATTTTTTGAATGCCCTAAAGCTAACTGTTCCCTCTTAAGGGAACATTAGACCCCATTACAGTGGGTGACTAGGGTATGAGCCCCTGGCACTTAGTAAAGGAGATGCCAGAATGGAGGCAGGAAATCTTATTTCCTCCCACCCCAACACTCCCCATCATAGGAGACACTGTGAGAGAAGGAGGTGTCAAGACCAAAAATGAGGTTAACCCTTCCCTGCAGCTGTCACTGAATTAAGTACTTTGCCATATAAACCTGATGATTTCAGAGTCAGAAGAGAGTTAATTTGACTCTTGGAAGTAGCATTTGCTCTAGCATCTTTCTGCTCCCACTCTGCTCTACATATTGAGAGCCTCTAATGCCCTACTTCCATTTTGGTGGACCAGGAACAAAACCTATCAAGTATGAATCAGGGTACAACTCTACTGGTTATGCCTCTGTGTTTTAAAAGGTGTAGATCACTCTAATAAGTTTCATTTCTAGTATAAAAGGGCACAATTTCACTAATGATTAATTTTGCATAGGGATAACATCAATGTTTATATCCATTCTTGTGAAAATCTGTTTACTGGGATCTACAGATATTCAGATATTTGATGTTTGTCTTTAATATTGCAACATATTGTTACATTATTTAAATACTTTAGGTAGAGGTTTTTTTTTGTGTCCCTGGGTTTTAATATTTTAAGTGAATGAAGGTAACATAAGCAGTACAGATATATTTACTTTCAAAATGGTATCTCTCTTACAGATAAAGTGAAATCATAGCTACTTAGTTAGATCCCTACAAGTGAAGCAGGGAGGGAATTTGAACAGTGTTTGGATTTTCATGATTACATAGTATTTCCTACTGGTAGTTTGGAGTTATTTTATGCTTTAGTAGTTTAACAGTAATAGGTAAATATAGTATTTGAATGAATAGAAATATATATCTTATACATGTTTATTGCCTAGTATTCTGTTAATGAAAATCTGGTCTGAGATGGCACGTATGGTTATTTTTTTTTAATTTTATTTTAAATATTATATTTTATTTTGTAGATCAATAAAGTTAGATTTTTTTTCTTCTTTTTTCCAACTTTACTCTGTTTTTGTATTTTATGTGCTATCTGAACCAGTCAAGGGAAAAAACCTGAACATAGGGAGTATTGAGGATACATAGTAGTACTACTAGTTTATTTACAGCTTTCTCTAGAACAGTACAGTAGAGATGGCAACATAATTATTAATGGAACTTCAGGGTGTGTAATATGTAAGCTTTCTGAAGTTAAAATACAATATCAGTTCAGAAGTCCACTGGTGGTCATCTATTCAAATTGCATGACTAACTTTGAGAAACTAGGTTTGAGTGCTGTGGGCAAATTGGGCAGTATGGAAGTTGGGAAAGGAATAGATGACTAAAAGTGATGAATGTACAATATAAATCTCATAGGTACTGCAGGATTGGCAGTTTTATTTCATACTTTAGAAAGAAAAAATATTAAATATTTAAAGACATTTAAACCAGCAGCATCATCAATTATAAAGTGATTTGCTCTACAGACTTCTTTAAGATGTTTAGACTTATTACCTTATGGGCTAACCGTGTGTTAAACTAACTAATTGATTCACTTAATCTTGCTAAATGATACTATTCCTGAACTGGTAAATTTCTATCTAGTTAGCAGGTCTCCATGACCAGCCATGTTACAAGAACAAGTTAGTTCTTTTGGGAGAATTTTCTCAGCAATGGGACATTTAGATCAAAGTACTTTCTACCTCAGTGGTATCAAAGTGTCATACTTTTATGTTCTATATGGATACTCCTAATAGTCATAAAAAAGATAAAAGTAAATTAACAATTACAATATGAAGTAAATAACATTTTAGAATTGCAAAATTAAAGCTTGGAGTTCCAAAATAAAGCCTTTCAAAGTTAATTTGTTTGGAATTTCCATTTATTGGTAAAATATAAATTTTACATGTTGTGAATTTTCAGTCTTTCCCAGTGAAAGGATCCAGAAGTAGCTGTAAACTTTGCTAAGTAACAGCAGCTCCTAGGAGGAGATAAATAAGTTCCAAGGAACATAAGCATGTAAAGTACTTTGGCCACAGCATCTCTTTTCTAGCAGGCTGCAGGTGGTTGCACAGCAGTCAGGTGCACTGATAACAATAGTTAGAGATTCTCATTTTAGCAGTCTCCAGGTCTGATGATCCAGACACTGTCCAGCATCTATGCAACCAAAGCAACACAAAGGGATTGGATTTTTGTCAGGATCTTGCCTTCTACTTCACTGCAAAAACCAGATCTTTACAACTTTAGGAAAAAAAAAAACATTTTCCTGCCTTACAAAACAGTTTTCACTCTAAACAGAGAGAATAGAACAGAAGTGTTTATAGTAGTGGTATGGGGATGAAAGGGTGATGCTAATAACTCTAGTAGGTATTACTCTTAAGCAAATATCAGCAAAAATGTAACTGTCCTACACTTAGATTCAAAAGATTTTATGAAAATATAGCATGTGACAAGTCTTCTGATACAGATTACTAAGTGGGCTTTACATTTAGTATTATACCAAAAGCTTTCACCCTAATCAATACATGAATTATACAATATACATGAATGTATACATGTAGTATACATTCATGTATTCTCTAAACTTTATCTTAAGTAATAATTTATTCTGTGATATTCTGGTTATTTTAGCTCCATGTAAGAAACCAATATGATTACCTTAAATGGAACTATTCATAACATAAATACTAGTCAATATCAGTAATAGAAATACAGGGGTGTATGGTATTCCTTCAGCACTGAGGGTGGAGGGATGGGTCAGGGGGTATGATGACCACTGAAGAGCTGGGGAAAGTGAAGAGATGGGAGGGGGAGAGAAGTTTTGCCTGCCACTTCTCTCTCTGTGCAGAGTGAAGGCTGATGCTGCTGTGGATGATGTTGATGCTGCTGTAGCAATGTTGACTCTGGTGGCAGCAGCCCTGTGGCCAGGCTCCCTGAAAACTACCCTCGGTGTCACATTCATCCTTTCTGCCCCCAGATATGTTACTGCATGTAGGCCTGTACTTGTGGTGGCACAGACTTCTCAGGCATTGGAAGGACATCATTCTGTTCACCGCCTGCTCTCCAGATACATTACTACATGTGGCACTGCCTGCCCAGCTCCAATGACTGGATTAGGGCAATACAGGGCTGCATGTGCAGTGGTAAAAAAATCCTGAAGTTCAGGGTTGAATTTAGCACCCCTCAATAGTCAGTCCCATAAGCTGTTGCACCACTTGCCCCACACTAGTGAAATTACTGCAAAAAGATGTCCTAAATTAACTTCTTCGTATGGAAAGAAAACTGGCTTTAATTACAGACATGAGAAAAAGAATCAGAATGTTCTAACTATTCCTATAATCCATTGAAAGATTAGGGAATCATTTCTGAACACTCGAGAAACTTGTCCCAAATTATAGCCCGATTCAAAATTCCAGGAATAGAATGCAAGTGGGTACAGGGATAATAGAAAATTGACAAAGCAAAGAGAAAAGAATTAGAACAAAATATGTGGGGGCTGACTTACTGCATGTTAGTGTAGTTTCAGAAAATGAAGTTCAACATGAATATTTCAGAATATACTTGGACCTGGAGAAATCGATTGTTTTGTAGAGTTTCCTATTAATCTTAATGGTATTGTTGAGGGAGAGAAAAGAATCCTAACGTATTTTCTTTATTTTCTATCCTTCTTTACCTCATGCTGATAGCTGAGCTACTGTTCTGCAGTACCATTCTTAGTACTTGGCAAATCCTCCTCATTCATTTGTTTCTGTTCTCTCATCTTGATCAATTTAAGATGCTTATTACCTGAATGACTAAAGCAATGTGATCTAAACATTAGCTTTTTAAATTTTAGCATGCATCTTTCTGCAACATTTAATTTTTTAAACTTATTTCCTTAATCACTTTAAAAAAGCAGATTAATCAGCAGAAAGCCAGTTGTTACAGCTTATTTGCACATTGGTGGAAATGTATATATATATTTTAATAGCATTTACTGAAAGTAATTTTTTATTCATATTTTGTATGTCTTACTAAGAGTGTGGATAGGTAACATTTTTACTATGTAGTAAATTGACTTCACTGTGTAGCAAAACTGGAGTGGGCACAAAGCACAGCCCTAATACATAATCAATCAATAGAGTTCAAAGTATTGTCACCTCTTGAAATATGTGTAGTAAATGCTATGTTACTTAGCTACCACATCATGTCTCAGCTTTCCTATCCAGGGCTATTTATTTTCTCAGAGCAAATAGTTCTCCTGATCCAGTTGCCAGGTGCTGCAATAGCACAAACAGCAGACAGCTACCTTGAGAAAGCTAATGTTGTGTTTGTGCCATAGTATGGGGTAAATTTGCCATGAAGTAAAATGCAGAGTAAATTACTCCATAGTAATTGTGTCATGTACCCAAGCCTTAAGTTTACATCTTCATTAAGAAATTAGTCTGATGATTAAGATTTGTTACTTTGTTTACTTTTCTGTATGTTCTGTATACTTTTGTATAGCATTTATTTTACATGAAAAGCACTGGGTCATATCATTGTCTCTATTCCATTATTTCAACAGGATAGAGAGCATGGAGGTTACATCCAGATGAGCTCAAACATTTGGTTCCCTGGGGACAAGTATCAATGGAGCACCTTGCCCCACAGCTATTTTTCCCTAGGGAATGCCTGGGCCACACCTGGGCTGTTGGGCAAATCACTTAGTAATCTCTGGCAGCCCAGGGAGCCTGCTGTGCATGCTGAGAGGTCTGCAGGAGCACCCCCAGCCTGCTGGCCTCAGTCAGTGCAGGAGGTCTTTGTCCCCCCCCCCCCCACTTCCCCTACAAGGGCAAATATGTATTCTGTTAATTTCCAATCTAACCTATATCTGTTATAGAAACACACATAGGTTAGATCAATTCCTCCTCAGGCTTTTTGAGTGTCTGCCCTTAGCCCTTTTCTGTGACCATTCAATATACCAATAAACCAATGACTATTTCCCCATCAGAAGGTGATGCCTGAAAAATATAGCATGATTAATATTAGAGGATATTTATTTATTGTCTCCTCTGTCTCCCCTCAAAGTGTTATGTCCTCCACATATTTGGCACCCAAATTTAAAGGGATTTAGATTGAAAGGGGTCTTTTGAATACTAAATTTCATAGATTTCATAGACATTAGGGCTGGAAGGGTCATCGGAAGATCATCGAGTCCAGCCCCCTGCCCAAAGGGCAGGAAGTCAGCTGGGGTCATAGGATCCCAGCAAGATAAGCATCCAGTTTCATCTTGAAGGTTTTCAATGAAGGCGCTTGAACAACCTCCGGCGGCAGGCTGTTCCAGACCTTGGGGGCTCGGACAGTAAAGAAATTCTTCCTTATGTCCAGCCTGAAACGATCTTGAAGTAGTTTGTGACCATTCGACCTCGTCATCCCTTGGGGGGCTCTAATGAACAAACGTTCCCCCAGATACTGGTGGTCACCCCTGATAAACTTGTAGGTGGCCATCAGATCACCCCTGAGCCTGCGCTTTTTCAGGCTAAAGAGCCCCAGGGCTCTCAGCCTGTCATCGTAGGGTCTGCTTCCCTGACCTCTGATCATGCGCGTGGCTCTTCTCCAGACTCTCTCAAGCTTCTCCACATCCTTTTTGAATTGTGGAGCCCAAAACTGGACACAGTACTCCAGCTGCGGCCTCACTAAGGCCGAGTACAGGGGGAGAATGACATCCTGGGATTTGCTTGAGAAGCATCTATAGATGCAAGCCAGCGTTTTGGTCACTTTACTAGCTGCTGTATCACATTGCAGGCTCATGTTCATCTTGTGGTCAATGATGACCCCCAAGTCTCTTTCTTCCATAGTGCTAGCCAACATAGCACTGCCGAGCCTATAAGGATGCTGCGGGTTTTTTTTCCCAAGGTGGAGAACCTTGCATTTATTGGCGTTGAACACTATCAGATTCTCGTCCGCCCACTTGCTGAGCCTGCCCAGGTCAGCCTGGATCACCCGCCTGTCTTCTGGTGTGGATGCTTTGCCCCAAAGTTTGGTGTCATCGGCGAACTTGGCCAGTCCGCTTCTGACTCCAGTGTCCACATCATTAATGAAGATGTTGAACAGTATGGGTCCAAGGACAGAGCCTTGGGGGACCCCACTGGTCACAGGATACCATGATGAGTGAGTTCCATCAATTACTACCCTCTGGATCCGACCCCGGAGCCAATTTTCCAGCCAGCGGATCGTGGAGGACCCAAGGCGACAATTGGCCAGTTTCTCCAAGAGGCGATCATGGGACACCAGATCGAAGCCTTTTTTGAAGTCAAGATATATGACATCAATCTCTTCTCCCTTGTCCAGGTGATAGGTTACCTGGTCGTAGAAGGAAATGAGATTGGTCAAGCAAGACCTACCTGCAACTATATAAATTATAGTATTGAAAAAGGAATAATAAAATTATGAAAGAAAATGCCAGAGATATCAATGGACAAAGTTTTTCTACCATCCATTCTTGCTTACTAATCAAAGACAGTATATATGTTGTATAATGGGATCAGTGGTATTCTATCTAGAAGTTGTCTAGGATAGGGGTAAAACAAGGATGTCTCCTTGCTCCACTACTTTTAATCTATATATAAATGATCTAAAATATGTGCTAACAGGGAATCAATTCCACACATTTATGCTTTTGAGCAGTTCTATCCCTGTCTTACTCTATGTAGATGATGCATTATTAATGACACAATCCCAGATAGGCCTTCAAAGGTTTCTAAATGCTATTCAGCAGTATTGTCTCTTAAATAGTTTGGAAATCAATGCTGTTAAATCCAAGGTATTGTTTGTTGGACATGAAAAAAGGAAATGTGTATGATTTTTACAGGAAAGAAATGAATTTGGTATCATCATTTAAATTATCCTGTAATCTATTTTAATACAAATCTGAACTGGAATAAACACATACATATATAAAATATTAAAGCAAAACAAGATTCAGGTGGAGTTTTATTCTTTTACAGTAAGACTGGTAGAAGGGCAGTACTGGCAGCACTAGAGGTCTATATATCTAAGGTAGAGTCTATTTTATTGTATATTGAAGAACTATGGGGTGTTGACCTTACGGTTCATTCAAAAATAGAAAAAAAAATCTAATTACTTTCTTTGGTGGCTTTTATCTCTACCAAATTGTATGGTGGGGGTAGAGGTGGGAGGAAGGGAACTTACAGAACCTGAAATAGGGCAGCTTAATAGGAGCATTTCAGTTAAATTAAGAACTCTAAGCTATTGGTTAAAAGTTATAGTTTATACCCCTATCAGATACCTTAAGGGTGCATCTACATGTGTGTTTTATGGTGGAGTAGACTAATTAGCTTTCTGGTGAAGTGTCAACATCTATATATTTACCAGTATTAGGGTACAGTACACTAATTAACTCTGCCATAAGGTAGCACTGCCAGCCCAGGCAGCCAGGCCGCTTCTTCCCAGCTCAAATTGCTGCTATCCTGGGTGCATGTGTAGATGCCTTCTATTCAACACTAGCGAGGTGACATGTAGAGAGCTGTGTTCAATTTTGGGCCCCACACTACAGAAAGGATGTGGACAAATTGGAGAGAGTCCAGGAGAGAGCAACAAAATGGTAAGGGGGATGGGGGACATGACTTATAAGGAACAACTGAGAAAACTGAGATCTTATTTAGTCTAAAGAAGAGAAGACTGAGGTGGGATTTAATAGCACCCTTCAACTACCTGAATGCAGGTTTGAAAGAGGGTGGAGCTAGACTGTTCTCAGTGGTGGAAGATGACAGAACAAGGAGCAACAGTCTCAAGTTGCAGCAAGGGAAGTTTAGGTTAGATATTAGGGAAAAAAATTCTTACTAGGAAGGTAATAAAACACTGGAACAGGTTACCTAGAGAGGTCATGGCAGCTCCATCCTTGGAGGTTTTAAAAACCCACCTAGACAAAGATTTGGCTGAGATGATCTAGTTGGGGATGGTCCTGTTTGAGCAAGGGGTTTGACTAGATGAGGTCTCTTCCAACCTTAACTTTCTGTGATTCTATGCTGTTTCCAGGAGCAGTTTACTCTGGCTTAATCTGCCCCAGGATTATTGCGTCACATTAGTCGCACATGTAGATGCACCCTAAAAGTGCATTTTAGAAGTCTCTCCGGTTCCAAATAACCCTTTTGTCAGCAGGAGTGGAGGTGATCCCTCACAGTCAAGCATAATCACTCTCACGGCTCAAGTAAAGGGCTGTAAATAAGTCCACTGATGGCTAAAAAGGCTGATCCTAGAGCCTCAGACTCTGGCAAATGTCACAGGTGGTGGTTAAAGGAAGGGTCAGACCACAGATTTCTTTGGCTTGTTTCCTTTCCTTCCATTTCTGTCATTTTTCTTCCTCCAGGGTGAGATGGTTTTCCTCAAAGATGTGCTTTCTCTCACAACCCTTGCTTGATTCCAGTTCAATGGAAAAGGGCTCCATAGTGGAGCCACTGCATAGGATGGAGGCAGTCATCTGGTCATGAAGGAGCCTTAGGATGGTGATAAATTTCCATGAACAGCTAAACTTCTATAAGATCTTCCATGGAGTCTCACAGTTAACAGAGCTGAAGGCTTTGGTCAAATCAATAGAGGTCATATACAGATCCTGGTTTTGTTCTTGGCATTTTTCCTGAATTGGCTGGGCCACAAAAATCACGTCTACAGTGCTTCTCAGTGGTCTGAAGCCACACTGAGACTCAGGAAGGATTTTCTCAGCAAGAGGGAACACTTGCTTCAGCAGAATTTGAGCAATGATCTTCCCAGTGATGGAGAGGAGGGTGATACCTCAATAGTCTCCATAGTTTAACTTATCTCTCTTTTTTAAAATAGTGACAATATTGGCATTCCTTAGGTCAGCAGGAATTGCCTTAGTGTTCCAGGTTTTAAGAAACAGTGTGTGTGGAGCTTGTTGGTTTTAGCTTCTCCACCAACTTTGAAGCCCTCAGCCGGTATGCCATCAGTGCCGGATGCTTTGCTGTTTTTAATCTGTTTTATCACCTGGTAGAGTTCTTCAGAGGTTGGTGAACTGGCAAGTGCTTTCCTTACTGGATACTCCAAATACTTCCACAATTATATGTCTCCAGCACTATATATATTCAGGTTTTGCTCTTGACCAATTCAGACAGCTCACAAAATGCAAAAACAGAGTAAAGTAGGAAAAAAGAAGGAAAAAAATCCAACTTTATTTGTCTACAAGTTGCCTGTTTATTTTGAAAGATTAAAAATTACACCAAAATCTAGAGTTTGTAAAAACTGTTCACAAAATTTCTATCACCTTTTTCATAAAACTGCATTAAAATGTATATGAAAAGCTTTAGCAAAATTGTTATTGGCAGAGGTTTAGTAAACACCAACATTGATATCCAGTTTGATAATATAGTATTTTTGGTGGAAATTGTTTCAAATTATTTTACCATTATTTGGAAAAAAAATGAAAGATGGGTAATTTGCAAACTTAAATGCAACCATATCAAAACTTTGCCATATAGTCTCCCCATTTTTAAATAGTTTTCATCCAAATGGCCTCTGATGATTGTCTCCAACATTTGGGGTAGGCTCAATTGTAAATGGAACTTGAAAAAAAATCACATCATCCAAAATATCAGCAGATCAAGCCAGCCCAGCCCAGAACTTCAAAAGGCATCACCAAAGGTGTCCTACTCAACTTCAATTAAAAGTTATCATGATAAAAATACTGTTACAAAACACTTAATACCTATGAAACTGCACATTATGCAAATCAGAGGCATTTAAAATCTTGTATTGTATATTTCATATAACTCTAATATTATGCTTCATTTATCACTAAAGTGTACCTAACCGTTTTATCATAATAGGATGCAGCTGGGTATTATGTAAAATAGTTTACATTGATTATTCATTTTAACTGGAAAGAACTTCAGTTTCACAATATATTAGATTCTAAGAAAACCTAGAAGTTTGAGTTTTTCCAATTTGATCTTATATATTCATAAAAATGACCAGCTAATAACTTTTCAGAGTTATGATTTTTTTCACACTGGTCCCCCAGTCATTTATTTTATAATTTAAATAGTCATTTATTTTATAATTCATGTATTGTGTATTGTAGTGTATATGTATATGTATATTCATGTATTGTACATTCATGTATTGTATATACATGAATGTATAATACAGGAATGGAACCCATAATCATTTCTTAGGCAAAGCTTCTGACCAAACTCAGTTTAGTTTTGCATTAATAAGAACTGCAAACTTTTCTTCCAACCACTTGTTCTTATTGTGTTAAAGTTGTTGTTTAAAGGAGAAGTACCATTTCTGATGTTGAGCCTATAACAATATTTGCCAACCTGGGACTGTTGGGTGTGTCACTTTACTCTTTTACCTATATACACAGACCTTCCAGATTATAGACTGCATGCAAAACAGTTAATTTGACTTTGAATTGCCAAAATAATCCAGAGAAGCATTTCTCTTATACTATGAGAATGCAGATTATTTGTATTGCATGAAAACCCCCACGTGTTTATTTTGTTTCAATATGCTAAGGAGAACAACTTGAGCATTTTTGTTTAAAAGCCTGATGCAAATAGATTCATTTGAAGTAAGTATTGTGGTCTCAGCTGAGTTCTGTTTAGATAACAGCATAAATAAAGAATTCTAACTGTTTGGAATAACTGTCAGTCTTTGCTTGGATGAGTATGGGGACTCAATTACTCTGTTATCACTGCAAAAGACCATCTTTACAGGTCAGGAGTAAGGTACAGTGGTGCAGTACAAGACACAGTTACTAATAGAATAGTAAAAGGATTCTTTGTCTAGAGGATCATACTAGTAAATGAAAATCTTTGTGGAATTCTCAAAATATTGAGAAAGGTAGATGCAAATGCAGAGAAGGAAAACATGTTATGTAATTATACATTTTCCTACAAATATTTAGTAGTTACAGTACTAATTTCTTATTCTTTTTTATATCTTTGGTTTTGAGTTTGTAATATGGGTTCAAATGACTGCTTAAGTGTCTAGTCAGGTTAGCAAATAATTTCAGCTGAAGGTCGGTTTTTGCAACAAAAAAAAATGTCATTTTTAGATGATATGCTCTATTCCATTCTTGTGCTCTCTTTAGGTAATTAAACTCAATTTTAGATAGCTTTAGAGCTAAATTATATTAGTAATTATAGTACAATGATAAAACCCCAGGCTATTGATCCTAGTGATATTTGTACTTATCTTTTATTCAGTACACTGTTTGAAAATGATTTATTACTGCCTCAGGCCATAGTTAGTAAAATACAAGCTCTGAACTTAAAATATCCATTAATACCCTTTGGGGATCCAAAGACTCCATCTTCTATCTTTGTCCTAGAGATCACAATTATATGTGTGAGCAAATTTATTAGGAAATAATTTTACTTCATTACTTAAAAGATGGGTAAAGTATTGTGAAATTCTTTTTATATGTAATCTACATAGAAACAAAATTGGTGACTGCAGGAGATTAAAAAGGAGAGCTATTTTGGATGGTCAGGATCATATCCTATAATTGTATTTATATTGAGGGATGTAGGGATGTATGTTGTTAAGTGCTAATGGTTTCTTTTTCCACTGGTCATGACAAATGTTCATATCTAATAGCATTCACCTCCTCAAACGTTTTGCACATTTTAACTCTCTCTCTAGGATTAATCTGAGATTTCTGTTTGCAATGCTATTGTTTTATCAGTTGGATAAGAAAATCAACAGTTCTCTTTAACACAATAACTAAATATGCACTCAGAACAAAAAGATATTGTTGAGCAAGTAAGGACCAACTGTAAAGACTAAAACCCTTAAACCCCCATAAAGCTTATTCTCTTGAGACAGAAATCTTCCTTTGTGGTAGTTGAAGACCATAGGAAAGAGCAAACTTCAAGGCATCTTTGGTAAGAATCAAATCAAGGATTTTGTTCAACGCAACTGAAATATAAATGCTCTGATCTCTCATATTGGCAGTATATTCAAATCAAACATTACCTCTCCCCAAGGGAAAAGTAAAAAAATGTACTAACTAGAGAACAGTCAACACTCAAAGTCTTTATTAAAAATAAGGAGTACAAAGAGAGTGCAACCTGCTGTTTATAGAGTACTGAGCACTGGGGAGATAGAAAATAAATGCGACCATGAGAAAATCCATAGTTAAATAGGCTATAATTAAAAATCAAGTCATATTTGGAAAAGAGGAGAACTTCTTTGCTCCCCTTTCTGTAAGGAACTACTATGTTAGTAACTATATCGCTATTATTTATAATCTGTGATTGTTTGCAATGGTGATAGAACCCAAGTGGGAAAAATGCTTTCACAGAAGAAGTAGTAATGAGATTCTGATGGAGTTTAGTCATAGAGAGAGGAAAGGTAAATCAATCAGAATAACAGAAGAGTGAACATAGAGTATGGATTTGATGGCTCTAATAATGTCCAGTGTGGGCAAATACCCTGCTGATGTTGGAGCTTATTTGCTTCTGTAAAGATTATGGGAAATATAAGGTTACTCCAAGAGTTCCTTTTTCTGTTCTTGAAGCCTCAGGTAAGTAACAATTGTGACAGGGATGAGGAAACTACTTGTACTTGGCATCTCTAGGCAGAATTCTGTTTCACTTAGGGAATGACCAAAGTTCAGCCTGCAACCAGCACTGAATTACCCGACTAAATATAGGAATGATTACATTACATGCTCTGGGTGAGCATATATCCCCATTATAGCAATCTGTGTAACTCTGGAGTGGAGTTCAATCCTATTGCTACAATGGCCACCCCTGTGACACACCCAGACCCTGGATACAGTCAGGTGTGCCTTTGAAACTCACTTCCAGGGTGTTCTCACACTTTAATAGGGTGCCCTTCCACCCCACACCCTTCTCTAACATCTACTGCTTGACCACTGAGAATCACCTGAGATATACCAGGAACAAACCCGTTGGCCTGTGGCACTTCAGCCTTATCTGTCTCACCCAGATCTTGCCAGCTAGAAGAATCATATCCTTGTCTGGTCACACTCTCAAAAAAGAGAAATCCTCTTTCTTTGGAAGAGGCCTGGCTCTGGTCAAACACCATGAGATCACAGTTATCACTCAGAAAAAAAAAAAATGATAAAAACAAGAGCAAATATAAGAAATCACTAACCATATGTTGAGATACACCCAGAGACAGAAGAATGAACAAACAAAAGAAAGTATCAGACAATAATCTAATGTTAGTCTGCATCTTAAACCTAAGAATGCAGCTTGCCCTCAGCTCAACATTAGGGCTGTGCAAAGCTTCGGTACCTGATTCAGCAGAGATTTGGCCTGATTCGGTGGCCAAATCTCCAAATCAGAATCAAATCAGAGGCCCCTTTCATCTTTCTGAATTGAATCGAAAGCCTCTGAATCAATTCAGAAAGATTCGGAGATTCTGATATAGGCACAGCTTTAGATGTTTTTTCTACATACCTCAAGGTAGCAGGTGGCTCGTGAATGCTGTGATGCTGGCCATGAAGTGTCTCACAGGAGTGCAGGGGGCCCCAGCATGCTCAGCAGTAGACCCAGAAATGGACCAGAAGCACTTCGGATCCACTTCTGGGTCTGCCAGGGAGTATGCTGGGGCCCTCCCTCTGCCCCCCTGGCTTAGCAACTGGTGCCTCCTGGGTCTGGGGGGGTAACTGGGGTCCCCCTGTGGTTGATCACCGAGCTGGGCAGGCGTGGGGCAGGGGGCCCTAGCATGCTCCCAGGCAGACCCAGTCCACGGGTCTGCTTCCAGTCCATGTCCAGGTTCACTGCCGAGCATGGGGAGGGCCCCCCTGCACTCCTGTGGGATGCTCCCAGCATTGCAGCAATCATCAGCCATGCTGCTACCTCAAGGCAAGTAGAAAAAACTTTCAAAGCTGCATCTATATCTGAATTGCTGATTCTCCAAATCAGCATCGAGTCAGCATTGCTGATTCCCAAATCAGCATCAGATTCAGATTCAGCCAAATTGAATCAGGGACAGTGATCAGAATCAATTAATTAAATCACTGTCCCTGATTTGGGCCGAATCTGAATCCAAATCGAATAGGGCCTGCTGCGCACATCCCTACTCAACATGTTAGCAAGCATCTCCTGCCTCTGACCTTCTTTCTGGGGTCTCCTGTATTTTCTCCTTTCAGCCAGAATACCTATCCCACTGGCTGAGGGACCCAAAACAGCTTATACCCAGGAAGCTTTAGCACCTCTGTGCTTGACAAGGCTTAAGCATATTATGTAATCTGGCCATTTACTCACATTGTCCATTGGATTCTTTGGGAAGATCAATACTATGCATATAACTTTCTGCTATTCAAGTGTGTATGTTTACTAGAAAAGAAGACTTTCTTGATCTAATTATGACCAGGAGAATACTTGGATTCTTTCAGAGACTGAAAAAAGATACTTTTCTTCACTGTCTCTTATTGAATTTTCCTAATATGAGAAATAACCATATTTCTATAGCCTGATCCCAGGTGACATTCCTGCTAGGGTCTCTTTTAAGATTCTTTAAGGCCCTTTTAAGATTAAAATTTGTCATTGTCTGGAGGGCCTGGCTCATGCCTCAGAGCACATCTACAAGGGCCTATTTGCCTCGTATGTAATACCCATGTTGGTTGCTTACTTTGAGTGATTATGTCTCTGCAGTTATTTAGGCTTAAAGCCCTTCCCAGGTGTGAAAGAAACACATTGTTTATAAAAGTGTTACACAAAAATCATTATCATATTATTCAATCATAACGTTAAAAGAAAAATATTCTATATCAAATACCATAATGCATAGAAGTGATGCATAATGCATAAGAATGATATGGCTGTACACAGCTTAATGCCAGTTATCTGTAGATACTACAAGTGGCATATCAGTAAAAACTCAAGAAAATATGTATGGCATCCAAAAAACAACTAAAAATATTGTGGGGTTTGTGACAGCACTTACATACCCAGGCTAAGTACAGACCTTTAGGGAAGCTGGGGGGGAGGAGGGGTTAGACTGAGTTAAAAATAGCCACCCAATCTAAGGTAAATTGGGATGGGTGGGACTTGTGAGGGGGTTGGGGATATATGGGGGAAAGCAGGCTTGGAAACAGGGATTGGAGGGGTGTGGGGTGGGGATCAGTGGCAGGTGGAATCTACAGAGGGATCAGAGGGCTCACAGGATTTGAAGGAGGGATCAGGGGAGGCAGGATCTGTGGGAGCAGTTATGGGGATTGAGGTTGTAGGCAGCATTCAAAAGGGGATCAGGGATTCAAGCAGGGTCTGTAGGGGTTGGATCCAGGAGGGTTTGTCAGGATCAAGGGGGTTTGTGGGGTCCAGGGGGATGTAAATGGGGACCAGGGGATATTTTTTGCCCCCCAATCCTTCTGCCAAACCTGCATCCTCATCCCTCGCACCCCCTCTCCCCCAGGACTTACTTCCTTAGCTCCCAGCATCAGTGAACACTGATAAAACCAGAACCAGGAGTAGATTATGGGATGGTGGATTCAGGGGGGAGAGGGGCTGGCTGATCTTCTAGGGAAGGGGAGGCCAGGGGCCAGGAGGCTAAAAGTGGCCTGGTGCCAGGGGGCAAGTAGGAAAAGTGCAGTCCTGGGTGTGGGGCCAGGGGCTGGGCTTTCCAAGCCTGGGGCTGCACTGGGAATTGTACAGAAGTTTGATTCAGCAGTCTAATGTAGATCCATCTGATTTGAGTGCACATTGATTGAAGTCTATCTTAGACTGAATTCAACTATTTATAGTCTGGTCTATTTGCACCAAACTTATATATAGTTTGCCCTTAGATTCATCTAACTAGTGATCTAAGTGTAAGGTCCACACCTGGGTGAACTAAGTTAGAAAAGGTAGACATTTTTAAATCAATCTAACCTCCCCCTAACCCCCCCCCCCCAAAAAAAACAAAAGTCTGTACTTAGCCCCTGAGGAGTAAAAGAATCCAACAGAGTTGGTCACATGCTGCACTTTGGTCATTCATTAGGTGAAACAGCCTTCTGCCCTCTATGGCCAGGGACAGAAATTATACATAAATTGGTATAAGTGATCAGAAACTGGTTCAAATCATAAAACAACAGAAGTTCAGTACACAAACTGCTTCTAAAATGACCAAAACCAGTTTAAGATAAACCTGGATGGATGTAGTATCAGACATAATTGATTTAGATTAAATCAGTTTATTGAACTTCTGTCCCAGATCCTCTCCAGATTCAAGTGAACTCAGTTCCCCAGCATCCCAGGATGCTTTGCACCTCCTCCTATATACCCTCCCTCACAGGGAGACGGGGTGGGTGGGATAGCTTTGGCTTAATCTGTCCGTTTCAGAGCAGTAGGGAGGCACGCTGTGCCATCACGATCAGGGAGTGGGGGGCTGGGAGACCTTATCTACCAGCCCCACCACTGGGAGATAAGCATCTCCCAGCCTGAGCCCCATGCTGGGTGATAAGCACCTCCCAGCAGTGTCCCCACAACAAATATGAAGCTAGCTTTGGGAGCTCCCTGCTGGTAGGAGATGGGGAGCTTCCCCGCCCCCTCCAGCTCCATGAGCACAGAGCTGGGGGAGGGGGGGGGGGAGCAGCTTCCCAGCTTCCCCAGCTGTACACTCATGCAACTGGGCAGAGAACAAACTCCCCAGCCACCACCCTGCATGCCTGGATGGGGCCAATGTTCCTCTGCGCCAGCAGCAAGGAGCTTCTAGCCCCTGCTCCTCAATCATGATTGTGGAGTGGGGGCAGGGAGCTTTTTCCCAGCCCCCACTCTGGAGTTGTGGAGCCTGGGACTGGGAACAGACTGGGAGCCTATTCCCAGCCTCTGCTCCATGATAATGGAGTGGGGGCTGGTAACAAGCTCCCCAACCCCTACTCTACAATCATGATTGAGATCATAGAGCAGGGGCTGGGAGCTCCCTGCATGGGGACAGTTCCCTACCCAGCCTGGAGCTGTCTGGGACCTGCCCCTGACTGGGACAATTCCAAGCCAGCCCCAGGCTCTGTGGGGAAGCACATGCAACTTGGAGGTAGCTGGGGACTATCCTGTTTCAGGGAGTCTCCAGCTAGCTCCAGGCTGCATGTGCAGACTTCCCCATTGAGCCTGGGCCTGGCTAGGAACTGTCCCAGTCAGGAGCAGGTCCCAGCCCCATGCTGAGTTCAGTGATTGAGGCAAGGGACTTAGAAAGAGCTGCAGGGGTGAGGTAGGTCCCAGGCCTCTGCCCTGGTCCACCAGTGGCTGCCCCACTGATGGATCAGGATAGGGGCCTCAGACCTGCTCCTCCTCTGCAGCTCTTTCCAAGTCCTGTGCCCCTGATCAAAGAGCCAGGGCTAGGAGCTCCCTGGTGCTGGCCCTCCTGGGACAGGAGGCAGTCCCCTGGGACTAGATAGCTGTCTCCTGGCCTGGTGCTCCCTGCCAGCCCCTGGGCTAGCACCCTTTGGAGCTCCCTGGGGGGGACCATTGCAGGGCTGTAGGGAACTGGGAAAAAAATTTCTCCCTACTTTCTGCATGTGTAGACACCTACCCAAAAACCCTTTTTCTGACAGCTTACACCACAGCACATTTAGGCCAGAGTAAATGCTTGTATAGATGCACCCAGTGTAGAGTATAGGGACTTTGATATAATTAAAATTAGGTTCTTACTGTTTTCTTATTTTTTTCGGGAAAAGGAAGTCAGCAAAGTAAATTCTGCTTATCATATTTTTCAATTTCTTAACAAGTTTGATCTGTGTAGATCCAATCTAAATGTCTTTAGTGTGTAATATAAAAGACATTCTGAGTTCCCCCTTTTAGCAATAAATATGAAGTTATGAAAAAGATTGAATTACTGCAGTCAGTACAATTAAATTGTGTCTGTTTAGAATGAGTGACAATGCTTCTTCCTGTTCATAAATATGACTAACTGCAAAATTAACAGATTAAGGTTCAAACATAATCATATAACTCCATAGACAATGTTGCCCTGATTTAATAGAAGATTTTTGTTGCACCGGAAGTATATTATACTACAACTTGTTAGTGTTGTATTGCAAAATGTGCAGCTGTTCTTTAAATCTAACCAGAGAAACATATTTAACTTTTAAATAAGACAGAACATTCATTTTTATATTGCCTGGGGCTTTTTTTAAAGCAAATTTTGCCTTGGATAAGGATTTTATACAAATGCATTGCAATAATTTTGTAAACTATGAAATCTCATCTGATGCCTTTCTCCATATTTTAGAAAGTGAAGGAGTAAGAGTTAATCAATGATTTTGCCTGGCAGGTACAGATTGGGAGAAACAGCTTGGCTATAACCCTGTTGAAGAGGACCTGGGAATTATGGTGGATCACAAATCAAACATGAATCAGAAATGTGATGTTGCCTCGAAAATCACAAATACAATTTTGTGTTGCATTAATGGAAGTGTATGCAGTACAGGGGCCTGTACTCACTGCTAGTACGCCTCTGCTGGCACAGTGTATCCAGATTAGGTAGTTATTCAAGAAATACGTAAAGAAACTGGAGATGAAGTGAGAGGTGAACAGCAAAAGATGATTAAAGGGTTGGAATGCAAGCCATGTAAGGAAAAGTAGAGGGAACTAGGTATGCTTAGTTTGGAAAAAAAAGAGATTGAAGGGGAACATGATTGTAATTTTCAAATATTTGTAAGGCTGCTTTAAAGAAGATGGAGAAAGATTTTTCTTTTTCTCTACAAAGGGAAGGGCATCAGACAATGGATTTAAACGATAACAAAACAGATTTAAATCAAATCTCAGAAAAATCTTCCTAACTGGAAGATCAGTGAACAGTGGAACAGAACAAACAGCCAAAGGAAGTTATAGAATTTCTTTTAGAACTGGAGGTTTCCAACAAGAAGCTAGATCAACACCTCTCTGGGATGATTTAGGAGTAAGCTATCTTTCATCTGTGCAGTGAGATTAGAGTAGGTGACCCTTCAGGTCACCCCCTAACCTAGGAACCAACACAACAGAATTGTATTTATAGATACTGAATGAGAAAGGGCTAGCTAGCAAAGTGCATTCCACTGCATGTTGCTAGGCTAATTCTGAAAGCAAATTCCTTCTGATTCATTTTCCACTGAATATTAAATCAGGTATTTGAGAGACTCTTAATTGAGACACAGTCACTGATTTATTTTGAGAGATACTGGTTTATTTATTTGCCCTTAGAGTTAAAAAAACAATAATAAAGCCTGGTCACCCTTTTACACAATTTATAGTTTGTCTCAGGGATGTCAAACTCATACAGCCCCATGAGCCAAATGAGTGGGATGAAGCTGGCACGCAGGCCTGCACAGACAAGTAGACCAGCCCCACATTTTGGATCCAGTGCATGTCCTGAAATGGCTAGAGCAGGTGCCACCCACACAGTCCTGCTCTGACCACTCCAGGCTGTGCTGCATGCATGGCCCCAGAGCAGAGCAGCAGTCTCTCCAGGGTTGTCTTGCATACAGTAGCTGCTCTGCTGTTCCAGGAGATGAGCTGAAGCAGGCACTGCAGACAGCATGCAGAGCCATCCAACATGCCCCACATGCTGCCTATAGCATCAGGGGCCAGATGATAGGACTGTGGGCAGGACTTGGTCTGCAGGCCTTTATCTCTGACACCACTTGTTTACATCAGATTGATAAAAGTATATTCAGAATATTTCTCTCAGTCCTTCCAAGTAATGCAAGGATATGACAAAGATAGGAGCCTAAAATCATTCTCTTTTTTTCTGAAATTTCATGGAATAAACACAAGTAAGAAGCCTTTAGTACAGGGATGGGCAATTATTTTGGGCAGAGGGCTGCTTACTGAGTTTTGGCAAGCCATTGAGCCACATGACAGGCAGCCGGGGGCAGATAAATATTAATTTTCTAAATTTTTTAGGGGCCTCGTGGGCCAGATAGAATGGTTTGATGGGCTGCATTTGGCCCACGGGCCACATTGTGCCCACCCCTGCTTTAGTAGAGCAAAACAGAAATAGAACTATTTTTTTCTTCTCATTTTTTTTTCTTAGCATATTTGTACATTTTCATGCAATTGCCTTCTCATTCAAGGTAAAGTTTATGATTTGTATTACAAGAAGTCATCTCCTATCACTCAGGTCCCAGTTTGGCTGAACATTGTCATTATATTAAGGTGACAGAAAATTTAACAGTAAAAAGTAACAAACAGATCAATAGTAAGCAAAGGTATATTTTTGCAGAAGTTCGCCAAGCTCTGGCTTTTACTTTTAGATTGAAATTGATGACTTATACTTTTTTGTGACAAGCCAGATGATATACTTTAATGGTTCTTTCTGAGAGCTGTGCTGGATATGAACAGAATTAAATATATCCAGGAGTTGTAATGAAGCCCGATTGGAGCAATGTATTATTATGTTACCAATACACTGTTCCTAAGGCTAGCCTTTGGCTTACATCTATCCATATTAAAAGACATTTAATTAGCTGTTCTATCATGTTTTATGAGTTAGGGGTTTTTGTTTTTTTACTATAAAACATCAGATATATACATATTAATCTTACTAAGTTAATTTTTAATCTACTTTTTTAAAGAAAGGGTGTTCATGCAAAATAATTTCCTTCATTACTTAAATGTGGAGTCCATAAACTGGTAGTAGAATGTAGACTCCCTATGTAAGTTTGCTTTTCTTCAATGTAAATTTGTCATTTTCAGAAACTATAATTTGCTTCAGAGCCCTTTCTCATACCTTTAGGCAATAAAGGACCAAAACATTTTACATAATTTTTGTGTGTGTTAAGCAGGACGTACAGTTCCTTATTACTTTCAAATGATGAAAACATCTGTTTAAGGGTCAGCAGGTAGCAGAGAGAACATAGCCTAAAACCCCCATTATTTCTCCATACTATTACTGTTAGTAGTAGTATGGATATTATTACAGTTATCATCATCATTACTATTATATATCTGCATGTATAAAATGTTCTTTGTTTCTAGAAATGTTTTATTAACATTATTGAATTTAGCCTCAGAATTCTTCTCTGAGATGGGAAAGCATTTTCCATTTCTGTATAGATGGAAAAATTAAAATGCAAAGATATGAAATCAGTTTCTTGATGTCAGATGTGAAGTCTATGGCAGAGTCAGGAATAGATGAAGGATATTTTTCAATCTTAGCTTGAATGCTTTGTTGGATTGAGCCTCATTTACTTAACTTTGGTGATATTACCGTTCACTGACCCTGGTGTAACTGAGTTCAGAATCTGAATTCCAGATTCTTGACTTCCTGTCCTTTCTTCAAAACTTTCCAAGATCTGGCATTTAAGTCCCAGATCAAAAACAATCTCTGTTCATGAAAGAATAGAAGAGAATATTTCAAGTTAACTGTGCTTTATGTACTTCCCTCAGTAGACATGGACTTATGCATGTGCTTAAATATTTTCATGAGACAGGACCTTTGACTTCATGGAGGCTGTTATTTAAAAGTCATTTTATCGGTGCCCTTAAAAAAGTGTTTGGTAATCCAGCTACAAGCAACCTGTTGGCTCTGGATTTAGGATCCAGATACCTTGTTCCAGGAGGGATAGGGGGAACCCAATTTAAGACCGACCACAACCTCTCCATTCGATAATAGGCAAATTTATTGATACACAGTGATAACAGAAAAAAAGCAATACAAACAATCAAGCAATTCTATATATCTACCAAATCCTAGAGCTGTCATCAGAGTCAAAATACATCTGGCCAGAACACAGTCTTCACTCTGAGGATCTTTCTTAGGTGTCAGCTGTCAACATATTAGCTGTCTGGAGGTGGGAAGCAGAGGCCCACACCCCACTTCCAGTGGGATGTATGAGACGGGCTGGTTGTGTGCCCTCTGTCCATGGTGGGCTTGGGGATTTGTCCCGGGGGACAGGGATGGGAAGGAACAGGGAGGGAAGGAGGGATGGGACAAAGGGAGGGACTGACGAGGAGGGACAGAGAGGGACCCTTTGTTAATCTCAAGTCTTTGCTTTTGTATTCTCCTTCCCTCCTGATGACTCCTGATGACTCTTCATCCATGGCTATCTCTGGTTGGTTGTCTCTCTGTGGTCACACGTCCACATAGCCTTCCAGGCCTTCTCCTGATTTGGTCTTTTCCCCCAAAACCAGGACTCAGGCCCCTCTGCTGCTCTGGAGCCTTGCAGCTGGTGTCACTTATCTCATGTTATGGGCAGTGTGGTATATACTCCCCCAGTTCCCAGGCTGTTTTCAAACCATGTGTTCTTGTTAGCCTTGTTGTGTTAGTCAACCTGTCTGCTTCTAAGGCTGGGAGAAACTGTGACTATGAGACTGGAGCTTCTTAGAAAGCAATTAACCCCTGCTGCCCATCCTGAACCATTATACTATATATGTATTTATTTGAAAAAGTTCAAATTGCTTCACCTGCAATTTGCTTATTGGTTTGACTATTTTTATTAGAGATAAACATTCAAACATTTTGTGCTCTGCCCTCAAACAAGAAACGTGCTTGGCAAAGGGGATTTCATAAATAGGGAATAAATTAATTTTGTTAAGTGGGAGAGGTGGGAGAAATAAGTTGCAAAACTCTGTGGGATGCTAATGGACTGACCAACAAACTCCTACCTTCTGGTGGAACAAATCTAACCCGAAATATTTTACTGTGAAAGAAGAGTTCCTTTTTTTATCAAGTGTAATTTTTATGTTTTTAAAATTGTAGATTTGTAGATATGGTTAAAAATTATCAATCCAGGCTGTGTTGGCTTAGAAATGGTATTTAAACATTTAAACACACACACACACACACACACACACACCCTTATAAGTCTATTCCCAAAAAATAAATGTTTAAATACCATTTCTAAGCCAAGACAGCCTGGATTGATAATTTTCAGATACTTTGCTTTTCTCTCCAGCAACAGATACTGCAGTTTTAAAATATTAGGGTATTTAATTTATTACCCCCGCTATAAAATTTAGGGCATAAGGCAGTATTTTACCAAAGATACACTTGATAATTAACTTACTGTGTACATTTAATACACCTGAGAGAAACTAATGACATTTTCTATTAAAAAATTCTTGCAATTTAGCCTGTATAACCATATCTTCTCTTGCTAGTTTTTTTCAGATATATTTTTAAAAAGCTATGAGCTGAGTTAATTTATGTGATAAATATATATATAATTTATGTGATAAATATATATATAATTTATGTGATAATTTGATTAATCTACATACAACTGCTGAGTGCTGGCTTACTTACTGTAGTGCAAAACTATGTATGATAGTAGTCCAAAGCAAAATTCAAGATATGTACAGAAGTAATGTTTATAGAGATTTAAGTGTCTTACATATGCAATAAGAAGTGAGAAGACAACTTGCAAGACTGCATTGCTACAAGTTAATTCAAACCATTAAAAATTACACGATAAAAAATGGAACTCTTCTTTCACAGTAAAATATCTCTCTAATAAAAATAGTCAAACAAGCAAATAACAAATAAAGCAATTTGAACTTGTTCATTGGTCCCTTTCTCTCACCCCATATTCCAGCATTGCTACAATTAGTTTTTCAGAGACCCCCTCAGGAGAACACCTGATAATTGTAGAGCTTGAGACGATCACTGGCTGGTGTGTCTCTGGACTGTAACTATCTCATTCTCTTTGGCTTCTCAGATGTTATACTGCTCATAGGCCAAAATGATTACCCAGGCATGTACCCAGTATCTTTTACCAGGCCTTGAGATACCCAAAGGTACACTCCACAATCTTACATCAGATGCTCTGCTGATATTACAGAGCTCCTTCCTGGTATCCAAGGATCTGATGTAAAGCTTTGTGAGCCACAGGGTGACCAGATAGTGCTAAAGACAAATTCTTTTTGTGCTATCAGAGGCAGCAGGCTGACATTCCTGAAAATGATGGTATTGTAGATTCTGCCTAATGACTTGCATGATGACCTTCATGAATCTCCCTGGCAGTCCATGATACCCTGTAGCACAATGTGAAAACTAACCCTTGTGGTTTCTGTTCTCCAAACCATGGCACTTTGAACACAGGAAGATAGCCAAATGTGTGCCATTGATTGCCCTTATACATTTAATAGATTTTTAGGGTCAGAAAGGACCTCAAGAGATCATCAAGTCTGACCCCTGCCCTGTGCTGGAAAGAGTGTTGGGATCAGATGATGCCAGGTGTTTGTCTAGTCTCCTCCTAACGACCTTCAAGGTACAGGAGAGCACCACCTGCCTTTGGAAGCCCATTCCAGACTCTGGTAACCCTTACCATAAATAAGTTCTTCCTAATGTCTAGTCTAAATCTGCTCCCTGTCAGTTTCTGTCTGTTTTTTATAGTTACTCCAAGGGGTGGCTTGTTAAACAGAGCATCTCCTATACCTTGATGCCGCCCTTGGCAAATTTGTAGCTGGTCACCAGATCCCCTCTCAGCTTTCTCTTACAGAGGCTAAAGAGATCCAAGTCCCTAAATCTCTCCTTGTAGGACCTTTCCTGCAGGCTCCTAACCATATGAATGACCCTCTTCTGGACCCTCTCAAGGTTATCCACATCCGTCTTGAAGTGTGGCTTCCAAAACTGGACGCAGTACTCGAGCTGCAGCCTTACCAGTGCCACATAGAGGGGATGTATGACCTTCTTAGATCTGTTCATGATTGCATCTGTTAATGCATGATACAGTGCGGTTAGCTCTATTGATCACTTCGTCACATTGTCGACTCATGTTCATCTTTGAGTCAGCTATGACTCTGAGATTCCTTCTGCTGCTGTGCTGCCCAGAAAGTCATTTCCCGATCTGTATGTTTGTTGGTAATTCTTTCTCCCCAGGTGCTGTACTCTGTACTTATCTTTGTTAAACTGCATCCTGTTTTGTTCTTCCCACTTTTCCAGCCTATCCAAATTTGTCTGAATCCATTTCCTGTTCTCCAGTGTGTCTACTTTGCTCCATAATTTGGTGTCATCCACGAATTTGGACGGTGTGCTTACCACGCTGTCATCCAAATCGCTGATGAAGATATTGAACAGCACTGGCCCGAGGACCAAGCCTTGGGGGACACCACTGCTCACATCTTTCCAGGTCAAGACCAACCCATCCAGCACCACTCTCTGGGTGTGTCCCAGTAGCCAATTCGCCACCCACCTGACCTTGTAATCATCTAAATCACAGCCGCTTAGCTTTTTTATGAGAATGGGATGTAACACCATATGAAAGGCTTTTTAAAAATCCAAGTATGTGACATCCACCTCGACTCCTGCATCTAAACAGTTTATGACCTGGTTGTAAAAAGAAACAAGGTTTGTCAGGCAGGATCTACCTGCTATGAACCTGTGCTGGTTGCCCTTCAGCATTATTTTTCCTGTTGAATTCCCACAAATGTAGTCCTTAATAATTTTTTCACAGGTTTTCCCAAGGATAGAGGTGAGACTAACCAGTCTATAGTTACCCAGATCCTTCTTCCTTCCCTTTTTGAAAATAGGGACCACATTGGCCCTTTTCCAGTCCTCTGGGACATGTCCTGAATGCCATGAGTGCTCAGTCCTGCCAGTGGTTCTGCTATGACACTGGCTAATTCTCTCAGCACCCCTGGGATGAAGATCACCTGGGCCTGCTGACTTGAATACATCAAGCCCCTCCAAATGTCCCTTCACTAGGCTGGTGCTAACCGTTGATGGACCGGTGTCCCTTTTGTGCCTATCTATAGTCCAATATGGAGATATGTCTTTTTCCACTTTCAGGAATACTGATGCAAAAAAAACACATTGAAGAGCTCAGCTTTGTCACTCTTATCTGTCACTAATTGCCCTAGCTTGTCCTGTAGGGGTCTTATGTTACTTTGTGCCTTCTTCTTCTCCCTGTATACCTGAAAAAGGACTTTTTTTTGTCCTTAATTATTGTTGCTAGCCTGAGTTCCATTGCTGCCTTGGCCCTTCTAACTGATTCCCTGCAAGTGCGAGCCAAGGAGGTATATTCCTCCTTGGTGGCTACCCCTTGCTTCTACAGTCTGTATGCCTCTTTTTTCATCCCTAGGCTTTCCTGGATTCCCCTGTTCAGTCAAGAGCGTTTCTTGGCCCCTTTATCCCCCTTTGTGTGTAATGGGATTGTCTTCTTCTGTGCCCAAAGAATCATTCCCTTGAGAAACAACTATCCTTCCTGAACTCCCAACTCACCAAGGCTCTTGTCCTTCAGTGCCTCACTTCCCAACCTCCTGAGCTCATTGTAGTTAGCCTTTTTGAAGTCTAGCACTTCTGCCCTACTGGTTATCTTTCCCACCTTTTGATGAATAGTGAATTTGATGGTCAGTATCTCCTAGATTACCTGATATCTGCAGATCCCCCACCAGGTCATTCCCTGTAGCAAACACCAAATCCAGTAAGGTATTTCTCCTAGTGGGACCATATTCTCCCTGTCTTAAGTGAAGGTCCTGTATGCAAGTTAAGAACCTATGTGAATGGTCAGATCTAGCTGACTGCTCCTTCCAGCAGATGTCAGGGTAGTTAAGGTCACCATGACAACCATATCCCTTGAGCATACTGCCTTTGAGAGCAACCTTGAGAATTCCAGGTCTAGCTCATCTTCCTGTTGTGGTGGTCTGTAATAGACTCCCACTACCAAGTCCCTTTCACCTCAACCTCCTTGTATTCTTACCCACAGTACCTCAATTCGACCCTCCTCTGATCCCATCTTGATTACTGAGGATGTGCATTGCTCCTTAACCTAGAGAGCAATGTCCGTCACTTTTTTCCCACTCTATCATGTCTATACAGCCTATAGCCCTCAATTCCTACTGACCAATCATGCCCGGGTCCCACCAGGTTTCAGTTAATCCAACCAAGTCAAAGTCTTTGTTTGCAAGCAGGAGCGTGAGTTCCTCCTGCTTGTTCCCCATGGTCCTTGTATTAATATAGAGACACTTAAGCCCCCCGATGGGTGCCCTAGGAGAACCCCTGTTCTGATGTCTGTTGGGCCCTGCAGTACTTATGTGGACTTTTCCAGTGCATGGCTCGTGGTTCATTGTTCCTAAATTCTCTCTGTCTTCTGCATCCCTGCCCCCCTACAAACTTAGTTTAAAGTCCTGCATGGGATATTAGGCAACCTGTAAGAGAACAGAGAGCCAGCCTTGAAGAGAGATGGAAACCATCATATCTCAGCATGCCTCTTTCATGGAAGTGTGGATCATGTTTGAAGAAGCCAAAACCTGCATGATGGCACCAACTCCAGAACCACAAGTTGACTTCCCTAATACAGCTATCTTGAGGCTGACCATGACTGCTGACCGGGAGGTTCAATGAAAAGGCCACCTGTACCCCCGATCTCCTAAGCCTGGCCCCCAGAGCCTTGTAGTCACTCATGATCCAGCCTGGACTACTCCTGGCTGTATGATTTATTCCCACATGGATGAGGACCATGGGATAGTAGTCAGAGGGCTGGATGAGCTCAGGAATTTTCATAGTGACATCTTGGACCAGACTCCAGGCAGGCAGCATACTTCCCATACCATGGGATCTGGGCGGCAGATGATTCCCTCCATTCCAATATTCCCTCTAAGCTGCATGGCATGCATAACCATGCAGGCGTGCCTGGCAAAGAGGCATGAGTGCACGTGCGTGGCTGTGCACGCCACATAGCTTAAAGGGAAAGCTGCTCCATTCCTCCAAGGAGGGAGTCGCCCACCATGATGACTCAATGTCTCTTCTTCTAGCTGTCTAGTTGTCTCTCAATCTGCATGGTGGTGGTTATGGATGTGGCTTCTCCTCCTCATGTAATTTAGAAACATTGTATGGGTAAATCTAGATATAATCTCTTGCATGCTAGATAGTCAGTGAAATCATGGTGTTAGTACCTGCTGGATAGTAAATCACAATTTATGGATGGGCAACCCAGTCATGGACTTGCCCAAACCAAAATGATTGGCAACAGACCAGATGCTAATAGGTTTTGTTCATTTCCAGTAACCACTACATTGATTTTCTGTGCTTACAGGTACCTTCATGTTTGTGACTTATCTTGGGAGTAAAACTGTTATCTCAGTGTAGTTCCTGAGGAAAATCACTCTGCTTAACCTGAGGTTCTTCCAGTCCACAACTGGGACCTGGGATCCATCCCAGGTTCTCATGACTATATATTTCCATCAGTCTATCTGTGTACCCCTGACCCCCCCCCCCCCCATGGTCATCCTCCATGGAGTTCCTAATTTCATCCTCCTCAGACATACTTATCTGGACTTACACAGCACTGAACAAAAACTCCAGGAAATGATTTCCATTGCCCAGGTGATAGAGCCTTGAGCTGCCATGCTGCAGCACACTAGCTAGCAAGGGTACTCAAAAAAGGGTGGAAAGAATGGCTGTATAGATGCCATGAACTGGACAATGTAACTAGTAGCTATCTATCATTATCTTTGGGTACATTTAAGGGAATGGCATCCTGATTTGCTATCCTGAAATTGAGCGTAAAGGCCATCTATCTATCTTCTCCATCATGGAGCAACATTAAATTTAAGGCATAAGATAGGCAGGGAAAGAGTTGAAAGTGAATCCATGTTAGAGAGCTGTTTTATGAAGAGTTATGTATATAAATACAGACTTGATTATGCTTCCACTATATTCTAAAGTACACACGGTATGCTTAGACAAAATATATCTTCTGCATATTAAGATTTACCCTCATGTGGTCTAAAGTGATTCATAGATATATTCCATCATTGCAGTGCATATCTACCTTGATTATTAAATACAGTATCACCTACTTTATCATGTTAAACCTCATTGAACACTTTAGGACTACAGCTAATGAAAGAAGATAACAAATACTTCCCCGAAAATTTTGAATGGGTTCATGTTCAGTTCAATTTCTTTCTGTAGCACTTCAATTCTCTCCTGAACTATGATAAAATCCATGGCAGGTTGAAAAATGTATTTTCAGAATTAATTTGGTATCTTTGTGTAGCTATAACAAAAATGTAATAAATGCCTATACTAGCATATATAGCCAGTAAAGTAACAATGCACTGATATTTTTTTCCTTGTAAATGAATGTTATAAGCTAAAACGAGTGTGTGATCTATAAAGAAAACATATATTGCTAACAAAGTAAATTATGTACAGGTTTCCCTCACTTTATGCAGGTTCTGTACGTGTGAATTCACTCTTATGCTTTCACCCTTTTTATACCAAAAATTTGCTATATGTAAGGTAAATTTACTCTTATGTGATCAGTGCGGTGGAAGCCTGCAGTCAGCTGCTTTGTGCGGTGCATTGTGGGAGTGAAGCGCACAAAAATATAGGCTCCTATATGGATCTGTGCTCCTTACTTGTTGTCTGTGACGTGTTTCTGTAGTTGCCATCCCTATTATGGCTTCTAAGCGTCCCACTAGCTTACCTCCTACCCCTCTCTGCTGTTGGTAATTACCACTATAGTCTTGTAAATTGGTAGAAATGGGTCTGGGGGTCAGTACAGTCAAGGTCTTGGAACATAGCCCTATTTACATTGTAAAGTGGGTTCCCTTTATGTGAATTTGAGTCATGCACCATTTTCCAGGAACACATATATAGCATAAAGCAAGGGGAAACTATATGTACAATTAACATTCTCCATTAGGAAATGCCATACCTAACTTTTTTTGTTGGTGCCTGGCCCCCAGAGTGAAAGCCAAGCCCAGAATTAGATACTTAGGCTCCGTTTACAAGACATTATAAACTATATATGCAGCAAGATGCAGTGCTAACTAAATAAGCATGTTTAGAAATACTTCAGTTGTCAGGTCCAGTGTAGCCACATTACTGTGTCTACAGGGTTGGGACCAACTGGTTAAAAAACAGCTCTGCAGAAAAGGACCTGGGGGTTTCAGTGGACAATAAGCTGCATATGAGTCAACAGTGTGCCCTTCTTACCAAGAAGGCTAAGAACATATTGGGCTACATTAGTAAGAGTCTTGCAAGCAGATACAGGGAAGTAATTGCTCCCCTCTATTCTTCACTGGTGAGGCCACATGTCAAGCCCAGTTTTTGCACCCCCCTCCCCCCGCGCCGCTATAGAAAGTATGTGGACAAGTATGTGGATCATTGAGTCCAGCAGAGGGCAGTGAAAATGGTTAGGGGCCTGGGACACCTGATATAAGAGGAGAGGCTGACAGAACTGAGTTTATTTAGTCTGCAGAAGAGAAAACTGAGTGGGGATTTGATAGCAGCTTTTAACTTCCTGAAGGGTGATTCCAAAGAAGATGGAGCTAGACTATTCTCAGTGGTGACGGATGACAGAACAAGGAGAAATGGTCTCAAACTGTAGCAAGGGAGATTTAAGTTGGATATTAGGAAAAAACTTTCTCACTAGGAGGGTGGTGAGGCATGGGAAAAGGTTACTTAGGGAGGTTGTAGAAATTTCATCCTGGGAGGTATTTAAGGTCCGGCTCAACAAAGCCATGGCTGTAATGATCTAGATGGAGATGTTCCTTCTTTGAGCAGGGGGTTGGATTGGATGAACTCCTGATGTCCCTTCTGATCCAAATTTTCTATGATTCTATGATACTGTGGAACAGCAACCAGTCTAATTAACTCTGCTGAGAAGTAGGATATATTAGCTGAGACGCAACACAGTTATAATGCAGCTATACTGTCCCATAACTGTCTTAATGAACTAGCTATTCAGATTTAGCACAGATTTCTCTGAATTTAATAACCTTGGGCCATAAGAATGATACAGAATGGCCAGAATGATGATCAGAGAATTCCCAACAACTAGCTAATGGGTAATATTGGACATGCTCAGCTAATGCCTGAAATTCTGGTCCACCCTGAATCTTAGGTGCTTGAGTCACAACTGTAAGGGAGACACCAACTTGGGATTCAGAACCTTGAATCCACTCCATAAAGTGAAGAATTGTTTTACAGAACTGAGCAGGTTCACTGTTTTTAAGACATGGGAAGAGGTGGTTATGACAACTACTTTTTATAACTACCTTTTATATTAAGGGTGTCAAACATATGGCCCTGGGAATGTGGGGCCTGCAACAGAATTACAGGCTACAGGGCCTTACCGGGCATGACCACCACCATTGGTGCAGGGAGGGGAGGTTTGTGGGAGGAAGCAAGGGTTCTGTTGACAACAGTACCACTTGCATTTCTGCTACTTGCCCTGCCACTGCCTTCTCTGCTATGGCTTGCTCCGCCCCTGCTGTGGCTTGCCCCTCTGATCCAGATATGGCCTGTAAGGAGTACAGTGTTCCAGATCGAACTGAGGGTGAAAGGGTGGGGGGGGGGGGGGAGGAGACAGGCTGGGTTTGTCACCTCTCTTTATATAATAGTCTAGAGGAGGGAACACTCAATAACGAAGTGGAGGTCCTTGTTTGTAGATTCTAAGTTGGGGTTCAAATCTGTATCTCCCACTTCCCCAGAACACAATCAAACCACTGACTATGGGCTAAACTAGGTGGGATTACTTTCCACTCCTTTTGATGAAGCTGGTAGGCTACTATGCAGCAAAGAATGAAAAATTCATAGGAAAAGAAGGAAAAGACTGAAGAAGGGAAATTACTGTAGCGTAATGACGGCGATACTCAACAGGGAGTGAGGAATCCTAAATTTCAGTTCTTGTTTTCTAGATTATTTGTTATTATCCAATGAGTGCTTAACATTAAAAAAAAAACTCCATGAATACCTAACAAGCTAGATGCCTGTATGTTTCATAGATTTCATAGACATTTGGGCTGGAAGGAACCCCGGAGATTCATTGAGTCCAGCCCCTTGCCCCAGGGGCAGGAAGTCAGCAGGGATCATAGGATCCCAGTGAGATAAACATCCAAATGTGTCTTGAAGGCATTCAAAGTGGGTGCTTGAACCACCTCCGGTGGTAGGCTATTCCAAACCTTGGGGGTTCGGACAGTGAAGAAGTTCTTTCTTATGTCCAGCCTAAATCTGTCGCGGTGGAGTTTGTGACTGTTCGATCTTGTCATCCCTGGGGGCACTCTGGTGAACAGACATTCACCCAGATCCTGATGAACACCCCTGATAAACTAATAGGTGACCACCAGATAACCCCTGAGCCTGCACTTTTCCAGGCTGAAGAGCCCCATGGCTCTCAGCCTCTCATCATAAGGTCTGTTTTCCTGACCTCTTATCATGTGTGTGGCTCTCCTCTGCAATCTCAAGCCTCTCCACATCCTTTTTGAATTGTGGAGCCCAAAACTGGATGCAGTACTCCAGCTGCGGCCTCACCATGGCCGAGTACAATGGGAGAATGACGTCCCAGGATTTGCTTGAGAAGCATCAATGGATGCAAGCCATCATTTTGCTCACTTTACAAGCCACAGCATCACACTGAAAGCTCATGTTCATCTTGTGATTAACCATGACCCCCAAGTCACTTTCATCTGCAGTGCTAACCAGTGTTGCACTACTGTGCCTATAAACATGCTGCAGGTTTTTCCTCCCATTTTCCTTGCATTTTTCGGTGTTGAACACCATCAGGTTCTTGTCCGCCCATTTCATGAGCCTGTCAAGATCTGCCTGGATCACCCTCCTGTTCTCGAGTGTGGATGCTTTACCTCAGGGTTTGGTGTCATTGGGAGACTTGGCCAGTCCACTTCTGACACCAATGTCCACATCATAGATGAAGATGTTAAATAGTATAGGCCCTAGGAAAGAGCCTTGAGAGACCCCACTGGTCACAGCACACCAAGACAATTGGCTCCCATCAACCACCACCCTCTGGGTCCTACCATGGAGCCAACTCCCCAGGAAGCAGATCATGGTGAGGTCAAGGCGGCAGTTAGACAGTTTAGCCAAGAGGTGATCGTGGGATACCCGATTGAATGCTTTTTTAAAGTCAAGATATACAATGCCAATCTCTTCCCCTTTGTCCAGGTAATAAGTCACCTGGTCATAAAAGGAAATGAGATTGGTCGGGCAAGACCTACCCGCAACAAACCCATGCTGGGTATCCCTCAGGATATTGCCTTCAGCTAGTCTATTAAGGATGGCTTCTTTGATAATCTTTTCCAAGACCTTCCCCAGGATAGAGATCAGGCTGATGGGCCTGTAGTTTGCCAGATCTACTTTCCTCCCTTTCTTGAAGATAGGCATGACACTGGCCCTCTTCCATTCATCAGGCACTTCACCAGAGCACCAAAAGCTCTCAAAGATCTGTGCCAGGGGCTGAGCTTTGATGCTCACCAGCTCCCTGAGTATCCTTGGGTGTAACCCATCAAGGCCAGCTGACTTGAAAGTATCCAGCCTGTCATGGTGCTCCTTCATGAGGTTAGCTTCGATGGAGGGCAAGGAATCTCCCTCACCTGGGTCTCCCTGACCCATAGTGGGCAGGGCTGTCCCGTGGGACCAGTGAAAAACTGACACAAAGTACCCATTTAGCAAGTTCGCTTTTTCCTGGATGTCAGTTGTCAGTTGCCCCATATGGTTTAGCAGGGGTCCAATGTTGCCCTTGCTTTTCCTCCGGCTCCCCACATATCTAAAAAAGGACTTTTTATTTCCCTTGATAGTTGTAGCTAGCTGGAGTTCCATCACAGCCTTGGCTTTCCTGGTTTTCTCTCTACAGGTCTCTGTATCAGAGCAGAGTATACCTCCTTGGTGGCGGTTCCAGTCCTACATCCTTTGTAGGTCTTCCTTTTAAGACACAGGAGGTCCGCCAGTTCTCTGGACAGCCAAGGAGGCTGCTGTGCCCTTTTGCTGCCTTTCCTATGAGATGGGATGGATTTTGCTTGTGCATCCAGGATTGCTCCCTCGAAGAGCAACCACTCATCCTGAACTCCCCTCTCCATTGGGTTGTGGCCTTTTAGGGCCTCTCTGACAAGCCTCCTTAGCTTGTCAAAGTCAGCTTTCCTGAAGTCGAGGACTTCTGTATTACTGACTGACTTGCCAGCTTTATGGCAGATGGTGAAGGTGATCAGCTCATGGTCACTGTTTAGGGAAGGTCAGTTCTAAGTATGTCCAAAAGAACTACCAGGTCCCAAACAACATTTGTGTAGAAAAGAAAGGCACCTGGTGCTATAGGTTCATCCAGACTAATCAGGAAATTTGGAACTGAAACTTTTCACAAAAAATCAATCTGATGCCTGTTTTTCATGTTTTTGGATCTGTCCCTTAGGCCCCATCATCTATACGATACACTTAAGACATGATTACCTAGTTAATCCGGTCTTAAGTTGTGAGCCACACACACATTCAATGAATTAATGGTGTGATAAAACAAGGAGTTAGCCACAAAGTTATTCCACAAAAAATGTGTTCATTGTTATCATGCCATTAATTGAAAGTGTGGCCAAGTGCTCCCCCTGTGACTAGGAGCCCCATCAGCTGATGGGGCTGTGAGTCCCATCAGCTGTAGGACTCACAGCTATGGCAACACATGGGGTGCTTCTCATCTGTGAGCCCTATCAGCTGCAGGCTCCCAGCTGCAGGAGCTTGCTACTTAACAATGCAGGGGGAGCTCAGGATTGTCACCCAAGGCTCCCCCTGCACCAGCAATAGGGTGTGACTGGATCTGATGCTGGCTCCCACAGTTATGCCTCCTGCCATGCATGTGTGGCATAATTGTGTGGATCATGCATCAGGTCCTCTCACACCTTTCTCTGAATCTCTGGCAGGGGCCTTAGTGCTTAATTTGGCTCTTGAAGCCTATGTTCATATCTGCCTAGTTTTCGGTTTGGCACATAACCAAATGGACATCTTTGGAGACCTTTCTAAGAATAGACATTCTGCTTAGAAACTGTCCTGAAAAAGGGCATGCATTGCCTATTACCACATGAACAACACTGTTTTAAGACTGGTGGATTTGTGTAAATAAAGCAAGTTACATTTACAAAATGTACTCAGAGTCCATTGCACTTCTATACTGGAAAGTGGATCAGCAAACTCCCGACATCTAATACCACTTCATAGAGGAGTAATACTAATATCAGAAAGGGATCCTGAGAAAAAATATTGGTTGCTCTTCTATATAACACTGGGTTATCAGTGAAGCAAAATTAAAAGGAATAGGGTGAAGTCATCTGGGAACTTATCCAAAACCAATTAAAGTCAATGAGCCTTTTTTACACTGTCTTTGTATTCTCATATAAAGGACGTAACTAAATCTCTAATGGTGAAAGGTATCCTACTGAATCCAATATGAATATTATCCAATATGAATTCCTACTGAATATGATGAATAATGGAGGTCTCAGCAGACAGCTCAACCAGGCCACCTAAATACAGAAAAGAGGAGACAATGCAGGACTTAGAGATAGAGGAGGTGGAAGATATAGATCTGGGAGTCAGAGAAAGCCAATCAGGAGCACCAGGGAGAGAAGAGGAATTATTGCGGGAAAGGAAGATTTCACTAATGATTAGTGCAGGTTTTGCTGTGGTACATAATGCAATAATGGGCCTTTTGCATCACAATAGCTCTAACATTGATTTGTTTGAAAGCTTTATAGTGACAACACTGATTCAGATTTCTTCTTTAATGCAAGGCTACAAAAGTGATTGTATAAAAATGCAGCCAACGTGATAAATTCTAATTTTATGTGTTGTTTATTTTTTAATAATGGAAAATGTGAAACCACAGTAAATTAAGTTGGTGATTCTTAGAGTATGTTTTAGTTGACTGAGTTTAATTAACACTTGCATTATATTGTAATCTAGTAATGTCAAAAGTCTGTGAAACATCACAATATGGAATTTGCATAGTTCGTCATCTACTCCTGCATCTTCCAGCCATAAAATGAATAGTTACAAACAGGCATCTTCCCAGTTCGAACTGGAGAGCTGCCAGGATCATTCAGGTGAGTTTAAACATGCCAAAGCTAGATTATTTGTTTATTCATTTCTATCAAGTATAAAATCATTACAGGAAAGAAAAGCTCAGCTGCACAGAATTAAACAAAATGGCACAAATGGTAAACTTGTCATTGAAAACACGCCTCGAATAAATGCAAAATCCATATGGATTTTGAGTTAACAAATACATAAAGACAGCTGTACTTACACTATCTAGGCATCTCAAATATTCCTTTCAGACTGAAGTGGGTCCCTGCCAGAGCCCCTAGGCAGCTTTTGTGCTGCATTATTCCTAATAGTGGGGGTTTTAATCTGATTGGGGTCTCTTGAACATTATAATAATGTATAATGCAAATATCCATATAGCACCAGATGTTCTACTCCTGCTGCTGCATCTCCTTTGGCTTCCATCACCTGCCATTTATGTCTTGGCAGTGATGACCATTATGAGCTGAACACCATGCTAGTTAGACAGTGCATGACCCACATGAATCCTGCCTCCTCTAAACAATGGAAATGTACTGGTGTTTCTGATGGGGAATTCTTTTTTATTAAGTCTTTCCCTGAAAACTCTGCGTCATATGGAGCTACCATGGAGCTGAGGATGGCATCCCAAGTAAAGGACAACAAGAAATTGTTTTTTAGATATATAGGGAGTAAAAGGAAGGCCCAGGGAGGAATAGGACCCCTGCTAAATGGGCAGAAACAATTGGTGACGGACAGGGGGGGGATAAGGCTGAACTCCTCAACGAGTTCTTTGCCTCAGTGTTCCTAAGCGAGGGGCACAACAAATCTCACACTGGGGTGGTAGAGAGGCAACAGCAAGGTGCCAGACTTCCATGCATAGACCCTGAGATGGTGCAGAGTCACTTGGAAGACCTGGATGCCTTTAAGTCAGCAGGCCCGGATGAGCTCCATCTGAGGGTGCTGAAGGCACTGGCCGACATCATAGCAGAGCCACTGGTGGGAATATTTGAACGCTCGTGGCACACAGGCCAAGTCCCGGAGGACTGGAAAAGGCCCATTGTGGTCCCCATTTTCAAGAAGGGGAGGAAGGACGACCCGGGCAACTATAGGCCAGTCAGTCTCACCTCCATCCTCAGCAAAATCTTTGAAAAAATAATCAAGGCTCACATTTGCGAGAGCCCGGCAGGACAAATTATGCCGAGGGGAAACCAGCACGGGTTCATAGCAGGCAGATCGTGCCTGACTAATCTAGTCTCTTTTTATGACCAGGTTACGAAACACCTGGATACAGGAGGAGGGGTGGATGTCATGTACTTAGACTTCAGGAAGGCCTTCGATACGGTATCCCACCCCATACTGGTGAACAAGTTAAGAGGCTGTGACTTGGATGACTACACAGTCCAGTGGGTGGCGAATTGGCTAGAGGGTCGCACCCAAAGAGTCGTGGTGGATGGGTCGGTTTCGACCTGGAAGGGTGTGGGCAGTGGGGTCCCGCAGGGCTCGGTCCTTGGACCGATACTCTTTAATGTCTTTATCAGTGACTTGGACGAGGGAGTGAAATGTACTATGTCCAAGTTTGCAGATGACACAAAGCTATGGGGAGAAGTGGACACGCCGGAGGGCAGGGAACAGCTGCAAGCGGACCTGGACAGGTTGGACAAGTGGGCAGAAAACAACAGAATGCAGTTCAACAAGGAGAAATGCAAAGTGCTGCACCTAGGGAGGAAAAATGTCCGGCACACCTACAGCCTAGGGAATGACCTGCTGGGTGGCACGGAAGTGGAAAGGGACCTTGGAGTCCTAGTGGACTCCAAGATGAACTTGAGTCGGCAGTGTGACGAAGCCATCAGAAAAGCCAATGGCACTTTATCGTGCATCAGCAGATGCATGACGAATAGATCAAAGGAGGAGATACTTCCCCTCTATCGGGCGCTGGTCAGACCGCAGTTGGAGTACTGCGTGCAATTCTGGGTGCCGCACTTCAAGAGGGATGCGGATAACCTGGAGAGAGTCCAGAGAAGGGCCACTCATATGGTTAAGGGCTTGCAGACCAAGTCCTACGAGGGGAGACTAGAGAACCTGGACCTTTTCAGCCTCCGCAAGAGAAGGTTGAGAGGCGACCTTGTGGCTGCCTATAAGTTCATCACGGGGGCACAGAAGGGAATTGGTGAGGATTTATTCACCAAGGCGCCCCCGGGGGTTACAAGAAACAATGGCCACAAGCTAGCAGAGAGCAGATTTAGACTGTACATTAGGAAGAACTTCTTCACAGTTAGAGTAGCCAAGGTCTGGAACAGGCTCCCAAGGGAGGTGGTGCTCTCCCCTACCCTGGGGGTCTTCAAGAGGAGGTTAGACGAGTATGTAGCTGGGGTCATCTAGACCCAGCACTCTTTCCTGCCTGTGCAGGGGGTCGGACTCGATGATCTATTGATGTCCCTTCCGACCCCAACATCTATGAATCTATGAATCTATATATTTATTGAGCTATAAATTAATATGTGCAAATGTTACATTTCTACACATGGAATTACATTTACATAAGTTGAAATGCTTGGTGAACAAGCATTCACAGGAATTCAGTTTGTTTGTTTTTTTAAATGGCCAGTATTGTGGAAATCTCCACCACATCAGATGAGGTTGAAATGCAAATCAATTGGTGTTCAAACATTTGAATGAATGCTTGCACACAACCAGTGAGACCTTAGCTAGACAAGCTCTGATGACCTTCTTCTGATGACCTTCTACTAGTGTTAAACCACATAGAATAATTGTTTTAATTACGATTTAATTTAAACCATAAAATGCACATATATTTCTGTGCAATCAGCTATAGAACAATAGAATTTTACACGTTGTCAGAAATTTCTTGAAGATTTTGTTTTTATAATGACTTTCATACTTTGCGTTCTCTACCTAATAGATATTTTGAGTTCACCTTAATGAAGTTAGGGAAGAAGGTCTTTAGTTACCTGTTTCATATACATTTACTGCACCTCTGTCCCACTATTGGCATGTATTTTCCTCCATCATGTGAACTCATCAGTGAAATGAAATGTATTTAGACATCTAGCATTGTAGTCTCTTATACCAAAAATATCTGTGAGCATCCCTATTTTTTCCACAAGAAAGAAGAAAACCCTATAGATCTTTATGCTGCTTATGAAGTCATGAAGAAATATCTAAGAAATCTATTGTAGCCTTTATTTATTTTTTCTCTCCTTTTATGAGTTGGTCATGTAGCCTTTGTTCTACCTTTTCATTTTGGAACAATTCTCAAGGCTGTCATCTCAGCAGGTGCAGCCAGTTTCTTGATCTTCTGTACTATATTTCTTAATACATCCAGTCTAGTAATTTGGGGACCCATACACCAATTGTTTCAAGTCTGCTACTCCATTTTCTAAGTAGCCTTTTAGCTTCCCCACCATTTTCAGTAGGGAAGAATAGTAAGTCTGTTAACAGTATTGTTTCTTTAATGACGTATTATTATGCCATGCAAACAGCTTAATATTCTTGCCACCAAGAAGCTGCTAGTTCAACTATAAAATAAAATTATTTATATTTTCCTGTTTTTATCAGAAACAGGTCAGGTTTCAGAAATGTTTTGTTTCCAGTTGTTTTCAAAATAGTTTGTGCAGCCAATAGTTAACCAGAACTTATTCATGGACTAACCACTGTGGGCATTTGCAACTTCTCATTTGATATTTATGCCATATTATTGGTTACCAAACATATCAAGACTAAGTCAAATAGCATTATTTCTATTCTTTAATTTGACCTAATGTTAAACAGGTATCCCTTCCTCTGCTTTGGTTGCTGAACAATTCAGCCGCCTAGTGTCTCTGACAGCTTCCAAAGCTTGTCCGGCTTGGCCTTTGCATTTTCCTAGCTCTAATCTTTTGTCATCTTTTCTATGTTTGCCTACTTGTTAAGGCTCTTTACCTTGCTTCCTGAGTTCTGCTCCTAGATTCTGACTCTTGATCTTGCCCAGGGTTATTACCTGGATTAAAATTTTGACTTGGTTTCTATTGTTGCCTATCAGCCCTCTGTCCTGGTTTATGATCTAGTTTCTAATCATAAAGGGAGACTTTTCATGCTCCAGTCCATTACAATTACAGTTTGCAAAAGAATTTCAGAGTTTTAAAATTCATTTTCATTCTCAAATAGAAATGTAAAGTTTAGAAGTGCTCTTAAAAAGTAAATGGAGCTCTGGGACAACCAACCACTCAGGAGCCCCTAACTCAGAGGCAGTTTGCTTGGCAGGCTTGCCAAGAGTCATATCTTAGAAGTACATAGCGCCCCTTCTGGATTTTGACCTTGCAGTTTGGTTCCAGTAGCTTCAAAGTTGTGATTTATCTTGGTGGGCTGAGGAAGAATTGGGATCCTCAGAGTTTGGGAGACAGCAAGACTGAGTCCCATTTCCCAGCCATCCATTAGGTAACCGGTGCAATAGCCTGGATACTGCAGAGAACCAGGGTCTGGAACACTGAGTGTTGCATCACCTTGCATGGATTCCAAAGGAAGCTTTCCTGAATTCTGTTGTGCCATCAGATTTGTGCCATCTTGCTTCAATTTTGACAAATTTGCAAAACTTCTGACCATCCATAACTGTTCAATGCATCTATTTATTAAACTGTAAGAAGGGTGAATACTGTGAAAGCAGTTCTAGAAATGCCCTTTCCAGAAGCTAGGCTTGATATTTGTAAAGGGGAATAACAAAATCAGGAAGAAGACTCTCTTGAATTTTGCATCAGTGAGATCTATATATGGAGTGAATTCCACCTCACCTTAAAAAACAATCATTCCTATCCATTATTTACCACGTCTAAGATTCTTTTTTTGTCCTAATTTGGTGGTCTGATGACCTGCTAAATAAAGTAAGGCCTTTTTTGTGGCCTTAAGTAAACCACTTGATCCTTTAGCACCTTGGTTTCCTATTCTGTAAAATAAGTTAATACGTGGTACAAAAAAATAGAGAAGTATTAAAAGACTTAGATCATTGGTGCATACCCTATGATCTAAAACTTTGGGTAGGAAACAGCTGTCTACTCCTTCCCATTCCCCCTGTGAAAATGGAAAGTACTGACATAAACAGTTTCATTTATATACAGAGTCTAACTAAAATCCCTCCACTGCTACTTATGAAGCTACCACTTTAGGAATTTGGATATTGGGAGGCAATGTGCTCCCAGAAAGGTTTAACAAGTAGAAAAAAGAATTTACCTGCTAGCAAACAGTTCATTTCCAAGCAGGCAGGATTGTCAATGCTACCAGTTGCCCTTCCATGAAGAGCCTGTGTAGGGAGGGAAAGCAGGTTGAGGATTTTACTGACCGAGACGATGAAGGGTGAGGATGTCTCTGCACTGACTCTAGCACATAACTTTGCATAAAGATCACTGCAGAGGACAGTCACTGAGCTAGGTGCAGTGCAGTGAAGCCCACCTGCCTAATATTTCATGAAGCTGAAATAGGCCAGCTACAAACATTATGCTTATGTGCAACAAACGTGCAAAAAGCACTGTACAGCCATAACCAGACAGATGGTCAGGGCACATAGTGCTATAAAGTGGATCCTCCTCTAAGTTAAGTCTGGATGGTTATGCTATCAGATTTCAGAGCTGTAGCGTAGAGTGACATCTGTACCAGATCACATTTTGACTCATGTTAGGTCGCATTCTGCCAGGAACCCATGTGGAACACACCACCTTGCTTCCCCCACCCCCACCCCCCCTTTCCAGGGGGTGCTCTAGCCTTGGCCAGAGCTCATGGTCTGCCTGAGCCTGCCTGCTGAGATATCCCCGCCCTTGGGCTCTCAATGACCTGATGTGGCAAAGCCCCTTTTTCCAAGCCCTCTTCACCCCTTCTTCCCTCTGGCCAAATATGAGCCACTGTTTGGTAGTATTGTTCAGGGTGCAGATTCCAATTACTCTGTCTGGGCATTTGTAAAGATTGCAGCTTTCAATTAAGTACTGTGCTGTCTGCAGTACACTGTATTTGCACAGGTGGCTGTCCAAGATGTTCATCTTGTACAATGTTGTTTTGAAGTGTCCATATCCAGATATAAATCTGTTCAGCTTGACCTATGCTTCTTATCAAGGTCATGCCCAAAGGGGGACTCATTTGGTGTTGGTATAAAATGCTTTAGGAATAGATTTCAGACTGGTTTTCTCTGAATGATCATTTAATTTCCATTCATCCCACCCTACCATGGGTTCTCCATGGGCCTGGAAACTGGCAGCAGGATAGCGTTTAGGTTCGGTTTTCTTATGTCACTCGGTCTAATGCCCTAGAGTGCAGGGAATACATCTGTATGTAAGTTGTGCAGCCTGTTATTGGTCTTTGTGAACTGTTAAGTACAGTGTTGAGCTTTTTAATATGACAACTTCTGGACCATACAGGGGCTGAATAATCTTCTTGGGTGTATACCAATTCAGGTGCAATGGTTCTGAGAACTCTGAAGTTGGCACCCCATGTCATGCTGGCTAAACATCTAGGCAGAGACTTCACTTCTGACCTTCTGAATGTGATGTTTATAGGTGAAGGAATAGTGTAATGTGATTCCTTGATAAGCTGGGATATGCTCATGGGGAAGAATACAGTGGTCTCCTCTGATATTCAGTGTACTCTTGGTTTGATGATTTTCCAGGTGGAAGAGTGACAATACTGATTTATTGATGCTCCCCATTGACCTTGTGACTCTAAACACCTCCCCCCTCCTCCCCCCCGTCCCAGCCCCTGCACCACTTACCTGGAAAGAGGCAGAGATGCCAGGGCTAGTACCCCCTATTGCTGATGGGGGCTTAACAGTCTGTGTTACATTGAGTGGGACCATAAATCTGATTAATTGATAACCAAGTTCATATTGCTTTCCTGAGAGAGGCCAGCTTGTTGACATGGAAACACTTTACACAAAATGGCACCCAAACAGACCCTGAGAGCCCCACAGCTGAGGTGTAGCCAGCAGTTACAACTGTGGGCTTCTGTTGGTTTGCCTCCAGGTGTTGTTTGGCAGAGCACCTACTTATGATCACTGCATCAGATAAGGTACAGTGGAAAACAAGAATTCTTCCTAGCAACCCTGCTCCCACTCCATTTCTCCTTCTCCTCCTGGAACACTGGAGAAGTTCATCCCTCTGGTCCCAGCTGCTTTGGTTCCCAGTTGTCCCAGTCCCCACAGCAGGGAGATGGGCCCCAGATGCCTGGTTTTCCAAGCTGGGAAGTGGAATGCAGGTGTTCCAGAGCATGGTCAATGCCAGCTATATGGGTTCTGGCCCTGGGCAGGGGAAAGGATCCAGACAGAGAACTTGTCATAGATCCCTTGATGTCTGCAGACTCTGTATTTGTGAGTGGGAGACCCAGTTGTGGAGCCCAAGATGATGGATTCAGGGTGGTTGGCCAGAGATATGTACATAGACAGAGCTAGTGAAATGAAATTGAACCCTCATTGTAGGCAGTTGGAATGGGCAGGTTGGTGACTGCTTGCTTTTACATTACTGTGATACTTGAACAAAACACCCAGGCCCAGGAATGTACTGCTAAGGCCCAAGAATAAGGTCAACAGATGGTTACCCATGCCACTGTGAAGATGAGTTATAATGCTGGGATAGGGAGTTTATTCACAGGGTCAAAGACTGCTTGGGATCCAGCTATGACACCCTTGAGTTTTGTCAGTCCCCCTTCCCACAGAGAGACCATTGCCCTCCTGGGCAAAAGTGGTGAGGCAGGCTGCTTGCCAGTCCTGCCCAAACATGGGGAGCCCTGTTCCAGGGACTTCTCTCATAGATGACATGCTCAAGAGTCTCATGGTGGGGGGGAGGGTTAGGAGGAGGAGGAGGCTGGATGGCAGCCATGGGGAAATGTTCCATACCACACTCTAACAGGGGACCCTAGCCCTATTACTAAAAGGCACGTCCACCCCTTTAAGGCCAGACCTTTCGGGGCACAGAGTGCTGGGAAAGAAGGGGTTAAATGCTGAGCCTGGCCATCTAGTCAGCTGACTGGAAGGGGCAGGACTATAAAAACCCTGGCCACAATGGCAGTTGCAGGGGAGTTGCTGAAGGGGAAGGAGTGTCTCAGAGAGCTCCATGGAGGAGTGGTCCGAAGGCGGAAAGAAGGGAGCCATGGAAGCCCCAGAGAGGCGGCAACCACATCACAGCCAGGAAGTGAGCTGATGGTGGGGAGCCAAACCCCGGACCCTGTGAATGTAAGCTGGCATGCTCTTTTCTTTATCACATTAGTTGGTGGCATGGATGGGACTGTTTAGTTTTTTTTTCTTTTTGATTAATGAAAGACTGGTGGTTTGGATGAAGCTATTAGGGGAAGGAGGAGGCCTCATTTTTGGGGATACACTATGGAGTGGGGACCCTGGCACCAGCGAGGGCATGGTTTTTGGGGGCACAGACCCTGGCACCAGTGAGGGCGTGGCTTTTGGGGGGGCACAGACCCCGGCGCCTGAAGGTGCAATCTTAAAAAGGCTGGGAAGGTCTGGTGCACCTGTGGTGCAACTTTATTTTTGGTATTTTTTTGGATTGAGAGGGTGTGAATGTGGGGTTGTCCCCTGGTTTTGAACTTGTGGCTTCCCCTGGCTGTGGGGCCAGTGCCTGGACCTCTGGGCTAGGAGTGTCGGGCTCCAGATTGGAGCAGAAAAGGGGGCCATGAGCCTCAAGACACCAGAAAAGGCTAGAACCTCGGAGTCAAACCCTGCTTAGTGGGTTTAGATGGAGAGGCCTAGCTAGAGAAAAACAGGGGTCAGGCCCACATAGGCGAAAGGCCCCAACATACCCAATACAATAGGCAGTCTCCCGCTTGCAAGATCATCATAATTTCCATCAAGACGTGGCAGGCGAGTATAGGGCGGGACATAAGGACCCCAAAGAAGGCTCCAAGGGTGCCCCACGCAAGGCGCAGATTACCAGGAAGATAGCACTGGGCAGGGCAACCTGTTACACACACATTGATTAGAAGATTCTTGGGGGTAGCGGGGCCAGAGAACTGAAGATCTGATAAATGGGAGGGACCCATGATCCAAGAAGCCAGCAAGGCATCTAATGGGGCCCACTCTAGGGAGCATCACTCGGGGAAGGAAGGAAGACTAGGCTGCCTGAGATCCACTGCCAGGGCCAGCATTGACTCACCCTGCCTTCCAGGGCCAACTTGCTACCCCCAGCTGCTGCTGGTTGCCAACATAGGTGCAGGGCCTCAAAGAGATTACAGGCCGGTTCTGGGAAGGTGCAGGGGAGTGCTGTGATTGTGATTGGGGGGCAGAAGTTCCACCACCCTGCCAGGCCAGATCCCTCCAGCCCTGGGGGTCCCACTGTAGGGAAACAGTGCAGCCTCTGCAAGGATAAGCAGCCCCCTGGGCTTGGCTATAAGACCTGGAGCAAGCAACATTCTAGGATAGTTATTTAAGGGGGACCCAAGATATAGTGAACCTGACCATTTCTGCTATATTGCCATTCACCACCTAGCTTCACCATGGCTTGGATGCTTTGTGAGACCGACAGAACTAGTTATGTAAGTGTAAAGTATTATTGCCTTGTATTGTTTTGTATTATGTATTAAAATAATGTGCAATTAGTATATTAATTAATGGCTCTGGCTGGCCAGGCTCCAGTATGGGACATCATGTGCTGTCCCATGTGTACTACTCCCTTTTTTTTTTTGGCACAGGTTTTTTTTTGACCCTGGGATCTCCACAGATGGGAGGTATGTGCAGTTTAAGGCACCAGGATTTCCCGGTAGCAAAAAAAATGCTAAGAAAAAAATTGACACATGTTATTGCAGCATGCATTGGAACAAACAGAGGCTCCGTCCTCCAGGGAGATGCTCTGGCTACTGTCCAAAGTGTCTCTGCTTTTTCATTTGTGCCCTGGTTGATCCAGAACACTGGGACTGGGAGGAGCTGGGAAAGGGCAGTTTGTCTGAAGTGAGACGATTTGTCCCTCACCAAAGTGCATGTGCAAAGCAATGTAATGTGACACAAAGTAGTAGCACAAATTTGTGCTGCTATTATTTGTGCCACTGCAAGTGCATGCCCCTGCACATCTGGATGTGACCTGTGACTTTGCCTAGAAGCAGGTTAAAATCAAAGCACAGTTCACATCTTACTAATTTCACAACTTTGAGTTACACTGTACTAAACTGAGGCTGGTAGGCTTCTAATGTGAGGAATATATGTTTGGGAGCTTAGATGGAAGTGCTGTAAATTGATCAGAGGCTAAGAAAAGTTCTTTGCAAGAAACAAAACTGGGGGCCTAATTTTGGAAAAGGAACAATTGCAGGGAATTTTAACTTCAGGAAAATGATATCCTTTAAATCAAATGTTTCTGTTTGCAGAAAAGCAGGATGGCAATACACAAACCTTCTTTTCTGTTTTGATTGAAACCTTTCCACAGCTTATAAATCACAAATAATTTCCCTGCTTTACATCATAGCTCCCACATCCACTGCCCCATGTATCCAATATGTCATTAAAGAAGGACAGATTTACATCAATCTTCAAAATGTGCTCAAGATGAATTCCCAAAGCCTCATTGTCCATCCTATCTCAAAACTCCCCCCACCTCCACCCCACCCCCACTAAGGAGGAGTAATGGTATTAAACTTAGAGACTATTTGGAGGATGTAATAAATGTCTTCCTTAGATTGAGAAAGGCCTACATGTCAGTTCTTTATAGTAGATTTGAAGTAGTTTTGTTGTTTGGTACATTACAAAAAACTTGCATCATTTCAATGTTATGATACAGCTCCTTCCTATTGTCCTTCCTTCCCCCTGAAGTTGGGAGTCATGGACCTGCTCTAGGACCTGGAAGCACTCCCTACTTAGTAACAGATCTCCCATTTTCTTTTTGCCTGGTCTGGGTCTGTAATCACCAGTGTAGCTACTACAATCCTGAAGTTGAAATAAACTGTCAGTGGTGGGCCTTTAAAAAGATCAAGGTAATGAAGAGCTGAAGCTTGTTTAGCCTGACAAAATGGAAACCAAGAGAGGATGTCATGGCTATAAATAAATCAGACAAGTAAACATAATGGAGGGTGAAGAGCTATTTCCATTTTTTTTAATGTTGGTAGACATATAAATGGGTAAACACTGTTCATAAATATATGTTGGCTCAACATTAGGGCTAGGAACAAACATACATAAACTGGTTTAAGCAATCAGAAACTGGTTTAAACCTGTAACAGAACATACGTTCTGTGTGCATAAACCAGTTTGAAAATGGCTGAAACTGGTTTGAAATAAACCTGGTTGAATGTAGTATCAGGCTTAACTGATATGGGTCAAACCAGTTTATGCAATGTCTGTCCCAGACCCTTTGCTGGTTTAAGATAAATCAGATACCCCCCAACATCCCAGCATGCTCTCTGGGTTGGGCAGGGCCTTGCTCCACAACAAGGCTTTCCTCTGCTCCCTGTCTGCAGCTCTGGCAGAGACTGGGGCTTTCTTCCCCCCTGCCCCTCACCATTCCCTGCTAAACAGGAATTCCCCCCTCCCCTCTGCCTTGCTGAATGGTATCTGTGTAGTAACTAGCAGACCACATGCTGTGGCCAATGCCCATGCTGAGTTAACAGGTAGAATCAAAGGTAGCTGGTAATATGCCTCTTTTGTTTTCTTAATGGGGTGATAAACACTGAGTTAGTGTTGATAAACACTTATCAATTCCCTGCTAAGCTAATCAGGAGTCCTGCCTTGGCCTGGCCATGCCCCTTCCACTCCCCCAGCTCAGCCCTGTGCAAGGGAAATGGGGGCTGCTCCCCCTGGCTTGTAGCCTGAGCCACTGCAGGCATGTACCTATGTTTCTGGAATGTCTGAAAGTGATTTAGCCTAGCCAGGATAGACTAACCTTCAAAGATTGAATCAATTCTGGCTCAGGATTTTTGAATGTCTGTCCCTAGGTTAGAAAGGAGATTCCAGTTGTTGGAGGAGTAAGATTCTGGAACTGCCTTCCAAAAGGGGCAATACCTAATTAGCATCAAAGTGATGCTAGATCGATTCATATAAGGGATTATAAAATGTGGTTGCCTCTGGTAGCACAGGACTGGACTTGATGACCCAAGAAGTACCTCTTCCAGGCTTATACCCCATGTTTCTATAGAAGTGATTATTTCACAGTTTAAAAGCTAGATAAATGCATCAATCACTCAATGGTTGTGTGCTGGTAGCATATTTCACTACTGAAAGTCTAAGTACTCTGCTTTTATCTTCTCTAGCTATGTCATCAAAACAGTTTATGATTCCACCAGTTAATGCAGTTCTTAATTTTTCCTGAAAACAAATGGCTCATTTTATTTTTCAATACACAAAAAGTCATATACATTTACAATTATCCCAGGATGATGGCACTTAAAAATCAGAATGTGAATACTAAGTCACTGTCTTCTATTACACCTGACATTATTAGCTGAGCTTCTAATAACCAATCTAAAAACAATTTTAATTGTTTCATATTTCTACAAATAATAGTTATTTTTTCCTTATCTCTCTTTTTTTTTTTTTTTAACTGTAATGCTGGGAAGCCTGTGACATTGCTGAGAAAATGGAAGTTCAGATGCATACAATTGCTTACAATTCATTCTCTAATAAGAATGTGATTTGATGAAAAAGTACAATAAAAATTTTGTTAAGAGATTTTAGAAAAGTATAAAATTGAAAGTGTTGGTCTGGAAGAAGAGAGCTAGAAAGAACATGAAAAAATGAAAGGGGATGAAACGAGAGACAAAGATTAAGATGGGAAAAAAATGAACAGGCATAGAAGAAACTGCCCTTGCATACCATTGATAAGGCTATATACAAATGAAATAGTGTGACTGTTGATACAAAGGGATTGATACAAAGGGTTTGTATGAACCCTTGGGTATTTTTTTAAGAAAACCTATTTATTAATTAATTTGGCTTTATATCCATAATCTCTTCTTGTTTTGTAGTGACCTTAATCAATCATGAGGCTAGATGTTAAATGTATTTCAAGCTACCAAAAGAGGAAAGTGTATAATACCAAAAATAGACAGAGTGGGTACAGAGATTTTAAGAATGGCTCTATTATTTGTGGTATCCCACCTGCTTCATGGATGAGATAAAATACTGACCGGCAACAGTACCAAATCATTTTCACTGTGTGGAGGCTCAAAATAGCTGTGCTGTAATTGCTGGGTGGTTTATGGCTGGGAAATAAAAGGTTCTGTCAAGTTTTCTGCCCTTTCCTGCATACTGCTATCCATTTACCAGTTGTGTCCCTAGAAATAGTTTCCTCCTTCCCTTCTTAGAATGGCAAAATGGGCAGTCTGTGCCAACTAATGATATCACAAGCTTCTTCACAGGTAATCTTTTTTTACCTTTTATCTTTGTATTTATGACTTCCGATGCAAATAAAAAAAGTTGGGGTATATATTTGGGGTACATATTTTTAGATACAAATTATGAAATGAAAAAAGTATACATTCTTTATGGGGTAATATAAATATTGCCTATATTTTACAATCATAACTTAATTCTCTGTTTTGTAGTTCCTTAAATATGCAATTCTTTATTATTTAGCTATTTTGCTGCTTTTAGTATTTCATCTAAAACATAATTAATGTATTTTATAATTAACATTTTATATCATTCAAAAACAGACCAAAGTCTTTCTATGCCCTCAGTCATACACTCCATCATCAGTAATCATAATTTTATGCTCACTGCCAAGACTTAAACCCTATGCTAGCAAAAGTTGGAGGTATAATCCATTTTCTGTATTAGCATCCATGATAGCAAACATTCTCATTAAGACAGTGCATCATTCATTCACATCCCTCATTCACTTACTCATACATATTAAAAATTTTCATAGTGAGTAAAATTCATTTAAAAAAATGAAGTCATTCTTAAACATAAGTAAATATTAATAACCCTATAATAGATATTAGGGGTGCAGGCAGAAGTGCAGCTCTCTGCTTTAACTCAGAACGCTTTGCAGGAAGCAATCTGAGTTACAACACTGCCCCAGACCAGAAGTTTGTTGTTGGTTCTGGGAAGGAGGGGAATCTAGCTGCTGGTTGCTAGCCTGCAGCGGGTTTCCCCTAGCAAAGGTCCCTCAGGTCTCTCCTTTCTCTCAGCCTGTTTTAGAATGGGGTTGGGGGGGGGAGAGTGAGCTTGTTCTAGGGGCTCCCCAGCCAGTGGTGGAGGGTGGGGTCAGTATACTGTGGGGTTGGACATATTGGAGGCCCCCCACCTCAAAAGAGCTCTGGTACACCTGCCCCACACTTCAGCTGGGGCTAAAAAAAGCTCCCTCCAGTCCCTTTCTCCCCTCTCATTGTGAAAACAGCTTGAGGCTGGCAGGCAGTACATATAGAAGTTACAGAAGATGCCATATTTCAGAAACATCATCTGACTCCTCATGCATTGAGAGGTCAGATTTTCACCTGATTGGCCATTTTTAAAGCAGTCTACAGCTGTGCACTTGTGCTTGGTCGAGGCTATAGGCTGCTTTATATAGGGTGAAAATTGTCACTTCTGTTTGCACCCTACATGTTTCTTTAGAGCTTTAACCATCTCCAAATGTATATTTTTTCTAGTAATGTAAAAGCAATGTTGTAGCTATGATGTTCCAGCAATTATCCAAGAGGCAAGGATTTCTTAGGGTGCTATCTTTTATTGAACCAAGTATGTAGTTGGGATAAAGTTTGACAAGCTTTCAAATGCAAGAGACCTGATGAAGTATGTCTTGCATTTAAAAGTTGTCTAACTTTATCCCAATTACATAGTTGGTCCAATAAAAGATCAGCCTAAGAAATCCTTGCTCTTGCATACATTTTCCCAAGCATTTATCAGGTTTTCTCTCTTCTTTTACGTCAGAAGATGATTCTGGGAACTTCAGTGGACTGGCACTAGAGCAACAAAATGTCTATGTATCGCTCTCCATACCTTTAAGCTGCAGTGAACAAATCAAGGAAAAGACGACAAGTTCTAAGTGCTCAGGACTATTAGTCATTCTGGACTGTGTAACAGTCCATAAGCAGCCTGAGTAACACTTGTAGATTAGAGTAACTCTAGAGCTGCTGTAAATTATGCCAAGAGAGATTCCAGCGTCACAGTCATCTAGATGCCAAGCAGTAAAAGTATCAGAAATCCTACTCCTAACCTGAACTTCCTTAGGAAATGAGGCAGCAAATCTAGTCCACATTTCTTTGGTAATGTAAGCAATAGTTATACTTCTCCTCTTGATGACTTAACTAGTAAGGGAGTGTGCTACCTCAACAGTTAGGGTAAATTATGCCTCCAACAGATAGACAAACCAGTGCTTTCCTTCATAGTTTATTTCAGTGGTTAATTAATCTCACTGTAGTTTCTACTTTGAAATTGTCTTGCTGTGGCTTCCAGCCAGTGATGCTTGTTATGCTTTTCTCTCTTTCATTAAAAATATCTTTACTTGATAATGTCTTCCTTCTGTGAAAGTACTTTCATGTGGGCATCAAGTCACCTTTCAATCTTTTCAATAAGGTATTCAAACTGAGATCTTTAAGTCTTTCACAGTAAAGCTTTATTTTCCAGCCCTCAACAATTTTTCTCTTGCTCCTTCATTCTTTCCATTTTTTTCTTTTTAAAATGTAGACACTAGAACTTTTCACAGAATTCCAGTATTGGTCTCACCTGTAATACATAAGTAGGTAAAATTCACCTCCATATTTTTGGCTATTACTCACCTGTTAATATGTCCAAGGATCACATTCAAAATCTTTTTAGCCATAGCAGTGCACTGGGAACCCATGTTAAGTTGTTTGTCCATTTTTTTGGCATCACTGTTTTCCAGGATACTGCCTCCATTTTGTAGAGATCCTTACACAGGTCAAATGACTTAGAACAGGTTCTAAATACACTACATATAAACCATTATCTTTGTCAACCAAATCTGTAATGTCATTAAAAAAATGGAATTGTTTGTTTTAATCAAATTCCTATTAACTTCTGCATTATTTTGCCCAGGGCTTATATGACCTGTAACAATCCAGCCTATTGTTATTGGGGCCTTCCCACTTGCCCCTTTTCAGTGTTGCCATACATTAGGACTTTTCCAGTCCTATAACTTGCCCTGTTATTGTATTTAAAGATCTATTAAACACTAACCTCATGGATGAGGGATTTGCTCAAACAGAACCTTCCAGGTTCTTGGATGCAAGTAATTGTCCTGCCTATTTAAAAGTGCCTAACATCCTTCTTAGTTATAAACAGACAGGAACATATTTAATAACCTTATGTGATATAAATTAAATAATCCAAAAACAGATTAGAAATATTTACTGAACATTTAGTATAACTATAGGCCAGTTTGCCTCACCTCTGTCCTTGAAAACTTTTGAAAAAATTATTAAAGATCACATTAGTGGGAGTCCAGTAGGAAAAATAATGCTGAAGGGCAACCAACATAGCTTCATAGCAGGTAGATCCTGCCTGATTAACCTTGTTTCTTTTCATGACCAGGTTACAAAATGCTTAGATGCAGGAGTTGAGGTAGATGTCATCTACTTGTGTTTTAAAAAGGCCTTTGTGACAAGGGGCAGCTCTTGGGGCCAGGTCTCATGCCAGCCCACCCACCTGTCTCTGTGGGGGCACTATGCCCAGTCTCTCCTGCCACGACTTTGCTGTTCCCATAAAGTGGTGGTATAATGCAGGAGACTGCCCATTTCCTGCCCCAATGCCAGGGGGTGCTATCTGCAGCTCCAAACCTCCCCTACACCACAGCCCATGCCTTGCAGGTAGCATCCAGATTAATTTTACTCCCCAGTCTGAGATCGGAGCAATCCTAGTCCAAAGTTGAGCTCCACACACCCACTCATGTACACTGCCTCCCCTCTCACAAGAAGCCTCTTCTACTCCGCCCTCCTCTCACCAGGGCCTCTGGCATACTACCCATTACTGAGCCACACTCCACTGCACTTGATCCTCCTTGAGTGGACCCTCTTGGGCCATCGGGCATCGTTACTGACTTGCTGGTTTTGCCACACAGGCCTTTGGTTCCCGCAAGTTCCTGTATTCTATGTGGTCCAGCCTTGTGCCAAACCCTGGGCTAATTCTGCCTCAAGTCCCTCACCAGGCAACTCTACACTACACCCGACACTGGTATCTTTGTCTCATGCTTGCATCCAACTTCTCACGGGGCTGGCCCTTGTGCTGGTCTTCAGGCTTACTTCCATTCGGCCCTACTCAGCGAGCCTCTGGGACTGTCCTTCAGGCTTACTCCCACTTCAGCCCTACTCAGCCCCCTCACATGTACAGCCCTTCAAGCCTACTCCCACTTCAGCCCTACTCTGTGTGGGGCATCCCAATGCTCTACACACTACCTCCTCTGGGTTTTCTGGGATCTGCATCCCTGCTGAGCTCAGGCTCCTACATGTGGGCATACCTAATCCCCCACAACTCCCCTAACTTTCAGAATTACCCACCAGATGGTGGGGGCTGGGCTTAAGATGCCCCTACATGCCTTTCACCAGGGAAGTAACTGACCTGGTGTTTCCTGGGGGCTCCCATGCCACTTGGAGCCTCACCAGGCCACCCTTCCCTGTCAGGGTCCAGTTTTAGGTCATGCCCAGGACCAAGAGCCTCCTGCTCTTACTTCTACATCTTCCATGCCACTCAACCAGGTGATGTTTCTTCCTGAGCTGGCAGCAGCAAACTGAAGCCTTTATATGCCTAGTGTTCCAAAATGGGTGCTCTCTTCAGACCCCTGGTAGCTGCCTGTCTCTGCTTTTAAAGTGGCAGGCACCCAAAGGTGCACTGCTGCAGCCTTTGATACAGTGTTGCATCCCATTCTTATAAATAAATTAGGCAATTGTGGCATAAATTACTACATGGCCCTGTGGGTGGAGAATTGCCTTATAGGGCTCACACAAAGGATGGTAATGGACGGGTCATTTTCAACCTGGAAAAATGTGGGCAGTGGAGTTCCCCAGGGTTCAGTCCTTGGACCAGTGCTGTTCAATATTTTCATCAGTGACTTGGATGAGGGCGTGGAAAGCCTTCTGTCCAAATTTGCAGGCAACACAAAATTATAGAGCAAAGTAAACATGCTAGAGGTCAGGAAGTGGATTCAGGCAGATTTGGACAGGTTGCAAATGTGGGCAGAACAGAATAGGATGCTGTGTATCAAGGATAAGTGCAAAGTGCTACAACTAGAGAGAAAGAATCACCAACACACGTACAGGCTGGGAGGTGACTCTTGAAGCGGCACAGAGGGATCTCTGAGTCATAGTTGACTCCAAAATGAGCATAAGTCATCAATGTGACGAAGTGTTAAGTAAAGTCAGCCGAACTCTTTCATGCATTAGAAAGTGCATCACGAGCAGGTTTCAGGAGGTGATACTTCGCTTCTATGTGGCATTGGTAAAAACACAGATGGAGTACTGCATCCAGTTCTGGGCACCGCACTTCAAGAGGGAACTGGATAACTTTGAAAGGGTTCAGAGGAGGGCTACTCATATGGTTATGGGCCTACAGGTTAGATCCTATGAGGAGAGATTGAAGGACCTAAATCTCTTCAGCCTCTGCAGAAGAAGGCTTAGAGGGAATCTTGTAGCTGTCTACAAATTCATCAGTGGGGGGCAGCAAGAAATAAGGGATACTCTATTTATCAGGGTACGTCTTGAGGTTACTAGGAACAATGGGAATAAACTGATGGAGAGCAGATTTCAATTAGACATTAGGAAAAATGTATTTACAGTGAGGGTTGCCAAAATCTGGAATGGGCTTCCAAGGGATTTGGTGCTCTCCCCTACCCTGGGGGTCTTTAAGAGGAGACTAGACACGCACCTAGCTGGAGTCATCTGACCCCAGTGCTTTTTCATGCCAGGGCAGGGGGTCAGACTTGATGATCTACTAAGGTCACTTCTGACCCTAAAAATCTATGAAATCTATAAAATCTATTTCTACCTTTTATCTCTGTTACCATTAATAATTTTAGAATATCCTCCTAGAAATACACCTAAGGTAAGGGTTTCTTGCAATCTTAATATACTTAAACATTTCCTGCTTACGGTCTTTAGCCATGGATGTTTTTCTGATATTTTAAGTTTCTCTTAAAAAGGTTGTATGTCATAACTTTTAATCTATATCAATGACTGTCCACTCCCCCCTTTCTTCTATCTGTTATATATTGTGTTTGCTTGTTTTATGTAGGTAGGCATTTTTATTTTATTTTATTTCATTTTTATTTTATTTTATTTTTAGTTGATTCCTTCAGTTAGACAGTGAACCAGGATTGGTTTTTATTGTCAAATTGCCCTCTTGGGTTTTTGGCATCTGGTGAGTTCTCCTTGAAAAGCTTCCCAGTTTCATTCAATCTGTATTTTGTTTTATTCTAATCAATTTTGGTCATAATTATCTTCAGATTTGGGAAATCAGGTTTTTTTGAAGCAGCAAGCATGTGCATAATTAGTTGGGACTTCCCTCTATTTTTCTATTTTCATTGTAATCAGGTCATGATCACTATAGTCCCTAGGTAGCTACCTATTACCCTTTTAGTAATCGATTCATATTTATCTGGCATAATGTGGTCCAAAACAGTTGCTTCCTGCCAGGTAACTAAAAATACCATTTTGTTTTAGAAAATTATTGCCTGTAACATTTAGAAATGTGCGTTCTTTTTTTTCCCTAATTGCTTGAAGTTGATGTCCCCCAAAATAGCAATTTTTTTCTTTCTTCACATTACAGATAAGGGCTTAAGGAGTAACATCAATTACTCTCTGGTTGAGTTCAGTGGTCTGTAATAGACAATCAGCACTATAACTTTTGTTGCTTTATTTGTTAGCACATTGATCCATATGCATTAAAGATCCTGTCACTCTGAGTCCTCAATATCTCTAACACAGGTAATGGTGGCTTTAATGTAAAATGTGACTCACTATTTCCTTTACTCAAATTCTAAATAGATAGTAAGTAAAGATTTTAACATTCCAGAATGTGAATCATCCCATGAAGTTTCAGTACTGCCAATTTATATCAACCTTTTTTTCATAAATGATAATTTTCAGTTCCTGATGCTTTTTACCTAGACCCCTTCCATTGATATACAAGCATATTTCTCTTACAATTACAAAAACCTGGGTTTAAAGATACTAGAATAGTTCTGTAGGCCTAAATGTCTTGCAGCAAAATACTGACTGTCCAAGATAATAAGCCACCTGATAAATGTGCTATTTTATAAATAAATTTGTTTTTGGGTAAGAGTTTGGAACCCAGGGGTCTGTTCACACAAACAAGAAGAAATACTGCCATCTAGTATGATGGTAGAGACAAACATTGTGAGTTTCTTCATGGCAACAGTGGAAGTGATCAGCAAGGGAAAACCCAGCACATATAGGTGGGTGCTCTCTAGAACTCCCAGAAACTTCAAGGAGAGGGAATCAAAACTAAGCATCTGCTATGCTCAAACTATTGTGATAGTGTGGGGACAATAGGATAACTAACAAACTGAACTGCCTCCAATAGAAACTTGTATAGAGGATTAGAATAATAGATTAAAAACCCATGGAAAATATCAGGCATGGAAGCCTGATCTATTCTTCATTACCAAATAGCTTCCTAGTGACTGTGAGGTGTTAATGCGCTATCTTACTTTACATGCTGGCCACATCTAAATCAGATGCTGACTGTGCAATAGCTCATTACTACTATGCAGTACCGTCACATGGCACAAAGCATGACGCGATGCTACTGCACAGTAATAACAAGCTACTGTGCAATCAGCATAATCTAAAAGCCATTCGGCAATGCTACTGCATAGTAACTCCTGTTACTGCACAGTCATTTAGTATTTGTGTATATAAATAACAACTGTCCTAGCATTTCAGTTGTTATGCCTGTACTTAGTCCATGTGGTGGCATTAGTATCTAGTCTTGCAATAGTTTTTTCAGCATGTAAATTTCCATGTGCTTAGTATATGTGACCCTGAATATAAGATAAGTAACTAACCTTAATTTGGTCAATTATACCCTGATAAGGTTAACATAGCTTAACCAGTGGAAAGACTTTGTTTGATTTCAGTGGGATTAGTATTTTTCTGTTAAAATGGGACAGTGAAGCAAAATGCATTGTTGTGCCAGACACAGGCAGGATTGACCATTATAATTTCCTCATGTCTAGGAGACTGAGTAAATAAATTAAGTTATAGAGAGGAAATAAATATGGAAGCCCATTCATTCACTATTAACTATTTAATTTTCTGTCAATAACTTTCATTCAGGGTAACACATTTACTGATGCTTTATTAGATTTATTCTTATGGACTTATGGATTTATTACATTTATCATTATTACTGCATTTACTGTATGCCACACATACTGTTCCCCCAAAACTTAGCCTTGCAAAATTGGGTTGTGTGTCTTACATGGTGACGTGGATTTTGCTACCAAGAAAAGAAGCATGGGGATACTATACTGTAAGATGGCCGCTGCTTCTTTTCCTTCCTTTTCATACAGCAGCTGCATGGAGAGAGGGGTGCAGTACAGCAGGAGCAAATCCTGGGGAGATGCAACAATGCAGTCTCACCTTGCTTTGATTCATGCTGCACCAAAAGTTTAAAACCAGCTGCCTGTGCTGAAAGAGTCAATTAACTTAATGGTTCATTATGATCTACTTGATTCTTGCTAATTGTTCTTCACTCCAGAAATGTTTACAACCCTCTCTCTTTTTAATTGTCTTGATGTTCCACTAATCAAGCAATCTTTGGCAATTTTGCTGTTTATTTGCTACTCCTGGTCTCTCTTCTCCTATTTCAAGCCCTGTAAACTGTTTTTAGATCTTTTCTAGTTGTTTTAGCTCTTTTCAAGTACCCTGTGGGGCCAATCTTCAGCAGTAGCTACTTTTCCAGCTTTTGGCTGAGTAGTCAAGAACTGTTGACAGTTCAGCTCTGAAAAGATTAAAATAGTAGCAGGGAAAGTGGGGGGGGGGGGAGTGAATGATCTGAAGATGAGGCTCTACCTATGTGGCTATAAGTCTGGGATCCCGCAATCCCAAAAACAAGGTGCATATTTTATTTGGGACATGTGAGCAAATATGGTCTTATGGGCTTATGACAACCTTTCCAACAATAAGTAAAGCATGGAATACAGTTATTCAATGAGACTGAAAACAGTCTTGCAGCTCAGAGCCAGAATCTAGTACTTAATGAATAGTTATTACTGAGTAATATTCACACAATAAGAATATGGACAGATGTACAATTAGACAATTTTAAAAGGGGAGCACTTCCATTCAGGAGCAGATGTCAGATGATCTAGTGTAACTCTCTCATGTGGCTTTTTTTATGCCAAAGTAAATGAAGATAAACTGCAATTAATTGCATGACTGAAACAGGGAGTAAAATATTGAGGTTTAGCCTCACTTACTGTGAGATAAGAAAAGACAAACAAAATAGTTTGCACCATGTTCAGCAGCACTGAGGAAAATCTCTGCAGTTTAGAAGAGTGTTACTGTTTCTAAGATAGTACCAAGATCAATGTCATCCTGAGGTACCTACTTTGCTGAAGCTACCATGAAAATAACTAATTAATAAAGAGAAGTTCTGATATTGCTCCTGTTAGTATGTTGCTATATCTCCCACTCCTTCCCCTCTCAAAATATTTTAATGAAAGCCCCTTGCAGCCTATCCCCACAAACTGGTTTTCAAACCAAGTTTTTATTAGGAATGCCTTCATAATTTAGAGGTATTTATAATTCATAATAACCAATTTAATTGGTAGAAAAAGGACATAGTTGCCAAAACCCTTTGAAAGTCAGTGGGAGATGAGTCTCACCCATTTTGACCTTTGAAGGACATTTTGCATGTGAACTGGCAGACCTAGAAAAATGATTGCTAAAGGAATACTATCATTGTTGGAATCTAAATGTATTCTGAACTTGGATGAAAAAAAATCTTCCTATTTTTTATCAGATGTATCATTGTTATGAACATTTTGTTTCAAGCAGTTATGAAGAAACAAAGTTTTGTTTATAATAGATTTGCTTTTCATGAATCATGATAATGAGACTAATAAGTCATGTGTTGTAAAATTCAACCTGCATTTTAGTACAATACATAGATGGAACTAGATAAACATTCTGAAAGCTTTCTCATTTTCCAGACCATTTAGTTATTCTTTTAAAAATGTAAATTAATTAGATTGTGCCATAAATGGTTCTATCTCTTAATCCACAAACATCCATAGTTTGTTCAAGAGTAAGCCCCAAGCTGCCTGTCATATTCTTTGAGATGTGAAAAGTGCATCTGGCCACTGAAATAAGAAAGTAGTAGAAATACATGGTGCAGTATTTACAATTATTACAAAAGGGGAATCTGCTAATTCTTGACAAAAATATGAAAATTTGTGAGTGTCTGATAAATTTGATACCTAATTCTCACCTTCTAAGATAAGCATACCATAATTTTCTTAGTAAACAGACATTTAATACACACTAAAACATTTCTAAAAGGTTTTTTAAATGCTTATGGATTTTTTTAAACAAAAGTTATTAGGTAGTATATATGTTGGTTCTTTGTACAAACTACCTACTTTGTTGCTATATATTTAAATGCAGGTTCCAAAATAGCATTTGTAATTCTATACCTTAGTACAGTGTGGGTCAATCTTTTTATCAGGAAGGCCCCAAATTAGCCCTACCCTCTCCACGGGTGCCACTCTAATCCCCTTGGCCTAACCGATCTGCTGCTTTGCTTTCTGCTTCCTTGCCTATCTGCAGTGCATTAGCTGTCCCTTCCCCAATCTGTTGCATGCCATACACAGTACCTGCCTGTGCCACTTGTGGCCCACATTCATTAGCTTGGCCATCCCTACCTTAATACATACATTCACCTGCTTTCTTTCATAGATCATTTTTTTTTTCCATAGGAAGTTGATTGCACACACACAGTATGCAGTGTAAATGTACACTCCCTCAGTCTCTGCAGGGAGACTATAATATATATAGTGTATGTCCTCTGGATACAGCAGAGCTCAAAGAAGAATGGTAGCATCTTTGTTCTTTTCCAAACTTTGCAGTCTCTTCTGTAAACAAAAATCTGAGATATTCTTACAGCTAGAAGCATGATCAGCATATAAAACACTCATTCTTTAGATTATGTAAGGCTCTCATTCCACAGGGTGTTATCTTTTTTTCCCCAATAAACTAAGTCAAGTAAGAATTTATAGAACTTCACTCCACAGAGCTCTATCCTACTCACTCTAAAAGGAATGAAATACTAGTGTAAAACAACTAACTAATAGCTAATTGTCAGCTCCATAGGCTTTGCATTTTATGGGTTGGAGGGAGGGAGAGGGGGGTCACAGCTACTCACTTTCTTGTTCAACTTCTCTGTCTTAACACATGATTGTAGGTGAAATATTCTAATGGAGGGCTACATTAGCGAGGCAAGGTGAAATAACTTCCAACTATATACATAGTGCTACAGTTCTTTCAACCCATTCCTGATAGCAAACACATCTCTCAGTTTATTGTAGGTCACCTGATTAATTTTATAACACCTTTTATCTCTAAACCTTCTTCCCCCAATTCTTAGCTCTGATTGGTTCAGCCCTCAAGTGATGACAACATATTGGACCTGCATTACTGCTTACCATAAATTAAACTTCTTATATAATATAAAAAACAACTAACTATTGCACTTGACTAGTAAGATCTTGCTTGGTTGCCTTCCCTGAGCTCTTCTGTGTGGAGATGCGTAACAGCCAAAAGTCGTGGTTTCTTTCTCACTGCTTTTATTCTTTTTTTATTTTATTTTTTTTTGGGGGGGGGGTACACATGCACAATAAAGCATGTTGGTGATACTTATAATCAATAAAACTGCATTGATCATCTAGTGAGAAACCCACCATATTTGTATATTGCATATAATCTTCCTTCAATTCATCTGACAAAGATTTAAGATAAATTCCTCCTTGGCCTACCTGAGGATTATTTTAGCCATCTATTCATGGATCAAGAAGCGCAATAGCCTGTTCTGAACACTGAGATCCTACTGAATTGTCACATTGCTTTTAGGTTGAAGTTAAATACAGGCAAAAAATGCCTTAAGGAGAGACTGGACCTTTAGGAGACTAAGAGCCACTTGGAAACTATCATGTTGAAAAGAGCCTCTTGTTATCCAACGCAGACGAGTTAGAATTCATACAGTGAACAGAACACACTTCTGTCAGACTCCAGACCTCTGTCAGAGTACAAAACAGGATTCCAGGAGTAAAACAATCCAAGACAATACGCTGACTTAACAAAGGCATGGAGGGGCCTATCTGTTGACCAGATCCCACAGCACGAGAGGTTTGCTGCCTACCCAGAGCCAGGACCCAGGACATCATGGCAAGGGTTCATGACCTCATCCAGCCCTCTGATTGCTATCCAGGTCCTTGTCCATGTGGGCACGAATGATGTGGCCAGGAGTAGTCTAGACTGCGTCATGAGTGACTACAGGGCTCTGGGGGGCCAGGCTTAGGACATCGGGGGCACAGGTGGTCTTCTTGTCCATTCTTCTGGTCAGCGGTCACTGTCAGCATCAGGATGCCTGCATCAGGGAAGTCTACCTATGGCTCCGGAGTTGGTGCCAGCATGGGGGTTTTGGCTTCTACAATCACGATCCGCACTTCCATGAGAGAGGCATCCTGGGATGAGATGGTCTTCATCTCTCTTCTAAAGGTAGAGTCTTTTTTCTTACAGGTTGGCAGATCTCCTCTGAAGGGCATTAAGGTAAGCACTTAGGGGCCTAGACCTGGAATTCTCCAAACAGCTATCAAAGGCCATGTGGTTGAGAGATATGGTTGTCATGGGTGACCTAAACTACCCTGACATCTTCTGGGAAGAGCAGTCAACCAAATCTAACTGCTCATATAGGTTCTTAACTTGCATACAGGGCCTCCACCTAACACAGGAGGTATACAATCCCACTAGGGGAAATGTCTTGCTGGACTTGATGTTATCTACAGGGGATGACCTGGTGTGGAATCTGCAGGTACAAGGTAACCAAGGGGATAGTGACCATCAATTGATTGACTTCACTATCCGGCGAAGGGTGGGTAAGCTAACCAGCAGGGCTGAAGTGCTAGATTTCAGAAAGGCTAACTTCAATGCGCTCAGGAGATGAGTTAGTGAGGTGTTAAAGTTCAAGAGCATTGGCGAAATGGGGATCCAGGAAGGATGGTCATTCCTCAAGGGACTGATACTATGGGCAGAGAATGAGACAATCCCATTGCACATAAAAGGGGACAAAGGGGCCAAGAAGACCTCTTGGCTGAACAGGGAAGTTCAGGAAAGCCTAAGGGCAAAGAAGAGGGATGTGGATACCAGGGGGTAGTTACCAAGGAGGAGTATACCTCCCTGACTTGCACTAGCAGGGAATCAGTTAGGAAGGCCAAAGCAGGATTAGAACTTAGGCTGGTGACAAAAATTAAGGACAACAAAAAGTCCTTCTTCAGGTATATAGGGAGCAAAAGGAAGGCGCAGGATATCACAGGACCCCTATAGGACAAACGAGGGCAATTGGTGACAGAGAGGAGGGACAAAGCTGAGCTCTTCAATGAGTTCTTTGCATCTGTATTCCTAGACACAAACCAAGACAGATTTCCCAATTGGATCATAGAGAGACACAGGAGAGACACCAGCCCACCAACTGTTAGTAAAGACTTAGCAAAGGAGCACTTTGAGGGGCTGCAGGTGTTCAAATCAGCTGGCCCGGATGAACTGTATCCAAGGGTGCTGAAAGAATTGGCCAGTGCCATAGCAGAGCCACTGGCATGGCTGTTTGAGCACTCATGGTGCTCCGGTCATATCCCAGAGAACTGGAAAAGGGCCAGCGTGGTCCCTATGGTCCCTATTTTCAAGGGGAGGAGGGAGGAATCAGGAAACTCTAGGCCAGTTAGTCTCACCTCTATCCTTAGGAAAACTCTGGAAAAAAATAATTAATGATCACATTTGTAGGAGCCCAGCAGGGCAAATAATGCTGAAAGGAAATCAGCACAGATTCATTGCAGGTAGATCCTGCCTAACTAAACTTGTTTCTTTTTATGACCAGGTCACAAAATGATTAGACGCAGGAGTCAAGGTAGATGTCATCTACCTAGACTTTAAGAAGGCCTTCAATACAGTAATGCATTCCATTCTCATAAATAAACTGACAGGCTGTGATGTGGATGATTACACAGTCAGGTGGGTGGCAAATTGGCTCAGGGGTCGCACCCAGAACCAATGGACCTGTCCATGCCCTGCAACCAGGCTATCTGGCATGTGCTCTGCAGGCTGTTTGCATGGAGTTGCACCCCTGGAGATGGGTGGGGCAGTTGGCTTGGTGCCAGAGCCCCTTCCCCTCCCCCTTCACTGATAGAGTTCAGGGGATGTAAAATCTGTCCACACACAACAGGAGGGTGAGGGAGGGAACACTGCATCCTGTGATGCTAGAAGACTACAACTTGGGAGGCTCATCTGTGAAGAGCGGCCACACATTAATGGAACACAAGCTAGGTAACACAGATCATAGATCAACCTGCCTTGGAGTGGCATAACTTTAAGATGCCTAAAGTGTGTTTAAAACTAGTTTCAGATGTTAATGTGTGGCCAATCCAGTGGTCAAGCGCTCCAGGAGCTGCTTAAAATTAACATGTAACAAGGCTGCAAGACAAGTGAGGAAAAACATCTTCCAAGTGATAGGGAAACTTTCAAAAAGTACAGAAAAAAGAACTCAACTGCATCATGATTTTTGCCCTCAGGAAAGCTCTCATCCTAAGTCAGAGTCTAGAAGGAGGTACTGCATAAGCTCATTACCCTGAAATAGAAAATCCTACTAGAAGAACCAATAAAGACTATTCTTTTGGGGTAAAGGTGGGAGGGAGAAACAGAGCTCTTTACTTGATACATCAGGAGAGTTCCAGCTGGCATCCTTATTAAAACTGAGCAGAAATTTGTCCTCATCCCAGCTGCCTTCGGAATTCCCTGTTATTTGGATTGTGCCTGGCACTCAAGAAAGAGCTCTACTGAGAAACAAGTTAAACCAAGTTTTAATAAACTTATGACAAGTTTTATTAGATGACTGTCATTTTTATGGTAAGGCCCAAGTTGATTAGTGTCCTCTGCAATAATTTGACAGAGGATTGTGGACTTCACCCATATAGTAAACTGCATTCTACTTTTATTACTGGCCATTAGACAGTAAGAAATTAAAAGGGTAAATCATATTACGACACAATTCGTAAAGAAAGTTTTTACATAGCACTGCAAAATCAACCAGACCTCATCTTTTGGATTATGTTACTTTATCATTTAAATCACAGCATTCTGAAATATGGAGTTAATAGACTTAACTAGGAAAGGGTTTTGTGTGGCCCAAGTAACCAGTTAGGATATAATATTAGTTATTTAAGCAATTACTCTTTTTGGTATAAGAATTCACTTATGTGACTTCACCATTTTTTCCTCCATCCCATCAACTGCAGTGGTTTATATTACAGATTTAGAGCCTGTGTCTAGTTTGGTGGGGAGAAAGGGTTTTTTTTGTTTGTTTTTGGTAAAGGCAGTGTCATTCATAGGTGGATAAGAATTAAAAACATGCATGCATTTTCTTATTTATTGATATTTGAGACAATGTTTGTGCCTATTCATTCAATTCTACAGATAAAGTTTAATGTGAATTACTGCAGAATTTGACATGGTTTAAATACGTGGGGAGAAAGAAAAGGACAGAAAATTGCTCTACAGCTGATACTACACTTCTGGAATGTATTTAAATATCCATATCTACTTACTTTTTGTAGATAATGTCACTGATCTAAGAGGCCAACCACAGAGGTAATTTTGACAAGGAAGAACAATTCAGTCAGTTAATTTTATGTATAATTTGAAATTCATATCATCTAGATACAGACTGACCATCCTGAAATGTTCTGTTCAAGTGAAGTAGCTGCAAGTGCAAAGTGCAAGCTTTGTGAGGTAAAGGATACAACCAGCTTTTGTTTTGTATTGACTTCCATGTGAAGTATATGTAGGGATTCCTCCTAAAATAATTGTTTTCCTTTCTTTCTACTGGGGCAGTCCTTTTATGGACTAAAATAGAGAGACAAACATAAAGAGATAAAGAAATAAAATAGAAAACTAGGAGGGGATTTACAACTAAAAGTAGATCTGATTTTTCAAAGAACTTAGTACACCAAACAGTTCCAGTTAGATACCTAAATAAACAGATTTTTAAAAGGTCTAAGAAACCAGTAACTCATTTATCTCAGTGGGGGCTGAAGATTTTTGAAAATGTGGCCACTTCATTTATGGTATGTCTACATGCTTCAAGGCAATGCCATGCAATGCTCTTCATGCTAGCTCTGCATGGAGCTGTGTTAATCCCATTAGTGCAGTGCTGAATATGTCAATAAGCTCTGCTCCATTGGGTTCTGGAGCTCATATTCACAGAGCATGCATGTAGGGTTTCAGTGTTGTATTGATCTGCACTATGGAGACATAATGTTAGGTATCTAGATGGATGCTAAATACTCCTAAAAAACTTGACCTATTCTCAATCAACTTAAATTAGAGGGATGCAGGAGCAAAGTTTAGACCTATACTTGAAGATCCCCAGCATCTGAGACACTTTGGGTTTGATGTTTCAGTCTGGAACCATCTTTAATTGAAATTGCTCCTATTGCCTGCATTCTTAGAGAGGGTAAGTTTCATTCATATACCATAGAAAATTGGTGGTGAATGAATCTGCTCTGCTATGAAAGTTATGTTTTTGACTAGGGACAGACATTACACATAAACCAGTTTAGGTGATCAGAAACTTGTTAAACCTGTAACAGAACAGATGTTCACTGCACATAAACCAGTTTGAAAATGGCTGAAACTGGTTTGAGATAAACCTGGTTGAATGTAGTATCAGACTTAACTGATTTGGGTCAAACCAGTTTATGCAATGTCTGTCCCAGACCCTTTGCTGGTTTAAGCTAAACCAGACACCCCCAGCATCCCAGCATGCTCTCTAATCTGGACAGGACTGTCTGCTCCACAGCAGGGCTGGTGCCTCCTCTCTGCTCCCTGGCTGCAGCTCAAGCAGAGACTTGCAGGCACAGCAGGGCCTGCTGGCTTCCCCATGCCCCCCTCTATTCCCCTCCCCCACTCACTGCTTAAGCAGAGATCCCTCCCTTCTCTCTCCCACAGGACAGACTGTAGCCAGCATGTGGTATGCTAACTAATGCTGTGTAATGCAGATAGGACAGTGCCCACTTAGGGGTTTTTGGAGGTAATCAACAGTTCAGATGATAATGTCCCTGCATTCCTTCTTTTGAAAAATGTGGTTTAAGAGCTTGTAATGAGTGAGGCTTTGTTTTCTGATGGGGTGTTAAATGCTGATAACAGAGCTGATAAATGCTCTGTCATCAAGAGGGGGACCTCCCCTAATCACAGTGTCCTTCTGGGGCCTGGCCAGGCCTGGCTCAGCTCAGCACTAAGAAAGGGAAGGGAGGGCTGCTCTAATACCCACCCCCCGGTTTCTAGACTGAGCTACTGCAGGCATGTGCCTGCATTTCTGGGATGTCTGTCTAGTTACAAAACTTATTTAGCCTAGCCAGGTTAGACTAATATTCAAATATTGAATGAATTCAGGCTCAAGCGTTTTGAATGTCTCTCCCTAGCTGTAAGGCCTGCAATCTTTGTGCTATTCCTCCTCTCTTCAGGTACCCAAGTGAGGCTACTGTGTTACCCAAAAGCTTATCTTAATCTATTCCTACCAGCTAGTTTGTCCAGTAAAAAAGAGTACTTGCAAAATGTCTTGCATCCTCTCAACAATCCAGAATAGAAGCATTTTGAAAGGTAGAAGTAGCAGAAAGAGCCTGGACATCAGCTCAGATATTTTGTGGAATCAACAATAACTGGTAGTGCTTAAGGAAAAGGGTATTATGACAAGTTTTAGAAAGTTGAAAGACATTTCTGAGAACTTGTGAAGAGGTACAAGCAGATTTTAGAATATTGATGAAAACCTTTATGATGACAGAGGGGATTTACCTGTCTTCTTCAAAGCCTTATAAAAAGTTTCATATTTTATCTACACCCACATTTGACCATTTTGTTACAGATGTTGTGCTCATTTATTGTAGTTTGAGAGATCTTTCATTATATACATGCCTTTGAGCAGCAGGCATTGCAGCAGGTATTACATAGTCTGAGGCTCTGTGCCTCAGTCACAGGTGGTTGAACCAATGGTATAGCCCCACTTCATTAGTTCCAAGTCTGGTTCATAGGCATTTGAGACATCACCACCTTTGCCATGGGTCATCAACCCCTACTGGTAAGGACTCAGCTGCTAGAATCTCCATTTTTCACTCTCAGGTATTTTCTTCAGCCATTTGGTCCACATCTGTAGTCATGTCTCCTAGGCATTGAGAGCATGGATGGTTGTGAAGAAGCTCCTGTGTGACTTCAGACAGTTGTGTGCTGCAGGATGGCTGTACAGCAACTGTTTCACATCTTCATTTTGTCTCAATCATTCTATCCTGTCGGCTGCTTCTCTTCTGATGTCAGGTGGAGCTATACCAGCCAGCAGGTACTCACTGTTTAGGTTGGTAGGCTTCAGATGTGTTGTTTGTATGAGAGGGTATGATTGATGGTGACTCCAAGGTAAAATGGATTTGGGCAGTTGGCTAATGGGGTCCCAGACCATGTCATGTTGAGCTGGCAGTTGGCCTTGTGGCTTTTCAGATGCAAGGAACAGATTTGTTTTTTACTGTGTTGGCCCATAATTGGTTTTTAATATACTACGAGGTTAGGCCAATTAGTGTCTCACTTGGGGATTTTTCAACATGGTCAAAGCCAATGTTTTGGGCTGTTACTCATAGGTCCTCTGCATAGATGAAACAGTTTATTTCCAAATTGATTGGTTAGTCATCTATATAGATGTTAAATAACAGTGGTGCAAGTATGCTGCACATGCCCACATACTAATTTTGTGCGTTACCGGTGTCCTCCTAATTTGGTCTGTTCCCCCAAAACTGGAAAATTCCAGCCTCCTGCTCTGGACCTGTGAGCTTTTGCCACCTTATCACATGTTATGCAACAGTGGGTACATGCCCCCACTTTCCCAGGATGTGTGTATCAGTTGGCCTTGTTGTGTTAGACAGTCTATCTGCTTCTGCAGGCTCAGAAAAGTGCATATGTAAGACCCAGGTTTTTAGAAATCAGTTAACTCCTGCTGTCCTTCCTGAACCATTCTAATGTGCACATACACACGCGCGCACACACACACACACACACACACACACACACACACACACACACACACACACACATATCAATTCCCAACAAGCAAACCTCTAAATAGCATTTTTAAGCCATCAGTATCCACATTCTTAGGCCTTCAAAAGTTATAGAGCTTATCTTCCTTATTGAAATAAATGATCAATACAGACTTTTCCTTAAGAACTCAATAGAGTTCCTGTTTAAGGATTAGTTATAAGATTAGTCTAAAGCAGTTCTGTAGACCACCACTAGAGAATGATAAAGTTACCTTTCATATATATCCTTGTATACCTCACACTGTGAATCCTAGCATCTTGGGAAGAACCAAAGTATATAGATATCAATTTTATACACTTTATTGATATACCTAAGTAACAAAGAAAAATAATAAAATAAATTAGGCTAATATTAAGTAACAACATTATGGTAATTAGTTAATTGACTAAATTATATCCAAAAAAGCATACATTCCCTTTAAAGGGCATATGCTAATTTGGATAAGACTTATGAGCTGCTTGCAGATGTGGGAAAAAAACCCAAAATGGTACTATGCTTTAAACTTGGCATGCTCCTGTACTGAGCCCAGCACATGCCCAGAAGAAGCAGTGTGTTGGTTGCTCCTGCCTTTCCCAACACCTGTAGGGATTGGGCAGTTTAGTGGGGCTTTTTTGGTGCTTTTATCTAATAGCTAATTGAATCAGCTTTAGCTAAAAGCACCAAAAAGCCCCATTGAAGTGTCCAGTCTCTACAGCCACTATGGAGCTGGGTTGAAGCAATTCAGTGCTGCTTCCTATAGAATGCATTTTTCTCCCCCATATCTGTCAGTGCCCATAGTATTGTGTGCTGTCAACCCCAAAAATAATAGATCAGCATGAACCTAAGTCCCACTCAACAAATTTATGTTCCAGCCCAATAGCTGTTACAGAAAAGGCTGCATTATTCTCAGTTAATGTTCAGTCTGCAGATGTGATGCCAATTAAAGCAGCCTAGTTAACTGTGGATGCTTTTGTATGAGCCAAACTTGTTCTTTCTGTCTGAAATTAGGTTACAAAAAATATTTCAAAACTAGTCAAGATCATGTTGCTGTTTACATTTAAAATTCAAATGGAAAGTTTAGTTGAAAAAAGTTTAATGTTTTAGGATTTAGTATATAGCTTCTAATTCTGCAAATGCGTGTCTATTTTATATTTTAGATAGCAAGGTTGCTTCAAGTTGATATGTTTAGATATCTGAGAAGCAATTCTGTAGCTTTTACAGATTCTGTGGACACTATGCACACAGTTTCCTGCACACACACACCACCAGTCATTTGCCTGAACTAAAAACAATGGCAGGAATCCCCTTTAGTAATAAAGATTGAAAAAGGAAAAAAATGAAAACAAAACAGGTTAGACAGTTATGGGTAATTACCATGCCTCTTGGGGCTTAAATCAACTTCAGAAAATTTGAAAAACTAGCCAACAATCTTATCAACTCAGAAGTTTTAATATTGGTGAACTTGTTGCTAGCTTGTAGAAGTGAAATCTTAAATGTTTCACATTGCTATACCATATCCCCATGGTGTCTGTCAGGCATGGTAAAGCTGTCCTGAAACTGCAAATCCTTGGAGCCTGACTCGGGGCCTGTACAAGGATTTTTGCTGCCCTAGGCAGACAAAATTTTGCTTCTCTCCCTGTTCATTCTGGGTGGGGCAGACCCTTAAATAACAGTTGCAGCCAGCTGGGGGGGGGGGGGGGCATGTAGGCACAGCCACCTATCCCTAGAGCTTTTGGAAGCTGACAGGGCCCTCATACCACAATAACCCAGCCTACCATAGCCCCAGTGGTGGCAGCAGTGTCAGTGGTGTCCCCTGGGAGCCCTCCTGGAGTGCCCCCATGCACCAGCAGTGGTGCAGCACCATGCCCCCTGTGCCAGCCCTATGAAGCCATCGTGTATAGGGTGCTTAACAGCTGGACCATGGAACTGTGTCACAAGCTAATCTGGAGGTTTCTGTTCCTCTTCACAAAGACCCTGAACATCACTTCTTGTACTACAGCCTGCTCTGCTACTGCAGCAGCATCATGCCAGGTGGGCCCATCTGCGTGCATCCACCACTTGCCCACTCAGAGCACCAATGGGCTTCCTGCCCTTCCAGAGCACCATTTTTGCCACCCCTCCCCTACAATTTGCCACCCTAGACAGCTGCCTGTGCTGCCTGTAGTAGCCCATTGGAAAAGCAGGAAAGCTGTAAACTAGAAAGTTTACCATTAGAACACTTTCCTCATTTCAGTACAAGTGTACAGAAAGTGAAACATTTGTATAAAACATTTTGGTTTCAATTAATTGTGATTTTCCAGTAAAATATTGTTTTCCAGGAAAATTCCAGCCTGTTCTTGGTATTCTCTCTCTCAGTACACAGCAGGTGACTAAAACCTACTGATCAGGAATGCTGATTTCATTGAAGCTGAACTTCCATTAGGTTTAGTCAAATTAAATAACACCATTTTTCTTAAAGCACCTGTCAGTGTTACATGCTGTTTCAAACTGTTGTTCTCTTATTAATTGATAAATATACATAACTAAATTGTCTGAAGTGCTCATCCTGCAAAGATTTATGTTTGTGTTTAACTTGACAATGTCACATTGAAGTTAAGTGGACTGCTCTCATACACATCTTAGCTCCACTGAAGTACATTTCAAATCTCCTGTTGATTTCAATAGGGCTAGATTGCACCCACAGTGTTTCATGTACCGCGTGCTGAGTAATAGTGTGAAAGAGCTCCATGCTTATAAAAATAAATTGGATCTTTATTAATAGAGCTATTTATAGAGAGGCTATAACTACAGCAAGCAAGGCTTCAAATTAGGTGCATACAGACCAACTTTCTGGGGCCACCTCTAAGCTCTTCCCTTCAACAAACTGTGCTTCTCCCTACGAATGCCAGACAGATTGCCACATCCTTTTAACAGTTTTTATTGTTATTGTGTATTTTGTGCATTTAATGACCAATGAGAGTTAGAGTTTACTAGCACATCCTAGCGAGCCTTTCCTGATGTCTCCTTGGAGCCTGATAGGCCTCATAGTTCTTCAAGTATGCTAGGCTTCAAGCTAGTAAACTTTTCTTGCTTATGTTATCACTACTGATGGAAGCAAGTCTCACTATTTTGCTGCTTTCATGGGATGCGTCCAGATGTGTGTGGACATTTGCACCTTGCACCACACTTGTCTCTGGGGAATGTCTGTGCCACATGCAGTGACAAGTGGTCATAGTGGGCAGTAATAATCATAGAATCATAGAAAATTAAGGTTGGAAGGGACTTCAGAAGGTCATATAGTCCAACCCCCTGCTCAAAGTGGGGCCATCTCCAACTAGATCATCCCAGCCAAGGCTTTATCTACCAGGTCTTAAAAACCTCCAAGGATGGAGATTCCAAAACCCTCTAGCTAGCTTGTTCCAGTGCTTTACTACTCTCCTTGTGAGAGAGATTTTTTTTTTTCCAAAGTGCTAACCTAAACTTCCCCTACTGCAGCATTAGACTATTGCTCCTTGTTCTGTCATCTGTCATCACTGAGAACAGTCTAGCTCTATGTTCTTTGAAAACAAATGTTAGGTACTTGAAGGCTGCTATTAAATCCCCTCTCAGTCTTCTCTTCTCTAAACTAAATAAACACAGTTCTCTCAGCCTCTAATCAAAAGTCATGTGTCCCAGCCCTCTAGACATATTAATTGCCCTCCATTGGAACCTCCAATTTGTCCACATCCTTTCTGTAGTAGGAGACCCAAAACTGGACACAGTACTCCAGATGTGGCCTCACCAGTGCCAGATAGGAGGGAATAATCACTTTACTCAATCTGCTGGCAATGCTTCTACTAATGCAGCCCAGTATGCTGTTAGCCTTCTTCACAACAAGGGCATACTGTTGGCTCGTATTCAGATGATTGTACACTGTAACTCCCAGGTCCTTTTCTGCAGAGCTGCTGCTTAGCTAGTCAGTCCCCAGCCTGTACCAGTACATGGGATTGTTCTATCCTAAGTGCAGGACTTTGCACTTGTACTTATTTATGAAGATATTGAACAAAAGCAGCCCGAGGACTGACCCCTGGGGCACTCCACTTGATGCCTACTGCCAACTAGACATTCAGTCATTGATTATAACTTTATAAGCCTGATGATCCAGACAGTTTTCTATCCACCTTATAGTCTATTCATCCCAACTGTACTTCCTTAGCTTTCTTGCAAGAATGTTGTGGGAAACTGTGAGGGACTGAAGGGTACTCACCCAGGGACCTCCCCCAACCAGGAGCAGGGATCCCACTAGAATAGGACCTCCATGCTGAGGATGGAGCTCTTGGTTCACTCCAGCCAAGTTTTGTCACCTTGGCAGGTGAGACAGATTGGTGTGAATCCATGGCCAGGGCAATATCCAGGGGCTGTGGGCAGAGCCGGGGAGGAGGAGAAGGCAAGGATGGTTGACCACAGCTAAGATGAACACTGGGAGTGCTTGGCACAAGACTGATGCCCCGGGAGCAGGGTAAGCGCCCAATCAGGTCCCAAAGGCACAGAGGAACCTCACTAAAAGGGTGAAAGAGGAGGGAGGGAAAAGAAGAGGAAAGTAAAAGAGGAGAAGAAAAGTGAGCTAGAAAAAGCGGGGCAGATGCTCCCAAGCCGCCGATCCGTTTGTCTCATTGTGAACATTGATTAATTGCTGCAAGCCACCAATTAAGACAGGCACAGCCATGATAAGCAGAGGCTAGCAAAGGAGAGCAAGAAAGTTTTACAAAAGAGAGGAAAGGAAGAAATGAAACCCTGTCTCTCCAGGGGTGCCGCACCCAGGGGCTGAGGCAGAAGGAAGCCACGGCCAGTCAGAGAAGGAAAGCAGGAGAAGGCAATGTTCTCCCCACCCCACTGTTTTATTTTGTTTGTGTTTGCTGGCTCATTAACGACCACGCACCACCAATTAAGCTGGGCATGGCCACGATAAGCTCAGAGAAGGAAAAAAGGGAACTCCTCATCAGCTGGCAGGTGCAAGGAACAAGAAACCAGGGAGGAACATTGGATAAATCCAAGGGACGCCAGGGGCTCAGCCCTGGGGAATAAAGCTGATGGACATCATCACAATAAAGAAAAAAAAAAGAGAAGAATCTCTTCTGCCTGGTCATTTAGCTGTCCCCTCCATTCGTGGTCCTAGGGATCAGGCAGGAACCAACGGTCAGTCTCGGTGGAGGCAGGGTAGTCACCACACCTCCCTTTCATTAACATCTCATAAAAAATAAAAATAAAAAGGAAAATTCTTAAACATCAAAGTCAAGGCAGGCAGGAAGAGAGAGAGAGTAAGAGCCCCACCTAGATTGACCCAGGGTTGCAGCACCCCGGGGAAGGCCAGTGAATGTCAACCAGACATAAAGGCACTCACCCATAACTGGTGACTACCCAACAGAGACCATATAAAAACCTTGTTAAAGTCAAAGTATGTCATGTCCACTGCTCTCCCTGAATCCACAGAACCAATCATCCCATCATAAAAGGCAATCAGGTTGGTCAGGCATGACTTGCCATTGGTGAATTCATGCTGACCATTCCTAATCACCTTCTTCTCCTCCAAGTATGTATAAATGGATTCCTTGAAGACCTGCTCCATGATCTTTATAGGGACTGTGGTGAAGCTGACTGGTCTGTAGTTCCCTGGGTCCTCCTTCTTCCCTTTTTTAAAGTTGGGCACTATATTTGCCCTTTTCCAATCGTCCAGGACCTCTCCTCTTTGCCATGGATTTTCAAAGATAATGGCCAGTGGCTCTGCAATCACATAATCTAACTCCCTCAGCATCCTCAGGTGCATCATCCAGCCCCATGGACTTGTATCCATTCAGCTTATCTAAGTAGACTAAATAATGTGTATACGCTTTTTACAGTGTCATTCCATGATGACAAACATCAACCAGAAAATTAATCTGTGGCTTAGTTCAAATAGTTTACCCAAGTAGCATTCTTTTTCAGCTGCCTGTCCAGATTGTTTCATAGAACAATTATTTTGGCTCAAACACAGAGGCTCAGAAACTGGATGCTTCATCTCATTTGTGACTCTGGAATCTGTCTGTGGTGATCCTACAAACCTTGGTTAATTAATGCCATTTTGGCTTTAGACTTGCATTTCTGTTTGGCACTGCAAATTCATTTGTTCTTTTAGTGTTATTGGAAGCAGACATGACTGTGTGCTGTACACATAAAAGGTTTTCCTACTGCATATTTATTTGTTTGACTCATTTGATAGTTAATATGTGCAGGCACTTGTGACAGGTTACTACTCACTGACTGATTGGCACAATTAATTTCCAAGTTCCAGTTGAGCTGAAATGCATTTCACTCATTCATCTGGCTGTTGTATATAGGAAAAAAAAAACATATCTAAAAATTAACCTTTTTATCAGTGATTATGAGTTCTTGATACTAACAGTCAAAGGTTTCAGGGTCCCTATATACATCTACTTTTTCCCAGCCCAGCTCCTCTAGCTACAATTAAGAAATGTACAGGACAACTCAGAATGAGGGATGCACAGAAGAAAAAGTAACATCTAATAAAACATGGAAATGCAGGGAATTCCTAGCTTCTCCCCCTTTCCTTGGCCATGACTCAGACCCTGTGGTTGTATATAAAAGTGTTTCTTAGCCTGATGTTACATCATGGCTTCCCCCTCCTCTCCCCCCCCCCCAACTATTTTTGTTCACAAGGACCAAGTTGTGTCATTCCATATTAATTTAAGGATGAATGAAAACCATAGTTTCATAGTAGCTAGGGTCAGGAGGGACCTGATCAGATCATCTAGACCCCCTGGCACAGGCAGGAATGAATGCTGGGTTCACAAGACCCCAGACAGGTGATCATCCAACCTCCTCTTGAATTTGCCCAAGGTAGGGGCGAGGACCACTTCCCTGGGAAGTTGGTTCCAGATTTTGGCCACCCTAACTGCAAAATATTGCCTTCTGATCTCTAACCTAAACCTATTCTCCATCAGCTTATTACCATTGTTCCTCATCACCCCAGGCAGTGCTGGGGAGAAAAGGACTCTACCTATTTGCTGTTGATCTCCCCTGATGAGTTTGTAGGCAGCCACCAGGTCCCCCTTCAGCCTCCTTTTGCTGAACAGGTTCAGGTCCCTCAGTCTCTCCTCATAGGGCCTGTCCTGCTGCCCTCTCACCAAATGGGTGGCCCTCCTCTGAACCCTGTCCAGGCTGGCCACATCCCTTTTGAAGTGCGGCATCCAGTACTGGATGCAGTACTCCAAATGCGGCCTGACCAAAGTTGCTTAGAGGGGGAGTATCACTTCTCTGGACTGGCTTGAGATGCATCTTTGGATGCATGACAAGGTATGGCTGGCCTTGCTGGCTATGGTCTGGTATTGGTGGCTCATGTTCATCTTGGGGTCAATAAGGACTCCAAGATCCCTTTCTGGCTCTGTGCTTTCAAGAGGGGAACTCCCCAGCCTGTATGTATGCTGTGGATTCCTTCTCCCAAGGTGCAGCACCCTGCATTTGTCTATGTTGAACTCCATCCTATTCTCATCTGCCCACTTTTGTAGTCTGTCTAAATCTAGTTGCAGCCTCTCTCTCCCCTCAAGTGTGTCCACCTCGCCCCACATCTTAGTGTCATCAGCAAACTTGGACAGCGTGCTTTCCACCCCCTTGTCCAAGTCACTGATGAAGATGTTAAACAATGCGGGCCCGAGGACCAAGCCCTGGGGTACCCCACTGCTCACATCTTGCCAGGTTGAGTACAACCTTTCCACCACTACTCTCTGGGTGTGCCCCATCAGCCAATTTTTTACCCATCGAACGGTGCAGGCATCAATGCCACAGTCACTTAATTTATTGATGAGGATGGGTGAGAGACAGTGTCAAAGGCCTTCTTAAAGTCTAGAAAGACTACATCCATGGCAACACTATCATCCAAGAATTTAGTTACTTGGTCATAAAAGGCAACCAGGTTGGTCAGGCAGGACCTGCCTTTGATTAACCCATGCTGATTGCCCCTGAGCATGATCTCCCCTGAAGGCCCCCCACAGATGTGCTCTTTGATGATTCTCTCCAAGATCTTCCTGAGCACTGAGGTGAGGCTTACAGGCCTATAGTTACTTCGGTCCTCCTTCCTCCCCTTCTTGAAAATTGGGACCACATTAGCCAGTTTCCAATCCCCCGGCACCTGGCCAGATGACCACGAATGCTCGTACAGCCGGGCCATGGGCTCCACGATGACCTCTGCCAGCTCCCTCAACACCCTTGGGTGGAGGGCATCTGGACCTTCAGATTTAAAAATGTCTAGCCCTTCCAGAAGATCCCTAACTATATCTGTACTGACTGAAGGCCTGACAGAGCTATCCCCAATACTGTTCCTACTTCTGGTAGGTGGGATGTCCCAGTCCCTGTTCAAGAAAACAGAGGCAAAGAAACTGTTAAAAATATCAGCTTTCTTGTCTGGTGTGGCCACAAGATTACCATTTGTGTCTTGCAGGGGCCCTACATTGCCTGGTGCCCTCTTCTTGTTCCCAATGTACTTGAAAAGACTTTTTGTTGTCCTTAATTCTGGATGCTAGCCTGAGTTCCATCTCAACCTGGCCTTCCTAATAGCCCTCCTACACTCCCGGGCCAAGGAGGTGTACTCCTCCTTGGTGTTAGCGCCTCCCTTCCATTGGTTGTACACCCTCCTTTTAGTCTTCAGGCATTCCTGAATGCCTTTGCTGAGCCAAGGGGGTTCCTGAGCACTCTTACCCACCTTGCTTCTTTCAAGGACTGTTATCCTTTGGGCCTGGAGGATCACTCCCTTAATGTATGACCATCCCTCATGGACTCCCATTTCCTCTACCTTCTGGGCCCTCATTGCCTCCCCACTAGTCTCCTAAGCTCATTGAAGTTGGACCTTCTGAAGTCAAGGGCTCTGGCCTTGGTGTAAGCCCTTGACACCCTGCATTGGATAGTGAAATCCAGCAGGTGATGATCGCTATTGCCCAGGTGGTCCAGGACCTACAGTCCCCCCACCAGGTCATCCCCCGTAGTTAGGACCAGGTCCAGCAAGGCGTTACCCTTAGTGGGGCTGTGCACTTCCTGGATAAGGTGAAGGTCTTGTAATACAGACAGGAACCTACGCGAGTGGTCAGACTTGGCTGTCTGCTTCTCCCAGCAAATGTCTGGGTAGTTTAGGTCACCCACGACAATAACTTCCCTTGACCTAACTGCCTCCATAAGCTGACTGGAGAAGTCCTGGTCCAGCTTTTCCCCCTGGTTGGGTGGTCTGTAGTAGACACCCACAGTAAGGTCCCTTTTGCCATGCCCTCCTTGTAGTTTGACCCATAGTGTCTCTACCTGACCCTCCTCTAACCCAAAGCTAATCCTTGATGATGTGAGTTGCTCTTTGACATAGAGTGCAACCCCTCCGAACTTTCCCCTCTGTCCTGTCTCTTCTATATAGGGTGTATCCCCAAATGCCTGCCACCCAGTCGTAGGTAGAGTCCTACCAGGTTTCTGTGAGCCCTACTAAGCCTAAGTTCTTATTCACAATCAGGAGGCACAGTTCCTCCTGCTTACTCCCCATACTATGAGCATTAGTGTAGAGGCACTTGAGGCCTCCTGAGGGTGCACGTGCCTCCCTCCCACTCCCAGGACAGTTGTGGTCCCTTACTCCCAGGATGTTGATGCTTACCTGGGCTTCCATTCCTCTAGTCACCCTACATGCTGGTGAAGCATCCTCTCCACTTGAAGTGGCCCCTTCCCCTGATAAGCTAGTTTAAAGCCTGCCATATGAGATCAGTCAACCTAGAGGAAAAGCTATGTCTTCCCTTAGGGGAGATGCAGGCATGTACCCTATGTATAAATGGTTTTTGCTCAGGCGGGGACCTGGATTAGATGATCCATGGAGGTCCCTTCCAGCCCTACTTCTCTGTGATCCTATGATTTGACTACAGCCCAGCTGTTCTCTATGTAGATTTGCAATCATGGATATGGGAAGCATAATTCTAATATAATAAAGGGCTTAGTTGGTCATTACATCTGTAATGCTTTTGAAGCACTCTAATTACTCACTGAAACAACCAATCAGAGTGCTCCAAGAGCATTTCAGACAGGAGGCAGCAATTAATTTTAAGTTAAAGGGAGATATTCTCAAACTAGTCACTTATATTGCATGTAAAATCCTTCATTGTTCTTTTTATATTTCTCCCTCTTAATCTCTTCCCCCCCACCCTCAAACAAAACATCCTTAATTTATCTCACCTTGCCACAGGAGTGTAGACATGAAGCAGTTGGTGTAAACTGCAGCAAAAAAAACAAACCAAACAAACAAAAAAAACCCCTAATTCTCAGAAAAAAACCCTTTTATTATAAATACAGTAATATAAAGGAACAGATTGCCCAGGGATGTTTTGGATTCTCTTTCATTGGCAGTTTTGAATAATAGACTGGTTAAGAATGGCACATCCTGTATTTGTGCAGGTGTTTTGTCTACATGATTTTTAATGTCTGTTCCTAGCTTTTGATTCTAGGATTTGGAAAGAAAGACTAGTTGCACAGCCTCCATTTTATTTTATTATAAATTAACAAATAATTTGTTTGTGTTCCATTAGTTAGTTATTTCTCCTTAAAGATGCACAGAACTGAGAAACAGAGATTATGCAGATAAAAGTGAAAGCCAATGGCTTCATCTTTGAGAACTTGTTTGCCCTTTCACGTGGCACTGTGCCTGTCTTCCCAGTACCCAGTCCTTTTCTTTTATGAGCATGAAATGCATTGTATCCTCAGCCAATCTTATTTTCATTTAATTTTAATTTAAAGGGAGATATTTTCAGACTAGATACTTATATTGCATATGAAATCCTTCATTTGTTTCCTCAAACAAGCACTTAGGCATAGAGTCATTATCTCTCTAAGCCTTCTAAATATACCCTACTACCACTCCAAAACAAGATGTTATAGTGTTAATTTTCTCTTGTTGTTAATTATTTTGGTAGTGAAGACAATGTAACTACTGAGTTTAAGAGCTACCTTATCTTTCATGTTTATACATTTTCTTAATTTACAAAGCTAATTTGTGCTGCTTCCATTATCATTAATCTTTTGGTGCTACTGAAATAACTTTTAACTAAAACAACTGGGATTCAGGTAGTTGAATAAAAATGCCTTCTGATGAACTTTGTGAAGTGCTTAGACATCAAATGAACTTGCTTTTACTGGAAAATGTTCTTCCTACAGGTTATGGTAGAAGATTTTTATGTCATGTGACTCCACAGTGGTGTGGATATTAGATTAGCAGAGAAAGCACCACACAACTCACATGGCTGGTAACTTTATTATTCTGAACAGAAACCAAAACTGAAAGTAAATCATAATGTCTAATGAGGCATACAGGCTAATGACTTTAAAAGAAACAGTACCATACATAGGACACTTTAACACATGCTCTGGGGTGGATTGGTGGTGCTTTAATTAGAGTGGCTTCAAGAGCCACTTCAATTAAAGCACCACAGTGTTCTCTTGTATCAGTGTCCCCACACTTAAAAATGCTGGTAGGGGTGCTTAAACTAAAGCTTGTTCTATGAGTTTTAGATAAAGCACCCCCACCACCATTTTTAAGCATGGGGACACTGATACATGAGATGCAGAAGGCTGCTGGAAAGTGGAAATTGCCACGCTCCACCAGACTTGATTAACTGAGTCTGTTCTGATGCACTGGAATTACAGCATGTCAGAACAGACTCCATGCTCATGGATAGGCACCCATAGTGACTAATATGCAATACATCACATTTCTCCACCCTGTAGGCTTGAAAGCCACCTTAGCAAAATGCTTAACACAAGCAATGCCATTTTGTCCCTTAGCACAACTACCTGAATGTGGAGGTCGGTAGGTCACAGCGTGGGATAACGTTTTTGTGGTCCCTGTCAGCAGACAGCTAAAACAGGATGTAGTTTGGTGGTCTGACACAACAGAATATGGACAGCAGCTTAATGGGAAAACAAGCAACAGCTGTGAAAGATAATTGGTGGATATTGTGTATAGGGCACATGGCATAAGCAATGGAAAAAATACAGCTTGCTAAACACAAGTGCTGCAAACTGAACAGCTAAAAAGCTTTTGACTAAGCATAAAGAAAGCACATGAGGAGAAAAGGGTGATTGGGCAACTGGTAAAATGAAACTGTAATTGCAGCAGTCACAACTCTAATTCAGGGAACTGCACAGAAAATGGAACAACTCGAAGTTGTAAATAGGACCACTATATAAGTACTATAAAAGGACTTAAAGTTGGGGGAGTAGAAAACCCACAGGACAAGACACAAGAGGCACTTGAACCCTGGTGCAGTGATGAATGCCTGGCCAGCTGAACTTACTGTACCCATCAGAAGTTTACATAAGAATATTTATATTAACCGTTAGAGTTTGCTTAAAGGTTAAGTGTTGCATTTAAAGCCTTGCTTAAATATTGGTATTTCTTATGTGTTCAATAAATTAGTATTTGAGACCCGAATAGTCTCATCAATCAATTCATTTCCATTTACTGAACCCCTTAACTAAACACACCCAACCTTAAAAATACTATTTTCTTTAAAAAATAGTAATACAGACAAAACAACAACAGCAACAGGGAATATCTAACTCCTTGCAACACACCAACTAGACACTTTAGAGGTTGAATCATATCACAAGTTTGTATCCCTCTTAGGATAACATGATGAGGTTAAGGTGCTGTCTCCCCGTACCACAGGATCAGGTGGTAGTAAAGAATCATTCGTATCTGGCACTTCAGTCTCCTTCAATATGTCTGCACAATCAAAACTTGTAATTGGAGTAGGCTTAACAGGGGGAACTGGACATCCAAATGGGGCTTCCTCGGACTTCTGTATATATTGTGGTTGCAACTGCTTTATATGTTTTTTTCTTGAAGTACTATCAGAGAGTTGCACCATAAATGAAACAGGCCCCCTACATCTAGTACCCATTTTTCTCTACCAGAGTAACTACAAGCCTAGACCAAGTTCCCCACTTGGAACAAGCAATTGAGAGACACGTGCCATTGATCAATTGTTTATTTTGGGATCTGTGTATCTGTGAGGCAACATCAGGACATAAAAACAGTAACAACTGATTCCTGCATAGTTGCACGGGGCATGTTGCAATAAATAAGAAATTGTCCAATATGTTTTGAAGATTTATGGCAGACCAATTGGCTCATAATGCATGCTTGAGAGTTTATACACAATGTTCAGGTAGTCCATTTGTCACAGGATGATAAAGAGCAGAATGTATATGTTGAATTTCATTGGAAACAAGGAACCTCCTAAATTCCTCCAAAGAGACCTAAGGTCTGTTGTCACTCACCAATTGCAATGGTAGTCCAAAGTGACCAAATAAGGCACAACAATGCTCAGTAGTCTGAGTAGCTGTAGAAGACTTGTTGAAAACTTGTGGGCACTTAGAGTGTGCATCAATCACTACAAAAACATATGGCCTTCCAATGACCCTGCATAATCCACAGGAATACATGCCCATGTAGTCTGAGGTCAAGACCAAGGGTGCCAATAAGCGAGGCAAAAATCTTTCTGAATTTGTTGACATGTTTCTGTTCTCTGAATGTCTTGATCAGTGTCTGGCCAACACAATTCCAGGCTAAAGCTTTCATCCTCACAATGCCAAAATGTCCTTCACAAAGCGAAGACGGAACACATTTTTGGAGTAATCTCAGTATTATCACTTGCATCCCCCACAAGAGGCAACCTTGGTGTACTGATAATTCTGACTGATGTTACACAAAAGGTGTCAGCTTAGTGTTGCAGTTTAATATCATACCTTGTAGAACCAAGAGAGAGAACAGCACCGTTAGCAGTTTCCTTCTTGATGAGTGTGTGTAAGTAAGAGGTAAATGATCCATAAATTCAAATAGAATAATTCCATGGTGCCTTCCTTTTAGTGGTCACTGGGACAAGGCATGTGTGAAAGCCCATCCAAACTGGTGTTCTAACCCCCTTTTCAATACTGAATAGTATAAAAGTGAGCAGAAAATAACAATGCCTAGCATTGCAAATGAGCTACTGCTAGAAACTGAATACCTTGTATTAGTCCAAAAATAGAAAGTAATGGCTGTGGCTGCCATACAGAAAAGTATGAAACTTCTATACTCCAGAGATAATACTGAGATTCTTCTTCTTTATCTGTGCATAATTCCTTTCACAAGCTGTTAGCATTGATGAAGCAAAAGCAATTGGCTTCTTTGTGCCATCAAGAAACATGGGAAAGGACCACACCCAAAGCCATATGGTGAAACGGGACATGCTAACAGGAATGAAAGTGAAGCATCAAAGTGTGTAAGAACATCAATTGATGTCAACAATTTTCTTGTTTCCTTAAATGCACATTCCCATTCTGTAGTCCACTTCCATTTTTTTTTTTTTTTTTTTTTTTTTTTTTTTGCTTGCAGTAGTTCATATAGACAATACTGTTGCCAGATTAGGCAAACATTTACCATTATAGTTAAGTAATCCTAAAAAGGAACATAACTGTGAAACATACCTTCCCCGGTGGTGTTTGAATGATTTCCTTCTCTCTCTCTCTCTGGTGATTTCTTTAAACCTATGGCATCAAAGACATGCCCAAGGTATTCAATAGAGAATTTGAAAAAACTCGTGTTTCTCCCCGTGCACTCACAATCTATACTTTTTCAGACATTGCAGGACAACAACCAAGTTTCTGACAATAGTCTTCCCAATCCTTTCCTATAAATGATATACTATCCAAATAGCATTGTATTGTTTTCAGGCCTTTTAAGATTTCATCAATGGCTTTCTGGAAGAGGGCTGGAATAGATGTAATGCCAAAAGACAGTTGATTATAGAAGTATAATCTATCTTGAGTGATTATGGTGAGGTACTTGTGAGATGTATTTGGAGGTAAGCATTACTCAAATCCTATTTACTAAAACATTGTCTTCCACTAAGAGCAGCAAACAAAATCTTCAATGTGAGACAAAGGTTACTGGACAACACATAAAACTAAATTCAATGTCACTTTAAAGTTACCATGGATTTGAACTGAGTGATCCTTCTTGATCACTGGAACAACGGGTGTACAACTGGTGACAATACCCCACTACTTACCAAATGATCTAAATCAGCTTTCATCATGGGTTGCAGAGTATAAGGTACAACTCTGAGCTTACACTATTTTGGCTGGGATGTTGCTTGGCCACCTGAGGTGCATTGAAAAAAAAAAAAAATTGGAATGCTTTTCCAGTATTTCTTCATGGCCTTGATGTGCCTTTCTGATTGACCTGATCTCATTCCACTTCACTCTCAGCTTCTCTAGCCAAGATCTGACAAACAATGATAATTGGATAACTTCCTTTAGGCACATATACAAGGGTAAATGGGCTGACTGTCTGTCTAGTGGAACAGTCACCTGAAGTATCTCTTTTGGGACCTTTTCCAGTGTCAGTTTTCAGAAGCATGGAGGTTTTCTCTAAAGGGTCCTACAACAAACACTGCTTATACAAAGATGCAGATATTAGGGAAGCAGCAGCCCCTATAGCTAGCTCCATTCTTATAGGGATGCCTTCAATTAAGGGTGTAACCCAGATACCACCTCTGACCGCTACTTCTGGTAGTACATGCAAACCCAAGTCTTGGTCAGTGACACTAAAAATCCAGTCTTCTTCCATATTATATAAATCAGACTTATGTCCCCTGATGGGTCCCTCTCTGATAGATGCTTCCCTGGATCCAAGGGATTACTCTGTTGAACTATGCAACAGGCCACAGCAATATGTCCTTTTTTTCAACACTTCCTGTACTAGAGCTGATGTGCCCAGCAACACCTTCCTGTGTGTGATGTTTGTATTCTGTGTGCACAGGAAAAGTTCCCCAGTTTCTGTGCTCCTCAGACTTGCTGATTCAAGCAGTGCATCTTCCAGTCCATACTAAATTCCTGGGCATCATTCTCAGAAATTTCCATATAAAATAACTACTAACATACAATACATCACAAAGACTGTATTGTTTCTTCTAAGAATATGTAGCTGCTCTGACTCACCCAAGTGGCAGGAAAAATCTGGCCTGTTTAAAATATCCAGAACCAAATTCTGCCCTTGAATGTGGGCACACTGCTGCTGCTGAAATCAATTTTATATGCACTATCTTTTACTGTGTACAGAAAATTAGAAGCCAAACTTTTTAAAGATCATTGCAAAATGAATGTCTTGTTGTTTATTGAAATATTTCCAGCATGACTTTGGGCTATTCCAGGCTCCCCATAGCTCATGTAGAGAAGCACTACAATACAAATCTTATGCTAAAATACTTGAGAACAGAGGGGAAGGTGTGGGCACATGCTGCTGAAAAAAAAAAGTGGTCTTAGTGTAGCACAAACAAAATCCCTGCATTGCGACACACCACATAGAATGACTAAGCCAGAGTTAAACAAGAAATTACTGTACTGTATAAAGCATGTATTGTACAGCAGGCCTCTAGGACAGAAATTAACAACTTAATAAGTTGTTAATGAGGCACATTCAGCCATACTACATAAAAATAGAGCAAATGATTACAGAGCATTTTGTACCTGATAGAATATAGTGTAGTGTAAATGAAGAACTTCATGTAGGATAGAACAAGTACCTGATAGAATATAGTGTAGTGTAAATGAAGAACTTCATGTAGGATAGAACAAATAAAAACCAGTATCCTGCTTCCCTCTATGGCTTAGTAGAGACCAGCTTTTAGCTGTGTTAGAAAGGCTAATGTGATTAAATATATTATATATGCCCTATATTTCTCGACTCTGTAAGCTATATCCTCTTAAGTAAGTCTCATATCATAAAGTTTTCTTCCTTAATATTTGGGAGCTTGCATATATAACTTTATATTATCATCATCATAAACAGTCCTTCAAGTTGAGGAAGATCATCTTATTGTGGGCTCAAAGATGGCTGATGAGGCCTATCCAGGATTGACAGACTCTCTTGCAACTCAGGCGCATGTTTCTGTGTAAGGCGGGTGGCTCTGGGTTCTTGATTTGGTCCAGTGTTTCTACTGCTTACACTTTTCCATCTCCTATTGTTGTCAAAAGGTTTCAAAGTACTGAGATCCTTGCAGCAGACTCTTCCTATGTTTAGGAAAGTCCTGGGCAATAGTTTCCCACAAGTTGATGTCAGTGTTGCATTTTTGAAGTTGGATTTGGGGACTTCATTGAAGTGCTATCTCTGCCCTTCTCTTTAGTGTATGCCTCGAGTGACCTGGGAGAATAAAACTTGCTTCAGAAGTCAGTCATCTGGGAGATGTGACCAGCCAAGCAAAGTTGGTGGTGGATGATTATCACCTCACTGCTCATGGTGTTTATTTATGAGAGAATGCTAATGTTAGTGCATCTGTCTTTCCACTGATTTTGAAGAATCTTCTGCAGGCAGCATTGATGGTACTTCTCTAGCAACTTGAGATGTCTCCAGTACATTGGCCACATCTCAGCTCCATACAGTAAGGTGGGGATTATGCTTGATAAACCATGCATTTGGTTCTGTATCTGATGTTGTGATCTTTAGACATCAATTTCTTCAACCATCCAAAGTCTGAATTTGTACATTTGAGGTGATGTTGGATTTCTTAATCAATATCAGAATTCTGCAAGAGATGGCTTCTGAAGTATGGGGAATACTCAACATTCTCCAGAGTCTTCTTCACAAGAGCCTTTAGTGTTTGGAAAGGCCTTTTGTGCTTGCCAGAACATCTTGCTGACAAGCATAATATGTGCATTTTTAGCATGTTTTTTCAGAGCACTCAGGGTGCCTGTACATGAGTGTGGAGGTTGCTCTGACACTGTAATCACACTGCGTTGAAGAGACTTGATTGATTGAGTCTGCTGGAGCGTGGCAATTACCATGCTCTAGCAGCCTCCTGTGTCTCATGTATCAGTGTCCCCATGCTTTAATATAGCACTGGGGGTTCTTGAACTAAAGCTCATTTGTTAAGGTTTAGTTCAATACCTCTTCCACCATTTTGAAGCATGGGGACACCGATACATGAGACATTGTGGCACTCTAATTAAAATACTGTCCCCAACCCCCAGAGCACATGTAAAAATGTCCTCAGGGACTAACCACCTTGAGACCTAAGGATGGAGGAGACCTGATCAAGGAAAGGGGAGCCATTAACACTCACCAAAAGGAGCAGTTTGAAAATCTTTTCAATTGAAACTGTTGTTGATGAAAGGGTTCTCAACTCCATCCCACAGCACCCAGTCCGAGGCTATCTAAGAATTCTTCTGACCAGGAAGGCCATAAAGGAAAGCCTTAAAGCAGATAAAGAAAAACAAGGCACCAGAAGCTAGCTAATGGAATTTCACTGAAATCTTCAAGCAGGGGGGAGAGGAGCTCACATCACAGCTCTTTGCTTTCATCTTAAGGATCTAGAATGATGAGGAAAATCCAAACCTCAGGGATCCCATGACCATGACAGTCTTCAAGAAAGGAAACGAGTTTGACTGTGGAAACTCTATGTATCAAGGTTAGTATTATCTATTCAATTCCATAGGTTGCTTAAGAGTTCTGTACAAAGAATTTTTTTGGATGTTCTGTAGCTTTGTGTAGTGCTTTCAGGAGAACCTTATTGAAAGGGTATCTGTTAGCTAGGATTTTTTTAATTGTATGAACATAAAAATCCAATTTTCTGTTACTCTGCCTTTTACACAGTTTCTAAGAAGCATTTTACAGCTTCCTAAATATCTGGATAGTTATCCTTAAAACATTTTTTTCAGGTGTAGGATAGGAGATTAAAAATACATCAAAATTAAAAATAACCACTGTTCTCAGGTCTACTTCTCTCACTACCACGTATCCATATATTTGCTTTCAGTTCACAGTTTGCACTTCCAGTCAGAGTTATACAGAAGTAGAGCTGGAAGGGATGTCCAGAGGTCATCTAGTCCAACCTCCTGCTTGAGGCAGGATCATCCTCATCTTAATATAAATCCATTGCCTAAACTATAAGGCTGCATGAAATGGTACCGTTCCATTTTGACTTGAGTTTCAAGTTTTCAACAGAACAGAGTTTCATTTTCAATTTAATTTGAATCAAAACTGCTGTTCTGTTTCGCTTTGTTGAAACAGTGACACTATTTCAACGTTTTGCCCATTTGCTATAATAGGGAAGCTCAAAACAGCCTCTCTCATCTGGCAGGCAGATGGAAGCCCACAACCCCGAGAGGACTGCAGGGGCTGTGCCAGTCCTCCTGGGGCTGCAGGCCCCTGATCTGCCTGCCAGATGAGGAAGGGAAGCTGGGTATTGCTGCCTGTGACTGTGGAGCTGGGGAAGGGATCTGAGCCCGATTGCTCAGTTCCCATCCCCAGCGCTACGATTAGCCTGATCTAGTGCTGGGAAGGGGAAATCAGCTCAGCAGGGCTAAGTTCCTTTCCCCCACCTGATTGTAGGGCTGGGGAAGGGAACTGAGCCTGGGCTCAGCTCCCTTCCCCTGAGCTGTGATCGACCTCCCACAGCCCAGCCATGGGAGGCGGAAAGAGACAGGGCTGCGCTCCGGGCTGAGCCACATGGGGCTGTGGAGCTGCTGGGAGCACAGCCCTGGTTCTCCCATCTCCCACCACCTGGGTGCTGGCTGCTTCAAAACTTGAAACATTTTGAAACTTTTGAAATGTTTCAACTAGCCTTGTTTTCTTTTAGGGCTGTTTCAAAGCCCTTTGTTTCGATTTGATTTTGCTGTTTCTAGCTTGAAATGAGTCAAAACAGTGTTGAATCGAAACAGCTGGCAAAATTTTGCACAGCCCTACTAAACTATTAGCAAAACTACACAGCTAACCGTGACAAGCGCAAGAATCTGATCTGCCAACGTTAAAGCAAGGGGACCATGACAGCCACTGTCCTGTAAAGGTTGTTAAAATATTCTCAAAAAGATAAAGTATGCTTGATTTCCACGACCTTGTACTTCTGCTGTCCCAGAGTTAAAAAGAATCACAAATCACAGATAGAGTTGCAGTTCTTTCTGCTGGGTACTAGACAGTGGCACTTGTTCTGAGTGGTCAGGCCAGAATACACTTATTGAAGAGACTGGAGCCAAAACATTAGAGGATGACATCTGAGGACACCTTCCAAAGGACATAATAGTGCTTAATGAGAACAAAATAGAAGTGAAACATCTAAACTCTTGCATGACTCATGCCTCTAGGAAAGCAGAGTATAAACCTAGAGAGGAACTATCAGAGTGAGTATGCTCACAAGCTATGGCATAGGCCCTGTAGCATGTTTGGAGTTATTGTGTAGTCCAAACAGTCAACTTAAATCTCTCACACCATATGTTTATTCCTAGGCACCCTCAGGAATCAACATAAACCAGTCCTCAAAACACCCACCACAAATACAGTTCATACAGGGCAACTCAAAGCCCTAAGGTCTCTCCCCAGGAAGGTACTGCCAGCTTCATGATGCTCCCTTAGGGCTACAGTGCAGTCTTCCTTGTCTATCTCAATTGACTTTCCTCTCCTGGTTTTGGAGTGCTGCTAGAGTTGCTGGCTCAGCTCTGCTGCTGCTGACCCAGACCCAGACCCAGACCCAGACCCAGACCCAGACCCAGACCCAGACCCAGACCCAGACCCACACCCACACCCACACCCACACCCACACCCACACCCACACCCACACCCACACCCACACCCACACCCACACCCACACCCACACCCACACCCACACCCACACCCACACCCACACCCACACCCACACCCACACCCACACCCACACCCACACCCACACCCACTCTCCTTCCCCTAGCTCCTCTTCCCAGCATACTTTTAACTTCCTGTGGGCCACCTAATTATCCTCTGCAGCTGGTCTACTTCTCTTAATCAGTCTGTAATCAGTACCTGCTAACTTCAGATGGGCTATAGTCTTTGCAGGCTCCTACAGCTGGGAGCATGCAGGCTACTGCAAGCTTCTGTCAGCCAGCCTGCTTCAGGCCTGCAAAGATGTTCAGAAACAGTTAGTTTTCTACTATCTACAAAAAAAAAAAAAAAAAAAGAGGCAGAAAATGTCTAATCCACTACTGTGTTCAGTGCACCATCAGTGTTTTGATGGATATGGTTAAGAAAAGAGATCATGAGTTTGTATTTATTTAATCTGCAGCTTGCAAGAAACCCTTTCCTTTGATTTTCATGGACTTGTTTTGAGCACCCATTGATATAATAGGAAATACCATTGTTCTTTATTGGTATAGACAATACAAGGGTCTTTATAAATGACTTAATATTGGGGGGAAAAGCAGTAGAGGATCATGATCAGAAATTCTGAGAAGCTTTGAGAAGAGACAGAGCTGGTTCCTAAAGCTATGCATATAAAGTTGTAAATTCTGTATAATAATAAAATAGGGTGGAAAAGTTAACACCATATGATCAAAGCTACCTATCTGCCTGGACCATTAACCCAAGACTGCTGTTATACACAGCTGTTTAATGGATATACGATGTACATTTTAATGGTGGCTTTCAAAACTGGAGACATTAATTAATTACACTAGTGCTTCAGTCCTGAGATGCTATGACCATACTGTGAGTGTAAGCACAAAAAATAAATTGTCTATAAATGCTTCCTAGGAGGGGAGTGGTACATTTTTCTTTCATAAAGCATTGACTCAACTGTAGATCACTGTTTCTATCATAGGCACTAATAAAAAGCAAGTATCACTATGTTCAACTAGAGAAGGCTTCAGCTATAGCCCATGAGTTAAGAAGTTTCATATCTTTCTTTATGGGAGCCCTGTGTTAGTTGAAACTTATCAGAAAACAATTTATTGCTAAAAGTGGTCTGGAAAACATCTATGTGAGAATACAAAAAATATTTTTTCAGCCAAAGATGTCTGAATTGCTATCTAAATATATCCCTGGGACAGATTTGGTGATTGCAAATATATTCTCTTGTCATTAGAAAAAGGTATAGATTCCAGACTTAAATTATTCATATATAATAAAAAGAAACTCACGTGATTTTAGGCAAAAAATTATTTATGATTGTTAGACCTACTTCTGATTATGTGAACTTTTAAAAAGTAATTAAAATTATTAGCACCTGGTGGCTGGGATAGCACATGTCTGCTTTCTATTGTCAATTTAAATGGGAGGTCCCAGTACTAGATGAGATTTTGTAGAAAGATACCAGGAGGGTAATTCATAAGGCATTACAGAAAATTAAATTCTAGAGGCATGTAAATAATATAAATCATAGTGTAAACCAATACAAAAATAAAAAATAAATGATAATTTTAGCCAAAACTGTCCTCAGAGATCCATGTACAGGAATTTTCTGATCATGGATGTTATCTCTCCTTATACATAAAAGTTATGTGAAGGTCATTTAGGGAATATGGATTGCAAAATCTAAAACATCTCTCTCTTTAACACTGGCTTCAAATGCATGGAAACACTGAGGAATCTGTTAAGACTTGTCAAATTTGCCAAAAATACTGGCCAAGATAAGGGAAATAACTCATTTTAGGGACATAAAAAGAAAAAAGAGAAGGTCTGTTTCAATATAAAAAATAACTATTTAGATTGGCTAACATTATTTTCAAGCATAAACTGAAAGCAGGAATTGATATACTCTTGGGACCTGATGCCTGTCACTAGGGACTTACAGAGATACAAAGACAGAAAAGTATCATATAATATCAACATGGTCTTGAGGCAATTTATGAAAAAGGCTATGTGTAAATTAAGCTGCAAAATAAAGGTCACTAATAGTACTGATGTCACAAGAAGAAGCCCCATAGTCATTTGAGGTTGTCACCTCTATTCAACACAAACTACAGAAGCAGAGGCAATACCTTATTCAAATTCCTGAAGAAAAGGAGGTAAGGAGCACTCAATTGCCTGTTTTGCTCAAGAGGGTCTCAGACATGCAACAACTATTGCAAATTTAAACACCTGAGCCCAAGGATGTGATATATACAGAACTAATGGATTTATTGCCATCTGATGATAGTGGTGTTGATAAAGGACACTTTAAAGATTCTTTGAACATTGTTGGCTACTTTTAATTAACAGAGTATTTATAAATATTGGATCCACAATACAATAATGTGTTTTTGTTATTTACTGTCACCAGGCTCATCCACTGCTGAGGTTGGCTTGGGTGACCCTAGGCGGGGACAATGTTCCCCTGCCCAAAATGGAACAGTTCCCAGCCACCCATGGGCTGCACATGCAGACTTTCTTATGCAGCCCAGAGCTGGCCAGGAAGTGTCCTAGTTTGGGGCAGATCCCCTCCACACAGCTCTTCCTGAGCCCTGTGCCCCAATCAGGCAGTTGGAGCAGGAGGACTTGGAGAGGGCTTCAGGGAAGAGGCAGATCCCACCCCACTTCCCCAATCCACCAGTGGGGCAGCTAGCAGTGAACCCTTGGCTAGGCAGGGAATCCCTGCCCAGATGGGGGCTCACTGCTAGCTGCCCCACTGGCAAATTGGGGCAGGGGCTGGGACCTGTCCCTCACTCACAGCTGTTTCCAAGCTTCTTGCCCCTACTCAGGGTGTTAGGGTCTAGAGGTCCCTGCTATTAGGTAAGGGGGACATTGTCCCCACCTGGGCTTTGCCACTGGAGCCTGTCCCAGCAGCAGGCAGCTCCTAGGGGCAGGGAGCAATCCTGCCATGCTTCCTGCCAGCCCCTTGGCTAGCACTCAGGGGAATCCTGGAGCTCTCCCTGACTGCTGCAGGTGGGGAAGAGGGAGGTGGGAGCAGCTCTCTCTGGGTTGCTTCCATTGGGAGCAATTCTGTTCCCAAATGTGCACATGTAGACACCTGCCCAGGGTGGGTTTACTTTGGAGTAAATTACTGTGAAGTAAATCCATCTGGCAGCTTTTGCACATGTAGACACACCCAGTTTGGCTGGAAAAGGAAGATGTGAAAAACTATATTATCAAAAGTCTCTGTAGTGAGCCAACTCATGTTTCACAATGCTGAACTGTTACAATGGAGTTCACCTCCAATGTTCCAGGTAAAATTGGGTCCTGCTGCCTGTTCTAGTCCTGTCCCTTTTGATATTTTTGCTCCATATGGATTCTCATTTCCATCTTCTTCTCTGCTTTCCAAATGTAATTCTTAATTTCCCTCTTTACCTTCACCCACACTTTTCTTTTACCCTTTCCTTCACTTGTATTTTTCATTCTTCCATTTCTCTACAGTCTGCTATTTTCTTCTAACCCATTCCCCTCCTATTTACTTCCTTTTCAACTCTGTCTTGTCATAACATAAATCACTAAAATCTAATCACAAAATCTTGGTCCCATTGCAGTCACAATATAGCCAACAGTCAACCCCAGGAGGGTTTGTAGAAACAGGGTTTCTCCTTAAAGTTCTTTTATGAAGCCCTCACCACGTATTCACTCTGCATATTCTAACACGGGATCAATGCAACTCACAAAACACAAATCTAGATCCTGGCTTCTTACTCTCTAGAATTCAGGAATATTGAAACCTCAGGTTTGCTTGTACTGATTGGGAAGAGGGGTTACTTGTAATGTTTGGTTCCAGACGTTGTCAGTTAGGCAAAAAAATGTAAAGCAATATTTTTTTTTGGTGGGGGGGGATTGATTTATCTTCTTTTATTAAATGCTTGCTGTATCCTACCTCTTTTTCGGCTAGGAATGAAGAAATCCACTTAAAATTTACCACCCACTTATAACTGATATAGTGCCCTTTTGACGCATCTCCAGCTAAATGCAAACATTCACAGCTACCCAGTCTAACCTAGTTTGGAATTCAGTCCAAACCTGTAACAGAACAGAAATTCTAGACACACAGACCAGTCTAAAAATGGTGGAATCCAATGTAAGATAGACCTGGATCAATATGATACTTAATTGATCTAGGTTAGACTGGTTCATTGAATGTGAGTTATCTGCACAACCCTGGGGCTGGGGAAACCTGGCTGTCGGCCCCCCATTTTGGAGCTGCATTTTTCCTATCTGTCCCCTGGTGATGGGCTATTTTTAGCTCCTGCTTCTCCCCTTACAGAGCAACTATCCCCTCCCCACCCTAGGAGCTCCCCATCCCACAAACTGCTTCTGGTGCTGGTTTTATCAGCATTTGCTGCTGCCGGGAACCAAGGAAATAAATGCCAGTGGAGTGAGGAGCGGGAAGGATGGGGGGTAGGTTCACCGAGGGGACCTAAAAATAGCTCCTGGTCCCCCCAAACCCTCCCACAGATGTTATAAGATCCCCCTGCTCCGACCAAACCCTCCTGGACCTCACCAACCAGTGATGGATCACACCTGCCCTTCCCATTCCCCCATGAATCACACCTTCTTCCTATCTTCCTGCAGATCATGCCTGCTCCCCCATCCTGTCTCAAATGGTGCCTGTTCCCCCATCCCCCACAATCACTCCTGTGGATTCTGCTTGTCACCATGATCCTCCCATAGATCCTGCTTTCCCCCATAATACCCTCCCACCTGTTTGTAACCCACAGTCTCCCAACTCTCCCTGCTAGCCCCCTCCATCCTGACTTGCTTTAGATCCGGTGGCTATTTTAAATACTATTTAGCCTCCCCCTAACCCCGCTCAATATCTGCACTTAGCCTTAGAGTCACCTTGATTAACATCAAGTTCATTTACTACTATTTACTAAACTAATCTATAAAAAAAGACACTGACTTTTTAAGACAATTGCCTTCCTTCTTTTTCAGACTGCTTGATTTCAAGTACTCCTCCATGGTCCTATTTATGTCTTAAATCTATTGAAAAACTTCTTTGATTGTCAGGCACAAAACTGATTTTGTAAGTCTGCTCTTTGCTTTATAATATTATCTCAGTGCAGAAGTTTGTTGGATTTTTTTACTTTTTTCTTTCTTTCCTTTTCCTCTTGCCTGTTTTATTCGGGCCAAAGGAATTCTTTCCCAACATCATTTAAAAAAATAAATTCAATTCAAAAGCTGTTCAAAAATAACTTTATGTTATGATAACTTACACCCATGGGTAGCAGGTTATATTACATGGTATATTACATATACTCAAACACTTGGATCAGAACCTTTCAATTCTTTGGTGCAATAAAGAACAAATTTAATTGCTTTTTATTTAAATCAAAACCTTAACATTATTTTGATGTATTTTTGGTGTTAATGTTTTACTGATTATGGTCGCTTATGGGTGTTTGTCATGGTTTCCTGATTTGATCCACTGTATTAGACTACAGTAACTAATCACATTTTTGACAGCCTCTAGTTTAATTCTCTCAGACTAATGACATGATTAAAAAGAAAAATTGTGGTGTTTACTTTTACTTTCAAAAGACTGTGCAATATACTATAGAGGTCATTTCAGGTACTGCTCAAATACACAAAAATGATATTGCAGAGCCAAGGTAATCTTTTTTTCAAATAGTGTTATTTGCCTGGCATGTTTTTTATCATGGAAAAGAGATTGCCTGGTAATATTTTAAGTTGTTGGTGGGTTGCTGAACCATAGGTCTCCTTTGAGCCTGAATTGTATCGTTGGTTTGATTTTTTTCCCCTTGTGTAGGTTGTGTCTTTATCTGTGCTGAGAACTGGGAAACAAAAGAATTAAGCAGAGATAAAATATGCAAACACTGAATGTAAAAGAGCAAACATTAGCTAAAAGATAAAATTCAAGTTAACCTGGGATAGACACTTTCATTCTACTCACTGCTACACTCTTTATTTGTACTTTAATCCCTGTTTATCTTTTTGTCACAAAAATAATTAAGGGTTTAAAAAAAGGTTGTACTTTGGAACACAACATAAAATTAGCTAGGTAGTTCTATGCTACATCTGGTGTTACTAAATGCATTGAAACCTGCTTAAATAGTAAAATTTAGCCCTCTCCAAATGAAGCCCAGGTAAATTAGTGGAATTTGCTGCAACTCTAAATGCCATCCCAACACTTGCATATGTAAACTTTAAATCCAATTTAAACCCTGAAAAACGTTAAAATGGGATTCAAATAAGACTAGAGAGGGCATTGCACTGACCTCTGAAAATCCAACCCTTTCTATGAATAATAAGCAATGTTTTCTAGTTCTGGTGAAATTAATCTCCTTGGCTAAAAGGCACATTGTAGACCAATGTAGCCAAGCTCTAACATGGCTTCTAATTTAGGCTCTGGTAGAAATAGTGATTGCTGTTTTTCCATAGTCCTGTTGGGCACTGTTTCTGGATCCTGGATCTGTATGTGTACAGATCAATGACTTCTTTCCTTGCCCGTATTCCTAATAAACAATTTCAGAAAGAAAGGTCCTTCCAAGACTAATGACTTCTTAGGGTTAGAGAAATTAAGGTGCACACATTTCTGTAGCTAAGGGCACCTGAGGAGGTGAAGTGAGTAGCACCATATCTAAATACCTTTGACTGTCTATTTGTTTTGGGCCAACTGGGAAGCAAAATTCAGCATGAATATAGTGCAGGAGTGAAAGAAAACCTCCTTAACTACTCTGCCAGCACATCCCACAATTTACTTAGTGTAGAAATATAATGAGGACTTTTGGTTTATAATATAGAAAGAGTAATTGCAAACTAGTCTTCTTAAAAGTACAGTGAGATAACCTCTTAAGAGAGATGGTAAAAACTTTGAATTCAAACACATGAAATAGTAGACTGCAAAAAAGCAGTGGAAAATATTACTTAAAAGAATAGTCCTGACCTGGCACAAATATGGTTTAAATATGCTAATAAGTATTTTTCAAACTGCAGTGATTCTACTAAAAATACATCATGGACTTAGTTCTTGTTTCTTTCTGGCCTCTTGATAATGCTTCAGCTTCTTAGGGCACATCCAGACAAGTGCACATGTATGGTATGTGGCATTGTAGACTTGTCTAATTTGCAGGACCGCACCCGGGGTGACTTGCTGCACACTAGACTGCAAATGCACTAGGCCTATGCAAAGTGGCTAGTATTTGCTTCAGATTCGGATTCAGACAATTCGGGGGATAGTGATTAATTTCAGTGAATCGAATCACAGTCCCGATTTGATTTGATTCAGCCAAATCTGATTCAGAATTTCAGCTGCTGCTGAATCTTCAAATCTCCGAATTACCCAGGCCCAACCCCCGCTTGCTCTCCCAGCCTGGCAATGGCTGCCCGACCCACCCCAGCTCCTGGCACTTGGGGGAAAAAAAAGCCCCAGCTTAGTGGGTGCTGCCAGGTGTAGGGTGATCCCTGCTGCCCTTACACTGCATGGGGGTCTCTGCATAAGCCCATCGACCCCCCCCCCATTGCCCCGTGCCACATGGGGGACTTTGCATAAGCCCCCATAGCTCTGAGGCCACTGCAAGAGTGATGAGTCCTAGGGATTTTCTTGTTGTTTTTTTCTTAAATGGCCAGAGCTGGCCCAGGTGGGGCACCCGTGGTGGGAGCTAGGGAAGTGGGGGTGGTTGGGGATTCATGCAGAGCCCCCCATGCAGTATGGGACAGTGGGAGGCAGCAGGTATCACCCTCCCCCACCCGGCAGCACCCAGTGAGCACCAGGGCTTTTTTTTAAACTCTGGGAGCTGGGGCAGGTGGGGGCACCTGTGGGGGGGTTGGGGGAGCAGCAGGGTTACGTGGGCTGGCAGCGGCCCCCCCATAGTCCCCTCTCCCCTCCCCCAGCCCCCTCTCTCCCACCCCTAGTACTTACCAGCTTGGAGTTAGCTGTATCTCCCTGCTGCAGCCACTGGGGACTGCCCAAGTCATCAAAGCTCTCCACATCTTTTCCAAAGATGTGGAGAGCTTTGAATCAATTTGGACCTTTTAATTGGTCCCCTGATTCAATTTGTATTTGGAGATTTGGCCGCCAAATCTCCTCTGAATAGAATCATCACCCGAAGCTTCGCACAGCCCTAATATGCACAATATTCCCTGGAGACAACTAGTAGTGGCACAACTACTTGGATCCACCTCCAAGGAAGAATACTCTGCACTGGTATGGACCTGCAGTGAGTGAACCAGGAAAGTCAAGGCTGTGATGAAACTCCAATTAGCTACAAATGTCAAGAACAATAAAAGTCCTTTATTTAGATATGTGGGGAGCCAGAGGAAAAGCAAGGGCAACATTGGAACCCTGCTAAATGGAGACAACTGACAACCAACACCCAGGAAAAAACCAACTTGCTAAATGGGTACTTTGTGTTGGTCTTTCACCAGTCCCATGGGACACCCCTGCCTACTATGGGACAAGGTGGCCCAGGTGAGGGAGACTCCTTACCCTCCATCAATGCTGACCTCGTGAAGGAACACCTTGAGAGGCTGGATACCTTCAAGTCAGCTGGCCCTGACAGTTTACACCCCAGGGTACTCAAGGACCTGGCTAGCATCATAGCCCAGCCCCTGGCATGGAACTTCGAGATCTCCTGGCACTCTAGTGAAGTGCCCAAAGATTGGAAAAAGTCCAATGTGGTACCTATCTTCAAGAAAGGGAGGAAAGTGGATCCAGCACACTATAGGCCCATCATCCTGACCTCTATCCCGAGGAAGGTCTTAGAAAAGATTATCAAAAAGGCTATTCTTAACAGACTGACTGATGGCAACATCCTAAGAGAAAGCCAGCACGGATTTGTCGTGGGTAGGTCTTGCTTAACCAACCTTATTTCCTTTTATGACCAGGTGACCTATCACCTGGACAAGGGAGAAGAGATTGATGTCATATATCTTGACTTTAAAAAAGCATTTGATCTGGTATCCCATGATCACCTCTTAGCCAAACTGGCTAACTGTGGCCTTGGCCTCACCATGATCCGCTGACTGGGGAATTGGCTCCGTGGTCAGACCCAGAGGGTGGTGGTTGATGGAAGTCAATCATCATGGGACACTGTGACCAGTGGGGTCCCCCAAGGCTCTATCCTTGGACCTATACTATTCAACATCTTCATTAATGATGTGGACATTGGTATCAGAAGTGGACTGGCCAAGTTCACCAACGACACCAAATTCTGGGGTAAAGCGTCTTCACCTGAGGACAGGAGGTTGATCCAGGCTGACCTGACAGACTCAAGAAATGGTTGGATGAGAACCTGATGGTGTTTAACACTGAAAAATGCAAGGTTCTCCACCTTGGGGGAAAAAAAAAAACCCTACAGCGTGCTTATAGGCTTGGCAGTGATACGCTGGCTAACACTACTGGCGAAAGGGACTTGGGGGGTCATGATTGACCACAAGATGAACATGAGCCTTCAATGTGATGCTGCTGCTAATAAAGCAAGTAAAATGCTGGCTTCCATCCATAGATGCTTCTCAAGCAAATTCCAGGATGTCATTCTCACGTTGTACTCGGCCTTGGTGAGGCCGTAGCTGGAGTATTGTGTCCAGTTTGGGGCTCCACAATTCAAAAAGGATATGGAGAAGCTTGAGAGGGTGCAGAGGAGAGCCACAGCCACGCACATGATCAGAGGTCAGGAAAACAGACCTTATGATGAGAGGCTGAGAGCCATGGGACTCTTCAGCCTGGAAAAGCGCAGGCTCAGGGGTGATCTGGTGGCCACCTATAAGTTCATCATGGGTGCTCACCAGGATCTGAGGGAACGTCTGTTCACCAGAGCACCCCAAAAGATGACAAGGTCAAATGGTCACAAACTACATGCCCATTTCAGGCAGGACATAAGGAAGAAATTCTTTACTGTCCAAGCCCCCCAGGTTTGGAATAGACTGCCGTTGGAGGTAGTTCAAGCACCTACTTTGAACTCCTTCAAGAGACATTTAGATGGTTATCTTGCTGGGATCCTATGATCCCTGCTGACTTCCTGCCCCTGGGGCAGGGGGCTGGACTTGATGATCTTCTGAGGTCCCTTCCAGCCCTAATGTCTATGAAATCTATGAAACTATGTGCTACTGCTATTTGTTCCCAGGGAATCCCACGTGTGCATTTGTCTGAACACACCTTTATGGTCATAAAGGGCCATGCACCTAAGAGAACTGCCCTTTAAGGATTGGATCCTCTATTAATAGAGTTTTTAGGTGACAGAGGGTGCATCTACACATCACCGTATGGTGACGTTGCTATGGTGATTGCTTTAGTACTTCCTTTTGAAAATACCAAAGCACAGTGTAGTATGGGCAGTTACTGCACCGTTGCATCGTGTGTGGGGCGCACAGGCAAATTTCACCACTATGTTCCCATAGCAATGTGCTATACCCTGGGAATGTGCTGCTATAGTCACGTACCTGGTGATCATGTGTAGACACATATGATCACTGCATCACTGTAGTGCACCATATGTCAAATGAAGATTTTTGTTTCTTTCTTGGATAATTGTATCGTGCTGTTTATTGCTTATATTTTCATCTATTCACAATTGGTTGGTCTGAGGGTCCCGTTCCTCCCACTGCCCACCTGGAACAAGGCCTCTGGGTACTAAATACAGAGCTAACAGCCTGGAGCAGAATAAGCCTTTGCTCCAATAAACCCAGTTGTGAATAGAGGAAAAAATAAGCAATAAATGTCATGATCCAAGAAAGAAACAAAATTCTTCATTTGACATTTCTGTACACTTATTGTCTAATTAGGACTGAATTGTGATGGTTGCCACAGGCTAATGCTTTTACTGTTTAGAACAAGTTTTGCTTTTATATGAGTACTTTTGAATATATAATTTTGATAAACATCTTAATTACCCATCTTATCTATAGGCCATCTAAGCACAATTTTCTCCTCTTCTAAGATATATATAAAATAAAATAATTTAAGAAAACAAAATACAGATGGGGCAAAATGAGTAACTGATTTAACAGTTGCCTTTTATCTTGAGGATGCTTGTTTTATATATAAAATTGGTACTAGAGTCATTCTAATTTCTCTAAATGTTTCTTTTCATCGAAATATTTTTTTTAATAAATCAATTTGCCTCTACATATAAAAGGAGAACATGAAAAGAACCATGTTCATAATATATATATTTTTGCTTGAATTTGGTATTTCAAAACTACCAAATGTCTACATTTCTTTCTTCAATGGACATTCACCCTTGGTCAGAGGTTTAGCATAAGGCATAAGTACTGATGTACTCCTATTTTGATGCTTACATAAAAGCCGAGTGGTGATTAAACCTTGTGCTGCCCCTCCCTGTGCTTGCATCAGTGTCACAGGAAATTGATGAAATGGCACAGGAATAAGCAGCACTACCTTCTACCCACTAAAGCATTCATCTGCCTGAAATCTCTCCGCTGGGGGGCAGCAGGTAGAAGATAGTTGTGTTTCCTTGCCTGCTAAATCCTGCTTTGCTTTGCTGCCAGTCACATTGCCATTCCTGGCTTATGTTAGTGACATCTGTGTTGCAAGAAGAGAAGTGAAGCAAACAGCTCATTACACACAGACCACCTATTAGATGGTGGCAGTTAGCCTACATTGGAATTGAACCAACCATTCAGTGTCTCTGGGCAGTTAGGACTTCAGTTTAATTGCCAGGCCATTGTCTATCTATAAATCCTTGTCTGGGCTATTGTGGGCATGGAAAAATCTTTTAGGCATTTATTTAATGGTAAAATAACCTAGATTATTAAATGTGATGTCACTTGCATACAAGGAAAATACTGGAAAACTTAAAACCAGTGAATAATTCAAGCTGATTTGCTGTATCCAACTACATTTCTCCTCTTGTTTACAGCAGCCATGCCTATAACTATTTATCCTATTATGCTGGATTTCACGTTCATGTACCATAATAATTTCTTCATGGTAATACTATATATACTGGTTCCTTCTGCTAAATTCCCTTTATCAGACTTTGCATATTAATAGGAGTACAAACAGGGATTTAGGATCTCCCTGCCTTAGCTATGTTTTCCATATTTAAATTTGATTTATATTTTCAGACCCACCAAAAAATGTAAATGCCAGCTCTAGTTGCATGTTCCTCCCCACAGAATATGTGACTAGGGACTAAGAGGAATTAATCCAAAAATAATAGCTTTTCTCCCCTGGCTTCACTCTTTCTGGTTTTGGGAAAAGAAGTGTCTATGCTCTTCCAGCTATTTTGTTCCAGAATGCTAGGATGCATTTTTGCCCAGATGCTATGAACACCCACCCTCTTCCACTAGTAGTTTGTCCATGCAATACAGGGCAGTAATTTGCCTTTAATCTTGAGAGTTGACAGTGTTTTCTATTAACTTGATACTAATTGCATTTTGAACTAAATAAACTCTGATGTTGAAGATTGAGTGGTATATTATCCCAGGATATAGTTCTCATTGTAAAACGACACTAGGAAATTGAGCAGCCTAATAGGCCTATAACTATTGCAGTGTTTGGGTCACAACCCTATGTATCAAAACTACTTCTCTGTTAATTTCACTATATTTTCTAGCATTTTAAAAATAAGAGTGCAGTGCAGAACGTGTGGTTGGAGTATGAAACACTACTGAGTTTGAGGTAAGGAAATATTTTGTAGAAAAGAGATGAAGAGAAAAAAGGAAAAGAAAAAAACTGTAGCATAGACTATGACGGAAGTAGAAATAGCAACAACATCAAGGAATTAAGTTATATTTCAGCCTTATTTGTGTGATTCTTAATTTCTGTATCAATCACCTAAATAATACAATGATGAGAGATTTTGAAACTCATTTAAAGACTGATGGCTACTGGGGTGACATTAGTGCATTTGTACTCACAGTAAAATATAGCATCCATTATATTGTAAGCCACTTTATGTGGCAAGTATTATACTAGCTATATTTCTTTCAGAAGTTTGATGGATACTCAAGAGGTACTTTGGAGATTTGAGAGTTGAGAGATCTATTTTTAATTTTTGGAATTTAGCTCAATATTATTGAAAAACACGTCAATTCTCAAAGTGCAAACTTGGATTATTACTCTGCACTCTAGTCAGAGAAATACTTTTCAGGTGCTCAGTGGAGCTCAGTGTTTCATAGAGGTGGGTTAGGTGCTTGTGATTCCCCTCCTATTACCCTCTGGTGGGGGTGAGGAGGAGAAATGGATGTAGCTGCCAATACTTGTGGGGTGGGAAGAGGAAGACAGTTTACTTCAATAAGCCTTCTGCCTAGAGGAGATAGGGATGTAAAAAGGGTGGGAGAGCATAAACAGCATCTGGCATAGGGGAGAGAAAAGAGAAAGAACTAAGAAACCTGGATGACTGGATCAGCAGCTTGGCCCAGGTTAGGGAGGATAATGCACCAGACTGAGCTGCTTGCTGCTGATCCCTTGTACCATGGGCTGCTTCCAATCACTTTGGGAGCTGGATCCAGCCCACGAGCTGTAGTCAGAACACCACTGTTCTAGCCTTCTTCGTGATAACTTTCCTGTGTAGACAAGCACTTGTACAACTATAAGTGAGGTGCCATAATGCCTAACTTCCAGGCACTTGGTCCCACAGAAACCTACATGAAGCACACTGCCTTCAATGGGAGACTTGTATCATATAGTAGGGTCAGAATAGTCGTCCAAAATGAATAAACAGAAAGCTGAGCTGGGGAATTGTCGAAAACTAGTACAATTCAGTGTGCAACTACCTAGAGCTAGTCAATAGGGGAATTCTTAGGACATGATCAAGTTTTTAGTCCTATCCTATTTACCTCATTCAAGCCTGCAGGGAGGCACCGCTCATCTGTTCAGGTTCTAGTGCCCAAAAGTCCCTCCTGAGGGGCTTCAAAATCCTGAACAAGGTTCACTTGTCTCTCTCTTGTCTTCCTCTGTAGCTGGCAGAAATGACTCTCTCTACAGTAAATGGTAAGGCCACTTTTCTAGAAGTGAAAGACTTGATTGCAGTCCCCTCCTCTCCCTGAAGGATTCAAACTCACATTTCTTTCTTTTAAGAGAATGGCCTACCTAACAGGCTACAGCTTATTTTATGACTTATCCCTACTGTTCCTCCTTGTGAAGCTATTCTATTGGGTGAAAAAGAACATAGGATTCACAGGTCAGAAATGAAATATGATTAGTATGTAGGACACGCACCCAGGATGGGAGGAGAAACCTGGTTGAAAATCCTTGTTCCTTATTTTTTATGTATTTACGTAATGCAGTAATTAAATAATATATAAACAAACAGTGCTTGGAGTAAATACAAGAGCCTAGAGCTTATGTCTGTTAGATGAGGATCACCAGGTAAAGAACTATGTGCCCTCCTGTCTAATCTTTCTGGCTCAGTAAATCTTCACTTCTCTCGGCACTGTGAAGCAGGAGAATGTTTCTTCCCCTAAAATCACTTACCGAGTGCAGGTAAGGACATTCAATAGAGATGGGAATGGGGACGGAGGGTTGTGGGGGGATACATTTAATTCCTCTCTGGCAGAGAGGAAATCCCTCTCACATCCTGGATACATGTTACAGTGTTGGATATTATGTAAATGAAGAAAACAACTATAACTTCTTACTGTTCTGTTCATCCATAGCATTTTGAACACAGACAGAAGTGATTTTTTTCATACAGTATAGCCCCTGAAAGTGCTCTAATAACACATGCACATGGCTGCAGAGTGCTTTTAAAAAGAGTTAATTTTCCATGCAGGGGTGGGGCTGTCAGTGGGGAGGAACAGGGAAGGGAGCGACACGGAGTTGCCCACTTGCCCAGCCTGAGCTGGGGGGGGGGGGGATGTGGAACAGAGCCCCCTCACCTCACGGACGCCCCTCGGCTACTCTGTCTGGGGTCCTGGGGGGAGCTAGGCTGGGCCCATCAGGTGGGGGGATTCTGTTCCATCCTACCCTCCCCAGCTTCAGATGGGGTTCTTGAGAGTGGCAGCAGCAGCAGCAGCAGGTGGCTGCTTTGCCTGGCTTAAGCTGAGTAGAGGAGTGGAACAGAGACCCTTCACTTCATGAGCCAAGCCTGGCTCATTTCAATACCCCAGCTGGGGTAGCTGGCGAGGACCCTGCTAGGTGAGGGGACTCTGTTCCACACCCCTTCATCTCAGGTTGGGCAAAGCCCAACTGGAAACTTCATGCTGCTTCCTCCCCCTCCCTCCCTTGCTGACAGCTCCAGAGCTGGGGGGGGGGGGGGGGGCGTGAACCTCAGCATCCTCAGAGGCTGGTGCAATGCCATCACATGCTGGCCAGGACTGGTGCAGGCAGGCTCAATCTCCCCCATGACCAAACAGGCACGAATGGGGTAGAGGCCGTAACTCATGGAGCTTTATGAAAAGGGCCATGAGTTAGAGTGGGGGTCTGAACATCTGTAGGTACCCTTTATGAAAACATCCATCCTATCAGTGTTCTTGAGGATTTACCTTGGACTTCTGGGCCTGATTTCTCCATGCTTCCCACTAGGACATCAAAGTCCTTTATTTGGATCAAGCCCTCAAGATTTTAGTCCCAGTTGTGCTTCTCCTTTACTTAAAGTTAAGTATGTGGTTAAGTTATTTCCTGGATCAGGTCCATAGAACCCAGAACTTTACAAGGTCAATTTTGAAATGATTTCTGTTTTAGCCAGTCTTTTTCTGCAATATTCACTCTTACCAGTTACATGGATTCTAGTTTTCTTTCACACCACATGTAGAATTAGTCACATTGGCAGAGACCTGGTTATACTTAAATAGAAGTATAAAGTTGGAGCAGCTCTAAATTTTGAAAATACTTATTTTCCTTAATTTGCACAAAATCATTCCTAATACAAGTCTATGCTGTGCTTGCATGTTTTACTACACACTAGCCACATCTACACGTGTGCTTTACTGTCGAGTAGACTAATTAGCTGTGGAGTAAAGCATCACCATCTGCACATGTGAAGGTATTAGGCTGCAGTAAACTAATTCATACTGCTGTAAGATAGTACTGCTGGGGAGAGCACTATCTCATGGCTGCGTAATTATCTGTGATTACGTGCATGTGTAGACACTGACTGCAGGTGTAAATTGCATTCAGTCACCCCAGTTAGCAGGAAGCCAGACTCCTGCCTGCCTAGCCATATGGATCCTTACCTTTAGCACCCTCATGCCCCAGCCAGCCCCTCTGTTACCCAACATTGCCACCTGAAGCTCACAGCACAGCAGGTCAGGAGCAGCCCTGGAGTAAACTGTTCCACCCCAGATTAAATTGCTGCTGTCCCAGGTGTGTGTGAAGACACTATGCCTGGAAGTAGTTTATTCCAGCTCAAACTGCTCCAGAGCTTATTGCTTTGAATTAATTGCACATGTAGATACACCCACTGAGTACTCATATTTTCAATATACTGCATACATAGTGAGAAAATATTAATTTGGCAATATCTTTCAATGTCTTTCAATATCATGAACCAGTTATGTAGCTGGGAGAGATGCTAAACAAGCGTTTCGGCACAAAATGTTCTTCCTCAGGTCTGGGGAAGAAGCAGATACAACCTAAGGTAAATACCAGGTAAAACAAAGCTTTGTTTAACCTCTTTATATTAAGTTTACGTTTTCTAAATGAAAGAAGTCATTGTGAATACGTAAAGAATTTTATATTTTAAGCTGCAGTGTCAAGCTGAAACGCTACGTACAAGTAAAAGTGAAACCAATTTAGTGCAAGTATATTTTATTGACACAGAAAAGTATCCTGATTTTCTCTGTCATTTTCATTATATATTTGACCTATGCTAATTCAGCTACAGTTCCAAATTGCTTTGTATCTTTTTTGTTCTTTTGAGTAATTGAATGTAACAGTTCAATTACTCTTTTGAGTAATTGAATATAACAGTTTTATTTGGGAGACAAATCTCTATTACCATTTCTTTATTTAGATTTTTCACTAAGTAAGTACCTTTTATGGGCTCTACTCCTAGACAAAAAAAAAAAAAAAAAAAAAAGCAAAAACAATAAAAAACAAAAATCAAGTAGTTTCCTCAAATACACAAAACAACCAGTCAGAGACTGTCAGTGGTATGCTGTGTATGACTAATGGTCCACAATGACACATTTGTTTGCAGAACCAAGGTCATAATGAGGTGTGTATATAATATTTAATATATAATATATTTGAAATATAAGGTGTATATATCAATGTGCTCTATCCTTCTGTCTGCCTCTATATCTGTATTGCACTGACATGGTCTCTCCCTGCTTTTAATTAGAAAATAATTCCAAAGCATTCCCATTACCTTGCCTAAACTAAACCTACCTAACTGCATGGTGATCTTAAACCAATGAAAATGAGCAAATGCAGACTGAGTAAATATCACTGTGAGCACAATGATGAAATGACCGGAGGAAGAAAAAAAGGAAATTAAGGTAAAAAGACAAAATAAATATCAGTTACAAAATGAATCCCACCAAATAAACAGAGTGCAGAGTGTGTCAGGGATAGGTTTTATAGCATGCATGTTAGAAAATAGTTATAAATTTTGCCTGTGGTCCCATCACATATGAATAATTAAATCTCCCTCTACTTATGAGCTAAAAAAAATTTATATTGTGACATTTTCTTTATAAGTACAACAGAAGGCTATCACATATACCTGCTTAGAGTCCTATGCAAGAATAAATGTGCCATTAAAAGTAATTTATATGGAAAATTCCTCTATGGTGCTGGAAGAGATCTTCCACTTCTCTAGTAAATACTTTGTTTTTTGAGCCAAAAGTAAAGGTCTGCACAAGCATGGTCTTCAGGGTATCTCTTACACTTCATCTGCAGTTCATTTTCTATCCAGCATTATCTTGCTATGAGTCTCCATTCAGTGCTCATGGGCCAAGTTTGGCACTGGTTTACATTTCTGCATTGTCATTGTCATAAATGAAAACCTACGCTGAATGGGATTTATTTCTATAGGTAGGCAGTATACGTCCCAATTCTCTCCTATTTATGTTTTCAAGTAAAATGAATTGGTGTTTTGTTGTTAATGTGCATAAAATAATTGTTCGCATCTTATAACTGAAATGAGAAGCAGCTTTCTCAACTATGAGGATATTTTTCACATCTTCTTCAATGTGTGTTCTTTCCTTTTTAAGATAAATACGTTTAAAGATATATATTCCTTGAATTATAAGAAACAAAAACCCAGTAAATGTAATTTGCTTTGACCTTCAAATTAGAAAGCAAGAATAATTCCTGCCAGGATAGTCAGTAAATGTTTCCCCCCTAAAAGAGTCTCTAATTAGAAGGACCTGAACCAGAAATGACACCAAGGCAGACAGATGCATAGGGATTTAATATGAGACAAGCTTTCAAGATAGTTTGGGAATTTTGCCTTTCAGGCTCATCTAGGTTAAAGTGTAGTCATTTTATGCACTGATGGCTTTTGACAATCAAAGAGAAAGTGTTGCAGGGTTGGGGAGAGGAGGGGAATAAGGAAGGAGAAAATGCCTTCAAGTCTATTTTTTCAGAGCTGTAGGGTCAATAACAAATTTATTACTATATTAAAAATAGCTGAACAAATATGTTAGAGAAGTACTGGCAATAGCAAACACTAAGTGTAATATTTTACTTCAAATAGATTTCTTTCCTGTAGTACCCCTTAATCTCACACACCCCATAGAATTTTATGCATGACTAAAATACAGACAGGTCTGAATTGGAAAGCAGCAATCAGAGGGGTAGAATTTTGGGAAAGAAAAAAACACTTTTCTTAAAAAATGGGGGATGAGCACTGGGAGTTCAATATCATTACTGGCATACTAAACTCCAATTTTAAGGATGTATTTGAAAGCTTCAGACACAGCAATCTGCAAAGAACATCATTTATCTATCTCCGAAGGCCCCTGTAGTTTGATGTCCTAACATCAATTCAACATATTTTCCCAAACTAATAGCAGATGCTAAACTCCAAAGTGAGTTTATGTAGCATAATTGAAGAAATGATATTTTTATAGTGAGTAAGAAAACTATGTTGTAAATGTAATTTTTTATATATCCAACGAGTATACTTTTTAATTATGTATACTTGTTGTCATCATATTTTCACTATCCTGAGTACCTATATAACATGGGATTGAATGTCACCCAGTAATTCCTGCAACTAGCAGGAACGAACAGCATAAATAAATGGAAAATCTGATCCTGGCATTTCAAGGGAATTAGACAGCAGTATTGAAAAACTTTACATTGTCCTTGGAAAGTGTGTGTGGGTGGGGGGTGGAGGGGGTGCATATGTGCACTTTGTTCATAGTCTTTCAAAGTTCTTATAACCTAGCTAATTTCAAAATTTCTGAGAATGTTACTTAGCTTTACTAAGCAAAATACCTCCTACACACTTTATATGTACAGAACTACATTATGTGCACACACAGAGACAATGTAGTTCCAATTTATCACTAAGATTCCTTAAGGAATATAAATATTTCAGTGGTAGTTGATGGAATCGGGGACTGTGGCCTGTTGGGAAGAGATGGCATCCACGTCACATCAAAGGGGAAGAAGCTTTTCTCAGCTAGAATGACAGACCTCCTGGACAGGGCTTTAAACTGAGATCACCAGGGGATGAGCCATCAACTACTAGCACAAGCCTGAGAAATGGCAACCTTGAAACCATCCTAGGGTACAATAGGAAACATTCTCCAACAACAGCCAATGAATAGGTTATTCAACAGCTCACCAGGAAGCCTAAGGCCTCCAATGGTAGGCTTAGTTGCCTGTACACTAACAGAAGAAGCATGGGAAAGAAGTAGGAGGAACTGGCCCTCCTGCTACCCAAAAACCAATACAACCTCATAGGAATTAGAGAGACCTGGTGGGACTCCACCTAAGACCAGGCCATAGGCATAGGGGGGTACACTCTATGTAAGAGGGATCATGTTGGGAAGAAGGGTAGAGGAGTTGCTCTCTACATGAAGGAACACTACATCTCCTTAAAAATCAAGATTGGAAATAAAGAAGGGCAACTCGAGACCTTCTGGGTCAAGATATGGGGAGAGAATTGGAGAGGGGATTTGACCATACGAATTTACTACAGACCTCCAAACCAAGAGGAAGAGCTCACTTGGGAATTCTTTGGTGAACTGGCAGAGGCTGCATGCTCTCAGAGTAAGGTCATCATAAGTGACTTCAATTACCTGATGTCCTGTGCAATGAGCACTCAGCAAGATCTGGTCACTCACAAAGCTTCCTCATTTTCATTGAGGAGCTCTATCTAGCTCAAGAAGTCTACAGGACAACCAGGGGCAAGGCATTCCTGGACTTGGTTCTGGCCAAAGGGGATGACCTAGTGAGTAATCTGAGGATCAAAGAGAAACTGGGTGACAGTGATCATGAGATGATCACTTTCTCTATCCACCATAAGTCAGGGAAATTGGCCAGTAGAGTAGAAATCCTTGATTTTAGAAAAGCTGACTTCCACAAGCTCAGGAGGTTGGTTGACAAGGCCCTGCAGGACCATGGTCTGATGAGGAAGGGAGTACAATGAGAGTGGTCATTCTGAAAGGAAGCAATCCTAAAAGCTCAAAGGAAGTCTATTTCCTTTCAAAAGAAAGGAAGCAAAAGGGCTGGGAGACCCTTTTTGCTCAATAGTTAAGTCATGGACCTTCTGAAATCAAAACAAGAAGCCTACAAGGGATGGAAGTCAAGAATAACTACCAAAGAGGAGTACTCAGCAATAGCCCACACCTGTAGGGAGCAAATCAGGACAGCAAAAGCACACAATAAATACAGAATGGCAACTAGAATCAAGGACACCAAAAAGTCCTTTTCTAGATATGTAGGAAGTCAGAAAAAATAAGGGAAGCATAGGGCCCCTGATGAATAAAATGGGATGATTGATAACCAATAGTCAGGACAAAACCAAACTCCTGCAAGAATCCTTCACGTCAGTATTCTACCAATCCAAGGGTGTCAGCCTGCTTTATCTGAATACTCGGGAGAGGTCCCAGAAGACTGGAAGAAGGCCAATGTGACATCTATCTTAAAGAAAGGTAGAAAGGAGGACCCAGGGAATTACAGGCCAAACAGTTTGACCTCAATCCTGGGTAAAATCCTGGAAAAAATTATCCAAGTGTTCATCACTGACAGGTGTTACCAAATTTGCCCATTACTTTGGGGTGTGCTCATTTATTAGGGATAGTTTCTAGGGTCTTGGTGATTCTGTCAATGTGCTGCTTGTGTTACTATACGGAGCTGTATTTCTCCCTTCTGCAAGCCCTCACCCCCAGTGGAGCTATCTTGCAGGACTCAATCTCAATGGGACTGGGTTCCTCCAGTTACCAAATCAGTCATACACACAAACACACACAAATTAACGTGGCACGCCTGATCTGGCCGGGCTGATCAGCATGGACAGGCTGACACCCTCATATGCCAAGAATCAGTTCATAAGAGCAACAATAAAATGCAGTCAGACACAAGCACACAGGTAAACAGAATCCCTCTGAATCCGGCTGGGTGTCCAGCTGACACCCTCATGGGCCAGCATTCAGTTCATAAGGGCACGTCTGAGTCAAACTGGGTCAATCAGCCTGTACAAGCTGATCCCCTTATGTGTTTCAAACTCAGCACGTCCCAATCTTTGGCCTCTTGATGAGCAGACCCCACAATAATTTAGGCTTCACCGGGATCTTTAGCATAGGTAAAAGAAGCGTTGCTGCAGAGCACAGGAGGAAAAAGAAGCAGAGAAGGAAAAATATACCCAATTACTACCAGTTTGCCTATAAAAGTTATTTATTGCTAAGCATATGAAATATAGAATAGTACTAGTAGTAATAGACATGCAAAAGAAAAACAAGCACAAACAATGACAATACTACCCTGGTTTCACTAAGTATTTGGGGAAACTTAGCTCAAGCTTAACTGATACAGGTCAGGTTCAGAAGTTTATGCCTAGAAAGAAGAGAGAGAACGCTGGGAATCTCACCGAGTCCACGGTACCCAGGCTGCAAAGCTGACAGGCACAGTCCGTAGCACAATCCTTGAAGAGAGAGACGATCTGTTCTTCCAGCGTCCCAAGAACGACAGGGGATGGTGTCAGCACAGGAGTTTTCTTCTTCTTCTTTCTTTCTCCCTCTTTCCTCCTGCTTCTTCTTCTTCTTTCTCTTTCTCCTTTCTTCTTTTTTTAAGCACACACACTTACAGATTTTTATACCCTCAGTTCAGCTGCTTTGAAGCACCCTCAGTAGTGTAAATCATTGTCTTTTCTATTGACAAGGGGTTATCTGGTTTGGACCATCTCAGGAAACTGATTGATAATCAGGAAACACTTAAGATAAGGGAGTAACCCAAATACTTGGGAGCCAGCTTGAGATTCCTATGGATGGCAGATATCCTGATGGGATATCTCGTGGTTTCTTCAGGAACAATAGATAGCTTGCAGTATCAGGATTTTGGATTTTTACTTGTTGTGCACAAGCCTCAGCTTAGCATGACTTTTCCAGATTTTACTATAGTCTTTTAACAGACTTAAAGCAATTATTGGGTTGCTCATAACCTTTTGTGGAGAGGACTCCCACCAGTCGTCTCGGGAAAGATACGACAACACCTGGGATTAGGGCTCCAGCAGGCTGGATGCTGTGATGAACCCTTAACCATTGTTCAAATGTTGCCCGTACCCCCTCGGACTCGGTCTCTTGCCTCGGCATTCCCTAACCCGGCAACCGAGTTTTAGTCAATCAAGATAAATAGGCCTCCCATAGTGGGACCGGGGAATGCACGGCCCAAGATGCCTATTAAACTTAGAGCTGTGTGTGTGTGTCTGGGGGGAGAAAAGTCCTTAGCAAATCCAGATTAGAACTGGTCTGATAAATGCTGAGCTGGGTGTGTGTGAACATGGGTTGATTAACATTGGAAGCACAGATTCCCCATCATGCAGCGCTCTCCTGCTTCTCTGGTCCCAGAATTCACTGCAGTCTCTGCTTCAGGCTTTCTGTTTTCCATCTCTCATGTAAATGAATGGTCATCTGGTTCCATCTCAGATGTAAATGAGACCTAGGGCAGTTGTTCACTCTTATCACCCTTATCTGGAGAGTTTTAGGTGCGTCTCTCACTGCATCTTAATCAGTTTTGTTTATGTAGAGGAGGGGAGGGGGTGGGGGAGTCCTTTGTGAGTCAGACAGACTGCATCCTGTGCCAGGGTTGCCCAAGAATACAGAGCTGAGGCGTAACACAGGCTAACAGAAGGTAGTATTCTGAAGGATAGCCAACATGGCTTTGTTACAGGCAGGTCATGCCAGACCAACCTCATCTTCTACAATCAGGTATCTCACCACCTGGATAGGGGAAATGAGGTTGATGTCATATACTTGGATTTCAAAAAGACCTTTGACCTGGAACATGAGGACACTTCACTTTGACCTGGTCTCTCATGATGTTCTCATGGTTAAATTGGGAAAATGCAGCCTCAATTACTTTATGGTCTGGTGGCTAGCTAACTAGCTCTGTGGTAGGACCCAGAGAGTACTGATTGACAGAACTGAGTCATCATGGTGGGAGGTGACCAATGGCATCCCTCAAGGCTCAGTACTCGGACCAGGGCTTTTCAACATGTTCATCAATGATTTGGATTTGGGTATTAAAAGCAAACTGGCAAAGTTCGCTGATGATACCAAACTATGGGGGAGCATGGTCATGCTCTGGGACAGGCTGGCACTACATGCCAATCTGGACAGGCTTGCGAGGAGGGCGGACCTCAACCTGATGTTGTTTAATACAGAGAAGTGCAAAGTGCGCCATCAGGGGAGAAATAATCCACAACACACAGGCTCAGCACTGCTACACTTGCAAGCATGACAACTTAACGAGACCTTGGTGTCATGATAGATAACAAAATAAACATGAGCCAACAATTTGATGCCATAACTGGCAGAGCTAATCGAACACTGGCACGCATCTACTGAGACATCTCGAGCAAGGCTAAAGATGTCATCCTCTGGCTGTACTCAGCCTTGGTGAGATCACAGCTGAAGTACTGCATCCAGTTCTGGGTGCTGCACTTCAGGAAGGATGTGGAGAAGCTCAAGAGAGTCCAAAGGAGGGCCACATGCATGATTAGAGGCCTAGAGACCTGGTCATATGAGGCGAGGTTGAAACACTTGGGACCGTTCAGTCTGGAGAAGAGACGACTCAGAGGGGACTCGGTGGCAGCCAGTAAGTATATCAGGGGAGTACATTAGGGCCTGGAGGAGAAACTATTCACCAAGGCCCCCCAGGGGAGGACTAGAAATAATGGGCACAAGCTGATTGAAGATTGCTTCAGACTAGACATAAGGAAAAACTTCTTTACAAGTCGAGTACTGAGGGTTTGGAACAGGCTCCCTTCAGAGGTGGAACAGTCACCCACTCTGGTGATCTTCAAAAAGCATTTTGATGGCTACCTTGCAGGAGTCATCTGATCCCAACAGTCTTTCCTGCCCAAGTGCAGGGGGGTTGGACCCAATAATCTGTAAGGTGCATTCCAGTCTGTAACAACTATGATGGGACCAGGACTGGGAGCAGGAGCGGGCACACGTGTGCCACAAGTGCATGTGTGCCCTCGACACACTCACCCAAGACCAGCACCAGTGGCAGAGGTGACAGCAGCTGAAATGTAAGCAGGGTGGAGGGGTGGATGCAGCTGCAGCGGATCCAAAGGGAAAGCCCCGGGATCCCATTTAGCAAAGAGCAGCATGGAGCTGCACTTCTGAGTTGCATGCAAATGGATGTGCTCTGTAAGGGCATACCGGCGTTCATACAAGGTGGGTAAGCAGGAGGAGCCAGGTTGGAGGTTTTGACAGGGAAGAGAGGAAGACACTTCACTCTACAATAATGGTGAGTACATGGTGGACTGCCAGGGCCCTGCCCCCAGTGTCACTGCCTACCCAGGGCTCCTCTGAGGCTTCCACCCAGATGAAGCCCATTGGGGGGCTAGAGCCACCCTCCCCCCCTGTCTGTGGGAGCTACCTGGTGGGGCCTCTGCAGCCTTGGAGGGGAGTGGGGAGTGGGAATTCCCTCGTCTGTCCCATATGTGCCCACCTTTGGGCCTTGGCGGTGCAGGTAAGGGAGCTCCAGGCCGAGGTCAGCAGGCTGCAGGGGATCAGGGCTGCCAAGGATGAAACTGATGGGTACTTTCATTCTCTGCAGAATCGGGAACCTAGTGGAGAAGCCCTCCAGGAGAGACCCACTGCAGCGGTATGGCAGACGGTCACCTCCAGAGCCAGGGCTACTTATGCTGCCACAGTGTCAGCTCACCAGGTATAGCTGGGGAACAGGTATGAGGCCCTGGCAGCTGTGGAGGGGGAGGAGGGAGAGGATGTCTCCAGAGGAGCCGATGCTACTCCATGCATGGCACAGACTAAGCGATACTGGGACACCAAGAGGAAGAGATGCTGGGTCCTCGTCATCGGCAAGTCCATCCTGCGAGGAACGGAGGGGCCCATCTGTTGCCCTTACCCCATGGCACATGAGGTTTGTTGCCTGTCTGGAGCTCGGATTTGGGATATCACGGAGATGATCCTGGATCTCATCCGACCATCTGGTCAATACCCCATGGTCCTCATCCACATGGGAATGAATGTCGTGTCCAGGGGCAGCCCAAACTGCATCATGAGAGACTACAAGGCTCTAAGGGCCAAGCTCAAGGAGATGAGGGCACAGGTGTTTTTTTTCTTCTATTCTTCCGGTAAGCAGTTGCAGACGGCGTCATGAAGCATGCATCAGTGAGGTCAACTGGTGGTTTTGGAGCTGGTGTTACCAGGTGGGCCTTGGGTTCTTGGTCCATGACCCCCATTTCCACACAGAGGACATGCTCAGGCAGGATGAGCTTCATCTCTCCCCGAAAGGTAAGCGTGTTTTTTTCTTCCAGTCTGGCTGATCTCATACAGCAAGCTTTAAACTAGGTTCACTGGGGGACGGGGATGCAGAGGAACATGAGGACACTTCACTGTCAAGCTGGGGGATACATGCAAGTAGTACCTGGGTAAGTGACAGGGGCCAGGGCAGGCTTAGGAACAAGGGGGTGGCATGTGCACCTACAGGAGGCCTCAGATGCCTCTACACAATTGCTCGAAGCATGGGGAATAAGCAGGAGGAACTCGCCCTCCTGCTAGCTAGCAAATACCCAGACCTAGTGAGGCTCATGGAAACTTGGTGGGATTCTACCCATGACTGGAAATTGAGGGCTACAGGCTGTACAGGCAAGACAGAGCAGGGAAAAAGTGGTAGGGAGGGGGGAAGCGCTCTACGTCAAAGAGCAATACACACCCTCAATGAACAGGATGGGGTTAGAAGAGGGGCAAACTGAGGTACTCTGGGTAAGAATGCAAGGGGGTTGTGGTGAAAGGGACTTGATAGTGGGCGTCTACTATAGACTGCCTACAGACCAGGTGGCAAAATGGCTAGATGGTCATACCCAGAGAGTGGTGGTGGATGGGTCATTTTTGACCTGGAGGGATGTGGGCAGTGGAGTCCCCCCAGGGTTTGGTCCTGGGGCCTGTACTGTTGAACATCTTTAACAGTGATCTGGATGTGGGTGTGGAAAGCATGCTGTCCAAACTCACTGACGACACCAAGATGTGGGGCAAGGTGGGCATGCTGGAGGGGAGGGACAGAATCCAGCTAGATCTAGACAGTTTACAGAGGTGGGCAGATGAGATAGGATGGAATTCAATGAAGACAAGTGCAAGGTACTGCATCTAGGGAGAAAGAACCAGAAACACACCTATAGGCTAGGGAACACCCTTCTTGTCAAAATAGTGTCAGAAAGGGATCTTGGAGTCATTGCTGACTCCAGGATGAACATGAGCCGCCAATGTGAGGAAATGGTCAGTAAGGCTAACCACACCTTGCCATGCATCTACAGATGCATCACAAGCAGGTCCAGGGAGGTGATCCTTCCCCTCTATGTGGTGTTGGTCAGGCCACAGTTGGACTACTGCATCCAGTTCTGGGCACCGCACTTCAAAAGGGATGTGCTTAGGATTGAGAGGGTCCAGAGAAGGGAGACTCACATGGTCAAGGGGCAGTGGGGCAGGCCCTACAAAGAGAGGCTAAAAGGCTTGAATCTATTCAGCCTCCATAAGAGAAGACTAAGAGGAGATGTGGTGGCCATTTACAAACTCACCAGGGGAGACCAGAGGAAACTGGGTGAGGCTCTGATCCCCTGGGCACCACCGGAGGTTACTAGGAATAATGGCCACAAATTGTTAGAAAGAAGGTTCAGGCTGGACATCAGGAGACACTACTTTATAGTTAGAGCTGACAGGCTCTGGAATGGACTCCAAAGGGAGGTGGGGATCTCTCCTGCCTTGGGGGCCTTCAAGAGGAGCCTGGACAGATATTTGGCTGGGGTGTTATGACTCTGGCACTCATTCTTGCCCGGGGCAGGGGGTCAAACCTGATGATTTGTTTAGGTCCTGTTCTGACCCTAAGCACTATGAAACTAACAACTATGAATTATTCATAGAGTTTTAAAATTAGAATGAAACAGTCTGGTCACCTGGTCTGAATTCCTGTATATTACAGGCCACAAGACTTCCCTCAATTAATTTGTGCTTGAAATAGGGCATCTTTTACAAAATCAACAGATTAAAAAAATTACAAGTGATGGAGAATGTACCACGATCTTTACTGTGTTGTTCCCATGGTTAACTACTTTACCGGTAAAAAATGTAGTTTATTGCTAATCTGAATTTTTCTAGTCTCAATTTCCAGTAGGCATTACACATACTTCTACTAGACTAAAAATCCCATTATCAAAGTTTTGCTCCTAAGAAGAGATGCTTATGGACTGCTATCAATTCACTCCTTAACCTTTTCTTTGATAAAGTAAATAGACTGACCTTTTTGAGACTTTCACTATAAGGCATGTTTTCTAATCCTACATATATACAGCTTTTTATTAATTCCAGTGAAACAACTGCAACTCACTAGACAAGCAAATAGAAAATTGAAACTGCTGGAGAACACCAGAGTTTTCCTCATTTTTTCTATATGTGAGAAGTTGGTGGAGGGAGAAGAGGAGGAGAAAACAGAATGGACCAAATTCGTCTCTTTGTAGTTACTCCAAATTGATAGAATTGAATCAAGATGAATTTTGCCCAATAAGAGTGTAAACTATCTTAATAATTATCTTATCTCATGCTCTATATGTATAATAAATATCTTTTTTACTTATTTTGATAGCTAATTAAGGTGGAGCTATATTTTTACCACATAATGAAGAAAGGTTCAATACCTCCCCAGGTGCTCATTTTTGGATGAAACATAAGATATTAGACACACATTGTTAAATATCACATTGAACTTTTCACAATGTAGAGCTGTTCCTCCCTGTATCCTTGCAAAATCCTAGTTAGATTAATTAAATTCTGCTTATTTAAAACTCACTTGGGTACAGAAGTATTATTTATCCAAGCATTTATACAATACTTCATTGTGCTGCTCTGAAGCACCTGACACTTTCCATCTTTGTAATGGCTGTATTTTGGTGTCATATGAAGTGTAAGCTAGATAAGTAATAATTTATTATTTTTGTGTAGGGACACAGTTCAACAGAAGGGGGTGGCTGCCTCTCCTCTCTTTTCAGAACAATGTATCGCTTGTTGATTTAGGGCTATTAGGGAGGTGGGAGATGGAGGTATGAATAAGAGGGAATTGAACCCTAAACATTATTTTGTTGTGTTAAAGAAGGGCAGCAGCACCTCTTTCTTCAGCTATGTTTTCAAAGAAAGACATCACTTTTGACTTGTTAGTATAGAATTACAGGCTGGAGTACACGGAGACATTGCTTTGAACACCTGCTGAGGGTGCTGGATTTAATAAGATATACACCTTAGTATTTTCTTTTGGCTCACTCCAGCCAGCTACATGTTAACTCTTCAGGTTCTATGTGGTTTTCTGCTCGGTGTGCTAGTTATTTTGGATCTTATTCTGAGAACCATACATATAGAAGTTTCTGGATACTGCAGGAAATAGGTGCCTAAATTTAGCAACTAGATCCTATTCTACCTATGAGGTGTCTAAATGGTACTTTGGCATCCAGGGTGAGATTCTATTCCACCTATTAGATATCTACAACATGGTTTAGGCAGTTAAAAATGACTCTGTTTCACCCTGTTCAAGTCTTGAATATCTTCAATGCATCTACTTTTGCAACCATCACCTTCCACTTAGGGCAGAGTCAAAAAGAAGAATAGAGGAGCAAGAGGAGGAGGAGCCATTGCCTTTTATATTAATAGTTTTTCAGGGACTTGAGCAGGATGAAAAAGGATCATGCTTACTTAAACTGACTTATACACCTAATAGGTAGAAAAGACTGTGGTCCTAAATGTCTAATTGCAATTGTATCCAACTCTGCTTAAGTCTTTGGGGGGAAAAACAAACAAACAAACAAAAATGGATAAAAAAGTTTTCAGGATTTCAGGATTACAGTTCAACTCTTAGATACCTACAATGAGAGGCCACGGGACCTGAACCTGTTCAGCCTTCACAAGAGAAGGCTGAGGGGGGACCTTGTGACCGTCTATAAACTCACTAGAGGGGACCAGAAGGGTTTGGGGGAGACCTTGTTTCCCCCAGCGCCCCCTGGGATAACAAGAAATAACGGCCACAAGTTGTTGGAGAGCAGGTTCAGATTAGACATCCGTAGGAACTACTTCACAGTTAGGGCGGCTAGGATCTGGAACCAACTTCCAAAGGAAGTGGTGCTGGCTCCTACTCTGGGGGTCTTTAAGAAGCAGCTCGATGCCTACCTGGCTGGGGTCACTTGAGCCCAGTTTCTCTCCTGCCCAGGCAGGGGGTCGGACTTGAAGATCTACAAGGTCCCTTCCAATCCTACTTCTCTGATTCTACGCTATCTAAGTTAACAGAATAGTAGTTGGCCCCAGGTGTTTCAAAGTTTAACCTTTAGGCTTCTAAGGTTGGTTTTTGGTTTGGGGGGTTTCTTTTTTCCCTTCTGATTTAGTCCTTAGTTCCAACAACTAGGAGATACTAACGGTTCTATGTTGAGAATCTCTAACGATAACTGAGGAAAGCTTAATCCAAAATTGAAATGTTTTTATACAATTCTAAATTACCATGGAGTACAAGAATATGCTTCTGAAAGATAATCTCTTTAAATAATTTTTGTGGAGGAAGTGGAGGTAAGTCTAAAGCTTGCACTTTCTGATCTCTTACTTTTCACAGGGGTTATGCTTTCATCAGCAGTTTCTAGAAAATATACAATCATATTTGTCTCAGCAAAGTATCTTTTAGGGTTACCTCCTAAAAGAAAATGAAAGGAATTGTCTTCTCTCTCTTGAAGCTGCCTACAAGTGTTGGCCTTCACTAACCCTGTCATTTTGACAATATGCTATATATCAGAGACTGTAATGACTGATATTAATAAGTAAACTCCAGGAAAATAAGACCAACTCACAGCTTCATTTAATTCATGTCTACAAAGGTGTTTCAGAAAGTAATGACAATTTTGAAATAAAACCATTTTGTGTGCAATGAGTGGGAAACAACACAGCAACAGGGAATGCTGATGGCAGTATTGTCATATGCATCCATCCTTTATGACTATGTAAAGAAGTGACGTGCCCCAGTAAATAATCACTGCACACAGAATGATTTTATTTAGAAATTGCCATTACTTTCTGAAACAACCTATGAATTGTAGACAGCATATCCATTTTAAAACATGCCATTCCTGTGTAAGTATTTTTCAGTGCATCCTCATGAGGAGCATGGGTGATTGGTGAAAATAAAATCAAGCTATTAATTGTACCTTTCTCATCATGTTAATAGTCAGGTAAAAGAGAAAATCTGATTGTTAATTGATTTTTTTGACAGATATGAATCCCAAGGCAAAAATAAAAGGGGTTTTGTTTGCCTGATTTGATTTCTCCAGGTAAATGAAGCCATATTTACTTCTTTTATCTATTTTTCTTCAACTGTTTTGACATCAACAGTCTATTGATCAGGAACAGAGCTGATTCCAGACTAGAAAACTGAGGATCAGAGGCTGTGTACAGGCATTAGATGTAGATCAACCTAACTAGTGCTAGGTCAACCTGAATGCCCATCTGTGCAGGCATTCAGATGGGTTAAATCAGGCAAGAAATAGTGGGTCCAATATAAGTTAGTTCACCTGAGAAGGTGAACTCCCATCCCCATGGCTGTGCCTTTCCACCCCCCACAACTGTGACTGGGCTATTTCTAGTTCCCTGATGCTGAACTCCTGGATGGAAACCTCCCAACCCTCACTACTGCAGACCTACCAGCTGTGCACCCCTTCTGATCCTATGGGACTTGCCACATACACATTGCCCCCCCCACAATTCTGCCTGTCCTTTCCCCCACACCAAGTGACTTACTCTGGTTTCCCCATGCTACTCCTGGGACTGATGAACAGCTGCATGCTCCACTCCTTGGGCACATCTACATGTCACCATATGGTGATGTTGTAACTGCACCGTGTTTTAGGATTTGCAACGTGGAAGTACTGGAACACGGTGTAGTAACTGCCCAGACTGCAGTGTACAGGTGGCACGTTCTTAGATATACCACTTACGTTGCTGTAGTAGCACGCTATAACCAGGGAGCGTGCTGCTATGGTGACATAGCCTACAATCACGTGTAAACCCATGTGATCAATATTTCACCATAGAGTGACATGTAGATGCACCCCCTGTCTATGTTCATGTGGTTTAAAATCAGCTGCATGAACATTCACTGAGTGCAGCAAATGCCTGTATGCAACCTAACAATGTGTCCTTGTAACAGTAAAATGTAATGATGCAGCAAATTTACTCCTGGAGTTTGTTCTACATAGATATTGTAAAAAAACAAACAAACAGTTGCCAGGAGAATTAAAGCAATATTCCTTTGTATAAAGAGAGGAACAAGATTTAAAAACAAACAAACAAAAAATGTACCCTAGGAGATAGTTTTATTGCTAAGATTTCAACAGTTTCCTTACTGGCAATTCTGCCCATCCCCTCACAGCATGTCGTTACTACCACTAAAAATAGAAAATCTGTCTTATATCAAAATATTTACAAACTAAATCTTCTCAAACATCAAAACCAGATTTAGATGTAGAAAGGCTTTGTTTGAAGACCAAAAGTGAACGCCAAATAAGGACTTAATTACTTTGGATATATTACAAATAGCAATAAGCACTTTATTGAAATACAATGTGCTGCCTTAAAGATTCCTTCTGTGCTAAAGACTTCAAATCCCTTTCAGCCATATCATCAGCTCCTCCTGGAGTCAGTGCTCTGAGTTTCCTCATTGAGGCAAAATCAAAAACAACAATAGAGCCAATACCACATGCTAAAAAGAAGAGGAACAAATAACACTTAACATCAGCCATTGATCTATTCCAATCTTGTTCAAATAATAACTAGGGAATGGATCAGATAAAAAAGGATCCAGCTGGCAAACAGAATTTAAAGCCAGTTGTTTTTCTATTCTTTTCTGTTTTATATGAGAGCATATTAAAATCTTCTGCGTTTTTTGTTTGTTTATTTTAGTGATAATAGAGCATAACAGATTTCCTAGTGAAAAATACTACAGACTTTTATTACCTATGGCCAGGTACAGACATTACACGTTTACTGGTATAAGTGATTGGAAATTGATCTATACCTGTAACAGAATGGAAGTTCAGCACACAAATCTGGTCTATACCTGTAACAGAACAGAAGTTGGTACACATAGCCTGATTTAAAAGTGGAAAAGTGGTAGAACAGAATCTAAGATTTGTCATCTGTCCATTTCCCCCTGCACTCCCTCCACCAAAGGGCAAATGTGTATTCTCTTTGCTATCGTTCTAAACTACACTGATTACAAAGACCACATAACTTAGACTGATTCCACCTCAGGCTTTTTTAATGTCTGTACCTAACCTATGACTGAATATATCCATTGCATAATAGTAGTAACTAAACTTAGAACAAAAAAATGGAAGAGATCAACACTGTTTCCTATCTATTGAATAGATGATAACTTTAAGAAGTCTGTATAATCTCATATTTCAAGCCTCACCAGTTTTATTAATGTGACATGGTTGTCAGATGAAAGAAATTGAGTAAGATATAACATAGAAATGGCATGCTCAGTAGTATATCATAACTTAGATTTACACTCTGCTACCTTTATGGTATGCAGTCATAAGTATCACTGGGTTATTTATCACTATTATTAATCCTGTTTGCTGTAGTTGTGGCTAGAAGTCAATCAAGTGTGAAGTCTCATTGTACTAGGCACTGTACAAATGCAGGAAGAAAAAGTCCCTGCCCATAAGTGTTTATTATATAAACAGAAAGAGAGACAAACAGTAGGTGAAAGACATAGATAGAAAGTAAAAATTATCCTCATTATCTTCATTTTCTTTGTTGTTCAAAAACTTTCTGTGCAGTTATGTGAGTAGAGAGATCAGTTGAGGGGAAGGACAAAGAAAATACAGGCCACAAGGGGTTGCAGTGAGTCAGGACATAGATTCATAGATGATTCATAGATGTTAAGGTCAGAAGGGACCTCAGTAGGTCATCAAGTCTGACCCCTTGCCCTGGCAAGAAAGAGTGCTGGGATCAGACAACCCAGCTAGGTGCTTGTCCAGTTTCCTCTTGAAGACCCCCAGGGTAGGGGAGAGCACCACCTCCCTTGGAAGCCCATTCCAGATTGTGGCAACCCTTACTGTGAACAAGTTCTTTCTAACTTTCTAAAACTGCTGTCTGTCAATTTGTGGCCATTGTTCCTAGTTACTCCAGGGGGTGCTCTAGTATATAGACCATCTCCTATTCCCTGCTGCCATCCCCTGATGAATTTATAGGCAGCCACAAGATCACCTCTCGGCCTTCTCTTGCGAAGGCTGAAGAGATCTAGGTCCCTCAGTCTCTCCCCATAGGGCCTTGCCTGCAGGCCTCTGACCATATGAGTGGCCCTCCTCTGAACCCTCTCAAGATTCTCCGCATCCCTCTTAAAGTGCAGCACCCAAAACTGGACACAGTATTCCAACTGTGCGCTGACCAGTGCCACATAAAGGGGAAGCATCGCCTCCCTGGACCTGTTTGTCATGCATTGGCTAATGCATGATAATGTCAGGTCAGCCTTGTTGATCACTTCATCACATTGATGACACATGTTCATCTTGGAGTCAACTATGACTCCAAGATCCCTTTCTGCTGCTGTGCTGCTGAGAAGGTCATCCCCCATCCCGTAAGTGTGTTGGTGGTTCATTTTGCCCAGCTGCAGCACTTACACTTGTCTTTGTTGAACTGCATCCTATTTCATTCTGCCCATTTTTCCAACCTGTCCAGATCTGCCTGGATCCATTACCTACCCTCTGATGTGTTAACTTTGCCCCATATTTTGGTATCATCTGTGAACTTGGACATAGTGCTCTCCACCCCCACGTCCAAGTCACTGATGAAGGCACTGAATAGCACCGGTCCAAGGGCTGAGTTTTGGGGGACTCCAATGCCCACATCATTCCAGGTTGATACTGACCTGTCCACCACCACTTTCTGGGTGTACCACCTAAGCCAATTTGCTACCCACCTGACCATGTAATTATCTACATTACAGCCTGTCAGTTTATTTATGACAACAGAATGAGATACTGTATTGAAGGCCTTCTTAAAGTCTAGGTAGATGACATCTACCTCAACTCCTGTGTCTAAGCATTTTGTGACCTGGTCATAAAAAGAAACAAGGTTAGTCAGGCAGGATCTACCTGCAATGAATCTGTGCTAATTCCCTTTTAGCATTATTTCCCCTGCTGGGCTCCTGCAAATGTGATCCTTAATGATTTTTTCCAGAGTTTTCCCAAGGATAGAGGTGAGACTAACTGGCCTAGAGTTTCCCAGTTCCTCCCTCCTCCCCTTCTTGAAAATAGGGACCACATTGGCCCTTTTTCAGTCCTCTGGGACCTGACTGGAGCACCATGAGTACTTGAACAGCCATGCCAGTGGCTCTGCTATGACACTGGCCAATTCTTTCAGCACCCTTGGATGGAGTTCATCCGGGCCCACTGATTTGACATGGGAGAGAATTAATTGGAGTGAAGAGTGTAGAAGGCAATATGCTGATATAATTTGTGTCAGTCAGTCCTTGCTTGAACTACTTTCTGCTTCTGCTCCATTTCTGCTCTGCTGGCCTTATTCTCTGACTTCTATGTCTGGGGTAATGTGAAAGCTGCATGGCTCCTGCTTCCTCCTTCCCCTCCCCTCCCCTCCCCCCCCCCCCGGAACAACGCAAATAGAGAGAGTATCCTCTGTACAGTTCAGGGTCTTGAAAGAGGTTGGGGGAAGAGTTAACTCAGCCTGGAGCCAATTATATTCCATCCCACTCCGGTTCAGTAGTATGTTTCAGTTGCTTTCTTGAGATACATTGCTGTCCTCTGTCTCTGGTTGGGTTATCTCTGCAGTTCTTTTTTATTTTTTAAGAGACATACCAGAAAGGAGGAAGCCAGAAATATCTAGCAGAATTTCTAGGTTCTGGGGAAGGAAGTATAAAGAAAACTCCTTTTTATAGCTCTAGATTCAAAATGCAAAGACAATCCATACAGTAGCCATGGGCTTGTCAAGAGCAAGTCCTACTTGATCAGCTTGATTTCCTTTTGCAACAAGTAATGGGAATTGTGCATGGGAGGAGACCAATGTGATATACTTCAACTTCAGCAAGGTTTTGGGTACTCTTCCATATGATATTCATATCAGTTAACTACATAATAACTACATAATATTCACTACATAATATTACTTCATGGTAGATACATAAATGGTTAGATCATTGTGCTCAAAGATAGTTAACAATGTCTAATGGGGAAGAAGTACTGAGTGGAGTTCCCCAGCACTCTGTCCTGTGTCTGTAACTATCTTCATGAGTGAGGATGGGATTTAGTATGTAGTTAGCAGATGACACCAAGCTAATGGGACAGTAGAAACTTTGGAAGGTTAGTACCTTTTCCTACATCTGTTCTGAAATGTGGAGACCAAAATTGTACAGAATATTCAACATGTAGGCATACTTTGGATGTATATAATGGCACAATGATATTCTCCATTTTGTTTTCAATCCATTATTAATGATGCCCAAAATGTTATTGCCCTTTTTTGGTTGCTACTGCACAATGAACTGACATTTTTTTACAACTATCTACAATGACTCTAAGGTCTCTTTCCTGAGTCATAACAGCTGGTTCAGAAGCCAGCATTGTGTATGTACTGTTTAGATTATTTTCCCCATGTGCATTACCTTGCACTTATCAGTGATAAAGTTCATCTGCTATTTTTTTTTCCTCTTCCGCTTAGTTTGGTGATATCCTTCTGCAGCTCCTCTCCGTTAGCTTAGGATCTGACTAGCTGGAATGCAAGCTGAATATGAGTCAACATTTTCTCTTGTTGCAAAAAACACCAGTAACCTCCTGGTTTATATTAACAGCAGTGTCACCTGCAAGTCAAGGAAAGTGTTTCTTTCATTCTGTTCAGCAGTGGTGAGTCATCACCTGGAGTACTGTATCTAGTGTTGGGCATCATACTTCAATGAAGGTAGGAAATTTTGAATGAGTATGCTAGTGGAGAGCAACAGAATGACTGGAAATCTGGGAAGCATACTTATAAAGAAAGGATTGGAAGAACTGGTATTATTTTTTTGTGGAGAAAAGAAGATGGGGGGTAGGCTGGAATTAGCAATGGGAATCAAATACAGACAGGGGTATTATAGAGGATGGTGGTATAGGAGTCTCCATGTACAAAAGGGAAGGACAAAAAGTAATGGTTTTAAATTTCCCTAAAACAAATTTAGGGTGAATATTAGGAAATTTTATATATGAAGCTAGTTAAGCTCAGGAACATATTACCTATGTAATACAACTTCCAACAACAGCTGTGTTGTTGCCATACTTTGATGGTTTCAAGACCAGACTGCACAAGCACTTGTATGACATGATTTAGACAGGGAAGATCAAATTTGAGCAGGGAGTTGGACTGGAAGTCTTCCTGAGGCTTCTGTCCCATTTTCCTATGGCTCTATGATGAACAATCCTTTTTAGATTTCTGTTAATGCTTAATACCCCAAATTCTTAATTTCTCCTACTCTTCCTCCTCCATAATACAGGTTATCTAACCATGTCTTGGAAAATACTAACAACGTGTATAAGACTGTTTCTTCAGCAAGCAACAATCAGCAGTTCCATCAGAATTTCAATGTTTGATCAAGCAGAAATAAACATTTTCCCAATTATGCAATATACCTAACTCTGTTAAGGTTAGAAAGCATTGGTGGATGTTGTTTTTAAAGAACTAAACAGAAATAGGTATTTTCCATCCTTCTTCTTTGGTTTTATTTAAGGTTTGTTAAAAATACTTTCCAAAAATCTGTATTGTTATTTCTTTTAATATTTGTATCTATTTTCAAACATTAAAAAAAAACACCTTTCTTGGATATCCCATCATGAAGTCTGGCAGAGTTTTCATTTTCTCTGTTGGATATAAGATAGGTTACTCATTTCAAAACTCACATTCTTTGGGGAGGAGAATTGAGGAAAGACACTGATGGGAAATCTCAAGATAACATAAGTTTGGAAAACAAAAATCAATTCCAAACTAGGGAGAAAAACTGCTGATATTTGTTTTGTTATGGCATCAACACTGATATTGGTTTTGTGGATAGGCAGAAAGGTCAAGGACTATAGGGATCTTTTCATTGTTATCAGGAAGATTGTTGCTAGGTTCCAATTCCTTCATGAATCCAAACATTGATGGAGAGATATCATAGGATCATAGATGTTGCATCATTTAAAAATAATCTCTATCTGGTATAAGGAAAGGCTTGGTTAATCCATATTTGTTTAAGAACTGGGTTCAGGTCGCTTACTAAAACAACAGTAATTATAATTGAGATGATTTGAAAATAAGAGAGAAATATAGATACACGTTAATGTGGAAATGGAAGTCTATGAAATACCTCCTATAATGATCAAATTTATTCAGATTGTAGTAAATTTTCCCTTGTTAACTTTCCATAGTCAAAAAAAAGATGTTCTTTGTTTCAAGTGAGTACACTAGTAATACATTGTGACTGAATAACATAAGCAGTTGAGTCCTTCTGGCTTTAGAGAGCCCCTATAAAGCACTTGTACATACATGAATCAACCTGAAAAAGTAAGGGCTCATCTAAGTCACCCTTGGCACATCCAGCCCTGCACCCACATTTACAGTCCAAGTCTGGAAGTACATTGACATAATTGTCCTCAACATCTGTGCTGAAGTACTCTTGAAACCAAGGCCTTTAAGGGGATACAGAAGAACATTCCCAAGAAGACCCTCAGGACTATATCCAGGAACATGTCTCTGGACTTTGGTGTGTTGAGCAATACTAATGTGAACCTAAAGTAGTCCCAGTCTTATAAGATAACATTGTCAAGAGTGTCTAAATAACTTAAGAGCCTAAAAAGAAATCTACACTATAAACTTACCATGCCAGCAGTAATGCCAAGAAATGCCCTGGTTACAGGTAGACAAAATGTCAGGTTAAATAGCCTATGGGTATAGGCAAATATAATGATTGTACTGGCATCCTTTAATAATAAGATAAATTGTTATAAATATAACTGTTAACAGTTACATGTTCTCAGAGTGATGTAAGTTTTATCTGGAGTTAAAGTTTTAACAAATTAATTACTTTGAATTCCTACATGAGCATACAGATATAACAATTATAGTTGATGTGTTCTCTCAGGGTGCGTACAGATGTTAAACTTAGATTGATCTAACTAGGGTTAGGTTGATCTAAGTGCCAAACTGTACAGACATTTGGGAAGGTTAAATAAGGAAAAAACTGGCTGGCTTGATCTAATTTAGTCTACCTGAGGCAGTGAACTAAGATTAAGAATGGGTTAGCTCAATCTAAACAAACATCCGTCCATGTTTGGAGCACAGCACTAGATCTGGGAAAGCCCAACCACTTGCTCTAGCCCTCAGGGCTGTGCTTTTTCTACCCCATATCCTGACCAAGCTAATTTAACTTCACACCCCCTGCATCTCTAGATAGACAACCCCCTCACAACCCATAAACTTCCCCCTCCCCTCCCCTCCCCCCCCACAACAGACCTGCCAGCTAATAATAGAAGGTACTTAAGAATAGGAGGTACTTAAAGGATCCTGCCAATGCCCCTCTCCACAGACCTACTCAGTGTCCTGGATCCTGCCCACCACTTCCCCAAACCTGACTGGCTTACATCAAGTTCATGGCATGGCTTCTGACACCAGCAGACATCTGTAAATGTGAAACCTGATCTACAATCAAATGGCTTAAAGTAAGCTATGTAGTTGTAGATTGTGCCCCCCTGAATGTGTACACACACCCTCAAACAACAACTCTTTTTATAGATCTCCATGCTACTGGCTGCATCTAAATGAGTGCAGACATTTGGCTCCCTGGGGTAACTAGGAGCGAGACATCTTGTGCTGCTTCTAGTTGTCCCCCAGGAATGCCCATTCCACGAGCCCCGTGGTGCACAGCAGGTTACCCTGAGTGGGGTAGGAGAGGCTGGAACCACCACAGGTGCTGACCCCAGCAGCCTTATTTGGGGTCCTTAGGGCTGGGGAAGCTGCAGCTGCATTGCTCCTGCAGCTTGGAGTCTGGCCGGCTGCTGGAGCATAGCTCCAGCCATCCATGCTCCAGTTTGGGCTGTGCACACTGTCTCTGTGGGTGCCACCCTGCTTTTTTTTTTGCCCCTGGATCTTAGGAAAATACCTGAATGTGCAATTTGAAGCACTAAAGATGGATCGTGCTCTTATGGACATGGCCGCTGTGGCTGTACAAGCTTGGGTATCTGAGCTAGCAGCTAATGTTAGTTTGGGTATATCTACACTGCATCCCAGTGCAGATATACCCTACTTGACTTAGGTCCAGATTCAGAAACTATTTAGGTACCTAACGCCTATTTAAGCACCTAAACTTACCATTAATTTAGGTGCCAAAGGTCGTAAATCTAACATTCAGCTCTTATTGATTGGAGCTGCTAAATATATAGATGATTCTTAAAATTCTATCCATTATGGAAATAGTTTTCCTTAAACCAAAGGGTCTAATGGCATGTATATATTATGGGAATGGTAAGTCTTAGCCAGAGACTGGCTTATGGACTGATACTCTCTAGCTAAGACATACCATTCCCATTGGAGTAGATGCAAACCACATAAAATACAATTTAGACAAGTTAAAAATGATTATCTGGATTTTATTTGTTTAAACTTGCTGTTGCTGTTGATACTACTACAACTAAATATTATTATTAACAGCAACAATAACAACAACAACAATAATACTATTATTATTACATTTCTTAGCTTATTTCTCTATGCAGTAAGTACCCAAAAATCCACAAAGAAAGAGCCATTTTCATTTAAAAAATCAGCTACATTTTAATTATATAGGAAATTTGGATGAAGTTCAGTTAAACAATTAAAGTACAATATTTTTATTATTTGAGAACATAAAATAGTTTAAATTTAACCTGAATATTAAACTGGAATTTAGGGTAGAGAAGTGGCTTTATATTTTAAGCCACAACTAATACTAACATTTGTGTGTATATGTGTGTGTGTGTGTGTGTGTGCGCATGTGTGTAATATTATACAATATTAAAACTTTGCTTCTCAAGAGTGCAAAAAGAAATAATTGGAAAACACAAAACTGAATACTAGATATTAAAGTAAACAGCAGACAACTTACAGAAGAGCCCAAACCAATATTGGTTTTGCTTTTATTTATTTTTGGTGTGCTTCAAGCTGTTAGTTTTCATCCCAATGCAAATAGAGTCCATCCCAGATAGATATATTTTGTTGAAAATATTTTTGGTAGTGCTTTCTACCTCTGCAAGCCAGCTATAAAGCAGGCAGATATCTAACAGAATGCAGAAACCAAGCTACAGTATTGGGAGAGGACCAAGGACTTTCTGTAGTATTTTATAGCAGAAGAGCTCTTCTATCCAATATTCTTATGTTCTTTATTTTTCTTGTCTCCTTAGTCTTCTTATTATTGTGAACAAGAGTAATACTCCCTCAAAGATACCGCCCAGGATATAAGGGTGGTAGAATCTGTTCAACTGAATTATTTAGCTTAAACATTTTGCCTATCTGTTTCTTCCTGTTTCTCTTTCACTCAGCATAGTCACAATAAATCTCTCACTGACATAAAACATATGCTAACAGTAGTTATGTATTTGAAGTAGAAGGCATAAAAAAATTATGAATGTAATATTTTCATAACACCTTCAAGATGACGTAACAATTGCGGTGAAAGGTATTCAGTTAGCATCAGTGTACTACAATGAGTTCTTTATGCTGTGATCACATGACCTTCCTTGTCAGGAATACACACAGTTAATGTTAGGTAGTGTTTTCAGGGAGACATTAGCTAGTATTTAAGTGCTTTGTTGATCAGAGCTATATTGATAGAGAAAAGGGGTTGGCATTCTGATGTTTATATTTGATCCTGTTTAATAAGCAACATAACTGATCTTGTGTAAAGCTGGGCCCTAAACAAAAAAGCCCAAAGAATATTTGGGAATATCTGCATCAAAATCTGTATCCAACCCTTCCCATATGAAGTCCAGCTCTACTTTTATCATCCATAGCTTGTAAACATTCTTCTTTTGAGACCTATTTTTAAGGAACTTGGATGGTAAAATAAAATTATATAACAATGCATGCTACACATAAACACTGCAGACATGTTGAAAGAGAAGGAGTTATGTGGTTTTTTATATATAAATATTGTATTTCCCTCTGGTTACCTATTTGTTATTAGCCCTGCCTGATTGCCAGGTGTTAAATGAAAGGTTGTTAAAGAAATAGCATTGGAAGTGAAACAATGATAGAGCCTGGAGGAAACAGAGGGGAAGCTGTTTATTTCTAATATCCCCTAGCTGACTCCATCCAGGACAGAATTGTTTATTCTCCTCAAGGCTGTGCCTAAGATCAAAGGAAATTCTAAACCTCAGACATGCTGGTCTTGAGAAGGAAAAGATGAAGCAGGTTGTCAACAGACAAAAACTGACACCCAGACTGGCAGATAAAGATGGGGTATGCTGCACACTGGAAAACATAATTCTCCCAACACTAAATGGGAATAAGCTGGGCTTCTACTTTGACAATGAGGGCCCCTCTACATGTGCAGGTAAGGGTGCAATGGGATCTAATGGACAATCCACACAATCATGCCTCCTGCCATTCCACACATGCATGGCAGGAGGCATGATTATGGGGTCACATATTAAATCCCATCATGCCTTAATGCCAGGGCAGAGGAAAGCTCATTACTACTGTGCAGTGGCATCACATCATGGTTAGTGTCTAGCAATGCTACTGCATTATAGCAATGAGCTACTCCACAGTACGGTCTCATGTAAATGTGTCCCCTGTCCGCTAGTTCCTGAACCCCATTGAGGGCATGTCTACATGTGCAATTAATGCACCTGAATTTTCTGTGAGGAAAAATCAGGCTCATTAAAGTGCTCTGGAGCACACATCTATGCATGCACCCATGTCAGGATCAAATTTGCTCCCAGTGGGAGCTATTGAGTCTGGGGCTGATCCTACCCCCCTGTCCTGCTCTGTCCCTCTTCAGCCACCAGGGGGAGCTCCAGGCCCTCCCAGCTGCCAGCCCATGGCTGGCAGGGATTGCAGCCCAGCTTGGCAATGCTGGTTTGGAGTGATGTGCCATGTCCAAGTGTGGGGGTGAAGCAGTGCTGGGACTCAGGGAGAGACACGATGGGTAAGCAGTGCCAGGACTGGACAGGAAGATGTGAGGGTAGAGCCAGAAGCTGAGCTGTGCCAGAGCCACATATAATTCCCACCTCCCCTATCTCCTAAGGCCCCCTGCTGGCTATGCTGACCTGCAGCAATTTGCTGACTGGAAGCATTTTTTTTCCGATCAACATCTACATGTGCACTACTGCACAGTAGCTAATGTGCCACTAATCTAGTACAGTTAAAGTACTGTTAACTGGCATCTTACAAGCCGGCATGCTCCACTAACCAGCATGCTGGCTTGTAAGATAAAGTGAAACCGGAAGTGCCCATGTCTCTGAGCCCCCATGACTTGGGGCAAAGCAGCCTGTGCTGCTGAGCCCCCATGGCCTGAGGATATAACAGGCTGTGCGGGGCTGTGTGGGGCCTGCCTCCCTGTTCTGTGGGGCCCGCAGGACCTGCAGGAGGGGTGGCTATGCGGCAGGAGGAGTGGCAATGCCATGGGAGGGGTGGAGGGATGCCCCAGACATGGCTGGAGAAGCGGTGGCTGAAGCTGCTCAATTAACCAGCATATTTTGGGGGATGCCAGAAAACAGAGCTTTTACTGTACCTGCATGTTGGTACTAGCAAAAGTACATTAGCCTAATTTACTGCACAGTGGCCATGCATGCCTACACATGCATTGACTGTGTAGTAACTTACCACACAGTAAGCATTTTTTAAGCTGGCCTCTACATGTGCAGCCATTAAAGCACAGTAATGCTGTGTGTAGACTGACTTGTGACTAAAGTTAGTCCCAAGTCAGTCCACACACACAGTGTTACTTCACAGAAAGGCGTCTACACGTGCGTTACTGCACAGTAACTAATCAGGTGTAAATTTGATACCTGAATAATGCAGGTATCAAATTTAAGCCCCAGTCGGCTTAATCATCATATTTACTGCACAGTAAGGGCATGCACATGTAGACACACACTGTTACTAAGCAGTAATTTTCAGTTACTGCTCAGGAATCTTAAATTACTGCATAGGAAATGTGCATGTGTAAACATGCCCAGTAAGTCCTGAACATATGTAGACATGGATGTTTTACAGCACGTTAGGCTAATTTAATGTGCAGTAAAGCATTTCATGTAGACACACCCAGAATATTGCTATTTTAGTGTGGCACTATGTCCAGGAAAATATTGCTTGTAGAGCTGCCTAGTGCCATATCAATAGTTAAGGTTGCCTGCCTTTGTAAGGGCCATGGGGCTGGGACCAGGCAATAAATATCAAACCCAATTAGAAAGGGAACAACTAATTATACAAGCCAGAAAATAGATCAATTACGAAAAGGCTGTTAAAAGAATCTGGAGCAGATTCTGAGGTAGGAAATTAAAGGAAAGTATGGGTTCTTCTTTCAAAAGTGAGGGGAACAAGTGAAAAATCTTTTTGGAGATGTAGCCTATTGTGGACAGAGGAATATTCTGTGTTGATATTTTCCCTAAGTTTGATGCTGAAGGATGTGGCAGTCAATCCATCTCAGCCTAGGAAATAGCACGCATTTATCAAAGAATGTGAGAAGATGATCAGCCCCTGGAACTAAGGCAGCAGCTAGCCTAAAGCCAGACTCCTGGAGGGAAATTCTTATATACACCAAAACTAAATGGGAACTATAGCAGTAACCTGTTTGGAAACTATGGGGCTGCAGCCTAGACATCCGGGCTAAGTGTGGTTGTGCTATGTGATTCTACTCTGAGGGCATATCTACACATGCAATTAATGCACATGACTAAACTCCAGAGCTTATTACTCCGATGTTTATTGCTCCCAGACATGCCATTTGAACATGTGTCTGGGAGCAATAAACTCCAAAGTAATAAGCTCCAGAGTTTATTCAGGCACAGCATGTAGAGCTGGGTTGGAGCAGACCCAGCTGGCAGGGAGCCTGGACAGGGGTCAGTCTGCCAGCCTGGGACTGCTCCCCTTGGCTCAGTGTGCTGCGGAGAGGCTGGCTGGGGCACAAGGGTGCTTCAGTGTGGGGCTAGTCAGCAGGCAGACCCTGCACTGAAGCACCCTCGTGCCCCAGCTAGCTGGGGCAGTGTCTACACATGAGCTGTGGCAGAGTAAGAAATTCTGCAGTAGGGTAGTACTTGTATTGACAAGTACTAACCTGCAGTGGAGTAAATTAGTTTATTCTGGCCTTAAAGGGGTGCATGTGTAGACACATGACCTTTACTGTGCTGCTAGTCAACTGTGCAATAAACATCTCATGTAGACACACCCAGACTGAAGCATAGGAGGGAATTTCCTGAACTTAGTCCAGGTAGAATCATATGCTACCCAAAGGTGCACTCAGGAGAGACAGAAAGGGAATGAACGTTACCATTTGCTCTGTATCTGAGCTGGGCAACTTGTAAGACAATTTTTGTAAAACAAACTTTTATCAAAAGCTGCATTCTTGGTTTACTGAAAGATTTCTAATAATAGTGGGGAGACCTATTAAATAAGTCTTTGAGTTGTCTAATATCTAGAGATGGAATTGATTTAAATACCCTCCATCTTCTTCACATATTTTATGACATTTTCGATTCACCAGCTTGTATTGCTTCTCAGTTGTATTATTATAGACGACCCAAAGTTGCTCTCAGATTTAAACAACCTCCCTTCTCCAAGCCAAATACTTTTTAACAGATGCAAATTTAATCTCCAATTTAATATTATTCTGCATGTTTCTCTCATGTTATGTAACAGAAGATAGAAGGGCATCTCTAGTGTTCTGGTGGGATGATGGAGTTTTCATGTTTAATCCCCCTATTAGCATTCTTTTTTTCTCCCATGTTTCTCCTCTACCTAATCCTGTCAGATTCACATGTATCTCCCCTTCTCCAACTCTAATCATACTAGCAACAGTTGATTTCCCTAGGTTCCATCCAGTGTCTTGCATTTTCTTATAATTTTCTAATCTCCTCCTGCCACATATTTGTATATTTCCCAACAAACTGTGTTACCTATTCAGTTTCAATAACTTAGCAAGATAGACCACTAATTCTTTACTCTGTACTGGCATTGGCTGCTGTTTTCAATTCTTGTGATTTCTGGATCCCTACAGAATGTGTTTTGTGTTCGTGACTGAACCTGGAAAGATGAAAAAGACCACAAAAATCTGAAAGCAAATGACTGCTCAGCATAGCTTCACAAATCCAGGGAAGATCTCCATCATAGATTTGTCAGGATGAGGAAATGTAGGTAAGAGACATCTGTTCAGATAGAGGAATGAAATCTTGAATCGGGAACTCTTCCGTACTTGCAAGCCTAAAAGGGTAATGGATAAGGCAGACATCTGTGTTTTTTATTGCTCTGTTTTATTACACTTTCACAGAAAGTAGGGGTAATCTTCAAGTTTCCAAACTTTCTATTATTTTTAGCTAAAAACAAGAAACACATAAAGGAAAAAAGGAAAAAAAAAACTACGTAGTGGGTAGAAAAGAGTGGTGATGAGCAAGAGTATCAAAATACAAATATTTAAATAATCAGTGGCATATTTAACAGGACATGATCTTTGCTCTATAACTGTATTGTTCCAAATACAGTGTTATGATATTACACTATATCCTGCTGCTTTCAAGCCACAGCTTATATTTAGAAGAAAATAATGTCACATTTGTTAGCCACAGCTGTCTCATTCTAAAACTGCTTCTGCATGATTGGCAGCCCCCTATTCTGCCTTCACATGGTGTTAAAGTATGCACCAGAAGAAGGTGAATTTAAAATGTGGCCACTTTCACAAAGACCTCTTTTAACTGAAGGAGGAAATAAGGTTGTACAGTTTGAGAATATTCTGTAAGAAGCACATGAGGTTGTAAAGATCAAAGTTGTTGTGGCACAGATAGGAGCCAAGATCTTAGAAATAAGAAATGTCATCATTCAGATTTACTTTATGCTTTGTCATTTGCCATGACATTCTCGTTGAAGTTAATCATAGCAACAAGCTATGTAGGATTCTCAATTGACATTTATCATATCCACACCTTCGTTATGGTGACTGGTGCTGCTAACAGATGTTGCTGCAATACAGGGAAATGGCTTGAATTTGCATTAGCAGATAATTCTGAGGTTGCCAATGAGGTAGAGGCATTGCATGTGGACTTCTCAAAATACTTCAAATTAAGCTTCTCTGGGCAGTGTCAAACTCAGAAATAGTTCAATGAGTACGCAGCAAAAAATGGGAAGCAAATTATTTTAAAAGACAGTTGTACAGATTTTCCTCAGGCCAACATTTTAGAATTTCATATAGGGAAAAGCTCTTTTGAGAATAGTGGGCCAGATCTTTAGTCCTCCTAATATAAATGTTTTTACTGCTCAAGGCTACACAAAGGAGTCAGAAAGCTGACCTCATAAATAGATGGAGATTCCCCTGACATACAGCAACTGCTGTGTGGGGTTTTTTTGCCACATACTTCCACGTGTATCCAGTATAGGAGGAGAGAAAGAAGAAGAAATGGCCAAAGTGAAGTCAGAAGACGGTAGTGTTTTAGAAGATATGCATTTTACTTTTTGTCTTGCATGTTTTCTTTCAAAATGCTGCCCGTTACACTTTTATAGTGCAGATATTTGTACAATGACTTTCAAAGTATCCTTTTTTGTACATGGTGGGTTAAATCCAGAAGAAAAATATAAGAAGGCTCACTTAAAGGCTTTATTATCCCCAGAATTTTTGGGTTCAGAAATGAAATATGAACACAGGTTGTTGTAGTGTCAGTTATATTCGTATCATATATTCTTTTCTTCTTTAGTATTTTTTATTTTATTTCCCCTTTCCACATACATAATTTACTACTTTATATTATGTGGAGGCATGATGCATATTTTATCTAGGGTTTCACAAATACTAATAAAATAGATTTCCTTATTCACTTGTTTTTTGTACAAAAATGCTGACTTTATAGAACCAGAGTGGCAAGTAGTGAAGGAAAGCATGAAATTAGAATTCCTTGTCTAATGCAAGAAAAAGGTACCAAGCCAGGTTCATCTGAAGTTAGACAGCAGGCACAGAAGAAAAACAATAATAGGAGCATAGTTAGGGTCATTCAGTCCCCTGTAACTGCAGGCAACCATATAATAGATGACAAATGCAGAAAAGTCAAAAAGAATATCAATTCTGTCCTGTCCCCCTACCAATGCCCCAACATGCACTATAATGAACAACGCTGCTATGGGTGTGGACAGACAACATTTGAAACATTTAAAAAAGCTTTGAAGTGCCTTTGAAATATTTCAGAAGGTGAGAATAAAGTCCTACAAGTAGGAAAAAATGCTACAGAGTGTGACAAAAATGTACCTGGTGGGAACAGGTACTTTTGTGTACCATTTTGCTACACCTTATGCCTTAGGTCTGTCCAGAAGTAGTATCACCTAGTATTCTGCAATGGATTGCCTCCCCCCCCTCCTCCCACCCCCAGTCTCCCTACCCTTTAGCCACTGATGCCCCACCACCACCCTCTATCCTTCACACCTGGTCCCCTCTCCCTTTGCTGCTCTTATCACAATGGGTATTGTGAGTGCCACTCAAGCTTGAAGACCTCTCATCCCTTCCTACCACCAGAGCTGAGAGGTTCCCCCTGCAGAGGCAGGACATCCTGGAACCATAAGATATGTGATGGTGAGTGGGAACAGAGCCATATTGACAGTCCATGCCACAACGCCTGCCTTGTGGCTGCAGGCTGCCACAGCCCTGTGGCCACAGCCCTCTGTCATGCCTCCTGGCCGGAGAGCATACTACTGTATGCAACTGCGGCAGTACTGAAGCACTCCAGCCAGGAGGCATGACAGGGAAATGTAAAATGTATATCCAGAGTTGGAAAGTTACAATTTTAAAAATGGTTTAAACTCCTTTCAGTTTGGAATAATGATTCTAAAACTACAAAATGTCACAGGTAAAAAGCAGAGGAGACCACAGGCATTGCTAATAATGAACAATTCTTGGAAACTTTCATTCCTTGCCCTCTACCACTTGGAGTATTATGTGCATGCAGAAGCAGAAATAGCACTCAGTTGGTTTGTAACCAGGATTTCCACCACATCTGGAAGAAATAAAACCAAATCAAGAAGTACATCAGCCACAGTCTGAATTAGGCATGATGTGGAAATAACCAAGCTCTGATGGCTCTCTGGGAAGTATCACCTTCCAGAGTTAACAAAGGAGAATGTAGTTTATACTCTGTGTCTGGCTAGTTCTGTCAGCCCTGTACATAACTTGCACAAGTAGGAGCTGGCACTCCAGTCAGGGTGCATTGCAATGTAACAGAATATTTACCAATTTTTATGTGTACTTCTTTGATCACCTGGTATCATACCTGTCTTATCTAGGTTCAGTTTTGAGTACTAGAACATAAGAACATAAATACTGTATCCTGGGTTTTGCAGTACCAGAGAATGGATGCCTAAAGGGGAGTGATCTGGGTACGACCAGGGTTTTTTCCACTGTTCCTCTCTCACTTGCAGCCTCCTGCATTCAAGGTCTACAAAGTTCAAATTCAGAGGCTGTATCCCTAATTCCTTTTCTCAATAGCTATTGATGTGCCTTTCTTTCAAAAATATGTCCAATCCTTTTTTGATTTGGCTCAACTATCAGCTTCCACAAGATCTGGTGGCAATGAGTTCCACACTTTTATTACATGCTAGGTGAAAAAGAACTTCCTTTAGTACCTACATGTTTCATTTTGTGATCCCCCTCTAGTTCTTGTATTCTGAGACAGCAAACAGTAAATCCCTATTTATTTTCTGGTCATCATTAAGTATTTTGGAAACCTTTAGCAGTCCCCTCCCATCCTCAGGCATCTCTTTCTAAACTGAATAGGCCTAGACTCTTTAGTCTCTCCTCATATGGAAACCTCTCCATATCACTAATCATCTTTGTTGCCCTTCTGTATACTTTCTTTAGTTTTTCTATATCCTTTTTGAGGTGTGAGGACCAGAACTGGGCACAGTATTCAAGGTGCGGCTGCACCATGGATTTATAAAGGGGCATAATGATACTTTCAGTTCTGTTTACAGATCCCTTCTTTATAATCCTTCTTGACAGAAGCTGAGCACTGAGCTGATGTTTTTAACAAACTGTCCACCATGACACCAAAGTCTTTTTCCTGTGTAGTAAAAGATTATGGAGAGCCCCTCTCAGTGTAAGTATAATTTGGGTAATTTTTGCCCATGTGTATCATTTTACACTTATCTACACTGAATTTCATCTGCCATTTGGTTGCCCATTCACTCTATTGTGCCAGATGCTTGTGCAGTTCCTCACAGACCATTGTCATTTTTAACACTTTGAATAATTTAGTGTCATTGTAACAGGATAAGGGGTGTCTGTTCCTTTAAGAAAGCAAGCAGCCAAGAGGCAGCTTGCAAGTGGCAAAGGGGGTTTAATTAAGGACCAAGAAGCAGGTCAGGCAGGAGATATATATTAGGGACGTGTAAAGCTTCGGTCCACAATTCATTTCAGAGGCCAAATCACTGAATATAAATCAGATCAGGAGAATCAATTCAGAGGTGCCAAATAGATTCATAAAGATTCAGAAAAGATTTGGAGATTTGGAAGGTAGTCTTTCAGGGGAATAGAAACTGAGAAGGGGAGGGGAGCCCAGGAGGGGGGGCGGGGAAGCTGACATCTCTAGATGCCCAGTGACTGTGATCTTTCCCTGAGTCCCCTTCCAATCACAGTGCTCTGGGGAAGGGATGTAGAACAGCACATAAGCCTCTGTCTGCAGGCTTTCTGTGCCTTTTGTAAGCTGTTTCTGTCTGAACAACTGTATCTGAAAGGTACTGAACTGGCTTGGCTTCCTATCTAGACAATCTCCTGCTACTTTCTGTAGCAGGAGATTGAAAAGGACTGGATATAGTTTACTAACTAGAATACCTCTACTTATCCCTATCCAATCCATTTCTTGCGATTTATGTTTTTTCTTGTTGGGTTTTTTTCCCAGCACTTTTTTAAAAGAAAACTGTGTTTTTCCTGGCACTGTGACCCATTACTGTGCGGGGAAGCACATACATTACACACACTATCACACATATTTCATAGAAGACGAAGTCAGATATTATTACAACGCAGAAGAAGTCAGACAGTCATAGAAGAAGAAGAGATTATATATAGTTATTATAGTTACATACAGACTAACGACAACACAGAAGTCAGATAAAGATTCAGATTAACACAACACAGAAGTCAGAAAGTTATAGCATAGCAAACCCCCCAGTTTTTCTTGTTTTTCTTTTAAAATGTATTCCCTCCCCTTCCCCAACTATTTCTGACTTTTCCTCTCCCTCTCTATTTCCTATAGATAATTATAAGTAATCTAAGGTGTAGGATAAGCTTTAACATTTTATTTTAGGTAGTAAGGGGTTTTTTTCCTCTCCCCTCTACAAATAAGTGCCCTGCTATTTTGATATAGAGATCCACTGTTTTATAAGTGATAACTGTTATGTTTGTATTGATTTTTTTTTACTGCTTTTATATTGTGTGATTACTGTTTTAGGCCTATATATGTAAGTTAGCATAAGTCATGTCAAGTTTCCATCTTGTAATGTCAAGCCTACATCTTATCCCCATGCCCAGTTGTGTAACCTATGACTCATACTACCCCTCCTATGTAATTTGGTTCCTGAATGAATGGGGATGAATGAGGGTGCTTGAGAGACAATAGCAGTAGGTCCAAAAATAGCTCCTTCTGAATGACCAAACCATCAACACCAATACCTGAACCAATGACCCAGCCCTTGGAACCATTCTCAGTATTCAAGAAACAAAAGATGAGGCAACCCACCATTGTGCCAAGGCTGCACATGCTCAGTAACAACACCTGGAGCCCTCTGGAACAGGACTGACATTGCCTGGACAGACCCTCCCCATAGGAGATCAGAGGTAGTCTGCCCCATAAAAAGGGGTAGTGAAGACTGACTCCTTGGGATGCCCTCTCCATTTGGACCAGCACCATGCCACACCACCTATCCACCCAGATGCCCTACTGGTGACCCCCTTCTGAACAACACCTACTGACCCCTTTCCAGCCTGGATAGGTAGCTATCACCCTCCACCCCATCTTAAACCAAGGACTTGGACTCTGTTTCTCTTCCCTACCTGGACTCCAACCCTTCCACTGAGTCTCTTTCTTTTGCTGCCATTGTGAGTGCGTGTGTGTGTGGGAACCAATAACTTCATGGGGCTGTGTAGTGTGTTGTTTGTTTAATGAACCTGTTATTTTGAAACCTCGAGTTGAGTTTTTGTCTGTTTCCTGACTGTTTCCTTCTTGACACCACTTATGTGCCCTCCCCTAATCTCTAAGCTGCCAGCCTCAGTTTCCACCAGCCTCAGTTTCCAACCCCAAGCTCCCAGGTTTCTGCCTCTCTCTCTTTCCAGGCTGTCTCCTCCTTGCTACCACTTATCTGCCCCCCTCCACGCAAATCTCAGCTGTCTGCCTCAGTTTCCATCCCCAATGTACCTTAAGTAACCCCAAGCCTCAGTTCCTCAGCTAGCATCTGTCTAGTTCACTGGTTCTAATCCCAGTTCTTGCAACTTTCACTCCCTACACTTTAACTCTCTCTCTCACCTGAACCTTCCCCCAAGTATTCCAGGTACCCCAAGCACACACATATACCCTGTACCATCCAACTTAGGAACTTACCTGTGTGTATGTGTAGGTGGGTTGCATTTGTCTGAATTGGTGAGTGTGTGTGCACCTAATTGATTTGTGTGTTTGTATATGTGCAATTATGTCACACTCTCCGGTCTAACAGTGCAATATTGAGATCCTGAGAGTTGGCCTGACCCCCCAGGGCAACAATAGAAGAAGAAGAAGAAGAGATGTTATTTTAGTTACACTTGCAACAGTAAACACAACACAGAAGAAGTCAGGCACAGTCATACATCAGAGAAGAAGAAGAAGACATATATTATTAGCTAGTTACACAAACAGACACATTTCCTAGCAAAAGATTAATATGAGCGTGCTGGAAAGGCAGGTGCCAGGTCTTCTGGCAGGGGAGGGAGAGGGGCTAGAGCAGGTAGGGAGAGAGCTAGAGCTGAAAGTTCTCCTCCCCCCTCCTCCCCAACATAGACACATCCTCTTTCCTGGAAGCCATGAGTCTTCTGCTGCCAGTGGAAGCAAGAAGGTGGGAGCAGTACCTGTCCCTGAACCACCTCCCCTAACTTCAGAAATAGGCATCAGCAGCAGAATGACAGTTTCCTCCACCCCAATTTCATCTCCCAGCATGAGCTTCCCCCTGCCAGAGGAGCAGCTGGACCTGGAACCAGGGGACCTAAGCACCCTAGCTAAAGAAAAACTGAGGGTAAAACTGAGTTTGTGTTCCACACCCCTCAAAGTTCCCCTTGACCCAGGTTTCCTTGTCAGGAAGGCACCTCAGAGGAAGTTGTGGAGGCAAGTGGCTCAGCTGAGTCAGCTTCTCCTGTTGTTGTGCCTCTGCTTGCTGAGGAGGGTGATAAGGCAGGATCCCTACCCTCAACCCAGAAGTGGGGGAGTAGTGTAGTGTAGGATCATTTTGAGGTGACAGATGATCCCATATATGCCATCTGTCAGCACTGCTGAAGGCAGATTGGCCGGGGCAAGGAGGTGAAACACTTCACCATCATGGTGATGCTGCTGCATCTCAGAATGCAGCACCCCCTTGCCCTTCCTCCTCCTCCACCTGGCACCAATATGAGTGTGCCCAAAGGTGAGTTCCCCACTCACTCCAAAGTCCTGTCCCCACAAAGCAGAGGCAGGCCGCCCTGGGGTGGTGGGGGAAAACCACAGACAAAGTGGGGTGCGTTGCAAGTGTGAGTGAGGTCACCCAGCACACTGGGGAGATTCTTGTTCTGGATGGCCAGCCCTTCCCCTTAGTTGAGCATCCAGGATTCAGGTGACTAATAGCACTCATGGCCACATCCTACCAAATGCCCACATGCATCACCTTTAGCAAGACGGTTGTGCCCTCCCTGTATGACTCATGCAGGGAGTAGTTCAGGGAGGAGCTGTGTAAGGCAGGGCTGCAGGCAACAGTCTATATTGAGTCCATGAGTTTTGTAACTACTACCTAGGAGGCTGATAAAGTGAAGTTCATAGACTCGGCTGTGAAAAGTGGTTTGTAAATTGTTCCCTTTCAGGATCAGGCCTGAAAGACTAGAGACAGAGTGGCTTTTTTGTGAGCAATGTGCCCCCACAAGTAGTTGGGTATTCTTGTCTTTGATGGATTCTGGTGTGCAGTTTGTGGGGGTACTAGACATTGTTGGCAGGTTTTGTGTTTTGAGCTCTAGGAAGTTGGCTTCTGGTGATGAGGTTAGCAAGGTTCGGTGCTTGTTTGAATTTACAAACCATTTTTCACGCTTCCACTACAACCTCATCTACTGAAACCTCAGTTTGGATCATTTTCATTGACTTGTCCCTAGAAAGGAATGTGTCAGGTGAGGGAATTTCTCTAAAATCTTCCACAGTAAAAGACAGATGCAAAGAATGCATTTAAAGTGTGCACAGAAGTGCTCCATGCACATTTACAGCACTGTAATTTAGAGCACTTTTTATAGCACTATAAAGTTACAGCACTCTTAAACATGACAGAAGTACAGTGTGTGTGGGGGGGGAGGAATGGAGCTCTGGCCTCCCTGCACTTTCCAGTCTAGGAGTCAGGGGGTGCTCCTCAGCCTCCTGGTGCTTCTTTACTGGTCAGAAATTTGACCAGTGTACAGAAGTTATTGAAAGCACTGAAAGTTGCTGAAGTGCAGTAAAATACAGTGCTTCAAACTTAATACCTCATTTAACACAGGTCAATTTAAAGCACTGTACCTGTTTTTAAAGTGCTATAAAGTTGTTCACTTCTGTTAAGTCACAGGAATAAAGTGCTTTAAATGGTGAAAAAAGCAACTTGGGTATATGCCCTTATTTTCTTGGCAATGGTCCTGTCATCCTTTAAAGCCCCTCTTATACCATTATCATCCAAAAGCCCAACTGACTCCCTGGCAGGTCTTTGATTTCTAAAGTATTTGAAAAATTTTTTACTGTTACTTTTTGTGGCTCTAGCAAGTTTCTCCTCAAATTATTTCTTAGCTTGGCTTATTACAGTTTTACATTTGATTTGCCAGAGTTTATGCTCTTATTTTCCTAATTAGGATTTGACTTCCACTTTTTGCAGAAAAAACCCTTTTTTTCTGCGTATTGCCTCTGCAACTCTGCCATTAAACCATGCTGACTTTCTTTTGTCTTATTTTTTAATTTGCTGTATGCATGTTCACTGTGCCTCCAATATGGTGTTTGTAAATAGTCCTCATGCTACTTTGAAAGTTCTTCACCTGCTTATGGTCCCCTATTGACTTCTAACTAGCTTCCTTATTTTGGTGTAGTCTCCATTTCTAAAGTTAAAGTTATGTAGTCCTAGCCTCCACCCTGAGTCCCCAGAATGGAAACTGGGGAAGAAATGAAGAAGAATTCTTAACTCCAGAATGTGAGGTGATAGCTACTCCAGTCTGCTTCCATCCAATGAGATATTTCTTTATTTGGAGGTGGTGGGCAGAGTTTACCCTATCATGCTTTTCAGCATACATTATAAATATAAAGCAGACTTGTAGATAATATAACAAACTTTTTCTTCAATCGAATTAGAAATTCTCTATATATAAAGGGCTTAGTCTGTCTGCGTGTCTGTCAGTCCTTAATGCTTTTGGTCACCTGTGCATGCACTGCTGAGAGCACGGGAGGTGATTGGCTGAGTAGACCTGGACTGCACAGGCCCAGGTTTGAGCCACTGCCAGGGAAGTTTGTGGTGGAGGTGAACACACCCCAGCTGCCCAAGCAGTGGGGCTTCCCCATGTCTTCCTGCCTGAGGGCAAAAAGGAGGTCATGATGGTGGTGACACCCTGCTGCCTATCTCCACTGCCCCCAGAACTACTGGCAGGAATGGGGAGGTGTCATGCAGGGGCTAAGGGAGGGGAGCGAGGCCAGAGGAGATAAAGCGGGGTCACGGTGGTAGCTGTTGTTGGGGCTGGGTGGTGGGGAGGAGAGAGGGGAGCAGGGAGGGGGACCTGAGAACAGCTTGTAGGGAGGTGAAGATGGCAGGGAGGCTTCATGGGCCTGGCCAGGCATGGGGTGGGGGGATGCAAAGCATGGGGTCATGGTAGCAGCTGTTGTCAGGGCCAGGTGGCAGGGAAGGAAGGAAGGGAGGGAAGCGGGGAGAGGGGGACACGGTGGCCATGCCCCCCTGCTGCCCAGCCCTGACAAAAGCTGGCAGGAAGGGGAGGTGACAAGGAGGGAGGGAGGAGGGAGGGGAGGGGAGGGGACAGGAGGGAAGGTGGGGGGAAGCCCCATGGGGAGGGAGAGGTGGGTGGTGGGATGGAGCCCCTGCACCAGAGGCTGATGGAGGGAATCTTTACATAGCCAGCTGCAAAAGGTGATCAGAGGGTGGGGGGGGGGGGGGACCATGTAACACTCTCTGAAAAGCATCATTCTTAATGGGTAATTAGGTAGTTATACTCAGAATATTTCAAGTGAGTCTTTTCTTTCTTACTTCTGTTCTGCAAGATTGTACAGATTTGAGCTTGAACCAAACTCTGGTTCAGTAATAAAGGTTGATAGTGATCAGTCCTCCCAAATCTATCCAGGTTATGGAAGAGCTATCAAATGTGGGTATACCTATTGCTGTCTTCAACTTATATTTTTTATGCATTTGTTATCCCCATAATTGTGGTTAGCACATGGTAAGTGGATGTCTTACCTACTTACTTGTGTTTTCCTTTAAAACCTAAAAATCAAGCAAGCCTCCCAGTCTTAATAAATTATGAATTGCTTATACTTTGTTGACATGCCTGTTGTACTGTTTGGGATTTACTCAATTCTTTTTTAAGATGAAGACAGATCTTTTGATAGCTTTGAGTGTTGGCATTAATCCTAACTAGGACAGCATTAACACCAGTGTACTATTTTTAAAAGAAGTGATGATAACCACACTTAGAAGTGATTTATACCAAATGCCTTATTAAAAATAAACCCTCCACTAATCAATGTTGCTGTCACGTGTTAAGCCTCTTAGAGTCATTAACACTCCATGTCATTGCATTGCTTTTTTAAATAATAGTTGTTTCACTTTGCACCTTATTATTGCTCCTGAAGTTAAAACTATTTTCTAATAGACCACCTTCCTGACTTTTAAGTCACCAACGTAATAGACCTTACATATTATAATTAGAAGGTCAAACATTACCAGGCCTGCAATATGGATTGCCCTGTGCCTCAAATGCCTATTGGTCTAAGACATAGGCAGATAAGGTTCTTCGGTAAATGTGATATCTTTTATTAGACCAACCAAATAGTTGAAAAAATTGTTCTTTGCAGGCTTTTGGGCGCAAACATCCTTCTTCAGAATGTACGAAGTTTACATGGGGTTATCAGATGTCAGGCAGGTTGTACATATTATAACCTGCCTGCCATCTGATATTCCCAGGTAACCTCTTTACATTTTTACCAGCTACATTCTGTTACCAGGTCAACATTACCCACTTTACCTAACACAACTTACCTCTCACACCTATTGTCTCCCATGGCCTTTAATCCACACTGCAACACTTTTGCATTTTCCAAGACCTGCATTTTGCATATTAGCTTCTATTCCATCCAGGAGAACACAAAGCAAGAGCAGACTCTCCCTATGCCTGAAGAAGGGGGTTTGTGCCCTAAAGCATTCAAAGAACAATTTTTCCAATTATTTAGTTGGTCTAATAAAAGATACCAAATTTACCCAAAGAACCTTTTTTGCCTTAATGAGGGAAGAGAACACAATAGATGTGGGTAGAAAGGAGTTTCAAAAAAAGTGTAAGTGGGATTCAGGGCAGTTTTGCCCAATTCTTAAAAGTGCAAGAAAAGACAGCAGCCTCTTTTTGGGATACAAAAGCTGCAGGTGCTGCATCTGCAAGTGTGGAAAATCAGGCACTGGTTCCTCGCATTCTGGCATCCTAGTACTCTAGCATTCAGTATTTAAAAAGTTTTGTTTTGTTTTTTTCTTTTACTGTGAGCTCTGTTGAAATAGCTGAGCAAAGGAATTAAAAGCCTTCATGAAAAAAAAAAAGTGTTATTTGTTTCCATAAAACATAACTTTTCCAAGAGAGACCTTGATTTCATCCTATGAAGAAGTATCTCTTGTTTATGGGAAGGACTGTGCTATATGCTTGTTTCCTTGCTATCTAAAAGAAGGCATCTTTATTTATACTACAATTTTTAAGCACAGCCAACACTCAGTTTACTGGAAACACATGGGGACACTGCAAATAATCCATAAGGATAGAGCCAGCTGAGAATTGTGACTAGATTAAGTGGGACATTTTCCTAAACTTCTGTCGGGCCTGTCACATGTGACTGATACTCAAGATACTTTGAGGGTGGGAAAGGAAATAAATGGCACACCAGTTTCCCAGAGGATAGTTGTAACCAAGTAATCATAACTGTTCTTCAAAGAATGGACATGTATATATGCAGTTTCTCAAACCTCTAATGGAAACAAATCATATACACTTTCGTTACTTTCTCTTAAGACACAATACAAACTTAACAGCTTTGTTTTTTGTGTGTGCCACGAGGACAGCTTCTGAGTAGGAAAATCCTTTGAATAAGATTTTTTTTATTATATTCAGATTGTGGCTGAGATTTTTATGAGTAGTGAGCAACCAGAACCCCCTGACTTTGGTGCAAATTGTGAACATTCATCATCCCTGAAAATCAGAGCCTTTTTATTTAAACAAAATTGAACATTTATATTTTAAACTTTCATTCGTTCAATACAGATAAACATCCTCGAACCTTAAAATGCAACTGCATGACTTACACTGTCAAAATTTTGGATCCAGTTATTGGCAGGCTCAAAACAAAAAACAGCTTCTGAAAATCAGTGTGCTTAATGTCTTGCTGTTGGTGACAGCTCAGGACTAGGAAAGACAGTTACTCAAAACTATATCCAGATCAGCTGGATCTAGATTCATTTTGTAAGTTTGCTTATCTATCTCTGTCTTAGTTGATCTACATGCCTTAATCTACCCTTTCCACTCACTGCTACTTCACTGAGAGTTAATAATTGGTGTTGCAGGGCACTTAGGTACCTGCTCCTAGAAGAGCAGAAACTGCCTGGGGAGAGCCCAAAGAGCCAGACAGGAGCCCAGGTGCAGGTTGCCATGGCAGCTAGCTAATGAGGACATTATCCTGCACCTGCACCTGGTCAGCTGGCCAGAAGGGCCCTGGCCCCATATAAACCCCAGGATGGGGACTAGGGAGTTCAGTTCTCTTCTGGTGGCTAAGAGGGAAGGAGCCCTCCTAGAGTGAGTGAAGGGAAGAGGCCTGACTAAGTTCTGATCCTAGTAATGTAAAGGGGCAGAGCATACCTTCTGCAGTTTCTCTTATGTTACAGCCCAGGGGCTTATGTTTTGTTTGCCATTTCATAAAAACCAGTGGTTTGGGTGAGGCTATTTGGAGAAGGAGGAGGCCTCATTGGGGGCCCACTGCAGTGTGGGGACCCCGGTGCCAGAGAGGGCGAGGCATTTTCGGGTGCACAGACCCCAGCATCAAGGGGCGCAGCGACAAGTCCTGCGGAGAGCCCAGCGCTGAGGGGTGCAGCGACAGGACTGCAGAGAGCCCAGTGAGGGCAAGGGGATGAATTATAATGAAGCCTAGGCAAGACAATGCCAGTACCATCTGCGAGGCTTGGGGCATGGTAAAGGGGCAGTTGCAGCCACGCATATAGCCCATAAGGCTGGGGACCTATGGGGTCCAGGGAAGTCCATCAGGACCATGTCTGACCGGACGTGAAGGCAGCCTCCCTGCATTACATTTTACATCAAGACGTGGCGGGCAAGAATAGAGGGTGCCCATCAGGCTGAATTGGCACAGTTGAGGGACCTTAGGAGGTCATGGCCATCCTTAGGGACCCCATCCCATGACAATTGGTTATAAATCTTGCTGATATTTCCACTGATGGACATAGCAAACTTTTCCAATGACCCACACAGCTTGATAGAATATTTTTCACAGTACACAGGAGCATTTGGGCAAGTTCTACCAAGGTAACTTAGCTGCACCAACCTCTTCTCCTTTAGTTAGCCCTTTCCTCTAGACAAAAAAAGGAAACATGATTTTCCCCTGCTTTAAGCCTTATAATCCACATATTCAAAAATGAGATTGCAAGGCTAATGAGTAACTGTCAAAGTACTATGAACAAAATTAAATACGTGTGTAACACAAGGACTGCAATTTATGTACTTTAATGAGTGATTTGGAACAATTTCTCCTAAAAAGCAGTTCTTCAGTTAATATATAAGCCTTGGAAGTGGAGGTGGTAGGGTCTGTGGATAATGGCTCATGGTCTTCAACTGGATAAAGTTCCTCATATAATTGGAGGGTGAAAAGACACATTTAGGACTAAGTTTTAAAAGTTAGGGAGCTTGTATATATGGGCACAATACATAGTTGCTCCAATTCGAATTTGGAAATCCTATTTCTACCGTAAGCTGGGCACATAAACAGATAATTAAATAAATGATGACATCAAATTATGGTTTCCTTTGCGTGAGGATATGTGTTTTTTTTATTTGTGTATGTGATTAAATATAATCTTTTAAATTCTCCTCTATTTTTTTTTCAGAGGAGATGGATGTGGCATGAGGTCAGACATAGAAAAAATATGCAGCTGCAGTTCTGGCAGCAGCAATTTCTGATCATAAAAATGAAAAATGTGGTGACTGATTTGCCTTACTGGAAAGGCTGTTGTTAGGTAGGATGTTTGATAAAGTCACATACTGCATACTGCTATAATACAGCAGGGATGATCACAATAACAGGTGATGAGCTGTGGAGTTACTGGTCTTAATTGCCAAATTCTTAGCAGGTGGCTACAAATGGCAGCTGAACAGCACTTTGAGCACTCTTAACTCTGTGTGTACAGAAAGACAGCCTAAAAACCCTCTCTACAGTCACAGTGCCCCAGTAAAATCACTACACACAAAATGGGGTTGGTCTGTGCAAAATTAGATGGAAACTGAGGTATAAAATGACAAAATGTGTGGGAAAATAAGAGCAGATTAGAAATAAAACACATGGTTCAAAGTCAAATTATCATGGAACTGCAATTCAGAATATATATATATATATATATATATATATATTTGTTTCCCAAATTCTGCTATACATTCCCTCTAAATCTTTAAATGAGTAATTTAAGTTCTCTATTTATCAAATTAAGACAGTGTTTATCACTTTTGCAGAAGCTTTCATATGTTTAAGTTTGAGATCTTATGACAGAAAGCAGCGTGCTTGGTATTATGATCAAAACTTTTCGGAATAAGCTGATGGGATTTTTTTTTTTTTAATATTAACAAGGATGCTTCAAACAAGGTGTGTCACAAATCATGCTTTTGTCTTTACTTTGCCTATTCCTGACACTTATCCTGAAAATAGGTGCTTTAGCTTCTTCCAAAAACTGCATGTTGTTGGGCACTAAGGTGCCTGCCCCTTTAAGGGCAGAGCCTGCCTAGAGAGAGGGCCCTAGGAGCCAGGCAGAAACCCCACAGGTGCGGGTTACTATGGCAGCAGGCTAATGAGGGAATTGTCCTGCACCTGCACCCAGACAGCTGACCAGAAGAAGGCAGGGCCCTGGGCGCACATAAACCCCAGGGCTGAAGCCAGCAGGAGTTAGTTCTCTGGCAGGAGCCAGGGGAAGGAGCCTGCAGAGAAGAACTGCCCAGAGACACTGTGGCCACCTGATATGCTGCTTACAGGATTAATGGGGCTCCTAGAGCTCACCAGGCACCTTAGACTGCAAGGTACTTAATGCCTGAGGAGAAGTTTGCCTCTTTTAAAGGGACAGAGTGCACCTTACACTGTTTGTATCACGTTAGAGTCCAGGGGCTTGTGTTTTCTGTTGTTATTCAAAGTGGTAGACTGGACTGAGGCTTTTGGGGAGGAGGAGGCCTCATTGGGGCATGCTACAATGTGGAGACCCCAGGCGGTGTGATGACAAAGGGGCTGTGGAGAGCCCAGCACCAGAGGGCACAGAGACAGGGCTGCAGAGAGCCCAATGATGACAGGAGGCCGAGCTAGACTAAGGCCTCAGAGGGACAACATTTAAATACCACCTGTGAGACATAGGGCGTGGTAAAGTGGTGGTTTTGGAGCCATGCATCTAGCCCATAAGGCTGAGAGTGTCCCGTAAGGCATCCTTTGAGAGCAGGACCTAGAAAAGAGGTCTAGGAGCCCACAGGGTTTAGTGGCATCCATCAGAACCATGTCCAAACATAAACTCGAGGACAGCCTTCCTCTTTATTACAATTACCAGCAAGACATGGCAGGAAAAAGAAGGGTGCCCATAGGGCAGGATTGGCATGGTTACGGAGCCCTAGAGGCATCCTGGCCATCCCAGGGGACCCCGCCCCATGACACTGAGGAAGGGATCCCATCCTTCACTTAAAAACTGGGGAAGGAGGAAATGCCTTACTTATCTGATAGCTCAGAGCTGAGAGCTGTCACTCGGAGTGTGAGAGAATAAGATTTCTTTCTTTCCTCTAATGTGATTTGAACTTATATTTCTCATAAGACTGCCCAAACCATTGGACTGGGGAAGGAAAGAAAATTTACTTAATCTCTTCTGGCAGAGACATTCTACTTTTTTCATTAGAATAAAAAATTCACAGGAGGGAGAGAGAGATTCTCTACTTTAATAGTTAGAGAATCGCCCCTAGGTTCCTTTTTGCATACAACGTATCTCTGTCACCTGAAGAAGAGTGCTTGTGCCTGAAAACTAGTAAAGAACTTTTTTCCAACTATTTAGTTGGTCTAATAATAGATATCACATCTAATAAAAGATATTACATCTATGCAAAGAACTTTCCCTGCCTATATCCTTAGACCAACATGGCTACCACAAACATCCTTATTTATATTAAATATTCATCAAAGCATAGGATCTGTAATCCAAATGTCCCTCTTGCCTGTGTGTACTATATGCATAAGCATGATAATCTTACTCTCCTCTCTCCAACCTTCCAAATAAGCACTATGGAAAAGCTAGAACAGAAGACTGTCTGTTCCCTCAATATCTTGTAGTCTGATAGCTAAGGCGCTCTTCTACATGCTGGGGATAAATATGGGTCAAAATCACCTCAGGCAGAAGAAGATAAATACTTTTCTACCACAGCCAGAGTGAATGTTCTAAGCCCTGAGCTATTGGATAAAAATGGAACATTGCCACGTGTTTTATGCAGAGCGTGATTTATGTAGACACAATGCGTACTGGTTTGATCCCTGCAACTGATAAGCAAAGGAGCACCTAGTTTGTAGGGGTGTGAGAAGCAGGCAGTATTTGATTCAGATTTGGCCCAATTTGGGGGACAGTGATTTAATTCATTAATGTGAATCACTATCCTGATTTGATTCAACTAAATCTGAATCTGAAGATTCAATGCTGATTCAGAGAATCTTCAGCCACAGCTTTAAATGTTTTTTTTTACATACCTTGAGGTACTAGGCACAGCTCGTGAGTGCTGAGATGGTGGGGTGAGTGGAGCGGTGGGGTGAGTGGAGCATCCCATAGAAGCACGGGGGGGACGTGCTCAGTGGTGGACCCGGAAGTGGACCAGAAGTACTTTCAGTCCACTTCCGGTCTGCTGTTGAGCGCATGAGAGAGAGCCCCTTAGGCTCCCTGGCCCAGTAATCAGCCGTGTGGGGACCCTGGGTGACCCCCAGACCCAGGAGGCACCAGTTGCTGAGCTGGGGGTTGGTGGGATCCCCTGTGTGCTCCATGGTGGACCCAGAAGTGGATCAGAAGTGCTTCTGGTCCACTTCCAGGTCCGCTGCCAAGCATGCCAGGGACCCCTCTGTGTTCCTGTGGAATGCTCCATTTGCACCACCATCTCAGCAGTCACGAGCTGCCTAGTACTTTGAGATATTTAGAAAAAAACATATAAAGCTGTGGCTGTGTCCAAATCATCAGACCTCTCCAAATTGATTCAGAGGGTTCCAATTCAATTCAGAGAGATTAAAGGGTCTCCTGATTCAATTCAGATTTGGAGATTTAGCCGTTGAACTGGGCCGGAATTCTGCTGAATTGAATCAGTGACTGAAGCTTCACACAGCCCTACTAGTTTGTGAATTCTCCTGTAGCTTAGACATAAAATAAATGCTGAGTTGCTCAGCACTATCAAGACGGAGGGTCATTATACATTAATTTTAGCCAGTTCCTGGAGTGCTGAACTGCTGGATTATACACATATTAACACCTGAAACTAGTATTAAGCACACACATTGTGCTTAAATTTGTCAATTTGTCAATTTGGCAGGTTTGTCTCATTTGTCACTGTTCATGCTCCATTAATGTGTGGCTTCTCTCTACAGATGAGCTGTCCAAGTTGCAGCCCTTCAGCATCCCAGGATGCAGTGTCCTGTCCCCCACCTCCTGTTCAGATGGACAAACTTTTAACCCTCTGAACTCTACTGCCTGGTAGGGTGGAGGGGGGGAGGGGGAAGGCTTCTGGGACAAAGCCAACTCCCTTTCCTGCCCCCAGAGGTGTGACCTTCCCACCCCCAGGGATGCAATACCATATATACAGCCTGCAGAACACGTCAGATAGCCATGTTGCAGGACATGGATGTGTCCAAGAGTAGGGTCTAGGGAGGGTGGTGAGGGGAAAAAGGTAAGAGACTGAATCAGGTCCTCATGACCCGGGGCTTCCTTCCCAGATCACAAGCAGCAGCTCCTCCAAAAAGCACCTTCCCTCACTGCTCCTGCCTTTTAGCCACCCTGAGAAGCATGACCAGCACTGTGCATACCCCAGTCTCAAATCCTGATTATTAAGACATGAGATCTTATTAATTTACATGAGACCTTCCTATTTATGTCTTTTTAAATCCTACTTTTACTTCTTTTCATTTTATCTTTCAGTGGTTGACTTCCTTCTTTTCCCCAGCCGTCCCCCACCCCCATTTCCTTTCCACCTCCCATTTCATTACGCACCCCATCTCTTCCTCCCAACTTCATGTACCCACTCCACCCCAGTTTCCACCCCTACCACACCCTCCTCCCCCCTACAGCAAGGATAGAAGCCTCCTCTGGAACACCACCCCTGTAGTAGCAACTCATCTGTAGCTCCTAGTCAGGCCCCTGCTTGCCAGGCCTCTAGTGGCAAGTCACAACTGTGCAGATGCAGTATAGTCAACAAGATTTTTAGTTTAAGGTTTGACTGCTCCAAATTTGAGCTGGCACTAACACTGATCAACATTTGAGCAGCTCAAAGTACAACATGTAACAAAGGCCTGAGACATGCCTCAGAATGGTATTTTAGGAGCCCGGGGAGTTTTAATAGCACCTGCAAGGTTAGGAAGTTACAAAACAGAGACTCCAAGTAGCTAAATCTTGAATGTGGGACATAGGAGTGACAGGCACCTATATCCTGCCTGAAGTCCTTCTTTGGATCTACTTCTGTGTGTTCGAGCACAGGTTGTGATGGAAAATACTCATTGCTTATGTAATGTGTGAGAATATATGGTAATAACTGCAGAGGCACTTCATAAGTCAACAGAGTGAGTCCATAGAAGATGCCATATGAACATATTAAAATGTACAATCCTTGAAACTGGAACATGAGAATTTGCCATATTTTAATTGAGGGGCTTGTGAGATAACAGTATACACAGAGTACACCAGTATATACGTATTTACAAGTATATAAATATTGCCATTAAAAAGTAGAGAAAACATTTGATAATTAAGTCTTTATTTAGGGGGCAGAAAAAGGAAAACAAAGAATGTTGTTTTATAGAACAAAGAAACCATATACACAGTTCAAAGAGAAACTACAGTAGGCTACATTTATGTCTGATATACGGTTCTTGAATTTGGTAGATTGATAGTAGGTATTAAATTTCACTAGTTAAATTTAACATTGTTAAATAAAGGCCTAGATAGTGTTAGGTAAAAGTAGAGCCAAAATGATTTTAATACTCCATTAAGGAGCTTGTTAGATCATCTTTGTAAAACTGCATCCAAAAGAAAGGGCCAATGAAGGTTAATACAGTGGTCTAGACAGTTATCATATGCCAGAAAACTAGCAAAACTGGGATTATATTTGCTGATTAAGACTGCCAACTGGAGGGAGGGCACTGCACATCCTTTTTAACGCCATAGAAAGGAGTGGGAATTGAACTGTTGAATTAAAGGTACACTTTGGGACTTTTGAAATCTAATGCATAAAGGAAAAAGCCATGCCAAGGATTTTCATGGATAGGTTAATGAGCTAACAGAACCAATCAATAAAAATGTGAAAGCATATGTAAAACTAAACATACGTTTATTTCCAATTTTTTATATATCCATACCTAGCTAAATGGTGAAAACTGTTCTCGTTCAGATGGGGCAAGGTTCATGGTTGAAAGATTAACATGGTACTCAATCTGTGAAAACTTTGTTTCTGTCCTTAAGTCAGTGGTGTCAAAGATCTGACCCATGGAGCCTTGTCATCCACCCTGTGGGGCTCCCTAGATTTGGAGCTGGAATAAGTGGTGGCAATATTAATTACGACAGCTCCCAGAGTCACAGAGATTAACACTGCTGCAGGTTATTCTTGCCAAATTTCTGGCCCCATGGGGACCCTACAGGCCAGATCTGGAGCACGGATCTGTCTCATCTGGGCCACAGGGAGAGAAATTTGACAGTGGGAGGAACTTCAGCAATTAACACTATAACTGTCAAATTTCTGGCCCTGCCAGATGACGTGGTTCATCCATCCCTGCATGCTGACAACAACCTAAGGACCAGCCCCACACTGTAAGATCTGGGCAAGTAGAGCATAAGCCCCAGATGCCAATTTATTGCTGGTGCCAGAATGACCTTATCAGCCTTATCAACATGTGAGTGCAGGGACACAAGGCTACAGGTACAACAGTAGTATCAGTATCAGTAGTAGCAGCAGCAATACTTTGAGTCCCTGGAGCATTTAAGACTCCTGCACTGCCCCCTTTCTCACATGCTCAGGGTCCCATCCTGCATTCATCAACCCTCCCCTCTGGTGCTCAGTGACATCCCCTGCCCTACTCACCCACACTCTGGACAAAAACCTGTTAGTCATACCTCTGCCATGTCAGAAGCAAAGATCTGAAGAAAGGGCAGTAAAGATTATGGTAAAAAAGGAAAGCATGGTAGAGGGATACAGAAGGCAGAGGAAACATTTTTTTCAGTAAAGAAAAGTAAGACTAAGAGAGGAGGTATCATAAAAACAATGTGGAGTTTAAAAGACATGTTTAAATGGTATTTCAGCTGTGTAACCAGAAAGTGTACTACTAGTGTGTAGCAGAAATAAGTTTTAGATGATAATTCTTGGAGCCACTGACTTCCAATAAAAGAATATAACACTTCTAATGCGATAGGAAAATAGAAACTTGTTTTTTTTGCTGAGATGGAGTTCAAAGCACGTTTATCTTTCACCAATGTAAAAATATAATCGGATTCAGCCTTCAGCTTAAAAGAATCTTCAAGAGGAGATTTTTACTCACATGTGATTCAAAGTCTCTTTATCTTTTAGCCACATACAAAGAGCTCAATCCAGTTTTTGGACTAAGTGACCTTCTTCAGGGAATTAGGAGCATTGAACAGCAGAAGCAGCATTTAAAAAGGCTCTCAGTGCCAAGCAGAAGTGTATTCCTATGTTATAAGCTAGTCCTGTTGTCAGCAAGATTCCCCACAGCTGAGCACATAGATGTTCTTATATTAAACTACATAATGGCTGTGTGGTGTTCATACTGAGAATACTACTAGAATGGTAACAAAAAAAGGAAGTATAGGAAAAGAAATAGGTAGCACAAAAAAGATTGAGAGACAGAATAAATGAGCTGAAGAAAAATCACAGAACAAAAAATAGTTTTAGACTGTATTAGGGAAAACTGAAAACAATTTTAAGGCATTACAGAGTAAATTAAAACAACGACCATGTGACATTTTTAGAAAAGCAATACTTCAAAAGATACAAGTAGAGGCAAGTTTAATGCACAGTATTATTTGTCTTACATATGCAAGAGAAGTATAAAACAGATTGTAACATTCATAATCGATAGTTTGCTTATCTGATGATTTCTTTTAATGATGACCAAAGAAGTATCTTTGTTTGGGAAACTGATCCTTTTCCTAACATTCATTAATATAAGTATTGATGAAGGAGATTGTTATTTATATTACCACAACACTTTGGATTCCCAGTCATTGAAATGTGCTATGCTGTGCTTAAGAACAGAGTAAAAAGATGGTCTTTCTTTAAAGAGATTGCAAAGATTTTGTTAGGGCAACAAAACCAGATAGACACAGGAAAACAGGAGAGTACAAGGAAACAAGACCTTTTAGTCAGCATTCTTAGGGAGGAGTTCATGAATTAGCAGCCTAATCCATGCCTAATTATTGTTGGCATCTTGGTAAAAGGGAGTTTTAGAGAAGGATATGAAGGAAAATAATGTTAGTTTTGCAAAATTTATGGAGAGTTCCTCCTAAGGAGGAAGAACAGCATGGGAGGAAACCTGAAGATACTTGTTTGTAAAATTTAACAAGTAAACAATGCACACTGGCATCATTATCTGCAGTGGCAGATTTACCATGAAACAAACTGTGCAATGGCACAGGGCCTCCAACAACAGGGGGCCACACCGCTGATACCACTGCTGCCACCTGACGGGGGGGGGCGGGGGAGGGCAGTCCCCAGCTGGAGAGGCCAGGGCGCCTCTTGCATTTTGTTTGTGGCACTCCCTCTTGCCCAGTGGGTTTATTCATAGATTCATAGATGTTAGGGTTGGAAGGGACCTCAATAGATCATCGAGTCCGACCCCCTGCATAGGCAGGAAAGAGTGCTGGGTCTAGATGACCCCAGCTAGATGCATATCCAACCTCCTCTTGAAGACCCTCAGGGTAAGAGAGAGCACCACCTCCCTTGGGAGCCCGTTCCAGACCTTGGCCACTCTAACTGTGAAGAAGTTCTTCCTAATGTCCAGTCTAAATCTGCCCTCTGCTAGCTTGTGGCCATTATTTCTTGTAACCCCCGGGGGCGCCTTAGTGAATAAAACCTCACCAATTCCCTTCTGTGCCCCCGTGATGAACTTATAGGCAGCCACAAGGTCGCCTCTCAACCTTCTCTTGCGGAGGCTGAAGAGGTCCAGGTGCCCCAGTCTCTCCTCATAGGGCTTGGTCTGCAAGCCCTTAACCATAGGAGTGGCCCTTCTCTGGACTCTCTCCAGGTTATCCGCATCCCTCTTGAAGTGCGGCGCCCAGAATTGCACGCAGTACTCCAACTGTGGTCTGACCAGTGCCCGATAGAGGGGAAGTATCTCCTCCTTGGATCTATTCATCATGCATCTGCTGATGCACGATAAAGTGCCATTGGCTTTTCTGATGGCTTCGTCACACTGCCGACTCATGTTCATCTTGGAGTCCACTAGGACTCCAAGGTCCCTTTCCACTTCTGTGCCACCCAGCAGGTCATTCCCTAGGCTGTAGGTGTGCTGGACATTTTTCCTCCCTAGGTGCAGCACTTTGCATTTCTCCTTGTTGAACTGCATTCTGTTGTTTTCTGCCCAGTTGTCCAACCTGTCCAGGTCTACTTGCACCTGTTCCCTGCCCTCCAGCATGTCCACTTCTCCCCATAGCTTTGTGTCATCCGTAAACTTGGACAGAGTACACTTCACTCCCTCGTCCAAGTTGCTGATGAAGACATTAAAGAGTATTGGTCCAAGGACTGAGCCCTGCGGGACCCCACTGCCCACACCCTTCCAGGTCAAAACCGACCCATCCACCACTCTCTGGGTGCAACCCTCTAGCCAATTCGCCACCCACCGGACTGTGTAGTCATCCAAGTCACAGCCTCTTAACTTGTTCACCAGTATGGGGTGGGATACCGTATCAAAGGCCTTCCTGAGTTCTAAGTATACACCATCCACCCCTACTCCTGCGTCCAGGCGTTTTGTAACCTGGTCATAAAAAGAGACTAGATTAGTCAGGCACGATCTGCCTGCTACAAACCCGTGCTGGTTTCCCCTCAGCATAATTTGTCCTGCCAGGCTCTCGCACATGTGAGCCTTGATAATTTTTTCAAAGACTTTGCCAAGGATGGAGGTGAGACTGACTGGCCTATAGTTGCCCGGGTCCTCCTTCCTCCCCTTCTTGAAAATGGGGACCACATTGGCCCTTTTTTAGTCCTCCAGGACTTGGCCCATGCGCCACAAGCGTTCAAATATTCCCACCAGTGGCTGTGCAATGATGTCGGCCAGTGCCTTCAGTACCCTCGGACGGAGCTCATCCGGGCCTGCCGACTTAAAGGCATCCAGTTCTTCCAAGAGACTCTGCACCATCTCAGGGTCTACGCATGGTAGTCTGGCGCCTTGCTGCTGCCTCTCTACAACCCCAGTGAGAGACTTGTCATGCCCCTCTCTTAGGAACACTGAGGCAAAGAACTCATTGAAGAGTTCAGCCTTCTCCCCTCTGTCCATCACCAATTGCTTCTGCCTATTTAGCAGGGGTCCTATTCCTCCCTGGACCTTCCTTTTACTCCTTATATATCTAAAGAACAATTTCTTGTTGTCCTTTACTTGGGATGCCATCCTCAGCTCCATGGTAGCTTTGGCCCGTCTAACTGCCTCCCTACAAGTGCAAGCAGAGGAGGTATATTTGTCTTTGGTGATCTCTCCCTGTTTCCACTTTTTATGTGCTCCCCTTTTGGCCCTTAGGCTGCCCTGGATTTCTCTGGTCAGTCAAGGAAGCCTCCTGGCCCCTTTCCCTCTTTTTCCTCGCATTGGGATTGTCTCCCTTTGTGCCCAAAAGATCATTTCCTTAAGGCACAGCCACCCTTCTTGGGCTCCCATCACTTCAAAACTCCTACTCTGGTTGTGGGCTTCTTCAGCGATTCCAGCTGGAAATTCTGGGCACCACTCCTCATCCATGGCCAGTGTATCAAGCTAATTCCCTGCAGACATGTCATGGGGTGAGAGGTGGGGCCCTGCACCCTGCTTGGATCATCCCAGGTGTGGGGGGGGGGGGCAGGCAGAATTCTAGGCATTGGCCCACAGACACCGGGGACCAATGGTATACCACTGCCCAAACATAAAGATGCACACAGGGCCCTTCTAACCATAAATTCACCACTGATTAGCTGATAAGAGATGGACATTTACTACCTGGCTTTACTTTCACATCCTTCATGACCTATCCCCACCCAATCTATTAGCTTTCATCCCATGACAAGTTATTTTTATTTTACTAAAGGAGAAAGCAATGGAATGATATAAAAGGAAGGATAATATAATAAAAGTGACAGATTAGGAAAATGCAGCATTCTGAATTTGTGGTAAACAGGGTGAGACTGCAGAATGATACATGTTGCAATGTTGCCCTGGGGGGTCAAGCCAATTCTCAGGATCTCAATATTGTGCTGTTAGACAGGAGGACATAACACAATTGCACATATACAAACACACAAATCAATTAGGTGCATACACACACACATACTACCAGCTCAGGCAAATATACATCCAAACCAGCCTAGGCACATGCATACCTATCACCAATTCAATACATATATTCAATATATATACACACACACGCACGCACGCAAACACACACACTCTCTTACACTAGCAACTCAGATACACTCACTTTCATAATAACCAGTCTAGGTTCATGCACACCTATTACCAGTTTAAGCCCGTACACGCTACACACACCAGATTTAGACAGAATCAGTTGCCAGTTACCAACACATGCACATCCAATACACATACGTGGATGACTAATTCATATACCACACACGCACACACACAATGATATCTATATATGTATATATATGTGTATTTACTAATTTACACACATACCACCCACCTACACATACACACAGGTGAGTTCCTAAGTTGGGTGTTGTGTTGTGATGTGTATGTATGTATGTGCTTGGGATACTTGGGATATCTGGGGAAAAGTTAAGGTAAGAAAGTAGAAGTGTAGGGAGTTAAAGTTACCAGGACCGGGATTAGAACCCATAGACTACAGGGTCCTGGGCTGAAGAACTGAGGCTCGGGGGTAACTTTAGGTTAACTGAACTTAATTGATTAAAAGACAATGCCCAAAGCCTGCAGAACAGGGAAGCATGCTGGGACAGAGTCTGGGACTGGAGCCAGAGCCATGGGGGAGCTGAAAAGGTAGGTAGGGAGAGGGAAAAATGGGACTAAGGGAAAGTGTTGGTGTTAAAAGAGGGGCTCTGGGTATGGGGAGCAAGAGGATGGCTTCAAGGCAGCTAGAGAAGTTGCAGGGAGCAGCAGTAGGTGCTGGAAGCTGAAGCAAACTACAGAACAGCTAATAGGAGCTGGGAAGCTGGGGAGGGGCAGATTACAGAAGGTGCAGGGGAAGCCTGAAAACAGAGAGACGGGCAGAAGAAAATCACAGGAAAAGCAGCAGGCGGCAGGGCAGCAGGAAAGCAAAGAGAGGCTGAGAGGTGGCAGAAAAGGGGAGATGGAATTGGGAGGAGATCGGGAAACTAGCAGAGAGGATGGGAACTGGAGCTGAGAGAGAGAGAGAGAGAATGAGGCTGGAATTTAAGATAGGGAAGGGACTGGGATTCAGTAAAACATGACCCAACTTGGGGTTGCAAATGACAGTGGTTTTATTGAACAGGTGAGATGGTGACACAATGCCAAATTGGTTCCCTTGCACCCACACACACACACACACACACACACACACACACACACAATGGCAGCAGGGGTTAAAGAGGCTTGATGCAGGGGCTGAAGTCCACTGAAGTCCAGGAGGAGAGAGAGAGAGAGAGAGAGTCCAAATTGTAGGAGGAGGTGTACACGTAATACCTACCTATCCAGGCTGGAAGGGGTCCTTGTCCAGTAGGTGTTGTTCAGAGGGGGGTCGCCAGCAGGGCCTCTGGGTAGATAGGTGGTGTGGCATGGTGCTGGTCCAGATGGAAATGGCATTCCCACTGGGTCTGTCTTCACTGCCCCTTTTTATAGAGGCAGACCTTGCGTGACCCTAGTGACAAGAGGCATGCCCAGGCAAGGGTCAGCCCCTGGTGTACTGAGCGTGTGTGCTCCATGCAGGGATACGCAGTTTCAGGTGTCTAATGGTGAGAGTTCCTGCTTTTGCAGGATCCTTTGTCGTTCAAACGCTGGTCTTGTCTCTGTTCCTGGGTGAGGTCCATGGTTCCTGGGTGAATCAATGTGAGGTAATGGCCCAGTCATTACAGGCCATTCAGTAGAGGCCTGCTACCATTGTATTTCAATCATTTCCAATCACACTCATTCACTGGGGAACCAATTTACATGGGAGGGGTAAGTGCCTCATACAGTTGCAACATGGGATGGCCAGGTAGAGGACAGAAGCTGGAGGCTTGACATGACTTTGGTTCACTTACAAACACAGGCCTAAACCATTCAACATCCATATGAAACAATAAAAATCAATATGAAAATGATGATAATGCAATATACAACAGTAAGAATCAATACAAACCTAATAATAATATCATATACAATGGTGGATATCCAAAACCAAAAACTTGCTACCAAAATAAAAATGATTAAAGCTTATCCTAAGTCTGAGCTCACTTATACTTATCTATAGGGAATAGAGAGGGAGAGAAAAAAATCAGAAATGGTTGGGGAAAGGGGAGGGAATGCATTTTAAGATAAATGTAAAAAAGAAAAGAAGAAAAACTGGGGGTTTTACTACAGCAGTAATCAAGGTGCAAGATGCTGAGAGTGATAACTATGTGACTGGGTTAAAGACAGTATCTTATATCTGTTATGCAGAAAAGTCTAAAGGACTTAGATATAACCTGGATTTGAGGTTAATCAGTGAAGTTTGGGCAGGGGCAGATGTAGGGGATTGCAGTGATGCAGTTTCACTTCCCTCCCCACCTTTGTTTCCTGCTCCACCCAAAGGCTCAGTGGAGACATTCAGAGGGATTAGGGGGAGGTAGATTGCATTAAAAATGGCCAATATAAGGTAAGTCAGGATGGGGGAAAGTTGGGAGAATGGGGGACAAGTAGACTTGGGGGGCATTGAGGGCCCATGGGGGGTGGGTAGGCAACTGCGATCTGTGGGAGCATGGGGAGGCAGATGCAGTTTATGGGAGGATGGGGAGGCAGATGTGATACACATCAGGATGGGGGGCAGGTGCAATACACAGACATGTTGGGGGGACAGATACAATCTGCAGGAGTGATGGTGGCCCAAGCATTATCCACAGGAATGATGAGGGCAGGTGCAATCTGCAGGAAGTACTCAGGGGGCAGGTGGGGTCCATGGTGGGTTGGTGGGGTTCAGAAGTGTTTGGTGTGATCAGGGGGGGCTAGTGGGGTCCATGGGGGACTTGAGCAGGGGGACCAGGGGTTATTTATAATTCCCCACTCCTGCAGCAAACCTATCTGTCCATCCCTTCCACTCCTCCCTCAACTAATCTTGTCTTCTAACATCCAAATGCTGAAAAAAACTGACACCTGGAGTGATCTGGTGATTGCTGCAAATGAAAAAGCAGACCTTTTAAAGAAATTCTTACCTCCATTTTTCTGAGCAGGGACCAGGATATCTGCCCCACCGGGAGTACAGAAGGACTCAGGGGAGGCACTGCCAGGTCCAAGGTTAGGGATGACATAGCAGGGAACTTCTGGAGGGGATGGATGTGTTCAAATCAGCAAGCCCGGATGCTCTTCATCGAAGGGTGCTGAGGAAATTGATGGGGAGCCATTGCAGAGCCCTTGGCACAGCTATACAACCACTCATGGAGCTCTGGTCAGGTGCCAGATGACTGGAAAAAGGCCAATGTGGTCCCCATTTACAAGAAAGGAAGAAAGGAGGACCCAAGTAACTATAGGCCCATCAGTCTTACCTTGGTCCTGGGGAAGATCTTTGAGAAAATTATCAAGGAGCACATCTGCGAGGGACCAGCAGGGGAGATGATGCTCAGGGGGAACCAACATGGGTTCATTAAGGGAAGATCCTGTCAGACTAACTTTATTTCCTTTTACGATCAGATCACAAAGTCCTTGGATGAAGGGGGTGGATGTCGTCTTCCTAGACTTTAAGAAGGCCTTTGACACTGACTCTCACCCCATTCTCATAAAATAACTAAGTGACTGTGGCATTGATGTCTACACAGTCAGATGGATGGCTAATTGGACCCACACAGAGTGTGGTGGTGGACAGGTCATTTTCGACCTGGAGGGATGTGGGCAATGGGGTTCCCCAGGGCTCAGTCCTCAGGCCTGTACTGTTCAACATCTTTATCAACAACTTGGACGAGGGGGTGGAAAGTGCATTGTCCAAGTTCACTGATGACACCAAGATGTGGGGCAAGGTGGGCATGCCAGAAGGGAGGGATAGAATCCAGCTAGATCTGGACAGGTTACAGAGATGGGGAGATAAGAATAGGATGAAATTCAAAGTGGACAAGTACAGGGTACTGCATCTAGGGAGAAGGAACCAGCAGCATACCTATAGGCTGGGGAGCACCTTTCTCATCAGCACAGAGGCAGAAAGGGATCTTGGAGTCATTGTTGACTCCAGGTTGAACATGAGCTGCCAATGCAAGGCAGCTGTCAGTAAGGCTAACTGTACCTTGTCATGCATCCACAAATGCATCACAAGCAGGTTGAGGGAGGTGATCCTGCCCCTCTATGCAGCATTGGTCAGCCCTCATTTGGAGTACTGCACCCAGTTTTGGGCATCGCACTTCAAGAGAGATGTGGCTAGCATTGAGAGAGTCCAGAGGAGGGCCACTCGCATGATAAGGGGTCAGCAGGGCAGGCCATACAAGGAGAGTCTAGAGGGCCTGAACCTATTCAGCCTCCACAAGAGAAGGCTGATGGGGGGATCTGGTGACTGTCTACAAATTCACCAGTGGGGTTCAGCAGGGAATAGGAGATACCCTGTTCCCCCGGGCACCACATGGGGTAACTAGGAATAACGGCCACAAGTTTATAGAAAGCAGGTTCAGGCTACACATCAGGAGGCATTACTTTATGGTTAGGGCAGCTAGGACCTGGAACCAACTTCTAAGGGAAGTGGTGCTCACTCTTACCTTGGGGGTCTTTAAGAGAAGGTTAGATAGACACCTGATTGGGGTCATGTGACCCCAGCATCTGTTCCTCCCCAAGGCAGAGGGTCAGACTTGATGATCTGTTTAGGTCCCTTCTGACCCTAGCTACTATGATACTATGACTTGCAGGATGTGGGGCCAGAATGGGGCACTTTTGTCTGTGTGGGTGAAGTGAGGGGCCAGAGACTAAAAAGAGTCCAGTGCCAAGGGGCAGGTAGGAAAAGCACAGACCCAGGGCGGGGGTGAGTGGTTGGACTTTCCCAGCCCCGTTGCTGAGCTGGTAACTTTACTGAAGTTCAATGTGCTAGTCTAATGTATAATGATTACGTTTGAGTGTACATCAATTCAGGTCTATCTTAGACTGGGTTCCACCATTTTTTGACTGTTTTTTGTGTGAAGAACTACTGTACCGTTATGGGTTTAGATTGATTTCTGATCACTGAGACTGGGTCTAAGTGTAAGGGCTGCACCTGGGTGAACTAAATTAAATTGGGTAGCCATTTTAACCCAATCTAACCTCCCTCCTACTCGTGTAAATGTCTGCACTTAGCCAAAATTTTAAACACACTGCTTGAGAGGAGTTCTGAGATTTGATTAAGAAATGATCATTTGAGACATTAGTGACAACAGTTTGGGTTGACTGCAAGGTGAGAAATCTTGGTTAAAGAGGGTTGAACTTTGATTTAAACTTCTAACCAAAGTTTATGTGCATTCGCTTCAGCACTGTTGGCACTGGATCACTGCATCTTAGATGTGGAATTTTTTTTTTTTTCTTGTCTCCAGAAATCATTTATCTGTGTTCCTTTGATATCTGTCACTCCAGCCTCTCAGGGCCACTCTTAGAAAAATATCCCTTTAAAAAAATTCCTATAATTGCCTACTAATTTAGCTCATAGGAGAATAAGACAGCTGCCAATAACTGGTGAAATTACACAAGGTTATAGACTATTCCCTGCCAGAATCAGACAAATAAAAGAGGAGACTTTTCCCTTTGACATTCTCATCAAGAGCAAAAAGCTAAAAAAATTAAAGACTTCTCTCTTTCTCTATTAAGAAACAAGTGACATTTCTGAGCAGAGCTAAACTTCTTGATCAAGTGAGATAGATTCAGCCAAACTTGGACAGAGGAGAAATGTGTGGCATATCCTAATTAACCAAAATGTAATATGTGCAGCAGGCTGTAAAACTTCACAGATATATTAATAGAGCAAACTAATCACAGAAGTTCTCTATGGAGCTTGAAAAAAAATTGAAACAAACTTCTGGTAAAAGATGTAATTCGGTTTAAAGAAAAAGAAAAAACAACCAACACTCTTTTAAGATTGGTACTAGGACCAAATCCAAAGGGGTTTTCTTTATTTCCGTAAGTGCCTAAAAATTGTGTGGCACCTTCTAACATAAACATCTAAATTAAATCCATAACTCTGTGTTAAACACTTAGACTCTCAATAAAATGAGTGGTGATCTTGGGTGCCTCAAAATTAGTTATACATTAGGCAGCACACTAAACAGGAGTCTGACTAAAGGCAGCCTGTTCAGGTCATGTCTAGACAACAAACATATATGGCAATGGCACCCTCAAATATGTCATGTATCTCTGTGGGCACGTATACAAGTGAACACTTACTGTGTGGTAATTTAGGTTATTGCTCAGTAACCAAAAATTACTGCACAATATGGGTGCACTTCTACATGTGCGCACCTGTACTGTGCAGTTATTATGGTGACTTATGTCAACTTGGGTGTAAATTTGCTACCTACATGATGCAGGTAGCAAATTTATGCACGAGTAGTTACTGCGCAGTAACGCACAGGTAGATGCATTACTGTACAGTAACACTGTGTGTGTGGATTGCTTTGGGACTAACTTTATTCCCAAGGTGGTCCACACACAGTGTTATTGTACTGTAATGCCTGCACAAGCAGACCCTGGCGTAAAAACCACTTACTCTGCAGTAACTTGCTTCACAGTAAATGCATGTGTAGACACTCCCAGCATGTACTATTGCTCAGCCCAGAAGCAGTTTAGCAGAGTCCATGCTGTACTGAAAGATATGTTCCTTCAGTCTATTTCAGGGCAGTGTTGCTGAACATAGTAAATATGGGGTCTAGGCATGGTCTCATAAGAAGCTTTCTAGGACTGATGGATCACTTTAACCTGGATCAGTCCCGGCTAGTACTGCACACTAAGCAGGAGCAGCAGCTAGGGATTCTCTGCTGCAGGGGAAGGGATTTGTAGTGATAAATGTTATAATTTAGAGACACTCTGTTAGAAGAATATAGAAGTTGAAAATCGGGAAACATCCCTCATGCTAGTTAGTTAAGGAAAGAAAGACAAGGGTCTGTAGAAGTTGCCTATTGCTCCACAGTTAAGTTGGTTGTTTTTCTCACTCACTCTATGTCTGTATTTATTAAACCCAGTGATCAATACTTCCTTTTTTGCCACCAACACATGTCAAATGACCACTTACACACCAATTTTTTGTGGCAAACAAGATTTTTTGTATCTGTCCACCCCAGCAGCCCCTATACTGTTCCCTGCTGATGATGCTCTGCCCTCTTGTTGCCAGAGCTGCTGCAGGGAAGGTACAGGATGCAGGAGTAGGAGGCAAGGAAGATGGGACAGAGAGGTTTCCCCATAGCTTAAGTCCATGCTCCCTTGCCCCAATTTCTCCCCCACCTCTCAAGCTGCACATGGGACTTGTGTTTTGCTTACCTACCAATTGTGGCCACATCCAGATGAATGCATCCATATGGTATGTGACACCACAGATGTGTCTTTGAGGCCATATAACGCACATTCAGCTGTTCTCCATGCTGCAAGTTTACAGCACAGGGGATTTTTTTGACCCCTGGATAGCCCACGCAAAACCTATGCAACCCCCCCCACACACACACACACAAAGTGGAGTGGCACACATGGCAGCAGCACAGACTGCTCAAAGCTGCCTGGATCCACACTCTGGCTGCCAGCCAGGCTCTGAGCAGCAGGGTCACTGCTACTAGAAAGGTTTCCCTGAGAGCCCTTTTTGGGATTCATATAAAGTTCTTTGAATCTGAGGGTTTTTTTCCAAAAATTGAAACAACATGCAAACAAACAAAAAGCATTTTGTTCTCCACCAATGACCATTTTGGGGTGAAACTTTGTTTCCTAAGAAATTCTCCTTCCAGCATGAGTTCATATAGCAGTACATTTAAGCTATGAATGAGTAAAGAAAAAAAAGTCTTCAAAGCATCCCCACAGATCAAATAATCTTTTTTGTGCTTTCAAGCCTGCTTTTTTTTTAAGTCACATCAACGTGCTTCAGTTCTTTAACAGCAGCAGTATACTAACTTCCATTTTTCCCTACAATGGCATTCCTCTTATTTCCAACCCAGACCAAAGTAGCCTGAAGAAAAGTATAGATGGCATTTCACCAAGTTTTCTGACTTTTAAGTTTACCAAGTGCCTGAAGTTCCATCTTTATGCACTATCTCCCATCAATGCTTTAAAACCCCTTGATTTCACATACAAGTTCAGGTTCTGGCTGTGAGCTTGCTTTCTTGTATCTCTTATTTGTATTGCTTCCACTTACCCACATTTATCTCTGTCACATCTCATCTTACTTCAGAGTCACTGCTTTTCTTTGAGTTTCCCTTGCACATCCTTTTTGCTGGTTCTACCAACAGTTTACATAATCTGTAGCTTTGCTCCATAACTACTTCCATCTTATTTACAAAATCTTCTTTACAATCTCCAGCTATAGCAGCTTTTGATGTTTGGATTCAGCATTTCTTCTATAATGTCCAACAAGTCTTCTTTTGCATTTCCTAAATGGTTTTCTGATTTTTCAGTTGGATCAACCAAAAAATGAGGTTTTTCTTTTTATTTCTATCTTGACCTTAAGATTTTAATTTTGGATTATTTAGCACAGAATCACCTACACATATGGAGTCATTTTCTCCTTGTTCCACTTGGCATATTTATTGTTGCCTGAACTAGATAGTGCATTTGTGTGTGTGTGGCTGTGTGTGTGTGCCTGAACACTGTATATTGATAGAGAAGCTCAGTTACTTATTTCCACTGCCACGCCAAATATAAGAGTTATTATTAACCCCAATTATTTTCCAGGAGTCTGATTTTTCTTGCTTGGAGCAGTCTCCATATTCTACAGCTCCATCATATTTCTATAGTTACTTGTCAGAGACTCTTCTCTTGGTCCTCTGGCTGTCAATTGTGGCAATGCACAGCTCTAAAAATGGAAACTTCTGAAAAGTTAGGCACAAAGGTACTTAAAATATAGTGGTAAAAGGGATATTTTATTATATCATTTTCATCCTCAGTGACTTCATAAAAATATGGTCAGTTTATAACTCAAAATGTTTATTCTTCTATCAGAATTTCCACCTCAAAGAAATCTGAAATTCGGGCTGTATTTAATACTTCAGATTCAATCAGTTCTAAATTATGCTGTGAGCTTTGTGCTAGTGTGAAATAAGGATCTGACTGTGTGTCTTAAATGGACACTACTATTAAATATTCTTCAATCAGTTTTAGTTAACAATTTTGTTGATGAAGCATGGTTCAGAATGCAATTTAACTCATTTATCCATAGCTACGTTGTCTCTGCACTATCAATAGTAAAAACTTGAGATTTTTAGTGGAGTAATAGATTTGAAAGTAGGTATGTTGAATAAGAAGGTGCAATTTTTACAGTCACTTTTCTGATTACAAGCACACTTGAGTTAATTCACAACTCAAGTATATTCTTTTTTGATATGGAAGGACAGCGCCAGACAAATAGTAAGCTGCATTTCTGTGACTGAAGGAAGTGTTGGCCAAGAAAATCAGAATAAACCTCTCTCTTACAATATACAGCCTCTGGTTTTAATTATCTAAAAGGATCAGACAGGACCGATTTATTTATTGTTAGGGACACAAAAACTAGATCCTCTTTATTTACAGTGTCACCAAAAACTGTGTCCTCTGATCTACAAAAGAAAACATGGGATCACAAGCCCTAGTAGTTATGGTTCTACCCTATTTGAGATTCTGCAGTTTTTGTAGAAACCATGGGAAAAAAGTGGTTTCCATGAACCCCATGAACATAGTGATCCCCATGATTTTGGTGAAGAATCACCAAGGGAAAAGAAAACCTTACTAAAAATAAAATGCCGGCTCCCCAGTGGGAGCCAGTGGTCCTCAGGGCCACCAATGCCCTCCAGGGAAGAGCTGGGGAGGAGCTGCCAGCATGAAGGAGAGCAGCAAAGATGATGGCTATCCCCAGGCCCCTCACTGTTGATTGCCTGAGAGGGCTGCCTGCCAATCATCAGCAAGGGGTTGGGCCACATAATAGGCAGCCATCTTGGCCAATCAGTGGTGAGGAGCAGGGCTGCTGGGGCCAATCTGTGGCAGTGGGGAGCTGCTGCCAAAAGACCATAAAAATGGCACTGCACACAGTGAGGGGCTGGCAATTTTCCCTTGCCTCATCAGGAATTAAGTAGATCCCTAGTTACAGTCCTCAAGCACAAGGCCATTGGTAGTAAAATTAATTGTGTTCACCAGCTGCAGGATAATTGAATACAACTATCTGTTCTCCACCAGGGTGACTGAAATAAACTTTTCCCTTGGAATTAAATTAAACAATTACTTTTCTCTCTCTCTCTCTCTCTCTCTTTCTACAAGGGATAGTACACACACCTGCTAGGATTGGCTTGGCTTAATTTAGGAGGAAAAGAGGTCCTCCTTCTGACAGCTTAGAGCCGCTGGCTTTAGAGGTCATCAGGCAGTCCTCTGGAGGTCAGTGTGGGGAGAACAACCAGCCCAAAACTGCCTTTACTTTTATCTTTCCTCTCTTAACTGACAGAATATGCAACAATTTTTCTACTAACGGGTAGCTTTTCTCTTGTTCACTAAAATACTTTAGCTTCTTCCTTTCCTTCTTAGGCTTGACATAAGGATGCCTCATCTCAGTGTCCTACATCCTAAGCAGAATACAATTGGATGAGGAGATGAGTTTACTTTGTCAAATCTTAAACGGGTGGTTCTGAAGATTTTTAAACCCAAAGCATAAGACACCAATAAGATCCTTTCTTCATTGATCTAGCACAGTGGGGATCAACCTTTTTTGTCAGTCATGCCACAAATTAGCCCCAAGTCCTCCATGAGTCCTCTTCCCCTGCCCAATCTACTGCTCTTCTTTCTGTTCCCTGTGTGGGTTCCCTGCCTGATCGGCTCTGCTTTATGCTCCCTGCCCTTTCTGCTTCTATGTTGCCTGTGGCACAGATGCTATGTGGCATCTGTGATCTGCCACAAGCCGCATGAAGAAGCCCATGCCAGCTGTGGGACTTGTGTGGCAGGTTGGGCTCCCTGGTTTAGAATTTCACCAAAAGCCCTTCCTTTTCTAGCAGTTGTATATTCTTTCTATTCAAAATGTTAGCATTATCCCAATAGCATACAAATACTTTAGTTCAGTGACCCACAAATTAATCATAGACACAGAAATGTAGTGACTCAGTAGAACAATACATGGACTCCTCCTGCATCCCTCCCATGTTTATGAGAGAGAAACATCTTTTAGCATGTCTGTGCCTTTTATGCCAGTCCTATCTTCATGATGCATGAGCACAACCATAACCCCTGTGTTGTGTTGTGCTGATATGAGTTAGTAAATGAGGAGGTTCAGAAAGAGATGGAGAGCAACAAATTAGCAAAACCTTTGTTTAGTGACATATTAATAAACAAAATAAATCAGTGTTAAGAACATGGTTTTTAAAAATATATTATCTCTCGTTACCAGCTTCTGATAATTTGACACACAATCCCTTTGGCTGTCTTTTCCTTCATACTTCCAACAGTTTTCCTGTGGAAGATAAGCCTCCCAGCAGCACATGAAGCTTTGTAATAATAATTTAGTTGCAAAGCAACAGCAAAGCATCCTCTTGGAAATTATGAATATTTTCTGAGTGTTGCTTACAAATAAACCAGAAACCAAGTGGAGTGCAATCTTTCGCAGCATGAGCCATGACATTAACACAACAAGAAAAATAAAATATCCAAGAAAATGAGGACAGGAGACTGTATTTGCTAAGTTTTATGGTTCAAATTCACAGGGAACCCTAAGTCTAAATTGTACCAGCCTAAAATACTTCAGACTGACTTCAGCCTCAAACATTTCAGGTAGCAATCTAACCAAAGCAGCGTGGACCTCAGTGCGGGTTGGGTAAATATTTGGCTGGTTAACCTCTGGTGAGTTCAAAGGTATAACTGGACAGGATTGTGCCTGGGGCAGTATCCCTTTTCTGCCCCTTCCCCCTGTCCTCCATTTATATCTTCTTTAGAGTGCCGCAGATCTGGAGACTCCAGCAACAGTTGGCGCACAGTACAGAAGAAGCAGCTGGAGTTCACTATTATTGAGAGGCAGGGACAGATCCAGAGGGGGTGTGGCAGTGTGGTCACCCCTTGGATTTAGGACCCAGGTTCCTTGTTCCAGGGGGGAACCCTCAGACTGCCCACAACCTCTACATTTGATAATAGGTAAATTTATTGATATGCAGTGATAACAGAAAAGAAGCAATACAAACAATCAAGCAGTTCTATATATCTACCAAATCCTAGGGCTGTCATCAGAGTCAAAGTATGTCTGGTCAAGCTGCAGTCTTCACTCTGAGGCTCTTTCTTTTAGGTGTCAGATGTCAGCATGGCATCAGTCTGGAAGTGGGATGCTGAGGCCCATCCACTCCTAACTCCAGTGGGGTGGGCCCTCCATGGTGGCCTCAGGGACCCTTCCCAGCTGAGGGAGATGGGGATGGGGAGGTGGGGAGGCATGAGACAAAGGGAGGGACCCTTTGTTACTCTCAAGTCTGCTTTTGTATTCTCCTTCCCTCCGGATGACTTTTCACCTGTGGCTATCTCTGGTTGGTTGTTTCTCTATGGTCACACATCTGCGTAGCCTTTCAGGCCTTCTCCTAATTTGGTCTGTTCCCACAAAAACAGAACTCAGACTCTCATGCTCTGAGGCCTTGTTAGCTGGTGTCAAATTATCTTGTGTTATGAGATAGTATGGTATATGCTCCCAGTTCCCAGACTGTTTTCTAGACTATATGTCCTTGTTGTGTTAGACAGCCTGTCTGCTTTCAGGGTTGTGAGAAACTTTGTGTGTGTGAGACCCAGGCTTCTTAGAAATAAATTAACCCCTGCTGCCCATCTTAAACCATTCTAATGCATATATCTATAAGCCAATTCCCAAAGAGCAGACCTTTAAATACCAATTCTAAGCCAAACCCACCCTCCTTTGGTTGTGCACTGCATTTGCAGTGAACTCTCAAAGGACAGCACAGGGTCTGCCCAGAGTCCTAGTTTTCATCAGCTCCAGAGCCCAGGGGAGGAGAGAGAGGAAGAGTGGACAGCAGCAGTACTCACCCCTGTGGCTTTGAAGATGTTTCAGATTAAGTGCTCCAGGCAGAACCAGCACTGACCAGCCAGGGAGCATATAGAGCTAACAACTGGCAAAAATTATGTGAGCACTGGTTATAGACGCCTCTTAAACATAGGCCTAAATGATAGGGGCTGTCCCAAATGCCAGGATTCAGCTGGTGCTGTGTAACAGCCAGAACCAGAGGGATTAATAAGCAATAATATGTGCTTCTTGGAGACATTTGGTATTTTGCCCAAACAGGTAATTTTAGTTAATATAAGCTTGTAAGTTTGTAAACCGCAAATGTAACTTGTCTGTCATAAGTTTAACCAAAATGATAAATTAACTGTTCATGGAACTGACTGGGCCCCATAGGCAAAGCTGCAGCTGTAGATTAGCTGGCCTAACGTTTTTTTGCTCAGGGTTCAGCCTTAGCAATAAAAACTGGATCTAACTGCTTGGCACACCCAACACATTCCAGGAAAGCATATCCCAAGAAAGCATAATCAAATGAAGCCTAGAAGGGGTTGGAACTTAGGCGGGGCAATGTCAATTTCAAACCTAAAGGTGCTGCATCATAATTTGCTTGCTGGATAAACCCGAGTCTGCATAGTAAACATTTATGATAATTTTAACATCTTTCAATCCCATAGGGTAACAGCTGTAGGGCAACAGTGAGTGGTCCTGAGGCCAACAGATTAACATAAGACTAGGTATAAAAAACACATGCATCAGGTAACCAGCAGAAAGGAGGGAACAGAATGGTCATTTCTGTTCCATGCCCAGACCCCAGACTCCCGGTGTGAGTGAGGATCGGATCCTGATCAAGGGACCTTCCCTGGTAATCCCTCTGACAGCGTTGATCATCAGGGACGCCTGACTTCGCTGGAATCACTTGGCGCGCACCTGGTATTGAGGGACTATCAATAAGTTGCCAACCCATGTCTGTCTATCTTGTTTTGAACAGTCCAGTGGCTAATACCTTTGTAGTGCCCAGTTGGCCTGCAACAGATTGATCTATCTGTTGTTATTATCTGTTGCTATTATTTACTATTAGCTCTTTAATACTACATTATCTGCTTATTGCATTTATCTTTCTGTTAACTGTTGTGTGTGTGTAAGCTAGAATAAATTTACCTTTATTTCACTCACAACTTTGCCTCCTCAATTTGAAACTGAATCAAACAGCCCAGTTGGCCTGTGATAAAATTGATACACTCACAGTACCCAGCTGGACTGTGACAGTGCTGGCTCCTGCATGCTTGAATCCAGTCAACATCACCCCACTCTGGGCCCTGAAGCTGCCCATCTGCTCCCTCCTGACTGAGCCCTATGATGCCCTTGCCCTGTCCTCCTTCCTTTCTCCCTCTCTCCATGCCCACTCAACTAAAGCTTCCTAGCTGTTCCCAGATGTCAGTTCAAGACAGTGTGGCTGCCAATACATGTGCTTGGAGGTAGGCGGGGTTGATGTTTTAATTAAGCTGGTTCCTGGGCAGCCACCCTAATTAAAATGGCACACTGTCATATGTATTAAGCCCCACCATATTTCAAAATGGCCACAGGGGCACTTTAACTAAAGCTCATTCAATGAGATTTAGTTAAAGCACCCCCATGACCAATTTAAAATGTAGGCGGGGAGGGAGGGGGCTTAATACATGTGACAGCGAGGTGACTCATTCTCTGTTCTAACTAGGATGTGAACAAGTATGTCTATAGGTAGCTGTTAGCTCTTGCTTATAGCTAATCCATGGGCAGGTTGTGCCTGGGAGTGGAGCCTCCGGGGATACTGGAGGACTACAGTTTGCTACTATTAGTCTCATGGAGCAGACTAGAGTTACTGCAACATGAGTTGCCTAACACCAGATAATTTGAACCTGAAGAGGGTTCTCTCTGAGATGCTTAGAGGGTATGTGGCTTATCTTTTCCTGCCTTCATGTGCAGACATTCCTTTCTTAAGATTATTTAATGCATTTGAAAGCTAACATATAATAACAATCTAATTTAGACCACTTGAGAATCTAGCCCACCTTGCTTACAGTGGTTCTGCCCAGTTCGCATTAAAATGTTTAGTGTTTAAATAGTTCAAAATGGAAGATTAAAAAGGAAATGTTGCTAGGGTCTGTTACAATAAAATAGTAGAAATATGCAGAAGCATTTTCAATCTGTAATTTTCATGGTGCTTTTTCTTTCATGCAAAATACAGTAGATCGTTTGTATATGGGTTTTTCACAACCCGCTTAATTTGCAGTGGAGTGCCTAAGTGAGAATGTGCTATTTAACTGATTGTTGCAGCTTTCATTTCGAAGTGTGCTGCTTCTCCACTCAGTTGGAGCACAGCTGTGGTCCTATACCCTTCATTGGAGAAGTGACATCTTTAAAATAAGCACTGTAGCAGCAACTGGGGTACTTTGCTGTCCTGCACAGTTGATCCCTATTTCTATATGTAAACCAAGCTAGTTCACAAACTTTCACCTTCATAGGGGACTTAAGAGCTTAACCCTACAATAAATCTGGGTTCTACTTTAGCTGCTTATAAGCAAGCATAATTAAATCTTTTGCCTGTCATTTTTCCTTAGCTCGCCATCTCTCCACATACATATACCTCATTCTCAATTAGATATAAAAAAACATTAGTTATTATGAGTGGCTTATAACAGGTGACCAGAGTACAATGTTTCAATGTTAGATGCAACAATCTAAAATGCTAGTGTCAGATTCAGGTAGATCTCAAACATTTAAATATTCTTCACTCAGAGATTCTTGCTTCGTCCCATGCTTGATAACTTCATCTTCATTTGTGTTTTGTCAGGTTTTGAGTTTTAATTTTAAAAGAAATATGAATAAAAACTATCTGCACATCCTTCCATACCTCTGCAAACCTACTGCAATGCAAAATTATTTGTTTTGTTGATGTTATATATGGGGTACACCAAAATTAACATGCATATATTTAATATAGTAAAATTATTATTTTATTGGGTCTTGGCAGTGGAATTTAATGCAATTTAAATAATAGGGAAATGAGAGGAAATAAATGATCAATAAACTAATGAAAGCTTCATGAATTGGCCAATAAAAGTTTCAGCACAGATAGGAAAGAATGCTAATTAAAAATTTATCATAGGATCTTAATATCTACCATGTGTTAGGTCAGACCATAGTTCTGTCTTGTCCACAATCCTGTGTCTCACAGTGGCAGAGAGTGGATCCTGAAATGGAGTGTGAACTGGGTATAACAAGGGTTTTTCCCCTGTTCCTTTCCCACTTGCAGCCTCCAGCATTTAAAGTCCAGGAAGTTCCAATTCAGAGGCTATACCTCTAACTCCATTGTTCAATAGCTACTGATGCACCTTGCCTCTAAGAATTATTCCAATCCCTTTTTGAATATGGTTAAACTGTCAGCTTCAACTACCTCTTGTGGCAATGAGTTCCACACTATATGAAAAACAAACAAACTGTGTTGCTGGTTTTAAACTTACAACCGACTAGTTTCATTTAATGATCACTAGTTCTTGTATTGTGAGAGATAAATCCCTATTTAGTTTCTCTTCCCCATTTAGTATTTTGTAAACCCTTAACAAGTTCCTCCTCAAACATCTCTTTTCTAAACTAAATAGGCCTAGCCTTTTAAGTCTCTCCTCTTTTGGAAGCCCCTCCACACCGCTAATAATACTTTCTGCCCTTCTCTGGTGCTTCTATATACTTTTGAAGGCGTGAGGACCAAATGGACACAATATTCAAGGTACGAATGTACCTTGGATTATAAAGGAGCATAATAATACTTTCTGTTTTGTTTCAAATTCCTTTCTTAATAATTCCTAACAGTTTGTTTGCCTTTTTGACAGCTGCTGAGCACTGAATGATGTTTTTAGCAAGCTGTCCACAATGACTCCCAGAACTTTTTCCTGTGTGGTAATAGCTAATATAGAGTGTATCATAGGTTGGGGTTTTTTTTCCCAGGTTCATCACTTTAAACTTATCTATGCAGAATTTATTCTGCCATTTAGTTGCCCATTCACTCAGTTGTTCAAAACTCTTCTGTAGTTCCTCACAATCTGCCTTGCTCTTTACCTCTGAATACTTTTGGGTCATCTGCAAATTTTGCCAACTTACTACTCACCCCCTTTTTCAGATCATTTATTAGTACATTAAAAAGCACTAGTCCCAATTAAGATCCCTGGGAAACCGTTCTGTTTACTTCTTTCCATCCTGAAAACTGACCATTTATAATTACTTATTGTTGCCTATCCTTAAGCTAACTTCTAAACTGTGAGTTGATCTTCTGTGACAGAAGATCAACCCCTTTGGGTGTTTGTCACTGTAAGGGCTGGAGCAAGGAGTTGCCAGGTGGCTGATGAGAGTAGCCATTTTGGGGAGCTCCCATTTTGGAGAGCTCTATTATAAGAGCAGAGCAGTTTTTTGCCTAGCTGCTTGGGAAGTAATATTGCCTGGTGGAGCTCTTGCTCCAGGGGTATGTTGGAGGTAAGGGTGAGACTATCCAAAAGGAGGAGGCCTCATTGGTCCTGGGCATGACCTAAAACTGCACCCTGCTGGGATAGGAAGGCCTGGTGGTCCTGCCTGTGATGGGGCAGGGCCACATAAATACCAGGACCAAGAACCTCCCTGGTGTAAGGTGGGTTGGGGTGCCTAAACCCCTGTCCCCACCTTTGGGTGGGCTACCAGGAGTGTTAGGGAGGGCAGGTAATCTTATTGAGAAGTGCCTGAGTTCCACTGGGTGTTGGACCCTAGAGGTGGGCCAGGCATGCTCAAAGAGGAGCACCTGAGCCCAGGGGGGGTGCAAGACCCCAGGCCCTGAGAGTTGCAGGGTGAAGTTATGGGGCCAGATAAGCTCTGGGAGTAGTGGCTGAGTCATAAGGGGTGGAAGACCCCAGACCCTAGTGTAAGAGGCGAAGTTGTGGCTCAAGAGGGGGGTGTAGTGATCTGGTGAGAGGCCAGGGGTGAAGTAGGCTTGTAGTTGAGCAATTGCTCAGTCCTGTTTGGTGAGGGTCATGGCAGAAGCATAAAAGACTGTGCCAGGGCTGATGAAGAGGTGAAGAGAAAAGCCTGAGGATCTCTTTGAATAGGGTAGAGTGAGTGTGGCCTGGATAGGCAGTGTGCAAGAGACTGGGTGAGAGCTGGTGGATTGTGAGAGGCCCCAGTGAGAAGGGGTGGTGAGTGTGTGGCCCCGAAGTGGGCAATGTCATAAAGACACAACTGCATGTTCAGTTTGGCCAAGCCTTGCTCAGAAGTATCATCGCACAGTGTGGGACACGTATAAGGGGATGTCAGAGCATGTATGTACTGCCCTGTGACAGCTGAGCACTCGAAGGGCAGCCTCCTGCCTATTTAACATCCCAATCATTTACCAAGGAGGTGGGTGGTTTTTGGATGTCCATATATACTATTTCAACTGGATTACCCTTATGTGCATGCTTAATGATACTCTCAAAGGGCTCTAGTAGGTTGGTGAGGTATGACACCCCTTTGACAAAGCCATGCTGATTCTTCCCTAGCAAATCATGTATCCATATGATGAACAATTGCTTTATTTTATTATTATGGTTTCTACCAGTTTTCTGGAAATAGAAGTTAGATTTATAGGCCTGTACAACCCTTTAAAAGAACTGGAGTAACATTTACAACATCCCAATCCAAAGTGGTTTTAGGGATAAGGTGCATGCTACAGTTAGGAGTTTGGCAATTTCCAATCTGAGCTTCTTCAAGCAGATAGGGTATATTCTATATTCCATCGGGTCCTGGTGGCTTGCTATTATTAAATTTATCAATTTTCTCAACCACCTCATCTACTGAAACCTCAGTTTGGGTCAACTCTACAAACATGTCCCTAGAGAAGAGTAGATCTGGTAAGGAAACCTTCCTCACATCTTCCACAGTGAAGGAGGATGCAAAGAATGCATTTAGTTCTCAGCAATGGCCCTTTAGCACTCCTTTTACACCCTGATCAGCCAAAGACTCAGGTGACTTCTTGGCTTCTGGTGTATGTAAAGGATTTTTTATTGTTATTGTTTGTCTCTCTAGCAAGTTTCTTCTCAAATTCTTTCTTATCATATTTTCTTATGGTTTTACACTTGATTCTCCAGAGTTTGTGCTCTTTTTTTATTTTCCTCATTAGGATTTGGCTTCCACCTTTTATGAGAAGTGTTTTTCTGTGTACTGCCTCTGCAAATCTGCCATTAAACCATGCTGGCTTTCTTTTGGGTCAAAGTCTATGACTGAAGGTAAAGGAAGTATATTTGATGTTGGTGGAAATAGCCATGCAGGCATTTGCTACTTGTTTGTATTTTGAGCAATGGAAAAAAAAAAAAAAAGAGATGATGGTGAAAACCCAAGGGAAATTTGGTTTTCATGTTACTGAATGTAATTATTTGGGATTTTACTTCTCTAAGATCAATAGAGAGGGCAATTTTAGAATGTGTTTTACCTTACCTACACCTTTCTAAGGAAATGTTTCGATAAGTGGTTCCATCCTTGTCTAGTTTCTAAAGGAAGATAGAATTTCTAGTGATGAAAGTGCTGGTGCTTCGTTCTGCTTTCCTTTTTTGATTAAAGCTGGGGTTCCGAATTTGGGATCAGCATCAAACCATGTCACTTGCTCTTGCAAGACTTATTCAGTTTTGTGTGTAATTCTCACTGGATTCAACAAATAGGATCAAGTTTTAAATAGGAGACAGACTTTAAAAATTAAGTGTGAATAAGGTCTCTGGAATGTAGATCCAACAACCTTTTAAAACTGTAGAAAGGAAACAGAAGGTAAATGAGAGAGTAAATTTAAGGCTATTTATCTGAGGCTTGTAGTACTACCTTTATTGAGGAGTTCAATAAAATGATGTATGTGGTTGATTCATAGGTACCTGTACTTTTGCTGTTGTTTTGTTTTGATTATTGCAATAAGATAAATGCAGGAATTAAAGCATACTGATATATGTTATAGTACATAATAATAGCAAGTATCTAAGGTAGCAATGAACCAGGCTAAAATGGTTTGTTTTCAGTTTGAACAACAAAACTGATGCCAAAATTGATAATTCTAGTTTTTGGAGTCAGTGTAAATATAGGGTACTTGATCACTTTCCCTTACACCCTGTAAATATACAAACTTTTACTGAAACAAGTGAATCTCTGAACACTGCTTCAAAAAGCTAACAAAACAAACATTCCTGAAATAGTGAATATAGAGAAACTCTTTTCCAAGGCTGGTTGGCCAGTTAGAAGTCAGATAAACTATTTTAGAGAGATATAAATAGGGTTTATATGTAGACCATATTTTAGATATATATTGATAAGTTATTGTTTTATAACAAATAATTAACAAAGTCTTGTTAATGATGTGTGCAGATATGGGTTTGTCAGTTCTGATCATAACTGACATAAACATCAGAATGTTTTTAAAAAATACTTTTCTTTCACTGAATGTGAGAAGGGAGGAATTTTATGGGTGATAGCTTTTACTCAAACAACTACATGCTTGGGATAAAGTTATTGAATCTTTTGAATGCAAAGTATATTTTGTAATTAAATCTTGGAATCTCTTTAATATAGTTCTTTGTTCAGTCTATGGTACTTCCTTGTACACCTTTTCTGTTTTTTTGTGGGGGTTGTCTTTTAAATTGTATTTTTTAAATGCTTTAATTCAATAGTTATTTTTAGTTTAGTTTAGTTATTACATGAAAGATGTGGCAAGTATTACTCAACAGATCTTTTAATATAACTCTCTTTAAATGAGAAGCCTTTCCATGCATATAAAACTGCTATTTGGTAGCATTTTTTTCCTGGTCATTGTTTAAAGGTATTTAATAATGTAACCAAATTTAAGATGAACCAAAATAAAATGTTTGAAAGGCTGTTTCACATACACATGCACTTGCACATGTGCAAAATATTTTAATTGTTTTCAAAGAACCAAAGGGAGGCCTTTTCAACAGCTAACTAATGCTTTACAGTTAAGGGTTGTTTAAAGACAATGTCAGAACAAGTTGCTTTACTGGCTTCAGATTTTTCATCTTGGAGAGAGGAAGGGGGCAAAGAAGCCTGTTTGAAGATGGTGAGTAATACTGGGAGGAGACTGAGGACATGTCTACACTGGTTCCACATACTCCCAAGCCTGTCCTCAAATTCCTACCTACCCAATTCCACTCTATATAATCAAACTCAGAATTAAGATGATAAGGGTATTCTGGGTATATACCATTACTCTTGAGAGGTCTGTGATCTTATGACCTCAAGAATTGCAATGGGACTGCCCCTGAAATATAGTCTCCATCATACTGTCTAGGTTTAGACCATGTGGAGTTGAAATAGGTGGGTGTAGCTTACTTGGTAGCAGCCTCAAGAGACGCATAAGGAACTGGGCTGGATAAAAGAATGTAAATTCATTTAGAAACTTAAGATGTAAGTCTATCTAACACATTTTTAGCAAAGCCAAAGTTCAACGGGACTGACTATGCATGCAGGCGATTTTATTGTTTTTAAATCTTTTTTTCTTCTCTTGACTGCTAATAAAAATGTTTTTGTTTTTTTTTATGAAAGCTGTTGGCCATGTTGCTCTATATGTCTTTTTGATGGGAAGAAATATAGATGCTGAAATTTAATGGTAACTAGTAATATATGTTTGTTATAGTGTGCCTCCCAGCCTAAGAGGCACATTAAAGCAGGTAAGGGCAAGGAGACAAACACCCAAGGATATATTGAAGGAAAGTTAGACATGTACATGTGACCGTCAAAAAGCATCAACACCTCTCTTCTTTTCCCTCAAGGAACTTCCAAACTGAAATTTCATGGTGATGATGTTTGTAACTGAGAGAAGAATATGTCACAAGCTTTTTTATTCCAAAAGAGAGGGCCACATTCAGCTCTGCATTGTTCTATAGTTGTACCTAAGCAATTGAGCAAAATATGTTCCATATTTCTGTTTTGACAGATCTGCATAAGAATATTGCCCAAAATACTTTTAGATCTGATGTACATTTTGGTTTCTTCTGAATAGCAGCAGTCAAGGCCATCTGTTAGTTTGGCATTATGAATGAGCAGAAACAATTATTCTAGATAAAGACATGGAGGAACAACCAGCAGAATTAAGCAACTGTCACTTCTTTTATTTAAAAAAATATACTGTTTGTAACTTTCACCTCTCCATCTTTCTTATGTTACGTTTCTTCTTAGCTTTGGGTCAGTAGAGTGCTAAACATGGAGAATGAATGTGTTCTTTGGCTAAGAATAATCTAAGTCCTCTTTATATTCAGTTAATATTATAGAGGCAAGCATTTGTGTGAGTGATATCTATTGGACCTACTATATAAGTGGAAGGCATATAGACCTCTGGAAGGGTACCTGGCACCCAAAAGCTTGTCTACATTCCTCTCAGCTATACATTTGGTCCAATAAAAGATCTCACCCGCACAAATCCTTGCCTCATGTTTTTCCCAGGCTATCATGGCTACAACATCATCCTAACACTACTATTAATATGATAGGGGCTCTACAAAAATGGTAGGGAGATGATGTATATGAGATTCAAGGCAGAGAGCAAAGTGGAAATAAAACAAAGGATAAAATAAGAGACATAATAGAGACAATAGAAAGCCCAAAACTGTAGGAAATGAAGTGACAAAGTGGTACAAGCCATGTGATACTAGTGAAGTTAGTTATGAACTTGGTTTGTTCAACTTTGGGGTTTCCTTCTTGCCTTTTTCATGGCCATCATCTGTTAAAATGATCCCCCTTTTCATCCTCTCTTTTACTTTTTTCCACATGTTCCTGGCAATAGATAATTACAGAAAAACTGCAAATGGCAATGTCCAATTTTCCAAAGCCAATCAATAAGCATGAGTGAGCTGATAGGAGTAAAAGCCTCCTTTACTACCTTTCTTGTCTCTTACAAATCTCTAAAACTAGAACAATATAAAAAGATTTCAACACTTCCAATTGAGGTCAGATTTCAAATTAAATACATATTTTGGAGGCTGCTCTTATTTGGAAAAAATATCATAAATACCAAAATCACAACATATGAAGGGTGAGTGTTTTTATATACAGCCATTGCATTGTACCTAAATAAAAACTCTGTGTTTCATAAAATCAGAACTCAGCTGTGAGTGTTGCGTACTTAGAAATCTGGGCCAGAACACTCTTGAAACTCAACTTCTATATTTACATATTCTAAGAGATCTCTTTTCAAGTAATCCTGGGGCATCCTGCTTGACATACTCATACTATCAATAAAAGAGGCCAAGAATAATTGATAGATGCCATACCTAACTAGATTACTTGGGCAGAACTACACAAAAATTACCTGCTAAATGTTTTCCAGAAAAAAAAAAAAATTCTGCTCCAGACTTCCTCATTTTTTGAGCTTCAGCCACACAAAAAAAGTCAATGGGTTTCTATTATAATTTTTCCAAAATGTTTTTAGATTTGAAATGTTTTCCCAAATTCATATGAAAGCCTTTCAAGAAGACACGTGTGAGATACAGCAGTATGCAGGTTAGTCAGCTAGCCAGCCATGACATGCCGCATGCTTCTGCTGATAAAAGTAGTGCTTGCCTACTGCAGACAAGATTCACAATGATGGTCTCTGACCATAGATAGGTTGCCAATTGCCTTTACTCATGCCATGGTGCCTTCAGAATAAAAGTGGAAGAATTGTTGGAAGGCACAAGCAAGTACCATATTTTGAAGCCAACCACTGCTTTGCCCTCAATTAACCACCTTTTTGTTGGTGTCTTTGTGCATTATTCAGTTACAACCCAAATTAACCACTCTGAACAGCTGTCTTGTCTAGGTCTTTTGGGAATGCTTTTATTTTAAACTCTTACGGTTTTCTGGTTTTACTTTTATGGATAACTGCTCCATTTTCTTAAAAGCTTCAATTTCAGATGGTTATGTTTGTTCATTAATGTTTTTAATGTCCCTTGCTGAACTGCTGTAGGGCTTTTACTATCGCATATGCACCAAGCCCTCAGAGCTTGGAATTTGTCTCCCTGTAATGAAAATTTGGAACTGTGGCCTAAATTCTAATAGTACAAAACACTTTTGTACTATATTGTACACATTGAAGTTAATTGATTGTTTGGTTGGACGTCATTCTCTTTCTCTCTCTCTCTCTTGCTTTTTTTTCTTTTTTTTTTTACTGTTTGACTTATGTAATTAAGACAGATTTCATGGAACGGCAAAGGGATAAATAGGCCTGTTAGGAGGGAAAAGATTGTGTGCTGAATCAAATCAAGAAAAAAAAACAAACCCACAACAGAAGACAATTAGAAAAAGAGGATGTTTATAGTGCCTATTCCTAAAAGAATAGGCACTATAAACCAGCCACCAGCTGTGCCATTGGTTAATTCCTATTGATTAGCTTAGTGTACCAGGATATTCAAAGCTATCATGATGAGATTCATAGATCTAATTCAAGTGACAAGAGGTCCATTTCCTTCATCAGACTTTTGAAGCCAATATTTATTTGATTGGTACTACAATTCTCTAGTTGAATCAACAATCCATTTACAAATACAAATGATGGAAACACAAATGCCTTTACTCAAGCATCCACTTTCAGAAAATTTCCAATGTGTCCAGTACTGAAGCAGCATTTTTGGTAAATGGTTTAGGCTGGGAAGGGGGGAGGACAGGATAACAGAGGATGTAGATGAAGGAGGCACAAAGATCACCAAAGCTGATACACGTGGAATGGAAAGAGAGAAAGTCAGTGTGTGATATAAAGTCTTGATCTGAAAAATGTGGAGGAAAATTCTTAATTAAATAAAATGTCAAAGCACTGATAACAACTACAGCAAACTCCATGTCTATATGGGAAAAGCCCCAGCCTTCCTAAACATGGACATTTGGGGGGGGGGGGGAGGGGGCCTGGCTGGGGCATGAGAGAATTTCAGTGCGGGGCTAGCTAGCAGGCAGCCCCTGCAATGAAGCACCCTTGTGCTCGCCCCTCCAGCATCTACACGTGCTCTGCTGTGGAGTTCCTTACTCCACAGCAGGATTGTACTTGTATTTACAAGTATTATCGTACTGCAGAATAAATGTTTACTCCAGCCTAATAAGCATGCACATGTAGATTCTGAGATGTTTACTGTGCAGCTAGTTAGTAGATGCATCCTGTGTTGCCTAGTATGATGATAGGTTTATTATCTACACTGGGCATGTCTACACAAGACACTTTACTGTGAGGTAGTGTAGTTTACCATGCAGAAAACATGTGCATCTACACGTGCACATGTTTACTGTGCAATAAACCTTGCTAAATGTCAGTAAATTTTCTACCTGCAAATGCAGGTAGCAAATTTTATTCATGAATAATTACTGTGCAGCAGTACTCATGTAGATGCCTGACTGGGAGCAAACCTGCTCCTGGTCAGCCAGCCACTGGGGGTGGGAGATTGCTCCCTGCTCCCAAAAGCTATCTGCTGCTGGGGTAGGCTGCACCAATGGACCCCAGGTGAGGACTGTGTCCCCCTGCCCTAGCAGCAGGGAGCTGCAAGCCCTCCTGCTCTGTGATGGTGAGTAGAGGCTGGGCATCCTTATCTCCCAGTGCCATATCCATGGTCACAGGGCTGGCATTGGGAGATAAGGATCTTTCAGCACCAGCCCTACTGTCATGGAGCTGGCACTGTTCAATAAAGATCTCTCAGCCCAAGCCCAGTGACTGTGGATCTGGTGCTGGGACATAAGGATCAGTGTCTCCACTACCATAGCCCTTTCCACGTCCCCTACCCCAATCAGGAAGCTGGGGCTGGGAGCAATTTCCCAGCCCTAGCCAGGAGACAGCATTCTCTTGACCCAGTACTCCCTGCCAGATCTTGGACTAGCAACCAGCAGGAGCCTTGAGCTCCCCCTGGTGGCAGGAGGGGCCCATTGCCGGACCACAGGAAGTGGAAGTAGTTTGTTGCTAGGAGCAGGAAGTGTGCTCCCACATCTCTGCATGTGTAGACTCCTGCCTGGGAGTATTTACTTGCAAGTAGGTTACTAACAAATAAACTGATCTCAGATCAAATGCATGTATAGATGCCCCCATAGTCTCCTGTAGCCATGAATATGAGTTTAACAAAAGAAGAAAAGAAATATTACTTTCTAGTATAGTATATAAGACAGCACTGAATAGATTAAGTTTAATATGATGTAATCATTTTACTTAATGATAAATCAATAGTCAAAGCTGTCTGTTGCTGTCTGCAACCTTGGATAGTTCATCTTCCATAGTACCAAAGGCTTCTAGCAGACCTAAAAGAATGGACACTTTTCTTTAGGAAGAGGTAACTGACCAATGAGCCTAATGCTACCTCTGTAACATACTAAATTCTAAAGTTGCAGGCTTGGGGCAGGGGGAAAGGGGTAGAGATGTCTGAGGATATCAAGGTTACAGTATAAATTTATCACTAAATTTTTCATTCTTCACCAATGACTGATAACCTTACAAACCCAATATTTTTTCTGTAATGTTTTATCCAGGCTTTATACTACTGTATTTACTTCAATCTATGTTGATCCTGAATTTAAAACTACCCCTCAATTAGATTCGATAGATGAAAAATGTATTAATTTGTTGTTATTTTCCAGGTATAGAATCTGTTTGAACAGTTGTCTAAAATTCATCCCCTCCCACTATGACAGTAGGGAAAATAGTACCTGAGGGGGTCAGGTGGCCTCCTTTCTCTTTGCCTCAATTTCCTTTCCCTACCCCCACCCCCACCTTCACACCCACCTCCCCACAACTTCTGTCTCTCCCTCTACTCCTCAGTCTCTGTCTATTCCCCCTGCTTGCTCCCTGAAATCTGTCTCTTCCTCCCCCGTTATTGACAGATGCTGATCAGGCATTGTTAGCCCCTAAAGCACAGCATGTGGAAGCTGAGTCCTTGCCGGGATATGCAGCAGTGTCAGCCATGCTGATTGGCCAGGCAGGGAACAGAGTTTTCACGTACTCCATGCCTGGGGGCAGAAATGGGCATGGGGTGGTGGAGGCAGAAGTGTAGAAGGGAATTGTGGAGGAGGAGGAAGCTGCTGTGAGTCTGACTTTCGGGCTGGAGTCAAAGCCTCAGCAGGCTTCTGCCTCCCTCTCCCATTTTGTACATGAATCTAAGATGATGGGATTTTCCCCCCTTCCTGATTGGGGGGAGGGGAAAAAAAACGCTCATCTTTGACTCAAGTGAATATGGTATGTGAATATAATTTTGCTGTTGTTGGTTGGTTGATTTCTTAAATTGTCTATTTTGTCAAATCTGCTACTGTGTGGTAACCCCTCTCCCTCCATATCCCCAACCTCTCCTTCTCAATATGGTGGTAGATTTAAAACTTGAAGTAGTTTTTGGTTGCACAAAATGTATATAAAAAACAAAAACAGATTAAGGTAAGGAATTGATATCACCCACATACCTTTATATTAAATACATGATTAAGTTTACCTAGACCCATATTCTACCCCTGTTCAGCATGCTGTTTAGCACTCATGTAAAAGAATGTGACAGAATTTGACTTAAATATAGGTATTTATTCAAATTTATTGAAAATACTCATCCTGAAAAAATGAGATGCAAACCATATCCCTCCCCAAATACGATACAAAATATGATACAAACCATATCACATTTACTGAAAAATGAAGTTATATAAATACTTTTAATTACTTTAAAGAAATTTCAGTTGCCATAACTCCCTATGATGCCAATGTTGGTATGCTTATGCATCAAGCAAACGTATTTGAATGGCATGCCAATGGACCTTTCCTCCATGAATATGTACATTCTTTTTTAATTGGGTTGTATTATTATTACTATTGGCTTGTACTATCTGCCTCCACAACATTTTGTGGCACTGAGTTCCATAAGTTAATTGTATTTTGTGTGGAAAAAATGATTTGTTTTGTTCATTTGAAGACTGCTATTGTATGTCCCCCAGTCTAGCACGGAGAAAGATAATAAATTCCTCTTTAATTTCTCTACAACATTTACTATTCTGTAAATCTTTATAATGTCCTCATGCCCAATTATCTATTTTCAAAATTGAGAAATCCTAGCCTATTTAGTCTTCTCTGGTATGGAAGCTCCATCCATACCAATTTACCTATTCTTCTATATCATTTTGAGCTGGGGGTACCAAAGCTTCCTGCAGTGTCATGAACAAAGTTAATGTTTTAATTGTTTATGTTTCAAAGAAGTAGGAAATCTTGTCATTGTTCAGGTGCATTCCTTGTCCAGCTGGCTAATGGTAGAGAATATTAATTTCTAGTTTTGCATCTACTTTGTATGTAAATGTATACAAGTGAGAGGGGGAAAAAAACAACAAATCCCAAACTAACCTTGCGTAAAATAGTGATGGATCAGAAAGGTCCCTGGGTCTAGATCCAAATGGAAAGTTAGCAAGTTATTTGCAGTGTCTTAAAATCTCTCCCTTACTCAAAATGATTTCATGGTTTAAGATTCAATTTTGAAATGAGTATCACGGTGCTACCTGTCTACTTTACATAGTACATATCTATAACAACAGGAAGCAAGCTGAATTCAGCAGCCAGATAGCTTGTACTCTTATCAACAAAGCAGACTTTGTTATGAGACATCCCTGTTTATCTAACCTCTTTCTGTTCAAACTGTCTGAATATTCTGTCAGCCTCCTCTGGCTTGTTATGGCTACAACAATACCTGTGGAGACGAGCTCTCTGCAGGAAACAACATTTGTTTTCAGATTAAACTTCTAAATTTCCTCCTCTTTTCAGGTCTTTTTTTAAAAGTAACATGAATAATAATCCTTAGTTTCTTTTAACATTGAGGGTTGTGGCATATAGAAAAAGATTTATTTCAGTAAGGCTGGAAGGGACCACAAGAGATCATCTAGTCCAACTGGGGATAAGAGTTGAGTCCAACTAAAAGTTTCTGCTTTCAGCTTAAATCCCCTTCAAAACTATAGAAGGCAGGAACAGGGAGGAGCTTGCCCTGCCTCCCAGACTAGAGCATTTCAGCTAAGTTTTTTTGTCTAGGTCTATGATTGTGACAGAGCAGGTGCAGAAAGGGGGATAAATGCCACAGAGGCTGAGACCCACCTCAGGAGAAACCCATACAGTTCTAGCTTGCCATATGTCATCCCCATTGTGCCTAAGCTTTGTGTTCTGATAGATATGTACCCTTATGAACTTCGATATCACCTAGGATATAGGAATACAGTTTACTATTATGTTAAATAAATAAAATATAGTATTTTATATATTTTAAGTCATGATGTCCTACAAAATAGTGTGTTGTACATTCTCATAACTTGTTCCAGTTCAGACATCTTAATGAAATGGCAGGTGAAATGAAAATGTTTTCTAAAAAGGTTTCTCAATTCCTGAAAAACATTCCTGACAGTGTTTCTTGCCCACAGTAGTCAAGTTCCCAGTGGCTAAGCATTTACCTTGAATGCAAAGTACTCAAATTCAAGTTCCTGGTACCAAGTATAAGTTTATCACAACCCAGATGAGTGGCAGGAGGATTCATCTGTTGGCTCTTCTGAGCTGGGACATGTTCATGCTTGCTCTGCTTTTTCACTGAAAAAAGACATTGAAATCCTTGAATTTGTCCCATAATGTAACTTGTCCTCAAATTTTCACAGGATGAGAAAATCATTTCCTGCCTAGTTCTACTCGCACTTCCTTCTTCTACCCACTCCCTGAATTTCATCAATTGTAACTTTATGAGAGAGATGCATGTAACATGTAGCCATCTTTATCTTTGGTGTGCCATTCTCTTAAAAATTGAAAGTATCTAGCACATCATTCAAACTCACTACCAGCCAAGGAGAAGAAAGCAGAGTATGAACTCTGAAGAATGGAGTCTCCTAAGGGTCACTGCTAGCACCAATACTTCTCAATGTATATATCTCAGACTTCCCGCATACAACATCTAAGCAGTACATGTACAGTGACAATGTTGCCATAGTAGCCCAAGGAATAGACATGACAGAACTGGAAAGAAGCTAGGTACCTCTGTGGAACTCATCGCTGACTGTTGGCAAAAGTGGCATTTCAAGTTGAGCATCAGTAAATCAGTATCATCACTCTTCTACCTGGAAAATTGTTGAGCCAAAGCATGCTGAATAGCAGAGTAGGCAATCACATCCTTCCTGATGACCATCCTTCAGCCTACCTAAGAGTCACATTAGACTTTACCCTCACCCATAAACATCACATTCAGAAGGTCAGCAGTAAAGTCTCTGTAGGGGTAGCTGCCTTAAGATGTTTAGCTAGCACATCATAGGATGCTAACTCCAAATTGCTCAGAACTACTGCACTTCCAATGGTATATGCCCCAGCAAAATTTATGTTCCTGTATAGTCCAGAAGTTGTCACAATAAAAAACTCAACATTGTGCTTAATAGTGCACTGAGACTCATAACTGGCTATACAACACACACACACTCCCAATACTCTTGGGCATTAAACTAAGTGATATAAAAAGACAAACCCTAATATCATTATTGGCAAAAGAAGCAAGAGATGACAAAAATCGCCCATTCCATCAACTGTTAACCATACAGATAGAGGCTTAAGAGGCCTAAAAGTCATAAAGCATTTGTACAGGAAGCCCACAAGCTCCTGGAAAAGCTTGGAGATACCTTTCCCAGTGGATGGCCCACTCTATTGCTGCCCATAGGTTGGTTCAGTAAGATCTATTCCTACAGCATTTTACACCAACACCAAACAAGTCCCCCATCGGGTATGACCTTGACATAGAAGCATGGGTCAAGCTGAGCAGACTCAGATCTGCATATGGACACTTCAAAACAACACTTCACAAGATGAACATCTTGGACAGCCCTTGTATGAATGCAGTGTCCATCAAACAGCACAGCACTTTACAGGAAGCTGCAATCTTTACAAATGCCCAAACAGGGTAGATGGAATTTGCACACTGAGTGATTAATACCAGGTAGTGGCTTACAGATTTGGAAGTGGATATGTGACATCATACGAAAGAGGGCCATTCCCTTTTTGTTTGAGCTTTTCAGGATCCTGTTCACGGTAGGAAGCATCTCGAGGTGTTTTAACTTTTTCTAAGGTCCTTTCATTACTCTATTCTTTATCATAGTATCAAGGGATCTATTTTTAGCTATTCTATGAACAATCAGTGTGCAAGAAATTTGCACTGTATCATTAGTAGCAGCAGATTTGTATTATTTCTTACAAGATAGTAAAATGTCATTGGTCTCTGCTTATATTATATATAGTGGTAGAACACACTTAAATGCACACTCCAACGTTACCACTAAATAAAATGAAATTAAAACTGTTTTTAATACTAGTTTTGTTTATGTTTTCTCTATGCTTGTAATGAAGGCTCATATTAATGATGTCACTGAATAAAGTATATACAAAAATAAATGTGACTTGTATGTGGAAAATGACTATGGGAATCTGAATAATAAAACTACTAATGTCTGTCAGACTTTAAGATCACATGAAACATTTTTTTTTCTGCTGAAGGAATTTTGTATTTGATCAAGAGAGTGATGTTAAGTTTCTTTCAATGCACTGAAAAGCTAGGAAAAGTCACAATGAGGAATTACATGCAATATTAATTTTCTTCCTATGTATGTGCACTTTGCCCCTTTTGTAGCTGGGAGTAGCTGAAAGCCAACATAATTTTTCACTTGTACTGTACTGGCTTAGAAGGAATATGTATCTGAAAAAAGGCCAAGTGTCTTTTGCTAACCCTTATGATCAAATGAGCTAGACCAAGGGTCAGTGCCAGATTATGACATGCTGAAGCCCTAAACTATGTCCATCTTAAGTGGCCTGATACGATAAAGATAATGCTTTATTATTCTCACAGAAAGGACACTGAATATATATGCAAATATAAAGCTTTCGTATTTATATACAACGGTGAAGGCACAGAGAAAAGAATATAATCTAACATAAAACAAGTTTATGAACTCAATGTGAATAATAACTGTGGAGCCATATATATGTATATTTTTGTCATATTAAAATGAAAATGTCCATATTTAGAGAGTCATTTTCCCATATCTCCTTTTTTTACCAACTGATTTTTATAAAACTTGATTTTGAGTCAGTAGGTTTTTTTTCTTATTTAGAGGCCCCTCATATGGTGAGGCCTTAAACTGTAGTTTAAATCTAAATTCAGCACTACCAAGGATGTCAAATGTACAACCTGTGGGCCATATCTAGCCCACAGATCTGCTCTATCCAGCCCACCAGGCTATCAGAGGGCCATAGGAAATTGTGGGGTATGGCTAGTCATCCATCCACTGCTTCACCCATTGTCACTGCCATGGTACTAACTCTTGACTGCCATTGCTGCATCATGCTGGAGCTGCTGCTGCTACCTACTCTGAGCCAAAGACAGAGCAATTGCATGCATTCAGTCATAGTTGGAGCTGCCAGCACTTCTACTGCACGCCTGTGTCTGGAACCACTATGTACCCTGTGTTGGATCTGGCCTGCAAGGCGCCCTGTGGAATGGATCCAGCCCAGGGCGTCAGGCAGGTTTGACACCCCTGAGCTAGCCTAAATTAATGAGTAGTCAGAATCTGTTCTCCGTGACATGTAGTCAGTCAATCCAATCAATCCATCAAAAATCTTGTAAAGGTAAAATAAAGTAAACAGTCTCAAAATGGCTGTCATCCTAAAGAGGGAGATTTTTTTCCGTATAAAAACAAAAACAATTTTTTTCAAGATAATTCATTTGGAAAGAGATATCTCAGCTTATAAATACTCCCAAAATTTAATGTAAGGGTAAGGTCAAAGTCAAATGTCCACCTGAGCCAAATGCCCACTGGGCTAGAAGGTTTAAGGGGCACTGGTTTCTGTAGTTGAGTCTCTCAAAGGCACAAGATGGCTACTAACACATCTGGCCACCATTAACTCCATGGCCTAAATGACCTCACTTATTTACAGTCTTTGACATTGGTGTGGATGGAGGCTTCAAATTCATCTCCTACCACAACAGAAAACCTTGATTACTCTGCATCAGAGAAAGATGAGGAGAATTTTTTTTTCCTGAGATCAGGATATTTTTTCGCGTATCTTCAGTGAGACACTTGAACACTCATGAAATTAAACAACTATCATTGTTAAAACACTATGAAAGACTAAGAATTATTGTCATACTACTAGTTACCATAAACTGTTCAAATGCCCTAGGGATCTGGAAATTTGAGGAGTTTCATCCTCATTGATTTCACCATCATAAATGACAAGGAACTATAATAAGACACTTCAGGCTTTCAATGAAACTTCAAGAGAATTGGTTTTAAAAACTCTAACATCAAAGTCTAGGATAAATCTTCTCAGAGGTTATAAAAAAACAAGACACACCAATAAGTAATAAGATACATATGACACGTCATTTCAGGTCAAATAAAAAGCTTAAGAGGGCACAAAAAACTATCTTTTGAAGACAAGGAGATTCAAAAGTCATGTGTTTTATCAGACATGCAAAACCACAAAGGTATTATTATCTTTATTATAGGAATATTGTTGTTGTTGTCCATTCTTTGAATTCAAAGATGACCATTGACATCACTGGTTGGTTTGGTTTCCGTGAGCATGAGTGGCAGATGAAGCCAATTTGTGCTTTGAACTCTCTGTGGCACACTGAGCAAGAAATTCCACTTTGAGTTGCTTGATCAACAGTGGAGATGCTGCTGTTACTAGACTTACACTTTTTGCTGTAGAAATGTAGGAATGTAGGAAGCAAAACAATAATAGGGGCATTTAACTGAAAGTTTACATTTTTTCAATGGAAAAAATTTGAAAGAAGGAATGACCCATTTCAAATCAGTACTAGCCAATAGACAGTGAAGACAAGATGACTTGATGAAGACTATCATGCATTCAAAAGCTTGTCTAACTCTGTCCTAAATATGCAGTTAGTTCAATAATAGGTATCACCCTAAGAAACCCTTGCCTCTTTCTATATAGTAGTTTGGTTTGATAGTAACATTCAAACACAGAAAGGATGAAAGAGAAAAGTGCTTTGTTTCATGGAGCAGGGGGTATTCATAGAGTTGCTTTGTCCAAAACCTTCACACTAAGACTTTGTATCCAGCATGGAGCATTGATATGGGCTGGCTGTGGCACTGGCATAAAGCTGAATTTACAGTGAAGCTTGAATGGACCAAAAGTTGTTTGCTGAGACAGCAAAGCTGACTTTACAGCAAGACTTGAGCAAATGAAGAACAGTGATGGTACAGAGCTGATTTTGCAATAAGGCCTGGCTAGACTAGTGCTGTTATAAAAATGATCGTGTAGTGATGTGAAAGAAAGTGGTAGACTACCAAGCAAGTAGAAGCAGAGGTGATATTGCAGAATTGGAGCTTGTAGATTCACAATATGTTGAAATCTGGCCAAGTAGTTTGTTCATGGCTACTGCGAGTTGGGTAAGAGCTACCCTTTGACTGACCCTGAAACTGTTTGGACTGGTGAGTAGAATTTTTGTGGTTTTGGTATGTGGTATGAATAGCTGTTTTGAAGGTTCCTTATATCAAACATTATTTGCAACTATATTCCTGATCAGGCTTTTGATGTACTGATTTGCATTGATCAGTTGCTTACATAAATGTCTTTGATTATTTGTCTTTTCATGTTGCAGAAAGATACTTCTATGTTCATTTTTCTCCCAGCAAGAATGTTATTGGTAAAGTATAGAATTTACCTAACTATATTAGCACCAGCATGACAGATTGGCTTGTAAAACCTTGCTATACTTTCAACAAGATCTCAATATATTTTTGACAGTTTTCATTGCCCAGTAGCTCTTAGCCACAAAACAAAACAAAAATAATGCCTCACTTTGTGACGGTGAGATCAACAGTCAGGTTCCCATCTTTAAATTCAGACTTCTGCAACGACATGCTGAAGATGTAGAGATGTTATTTGTACATTTCTTTACAAAAAAGGATCTGTGAGTTATCACTGTCTCTCGGTGTTAGAGAAGATTGTTTTCTGTGGGTATTCCATAGTTAGTGCACTGTTCTGGAAAACAAGAATAATTCATTGTTATGTTTCCCAAATAAGGTGAAATTATGTTATCCTATTTTGGTATTTGGATTTAAAAAAAAGAGATTTTTTTTAATGAAAAGCATATGACCTGCAAGTAATTAATCAAAAAGCTAGAAAAAGAAACTGGTAGATCACATTAGCTAAACTGCTACCTGTACCCAAACTATCTAGCTTGAGTCTAACACAGTTGTTTCTGTACATCCAACAACTGGATCTTTGACTGCAGTGTAGACATACCCTACAGTCTTTCAGGTTGAAACAAACATAGGAAATATATAGGGCCAATTACCATCTTCAGGTTGCTAAAGGACTGCTATAAATTGTATTAATTAGGAAGCCACTTTATCAGCCAGGATTATTGGGGGATTGTAAAATTCTGCCTGGAGACATCTAATCCCTACCCTACACTGTGAGAGATACAGTAGCAGTTGCTGTAGGGCTGGCTATGCTAGAGAAATCCTCATGTTCTGCCTTAAGGCAGGTTTAAAGCTCCCTTGCACCACTGGAGCAGTACAAAGGGGATTTACAAGAAGCATGTGAGATCTTCTGTAATCAAAAAAAATGTTCAGATTGTAATACAAATGATCAAACAGAGTAGATGAAACAAAAAATACATACGGAGGTAAACCATGGGGTAAAAAGGAATTTAATTAATTACTTTTGGGGTTTTTTTCCAATGGAAAGCTTTCTATATTATTACCTTGTAGCTGCATGCTTCTTTCACCTTGCTTCCCAAGTTAGCAGCTCTTCAAATGTTTTTTCTCAGAGTCAGCCTGCCTATGCTTCTGTGGCTGTGACTTTTGGTTCCTTCTCTGTCTTTCTTATTTTGTCACACTGCTTCTCTACCTAAACACACACTGACTGGTCTTTCCACATAGATCACTCAAATTCCTAAGCAGACACATACATACTTTTATTTTTGGTAGTGTCATGTGCTAATGCTTTGTATTTGGAGACTGCTGTTATTTTAGCTGCCTGCTTCCACAAAGGAATTCACTACCATCTTAAATCAAGGGCAACAACCATGCCCAAATATTTCAAGCTAACTTGTTAGTGACAGTCTTTTGGTGTGTGACTAAGTGTGTATGTTGATAAAACTTGATCATGCAATGTGAAATAATCTCATAAGAATCTGATGGAACAGTGTAATATGGGGCCAAGGCTCCTGTTAATTATGGAGAGGAACATAGTGGCAAACTATGCTCAGGCAGACAAGTAGGGAGCTAGCTGTAAAGCCAGCCTTAGCTCAGAAATGGGACGTGCCTATTGCTGTGCTAGTTGTGCAGCAGTCATACAATAGTAGAGCAACCTGTGTGTGCAGCAGGAAGCCTACTGCAGTGCTATCAGATTCCTGGTAATAATACAAGACAGAGTCTTATGTGAGAGACAAGGCAAGGTTGCAAGTGTGAGGTCCTGTTCTGCAGGCTACCCTAAAGGCCAGTAAGCAAAGCTAGTTAAGAGTACACCTCCAGACAGCCCGGGGAGTCACCTGACCAGAAAGGGGCAGGGCTCTGCTGGCATATTAGCCAGGGCCAGAGCCCAAGAAGTCAGTCTGGCCCTGGATCCTGATGGGAAAAGGAGCTTTGCTGATGAGAAACTAATTGAGATCTTGCTATCCCTGACAGATGTTTGTAAGGAGCAGAGTTTTGGCAAGGGAGTAGACTCAGGGCAGATGGGGTTTGTCAGAAGATAACCAGTGTGATTGGAGAATTAAGTTATAGCTGGTGCACTTATGTTTTGGTTTGAGTTTTAATCGGTGGACTGGGTAAGGGACAGTACGAGAGGTCAAGAGGTCCCAGTAGTGCCAGCAAGGCTCATGAGGCTTGAGCCTGCTAGGGTGGGGTAGAACAAGAAGTAGAACAGCAGTCCAGGAGGGGCAGCAATGAGGGTCAAGGACAGAAGAGGGGCTAGAGAGAGCCCATCACCCAAGAAGGGCAGCAACAAATATAAAGAAAGCCTAGCACCAGAAGGGGTGGAGACTAACAATGGACTGAAAAGTCAGAAAAGTCTGGAGTCTAGGTCCCACTAAACTGATTGGTTTTGATACCTGTAAGGAATGAGCATGGCTACAGAGAAGGTTGGAGACCATGATTAGCCCATGAAGCAATGGGTGCCCTTGGGGGGCATATGCATGCCAAAAGGGCCCACCCAATGGGGTGGAACAGCAGGGCCCAAGGGGATCCACGGTAAAGAGGACAGGCTAAGGCTCAAAGAGCCTTTCCAAGTTCTTAATAAGACCAAGACGTGGTAGGTGAGAGCAATCGGAAGGTACCTTAGAAACAGAGTGGAGCAGGAGCCGAGTCACCACCTGGGAGCATGACAACTGCTCCTGGGATACGGGTCCTGCTACAAAGAGATATTTGTTACTATCTAGAATGGCTGGAGTGCATAATTATGCTGCTTGTTGATGGAACTGTAATATGATGTCAAAGTTAAGTCCAAAAAAGATGCATAAATGATGCCTTGTGACCCTGGGGAAACCTTGTTGCATTTTGGAGGAAACAAGTTTACTCAAGGAAGAACTATTGCACATCCCTTTTAAATTACATTGCATAAAGCTCTTGGGTTTGTAACTGATTTGTAGATAGGGCAGAACTAATCGCATTTTGTAAATGGGTCAGTGCAGGTGGCACCATGTTTATTTACAAGTATACAGGGTTTTTCATTACAACACTTGGTTGGTAAAAGGGACCATAGTGTATCTAGATTTTTTTTCCTCTTTCTTTTCCATAAGAAGGGTTTCTCTCTCTCTCTCTCTCACTCTCTCTCTCTCTCTTCAAAGTGGAGCTGTTGAACAAGGATGATCTTTTATTCACACACAAGAATTCATTTGAAAGCCCTCAAGGTGAAAGTATAAATATATGATCCCCCATTTAAAATGAAAGGGAGCCACTGACGTTGCCTTTTCAATTATTAGACATCAATATGTCTGCTTGAATTTTACTTAATACTCCAGGGATTCATGAATCTGATCAAGGATATAATTTTGTTATTTCACCCAACTAGATTAGAAGACACAGCGTATATCTGATGTGAACACATGCTATTTTGTATGGCTGTGTGCCTAAGTAGGGCTAAATTGATGTAAGTGATAATCTGCATAGACAATCAGGGAGATTATATCAGGCAAAAAATCATCAGAGGATGTGTCTACATGTGCAAATAAACACAACTAAATTTAATTCACATTAAGCTAATGCTCATTACGTGATTTTGGGCTGATGTCTACATGTGCAGGGATTTGGGACTAAAGTTAGTCCCAAGTCCCTCCAGTCCTTCCACGTGCCCCTGTGGCCACCAGGGTGAGCGTCAGCCTCCAACCACATGGATGCCAGCACTTAGCAGCCATGTTGAAGCCAGACCCAAATGCCAGGACTTGGCAGCCATCTTGAAAACTCTGATCCCTGGCCAGACCTTTCCCTGACCAGAAGCCACATGCCCAGTGCAGGGTCATCATGTGCCAGCTCCCTCCCTGCCTCCACATAGCAGGACTGTCCCTGCCCCTTCTCCTGCCAGTGACACCCAGAGCCCTGATGCCCCAGCCCTGTCCCTGCCAGCAGTGACCATCACCCTGCTCCCCTTCTGGCCATGGTGCTGGCCCAAGCAGGTGCCCCAGCCCAAGCCCCAGGATAGCTGTGCACCCACCCACAGGGACCAGGACACCAGCTACAGGAGGCCCTGCCTGACCCCTCCTCCTACACTCCCCACTCCAGCCCACCTGCTCTGCTGCCCATGGAACCTCCACCCCTCCCCAAGAACAACAGTTTTTATTTTCCTCACAGCCAGGAGTGTCCTCAGTCATTCACCCCACCAGACAGGGTCTCATAAATATGGGTGTTGGAGCACCCACCTCCCATGAACTGCCTCTAGACCTCTGCATTCCCACAAGATCACTGATCCAGCCCACTGATCACTATGCTCCTTATCCATGTGGACACTATCTCGGAGCACTCCCAGCCAGGTCATAAAGCACTACAGGGATTTGGGAGTGGGGCTAAAGGGTTTGGAGGCGCCGGTGGTGTTTTCTTTGATCCTCCCAGTCTCGGGCTACAGGCTGAGGAGGGAGAGCAGGATCCAGGTATTAAACCAAAGACTGCAGTGCTGGTGTCATCAGGAAGGCTTTGGCTTCCATGACCACAGTCCGTTCTTTGGTGAGAGAGGCAGTGAGCTGCTGGGAAGGGACAGCCTCCACCTATCTCTGCTGGGGAGGAGGCTCTTCTTAGCCAGACTGGCTGACCTGCTCCACCAGGCTTTAAACTAAGCCCGCCAGGGGATGGGGAGACTACCGCCACTGCTGACCCACTGAGAAACCCTTGCAAAGTCAGCAGGCCAAAGCACTTAAGGGACCCCACCCCTGCCCTAGTCCTGGAACAATTGTAGGCAAGGCAAGGGCCCCCAAGGGGATACTTGCCTGCCTGTACAGAAATGCCAGGAGCTTGAGGAACAAATAGAAGGAACTTGTCCTCCTGTTTAACACAAATAGTTATGATGTCTTAGGGATAACAGAGACCTGGTGCGATTCCACCCATGACTGGACCATGGGTATAGATAGCTATACCCTGTACAGGAGTGATCGAGGCAACAAATGGTGCGGGGATGTAGCTGTCTATGTCACGGAGAGCTACACGTTCATGCAAGCCAATATTGGTAACCAGGGTGGATGACTGGAGACCCTCTGGGTTAAATTCCATGGGGAACATGGCACAGGGAACACAATGGTGGGAGTCTATTACAGACCTCCCACCCAAAGTCAAGAGCTTGACCAGGAGTTTGCCAGGGAATTGGCTGAGGCTGTATGCTCCCAGTCCATGGTTGTCATGGGAGACTTCAACTACCCAGATATCTCATGGGAAGAGCACTCACCTAAATTCAAGTGGTCACAAAGCTTCCTCTCATGTGTGGATGACCTCTATCTGACAGAAGAAGTCTATGGGCCAATGAGAGGTAAAGCACTGTTCAACCTGGTACTGGCAACCGGGGAAGACCTAATCAGCAATGCAACGATCGATGGAAGCTGATTGAAAGCCACCACAAGCTGATCACCTTCACTATCCACCATAAAGCTGGCAAGTCAGTCAGCAATACTGAAGTCCTTGACTTCAGGAAAGCTGACTTAGACAAGCTCAGGAGGCTTGTCGGTGAGGCCCTAAGGGACCATAACCCCAAGGGGAGGGGAGTTCAGGTAAAGTGGCTACTCCTCAAGAGAACAATCCTTGATGCACAAACTAATGCTATTCCATCTCAGAGGAAAGTCAGCAAAAGGGCAAAGCAGCCCCCTTGGCTCTCCAGGGAACTAGCAGACCTCGTGCAGCTAAAAAGAAAGACCTACAAAGGATGAAGGATGGGATCCACCTCCAAGGATGAATATTCTGCACTGGTCCGGACCTACAGGGAGCAAACCAGGAAAGGCAAGGCTGTGATGGAACTCCAACTAGGTACAAGTATCAAGGACAATAAAAAGTCCTTTTTTAGATATGTAGGGAGCTGGAGAAAAAGCAAGGGAAACATCGGACCCCTGCTAAACCAGATGGGACAACTGACAACTGATGCCCAGGAAAAAGGCAACCTACTAAATGGGTAATTTGCGTCAGTCTTTCATCAGTCCCATGGGACACCCCTGCCCATTATGAGACAGGGAGACCCAGGTGAGGGAAGATTCCTTGCCTTCCATCAATATTGACCTTGTGAAGGAATGCCTTGAGAGGCTGGGTACCTTCAAGTCAGCCAGCCCTGACAATCTACACCTCAGGGTACCCAAGGAGCTGGCCAGCATCATAGCTCAGCCCCTGGCATGGAACTTTGAGAACTCCTGGCACTCTGGTGTAGTGCTCGAACATTGGAAGAAGGCCAATGTGGTGCCTATCTTCAAGAAAGGGAGGAAAGTGGATCCGGCAAACTACAGGCCCATCAGCCTGACCTCTATCCCGGGTAAGGTCTTAGAAAAGATTATCAAAGAGGCCATTCTTAACAGACTGGCCAATGACAACATCCTGAGGGATAGCCAGCATGGGTTTGTTGTGGGTAGGTCCAATCTCATTTCCTTCTATGACCAGGTGACCTATCACCTGGACAAGGGAGAGGAGATTGATGTTGTATATTTTGACTTCAAAAAAGCCTTCAATCTGGTATCCCATGATTAACTTTTGGCAAAACTGGCCAACTGTGGCCTTGGGTCCACCATGATCCTCTGGCTGGGGAATTGGCTCCATGGTCAGACTCGGGGGGGGGGGTGGTTGACGGAAGTCAATCATCATGGTGCCCTGTGACCAGTGGGGTCCCTCAAGGCTCTGTCCTTGGACCTATATTGTTCAATGTCTTCATTAATGATGTGGACATTAGAATCAGAAGCGGACTGGCCAAGCTTGCCAATGATACTAAACTTTGGGATAAGGCATCCACACCTGAGGACAGGAAGGTCCAGGCTAACCTTGACAGGCTCAGAAAATGGGCGAATGAGAATCTGATGGTGTTTAACACTGAAAAATGCAAGGTTCTCCACCTTGGGAAGAAAAACCTGCAGCATCCTTATAGGCTCGACAGTGCTACACTGGCTAGCACTATGGATAAAAGGGACTTGGGGGTTATGATTGACCACAAGATGAACATGAGCCTTCAATATGATGCTGCGGCTAGTAAAGCAAGCAAAACGCTGTTTTGCATCCATAGAAGCTTCTCAAGCAAATCCCAGGATGTCATTCTCCCGTTGTACTCGGCCTTGGTGAGGCCGCAACTGCAGTACTGTGTTCAGTTTTGGTCTTCACAATTCAAAAAGGATGTGGAGAAGCTTGAGAGAGTCCAGAGAAGAGCCACGTGCATCATAAGAGGTCAGGAAAACAGAAATTACGATGAGAGGCTGAGAGCTATGGGACTCTTTAGTCTGGAAAAGCGCAGGCTCAGGGGTGATCTGATGGCCACCTATAAGTTTATCAGGGGTGTTCACTAGGATCTAGGGGAATGATTGTTCACCAGAGCGCCCCAAGGGATGACAAGGTCAAATGGTTATAAACTCCTGCAAGACTGTTTCAGGCTGGACATAAGGAAAACTTCTTTACTGTTTGAGCCCCAAAGTTCTGGAATAGCCTGCCATCGGAGGTGGTTGAAGCACCTACTTTGAACACCTTCAAGAGAAATGTGGATGTTTATCTCACTGGGATCCTATGACACCAGCTGAATTTCTGCCCCTGGGGCAGGGGGCTGGATTCGATGATCTTCCAAGGTCCCTTCCAGCCCTAATGTCTATGAAATCTATGAAATCACACACTTCCTCTTGGCTCCAATTGGGGCCCCAGGTGGAGGGCTCAGATGTGAGCACATGGGCGGGGCTGGACCTTAACGGGGAGGTCAGGAAGAAGATGGTGTCCTGCACTGGCTTTCTGAGCCCCTGCACAGCTCTCTTGGTGTGGCTGGCCCCACACAGTAGCCAGAAGTGCTTGGCAGTGGGGCATGGCCAGGGACTGGGAGCTGCACACCGAGGTCTATGTGCCACAGGACCTGCAAACACAGGAGAAAGTGTGGGGGTGAGCAACATCAGGAAGCAGGTGCTGGCCCTGCTGCCAAAGACAGCCAGGCAGCAGTGTTGGAGAGATGGCAGGGCAGAGCAGCAGGATACAGCTCTTTGCAACACTCACCTGTGCCCAAGCAGGAGCTCTGGCTAGGGAACAGGACTAGCAGCAGCATCCTGGCTCCTGTCCAGGGGGCACACAGGACCTCCAGTCCTCAAAGATTTTGGTGTGTGTGCCCCAGGGCACAAAATGGCTGTAGGCTTTTATAGTCTGCACATAGGGGCTACTACACAGCAGTCTAGGCTGGCACAGAAGAGGTGCCCAGACAGGATCCCTGGGGCTGGGCTCAAGGTGGCCCCCTTGTGGCTAGGCAGACCCGGCACTAAAGTTAGTGCCGGGTTGCATCTACATGTGCATTACAGCTCTTTAACTAATCATACCTACATTTGATACCTGCATTTGCAGGTTTCAAATTGAGGAGTGCTTAGCCTAATTTTGCCATTTTTAATGCTCATTAGAGGCATGCATGTGTAGACACAACCCTGGAATGTGCATTAAATTAGGCTAATGCTTATTAACACATCTCTTGTAGATATGTCCAGAGTGATTTAACTTAGTTACCTGAGGAAGTGAACTAAGTTAGATTGGGATAAGTTAGCATGATCTAACAAATGTCTGCACATATTTGAAGCTCAGCCCTGGGGCTGGGATAGCTCAGCTACTTGCCCCAGCTCCAGGGCTGCACTTTTCCCATCCCGCCCACCCTGACTGGTCTATTTTTAGCCCTGTGACCCCCACAATCCTAGATGGACAGCCCTTTACCATAGACCCATCAAGTGCCCCCTGTGGATCTGCTAGCCCTCCCCCCACAATTCTGCCCTGCCTGCCCTGCAACCCATACTTACTTAAGATTGGCTTCAGGGTGTGGTTCCCTGCACCTGCAAATATACGCACAAACCAGATGTGATCTGCAAATCACGTGGCTTTAAAGTAAGCTGTGTGAATGTAGATCAGATATCATGAACATGTGCACTTAGCCTGTGGGCCTTGTTATACATTGATATTAGTGAGCCCCTGTAGCTATTAACCCCTGGGTTCTCCATATATTATCACCTGGAACTAATTTTAGGGCTGTTGCATGTTGCACCTCCCATGTCATTATCTGGTCCCATTCCATCAACTCTCCACCTCCCATCTTCATGTTCCTGTTCCCTCCCAATCCATGTCTTCAACCCACCCCCACTTAGAGCAGGGCTAGAAGCCTGTCCTGGTTCACCAGTCCTGTAGTGGCAACTCACAGCTCTAGCTCCCAGTCAAGCCTTACTCACCAGCCCTCTAGTGGCGAGTCACAGAAGCACAAGTGGGAGGCAGTCATAAGGTTTTTAGCTTTAAGGTGCTCCAGACCAGACCAGAGCTAGCACTAACACTGATCAGCATCTGAGCTGCTGAAAGTGAAATGTCTAAAAAAGCCATGTCTGTCTATTTGTATGTAAAATCTAGATTCAGAAAGACTGTAAAGCATAGGCCTAACTTTAGGCAGTAGCTATAGTCCCATTGAAGTCAATGAGCTTACTTATTTGGTTATAATTAGTCTCTCATTCATCAGGGCAGGTTGCATTAAAAGAGTAGCATTACAAAAAGAACATCAGAGCTATGTGATTTAATGGCAAGTAGTCAGGCTTAGGCATGTATCAGAAATGGAATATTTTTTACTCTATGCGGTATTTGTGTGTCAGAAAATATTTTCTGTGTGCTAGTGAAGTTACTGGAGGTGGGGGAAGGGTTATACAAGAAAAAATAATTGGGCACTTCAGAAACAGTGTACTGATCTGAATCCAGCATGCAACTGTGACCATGTAGTGAAATTGTGCTGTAGCCATAAAGTTATAATATGTACTATTCAGCCACACAAGAGAGAAAATCATAAGAAGTTCTAAACTGGCAAAGAGGATTCATTTGAGATAATGAACTCTATTATCCAGCAACATAACTTTGCTACTTTCTGCCTTTTGATTAAAGATGTGCATTGCTTGGATTTCACAACAAATAAAAGTTTTGGATAATAGTATTTTACACTATGGAGCCTATAATTGCTTATCTTCTGAAGCCTGGCATAACCATAGGATACTAAATGTTGAATACTTTATGTATATCCTGAGAATGGTACAGAAAAAAGTCTAACTTATGTCCACTGAGCATCCTAAACATGTTCTAAAAAATTCTTAGGATTCTCAGTATATAACTATAAAAAAGCTCTCCTCAATTCTGTCCACTATAATATATTGGTAATTACAGTAAATATTTTGGGCTAGATTCTTTGCCTACTGGGTTGCACTGGTCTGGCATAATTTTCTGCAGCACTGTTGCAAAACAATGACTATGTACAACTAAGTAAAGAAGATTCACTGAGTTATTGCAACAGTAAACCCTAAATTCATATGAGGGAGAACATGTTACAACTTCACAGACCTTCCCCTAATCACTTTTGCCTTGTTTTTAAGTTTAAAAAGTATAAGCATAATGCTGTTTTTTATGCTGTTTCTACATTTTTAAGCTCAGCATAAAAATAGTCTTTCATTCTGAAATACTAGCATATGTGCCATCATCTTTAAGAGTTGTTTTCTAGGAAATTAGCATGGGGGTTGTAACAAGAGAAAATACTGTAGCCCAAGACCTATTTGCCAACTTCATAAATTGTAGCCCTTGTCTAGTTAGAAATAAGCAGCAATCATTAATCAGTCCAGTAAAGATTCATTTGGAATCCTGGGCATTATTCCAGATGTCATATATTCAAAGGACTAAAAGATAATCTATTTGATTTTGGGGGCAGCATTATGCAGGAATAGAGCTTACTACTAAGTCAAAAATCAATTATTAGAAGGTAAAAACATCTAATTTAAAAGAAACAATATGTTAGTAAGAATTGACTGTGGCAAATTGCTCTTTTTTCTTGGGTCTGAACAATCCTATATGTTGCTGACCTGACCCTTTCCTCTTTATTTGGACCAATTGTTCTATAAACCACACAAGATCTATTTCACCCATATAACCTTTTTTACTTAAGCTTATGTGGGAGGAAAAGTGAGTCATTATGGGAAAGAAAAGTGGTCTAATTTCAGGCTGAACAGTGTATTTGAAAGATTTTATTTGTACAAATTAAAATCCAAGGCATTATTGCAGGAATAGAGGCAATAGCTACACAAATGCCTTGTACCTTGTACGTGGTAGTCAGAGAAAACACTTATTGTGCTGTCGTGACTTGCATGGCAGGAAATTACAGAGAATCTAATTTATATTTTGTGTACCTTTAGAAGCTGGTGAAAGAAAGGAAGCAAGAAAAACAACTAGTAACTAATCGATAGCAAATGCAGATAAGAAAAATAAAGGGCAGGGTAGACAGCATCTAACTCCACTGGGACTGCTTTTCATTGCTTTCTTTGGTTACATCACTGTCACTAGGCTAATCTTTACCAATGTTTACAAGATAAGTTGTCCACTAGAGAAATGCATTTGGTTGGGGTTTTTTTTATTTGGCTAGGTCTCAGTGCCCTCTAAGGGTCTGACATTTTCAACATTTACTATAGAGCTAAACAAATTAAACACAATAAAAGCATTTAGAAAGAAGATGAGATGCATTTTTCCCCAATTAATTCTATATTTTTACTAACTATTGGCATTCTTTCAGAATGTGTGTGGTGGTGGGAATTTATTTGAATCATTAGTGCTTAAATTATGTCATTTACATGACTAACAATCCAAGCATTATAATTGTTGCTTTGAGAAAACTTACTCCCAGTACAAGTTTAGGAAAAGTAGAAATTACAGAAAAGAAGATACATATTTGTGTGTCCTCTGGATACAGATTAGATTTCTGTGCATCCTTCTACCACATTTAGAAAATCTACAGCACCATCTTTAAATGTTGCACTCAGATCCAACCTTTAAATTATCTTTGCTTGTCCTGAGCCATGGACAAGAGCAGGCATGAAAGATCCAAAGTGCAAGCCTATGAAAGTGTACTCTACGAAGTACCAAAGGCTTTTTTCCAAATGGATTTTTTTAAGTGTTTGGTCACCACTCCAAAATGCTTTGGTTTGTCAGGCATTTGTTAGGTTGGCAGGCATTTTCTGCTAAGAAATCATTTAGTTGAAAACCTACTTCAAGTGAAAAATAACTTCGATGGAACGCTTCTGCCAGGCTCTATGTTCAATTTTAAGAATTTGCACTGTGTGTCCTTTTTACTTTTGTTAGTTTTAACTTCCAGTTTTATTATATCTTTTGACTTTAAGATTCAAGATGCTTCTAATGGGAGAAACCTGCACCTCATGCAGCAATGATCAAGTCATCTCTTAATCTTCCTGTTGATTTTTTCCAATATCTTTTTTGAGTGTGGACACCAAAAAATATATATTATATTCTAATATTCAGTCTCTGATGCTGTATACTGAGATTTTACTTACAGGGCTGACCAAAAACAAACAAAAAATCAAATTTATTAAAAACTTCAAGGATTCACTATTTATTTCTATCTACTAGGAATGAAAATGAGACCTTTCACAATTTTTCAAGACAGTCCAACATTAGAGTATCCAGTAACCAAATGGTTAGGTCACCTGGCAGAAATGTAGTGATTCTGCTTTAAGTACCTACTCTTCCCTTTTCGGAGCATGGATTTAAATTGGTCTCCTACATCTTAAGTGGATGTAGGAGAGTCTAGTCTTAAACACCAGACTATAGAGCAAGTCAAGACAGAATCTTGAGACAAGCATTTGAATCAATGCATTTTTATATGCTTAGTCTATATATTATTGTTACTAAAGAAAGCAGGCGTTTAGGTATCTTTCTGTCAGGTATAATTAGGTAACAACATGAGTTGTAACATTGTGCTACCAACAAACTGGAAAATTATGGGTGGAAGCTGTTCAAGTGTTGCAAGCTTCAAATGTGTGGTGTTCTATTGCACTTTGTGTAAGGAAAATGTGGACGTGTCGACACGTCCTCCTACAGAGACGTAGCGACGTGGTACGTTGCCCTACAGCACACTGCCCTGCTATAGTATGCCGCTATAGCGGCAGCTACTAAACCTAACCTTGAGCCACCCACATGCTGCAGTATGGGAGGTTACTGTGCTGTGTTCTAGTACTTCCCCCAACCGAATACTAAAACACAATGCAGTACTAACATCACCATATGGCAACACGCAGACACGCCCTCTGTTTCTCAAAATGTACTGCTACGACTCAAGATTCTGTGTCTAACTATAGTTCAAGATATATGTGTTAATTATTTTGCCTTTTAGTTGAAGGCCATCTAGTTTTGGATCAATACCAAGCACTTTCTGTATAAAAGATACTACATTTTACCTGGGCCTGACTAGGATCTCTCAGCATAATCAAACTACTCAGAGCCAAATTATAGATTGTTTTCTGATATCAATTTTAAAGTGCCTTTAAGATATTTTATATGACTTCTTACTCAAGAGATATGTCAAAGGCATTCCAGCTAATTAGATAAGTTAACAGCTATTAAGATAAAAATATCACCTGAAATATAGATTCTTTAAGCATAGTCTATATGTAAATTATAAAAAATCATATTTTTTTAGTAACTGAAGTGTCTTGGGTTTTAAATACAGCACCTATTTTTATCTATGTTGATACAATAGGCCACCGTTTCGCTACTGAACTTTGATGTGAAGTTGCAAAGATGTTTGGAGTGCTGTCCAGTGCTTACAGTAAAAAAGGTTTGTTAAAATTCTGGAAGAACATGAGAAAGGACTACATTTTTTTAAGTTATGTATATTTTTTAATAAATGCTTTTCCACCAGTTCTGGTAAAGGTTTGTTTGTCGTTAAGAGTTTTAGCATGTTGAATATACTTAAAAGACTGAACTCTAGTTTCCAGGATTGGTGAAAATGAATATATCCTCAGCAACTACATTGTGCAACTGGCTGGTGTTCCTAGATGTCAGCTATCAGGTGGAAGGCATTAAAGCCTGTGCCTACCTTTGAAAACCCTTCATTTCATCTAGTGAGAAACATAAATCCCCTGCAGATCCATTTTATTGTAGTACAGAGTTCTTGCAATTTCCCTTTTCATAGCAATAAATTACTGCAAAACTATATATGTTCCTTAAATCACTGTCTTTGGTGCTAACAGCCATGACTACAAGTTTACACTTCATTGGTTTCTTTTTGAGGTAGCAGCAATGCAGTAAGTTAAACATATAATAGAAGAATTTTATTGCTGACATGGGACCAAAGTAAACAAAGCAGGCACGTTATTTTTTTTTTTTCATTTTTCAGTGACAATGAAGAATCAAAGCAATTTGATGTTTTACTTAAAGATACAGTGGAAACAATAGATCTGATTCTAATATTTATATAGAGGATAAATATGACTTCCAAATCTTGCCTACTTTTTGGGAAAAAAATCTTAAAGAGAATATATTATTTTACTTAAAAAAGAATAAATCACCTGAAAGCCTATTTCCAGGGTTATTTGGCTGAATTCCCAGCTGCAATAGACATTGAAACTGTTAGTACCCCAACTCCAGTTCCTTTGAATTGGTTGTCAATTCTACATTGGTAAGAAAAGTGTGTTAAACATGGAAGTTCAAAAGCATGAAATGTTTATAACAACATGCAAAAGTATTCAGATCAAAGCTTTTTTTTTTGATAGTTTGTTCCAAACATGAAATCATGTGTTTGAGAGGGAAAAGCTCTGTTAAAATGTGTTGTTTTCAATGGTCAGTAGCAAAACTACTTTCCAAAGAAGAAAATAGGTCATTTTTGAATGAACATGGAATTCTCTTGAAAGCATAGAAACATTCACTAATTTTTCATGCTTTTGGGTGGAGGGGGTTGTGAATGGAGGGGAGACCTGCACTGTTAAAATTATCTGAGAAACAAAACCCACACAGAATGAAAAGTCATCCAAGACAAAACAATCAATAAATTCAACATTGTAAAAATTGTATGTTTCACTAAGGTACTAGGAAGTAAGTGCAAAGAAAAAAAGAGTATTGGTCCTGATACTCAAAGTACTACAGTGAGACAATACAGTATAAAACAAAGGGATTTCCCAAATGATTATCTCTATCTTAATAATATTATACTTAAGTACATATTAGAATAAAAACATTTATGCCTTGCTTTAAAGTTACAGTAAAAACACACAGCAGATGGTTTCTTTAAAATGTTTTCTTTCAAACAAGGTGTAAAAATATTCATTACTAATAGTCATGTGTTGTAGTCAGTCCCAACTGTTACATTTCAAAATAATCACAGATAATGAAGGTTTTCTGAACTCAGCTAATTCTCACCTAGACATAGTTTAAAACAACAATTTGTATTTCTACTATGGTAAACTCTGTTAAAACTCTGATTCAACAAAATGTCAACATAAGACTAAACTGAGATATAGCAGTACTCTCAGGAGATTACTTGGGAGTGGGCAACCTGTGGCCCTTGGGCCAGATCTGGCATCTACAGTCATTTTTTCTGCTTCATTGGGATTTCTGTGGCAGGCACCTTGCCCAGGGGTGGGGAGAAGTGGGGGCAGCAACAGAGGGGAGGAGTGACCACTGCTGCTTCACTCTTAGCAGCATGGGTGGGCCAGGTTGGAAGCAGCCCATGCTCAGAGCTAAGGTCTGTTAAAGTGCTCCCCCCTCTAGCATGTTACCAACCCAGAATTAAATAGTTAAAGCCCCATAATTGATACTTGTAATAACCATATGAAGGTTGGGAGCCACTTACTTTCAGGTTGTTCTATGAGTGGCAAACTCTGCAAAGAGTGCCTTGGAAGGTGGGGATGGGTCTCTCCCAAGAAACTGAAGTGTGCATTTGCTCCACTCACTCTGTGAGTCTGGGAACCGGGCATCCTATGAGATTCTGGCACTCCCAGCATGGGGCATGGACTGCTCACTCATGGGACATTTGTGGACCTGTCAATACCCACCCTTATTTCATTACAAGAGGAAGATCTCAACCTGCCTCCTCCCCCTCCCACCACCACCACCTGTCCTTATAGAAGCAGTACTTTCTATGGTGTAAACATTTCTATGGTGAAAGTAGTCAATGCCACAGGGGTGAGATTTACCATTATTCCCAGGGGACCCGGCCATGTATGCCCTGCTCATATTGCAGGAGATGGTCCCCCAGGCAATATACAAGTCCTAGAAGTGGGCTGCTTCCTTTGCTGATTATTGACATGGTGCTCAATGTGTGAGGCCCTGTGAAGGTTTCCCCCCTCCACCACCACCAGAGCACAGTCTGCCACACAGTTCCCATGGCTTTCCTGCTGTGTTCCTCTGCTTAGAAATTTCTTGTGGGGTGAGGAGTTTTCAGGTTTGGGGCAGGAGTCACTGTCTGGGAATGGGATAGGGCTGTGGATGGGGGTATGGATCTGAGCATTCAGTAAATTGACTGTGGGTGACATGAGACTCAGATGTGCTTTGCTCCCATGGATTTCCCTTGGAATCAGGGGCAGGACTGCTCAAGTGCCACCTTCAAGCCTTTCCAGATGTTTGACCTGGGAGTCACCCAGCTGCTGGACTGTGCACTTCCCTCAGCTTTTGTCCTGATATCCTATGCTTAGAAGTGTGTGGTGGTGTATGCCAGTACCTGTGGGGTTTTGGTGGCCATGGGTAGGTGAGTTTCTGGCTGCAAGAATGTAGATGGGTGCATGTGGACTTAGGTGCTGGCACATGGCTATCACACTCCCTCCAACTGGGTGAGGCCCCTGCCCAAGTGACCACAGCTCCATTGGCCAGGCCACCCCCCCAGCCTTGAACTTTCCAGAAGCCTGTCCAGTCCCAAGGCTTTGTCTCCCACCCCACCAGAGCCAAACCACCCTCACCTGCTCCCATTCATGGTGGTGGGTCTATGCTGGGGTGTGGTTCATGCTGTGCCTCCCTTCAAAATGTGGGCTCTGTGGGGTTGTGCCCAAGTCTCAGGGCTTGGTGTTCCTGGATTAGTGTGAGCAGTGTGGTTTGAGTGTCTGGTGCTGTACCTGAATCTTGGAGTTATCTTGGTGTCACTGTTCAGGTCTTTGGGGGTGCTTCATAACAGGATCTTGGGGGTATATGGATATAGCCTGGGGTCGCTGGTGCCCAGAGGCCAGGGCATATGTGGTGAGGGCACAGCTGCCTCAGTCTCTTAAATGCCTGTCTGTGGCCCTCAGCTGGGGAGAAGGGTTGGGCTTCCTTGGCCCTGAGACAGCATGGGAGTGGGGTTTGCTGGGCTCTGGGCTGCAGCAACTGAGTGCGGGCTAAGTGTCAACTGCCTCTGGAGGGAGAGAGGGTGTCACACAACACATGCTGGGATGGCAGAGGGCAGTGAGATAGCTTGAATTGATGGGGGACCCATACAAGCATTCCATAGACCAGTCTACCACCTATTGATCTAGACTTAGTACACCTTGGACCTAACCTAAGTTTAGGTCATGTATATCATTTTTAGCCCCATCTAAACTTTGTGAATGACTTCCCCCCTACAGGAGATACACTGGAGCCCAGCACATGCTCAGCTGCTCCAACCGGGACCCAACCAGCCCTGCCCCCCAGGCAGTCACAGAGCTGAGCCAATACAGAATCTCTCCCCTGTTCCCTGCCCTGCCTTTAGCCAGCAGTGAGCTGCAAGCAGGCTCGGGGTGGGAAGAGAGGTTTTTCTTGCACAGACGCAGCTCTTGCTTTCACAGAGCCATGGCAGCAGAGAATCTCTGCCCATCCCTGTGTCCTGCCTCTGGCCAGCTATGAGCTACAAGCAGGTGTGGGGTGGAGGGGAGAAGGGGACAGAGGCTTCTCCTGCATGGACCCAGCAGCTCAACTGCACTTGACAGTGGGGAGCCTGCTAGGAAGCATGCAGGAGCACCCCCAACCTGCTGGCCTTTGCCAATGGCGGCAGCATGCATGCCTCACTCCCACCAAAACATGTGTTCTGTTCTCTCCCAAACTAGCCCATAACTTTGATCGCTTCCACCTTGGGCTTTTTTGAACATCTGTTCCTGGCCATAGTGTAGTAAAACATGAAACTGGTGAAAATTGTTATCATTGAACCATACATCTATTAATTAAATGCATTATGCTTTCCTGAATTTTTTCAGGAAATATTCACAGAATGGAAAATAAGAGGCATCATACTTTTGTATTATTTCTGTTCCTTTAGACGTTTGCCCTACTTCAGTTGACCATAGCTGGATCTGGATCTGTGAAATTAATGTAATTTATAATTTTGCCTACAAATTAATTATACTACATTATAAAAATGCATTATACTATACAGGTTTATCAGTTGTATCTGTGAGATTGAAGGGTAATAGAATATATTGCACAGGTCTGACTTAAATTTGAAGTGGGCCGATTTACAGATGTAATGCATGTATACTGCATGGGCTGAATTATACCTCCACTGATTTATATATGTGATATATTTATAGATACAGCACATCATTTATAATTGTGCATATAAATGTATGCTTCTATGAGTTTTTTTTCATTTATCTTTATATTATCCCTTTCCATTCAGTTGCATATCTAAGATTGTAAAGTATTAGCTGTAAGACAGATTTATGTATTCAGGGCTTGTTTCCCCTCTGACCACTGAGAACTAGTGCGAAAGAGAGGAGGTTGTGGCACGTGTGTATAAAAAACCAATTTCATTATTTCTATTAGAGTCTTCAGCTCATTGGCATAAGAAAAGGAATTACCTTTGCAATATGAAAATACTGTGCTCCTTCAGCACAGTCCAGAAAAGGAGGAGTTCATCATACAGTTACAAGAATCTTACCATTTTTCGTCTCCTTTAATTGCTGCTTCCAGGTCCATTACCCATGCAAGCTACACATTTTCCTCCTGCCACTCCCAAGTAGTTTTCCTGCCTATTCTGACCTACACACTATTTCTAAATGTATGCAAGAAATATCTTTTTGCTGGATAAAAACTTTGAAAACATGACTATTCTAATTTTCTACTTAACTCCATGCCTGAGTTCAAGTTAGTGATGGAAAAGGCAACATTTGGAAGATCCCAGTATTGCCTCCATCAGGGTGCAAGTGTGGGAATGGAAATCCTTCTTATTTTGGGGTACAGTGAGTATTTCAGATGAGTTAAGGAAGACTCACAAATATTCTGCTTAGCTTTCAAAAACTTTGGATGTTTCACTGCAGCTTCATAGTTTCATGGTTGGTACAATCGGAAGGGACCTGAGCAGTTTAGTCCCATCCTTTGTGGAATCCCTTTCCCTCTCTCTCTCTCCCTTGCTTTCTCATAGCTAGGGACCTATTGAATTCATGGCGGAAGTGGGCTGCATGGCATTCCTTTTAATCTTGCAGGTCCCCCTCCCCAGCCAATTGGCCCCGCTGCTCACTTTTGGTTAGCTGGGAGGTGAAAACCATAGTTTTAAATATGGTGCCATTTTTGCCTGTGAGATGGTCAACACCAAGCAGCAGAGCCACCAGGGTCCCTCAGCTAATCAGCAGTGGGGACAGGGTATGCAGGGGAACCTGCAAGATTAAAAGAGCTGACACTCAGCCCGCTTCTGCCACTTCAGTAGGCCCTTACTCATAACCTTTCAAATGATCCTCCTCCATCTTCTTTCCAAAATATTCAGTAATCCCCAGTTCCTCTCTCTTTTTTTTCCCCCTGTGGTATTTCCAATAAATGACAGCTTCTGTCAGATAACATAATCTTTAATATGGCACAACAATATCTGGCAACTTCCTACTCCTCCACATTTATGTTATAAAATAATGCCTTTTGATTCTTCTATCTGCTTGCACACAGTGGATAAAAGAACTGCAAGGAAGCTGGTTGCTTATACATAGGGATACCACACATACAGACTTCTGCCTGTTGAGCTAAATCAGTAAGTGATAATTGAGTGTCCTTTCAGGGGTTGGCAACAAACAGCCCACAGACATTGAATATAGGTTGTAGAGCAAGAGGCCTTAAGTGAAGTTTGGGGGTGGGGCAGGAGAGAGAAGGAAAGGGGAGGCTGGGAGTTGTACCAGCACCTGCACAGCAGTCAGAGGTCAGGAAGATACAGCACCAAAGAAAAATTGCAAGGGCTGGGGCACATCATGGACCTGCCTTGAATTCGACCTGGGGTTGTTCAGGCCTGTCACACTGAAATTTGCTGACTGCTGTTTTATGTGAACCATTAGTGAGGAAAAAGAAACACATTCTGCCAATGTTTCACAGATCTCTCATGGCAGAAGCAGAGAGAATGTTGGATGATGACGGCCTACCTAGGGATATTCAGAAAAATTAATCTGGATTAACGTTTAAAGTGGACCACTGAAACTGTATTAAGTCCTTGAGGAGACACCCTTATTCAGAAGTAAAGTAGCATTAATTTGCTTTAGCTTAATTTACCTTGGAAGTGAATTAAAATAAATCAAATTAAGGTCCCTCTAGTTAATTTGGATTAATTCTCCTGAGTGTCTCCATAAAGGCTAGCTATTAGGAATCCTAGGTTTTGTTCTTGCCTGTGCAATGTAGTATGGTCAAGGGATACAACCTTTTCTTCCCATTCTCACAACTCCTTGATTCACCTCTTATCTGTCTCAATGGGGCTGGGGAGGATCCAGTTCCAGCCTCCCTAAACAGCAACTCCCAGTTCTCTCCTATCTCCTTCCTGAACTGTACCTTCTGCCCTTCTTTCCCCTTTCTACTGTCTCTTTGCCCAGTCAGTCACAGTAAATCTTACTTACACTAACTCCAGTCCCATTCTTCTAGTCATCTTGTTTTATATTACACTTGTCCAGCTTTCCTTTTCCAGTTTGTGTATACTTTTCATTCAAATCAAAAGTTTCTTCCTGGGTGCCTTGACACATTGCCCTATGGTGATGTTGTTACTTTGCTGTGTTTGAGTAATTCCTTTTGGAAGTGCTAAAAACACAGAGCAATAACTGCCTGTACTACAACATATGGGTGATGCACGGGAAGATTTGCCCACTATGTTGCTGTATCAGTGCACTATAAGCAGGGAGCACACCACTATGGTGACATAGCCGGTGACCGCATGTAGACCCATTTGATTGCTATATGTCCATAGCATGCCATATGGCAACATAATCCGTCGCTACATTGCCATAGGTCAACATGTAGATGCACCCCTTCTATTCTACTTGAGTGCCACCAGAACAAGAAATAAATAAATAAAGATATAGGGTACTTATACATGTGCTCAGGGGTGAGGGGATGGACATTTTAATTAGAGCAATTCCTCGAGACTTGCTGTAATTAAAATGCCACAGTGTCATGCACATTTAGCCCCTGCATGTTTAAAAATGGCTGTGGGATGCTTTAACTAAAGCTTGTTCATTTAAAGTGTCTTAGCACACATTTTAAGCCCATGGGGTCTTATACATATGACACTGCATCAGTGCTAGAGCATTCTAAGTAGAACACATAGGAATACGTATATAGGTACGCATAGTGTTTAATCTGAGTTAGCCATTACAGTCTGGCTTCACTCCAATAAAACTGGACTTCTCAGTTTCTCTTTGACAATGGCAAATGCGCAGCCTGCTCACAGGTGAAAGCAAAAATGGGGTACACAGTTTGATCAGCACTCGGAGCTGTGTGATTCTCCAGCATGATCAGCAAGGAGAGAATTTTCTGAGTCATTAGCTGTTAAGCATAATGAAGCCCATGATGAGCATATTCACAATACAGTTTTTGAAGGTTTATAACTTGGTCCAATATGGGTAGTTTTTCATGTTGATGGCAAAAAAATGCATTCCAGACACAGAAGCTGTACCTATCTGAGTTCTAGTCCCTGCTGTAAGGGATAAAAGGGGGAGAAAAGCATAGTTGTTCAAAGCTTTTGAGAATTTTTTTTTACCTTAGTATTGATAAAAATTTGATGAAAATGTATTTTTCACTAACTCATTCTTAAGGTAATAATATAGTAAAGTAGGGCTGGAAATAGGGCTGTGCAAAGCTTTGGGTGCAAATTCAATTTGGAGGAGATTCAGCCTGATTCAGAGGCCGAATCTCCAAATCTAAAATCAAATCAGGGGACCAATAAAAAGGTCCAAATTGATTTGAAGCTCTCCAAATTCATTCAGAAGAGATTTGGAGAGCTTCAATGATTCAGGTAGTCCCTGCCTGCTGCAGCAGGGAGCTGGAGCTGGACTCGGAGCTGGTAAGTGGGGGGCGGGGAAGGGGAGGCTAGAAGAAGGGGGAGGGGAATATGGGGGGACCCCTGCCAGGCCCCATCCCCTGCCTGCTCCCACAGCCCCCCTGACCCCTGCCCAGTCCCTCAGCCCCTCCCCCCATGCCCACTGGTGCTATAAAAAAAGCCCCACTCACTGGGTGCTCCCGGGCAGAGGGGCAATCCCCACTGTCCTCCACTGTCCCCCACTGCCCCACACTGCAAAGGGAGCTCTGTCACAAGCCCCCCCAACCCCCCTGCTCCCCCAGCCCCTCCATGGCTGCCCCACCCGCCCCAGCTCCAGCCTGTTAAGAAAAAAACCCTGAAAAACCCTGGACTCACCAGCTCCTGAAGTGGCCTTGGGGCTTCAGGGGGCTTGTGGAAGAGACCCTCACGTCGTGTGGAGCAGTGGGGGGCAGCGGTGATCACTCCCTGCTAGCAGAAGTGCTGAGTCTGGGGGTTTGGGTTCTTTTTTTTCCCTAGAAGGGCCAGAGCTGGGGCCCAAATCACCAAATCAAATCACTGTCCCCCAAATCAGCCAAATCCAAATCCAAAGTGAATACGAGCTGCTTTGCACAGGCCTAGCTGGAAACTCACGAAGACTTCTAATCTAGCCCTTGCTCAAGACGGGACCGTCCCTGACTAAACCATCCCAGCCAAGTGTCTGTCTAACCTACTTTTTCCAGAAATGGAAGGTACTTGTACATATGCAGGAAGGCTGCTCTGATGCAGTGTAATTACATCATGTTGGAGGAGACTTAATTAATCACTGGCACGCCAGCCATCCTCTGACTATTGAATATCAGCATCCCCACACTTCAAAATGGTGTTGGGGATGCTTTAACTAAAGCTTGTTGATTAGCTTTAGTTCAAGTGACCCCACCAGCATTTTGAAATGTGGAGACACTGAAGCACAAAATTCTGTGGCTCTTGGAGCTGTTCTAATTAAAGTGCTGCCCCCTTACCCCCCATCCCTGCTGGAGCACATGTAAAAATACCCAAAGATTTAACAGCTTCTCTAGCTATCCTTTTCTAGTGCCTAACTGCCCTCATAGCAAAAATTCTTCCTAATCTCCAACCTACATTTCCTTTGCTGAGGTTTGAGGCCATTGCTTCTAGTCCTATCCTCTAGAGCAGAGGTTCTCAAACTGTGGTCCATGGACCACCACTGGTCCACGAGCTCCATTCAGGTGGTCTGCAGAAAGGCTTCAGAACAAGTGAGAATATCTGTACTTGTAAGGTAAGACTACTGAAATTAAAATATGAGTTGTGTGCTTTGATCTGTAGGAAAAAAAAAGTGTATTAAGTGTTCCACCGAGACCCTCAGCAATTTTCAAGTTGTCCACGAAAAAAAAAGTTTGAGAACCACTGCTCTAGAGCCACGGCATAAAGCCTATTTCCATCCACTTCATAATCACCCCTCAGGTTTTTTTAGACTTTTATCAAATCCCCACTCCGTCTTCTCTTCTCCACAATAAATAACCCTATTGCTTTCAGCCTAGTCTCATAAATCATGTTTCCCAGTCTTCTAATTATTTTTGGTTAGTCTCAAATAGACTTTTTTTCCAATGTGTCCACACATTTTTCTTGAAGTGCTGGGACCCATACTTGACACAGTACTCCATATAAGGCCTCACAAATGCTGAAAAGAACAGAAGAATCAGCTATCTTGATTTGCAAATGACACACCTATTGATACAACCCAGTATGCTGCTGGGGGTTTTTTTGGCAATTAGAGCACACTGTTGGATTATATTCATTTTATGGTTCCCCTAAACTCCAGGTCCTTCTGGGCAGTACTGCAGCCTAACCAGTCATTCCCCAGTCTTTATTTGCACATGCAGCTATTCTGCCCAAAGTGCACTTGTCCTTATTGAGTTTTATTTTGGGTCATTTATTTAGTCTATCCATGGCATTCAGGATAATAGCCTTACCCTTCAGAGTGTCAACAACTCGACCTACACTGGTGTCACCTACAAATTTCCTATGTATACACTCAATTTTCCTAATAATGTAGAAGATATTAAAAAATACTCACACCAAGACAGACTCCTGGGGCACCCCCCTTGATACGGTATATCCTCCCAACTAGACATTGAGCCATTAATGACAACTCTTTAAGCATGGTGATCCTCCCAGTTATGAATCTGCCTTAAAGTAGCTTTGTCTAACCCCATGGTACACGATCTTTTGGCCCCATAGGTCAGATGGGTGGTGTGGGAGCCGTCTGTGGGATAGATCAATCCTAGGGCCTGGCACCACCCCCATTTCTCTCCCTTCACACTGTAATTGGGTTCTGGGGCCTGTCACCACTCTTCAACTCCCGACCCCCCCTTCACATTGCCCCTGCCTGGCCCAACATTGTCCTTGCCTGGTCCTGCACATTAGGATTGGGCACTAAATCCAGTGTACAGGTCCTGGAGCTCCCTATGGGTGCAGAGATTAAGTAAAAGGGCACCACCAAATTTCCAGAAACATAGATAGCCACGTGGGCTGGATGACATGGTCACTTAGGCTGGAATTTAAGCACCTCTGGTCTAGTCTATCCAAATATCGTAGGCTTGGGTCAACATCAAGAGTCTTGCTAAAGTCAGAGTATATCATATCAACCCCACCTACAAAGCTTTCACCTTATCATAGAAGAAAATCAAGGTGGTCGGGCATGACTTGCTCTTGGTGAATCCATGCTGGGTGTTCCTGATCACCTTGTTCTCTTTTGGGTGCTTCACAACAAATTCCTTGAGGACTGTCATGGGATGGGGTCCCTAAGGATGGCCGTGTTCTCCTAAGGCCCCTTGACTGTGCCAGTTTGGGCCCGATGGGCACCCTCGGTTATCACCCACCACGTCTTTGATGAAAAATATAAAAATAGGGAGGCTGCCTTTAAGTTCTCTTGGACACAGTTTGTTGGACTTACTGGACCTTGTGGTTTCCCAGACCCCTTGTGGGTCTCATCTCACAATGGGTGTTTCAGGGGCACCCTAGCCTTATGGGCTATATGCATGGCTCCAACCACTCCTTTACCATGCCCCAAGCCTTGCAGATGGTACCGATGTTGTCCGGTCTAGGCCTTGTTGCAATTTGGCCCCCTTGTCCTCCCTGGGCTCTCTGTAGCCCTGGTCTTGCTCTGCGCCTCCCTGGCACCTGGGCTCTCTGCAGCCCTAGTCTCACTCTGCACCTCCCTGGTGCCTGGGCTCTCTGCAGCCCTGGTCTTGCTCTGTGCCTCCCTGGCACCTGGGCTCTCTGCAGCCGTGGTCTCACTCTGCGTCTCCCTGGCACCTAGGCTCTCTGCAGCCCTGGTCTCGCTCTGCACCTCCCTGGTGCCTAGGTTCTCTGCATCCCTGGTCTCGCTCTGCGCCTCCCTGGTGCCTGGGCTCTCCGCAGCCCTGATCTCACTCTGCGCTTCCCTGGTGCCTGGGCTCTCCACAGCCCTGGTCTCACTCTTTGCCTTCCTGGAGCCTGGGCTCTCTGCAGCCCCAAATGCCATGTCCTCTCTGGTGCCGGGGTCCCCATACTGTAGTGGGCCCCACAATGAGGCCTCCTCCTTCCCTAATAGCCTCTCCCAAACTGCCAGTCTTATAAAATGGCAAAGAAAACATAAGCCTTTGGGCTATAACATAACACAAGCCATCCGGCTATAACATAATTCGAGCCCCACAGGGTGTCCTCTGTCCCTTAACAGTCCCGGAAGCTGCACCTGCAGTCAGGCCTCTCCCCTTTGCTTCCTCTGGGAGAGCTCCTTCCCCCTTGGCTGCTGGCACAGAACTGCCTTTCTGGCCTCAGCCCTAGGGTTTATATATGAGCCAGGCCCTGCCCCTTCCAGTCAGCTGACCGCTGGCAGGTATGGGCCAACTAGCTCATTCTGGCTGCCCTGGTAACCAGCAGCTGGGGCTCCCCACTCATTGCTAGGGCTCTCTCCCTAGCAGTTTCAGCTCTTTGAAGGAGCAGGGCACCTAAGTGCTCTGCGACAAGGACATATTCCTAGATCTTTCCAGATATGAAGATCAAACTGGCCTGTCATTCCTCAGATATTTCTTCCCTTCCTTGAAGATGAACATGCCATTTTACTAGGACTAAACAACTTAGCAAAATTAACAGGAATGCTGTCTTCAAGTCACAGGGCATGTCTACATTTGCATTTATGTTAGTTTTAATTTACTGGGAATAGGCCGCCATCTATACTTGCAGGCACTAAGGTGCATTAACACTGTGTGTGGACTGACTTGGAACTAAAGTTAGACCCAAGTCAGTCCACACACACAGTGTTACTGCGCAGTAAGGTGTCTACATGTGTGTTACTGTCCAGTAACTAATCAGGCATAAATTTAATGCCTGTATGATCAAATTTATGCTCAAGTCAGTGTAAGTAGCCATATTTACTGCACAGTATGGGAGTGCAAATGTAAACATGCACTCATACTGCGCAATAATTTCACTTACTGCACAGTAAATGTGCATGTGTAATGTTGACCCTGGACTTAATTGGTGTCTAATTATTAGCACTCAATCAGTGGCTGTCTCCAAGCCCGGATCAATGTGGGGGTAGTTTTTGGCCTTAGGCCCAATTAACAGATTGACCAGGGTGTATCTATCACCATCCAATCAGCCCGGGCAATGTATTGGGAGGTGACTAATAAAAACCAATCACATATAGTGAAACAAATTAATGGTTTATTATAATATAACAACAAACAAGCAATTAGGTAAGTTAGTTGAATGGAGGAGTTCAGTCCAACAGAGAATAGGATTATAAAAAATAATCCTATTCCTATACTATCTAATTCATTCTTATCCTATATTCCTAAATAATCCTATGTCTCTATACCTGTACTTATCCTAATACTACAATATCAACAACCAAAAGGGGAAGGGTGTAACTATTAAAGGAGAGAGAGAGAGATTTTATTAGACCAGCTTCTACTCTGGACTTGGCCTGCACCTTAGGCAGCTGTTCCTGGCACAGTCTTCCAGTGACAGGAACCCTGGTCTGAGGAAGGGAGGAAGGCGAGGAAGGAGCCCACTTGGGACAGAGGGCTACTACTTGTATGCAAGCACACCCAGGGAGAATACCAGGAAGCCAACCCTTTCTTTCTGGGAGGGATGACACAGAAGATCCTCAGTGGTGGACATCCTTGGGAAACCTGTTGCGACTCCACTCCATGGTCCTCAGAACCACACACTCAGACTCCAAATCACCAATTCTGTCTCTCACCAACCAACCGATTCTCTCTCACTCTCAAACAACCTGAGTCACCCCACATGTACCAAGTACCAGACAAACACAGTCACATCAAACAAACCCAGTCATGCTCACCCACTTATGCATCCTCACTCACATACAAGTTCTGCCCATGCACACCCTTATATACAGGGTGTGCACACAGCACTCTTTCTGGCTCTGCATTCAGCTCACAATGGTGCACATGGTACTTTAATACAGGCAGGTGACATCATTCTTCATGGATAGTTCACCAAAAGGTCACGAGCTGACCTACTTACAGTTTTTCAGGTACAAGACATGACTGTAGGCTTGAACCTTCTCTTTCCCTGACAGTCCCCTCCCTGATACCTTTCATAGATAAACACAGAAGGTATCTTTACATTAACATGATGGGCTGAGTCATGGATTTTACATCTTTCATTGAAACTACCATGCCCAGACATTAGGCAATCTCACATTACGCTGTGAGTGGGAAAAAAACAAATGGGGAGGTGGATATTTGATACTTCTTACCTCCAGATTGATGAATGTAACACAAATATGAACAGCCAGAACCAAACATTTCAATAGTAATCAATACACATTCAAACGGTATCATATTCAGTTTTTACCTCCTCATTCACATCTTCATACAAATTCTCAAACTTCCTACCAACAAATTCACCATCCAGCAACTCTGCAAGTTATAACTTTGGTTGTGCTCACTTGATCACTTGATACACATACATGACCTTCTTTCACAAGCAACATATCCAGACAAGTCTTGCTATGCTAACTACACTCAAACAGATATGACCAATCAAAACAGCCACTACCAGGTGGAGGGTGAGGTTAAAGACCTCAGTTGCTACAGGACCCCAACCAAGAAGAGTTTCCCACCACTGGTGGTCTGCAGTTTTTGCAACAGTATCTAAAATCTTGACGATCTCTATATTATTATGTAGCACCATCACATACATCTTCTCAGCTCAATCTTCATTACCTTGTAACAATTCCCTAATTCCATCATGTAAAAGTAATTGTTTTATCATGGCTAAACTCATCCCAATATGGATTGGTTGAATTTGATCATATATATTAACTACCAGAACATAGTTTAACTTGTAGGTAGTCGATACACTTACATCAATATCACACCCTTTTACATCTGTCATTGAAAATGCACAGAATGTTCCATTATGTTCAGATATCCATGCTTCAAACCAGCTATTGAGAACCATTTGTTGCACCATGAGCTCATGCAAACACATTGATCGTTCACTACATACACTGTGGTTTTTGAGTCACTATCTGTATGTATGTTGAATTTACATTCCTTAGATCCACTGATTGGATGTAAACATGGATCTTTAGTGGGGATATGCTTTCCCTCACACACATATCCTATCCCTTTCCAGTTATTGCAGAGACTTGCATCTATGGGGTCCATTTCTATTTGACTAGAGTTATTACTGTTTATAGAGTTATGCGGTTTCTTACTCCACTTAATTTTTAAGTCAGGAACAAATAGTGATTGGTCTATTCTTTGCTTATATCAGGATAAAAATCCCCTATATTAGCCTCAATAATGGTATGTACTATAGCCAGTAATATTCCTCTTTTCTAATTATATTAAAAGTGTTTTAATTCCCCCAAATTCCTAAGCATCAACTCTTTTTCTGTCGCACTACTATCAATTAACTGGCATATCTCTATCGGTATGACCCCTGAATATCTGTGGTGCACCATCTCACTGATTAAGGTTTGTAGCCAGGATTGCACCTGTATACATGAAAGGGCTAGACCCGTATCATTTTGGGATTTCTCAGTTGCTAGTAGGATTAACAACTGTTCTAGTTGGTTAACCTGATGCCATGATGGCAAAACTTTGGAATTCTTTACAGTTTGATGAGCAATCTCAAATATAGTAGTGGTCAATGGTCTTTTCATCTCCCTTAATTTCTTAGTGGCATGGGATAATTTATTCATGACAGCTTCTGTATTTGCTGCATTTAGGATTCCCATACCTGTCCCTAGACCTCCTAAGACACTTCCGATATCTCTTTTTCTTCATTGAGGTCTCTAGGGAATGCCCAATGGAGCCATCCATCTAAAAGACTTGGTATGAAGGGCTTACAATCTTTCCTTATAGTCACAATATTGGCAAAGTCTAATCTTATCTCTCAATTTGTACTTGGATCTCTTTGATTGTTTTCAACATGGACTCTATCCATTGATGTTTACAAACTACAGGATTGAATTCTGTGGGCGAGTCATTGACTAAAAACCACACCTTGGGCATTCTCATCTCTCTGCTCTGACTACCCACCTGTCTGGGTCACTCCAGAAGCCATCTGGGTTGATTTAATCAACCTAGCACACCCTTCAGTGGTGGATGCCAGCTCTAAAGTAAAAGGTCTAGATACATCTTGTCAGATAGTCACCAGGTATGGACATGTACCCCGACGTCCAGTTGACATTCACTTGCCCTTCAGGATGACTGTGACCCTAATGGTCGATCTGGGTGGGGTCTGGTGCCCTTTCTTTTCCCGCCTGCCATGACTTTGATGATTAGAAGAGATTTCATGAAAAGGGAGGTGGTGATTACCTGTCCCACACCCAGATCGATCATCTGGGCTGCCCCAGTGTCCGGAGTCCCAAAAATTGATGCGTGGGAAAAACCCACATAAGCTAGTGTTTTTACTTTTGTTCACTTTATTTCTTTTGAGTTTACTGGATTTTGATGACCTTCATCCTGCTCATCTTCTGGGCCTCATCAGGGTCAGGTTCCTGCCCTTGGGGTCAGTTGCCCTCCTTCCAAGGGTCTTCAGTGACTCACTTTCCCTGCTCTGAACTGCTCTCAGATACTTTATATCAGAGCCAAGCCAGCTAAATTGATGACACGTCGGGATTAATTGACGGCATGCACCGCTTAACGAGGCAGGGAATCCCTGCTGGGCTGATCAGCTGTGCAGGGCACGGTGCTCACAGCTTGGGTTTTCTGCCTGCTCCTGATCCCACCATGGGGATCCTTTGGATGTCCGTTCCCCTTCTTTTCGTGAGGGAATGTCCAGCCCTGATTTGGACTCCTTAGCCAGCAGGGGAGGCAGCAAGGAGTATGGGAGAGAGAAAAGAGAGAGAAGAAAAAGAAGAAAAAAAAACCTCTGCAGGGGACGGTTCAGGTGGATCTGCCAACGGTGCCGCTCCTGAGGTCTTTCTGGGTCAGCCTTCTGCTGCCTTGCCTCTTCCCCCCTCCTTTTCACTCCTGCGGTGAGGGTGCCACTGCGTCTTCGGGGTCCAACCATGGGCTTACCCAGTCTTCCCTGTCTTTGCTCCGCTGGTCCTGCTCTTCAGCCTTTCCCTCCTGTTCTTCCGTCATCCTTCTGTGCCTCATCTGGGCTCCGCCCCCGGCCTCTGGATATTGCCCTCGCTGTGGATTGGCACCAATCCGCTTCACCTGGTGAGGGGGTAAAGCCAAGCAGGTGTGGATGGGGAGCTCCCGTTGCAGCATGGACATCATAACATGTCGTGGTCCACACACCTGGTTGGGGATCCACCTTAGGTGAGTGCCCTCCGGACTCTCACACATCTGGAAACAGTAACACTGGAGCTCTGGTCAAACTACCTTTCAAATAGGTAATGGCTTCCATTTTTGTGGAGGACCATTTCCACGGTACATCTTTCTTCAATAATTTATACAGTAAACTCTCTGGTAACTGGCACCTTACAAGCCAGCATGCTCTGTTAACTAGCATGACGGCTTGTAAGGAAAAGTGAAACCGGACTTTCTCCAAGCCCCCACAGCCCAGAGCAAAGCAGCCTGCTCTGCCAAGCCCCTATGGCCTGGGGGCATAACAGGCTGCACAGAGCTGTGTGGGGCCCACCTCCCTGTCCCACAGGGTCTGCAGGAGGGGCGGCAATGCCACAGGAGGGGTGGAGGGATGCCCCAGATGCAGCAGGAGAAGTGGCAGCTGGGGACACTAAATTACCCCACATATTTTGTTATCCAGCATCCCCCATTCCCAGGGGATGCCAGATAACAGAGCTTTTACTGTATAGAGGTGCAGCTTTTGTTGCCAAGTCCTCTATAAAATCATGGAGGAAACCTACTAAACTGAGGAAGGATCGCAGAGTAGTGACATCTCTCGGCATTGGTAACTTCTTGATCAGATTTACATGATTAGAATTGGGGCACCTGCCCTTCCAGCTCAATTCCAGACCGAGGTATTGTACGGTAGTTTTACATAATTGAGCCTTTACTGGATTAACTATAAAACCTATATCTTGAATTAGTTTAAACACCATTTCCGTCCGCTTCAAACATTGTTCCTTATCATTGGCCATAATCAGTACATCATCTACATAGGAAATCACAGGCACTTGATCTTTTTTCTCGTTGGGCTTCCCACATCTTTGAGACATATTTGTGACATAATGCCGGTGAGTTATGGAAGCCCTGGGGCAATCTTCTAAACATGTACTCTGTTGTTTTGATTATACTGAATGGAATTCTCACCCTTTTCATCTCAATTGTACACCCCTTTTAACTTCATCAGTCAGTTTTACCCAGTCTTTGTTATTATTATTTTCAAAATGAACTTCCTAACATCTAGAAATGATCATTCAAAAAAGTTACTTTTTTCCAGTTTAACCACTTTATCTAGCTGCAAACAGACCAAGACATTCTGAACTCTTTTAAAATTTCCACAGTGAATAATTTTTGTCTTCAGTTTCTTCAAACAACTGCAAGTATGAAATATGCATAACAAACTTGGTTAATTATGTATGTCAGTTGACTGTGTTTTTGCCCTCTGACCAAATGCTTTACAGCCTAGCCACCAGTGCAACATTTTTACAGTTAAATATACAATTCGATATTTGATAACTGATTTTTTTCAAGCACATAAAATTTAATTATGCTTTTCATGAATTTTAACACTTAAACCTTCAATACTCAAATGTGAATGGATCCAGATATTTTACTGGTAGTAGAATACCTGTTAGCCACTTTTATCTATGTATAATAGTGACCACTTTTGCTAACTGGAAGAGATCATTTAAGAGAGTGATATATTTTTTTAATGTATGCATGTGTGGTTGTGTCAACAATATTGAACTAGATTGCATTAGGTTAGGGTAAGCAGTAGGCCTGTGCAAAGTGGCTAGTATTCACTTCAAATTCAGATTCAACTGATTTGGGGCACAGTGATCTGATTCGGTGATTTGAATCACTCTCCTGAATCAATTTGGCCTAATCTGATTTGGAGATTCGGACACTGCCAAATTGGCCGAATCTCTGAATTGAACAGGCCCCATCCCCCGCCCACTCTCCCAGCCCCATCAATGGCTGCCCCACCTGGCCCCAGTGTCCCAGCACTTAAAAAAAACAAAAACAAAACCACACTCACTGGCTCCTGCCAGGTGGAGGGGCAATCCCCACTGCCCCATGCTGCGTGGGGGCGGGGCTCTGCCATGACACCCCAGAGGCCCTGACAGCTGCCGCACCAGCCAGTGAGTGCAGGGCTTTTTTTTAATTTTATTTTTTGCACCAGGATGCTGGGGCCAGGCGGGGCAGCCATTGACAGGGCTGGGAGAGTGGGCAGAGTGGGTGCCACTCAAGGGGGTTGTGGGAGCAGGCAGGGGATAGGGCCTGGCCCAGGTCCCCTCATGGTCCTCTCCCCCCTCATCCAGCTCCTTCCTCCCACCCCTTACTTACCAGCATGGAGTCCGTGTCCAACTTCCTGCAGTGGTAAGTGGGGACTACACAAATCTCCAAATCTTTTCTGAAACAAATCAGAGGCTTTGGATCAATTCAGATGTTTTTATTGGTCTCCCAATTCAATTCAGATTTGGAAATTTGGACACCGTATTGGGCCGAATCTCCTCTGAATCGAATCAGGGACTGAAGCTTCGCACAGCCCTAGTAAGCAGTATTTCCAGAAATCACCTTAACACGCCAAATTTCACAAGAAAATGAATGTGCTACCTAGAGATTACTGGATCTGTTCTGTTCACTGATATAAACTACAGCTGGATCAATAATCCATCTACTATGTCACAGATGATGCTAAGAAAGGCAAATAAATAAATAAATGAAAGACAGGGGCAGTGGTTAAGAATCCTCTTTGGAATCTCTTCTGGGAGATACTTTCTAGTAAATGATGCTAATATGTAAGATTTAAGCCAAAACATAAGAGTTTAATCTATTTTTCATAGCACAGTGCCATTTATCTGATCGCATATTGTACCCAGGCAATGTAAAGTAAATATATATTGTAATTGGATTATATTTTTTCTATGTAAGAAATATTAAAGAGCCAATATTGTTTTCAGTGTTAACTGAAGTTAAGATCTAACAACAATTTTTAGCTTTAATTTTCTGTTTCACTGAGAGAGACTGCATCTCTTAAGAGGAAAAATTCACTTCCAAATAAATGTATAGGAGTGAGGGAAGGAGAAGAACCAACATGTCATATGTATGTGGAGTTTCCAGCACTTTAATAATACCTTGGGGATTGTTTGTTCCAGCTGTACCAGAGAAGGTCTGCAAATTTAGAGGAGAGAAATCATTTTCAACATCTGTATCTGCTTAGAATTCTTAGTAGTTTAGAATGATGTGCCCTTTTCTAGTACTGAGGCTTGGCCTTGCTCCCATTGAAACCAGTGACAAAACTCCATTTCAGAAACACTTCCCTGTTTAGGAAATAACAACAGGCCATAATTTAATCTCCTTACATTGTTGCACATACAGGTAACACTTCTGAAGTCAACAGTGGATTTACACAAGTATAACTGAGTTCCGAGTCTGAGCCAATGTCTAGTATTAACCTAGTAGAAATGCACATGGCATATTTTGACTTGGGCAGCAAAGGGTGAAGTCTTGAAATCAGTAGACTGTACAAGTCTGCAAAGTCTTTCTAGGGAGTTGTTGAATAAAGGGAGAATGGATGATATGCAGTGTGAATTGCTATTAAAATTTTCATTCCCTATTGCACGCAGTGAGGAAAAGCTGTTACAAGTATACCAACTATGTACACAGATTGCTTAGGGATGGGGAAGTCGCTTTACTATCAAAGCATGATTAGGATTGTTTGATCAAGTTCTGCAATTTGCTGCAGACAAAGAACAACTAAAAATAACACACAATCCGTTTCTAATGCAAACAAATTTTCCAGATTAAAGAGAGACAGAAACGGACTGGTTTGAATGAATTAGATTTTCCTGAATCACTAGCACCTTACCTACTACAATTTGAATATCTGTGAATGAGACCAGAATTATAAGGCCAAAGGCCTTCATCCAAGGAGAACATTGAAGTACATGCTAAAATGTAATGAGAATTTAGATAAAAGTTAAAAATATGCTTTTATGCTTTGCTGAACTGGGACTTATATAAAGGATGTTCTTGCTGTTTTGAATGTGAGGGAATGGACTCAGTGGCCCACGAGGCTTGTTCCAGTCCTGTATTCCTAAAGGTGGCAAGCCTCAAAGAGAGAGTTGAAGAAGAAAACTTGGTTGGACATGATATGAGGAAATGAGAGAGATAGAATATAGCTTCAACAAAGGTACAATACTGAGAGAGGGAGAAGGAGAATGCAGAAACTATAAAGAAAGGGCAAGCAGACTAAATGGAATTTGAAAGGATGCGAGCTCTGAAGATGTGTAGGTACACATGGGGCTGTGTGAAGCTCTGACGGGCAGGTCATGGATTCAGAACCAAGTGCAAAAGCTCAGTGCCACAAAATTAATAAATGGAACTGGCGGTGATTATTGTGCTGAGGATGTAATAGAGCAGCAGAAGAAATGGAGTGCCATGGGGGCAGCCATGGTCCATATGGGGAGGCAGACCGCACTTGCACCTGCACTGTCGAGGCAAGCTCTGCTGCATATACATCCTGCCCCACACACATGAACACACCAATGCCTCCCATCCCCCCATCCCCCTAATCCTGTCCTTACACATATTCATACACACCCCAACACCAACCTGCTACACACCTGCTCACAGACACACCACCCTGCTACACCCCCATGCACACCTCCCACAGTCTCCCACAAACACACCCCACCCCAATACACCCCCATACACACAGATGCATATCTAACCCCCCAACACACAGTATACAAGAGTAAGACTTTATTTTGAGCAATCACCTCTATATATACTACTCAAAAACACGTAAATCAGGACAAAAATTATTTTTTATATAAAATATGTTATAATAGATGTTTGATTTTTAATATATGATTTGTTTTTTATCTACAATTTGTCAAAATGATATCTTCTAATAAATTTTATGTTTGGCCCTCCACAGCTCACCAAATGTTATTTTGAGCCAAAATAATTGCCTATCCCTGGTCTATAAGGGCATGTGTAGATGAAAAGGGGGCCCTAAATTGAAGCAGTGGGTTTTTAAAAACACCACTTTAATTTAGGGCCGATTAAACCCCAATGTTGTGCACACACCTGACTTACCTGCCTCTCTGACAGTGGGGAGGGGAGGATGAGCTGCCAGCAGGTGAAGAGGTCTCTGGGCTGTGAGGGGGTGGGGGGGCTGGTACTTCCCTCTGCAGCAATGGCAGTCCCTCCCCAGGCAGCATCTGCCTGCAGGCACCCGGCTCAGGAGGTCCTGGGGAGCACCACAGCTGCGGAGAGAAGCACCAGACGCCTACGCAGCTCAGGCAGGCAGACAGGTTCCATGGGGAGAGGTGGGGGAGAGGGGGGAGATCGGCCTCGCCACTTTTGTTGGGCGTAGTCTGCCTTTCCAGGCTGCCAGGCTGCCTGCAGAGCCCCTGAGCAGCACAGAGCCTGGTGCTTCATTCCATGGTTGTAGGGGCAGGAAAGTAAAACTTCTCCTTAGAGTTTTAGTTGGCTGCACCCCAAGTCATTTAAGGTGCATTACGCCACCGAATTTCCTACGATGGCTGTAATTAATGTGCAGTACGCCGCTGAGGCGTGCAAACACTGACACCATTGAAGTAGTGCAAAAACATTTATCCCACTTTAAAATGTTGTGCACTAGGGCTGTGTGAGGCTTTGGACAGAGCTTCAGAACTGGAGAAGCTTCGGACACTTCGGGGTCTGAAGCAGCACATTGGGGCCGAAGCGCTGGCCTCATTCGGCTTCCTGAAGAGATTCGGAGCCTCCTTGGGGATCTGGCCATAGGGTATAATGGGGAAACAATAAAATATCTATAATTTTGTTGTTTTTTGTCTGATTTGGATGAAATTTTCAGGGATGTAGGCTCTACAGAGAGCATAAAGCCTGCCAAGTTTCAAGATGATTGGTGCAGGGACTTGGGGGGAACGGCACCCCAAATTCTTGAAAGCAAAACTCATGTCATGTCTATGTGTTACAAAATATCAGGGTAAAAACTATAGAACTTGTAGCTCTTACTGAGACCAGAAGGCCTGCCAAGTTTCAAGAAGATCAGTGCAGGGGTTTGGGGGCAATTGTACCCCAAATTGTTGAAAGCAAAACTCCTGTCACATCTATGTATTACAACACAGGGAGGTCAAAACCACTAAGGTGGTAGCTCTTGCTAAGGCCACAAAGCCTGCCAAGTTTCAAGAAGATTGGTGCAGGGGTTTTGGGGGAACTGTCTCTCAAGCTGCGGACAAGCAAAACTCGTGCCATGGGTGCTGTGGGACTAACTGTGTCTGTCTTGGGGCGTGGAGGGGAGACACTGTTGCAGGCCTGGCTGCTAAGCTGCTGTGTTCCCAGTTACTAATCAATCAATTAATCATGATTCACTCAGGGACCAGGGACTCAGGGACCAGCTCAATACACAGGACCTGGCTACTACATAACGACTTAACGACCACCAATTAGCACCTACAAAACCAGGCTAAGGAGAGGAAAGAATCAATACAGACAATCAACTGTCCCAAGACAGACAGAGTCTAGGCACAAGTTTTGCCTGTCAGCAGCTAGGGGTGCAGGGACCCAGAAAGCCCCTGTATCTATCTTGTCGACAGCTGGCAGGCGTCTCAGCAGGGGCCACCATCCCTGCAGCTGTCACCTCGCTGCGCCTTAACACACGCAGTGTCACCCATGGCACGAGTTTTGCTTGTCCGCAGCTTGAGGTGCAGTTCCCCCCAAACCCTTACACCAATCTCCTTGAAACTTGGCAGGCTTTGTGGCCTCAGTAAGAGCTACCACCTCTGAAGTTTTGACCCCCCTGTGATATAACACACAACCGTGACATGAGTTTGGCTTTCAAGAATTTGGGGTACAGTTCCTCCCAAATCCCTGCACTGGTCTCCTTGAAACTTGGCAAGCTTTATGCTCTCAGCAGGGACTACCATCTCTACAAGTTTCACCCAAATTATACAAAAAACAACAAAGTTATAGATATTTAATTGATTCCCCATTATACCCTATGGATGGATCTCTGAGACAGCTCCGAAGCTTCAAAGCTGCTTCAGCCGGATTGAGGCGGAAACCCAGTCCGGAGCTCTGGATCAGATCATGGCCATCTGAAGCAACTGGATCTGAAGCCGGATCAGATCGCAGCTGACTCTCACAGGCCTATTGTGCACATACACCCCTTATTTCGTCTATGCACAGCCTAAGGTGCAAATCTATGCTGCCTTTCGCCTGACTTCAGACTAACATGGCTAACTACCTCTCTTTCCTATACCAGTAAAAGGTATATTTTACTCTTATTATGCCTTTTAGTTTTTGTTATATTTTACGTACCATCCAAATATCTGAGATCTTGCTATTTATATTCTCAAGTGCTGGATGTTTCCTATATTTGATAAATAAGCATTCTATACAGAAAGAGAATGTATGGTAGTTTAGGATCCTAAACAGTTGATTACCATTGGTCTGGAATGACTGTTTTTTTTTAAATAATGCAGTCAGTGTTGTGATAGTTCTATTTTGACCTGAATAGGTTTGCCCTTCTTTTCTTATTAGTGTTTCTGTAATGGCTTCTACTTACCACATAAGAATCTCAAGATAGAAAAACCAAGTCTGTCTTTTGAGTAGCCACTGCAAAGCTGAGAGACTTGGTAATATTTAATATATTATTAAATATTGATTCTTGTTTTAATCAACTGAGTCCACAACATTAAACAGAAACAGGAACTTCCAATCTATCACAAGGGTTCCCATAAGAACAAAAAAGTTCTAATTTTCTAAATATGCAATTTCTGGAATTGCAGCTAATGAAAGAGCAACCTCTTGTGGTGAAACAAAGCAGAAATAATGAGGAGGTAAACTCTCATGAGGATGGGGTAGAAAGTCTTGTTTGCGGAATAACGCCAAATGTCCTGCATCTTCTATAGTGCAATTGTAATCATTACTATTAGATGAATAAACACACAAGTTTTCTAATAGCTTGCAAAGGGAATAAGCTTTGTTTGTTCAATGATTGGAAAGACCTTTTAATTCCCTGGTGATAATGATAAATAGACTTCCTCGTTAAAAGAAAAAAGACAAATTCCCACTGAAAATTATTAAGTACAATGCACTAATGCTGCAGGGAAAAACACACACAGAAACACCAGGTATGTTTTGATTGCCTGTTAAATCCACTGAGATTAATTGCAGAATCTGTTTTCTCTACTCTACAATGATAGTAATAATAGGTTTGCTTTAATTCCATATTCATCCCACGACAAATGAAATAACTTTTCTAAAAGACTGATATGCCTGCTTTTCATGCCTGACTTTTTCAAGGATTCTTTTAGTTCTGATAAATTAGGTTCTATTTTGCTATAGATTTTCATGTCATCTACTGACAGTATTTTAGTTTGCATCAGCGGTTTTAGTTACTTTGTATATTACAAAGTTTACAGTGTTACAGGGAGTTTTAGGGACATATGCATTAATAAGAGTGAGGCACAGGATGGATAGTATGAGTTGCTGTATTTGAAAAGTAATAAAGATGAGCAGTGCTAAACCTGATTAAAGGTCAGATGACAGTTAATCTGATGTTTAACTTCACTGTGCTCTTTAATTTTCTTCTATGCTCTTTAATTTTCCCTTTAAAAGTGCTCTTCAGCAAAGCTTTTCTGGTTTGATTTTTCTTTTTACCTCATTTAGTCCTCCTCCTGTGCTCCCTTATCAGTTTCACACTCCAGAGGAAAATCGGGAAGCAACTGCGCCCTAGGAGACATAGTCTTCTGTGAACACGTCTACACAAGATGCTACATTGCCGTAGTGATGAGCTACAGCAATGTAGCATCCATGGGCACTAACTGTGATGCTGCTATTATGTTGCCATAGTGATGAGCTACATCACTATAGCTCATTGCTATGGTGACGTAGGGTCGGAAACAACCCGTGTGCCACTGGGACTGCACGGTAATGGTGGGTATTGTGCAATCATTTAGTACTTGCTTTATCATTTCGTATGTGCTTTAGCAAGTACTAAACGACTGCACAGAACCAACTACATAGTCAGGGACAGATGTAGATGGGCCCAGGGTGAGCAGGATTGTTATGGTTACATCCAGAAGGAGGAGGTAGTCTGCTCCTTCCAGTACAAACTATCTTTTCTACAGAATGGCATGAAATGGAGATAGAACAATGGTTTTCACATTTTCCTAACCACAGGCACTGTCTATTTGCACTGATATTAATTCTACCCCATACACAATCCCATTTCAGGGAGGTGAAATGCTGTTATATAAGGCAATGTAAGTATGTCTTAAGGAGACAAAATACCCCTCAACTGTTGGAGACTTATTGCACCACATACTGGCTGCTTACAGATGTGAAAAACAACCAAAACATTGCTTAACTTTAAGCTCGGTTTGCCCCGCATGCCCAGAAAAGGCATTGTGTTAGTTTGACACAGCTCACCCAGCATATGTATAGATTGGGCAGTTCAGTGGGGCTTTTTGGTGCTTTTATGTAATCAGCTATTACACAAAAGCACTAAAAACCCCACTGATGAGCCCACTCTATATAAATGCTGGGAAGCCAGATAAAACTAATGTGTTTCCTCTTCTTGTAAAGCTTGGGGTATTTTTGTTTCACGTCAGTCACTTCCCATAATGGCCACATGGTGCTAAACTGAATAAGCTCCACATTGGAACTGAAAGTACCTGTGAAGTAAGGGCAGCCTGTTTTGTTTTGGTTTTTTTCCCCTTCTAGTGACAGATTTCATATACTAAGGGGTGTGTGTGTGTGCGTGTGTGCCAGCTAGGCTACGGCCAGAAATTACACACAAAATGATGTGAGTGGAAACACCACAGAAGTTCATTGCATATAAACTGCTTTCAGAATGACTGAAACTAGTTTATGATAAACCTGAATGGATGTAGTATCAGACTTAACTGATTTAGGTTAAATTGGTTTATTGAACTTAACTCACAGTTAATTCAAAGTCCCCCAGCATCCCAGGATGCTTTGTACCTCCCCTGAAACACCCTCCCTGCCTTCCTTGCAGGCTGGGTGGGCTAGCCTTGACCCAGGCTGTCTTATCTATCCTAGCAGGGAGGCATGTTCTGGTCGCTCCACCTGGCATTTTAGACTAACCTGTGAAGATTGAATCAATTCAGCCTCAAGCTTTTTGACTGTCTGTACTTAACCCTGGGGTGTGCAATCCTACTTTGCATCCAGGAATACTACCTGTATAAATGGGGTTGCTGCCTGCCAGTGTGAACAAAGGGAAGGGGCTTCATGTTCTGCTTTTTCCTCATCCTCTTTAAAGCATCCATCAGTGATAACCGTGGTTTGGTCCTTTGTCATGGTAAGTAGCATAAATTGCATAAAATACCCTGCAGAATAAATAGGAATAAAAAACACTTGTGTGCTCTGAATAGGGTTCATTGCTTGGTTCAGGATTTTATGTGCATGCACATGCATAGAACTCATCACTGGTCTCTTCACAATGTTCTGTTTTGCTCTTTTTTTAGCTTTTGCTGTGGAGTATAAATTGTAGTGTGACCTAATCATGAGTGCTTGGAGGCCAGAATAGGAGCAGCCATCTTCTGTTTTGCACAAAAGATGCAGGGGATATATTTTGAATGGATTTTTCTGTCATGCATATACTATGACAACAGAATGCTTTTCCAGAATGTCAGCTGTAAGAAAAGATTTACAAATGTAACAAACACTTTATAATAGTCTTTCTTTTAGGAAGCTAAAAAGCCTGATTCTAATAATTGTTATGCTAGTGTATTTTCACTAACTACAGTGGAATTACTCCTCAGTTTAGTGGGGTCAGGTCAATGATATTATTCACAGGCAACTGGTGCCATCTTAGGTGGGGCATGTGCCTCCCCCCTGGCCAATCCTGTCGACCCGGCGGGGGGGGGGAGGGGGTTCCCCCATGGCTGATCTTGTCACTGACGGGGGTGGGGGGTCCTCCACAGCCAATCCCTCAATAGCTGATTGCTGCGGTCAATCGCTGCGATCCACTTCTGGGAGTGGCTGCAGCAATTGGCCAGTGCTTGCAGGGGAGGCACTGGTGCTCCTGCCTGCCCCCCTTGCCATCACCTAAGTAGTGAGCACGACCAGTCAGAGGGTACACTGGTGCTCTCAGCGGGTGCACGTGCACCCCTGTGCACCCCCTACATGTCGCCACTGATATTATTCACATACTTAGAATGATATGCATGATTAAGGACCTTGCTGGATAAGGGCCTAAGCAATATCAGACTGGGGGCAATAGATTTAATCACTCTTAGTTTAGAGTTTCACCAATAAATAAGTTGTTCGACTAATATAGAAGCACTTTCTCTCCATCACCCCATTCTTTATAATTTCCTTCTATAATAATTTCCCATGTTATTCATTCAACTGAGAACTTGGACCAGTTGCCTTGTAAAACACTATATCCTTCTAGTTCTAACCTTCCAGCTCTAAAATAATTAGGGGAGAAAAAGATAAAAACTTGCTGTGATGATGTTATATTTTTTGATCCCAATGGCAGCATTAGAAGTTGGCAACAGTAAGCTGTGCATTAGAAATTGTTTCCATACTGAGTCACCATGCTGCTAACTAAAATGGTTTAATCTTCTGCTACGGTGATTTTTTTCTAACATTCTTATTGTTGCCTAGTTCATAAATTAGATGCAGAGTTCTGTTATATTTTTGTGATTGATAATATGCTCCTCTCTGGAATATAATTGACATTACTGCAATTTCAGACCAACGAATGAAGGGCTTTTATTTGTTCTGTGTAGTTACTTCATGACCTTTTTTTCAAGCAACTGTTTAAAAAATATACAGATTATAGGCCAACAAGGAGACCTATTACACATTTAGCTTCCATTCATAATAAATATATATATAGGCATGCACTGCACATAATTTAAACCATTATTCCTTTAGATAGAGGTATTTCTCTAAAGGAATAATGGGTTCATGGACAGATAGATAATGAAAAAGTTGTTTATTTGGAAAGCAATCCTTCTCTAAACTCATTTAAATTTGTCAGAAGACTCAAAAATCTATTATTGCTCAAGCTGCAGATCATACATGTGCAGCCTGTTAACACAGATGAGAGAATGATTATAAATAAATGAATCTAAAGGAACTCAGGGAACTGATCTGTTAGTTGGTAGATCCACTTTAGACACAGACCGTTAGTCTGGTAGCTCTCTCAAGAACCGCTGTGTTTTGGATAAGAACTATGACTGTTCTTTTCTGAAGAGTTCTGATGATGGTTGTCTTCCATCTTTACCCTTTTAATATAAAGTTATCACAATGATAATATTAACCTGATAAATTCATAATGAAGGGAGTTCAACAAAACAAAGTGTTGCCATTTATATGACTGGAATGGAAAACAACTCAAATCCATTTTTTTTAATAAATAGCTTATTACAGGTACAACTTACTCCAGTTATTATGGTTTCTTAAAAACTGGGTTAATCAAGAAAGACCCTCAGCAATTCTTAGAAATCTATACAGAGTGCAGCTCTCTCCCTTACTGGGAAAAAGCATAAAGAGTACTTATTTACAGCTATCCCACTGGTTTCAATGGCATTGCACAAATGCAAGCAAAGAAAGAATTTGGCCTATAAAGTGAACTGTGACACAGCTGAGTGAATTTAATAGATTTCTAAGGCTTATACTGGGGTGATTGCTTGTCTTTATGTAATTTTAACTCTTCAAATCTAAAGATCAATTTAAACACATAATAATAGAAACCGGAGAGGGTGGACTCCTATTAGATCATCTAGTTAATCTCCGGGCAATGCACAACTGTTCCCTATTGTGTGTGTGTGAGTGATTTGTCTGGGCATGTTATAAAAAGCCTCAGACAAGAAGTTTCCCACTCTTTAGAGAGGATTAAACCTACCAAGCTAATCCATTTCACTGTTAGGATGTTTTCTAGGTATTATCTTTCCTTCCCTTTTGATAATTTCACCCCAGAAGGCCAAGTGCTATGAAAAGGAGAGAGACAGTAGAGCAATCATAGAATCATAGAGAAGTAAGGGTGAAGGGACCTCCAGAGGTCATCTAGTCTAACCCCCTGCCTGAAACCACATTCATCCCTATACAAACCATCCTTTACAAACCATAATCTAAACTCTACATAAGACTACTATCAACCCTGACACAAAAAAGACATAACACCCTAGCCTTCCACAGGTAAAGCAGGAGAACCCTGGCAGTCAATGTCTTGCTTCCAAACTTACTAAACACTTCAATCCATTGGTCTGTGTCCTCCTCTCTTCAACAGGAGAGAAAAGGTGGATTCCTTCTTCTTTCTGGAAGCCCTTCAAGTATTTGAAGACTGTTATCATACCCTCTTAAGTGCCTTTTTCTCAAGCTGTATATACCAGCTCCTTCAGCCTCTCCTCATGTGACTTGCTTTCAAAGTCCTTGATCATCTTTGTTGCTCATCTTTGTTGCTCGTTCCAAATGGGGCCTTACCAATGCCAAGTAGAGAGGCACTGTCACCTCCCATGTCTTGCACCTAACGTTTCTATTCATGAATCCCAAAACCACATTTGCCTTTTGTGCAGCTGCTTCACACTGCAGACTGATATTGAGTCTGTGATCTACTAAGACTCCCTAGTCCTTTTCCATAGTGTTGCCATCCAGCTAGGTGTCACCCATTTTGTGCTTCTGATTATTCCTCCTAAGGGGTAGCACATTGCATTTGTCCACATTGAACTTCATCCTGTTAGTTCTAGTCCAGCTTTCCAGTCTGTCAGGATCCTTGTAAATTGTTCTTGCATCCACTAACATGTTCTCAATACTTCCCAGTTTCCTGTCATCTGAAAACTTGCTCAAGTAGCTTCCTTTGCCAGCATCCAAATGATTAATAAACATGTTGAACAGCACTGGGGCCAGGGCAAACCCTTGTGGGACTCCACTCAAAACCTCCTGCCATTCTGACATGGATCTGTTAATAACTACCCTTTACTTATGGCTATTGAGCCAGTTATCTATCCACCTTGTAGAAGTTTTATCTATGCCACATTCCTTCTATTTGTTTATGAGAAGGTCACGTGGGACCTTGTCAAAAGCCTTGCTGAAGTCCAGATACACTATATCCACAGAATTCCCTTCATCCACCCAAGCATTTACTTTGTCAAAGAAGGAGATCAGGTTTGTTTGAGACAACTTATTTGTCATAAATCCATTATGGCTGCTTGCGATCAGCTTTTCCTCTTCCAGATGCTTGCAAATGGCCTTCCTATACTCCAGTAACTTCCTAGGTATTGAGGTGAGGCTAACCAGTGTGTAGTTCTCCAGGTTTCTTAAGAGGGGTACTGTGTTGTCCTTTTTCCAGTCCTCTGGTACCTGGCCTGTCTCACACAACTTCATGAAGTTGATTACTTAAGACTTGCAGACATCCTTTGGCGGTTCCGTCAGTACCCTAGGTTGAAGTTCATCTGGCCCTGTTGTCTTGAATTCGTTCATACCCAATAAAATCTCTCTGACCATCCATTTTCTTATCTTTTCCCTCAGCTTACCCCCTTCCTTATCCAGATAATCCTTATTGTTTAACCTCCTTTGCCAGGTATAACTCATTCTTTATCTTTGCCTTCCTGATTTTGTCCCTGCAGGCTCTTGCCATTTCCTGGTGATCTTCACTGTTTTCTCCCCATTAAAGAAGAGTTTGTCAGAAGGCCAAGAACAGTCATTAGGACTACACAAAGGTATGGCAAAGGCAGAAGAAGTGCTTATGGCTGGATCTATAATTTAGATGTAGTACCTACATCTACTTCCTGCACCTTTATGGTTAGAAACATAACCCACCTTTCCTTACTTTTGTGCTGCCCTAAAAATCTGTGGCTGCAACAGAATGTAGTAATAACTTATGCTGCTTTATTGCAGTGGATGTATTTGCTTTATGGCAGGACATTGCAAGAATCCCAGAGCTGCCTGAGGTCTCCAGCTACCTTGGGCATTGTCCTGGGGGCTTAAGGGGCCTAATCCTGGGAGTTGTCACCCTGTTGGGCCACTCAAGCCCTTGGAGACCCTGCCCAGCTTTCCCCACTTATGCAGATGTGTCCCCCAAGATCCCAGGGTTGTGTGTGCATGATCAGGGAAATCCTGATTCTCCCTGGTTACCTAGATATTCCCAGGAGATTCTAGGAGCAAGTCTTGGTAAGTGAGAAAAGCCAGGTATGCTCTCCCAGGGCCTGAGGGGTCAAATCCTGTGTAGGAATGGGTAGAGAGAATTACGTCCTTTAAGCCGCAGGAGATCATATTGCCCATTATTCCACTGCATCAATGCGTGAAAAAGGGTGATGTATGTTTCACCCACCAGAGCAGATCAACTATGCTGGGACACATCCCAGAACAGCTGATCCACCTCATTTGTCAATGTTTATTTAAAACCTATGTTCTTAAGTACAAAATTTAGACCCTCAAACCTCCATTCAGTTGCTACTTCACTCTATTGGTGGCTAAAATCCCTAGCTGTTTATGTTTCCATCTGTAAGTCTTCCTAGGTACCTCTGGCAAGGGTTTTTATTTATTTATTTTGGTGTTACATTTTATTGGACCGACTGTATAGTTCAGAATGCTATTAGAAAAGTTTTCAGGCAGAAAGTGCCCATCCTCAGGTTTGAGGAAAAAGCAGATAAAGGTTAAGCTAAATAACAGAACAATGATTTGTACATAAGTCCAGATGTAAAGGCAAGCATTCTACATAAAGGAATAGAGGATGGCTGTAAAGTAGGAGCAAAGTAGGAGAAAAGATGCAGTTAACAGGAGTAGTTTTAAAGCAAGAGAAATGCAGTAAAGTAAATAAGATACTTCCTGGAATAAGTTATGTACCTTGTTTCTGAATGACAGAATGAAGAAAATTTAGATCTTTCTTGGGAGCTACTGGCAGGGGGAAGCAGGAAGAAAAAGTATCCATTGCCATTAGCTACGGAGCCCTAAGGGCAGCACATAGAGCTTCACTTTGTTTTTTCCTAACAGACGGAGAACCTGCTGTTGCTATATTTCCTCCCTTCTAATGTATACCCTAAGGCCAGTTTTTTCTTCCAGCTCCCAATATTCACCCCTTACATACTTACAGATGGCCACCAAGTCCCCTCTCAGTGTTCTCTTCCCCAGGCTGAACAGTCCCAGATCTCTAAGTCTTTCCTCATCTGGTATGTCTTCCAGGCCCTTAATTATTTTTGTGGCCCTTCTCTGGACCCTTTCAAGATTCTCCATGCCTTTTTTTTTGAAGTGCAGTGCCCAGAACTAGACACAGTACTCCACAGGGGTCTCACCAGCACCAAGTAGAGAGGAAGAATCTTTTCCTTAGCCCTGCTTGCGATGCATCAGCCAATGCATCCCAGTATGCTATTACCTCTGTTGACTACAGCGTTGCACCAGCAGTTCATGTCCATCCTGTGATCAAGCATAACCCCGAGGTCCCTTTCAACCATTGTGCTGGCTGGGACATTCCCACCTAACCTGTATTCATGTTGCTGGTTACTTCTTCCCAGATGAAGCACTCTGCATTTATCCTTATTGAATTGCATCCAGTTCTACTCTACCCACCTTTCCAACTTATCCAGGCCTGCTTGGATCCTCATCCTATCCCCTAGCGTGACCACTTTTCCCCATAACTTAGTATCATCTGCAAACTTGGCCATCCTCATCTAAATCCTTGGTAAAGATGTTGAACATTACAGGGCCAAGAACTGAACCCTGTGGGACACCACTAGCCACCTCCTACCAAGATGATACAAACCAATCCACTAACACTCTCTGGGTTTGACCTCTTATCCAATTCCCAACCCACCTGACCATGGACTCCTCCAGACCACAATCCCCCAGTTTTTTTCATAAGACATCAGCTGCATCTCCCACATATATCCAGTTCATTACTTGATCATCATTACTTGATCATAGAAGGAGACGAGGTTGGTAAGACACGACCTGCCTGCAATTAAACCATGTTGGTTATCCTTCAGCATCATGCCTTCTGGCAGTCTCTCGCAAATGGACTTCTTGATAATTGTTTCCAAAATTTTACCTGGTATCGAGGTCAAACTGACTGGCCTAGTTTCCTAGATCCTCCCTCATCCTCTTCTTGAAGATTGGCACCACATTTGCCCTTTTCCAGTCTTCCACGCTTAATTTAATGCGAATTAAAACTTGGTCACAACCTGCTATAAAGTTAGTGCACATATTTAAGTACACATTTTGTATTTAAGCACACAGTCGGAGCTTTTTATTCTATGATAGCTAGTTTGTATATGTCGCTGCTCTTAAGATAATTACTCAGTTAACCAGTTAATTGAGCAAAACCTGTGACATGTAGCGGGAGCCTAATTTCTACCAGATAGTTATGAAAAAGAGGAATATTTGTATATAAGAATATATGGTAAACTGTTTCTCATCTCATAACAACTAGACATGGACAGAAGATAGCCTAATAGAGAATAAATTAGATTTGAACTGTTTGGGGAAACCACAGAATTGATGAATTAAGGAGGAAAGGTTTCTGAGGATTGACTAATTGCATAGGGGACAAAGAACTGAATTAGTTAAATGCCTTTGGAATTACATTACTGAAAAAGAGGTCTGAAAGTGAACCAAATAGAAGTGGGACAAAGACCTTAATTCAAAGAAATGAAGGTTCTCGGAGATGATGTATTTGGCAAGAGGGTTAAAACCTGACTTGAAAGCAGAGTGACTAATAAGTTAATTAAATAATTTGATCAGCCAATTTGAAATGTGAATACAGAGGAAGGAGTGAAAAACAGAAGCAGCATGTTGGAGAGGGAGTAAAAATTGATGAACTGCTAAAGCAGCAGTATCTTTTCAAAAGCATCTTCTCTGTCACAAGTAAAAAAGATTTTGGCTCATCAGGAATGTAGACTTTTAAACTCAGGGCATTGTGGAATCTTAATAGGCTAAGTCATTTAAAGTTTCATAGCTTTCATAGCTCAAGCCTCTGAAAAAGTTAGTCTATAAGGTGTCACACTGTCCTGCTTACTTTGACATGACAACTAAAAATGAACCTTTGACCAGTTCAGTTGTACATTTACCTGACATATCCAGAAAAGAACATAAGAACCTAAAATGTATCATACTGAACATGTCTGCATATGGTTTAATGTGCAGTAGCCTATTTTATTGTGCATTAAAGCATCAGGTAAAAAATGGTATTATTACTATAATGCGCAGTAAAGTAGGCTACTGTGCATTAAGCATCCCTTTTAAAATGTGCATATTGGTTACTGTGCATTAAGGCAGCCGAATGTGCATTTGTTTAGTACCTCACATTGGAGGTACTAGATATAATGTGCATTAAGTGCAGAATTTTATCTCCAACAATGCAGAAGTAGATGCTTTAGAGGGAAAACATGGACAGAGTATATCTAGTGTCATCTATCCCTGTTATACCTTTCCTGACCACCATTATTGTTTTAAAAGTGCTAAAGGATACTCCCCTGACTATTTTGTTTGATTGTTTATTGCTTTCTGATCTCTGATTCTTCCTCTACAGATTTCATTTGTCCAATATTTAACAAGGCATGAAATGCGTGGGCTTAAAGATTGCTATAAAGGTAGATAATTACCTTTCAAAATATCATGTCAGAGAGCCTCTTTCCCTCCCTATTTTCAACTCTTAGCCAGTGCTAACGGGCTTCCTGCCCTATTCCATGTTATGCGTTGTCAGGTAACAGCCAGTCCTGTTCCAGTTGACCAAAACACAGAGATGATTGATTTATAATCTTGTTACCTACCTGCTGCACACTGCACTTGCATACAATACAAAATAACATACACACAGGCTGCATTGGTGTGAACCTGAGAGCAGTGAGTATGGCAGAGAATCTGAATACCACAGAGAAACTAATCTGTTGTGGATGAAGTAGCGTAAGAAACTTTCAGCATGAGCTAGGAATACATATATGAACACTGTGTTATATACATTGGCCAAATTCTTCTGTTATGCCAGATTCAATCTTGATTGGGCCTATTATTTCACAGAACAAAATTTGGTTCAGCAGTTGTGTGTGTGTGTGTGTGTGTGTGTGTGTGTGTGTGTAAAGCTAGCTTTGTCTGCTGTGTGCAACTGAATCTTAACACTAAACTGAACTTAAAGAATACCACTGCAGCTTGATCAGTGTTTAGCTTAGTCAAACTCAGTATGTTCAGCTGAACCTCTTTTTGAGGTTTGTACATCCCTAATTATGAAGATTCTAGGATCTTGAAGTCCTGCAGCTTTTACGTTCCAACTTACTATGGTTTTCTCTCATTTTTTTGAACTCCCAGCTTTAAGCTTTCAAGGGGATTCCCTAGCAATCTCACCAATGACTTTTTTGTTCTCTTGACTCCTCTGGAGTTCTACGTTTCTGTTTTTTTGATCCTCACATCTTGGGCTTTCATCATCGCTCCTAGATATCTTTGAAATGTCATATTTTGTAGACACATGCAGCCACTTCATTCTTCCACCTTCAACTCACATATCCCTTTCATTCACGAGTTTAGCATTTTCATATCATAAGTGAAGTCTGATGAATGTAATGAACGGGGAAGGTATATCTGTTCTTTTTTGTTAGCTAAAATTAGTTGATTGTTTTAACTAATGGTGATTTAGGGGAAGGTCAAATTTAGTGGAAGAAAAGTACCTCATCAGGCTTATACTTAGATATCTCCCCTGAGGCTGAACTACTCAGTGTAAATTTATTGATAAAGATACTGATATATTTCTCTATTTCCCAGGATCATAGATTTTCCCAAAATCTATATGATCAAAAAAAAGACTTGTCTATGGCCACTTGTCATGTAAGCCTCCTCACCACTTTCTTTTACTGGTTTCTTTGACTTTCAAAACTAAATACATTTCATAGTTACACATCTCTTAGCTTTAAAGCAATATGATATTGAGCAGAGCTGGTTGAAAATGTTGATGGAACTTCTTCACATCCAGAAGCACATTTTAGCTAAAATGGAAATTTGTGGATTATCACAACTTTTCAACATGATACAGCTGCAGGAGTTTTCCCATTTTGTTCAGATAATGACAATGTTTTTGCTAATGAAACAGATCAATGTCATTAAAATATTTTGTTTTGACTTTCACATTTCAATTAATTTAGTTTTAACTCTTACATGATTTTAAGATATTAATTTAAAAGTTACACATACATGTGATATTTCCATGTTCTGACATTATCAAAACAAGATTTGTTTAGCATTTCAAAATGAAACAGTCGATATGATTAAAGCAAATTGTTTTAAAGATTCAGAATCAATTTTTGGAATTCCTGCTCAATGTAAAATTTCAAAAAAATGTTGTTTTTTTATTCCCACTTGGGTGAACACATTTTTTTCAAAATTTAAAATTCTATTTTCCAGCCATCTCTAATGTTAAGGTTCACTCAGCTTTAGTACATATAGGGTTTTCCTTAGTTACAGTGCTTCTCTTTCTAATAGGTGGGCAGAGCATGGAAACATGCTGGCAACCCAGAGGCTAGTTAATCATACCCTCTGCTACTGCTCTGGTTTTGTTGTGATTGGTTACTACATTTTATTTAACTCTATAACTGGGGGGGGGGGACTGGGGGGGGTTAATGGAAAAAAGAGGGGTTAAGCAAACCTGCTTCAGTATTCTTAGAACTACATCAATTTGTTTATAGCACAGCTTATTAGAAAAATAATACATGATGACAAAAACACTGCATCATAAGCTTTTCCCTATGTGTACTGTCTATATATACATGAATGTATAAGTGGAGCTAGTCAGAATTTTTTTATTGAACTTATTATTGAAAAAAAAATCATTTTGAGGAACTGGAACTTCCATTTTTTTGGAGAAATAAATGACAATATTACTCTGTTTTCAATGAAAACCTGAAAAATTCTGCAAATAAAATGGTTGCTTTCCTTTTTTAGAACATTTTTAGAGAAAGAAATAAAATACCACCTCTATCAGTTCTAATGATAACATAGCTACTACTTCCATTCTTATTTTGTTTCAGATTAGTGTAGGACAGTTGAGCTGGAGCTGACTCCTTAAAATATGAAATGGAGTTGTAGCATCACTTAAAACTGTAGGAAGAAAACATTAGGCTTATCTACACCCTGGGGGCAGTGTGTTGTGAGCATTCCTTACCAACTCATGCAGACTAATCCATCTACTGTTGCTTTAAACTAACACCTTTTTTCTAAGTTTAGTTTAACTCTTTCATCTTAAAATATGGCAAATTGCTCATGGTATGTGACTATAGCTAAGAATTTTTTTATGTACATTGACCACAATGTTATGATTGCTTGTATAAATATGTTTATCTTACTAATTTGCATTGGAAGATAGTTGCAAATTACTAATTTACACTGGAAGATAATTGCAAATTAGCCAGTTCTAAAAATGGTCCAGTCAAAAGTATGAACTATACTTTTTCTTTGGTGGAGGTGGGAATTTTTTTTTTTTTTTAGTAGGAACAGAGCAGCTTAAGAATATAACCAAACAAAGGCCACAATCCTCCCATAACAACCACTTTCTCTGAAGATCCTTCACAGTCTCAAATGGGTTCTCCAGTATCATGGATTCATAGATTCATAGATGCTAGGGTCAAATGGTGTCCCAGCCACCAGTGGGAAGGTTTGGGATTGAGACAGTGGTTGGAAGTAAAAAGGTAGGAAAGGTTTATTGTCTTAACAAACACACAACTATGCATAATATAACATGACAACAATGACAGACAATAAAATTCTGAGTCAACAACTTATCAGCAGTCCCCTCTGATGCCTGGTATATGACAAGCCTCAAAATTCAATGAAGTCAGGCGTCCCCGATCTGCGCTATCCAAGGGCTACCGGGAAGGACTCTGGTATTCAGTCCTCGGGCTCCTTGAGATCCACTAGCTCACTGAATCCAGGTCAGCAGCTTCTCTTTACAATGATAGCTTCCTTTACCATGCTGCATGTTCCTTCTGCCGATTCCCGGGTATGCTAGCAAATTTATAATTTCTGAGCTACACTGTTGGCTCACAGCCACTCACAATCTTACACCACGAACTTTCCTTATATGACTAACCAATAGCAGTACAAGCCTTCACATTTTCCTTATAAGATTAATTTCAGTTGCACCATCCCTGACAAGACCGTCCTTAACCAGTTTTTTAAAAAACTTTTAACTAAACTGTTAGCTATAGAATACATTTTGCAAACCACAAACAACAGGAAACACCTGGTCTAAACATCACAGAGCATTCAGCAAGCACCTTACCACACAGACACTACTTTTAGCTATTACAGAAAAGGACCTTAACAGATCATCGGGCCTGACCCCCTGCCTAGGCAGAAAAGAGTGCCAGCCTTCTGTTAAAGACCCCCAAGGTAGGGGAGAGCACCACCTCCCTTGGAAGCCCATTCCAAATTTTTGGCCACTCTTACCGTGAAGAAGTTTTTCCTGATATCTAGCCTAAATCTGCTCTCTGTCAGTCTGTGACCATTGTTCCTTGTTACCCCAAGAGATGCCCTCTCTGATCCCTTGCTGTGTCCCCCAATGAATTTGTAGGCAGCCACAAGATCACTTCTCAGCCTTCTCTTGCAGAGGCTGAAGAGGTCCAGGTCCCTCTGTCTCTCCTCATAGGGCTTGTCCTGTAAGCCCCTAACCATATAAGTGGCACTCCTCTGGACCCTCTCGAGTCTGTCAACATCGTTCTTGAACTAGGGCATCCAAAACTGGATGCAGTACTCCAACTATGGTCTGACCAATACTGCATAGAGGGGAAGTATCACCTCCTTGGATCTATTTATCATGCATCTGCTGATGCATGATAAAATGCGTTTAGCTTTGCTGATGATTTCATCAAACTGATGACTCATGTTCATCTTGGAGTCCACTATGACTCTGAGATCCCTTTCCACTTCTGTGCTGCTGAAAGGGTCACTTCTCAGCCAGTAGGTGTGCTGAATATTTTTGCACCCTAGTGCAGCATTCTGCATTTGTCCCTGTTGTACTACATCCTATTGTGTACTGCCCACTTTTCTAACCTGTCCAGGTCTGCCTGCAATCATTCCCTACCCTCCAGAGTGTGCACTTTACCCCACAATTTAGTATCATCCACAAACTTGGACAGAGTATGCTTCACACCCACATCCAAGTCACTGATGAAAATTTTTTTGCAAAATCTTAACTTGCTGCGAATATACCTGTTGAAAAATCTTAATTTTCATAAATAGGACTGTGGGTTTTATTAACAGTTAGCATGTTAAATCCAGCAGATGAAAAATGTTCTTATTCCTGCTTTTTTCTGTTTTATTGCTGGATCTAGAACATGATCATACTCCTATTTTACCTTGCTCTTGAAGTTCTTCTGTGCACTGAGAAGAAATCAGAATTATATAACAGGTGAAGACTATGCAGGAAGGAGAATGGTCATTTGAATATTCTCCTTAGGCAGAGTTGGCTATCTGATACCATAAGAAAACTTTTGCTAGGGGCGGACATCAAAAAGCCAGAACCTGAATTGATTCAATCTTTGCAGGTTAGTCTAACCTGCCTAGTTTAAACCAATTTGTAAGTGAATAGACATTCATTGTTAACTCCAGAAATACAAGTACATGCCTGTAGTCACTCATTCCAGGAGCCAATGGGGAGGGGGACTAGAGCAGCCCTTAGCTGTAGGGAAGCTGTTCCAGGAGAGAGGGCATGGCTAGCCCAGGAAGTAGCCCAGAATAAAATGGCCAGGGCCAGGGTTTAATTTTCCCCCTCCCTGTCCCAGTGGCATGGACCCAAGCCAGGGTCTGCCTAGTGTTCTCCCCTCACTGCTGCAGCAGAGGCATGGCCAGAAGCCAACTGGCATGGCCCACTGAGGCAGAAGGGGAGAGAGGGGATTTATTCCTCCCTCTACCCCCTCTGCCCCGGAGGACCACAGGTGTGCCCTCCCCAACCGCTACTGCTGCTCCAACTGCCACCACCGCCATTTGCTTCCTGTGTGGGGCAGATGGAGGGATAAGCTCCCTCCTTGCTCCCTTCACCAGACATGGGATCAAGTGGGGAATAACCCGCCTTCCTGTCTCTTCGCCTAAGGGGCCCTGCCAGCCAGCCTCTGGCCAAGCTCCCACCCTGGCTACTGGAACACTGAGGGGGAAGCACCCTCTGTCATGGTGTCTGGAGAGTGCAAACCTCTTCCTGGCAGAGGAAGTAGGGGGGGGGGGTTCAGAGCTGCCACACATTGCGCAGGATGAGTGGTGGCACTGGGGCTTGGAGCAGTGGCCATAGCCCTCCAAACCCTCCTTAGGTCTGCTGCTGCTCACCCCACACAGTCTTCAGCAGCTCTGACTACCCTGCAGCACACCCCCCACCCCTAGGAAGAGGCTCATGCTCCAGGATACCATGACAGGGGCTGCAACCCTCATCATGGTCGCCCCCCCCATCACCATTCTAGCAGTAGAGGTGGGGGTGCGGCCAGAGGCCAGCCAGAGTGGCCCTTTAGGTGAGGGGGCAGGGAGGGGGACTATTCCCCCCTCCCTTGTATGTCTGAAACAGGGGGCAGGAGGGGGCATATCCTGCCACTCGCCCTGTGCAGGAAGCATTGGTGGTGGCAGTCACAGCTGGCCAACCCTGACCGTGGTCTCCTGAAGACAGGGGAAATAAACCCTCTCCCAGCTTCCTCTGCCTCAGAGGGCCATGCCCCCACCCCTGCCACTACATCAGCAAGGTGGGAGGGCCCAAGAGACCCTGGCTCAGGTCCATGCTGATGGGAAAAGTAGTGGGGATTTAGATCGCCTTCCTGGTCAGTTCACTGCAGGCTACTGCCAGGGCTGGTCATGCCCCCAGTACTAGAGCAGCCAGTAGAGAAATGCCTGACAGGCCCATATTGGTGGGACAGTGGAGGGAGAGGGGAATAAATCTCTTCTGTGTTCCCTTCTGGGGCTAGCGTCTGGCCAGGTCCCTGCCCCTGCCTGCCCCTGCTCCAGCTAGGGAGCAGAGGGTTGGAGCCAGGCTTGCTTCACTGGAGCAGAAATCACAGCTCAGCCCAGAGAGAATGCTAGGATGCTGGGCAATTCTGGTTTAACTTATACCAAGAAGGTCTGGGACAGAAGTTGCATAATTCAGTTTAAGCTGAATAAGTTAAGTCTGAGACTACAGTCAACCAGGTTTATCTCAAACTGGTTTCAGCCATTTTGAAACTGGTTTATGTGCACTGAACTTGTGTTACAGATTTAAACCAGTTTCTGATCACTTAAATCAGTTTGTGTGTAACTTCTGTCCCTAGTCTTTGGGAATGAGAGGCAGATTCCAGATATAGATATTCTAAGGTAAGATGGGAATGGCTTGAAACTGAAGGATGGCAACTTGAAGTACTTAACTTTTTAAGTGAACCTAGAGTATTTAGTCAAATAAAAATGGCTTTTAATGAATTCTGCTAGCTTTGGTACATGGACATTGCAGGTGAATCTACACATGTACTTTACTGCAGAGTTGACTAGTTATCTCCATAGTAAAGTGTCACCATCTACACGTGCACCTGAATTAGGGCACAGTAAATGAATTAACTCCACTGTAAGATACTACTGTCCAGGACAAGTACTTTCCTACAGCAGAATAGTTAGATGCACCAAAATGCACGTGTAGATGGTGACTGGAGCTGGCTGAAGCACAAGGGTACTTATAGTGCAGAGGCTGCCTGCTGGCTAGGTCTGCATTGTAGCATCCTCCTGCCTCAGTTAGCTCCTCCACAGCACATTAAGCTGGAGCAGAGCAGCCGTGGACTGGCAGGCTGACTCCACAGGTCCCCTGCTAACTGGTGCTGCTCTGCTCCAGCTCAGCATGTTGTGGTCCTGGGCAAGCACATGTGTCAACACAGCACCCAGGAGCAATAAACTGCAGCATGGATTACACCAGAGTTTATTGCTACATGCTAACTGCATGTGTAGCTGCACCCTGCAAAGTTAAAATGGCTTTTACTTCTAATAGAGGAAGACTCAAGCCAAGACCTTGCATCTAAGCTCCACTCTCCTTTGGTGATATCTAAATCTGAAACCAAATCTTAATATTGTGGCTCAGGAAAAAAGTAGGTACTGTTATTTTTCCTAAGAACTAAATTTTTGAGAAGTTATTGTCAACTGTAGTCTCACAAACACATTATCATATAATAGAACTTCAGAAAGCTGACCAAATCTTATAGTTTTTTTCATTACCTAGCTGAGGCTATTGTGGGGTTTTTTGTTTGTTTGGGGGAACAAGAGAAAAAGAAATTCCTTTTGAATTAATACAGAAAGAATAGAGAAAATCTGGATTTGAATACCATTCAAATTGCTGTGTAATTGCTGTCAGTTTTCCTTTGTTTCCTGATTTTGCTTTACACTAAAAACTGTGCTGTACTCTGTGAAATTGAACACAGGGTGAAAAATGCATTCTAATGCAGTTTATCTCAATTATCTGTTTTTAAAAAAGTTTGGCCTTCAGAAACAAAGCTCTAGTTGTTGCATTATTACATTTCAGACTCTGGTTTGGTAAAAATTCTCCTTATTTTTGTAAATGCTTTTAATCAGAAGAAAGGAGTTTCAGGTTATTATGTAGAGGTCAGAGGGCAGGGTCTTTGGAAACAGAAGTACCGATTAAGAAAATCACAAACTAACTAAAAGAAATAATTTGTACGACTATTGAATTTTCAGTTATTCAATCAGAAACCATGGGCTATTGTTACTTTTGGAGCTATTCATCCAAGGGATTAATATATTTAAAGTAAATAATTTAAATTAAAAAATGAATGCGTTCTACACATTGAGTTTATCCTTGTAATGTTTAAATATCACTAGCAAATGTATAGAAAAAGCATGTGCCTTTGTTCATCTGTATTGACAGAAAAAATAGAAGAAATTCATTGCATTCAAATTACAAGGCAAAGTTGAAACTTCAGCTGCATGAAGCTTTAACTACATAATGTAATTCTACATTATTGAATTGGGTGTATCTATACATTCATTCAGCTGAGCGCATCTATACATTCATTAATGCACCTTAGATACAATGCATTTAGTTTAGTGCCTTTAATGAGGTGCTAACTGAATGCACAGTAACTAGAGTTACTGTGCAGTAGCACCAGCACATGTTTTTTTAATAATGCTTACTGTGCATTAGCTTAGTAACACTGTGCAGTAGGCTATTTGTATGGTTAATAAGCACTCTAGTACTGCACAGTGTTATTAGGCTAATGCGCAGTAAGCCCCCCATATGTCTCTCCTTAAGATACTGAACATCACCTTTTTCTTTTCACCTAATGTTCCCTATCTGAAAAATGGAGATAAACAGGGCTGTAGTCTGGATTAATTAATGAATATTTGTGCAGTGCCATGAACATGTTAAAAGCAAATGCTAAGCTTAAAAAAAAATGACACTAGTGAGTCTACTCAAGTGCTTAGAATTAGCATGTGTTTAAGTGCTTCGCTTGATAGGGTCAGATGGCTTGTTTGCTCATTTATTGATAAATGAGCAAACAAACCCTTGTTAAAGATCTCAGACTTCAGTTGACATAAATCCCTACTGTCATTAAACATCTTTACTGAGTCTGAGGACATGGACTCACCTAACATGTAGGGTATAAACAGAAGTTCTCAAATGAAGTGGATCAGCTGTGGTGGGCTGTGTCCTGCCCCAGTTTATCCACTTCACTGGGTGATGTGTTCCATGCTTACAGAGATATGCCTTGGATATTTCTTGGGGCACATCTCCACAAGAGTGGAAAACCAGGGTTTCCCACTTGCAGAGATGAAAACAAAAAACCCCATGTTTTACCAGAAGTTAAAACCTAGGCTTAACTAAAATATGCAGTGTCTTTTTTTTTTCTTTTGAAACTCTAAATGTTTTTGTCAAAATGAATAAACTACTTTTCACTGTAAAAAATAACAACACTTTAGAAAACAAATCTCTAGACCAGAGGTTGGCAACCCCCGGCACACATGCCAGAACCTTGACTTATTGACTTAATGGTTGTATTGTCCTGGGTTACAGGAATAGTCCATAGGGTGAGTGCTCAAGTTCCAGGAATCAGTTCTTTAGCTTGATTAGCTTAAAATGGAGCTCCTTTGGCTAGGCTTTTGTCTACTGATGATCATCATTTACTCGCATTCACTCAACAGATTTTATCACTTTACAATTATAGTTTCAATGCAGTTTTAACAATGGTCCAGGGTGTAACTTCATTCTACAGCCAGTACATTCCTTAAGAGTTTAAAATTATAACATATAAAATACAAAATGCCATGGTAAAGATGAGACGGATGAAATATGAAAATGCACTGTGCGAAATATATAAACATGCAATGTGAGGTAGTGAGGATCAAAGGCTACTGGGGACAGTGAGTGAGTTGGTTTACCACAGGATATATTTACAGTCTTTGCAGTGAATATTTTAGTTCTTTTGTTTTCTTTAGTGACACTGAGCTTAATTGATATGTAGATGTAGTTTCTAGGTTTCTCCTACAGAAAGCCATTTCAGCTTTCTGGCTTCCTCTGAGCCTTGCCACACCTATGCAATGAGTTTGTTAGGACTCTGCCAATACTGAGAAGGAAAAGAAATGCACAAAATGGGGAGGGGGGTGTAGGCAAGAAGGGGCTTCTATTATACCCTTGTCCAGAAGGGAAATGTACAAAGAGGGGTTTCTGCTACAGTGGGTGCATGTGTACCTTGGGGCAGATGGCAGGGGAGGTGTGAGGGGCCCAATCCTTGTTGTGCCAGCCTGCCACAACCACAGCCAACCCAGGCACCCACAGCAGGTGACAAGGAGGCTGAAAGCCATTTCACTGAGGTGTTCAGATCCCTGGCCTGGCTCACTGCTGCCTCTGGGCAGATGGCAGGGAAGGGTCCAGGGCTGTGCTGCCACAACAAGGATTAGGCCCGTTGTGGCTCCCCTACTGTCTGCCTGACCACCCCAACATTTTCCAAGTCAAGGATGGGGTGTTTTGGGCACTCTGCCTAAAAACATTGTCAATCCCTGCTCTATAACAGTGATTCTGAACCAGGGTGCCACAAGATACTTTTTAAGGTCAATGTACAATATTAGCACTGTTAGGTATGCAAACAGCTACACATGGCTTACAAAATAAACCCAGAGATTTCAAATAGTAATCCATAGTGTCCAAAACATTCTGACCTGTTGTGGTCTGAGTTCTTTGTAACAGAACAATTGTTCTATTATTTCTCCATAGTCAATAAATGAGTGAAAGCTAAGAGCTGGCACTTCCTGAGGTCTAACAAGCAGTGCCTTGCATCTAAAAAGATGGAGAACCACTACTCAAGATAGTTTATTAAATATACCCCAAAATATCTGTTAAAGATAAAACCATATGAAAACTACTCTAATCCCAATAAAATGTTGTATAGTACAATGTATAAAAATTGCCCCTAAAATCTGTTTCCCATACCAAAGAGATTCCTATAATTTCAGTGAAGGAAAAAAATCCTACTCATGTGTATATATTTCCTGTTAAGACTGACTTTCACTCCTGTATTGTTAACATCATTGTCTCATCAGGAACAGTTAATTGAACATAAATTTACTTGTTATGTAGTAATGCTTTGCTAGTTTAACAATTAGAAATTTGTGCTCCTGGTTACTGTAATGAATTTTTCTAAGATACTTTAGTACTAAAACAACAAGTTTTTGGGGCACTTCCAAGCATCTTTTACCTGTGTCATTTCCAAAGAACAAGTCATTAAATTAATCTGTAGATCTCACTGGTGAGGTTACTGTTGCAGTATACCCTAGATGGCAAAAGTGATGAAACATTCACAAATTATTAAATGGTTTAGCAGGTTACTGTTTAAGAAGCCTGAACCCTTAACAAGAAGGATTTGTCATATCTAAAACTCGATTCTGTCTTCATTCTGACAGGAACACTTTACTTCTATTGGTATACAACAGCATAATTACTGAACAAATTAATATAACATTCAATAGGATATATTCCTCCTAAGCCATCTTCAAATAAATATGCATATGCTGTTCTGCCTGGATGTTATAAAATATTCAGTACGTGACAAGAAGTATTTCCAAAGGTAGATATGTACTGCCATTCCAGTAATTGGGTTCATGAATTGGTTCCAATAGAAATGTGAAAGTTGCTTCGCCTTTTTCCATCTAATTTCACCTGTGGGTAGGAACAAAATGTCAATTTTTTTAAAGACACTTTTCTCTAGGTTAGCTGCTCACATAGAGATATAATACTGTATTCTGGAGTAAAAAGATTATTTTTAGTTAATGGAAAAAGCAGGTATTTTATAATTTTAACACTTTATTTGTTATTAATTCACTGTACATACAACTTTAGATTAATTGAGCCTATAACTAACCCAAAGAAGTAGTGTGCTAGTAAAAATAGTAGTGCATTTATAAAAGCAACTTCAACAACTATTTCCTTCTAAATCTGCAGTAGCCCCCACCTCCTCTCCTGCTTCCTCCCCCCGCCCTCTATAAGGGGTATGTACTTCTGTAGGTTGGAAGAATGAGAAACAAAGGAATATTCATTTGTTTCCTAAACAAGAAGGGAGGTAATACCACTTGATAAATAAATTGATATTAAGTGCACTTGCTTGAAATGTTTATATTTAGTTCCTGAAAAGTAAATTGAGTATTAGTTTCTCAGGTAATAAAGATGACGCAGCGTTAGTGACTGAGGTATCAAAAGCACAGGTACTGCAACAAAATGATAACTTAAACAGCAACAACTCCCCAAGATGCATCCAACTGTACAGAAGGAGCAGAGAATAAACTGCCTGAACTGCTAACAAAAATAACAAGCTCTTATTAAACTCAGCTGTTCTATCATTGGTCTAGAAGTCAGGAACTATTTTACCTACACCTAGAAGAAGTGATCTTAGGAAGTGCAAACCCTCTAGAAACCCAAAGATTGGTTGAAATAATTTAAAATCAAATGATAAAACAGATGTTTATGAAATCACACACATAGAGACTTTTGTTAAGAGAAAAAAGGTATGTCTCTTTAATCTATTAAAATTCCTTGTGGCTGTTAGTAAACTTGCAAAAAGGAATAAAGGATAAAAATGTATCTGGGCTTTCACTGAGTTTTTGGCAGACTGTTTCACAAGAGACCATTAAACTAAACAGTCATATGCACAGAGATAAAATTCAATTGTGGATCAGAAACTGGATAAAATACAAAAAAACAGAGTCAAGAAAAAGTGGTCAGCTCTGAACCTGGCAAATGTTATCAGTGGGGTGCTGTAAGAAATGGAAGCAGAACCCATGTGGTTTAATAAACTTAGTTCCTCGAAGAGCTGGAAAATGGATGAAATAGCAAATGAGATTATTTATGATAGGAGTAAATAAAAATATGAGGAGCTCCAGAGGGATATTAACAAACCTGGACAAATGAACAAAGGTAGGTGAAATGTAATGCTGACAAAGGTAAGGTAATTCTCAGTGCGAGGAATATAGTTTGAATTACTCCTACACATCTCTGGTTTCTAAAGTAAATCTACCTATTTCATTAAAACTAGCCAGGCCTCATGTGGACAGCAGAAAGCAAGCAACTGCTCATTGTGTAGTAGTGGTTCAAAAAGTCTACAAAATGTTAGGATATGTATAGAACAGAAAATACCGAAAATATAGTACTATCATATGAACTGATGCTTTGACTTCACTTTAACTACCAGATTTATGCCTAAACACCAGATCCACAAAAAAAAAAAAAAAAAAAAAGATTAAGATACCTACCGTGGGATGTGGTTGCCATGGCAAAAACACTGGCAACACAAGTTTGTTCCATTGCATTTTGCTGGTGCACATGCTCCTGCACGTGGGGTTAGTATGGTGTAAATTATCCCAAGTGAGACAGGGGAGGCTGGGGCCAACACCGGTGCTGGCCCCAGCAGCCTTCCATAGGATCCTGGGGGCCTACTGGGGGCAGCAGCGGCAGCAGTCTGGCCATTCAGAGCCTGGCTGGCAGTTGCCGCATGTGCTGTACTGCTTTTTTCAGTGGTGTTTTTTTTTTTTTTTCCATCAGGATCTCCCAGTATCAAAAAAACCTGCCACACTGCTAATTAGCAGCAAGGCGAATGGGTGCATTTGTGCCACATGCTGTTTGTAGTGCTTCAAAGTGCTTTGAGGTGCTGCAAACCAAGCATTCATGCTCATGGGGAGACACCCCTTATATCCAAGGCTGTAGTCTCTCTAATAGTTCCTTAAAAATGTGGACCTTGTGTTTTATCAGTAACATTTCTTGGGCAACTGAAATTCTGCTTTTGTTTTGTGCACAGAACTTCCTCATCTTTCAGAGATGAATAGATGAGTCTCTACAAAACACAGCAGCATCCACTGCTCTTGTTCAGAAGCACGGCTGGGAGGAGGAGGAAGTGATATTAGTTTTGCCTTTCACCTTGCTACACCTCAGTTAATTTCCCTCCTCTACTGGACAGCATTCAAACCCAATTCTCTTACCTCATTAGAGAGTCATGTAACATTAAGGAGAGAGCCTTATTAAGGTGAGATCACTCTGGAACTTTCTTCTTGAAGCTGTTCCACTTTGAAGAAAAAAAATGAAATTCATTGGGATGCAAAAAAGAAGACAAGAATAAGCATGAAATTATATTATAGTGGGTAGAGCACTCACATGCAGGAGGTAAATCTGCATTTTGGTTACTGCTTCTGAAGTTCTTAGGCATTTTACATTAAGCAGTCATTGGATAAAATGTAGAAATTTCAGATAACAAATGTAGATAATTTCAGGGTGACAAAAATGATTACAGAGGCATGGATGTTTGTGGGTGATAGTTTTTATTGGACCAACTGTATTTACGTCCTTGGGAGGGATGTAGATGAGCTTTTGGATACCACCCTTCATGGAAATATCATTATGAAAGAACAAGAGGATTGGATTTTTTTTAGGGTGGAGTGGAGATGAGTTGGTGGGAGAGAGAAGTTTAAAAATAAATGAATGCTTGGAATAAGTTAAGCCAGTCCATTCTATTTACCCTTTTACAGAATAATAGGACAAAGAAGCATCCAGTGGTATTGAAAGACAACATATTCAAAACAGATTATCAGCTGTAACATACAACTTACTAACATGTGAAACTCACTGGCATGCTTTATCATGGAGTCCAAGAGATTGACAGGATTCAAAGTTTAGACAGGTGTTCTTATACGGAATCTGTACGTGCAAATTTGCTATTATGCAATGACCCTTTTTATACCAAAAATGCGTTATATGAGAGGTAAATTCACTCTTATGTGATCGGTGTGGTGGAAACCCACAGTCAGCTGCTTTGTGCGGTGCATTGTGTGAGTGAAGTGCACCAAACTATAGTCTCATGTGTGGATCTGTGCTCCTCACTCATTGTCTGTGACATGTTTCTGTAGTTGCCATCCCCACTATGGTAACATTCACCACCACCCTGTGCTTGTGTGTATTGTCTGCTGTCGGTGAGTACCAAAATTGTCTTATAAAAGCGGTAGAAATGAGTCTCGGGGTGAGTACAGTCAAGGTTTTGGAATGTATCCCTATTTGTTAGATTGTAAAGTGTTCCCTTTATGTGAATTCGAGTTATGCACCGTTTTCCAAGAATGCATGTACAGCATAAAGCAAGGGAAACCTGTATAGGTAAGCCTAGAGGTACATCAAATAGGGGAAAAAAAGCATAAATATCCTGATTATTCAGAACCTAACCTAATCTCTGATTGACAGGGACTAGAATAAGGCTTACCTCATGAGCAGGTTATTCCAAATTTGTCCATTATGTGACTGTTGGGATTCCTGCTCTTTCCTCTAAACTGTCAGTGCAGGTTGTTATCAGACAGTATCTTGGACTAGACATTCTACTGGTTTGATCTGATACAGCAGTTTCAGTGTTCCTATACACTTTTTTCATATAGCAAACCTAGCTATCAAAATAAATAACTACAGCAAATCAGTAGGCTATGACTCTCAATGCTGTCACATTATTTAATTTTATGATTTTAATCAACAAAACTAGTCTCATTAATCAATAAAACTAGTCTTCAATAAAGTGGGAAAATCTAAATAGCTGCCATCAAGACACTGCATCTCCTGATGAACCAGAGAAGAAACTCTTCTCCTTACAGGATTCTTTCCTGACATTCTTTGTCAGGAGGACTAGGCCAACAAGTAGTTTATAATTTTGATACACTGCATATAGTACAAAATGAACAGCTTGATGTTATTAATATCATAATTATTATTACCACTGTTGACATTATTAAGTGTTAATAATAATTATAAACTGTTATATTTGGAAAGTCAACAAATGCAGACAGTTTGAATAGTTAGATAAATATCTAATGAACTAATATAACAATTGATTATTCAAAACTGAATGGATAATGAATTATGCTTTCTGAATACTTTCATTACAATAAGAAAAAATAAGTTAAAGGAAAGAGTACAAAAAGATAAGCATGACATTCTGTGGCATGATGTGATTATAAATTCTCTAGTTATCTGGTAAACTTGAAATAGCTGAATGTTATTATATGGGGACAGGTATGTGGGTAAAAGAGGATTGGGATTTACCACTCATTGGTTATTCCAGAGTAATTGCCTGCATGCTTGCTCTTATGCTGTGGTAAATGGAAGTTAAATGACAGCAGCTTAGTGAAAAGAAGCCCTTTATCTCCAACGTAGGAAAAACAAGCTTACTTTTTTCAGACAGGTCCAGGAATATAGAGAGAGCACACCTGTCTTCTCAGGAGAGTAACTTTATTAGAGTACTACACAAAAAGTTTAACTAGCTTTCTGATCAGGCAATGGGAATACAAAAAATATTCATGCCTTGGAGGAAGACTATAGGCAGGACCCAAAATCACTGTGTACTTGCTGGCTGCTGGATTCTTAATTTCCCAGTTCTTTGGTTTCTCAGATTCTTCCCATGTTCCCAATCACAGATATTACGGATACTACAGTCACTGTTGATATGTATCAATCTACACATTGATTAAGTGAATGTTAAAAAGGGGTTAGAGAACAAGTTAGAGATGCACCTTTATAGAGCAACTGACACCCGACAGCTAGGTGAAGAATTTATAATGAGGAATTTCATCCAGATGCTCAGAGGTGATACGGTTATTAGGCCTTGTCTCCACATTTTTTAACAAAAGTTTAACTACAATTGTCTTTTGTTGGGTTGCAACCCTTGACACTGGATGCCATTCCTTACAGTAAATGGTTGCAACCCTTGACACTGGGTGCCATTCCTTACAGTAAATGGTTTCAAATACTTTTTGTTTGCTGTTATGGTCAAGCAAAAAACCAGGGTTCTCTTGCTTAATTCAGAAAAAAAATGAAATGTAGTCTTGCAAGTCTATCTTTACTTTCAGTAGCAACATAAAGTTCCTTTTCAAACAAACACATACACGCCCACACACACACACACCCACTGGAGGTACTTATGTAAAGGCCTCTAATGTGTTTCTTACACTTAGCAGTCTATGAAACATGCACAAATTATGTGTAAATTAGCTTCTGTGAAACAGAGGATAAGAACTCCTCTTATCCTCTTGCAGTTGGGCTCTGGAAGCAGTGCGAGATGCATGGGTGTAAGCCCATTGCGCCCCTGCACCCTGAAGCCCCCAGCAGCCATGGAGCACCCCTGACTGACCCCCAGCACACTCG